>NW_024543832.1:10365833-11846666 GCF_018167655.1 Microtus oregoni | reverse complement strand
CAATTCACAACCCCAGAGAACCTAGACAACAAAGAGGACCCTAAGAGAGACATACATGGATCTAATCTACATAGGAAGTAGAAAAAGACAAGATCTCCTGAGTAAATTGGGAACATGGGACCGGGGGGGGGGGGTAGAGGGAAGGAAGGGGAGCAGAGAAAAATATAAAGCTCAATAAAAACAATAATATATATTACATATTATATATATATATATATATATATATATATATACACACACACACAATAATACACACACACACAGAAACACATACTGAGGATGACTTGGCACAACGAGGAGCTAATTCTGTCTCTGTCACAGGTAATTGTCTTCCATTTACAACTTAATATTTTCATATTCCATTAAGTTTAAAAATTACAAACCAAAAATTATGAACCCAAATTCCTTCCCTCAAATCATGCTGCTTTTCTTTCTGAAGTTAGTAGCATCAATTTCTATCTACACAATGTCAAAATGACTCCTCATGAGCTGGAGATATGGCTCAGCAGCTAGGAGCACTGACTGCTCTTTCAAAGGACCCAGGTTCAAGTCCCAACACCCACATGACAACTCACACTGTTGTAACTCCAGATCAAGATCTGACACCCTCACACCGACATAAAAGCAGGCAAAACATCAATGCATATAAAATAAAAATTACTAAATTTTTTAAAAGAAAAAGCCTTGTTTCTAAAGAAAAAAGAAAAAAAACACCACCTCCCTTCATGGGCTCTCATCAGTAACTACATCCTGCCCAATCACCACTGCTGAACTTTTGCTGTGGTGCAGATGTTTCCAGTTGATTTTGCTGGGTTTTTTTTCTTTTCTATTTAGAGACAGGGTTTCACTTTGTTGCCTAAGCTGGCCTAGATAGAACTCACTAACTATCCTTAGCCCATGTTAGTGTCAAACTCTTGGCAATCCTCCTGCCACACTGGGATTACATGTGTGCACTGTCCCCACTAAACTGAATGTATTTTCATTAAATCCCCTCTGATCTGGAGTTACTTACTGCTGATACTACCTTACTATAATATGTACATTACTGCATTCATGAAAATCTTTACATTATGAAAATTTTTCAAACTAGTTCATCTGCCTCCACCCTCAACTTTGCTGCAATCTGTATTATACTGACTATCAGGTCACAAAATAGACACTAAGTATGTTTGCTGCTTAAAATGTCCCACAAACTCCAACCACCTCTCATAAAAACAAAACTGGTGCGGGAGAATTGTCTGTTATCTGTCAATCATGTTATAAATAAACACTGACTGGCCAGGCAGGAAATACAGGTGGGAAAACCAGACAGGGAATAAAAATGATGTAATGAGAACAGGAGAATTCTGGGAAGGAGGAAGTTGACTCCTACCACTCCTGCCTAGATCACCAAAGCAGCAGGATGTGATCTGCCCTACTGAAAAAAGGTATTGAGCCACATGGCTAACATAGATCAGAAAAATGGGTTAATCAAGATGTGAGAGTTAGCCAGTGAGAGGCTAGAGCTAATGGGCCAATCAGCTTTATAATTTATGGAGACCTATGTGTGATTTTTCCCTGGGACTAAACAGCTAGGGGTATGGGGAAAAACAAAAAAACCCAACAACAAACAGGCCTGGCCCGTCCATGTTACACACAACACTTCTAGCTTCTATGTAAAACTCTGCCACACTCTGACCCCAACCTACATGTTTAGCTTCTCAATTCTCACACCATGGGATTCAGTATATTTTAACCTCCTATATAGTAGTTCACTCTTTTCCAAGACACTTGCCACACAAGTATCTCTGTATTCAAACACCCATCTACTTAGGCTACCACAATAACGCCTCTTTGGTTCATATTGGACCCTTAAAGCCAATAATTATTCATCTTCCTTCACAATCCACCCCAATGTATCTCTTTGACAGCTTGTCTCATTCCCTTGTCACCAATTCTCTCACTGGGGACAGGAATGTCCTGCTCTTATAGACTATTATACACAATTCTATCCCAGTAGTCAATACAGTCTGTGATTGCTCATCTACAATACCAGATACTGAAAATGTCCAGAGCTGTTTTTGCCTCTTGGGTGTACCTCTGCTCTTCTGGTATAACCAATATTGTGATCAAACAAGGAGACAGTGGAACAATAGAATTCAGAGGAGTAGTGATGAAGAAAAGGAATGGGAAAGAGGAAAAAAAAAATACATGAGCAAACAAAATGACAACAAATACAAAGATGAAAGGAAGGCCCATGATGCTGTCATAATCCATATGTATCTAATGTTTTGGAATATTTATTCAATATTCTTTATTAAAATGATTAAATTAAGACCAAGTATTTTCTTTCCTTTTTCTTTTTCTGCCATTTTTTTTTAAGACAAGGTTTCGCTGCGAAGCTACGCATATCCTGAAATTCAATCTGTAGGCCAGGCTGGATTCAAACTCAGAGTTCTACCTGCTTCTGCCTTCTAAATGCTGGTATTAAAGGCATGCACCACCACCACTCAGCAAATTCATATGTTTTCTTATTTTTATTTTTTTATTTTTTTTTAATTTTTCTATCATGCAAATATAAAAGTTAGAGACAGAAAAAAAAACTAAATCATTACCCCTACATCCACAAAAGATAAAATTAAGATGCAAATGTTGTAATGTAGTTATCATTTTAGCCATTATATGGCAAAGAACCATACTACTAATAAAAGTAACACAAATGAAGGAGAATTCGCACAAATACTGCTTATGGCATCGTTCACTTTATTGGAAGACATGAAAAGAGGAGTAATAAAGACCACAAATTATGGGCTGAACACAGTCTCTTGTGAACCTGGGTTCAATTCCCAGCACAATATGGTAGCTCACAACTGTCTATAACTACAGTTCCGGGCAAGCTGATGCTCTCTCTCTCTTCTGACCTCTATGGGTACCAGGCACACAAGTGGTACACAGATACACATGCAAACAAAACACTCATATACTTAAAATGAAATAAATAAATCGTTAAAAGGCACAAAATATTTAATCCTGTTTAGCCTTCTCTCCCAATTCTCTGCTAGCAATCTCTATCTCTTCAAATAGTCTATAAAAGTATAAACAAAAAGTGTACTTCTTCAGGATAATGAAAACAAAATTCAAAACAAGAAAATAGAAGAATTCTCAGCTTTATTGACCAGCAAAAATTAGCTAAACCAATTGCCTTTTAAACTCATAGAAAAAGGTTATTTTTAACCACCTACCCAAATATATACCAATAGAACTGTAAAGGACACAGACCAACTAGTCAGAAATTCTTGATTTACCAACATTTCTAACAAAAATCAATAACTTGGTCAACACTTAAAATCTCTGACAAAGTGGATATATTAGCATTACTTTGATTCCAAAAATTCCAGTGACATAATACTTGTAAGCCATCTATATAAAACCATCTATTATGGGAGAAGGGCTGTTTCTCCAGGGTAGAGTACTTGCCTGGCCCTCACAAGGCCCAAGCACTACAAATAATAATATTAATAGATTTCAGAAAAGTAGATTTAAAAGTACAGGATACTCATCATTATGTAAATCTCAACTAAAGGGAAAAGTTAAATAATATCCTTTTGACCAACTTGCCATAATTATTCAGTTAGAGTATAACAAATAATTACATATGCAAGTCTTCCACTGTATGCGCAACATTGGGGTTGACAAGAGAAACAGCATGAAGTTTACATTCTTCTAGGAGAGATGTATGACGACCAAAACGATGACAAAAGGGCAGCACAGTAAACACTGAAGCAGTGCAGTGGCTCCTCACCTCGGTGGCACAGGTAAAGACCACAGTCGTGTCTGTCACCGCTACTCAGAACAGATAAGGAACACAATGCAGTTTACTGACTGATGTCATACATCCTAATAAAGTAGCTGACACATAACAATGGTCCTGGTAAATACTTCCAATGGGACCCACATTTATCTTTTACAATCACGTCCAAACACAAATATACAATAATGTGGGCATTAAAATGTTTAAAACAGAGCTGGGCGGTGGTGGTGTACACCTTTAATACCAGCACTTGGGAAGCAGAGACAGGCGGGTTGCTGTGAGATCGAGGTCAGTCTGATCTACAAAGTGAGTTCCAGGGCAACCAGAGCTGTTATATGGAAAAAAACCTGTCTAAAAAAAAAAAAAAAAAAAAGCAGGGCTGGGAAGATGGTTTGCTAGCAACAGTGCTTGCTGCACAAGCAAGAGAAAACCTGAGTTTTAATCCCCAGCACCTATGTAAATGGCCAGGGGTAACTGTGCCTAGATCTGTAATCCCAAGAGGTTCCTGGCTGTCAGCCTAGTTCCAGGTTCAATGAGGAACATGCATTATGGGAATAAGACAGGGAGTGATAGAAAACACTAGATGTTCTCTCTATCCTCTGCACTTGTGTGCACACTATAGGTGCACACACATACACAATAATTGTAAAATGTTAAAAGTGTATTTTCGTTTCCTCACTCCCTCTTTCTTCACCCGTCCCCTGGACCCAACCCACCTGATTTACCCTCCCAAGCACAAGGCTTACAGACAGTCCCACCACGCCTGGTTTAAATCCTAAAACCATCTCCTATGGCCAGGCTATCTAAGTTCAATGAGAAGAGTATTTCCTCAGGGAGCGATTGTGACTATAATGGTCATTCGACTGGTGCATCTTCATGATTATTACACTACATAGCTATTGTGTTCCTAACATATAAGTGCATTTACAAAAGTTATCTTTCTTCTTTATAAAATTAAGGGACTCACTGGTGATCAAGCCTAATTTTCTAATCAGACATGATAGCCCACACTTGAAAAGGAGAAATGAGGGCCACTACAAAGGCCAAGCCATCCTGGGCTATATAGTGAGAACCTGCATATAGATAGACAGACATACAGATACAGAGATTCAAACAAAAATGTTAATTTTCTCTCCTTTAGGAAATAATCAAGAATACATGAAATAGTTTCCTTTAACTTGTAAATTGTCATAGGAGGCCGCTTGCTTGTTCCCGGCTGCTCAGCCCCAAAATAATTGCTCAGAAACCATATTATTTGCAATACTGTTTGACCAACAGCTTAAGCGTATTTCTGGCCAACTCATACATCTGAATTTAACCCATCTCCATTAATCTGTGTATCACCACGTGGCTGTGGCTTACCAAGTAAAGTTCCAGCATTTGTCTCCAACGGGGCTACATGCCTTCTCTGACTCTACCTCCTTTCTCCCAGCATTCAGTTTAGTTTCCCCTGCCTAGCTCTCTTCTACACTACCACAGGCCTAAGACAGTTTCTTTATTAACCAATGGTATTCACAGCATACACAGGGAAATCTCACATCAGTAAATAACAGTAACTCAAGTTGGGCAGTAATATTTATTTGAAAATACAAAGAAAATTTGAAACGTAAGTTTTGGTAAATAATTTCATTTTAAGCATAGAAGTTGCAATAATAGGATTTTGTGCTGAACTAAACTATTTTGACTTAATATTATTAGATTTAGAAGTTTCTCCATGGGTGAACAACATGGCTCAGCAGGTAGAGACACTTGCTACCATGCCTGAAATGATCCCTGGGACCCATATAACTGAAGGAAAGAACCAACAACTTCTATAGGCTGCATCTGACATCCACATACCTGCTGTGGTACACATGCCAATATATATACACACAAAATGAATAAATACATCTAACTTGAAACATATTAAGGGAAGTTTCTCTAGCTGAGCATGGTGGTCAATACCAGTAATCTCAGCATTTGGAATGTAGAGGTAGGAGGATCATGAGTCCAAGGTCATCTTCAGCTATAGAGCAAGTTCAAAACCAGCCTGGCCTACATGCAACCCTGTATCAAAATAAATAAAAAAGTAAGAATAAAAGAACAAAACCAAGAAGGAGTAGCAGAACCGACAGGAGAGACGGCTCAGTGGCTCAGTGGCTGAGAGCTTTGGCTGCTCTTGCAGAGGACACAGGTTTTATTCCCAGCACCCACACAACAACAGCCATCTATAACTCTAGTGCCAGATGATCTATAACACAACTAGAGCCATCTATAAGTCTAGTGCCTTTTTTTGGCAAGTATGTGGTACAGACATATATAAAGAAAACAACCATACACATAAAAATTTCTTTTAAAAAAACGGAAAGGAGGAAGTTGTTTCTCAGGTCAGGGGTAGAGCTCAGTGCTAGAGTCTGGTGGCCTTCAGTTTAATTGCAAATACCTGAAAAATGGTTTTTCTGGGAAGTAGCCATCCATAAGGCCAGCACTTGAGAGCAGGAGGCAAGAAGATAAAAGAGTCTATGATCAACCAGGCTTCCCAGTGAAACCAGGGAGGTCTGAGTACACACATGTACATGTACACACACACACACGCTCAGCCTGCTTAAGTGTGCTTCCACTGTCAAAACAAACTATCAGAAGCATTGTCTTGAACAAAGATTCTCTAACATGTTAATTATGGCCCTTACTGGTTTTGACACAGAAATGAATTCAAATTTATGGTATTTGAATACTTCCTTCTGCAGAATTCATCTATGCTCCCCAATAGTATGTTCAAATTCTAGGTCTTCCACACTTTAAAATTATACATTTATTAATCATGTCATAGGTAAAACAGGTAAAGAGCACCATCTGGTGGCTATCACCTTTGTTTTTCATGTTGACTTTGTATTTCATAAAAAAAACTGTGCAACAAGAGGAAATAATAAAATATTACAAATGAATAATGAAATCAAGTTAGCAAGAAGAACTACACTTAACAACTAAATCAAGATTATGGCACTGTTTTAACTGCTAAGAAGTTAACCACTATTATAATGCTATAAAACTAAAATCACCACAGAACACAGCCTGTGCTCTTCAATAAATTTTAAATAACAATTTTAATACAAAACTTAAATTTGTACAATTTATGAAAACAATGAAATATGAGCAATCTTTATCAGAAAAGACAGAAGTATCTATTACTTTTTTGGTTTAAGTTTTATATAAATATATTTAAATAAATATAAATTATACTTATAAATATGCTTACATATTGTGTTATATATAAAATATGCCTAGACAAGGCACTGAATGTTTTATTTTCTACTGAGAACCTTTCAGATAATGCAATTTTCTCTTTAATTTTTCCCTTTTTTCCTGTGAAAGAATTAAACATATCAATTTGAATAAAAAATTGTATTTTTTGTTCTTAAAAAAAATCCTGATCCCTGACTTTTACCTTAACATAAAAGATTAAAATAAACTCCAAATCTGTTCCTTGTACTAAAATGTTAATAAATTCAAGAGAACATTATTTTTGCAAAAAAAGTGTCATGAGTAAGTTGAAACTTTAAAACAAAAGAAACAATGATAATTAAATAACCACATTAGAGCAAATCTAAGACCAAAACTTACAGGAAAAGAATGGAAGGCACCTGCTCGATGAACCTGAGAGTAAAAACCAAATTGATTTATTGGAAGAATCAAAAGAAAAAGAAGAGAGGGGGAGGGAGGGGGAAAAAGGAAGAAGTAAGGAAGAGGAGGGGAAGGAAGGGGAAAGCAGAGAAGGGAGGAGAGAGGAGGAGAGGGAAGGGGACAGGAAGTGAGAGGAATAGGAAGTCTACTTCTAATTTTAAAAAAAATTAAATAAACTCCTAGCTCATTGGCATTTCCTCCCTGTGCCCACAGGTATGCTGGTAGCCAAGACTTGCCCGTTGCTGGTACGGTACTGTGAAAGCATATCTGAGAAAATCGAGACCTATAGGTGCTGACTTTTGGAGCCACAACAAGGAAGACTAATTAGAATTAAATCATTCTCCAGTGAGGCCCTTCCAATGATATGCCTTTGACATACACAAGTGACTATATCAGTCAATTTCTGTCTTGCTATATGATCTAAACGAATCTCCAAAAATCACAGCACACGTGCATACATACATAAAATCAAATATTAACTCAGATGTAACGAACCAAAGAAAGAAACATGAGGAAAGTTTGTTTTAAGAAAATTATAAGAATGACAATGGAGCAAATTAAGAATAAACTTCAATAGGAAAATAAGTACACAGTGGACATAATCATATGAAACCTTATAGAAGTATGTATGTATGTATGTATGTATGTATGTATATTGCATGTAAGTCAAAAACCTGTTGAAACTCATGGGTAGGAAGCCATTTAAATTGCTTTTAGGGCTGGGTCTTGTGGTACATGCTTTAATCCACGCACTCTAGGGGTTTGAGGCCAGCCTGGTCTATACAGCAAGATCCAGGCAGTGACAGCTATGTAGTGAAACTTTGTCTCAAACAACAACAAAATAGTTTTTAATACTACAAAGCAATCCTCCACGCTATTTAGAGATTTATGAAAGTTTATTTCTTAAGATTGGTGGGCAGAATTGATTTTTGTTCTCTATCCTTATTTGAAAATAAGCATTTTAGAGAATTTTTTATTTTATGTATATTAGTGCTTTGTTTACACGTATGTATGCTGTGAGACAATGGTCTGTACACTGTCACTTGTATTTTAAATAAACGCTGATTGGTCAGAAGCCAGGCAGGAAATATAGAAGGGGCAACCAGGCAGGAAGTAGAAGCAGGGCAATGAGAATTCTGGGAAGAGGGAAGTTTCAGTCTGCAGTGGTCACCCAGCCACAGAGGAAGCCAAAGAGCAAGATGTGACTGCCTTACCGAAAAAGGTACCAAGCCACGTGGCTAACACACACAAAAATTATGGGCAAATGTAAGGTATAAGAATTAGTTAATAAGAAGCCTGAGCTAATGGGCCAATCGGTTTAAAATTAATGTAGACCTCTGTGTGTTTCTTCAGAGCTGAACGACTGTGCGATCAGGTGGGACAGATACTTCAGTCAACATATGCAGGCACATCAGAAATAGCAATTGGATGCAACTGAACTACAGGTACAGACAGTTGTAAGCTGCCACGTGGTTTCTGGGAACTGAACCTAGAACTTCCATAAGAGCAGTCAATGTTCCTAACCGCTGAGTCATCTCTCCAGTCCTAGATTATCTCTTTTATATTTTGGTCAAACAAGGCTTTCAGAGGATAACAAGAAAAATAAGGTGTATTTAGGTCAAGCAAACCCAGGGGCAGAAAGAACATGCCAGTCTATGAAAGGAGAGACCCAGATTCCTCTAGTCCATGCACTGTTATATCCAGCATGGTGAACGTGAATAGCTCAGTAATTTCCACCAGACTCAATTTATCACCAAATAAAATAATTTAATTACAAATCCTTAAGTGCCTAGAGTTCACAGTATGAAACGTAGTTTCTATCTTTAATCTAATATCTGGTCCTTTGTAAACATGCAAACATTATGCAAAATGCAAAACGATATTGAAGTTCTAGTCTCAAAGGGGTCTACTTGCTGAAGTAGGCAAAGTCTTTTAGTCTTGTAAACTGGGTATAGATAGTGTCTTACTGAGAAGGTTGACTAACATACATAATTCAGCTTTAGTTTTTCAGATTTGCCTTTGGGTGGATGGTGGGATTGTATGATTATCATCTTAATGTGTTATTTTGTCACCATAAGATCTCAAATCTTAGCAAGCACTAAAATCATCTGCAGGGGTTCTTAAAACAGATTTCTGGGTCCCAGCCTCTGTGTCAGAACAGGAGAAGGCTGAGTGATGGCTACCATCCTAACACGTTCTAGATGGTACTAATTCTAGTGGTGAAAGAACCACAGTATGAACATCTCTGATCTTTGCTTTGAAAAATATTAGCTAGTCAATCAAGATGATCCTTGAGAAAACTCGAGATGGTACCTGATGAGTCCTTTCCAGTCCTGTTTTGTTACATTTAATTTACAATGTTAAAGCCTTCCTTTTTGTTTAAATAGAAAGGGGGAAATAGTGTGGGAGGTCCTCCTGTCTATGTGTTGCTTTTATTGGTTAATGAATAAAGAACTGTTTTGAGCCTATGGCAGGGAAGAACAGAAATAGGTGGGGAAAGCTAGGCTGTATGCTGGAAGAAAGGAGGCAGAGTCAGAGAGAGGCCATGTAACCTGGTGGAGACAGACACCAGAACTTTAGCCGTTAAGCCACAACCATGTGGTGACACACAGATTAATAGAAGTGGGTTAAATTTACATGTAAGAGTTAGCCAATAAGAAGCTAGAGCTAATGGGCCAAGCAGTGATTTAATTAATACAGTTTCTGTGTGATTATTTCATATCTAAGCTAACCTTGTGGCCAGAAACCAAGAAGCAGCTCACTCCCTCCAACAAAAATCTGCCTTCCCAATTCCTTTAACCTGTTGTGCCTAACCTCCTGCCTTTTTATTATTTTTTTAAAAAAAGAGAGATGGGAATGTAATGAATGGTCTGTACTGTCCCTTTAAGAAACAAGCCCTACCCACTCCCTTCCCTGTCTGCCAAGGTAAGTGGATCTTCCTTCTGCTTCTAGCCCAAGCTCTCTCTCTTTTCCCTCTCTCTCCCAAAGAGGTAGCTTCTCTTTTCCTCTCCTCCTCTCTGTTCTTGCTCCTTCTCTCCTTCCCCCCTTTCCCTTTCCCCTCTATAACCCACTAAATAAATACCCACTTTCTCTTCATGGCGTGCCTCTGTCCCATCTAGCTCCTCGTGGGACCTGCTGAACCACCAAGGTCTCTTACCTGCCACTGCACTCCCTGCCTGGGACCCGCTGCCCCCTGTGGGGAACAGCACCATTTTGTTTTTACCATCACATCTCTCTGCCCCTTCTCTCTTTGGAAGAGGTGGCTGAGGCTTCTTTTCCTCTCACCCCTCTCCTCTCTCTCCCTTTCCCTCTCTGTTTCTCTGTCTCTCTTTTGAGACCCTCACCCCTTATTCTCAAAGGGAGGAGAATTTCCTAGCAAAATGCTTTACAATTAAAAACACAGACTAGCTTCACATTCCCAGAAAGATAGTGCTTTTCTTCCCCAGTCCAACCCGGGAAATTCCAAAGCTCAAGGACACTCAGCCAACTGGTAATATAAAGGCGGCAGAGTAACCTTGCTCTAAAGACAAAGAACAAGCTGACATAGCAGGATGGAAAAGAGCAAAAAACGTTGCATCCGTGCCAACCCCCCCTAACCGCCCTGAAGGGCTACTTGTGTTTCTTCTGCCTTTAAAAGCTAACCCCACAGAGGAGCTCCAACTCCTCTCTACCTCAATGCCACCGGATGTGAAGACGAGTTCTGAAGCTAGCTCGTATTATGCTTATAAATAAAACCTTGCTTATTGCAGTACGGTCTCTCTGGTTTTTGGTGGTCTCCCTGGGGTTCGCTATCTGGGAACATCATCTCTCTCTCTCTCTCACTCCTTCCCTTTTATTGAATAAATTAAACCCAAATTCTCTCTGCATGGTGTGCCTATCTCTTTCCCACCAGCTGAGGCTCCTCGTGGGACCCGCTGCCCCGCTGCCCCACCAAGGTTTCTCACCAGCCAGGGACCCACAGAGGCCTCGGGCCCATCGTGGCTTCTGCCGCCCTTCAGGAAACTGAGCCATTTTATCTAAACCATTACAACATGCCCTTAGTCAAACATCCTGTTATTTGCTCTTGAGGAGCAAGACATCCAGTAGTCATGCCTTTGGCCAAACACCCTGTTATTTGGCCTTGACAAGCTTGAACTCTCTGACCTTAAGTCAAGATGGAAACAGAGTCACTGTGGGCTCCCACATATGAATTAATTATGAGTAAAAGTTTCCTAAGAGTAGTACAAAAATCTTTTTTAAAATTTTTTAAATTGAAAAACATTTTTTGCACAATATATTTTGATCATGTTTTCCCTTCCACCAATTTCTCACAAATCTTTTCCACTATTACCTCCCAACCCACCAAATTTTCCCTTAAAAAAAAAAAAAAGCAAACGACCAACAAGATAAAAAAAAAAAAAGTGCCGACACAAAACAAAATGAAGTGAAACAAAAAATCCACAAAAATACTACTCAGTTTATTTTTTGTTGATCAACAATTCCTGGGCATGGGGCCTGCCCTGTAGTGTGGTTGACATATCCACTCCACTGGAGAACTGACGTACCCTTCACCAGAGGGTATCAACTACAGAGAGCTTCTTGGTTAGCAGTGAGAGCCCCTGCCTACTTCCCTCTCAGGCTGCACCCTGGCTGGCTGGGACCTGTATAGACCCTGTACACACTGCCAGTGTCTTGAGTTTGTGTGTGCTATTGTCATCCACCACCTCTGGTTCGTATTGTCTTCCCATCTTCTCTTCAGCACAAATTCCTGATCCATGAGGGGAGGGATTTGGTAAACATCCCATTTACCACTAAGTGTTCCCAGGTCTCTCATTCTCTTGTGTTGTCCAGTTGTGGATCTCTGTGTCAAGTTCCATCTACTGCAGGAGGAAGCTCTCTGATAGGGGTGCAGAAAATCCCACGACTTCTGAGAGTTTTATTACCTAAAATGTTCATGCTTTTATCCACTATACAGACATATACACAGATATACACACACACACACACACACACACACACACACAGCCTTGCATAGGCTAGCTCAAAATCACTGAGCTACATTCAAAGCCCAGAGCAACATATTTAAGAAAAAAAAAATCTGATTAGAGAATCTTAAAATTCATTTTTAAATAGCTGGAACCCAAAAGAGCAGTTACAGTAACTGTGTAAACTTGATTACCAACACAAAGAGGTTGCAAAAGTTAGAAGTACTTATAAACAAGGTTGATTCAAATGTTGTGGGAAAACAGTTTTTTTGTTCTCTCCTAAGTATAAAGAGAGCAACATTTAAGTATACCAAAGTGAAGGATTTACATTAATTGATATTTAGGCAATATTTTTAATTTCTTATTAAAACAGTTTCTAATACAAAACAATTTCAAGAAAAACACAAGTTAATGCATTATTGCATGTTGTATTGGGGGACTTTTTCTATAGGAAGTATTTTCATAATGGTAAAAATTAAGAAACAACGACAAAAAAATGGAGCTTGAGGGATGACTCCATGTTCAAAATGTCATATGAAACTGATTAAGTATTAACTAAAACTTCAAGGAAAGGTCCCAATCTAGTCTACATAATATCTTAATTGCTGTTTTATTATTGAAAAATCAAGCTGCAGTATTAGTGAAGTTCTACAGAGGGAGCTAGCACCAAAGAATAAACTGATAATAAAACAAATTTCAAGTCACAGCCTGGGGAAGTTACAGATTTCCAGTCACTGATAAGAGCTAAGATTATCCTCTAAAGGTCCATCTCAATGCCTGGCCGACTCAGAGTAACACACGCAGTACGCATGTGGTAGCATCCCATTTACAAGTGACACACGCAGTACGCATGTGGTAGCATTCCATTTACAAGTGACACACGCAGTACGCATGTGGTACCATTCCATTTACAAGAAAACATGAAATAGAAACTCATTAACTGCCTTTATAACTGACAGTGGTTTAGTTCGGTTTTGTTTTTCAATTACGTAATAAGATATCCTTTTAAAAGACATAATCTCTTGATTCTATGGAAAACAAGTCTACATCACTTAGCTTAAGCCTCAAAAACAAGAACAGACGTGTACTTGAAGTTCCCATGGGGAGATGGGTAATGAGTACCTCATGTTTTAGTATGAAGCAAATGCACACAAATCTCAAGGAAGTATCAGTGTAAGATTTTTAGCACACACACACAGATATATATATTGAATTTTATTAGACGCTTAGCACTGTATTTTTTAATTAATGATTACTTTTGTGTGAATAAAGAAAGACGGTGTGATCATTAGTTCAATAATAATGCTATTGATAATAACAATAATATTGACAGCTACAATATACCATCTCTTAGAAAAACCTAAGAGAAGGGAGAATGTGCTTGGTTTCTTATCCTAGTGAGCTCGCTACTTAAAGAAAAATACAAGTTACTCATGCAACATTAATTTCATGGGGCTGGAGAAAGATGGTTCAGCAGTTCAGAAGACTGGCTACTCTTCCAAAAGAACTAGATTCAATTCCCACAACCCATATAGCGGTTCACAACCATCTATAACACCAGATTCAGCAGATCCGAATTCCTTTTCTGGTCTCCACAAGCACCAGGCATGAACTTGGTACACAGACAGATGCAGGCAGTACACCCACACACATAAAATAAGTAGCTAATTTTTTAAGACTACTGAAATAATAATTTTACACTACTGCCACTAACACAGGTTCCTTCTACTTGGAGTAGATTTTTTATGAATTTATTACATTCTGGTACCTAGTTAGGGTACCAGGCTTTTTATTCTAGGGTCACCAACCAGCACCCAAAATAATGACACAGAGACTTATTAGTAATAAATTCCCGGCCTAGCTTAGACTCGTTTCTGGCTGTTCTTGCAGAGGACCCAGGTTCAATTCCAAGAACCCACACGGCAGCTCAAAACTGTCTATAACTACAGTTCTGAGGATTCAATACCTTCACTTAGACAAACATGCAGATAAAATACCAATGCAATAAAAATAAATAAATCTTAAAAACAATAAAAATACATAAATGTATAAAAGTATGCTTGTAGGTATGTGCACATGGTGATCTTCATAATGCCTTTCCTGGTTCAGAAGTTTATGTAGCCCAGGCTGACCTGGAAACTGAGAGCCTTTTGCACAGACTTTAAAAAGCTGTCTCTCAAACAACACTTCAATTTTAGATTAATGATTTGCTATTATTACCCCTATTTCACTTACTTAGTAATCCCTTTATATATAGCTTCTTAGATCCCAACATTAAATTTATAAGAAAAGACTGGATCATTTGTGGGAAATGCTTAAGATTTAAATGACCTCACTTGATGTTAGTCTGGGATCCCAAAAGAAGGCATCTGATGGAATCAGCAAGAATGGACCAAAGGAATCTAACTAACATGGGTTGAGTATTTATTCTCAGAGTAGCAGCTTCATAAGAACCAGCCACACAAAGGAGCTTTTAAAGGGCTAATTTAAAAGGCAATACAGCAAAGATTAAGACTACATAGAAAGTCAATTTTAAAATACAATTCTGGGGCCTGCTGGGATGTAGTTCAGTGTTAAGAGTGCTTGCTTGTACCCATAAGGCCAGGTTTAGTCCCCACCATTGGAAACAAACATATGAACAAACAACATACATGCATAAATGTCTCTTACATAAAGGAGACTGGTACCTTAGGCTAAATTTCCCAATGAAATTACATGCACAGAATCAAAACACTAAGATGGAAAAAGTCTGGCGTGGTCTGGAGAAAGGAGAACAAGGCAAACAAAGATGCCAATGATGAGGCCCTGAGTCAGATACTCAAGGAAATGAAAAACACAAAAGAGGCTCAGTATTATTTCACATAAAATACAGGTACAAAGTTTAGAGTGTAGCACAATTCAATTATGAGTCCACCATCTCATAAGCATAAAAGATTTCTGTATGAATCTGACATAAACATTTTTATTTTTGCCTCACCTTTGAAGAATTTTAAGTCTTTAATTTGGAAGCCAAACATATACAATACTTGGTTGATTTTCTGCAACCTACGTAGTATTGGTTCTAAGTCTAAGATGATTTCTAAAATCACAAATTGGTCCTGTGATATTAATTTAGGCAGCAAGATATTATGTTCATTCTTATCACTTACTAAAGCTAATATTAACCATCTTCTAGAATTACTGTCTAAGGGCATGAAGAACTGACTCAGCGCATAAGAGCACCTGATGTTCGTGCAGAGGATTGGGATTTATTTGGTTCCCAGCACCCACAGGGCGGCTCATAACCATGGGTAACTCCAGGTCCAGAGAGTCAAGCAAATAGATCTAAGTCCTGTAAGAGCTATTTCCCCTGCCTTGTAGAGTATAGCAAAGTAGAGGGGACAAAACCAGCTATCAACTTTAGTCTATCTCTATTAAGTAGTACAGATAAGTTTTTAGTAATAACTTTAGCAACTATTAACTTTCCCTACATGAATCTTCATGATCACATCTCAATACACTATTCATATTCAAAGCAATATAAAATTTATATATCTATAAAATAAATATATTGAGTAAAAACGGTTCTATAGTCTACATTGCAGATCTGTGCAAAAATAAGAAAAACAAATGAAGTTAGTATCCTTCACTTTTTCAGTAACTTTATTAAGATAGGATAGATATACAAAAAAGCTATACAGAATTTTTGGATAGTGCCTAGTACAATAATATGGCATGAATATAAAGTGCAACTCCCAGCCCCTGGCATTTGTGGCATTTGTTGAAGGCTTGATCCTTAATGAAATGTTCAAAAATGAGACTTTTGGATCATGAATGAATCACAGGAACTCTATCTTAATCCAAGGACTATCCTACTTTACTTACTGGGCTAAGTAAAAGGTGATTAAAAGCATTACTAAGAGGTGTTGTGGGAGCTATGGGCTGCATTCCTGCCACCCAGCTCCCGGACGCCTGGCTAGCTTATGCCCCGAAATAACAACACACAAACTGTATTCTTTAAAGCACTGCTTGGCCCATTTCTATTAATGTGTGTAGCACCCCAAGGTGCGCTTACCGGGAAGATTCTAGCCTATGTCCATCCTGGGTCGGAGCTTCATCGTGTCTGCCCCAGAGAGGAGAGCTATTGAGTCTGAGCTCACTTCCTCTTTCTCCCAGCATTCTGTTCTGTTTATTCCACCCACCTATGTTTTAACCTATGAGGCCAAGCAGTTTCTTTATTAATTAACCAATGACCTTTCTCCATCAAAGAGGTGATAAAAGCAGGAAGATGTGGGGCCTTGTTGTTCCTAGCCAGTGTCCTTTCTCACTCTCCTCCGCCTCCCTCCTTCATACCTGTCTCCCTCTGAATCTCTGTCTCTGAACCTCCTGTTGGCTTCCCAGAACAGCTTTCCTCCACCACACCCTTATACCACGCTATGTCTTGCCACAGTCCCACAGGGATGAAGCCAAGCCACCTGGACTGAAGTCTGAGTCTGTGAGCCAAAATAAACCATTCTCTCCTGAAGTTTGTCCTCGGGGTACTTTTTCATGGGCGTGTTGTACTCATACACAGTAACTGGTGCAAGCAGAGAAAAATAACTGTTCAATTAAACAATGTGACATTTTTCTTATTTTAGGCTATTTCATTTATAAAACTAAGATTGCAATGAAGAAAAAAAACCATAGAAAACTAATAACCAATTTCATTATGGAATTATTCACAGAGCCAAGCATGAGCCCCACAGTTTAGATTAATCACATCACAACTGTAACTATGCTATTTCCCTAGCTTAAACGTATGCCCTAGAGCAAAGCATACAGCGTGTAGAAACAAGGAAAATCATTCTGCTTAGAGAAACAGATGTCACTGCTGAGCAATTTTCCCTGTGTGACAAGTGGATTTTCCAGCAAGAGGTTGGGGAGGGTGACCATGAAGCAAGAGTGACTGTTTATGGAATCTGATTCATCGGATTTGGGAATTAAGACTTTTTAATAAAAAACATAGTTACTCCATGTAAAGCAATACCAACTATCAGTATACTGGCAGCTCTTTTGTATACACTGCATCAGGGCACACTGTAAGTACATATGATGTAAGTATATATGATGGTATCCACAGGTTTTCCTTTAACAATATCATAATGAGCTCATTATTTTGAATATAACAACCAATAATAGGCCGGGCGATAGTGGTGCACACCTTTAATCCCAGCACTTGGGAGGCAGAGGCAGGCGGATCTCTGTGAGTTCGAGACCAGCCTGGTCTACAAGAGCTAGTTCCAGGACAGGCTCCAAAACCACAGAGAAACCCTGTCTTGAAAAAAAAAATCAATAATAGTGTTTTATGACAATAATATGTACATCATCAATTAGATAATTATATTTGGGGTTTTTGTTTTCATGTATGTGTGTACGTATGTACTTTACATGTATGTTAAGTGCAAGTGTCTATATACCACAGCAAATATGTGGAGGTCAGAGGACAACCTCAGGTGCAGGCCATCCTGTCCCATCTTATTTTAAGCAGTCTCTCTTTGGGTTTGCCACTGAGCAGAACAATCTTACTGCCCCACAAGCTTTGGGGCACTCTTCCCTCTACATCTTACATCTCACTGCCGGAACACTGGGGCTACAAGTACACAAGGTACTTGTCTTCGTATGTTCTCAGGATTCACACCCAGGTGCTCATGCTGGCTCAGCAAGCTCTTTACTCACTGGGCTGTCTTCTTAGCCATAAAATTTGCTTTATATCTATATCTCATATATTGTAAAAGTCTTAGTCTTGAGCACAAAGGGATTTGAGCCTTTTAATAGGTAAAAAATATTCACAACTATAGGACACAGTAGAATTCAGCAGTCCAAAACATGCTCACAATGTGCAATGACAAAACCAGAGTGATTTGCATCTCTATCTCCTCAGTGAGAATTCTATTTCAATTTTGAAGACAAAAATGAGATTATTTATGAACATCTTTCATGAAGAGCTAATAATGAATTTTAATACAAGATTCTATTCATATTCAATTGGGAGGTTTGTCAGGGCAGAGGTCAAAAAAACTACATGACAGAAACTAGACAAAGTCACCCAACTGCCAATACTAATCAATAAAGAACAGATAAACTATTCAGATGAAAATGTCATCCTATCCAGGCTAGCCGGGGCTACACAAGAAACCCTGTCTGAACCCATGCTAATCAATAATAAAAAGGGAATTAAATGATGCAGGCAACAATAGTGATCTACCTCAAAACAAACTGACAGTCACAGTAGTGCATGGCTATCATGCCAGCACTCAAGAGGCAGAGGCAGGAGGATCTCTGTGAGTTTAGGGCCAGCATGGTAGTATGCAAAGAGAGTTCCAATACAGCCAGGGCTACATAGTAAAAGTCTATGCCAAAAGAGGGAGACAGGGAAGAAGAAAAAGAAACAAAGAAGCGAAATTTAAAAAGACCTTATTAAAAATCTAAGTCACACTTATGATTTCACTTATTCAAAATTTTAGCATTTTTTATTTTTAGAAGAGGCCAGGCGTTGGTAGTGCACGCCTTTAATTCCAGCACTCAAGAGGCAGAGGCAGGTGGATCTCTGTGAGTTGCAGGTCAGCCTGGTCTACAGAGCAATTTTCAGGACAATTAGGGCTGTTACACAGGGCTAACCACATCTAAAAAAAAAAACCCCAAAAAAAACCTCTTAACTATTAGATGGAAGTATTCTAACATCTGAAACTTACTTTGAAATAAATAAATATACAAATTAATGAATGAAATGAAGACAAAATATGAAAGTGATTTTAAAAAAAAAGTACAATAAAATCCTAATGAGGAAATCCAAATGTGAGTATGTGGGTGAATGTATACTCTATGCTTAATATTTCCATAGTTACACAGCAACAGTACATACTGCGTATATGCTGTGTATACAAATGAAGACCAAATTAAGTAAATCAAGATGTATCTGAGTTAGATATGAAGGGTGTTGTGTCTCTCTTCTGTAATCCAAAATTCCAGCACTGGCAGGCAGAGGGTTATCCTGAGTTCAAAAGTCGTCAGGGTACATAGCGATAACTAGCTAGTTAATTCATAAAATGTTTAACATTAAAGTGTATCTAATATACAAAGAAAATTTTCAAGGTACTTTAGAGAATCAATAATTATAAATGTGATAGGGATTTAATTAATATGCAAAGTAATAAGGTGTAACCTAAGGATATACTGGAATTCAAGTCCTCTAATTCTTCCTTTTACAGTACTGATGTTGGCTGTTTATATAATATTCAATATTACCAACATTTACTTACTGAACAATGGAGAAAAGAGACCAGCTAAAACAAAATAGAACCATATAAAATGTTTAAAGCTTCTGTCTTTAGACAATTCTATTTAAAAGACTGACACAAGTTCCAAATTTCCCAAACAGATTATTTGTAACTAAAATGCTGACAGTCCATGTCAGGTGGTAATCTTTAAAATACCATGTTCCAGTAGAAAAATGTCAAAGAAAATATCCCAGAATTCCATGGTTATTTCTCAAAAGTTAAAAAAAGAAGAAGTCTACAAGAAATACACTAAAAATTTAAAAATGTTCATCTTTCAAGCTTCATGTTTGAAATACTTATTCTAAACAATAAACAGGTGTTTACTTCTGTATAAAGGTATAAAAGAAATAAAATATTTCTTCATCTTTAGCAAGTGCTAGAAAAAACACCTGAATAAAACTACAAAATTAACCATAAATTTCATTTTTTATCCCAGGAAAGAAAAAGAAATAATGTATTTCCAAATACACATGTAATCTGGAAAATCAAATACAGTGTGACATATTTCAGTGAGTATCACAAACAATTATTCCGAGGTTCATTTGATATAACACAAATTATACAGTACAAATTACCCTAATCCACTATGATTACAGCCATACGTTGTGTATAATTTTTAAATCAAGTAGCTTACATACATCTATTTCATAGAGCATGTACAACTGAGGTTTGATGAACTTACAATTCCTTGTGCTTGTCTTCAGCCAAGATCTGATCATTTGGCTTCAGAGAATACCTGCAACACAGAAACAATACACTGGTCATAATCATACAAACATATTTGCCTCAAGATTCATTTGACTGTATGTCCTCCAATCAAATCGGAGTGTACAATCTGTGGGGTTCTGAGCAGTAGAACACTGTGTATGTCTCTGCCATAACTGACAAAACATCAACAATGTCCAAGCAGCTGGCTCTTTACTGTATTAGTCACTGCCTCTGACACCTCCCCAGGGCAGGCTTGGAGACATCAGTCTGACTGGGTACTGAAACACAACATCTTTGATACTCCTCTGCAGTGAATCACATGTAGCTGTACTCTCTTCAGTTTCAAATTCAACTACTAAGTCCAGTGCTAAAGTTTTTAAAGCTCACAAAAATTTACCAAATTTACCAAAAGAAGTCCTTTTGTATATGTGTTGCTTTTATTGGTTAATGAATAAAGAAAATGTTGGCTGTAATAGGGTGGGAAAACTAAACTGAATGCTGGGAGAAAGAAAGTGGAGTCAAGGAGAAGTCATGTAGCAGCCAGAAGAGAAAGATGTGAGCCACCAGATGTAGGCCATGAGTCTCGTAGTAAAATATAAAATAATAGAAATGGGTTAATTTAAGATATAAGAGCTAGCTAGCAATATGCTTTAATTGATTGGCCAAGCAGTGATTTAAAAAATATAGTTTCTGTGTAATTATTTCAAGTCTGGGCGGTCGGGAAACGAACAAGCAGCCTAACCCAACAATGTACCAAGCTATGTACTAAATAAGAGCGGCATAAGTTTTCATACCGACTCCCATCGCTCCCCAAACACAAATATCCACATACAAGCTAAACAAGTGCCCACTTTTCCCCTTTCACTATCAGAAAGGTTCTCACAGAGTTGCCTAGGCTAGCCTTAAACCTACTGTGTAGCCCAGGCAAACCTGGAACTTGCAGCATACTTGTCTCAGCCTCCCGAGAACCTAGAATTATGATCCTTCCTTACCAGGCCTGGCTGATGGTTTTTGTTGCTGTTGTTAGTAGGTGTGTTGGGGAAGCTGTTAAATGTACGTATGTGCCTGAGTGTGCATGCCTGTACACACATCAAGTGGCCAGGGAGGGTGCTAACTATCTTCCTCTATTATTCTCTATCTTATTCCTTTGAGGCATAGACTATCCCTGAACTTGGGGCTAGAGGTTTTTGGCTAGTCTGGCAGCAAGTGTATCCCAGAGATCCTCCTATCTGCAGTATCCACAGGCCTGGCTTTATAAGTGGTCATGAGACTAAAGTCAGCTTATTATCTGGGTACAATGATCAAAAAATCAAGTCCTCACACTTGCACAGCAAGCAATCCACCACTGAGCAGAAATTTTCAATTCAGCCATTTGCTGACCACAGACAGGAGCTTCACTCCTTTATCTTGGTTTTCCTATCAACAAAACCATAGGTTGCTAAAAATGGTATAACGGGTATCTTTCATTTGTACTGCTGAAGATAAAAAGACTTTTCTTCTGAAGTCTTCAGAGAAACAGACAACCAACGACTTCCAGGTTATCATATCCACTATTCAAGTCTGTTATGTTTTATGTTTTCTCTATCTCCATAACAAGGGAACAGGGGTCTAAGCAGAAAAGAAATGTAGTTTTTTTCCCCTTTCTCTTTCATAAACAAGTACTATTATCCACTGGACCTGTTTGTTCTGAATGGACCTGTATTATACAGCCCTGGCTTTAAAATTAAAAAAAAAAAATCAACTCTGAGGTTCTAAACAAAGTACAGTCCATAATATTTAGGTCATAAAGAATTTCGGCGGGGCGGTGGTAGCAGATCTCTGTGATTTCTAGGCCATTCTGGTCTACAGAGAAACCTTGTCTAGGAGGGGCAGAGGATTTGTTAAAGCACTACAAACTAGGGGCTTGAGAGATGGCTTAACAGTTAAGAGAACTGATTGTTCTTTCATAGTCCTGAGTTCAGTTCCCAGCAACCACATGGTGGCTCACAGCCATCTATAATGGAATCTGATGCCCTCTTCTGGAGTGCAGGCATCCATGCTGACAGAGCACTCATACATAAAAGACATTTTTAAGAAAAATTCAATTCACTACAAGCTAACTATAGATCCTTCTGTTACAATATTTCTGTAAAAAATACAGTTATAAGTAAGAAACAAGGAACTCTGGTTATAATGTTTTATATTCAGATACCTACAACAGTGGAAAAGAAATTGACGATTCTCATCTAAAAAGTTTGTCTGTGTTGTGTTTAATAAAAAATGTATTACTTTTCAGAAAAGTCCTACTAAACAAAGCTCAGAGAGTTTCAAAACATAAACAGACTTATTTGTCCCAGGCAACAGCTTCAAACTAGGCTCCTGGCTCTCTCTTCTACTGAACAAGAATTAAATATCAGAAGACAGGCCATAGGGGTTCTCAGTTACCCTTCCTGATGCTGTGAAAGATGCTCTGAAAAAAGAAACCTAAGGGAGAAAAGTTGTGTTTGGACTCACATTTGAGGGTATGTATCGTTTACCATGGCAGGGAAGTCCTGCTGGCAGAGCTAGAAGCTGTTGGCAACATTGTAACCACAGTTAGTAAGCAGGAAACTTAGGATCTCTCTTTCATTCACTCTAGGCTGGAATCCACCACAGTCAAGGTGGGTATTAACCTGAGGGAGAACATCTCTTCCAGGGGCGCCCAGGGGCTTGTCTCCTAAGTAATTCTAAATTCTACCAGGTTGAAAATCAGTATTAACTGTCACAGGGATATGATAGAGTACTCGCCTAGCATGTGGGAAGCCCGGGGTTAGAAACAGAGACAGCATGTATCAGGAAACCAGAGTTATAATCCCAGTTACTCATGATGCTCAAAGAAAAGAGTAATTTAAGGTGAAGGGTTTAAAACAGCCTGGGCAGGGCTGGAGAGATGACTCAGCAGTTAAGAGCATTGGCTGCACTTCTAGAGAACCCAGGTTCAATTCTCAGCACCCACATGGCAGTTCACAACTGTTATATAGAGTTACAGACTCTAGTTCCTGGGAATCTGACACCTTCACACCAAAGCACAAAAAATTAATTTAAATAAATTATTTTAAAAAACAGCCTGAGAGTGTGGGCAATGGTGGCGCACACCTTTAATCCCAGCACTCGGGAGGCAGAGGCAGGCGGATCTTTGTGAGTTCGAGACCAGCCTGGTATACAAGAGCTAGTTCCAGGACAGGCTCCAAAACCACAGAGAAACCCTGTCTCGAAAAACCAAAAAAAAAAAAAAAAAAAAAAAAACAGCCTGAGCAACATGGTGAAACTCTCAATTCAGGAGAAAAAGGGAAAGAGAGAAAATGAGAGGAAGGAAGAGACAGGAGGGAAAGGGGGAAGAGGGAGCAAAGGAAGTCATTATAGGAGCATGGAAATGATCACATCTCTTTTAACTGAGAAATAATGTCAGGCTGGAGAGAAGGCTGCCTGGTTAAGAATACTTGTTGCTCTGTCCTGTGGGCCGGAGTCTGGATCCCAGCAACCATGTAAGACGGCTCACAAATATAGTTACTCCAGCTCCAAGGGATCAAGAGGCCGCCTTTTGCTTGCTTCTTCAGGCTTCTACACACACATTTGCATAAGTCAGATACACAGAAACATAAATAATAAAAATGAAGTCAGACTCTTTCTATTGTAAGAGCAAATCTGATTAGTCTGACAGGGAAAACAAGCTTTGTCAAAAAGCGTGGAAATCAGACAACGTCCTTAAAATGGGCATTTTTAAATAAATGTTTATTCATAGCTGTTTATAACAATCAATCAAGAAAAACCATTGGACATAGCCATACTGAACTTAACAAATCAACTCTTCCCCAACACTTTGTGAACTATTCAGGCAAACGAGATGCCTCTGAGACAAGACCAATAATGTGTGTAATCCAGCTCCATAGGAAACCCTTTTCCCAGTGTCTTAGTTACTTTCCTCATTGCCGTGGTAAAAATACCCGTTCAAAACAACCCTCAGAAGAAAGAGCTTACTTGGCTCACAATTTGAGGAAGTCCATCAGATTAAGGATGTCAGTAGGGGCATGAGTGAGGCTGCTGCTCACACTACATCCACAGACAGGAAGCAGAATGGCAGATGTTTAAGCTCAGCTAGCTTCTTTTTATGCAGTACATATCTTTAGATCATGGAATGCTACCACATTCAGGATGGGACAGCTCACCTCAATTAACCTGATTTAGTTAATCCCTCATAACCAAGATAAATATAAATCATCACACCTAACTTGTAAGAAGCCCTAGGTTTGATGCCCAGCATTAAAGGGGATGAGGAGGGGGAGGCAAGAGCCTTAAGGGATTTTCAAAGTATACCTCCCAGAATTCCATATCTCTGATGACTATAATCAGCTAGCCTAGTGGTTTCTAAGTTTTGCTTTCAAGAATAATGAAGAGCTTAATCAAATAACCAGCTGATGTGCCCTTTTTATGATAGCATTCAGATAACTGCACTGATGACAACTACTTTACCATCCAATAAACAGTGGGAGCAGAATGCCCAGCCAGTACACGGGTACACCTGTATTTTCACCACTTAGGAGGCAGAAGCATGCAAACTGATCGAGGCTCTATCTCAGAAAAGTTTTAAAGGGGAAGGTTAGTATTGAACACTTGCCTGCAGTGGCAAAAGCCTGGGCTCAAGCCCCAGTACCATACAGACACACAGCAATCCTTAATACTACTTCATTGCAATACTACATTTATTCACAAAAGACTAAACCAACTGAAAAAAAAGTTTTAGAAATAGTTTCACCATCTCACTTAAAAGATGTATTTCTATAGTGATATTTTGCTTATGAACTAACAAATAGAGCTTGCCTGAAGATCGGAGTGCAAAGCTTGCCACACTAGTCAGCCATATAGGCCCAGGTGGTGGTGGTGGTGGTGGTGGTGGTGGTGGTGGTGGTGCACCCCTTTAATCCCAGAACTAAAGAGGACTACTATAAGGCGGGATGAAACAGAAGCTCACTCTTTTCAGACTGAAGATTTCATAGAGGTAAGAGCTCTCTAGGGGTTGGCTGCTTTGCTTCCCTGACCTTTCGGCCTCAACCCCAATATCTGTCTCTGGATTCTTATTATTTGTGCTACATATTTCTGATCATTTTATTTTCTTTTATTTAATTATTCACACTTTAATACATTTGTATGATTTTACTATGTGAGGATTAGAATACAATAACTAGATGCTTTAGAATTAAATCTGCAGACATAGTTTTGTTACTGAAACAGGGTGATCAATATTCATGTAATATGTTAATATATAAAATGAATTACATAAGGATAAATCTGATGAGGAAAAGTAGAACACAATTTAAGAGCAAAAGGAATACAAAGTTTTTAAAAGAAAAAAAAAGCTTGTGTTTTTTTGTAAATGGTTATTGGAGTATAAAATCACTGATAATTAGGATTCACTAAAAAAGTCATCAGTTTGATTCGGTTATAAAATCATAAAAATTAACATGTATGAAAGCATCTGTTTATTTTTATTTTTTTAAGATTTATTTATTTATTATGCATACAGTGTTCAGCCTCCATGTATGCCTGCAGGCCAGAAGAGGGCACCAGATCTCATTACAGATGGTTGTGAGCCACCATGTGGTTTCTGGGAATTGAACTCAGGACCTCCTGAAGAACAGTCATTGTTCTTAACCTCTGAGCCATCTCTCTAGCCCTGAAAGCATCTGTTTATTAAATCAGGTTTATGGAATATAAATCTAAAAAATCTGAAGTGGCTGCATGTGATATTAGAGTCATGTGACACATCATACAAGAGGCATTTAACCAATGCCACTTTCCTTCTTTGCCCTGCTAAACAAGAGAGAATTAACAGCCGGCGGTGGTAGCCTTTAATCCCAGCACTTGAGAGGCAGAGGCAGTCTCTAAGTTCAAGGCCAGCCTCATCTACAAAATGAGTTCCAGGACAGGCTCCAAAGCTACAAAGAAAAAATGTCTTGGGGAAAACACAGACACACAGACACACACACACACACACACACACACACACACAGAGAGAGAGAGAGAGAGAGAGAGAGAGAGAGAGAGAAAGAGAGAGAGAGAGAATTAACAAACTCATTTCTTGACTTTTAGGACCTCACAATTCAGCAAGCAAACAAAAAGTTAAGTAGTATGATAGATGGCAGTGGTATGAAAGGAAATATGGCTTCCTCCACATAAGAATGGAAAAAGGGCAGCTTTTATCTGTTCCTTCCCCTTCTCATCTCTCCTCTTTGCTCCTTCCTCATAAGTAGCACTGAACCTGAAAGGAACCAGAAGGGACTGGAAGAAGTAGCCACAGCAGCAGGTAGAGCGCAGCCTGGCTCTGAGCAAACTGCTCCGAGGTAAGTTAGCCTGAGTCCCACAGTCCTCACTAGTGGATGGGAAACACCACTGACACGCTCTTGGCAGATGTTATCCAACCCCCTCTCCTGTTTCTAACTAGGTAATGTTTCTAGCAGATCTTAAAACTTTCTCCTTCCCCATCTTGCCTGATTTTGTTTAATGTCATTTTTCTTCTATTACTTGACACTTCCGCACTGCTTCCTAGGAGACTGTTCTGTCTGTAGTTTATATAAAACACAAGACTCAAGAATGTTCTCAATTCTGACACCAACTCCAAACTTGGAAGGTTCTTAAAGCCATGTTTAGGTAAGATAATTTACTAGAAGCACTCATGAAATTCACTGAAAGCTACTGTGTTCAAATTCTGAAATAGAATGAGGGGATATTGGTCAAAATAAGCCACAAGAGAAAGTATATGACAAGTCTAAGAAATTCCAAGTCTGACACTTTGACTGTCCCCTCCCCATGGAGTTGGACTATCTGACTTTCTCACTATTCATATGTAACAATGTGGCATGGTGGGACGTTCAGGAGTTTCAGTCTCGAGGCTTTAATCGAGGCATCTTTACATAGGCATGATGCACGGCTCATGGACTGGAAGTCAAGTCGCCTGGACTCTAAGAAGGCCCTAAGACTCCACACTAAATAATATGACTGATCTTGCACCAGGCCAACCTATTCTTTAACACTAACAGGAGTGAGCTGTCCCTTCACTAAACAAAATAAACACACATCTGTCAAATAGAATGATTTAAAAGACTACCCAGAGGGAAGAAATTGGATCTCTGTTGGGTCAGACCAAACCATTTATACCTCCTATGCCTACATGCATGTCCATCTATTTACAGGGGTCTAGCGATGCTCATCTGTACTTGTGAGTTATAGTCTTCACTGAAACATCAACTTTACTCAGGTGTAGTTGGGGAAATAACCATGATACACAAGAGCAAAATAACCTTACCCAAGAATTATTATTCTTGCTGCCTAAAAGAATAATATTCTAACTTTTAAGACTGGAGTACTCTTTTGCTTATGCATCACAGAGGAAATTTTAGAGAGTAGTGGCTTGCTTGTCTATGCAAACTGGACACATTTCAAAGATCAAAATCAAACTCCTTATGGCCATTTGCAAGAATGGGAAAAAATTTACAAAATACCTTTAAAGGACACAAAAACAGCATATACCTGTAACTACAATTTATTTTACAACCTAAAATCACTCTTTTGAATTCATTTTGAAGGTAAGCAAAGTATACATTATAAATATAAACAAACATAGAGAAGCCATCTAGACTATAAACTCTATTTCGTCTCTGAATATTTCATTTCATTGCTGCTTGCTGGGGTTTTAGCTCCTGAGACTGGTGCTAAAACACATACTAAACATGTCATCTGCCCCTGAGCTCCACCTCGAAACCCTCAGTTTGTGGAGGGGGTGCTTTAGCAGTCTTGCTGTGTGGCTCAGGCTGTGTGCTCAAGATGGCCTGGCACTCATTCCTTAGCTCTTGCTTCTGCCTCCCAAGTGCTGAGTTATAGGCCGTGTGCCACACCTGACTTCCCTCAGTTTTCTTTACTATTAATTTATGTGTGTATGTGTGCATGTGAATACAGGCGTAAACATGCTATGTTCGCACAAGGGCTGGAATCAGAGGACAACTTGATTCAGTTCTCTTTCCGGAAGGTTGTGAGGCCTACGGCACAAGCACCTTCTCCATCTGAGCCAGCTCCACTGCCTAGCCCTCAGTGTTTCAAATTAATAAAAACTAAAAGGAAAAATCCAACTTAGCAGAATCTGTAACTCAACTTCCCACCATGCTCTTCCGAGAATGACGCAAAGCTCAACCTGTTCCCTGTACGTTGCCAAACAACATGATTTTAAAAAATATTCTGCCAGGTATGGTGGCACATACCTTAAACTCCAGCACTAGGGAGTCAGAGACAGGCAGATTTCTGTGAGGTTTGAGGCCAGCCTGATCTACATAGGGAGAGCCTGTCTCAAAAATTAAAAAAAATAAATAAAAATGGAATCTGAAACCATTTCTGAGATTGAAACACAAATATATTCCCTAAAAACAGATATGACAAAATGATACATTATTATTCCTCAACATTTTTCCTACTTTAACTTAGCAAAAGAAAATGGGATGTGTATCAAAAGCAGAAGGTGAAAAACCATCCACATGAGATTAAACGTCAAAGGCCTGAATTAGGCTGCGTTCTTACAGCAGAGAATTTTTAAACTGAGCAAAGTTACTTAATTTCTCTAAAACTATCCATGTCATATGGCTGCTATTCAAATCAAACCCGTCATATACAATATATACCTCTTCTCAGGGTATATAAAGCCTGCTTCGAAGGCTTTCACCTCTGCAAAAACAGTGAGTGTAGCATAGAAATTAAGCCCTAAAAGGTTCTTTAAACTTTAAAGGCTGTGGGCGAAGTCCAAAGAACCCAAGTGAGGCCCCATGCCCATGCTCAGGCTGACAAAGACAACACACAACTATGTGTGCAACAGAACAATTTAAACACTGCTACAGACAGGAAAACCACAGCAGAGAATTGAACAAGGAAAATTTCTTTAAAAATAAAACAAACAAAAAGTCCAAAAAAAACAATAGAGCTAATAAATTTCTTTAAAAGCAAAACCAACAACAAAAATGATACTTTGTTGGAAACACGTATTTCCAACAAAGCCCATGCATGTATCTGCAGACAATCACATAGACAGTATGGGTATTTGGGTATGGCATGATCTTAAACAATAGCCAGTTTATCTGAGTGTGAGCATGTGTGCACTCTCTCTCTCCATATATGTGTGTGCATGTATATGTGTATATACACACACACATGTATATGTGAATACACACATATACGTATATGTATACACACACAAACACACCTATATATGTAGATAGACAGCTTATGTGTGTGAGAGAAAGGAAGAAAATGGAGGGAGGGCAAAAGTGTTAACCATCACAAGAATCTGCAGACTGCTGCTTGACTGACATTCAAGAGGCTTATAAAGAGACATATTAAGAGTAAATTACATAGTTAAGATGACAATAAGCCAGGCAGTGGTGGTGAACGCCTTTAATCCCAGCACTAGGGAGGCAGAGGCAGAGGATCTCTGTGAGTTCAAGGCCAGCCTGGTCTACAGGGTAAGTCCAGGACAGGTTCCAAAGCTACAAAGAGAAACCTTGTCGAGAGAAAGAGAGGGAGAGAGAGGGAGGGAGGGAAGGAGGGACAGAGGGAGGGGAAGAGGGAGAGAGGGAGGGAGAGGGAGAGAGAGAAAGAGAGGAGAACAACAAGTTATAGGATTTATAAAACAGTGTTTTAACTTTTCATCAGCAAAGCACATAAGAAATAAAACTAGAGAATCTGAAAAAGTGTTCAACTAGATTTTGAGTCTGAATATATAAAACAGAACTACATTCTTCATGACCTTAACTTTTTATTTCTTTTTTTAAAAAACAGCTACTCAGTGATTCATGTTATGGGAAGAAATTTCAGACCATGTCACTGCTGGGCTCTTGGGCACATTCACAAACTGTCCCACTCTCTATTATACCTCCTATTCCTTTTCTATCATCCACCACTGTACTGTGATTTGTCTAGTTGAGGTCACCATTGGCATTCTATTATTGAATATAATGAACCCTGTTAGGCCTTATTCACTATACATCTCTGCTGCATCTGATAGAAACATCAAGCTCTTGGCATGAACTCACAGACCTACTGAGATTCATTCCCATCTTCCGCTAATAAGTTCACTATTTCTCCTTACTGAGTCTCATTCTAAAATTACTTTTAGTGGGACTTGTTTTTAAAAGACTTTTATTTACATTTTCAAAGGTGGATTTGAACAAAAACATGATAAAACACTTCACAGGCCAATTTGTACAATAAAACAGGCAATAATAACTTTGGTATCTTTGCAGCAAAATCACTCCACATTTAAAACAATGACAGCAAAGTTGTAGCAGTGAGCTGATAAACCACATTAATAAATAAATAGGTCAAAAGCAAAACATATTAGGTACCTATCACTAAGGTTAATAATTGTATAGTCTCAGCTCGTTGTAACTCTAGTGATATGAGCTACTATGAAAGATAGTCTAAGACTCTGATGAGATAAATCAAAATCTCCAGGTGGGAAAAGGGTAGACACAAGACAGCTCAGCAGATAAAGACACTTGCCACCAAGCGTAAGCACCCAAGTTCAATGCCAGGGCCCACATGGCAAACACAGAGCATCAACTCCTGAAAGCTGAGCATGCCCATTGCACTTCTCCCTCTGTCCCTTCCTCTCTCCTTCTCTCCCACTCCCCACACTAAATAGTCCCTAAAATCCATGAACCAGACATGGTGGCACATGCCTATAATCTCAGTACTCAGAAAGCTAAGGCAAGAGGATCACTAATTGAGGCCAGCCTGGACAATTTAATAAGATGTAGTCTCACCACAGCAACATCTTGATGAATTACAATTTCATATATGACAACCACAAGAAATGAGATCTTGAGAAATGTTACCTTTTACAACTACAGACATACAGTAAGACATCTCCTCCTTTACTGAGGACCTCTCACTAGTTCCGCATACATGCACAGGCTTATATGCAAAATCATTGCTGTGATATCACACTTCTGGAGCTACACTTGCAAAAACTGCATATAACAAATTATAACTTTCTAAATTCCTTAATGGAATTCAATTCCAATGCTGGAAATGATATGAAAATGAATATAATTTATATAACACACTGGACTATCAAATAATGCTAACATTTAAAATACTGATAACACTTCTCTGTAGTCATGCTGAAGTCAGTACCTGCCTGGCCCTGCTCAGCTTCATCTCTGTCTCTGGATAACGGACCACACCTAGATGCCACATCCCTGCAAAGTGAGGAACCTTCAAACTATCAGCAAAACATGTCTAAGATCCATGCATCACACACACTGCGGAGGGGCTCTTCCTGAGAGCGTGGGTGGAGAGCTTGGGAATAAAACACCACCTGCTACTCATAAAGCTAAACCAGAAGAAAATGCCAAGGAAGGATAAGCAGATAATTAGAGGGCGGAGAAAAGCAGACAGATGAGCTGTCACGCAGGGAGAAATGATCAACTGAATTTCATTTTCTTCCTTTCTTTTCCCATAGTTTTCCTTTTATTGAAAAGATTCTTTTCTCATACTGAAGTCCATTTTCAAAATTAACAAGTGTACTAAATCTTCAAATGAAAATTTACAAAGTGCTTTGACTTTTCCAGAAAGCCATGATTACGTATACATACAAATACTTTTAAAAATAAAACAGCAGAGATAGTTTGGAAGTTGACATCTATTAGACAAATGAAACATCTGGTTTTTCTGACAGAAGCAGTGGGAATATAAGAGTCTATGGGAGAAGATGGCACATGGCTCAGTGGGGAAGGGCACTTGCCCAGAAACTAGAGGACTCCATCAGTCCCAAAAATGCACATGGTAGAAAGAGAGCCTACTCCACAAGCTGTGGTCTGACCCCCATGCATACTCCATGGTATGTGCAAGTGCAAGCAGAGACACACAATAAATAAACAAAAAAATAAATAAATATCCTTTTATTTTATTTTATTTCATTTTTGACACAGGATTTCTCTGTGTTGCCCTGTCTGTCATGGAACTGTGTAGACCAGGCTAGCCTCAAACTCAGAGATCCACCTGCCTCTGCCTCCTGAGAGGTTGTTTTTGTTGTTGTTTTGGTTTGGTTTTGTTTTTTTCAAAATCGAAGCTATGGGCTGTGTCTCAGTGGTAGAGCACTTGCCTGCCACATGTTAGCCTCTAGGCTCAATGCCTGTTAGTGCAAAAACAAGGTTATTATCTTCAACAGTCCAATCGCTAATAGTTTTACCCTGTGATCTTTTGTAATGATGCAGGCATCTCTGTATTGGCAAGTGTCTTTCATTGGTTCATCAGAATGCTGATATTGTTAAATTCTTATTTTGTGAAGCCAAGCACTGTACTACAAGGAAACGGGCAAATACAGGATATAAAGAAGTAATTTACAGGAAGATATTTATTGCCACGGTAGTGGTGACACACATCCAGCACTCAGGAGGCACAGACAGGCAGATCTGTGAGTTCAAGGTCAACCTGGTCTACAAAGTGAGTTCCAGGACAGCAAGGGTTACACAGAGAAACACTATCTTGGGGGGAGGGAGGGAGACAGGAGGAAGAGAGGGGAGTTTTGTTGGTTGTTTGGCTAGCTTGTTCCAATTTCTCCCAATGAAGACTGCACTGGCTTTAAATTATGACTCCTAGTATCCCTGACCAAAGTACTGAAATTGTAAACATATCACCACCCATACCTGGCTTCTTGTATTTTCACACATTTCTACTTCTGTGATCTTTAAATCCCAGCACTTGTACTTGAAGAGTGGCTATGATCTATAAATTTTGTAAGGACCTCATCCATTTGAAAGAATGGCTATTGCCTTGCCATTACAGTTGAGACTCTATTTTTGAAGTGCTAGTAATAATTAGTTTTTCCTTCCCTACCACATTAAGTAGCTTCATAACTTACCAAAGCCTTCTGTTTTTGACAGAGGGGCTTGGACTATAGCACAGGCTAGCCTTGGACTCATAATCTTCCTGCCTTAATAACATCTTTGTCACTATGCGTTAGGGATTCATTCAGCCTCATGGGGAGCTGCAATGATAGGTATATGCCATTATACTATCACAGCATTTTTACAAGTGAACAATAGATATCTTCCATTACTATATTGTTAAGTACCATAAGAAGAAGAAATTATATCTGGCTCTTCTAATACCTAATGTATACAAGTAATGAATTTCCAGAAAAGTTGGACCAACAGGACATATACATATATATATATATATATATATATATATATATATATATATAGGAGGAGATTTACTGCAGGAGTTAGCTGCTGTGGCTACAGAGGTAAAGAAGTTCTACAAGAGGTCATTTGGATGTAACTTTCAGTCCAAAGTCAAAAGTCAAAAGACCCAGGGAAGAGGTAAAGAAAGGGTGTTACAGTAAAATCCGGAATCCAAAGACCTGGGAACCTGGAGTTCGAATATCTAAGCCAGAAGAAAACTACCTCCCAGATCTAAGAGACCAGCGGTATTTCTGAACTTGCTATCTACAAGCTCAGGCTGATCAAGTAGTGATGGGCCACAGTGACAGCCAGATCTTCCCTATCCGGTCCATTCAGATTCACACGTATCTCCACTGGAAACATGTATATATACACATCAAATACGTGTTTATCCCACCTAACATGATTCACCTAACATGAAAATATACTTCTACTGCTCACACAGCTTGTGGTACCCCCACACCAGCCCCCAGTGGAAATCAGGTTTTGAGATTTCAGCTCTCCAGATTTAAAACTCTGAGTCTTTTAGGACTGTGCATTGAGAAACTTTTGGACTTCAGGGACTTAACCTAAGAACTTAGATCACTAGACATGGTGTCACTCACTTCTAATCCCAGCACTCAGGAGGCAAAGGCAGGCAGATAGATCTCTATGAGTTTGAGGCCAGCCTGGTCTACATAATGAGTTCCAGGCCAGTCAAGGCTACATTAGAGAGGCCAAGTCTCAAAAAAGAACTTTGATCTTTTAGGATTTCAAGGATTGCTTTTTGTGACTACAATCAGTACTACTAGAATAAATCTCACAGGAAGTGTACACCCATGAAAAGAACACAATTTGGTAATAAAATCTAAGCTGCCATCTGGAGGTGTGGCTTAGTTGATAACATGCCCGAAGACCTGAGTTTGATTCCTAGGACTGAACAAACAAAACATGGAGGTGTGTGTCTGTAACCCCAGCACTCAGGAGGCTGATGTAGGAAGACAGAAGGAGTCTGAGGTCAGCATGGGCTATGGAGCAATTTCTACTTCAACCTGGGACAAAGCTAAGATCCTGCTTTAGAATGGAAAATAACTGAGCCAGGCTGGAGAGATGGCTCAGTGGTTAAGAGCACTGGCTGCTCTTCCAGAGGTCCTAAGTTTAATTCCCAGCAACCACATGGTAATGTGATCTGGTGCCCTCTTCTGGCCTGCAGGCATACACGCAGGCAGAACACAGTGTACATAGTGGAGGGAGGGAACTAGAGAGGGAGGGAGGGAATAACTGAACCAGGGAGAAAAGCATATTTACAATAAAAATCCAAGCACTACAGAAGTTAATTACCACAAGAGCAAGGCCAACCTAGTCAATACAATGAATTTCAGGGAAGCCAGGACTATATACCAAGACTTTATCAGAAAGACAGACAGACAGAAAAAAAAAAAAAAAAAAGGCAAGACAGGGAAGGATCTGGAGATAAAACTTAATGGTAGAGCCTTTATCTAGTATGTGTGATAAAACTTAGATTGGCAGTATTAAAACCAAACAATTATATGTGTACAATCTCACTTGATATTAAAGATTTTTTCACACTCAAATCTACTATATACCCATTTATAATGTATTTTATTTATTCATAAATAATTTGTATTGATTTCATAGTAAATTTTACAATCAACTTTAAATAAACATTAAACACCATATTTCATACATGCTTTCTCTGCCTACAAGCTTTCTGTCAAAAAGACCTGGATTTCTGAGAAAATATGCACTTCTTCAACTAGTCTAACTAAGACGGTATTTTCACTTCTAATGATGTCACTTTTCTTCCAGCCACCATTCCATGAATTCTCTCCTTCCTTTTGTGACTTGTATCTACTAAAGCCTTATATGATCCTTCCCTTTCCCTTCCTATTAATCCACCCTCTTCTGTTACTCTCCTTATTAGACCAGTGCTCATCTGGAGGCATGTACATATTCCACATCTCCCCCACACCCACACTGTCTCTTCAGTATGCCACAGGAGATCTTCCCGGTAGCCTTTTTCTTATCACAAATATGTCTATTAGTTTCCAGTTCTGATATTTGCCAAATTAGATACATCCAACCTAATTAACTTAATTCTGTTTTTATTTTCAATGGAAGATCTTTATTTTGTTCTCTATAGCTCAGAGAAAAACTACATTTATAATAAGAAAATAAACAATAAGGATATTTCAGAAAATTTTAATGGTCGGTATATAAATATTACATTTATTTCCTATTCCTATTTCTAAACTACAGCAATGCTTACTGTATTCTGAAAACAGGTTCATTCAAGGCAAACTAGCAACTTTCCAATTCAAAAACTGAAGATATTGAGGGCTAGGAAGATGGCTCAGTGAGTAAACGTGCATTCAGATCCTCAGCACCCACAAAGAAGCCAAGTACAGAGGTGCACATCTGTAATGACAGCGTAGGGGGTAGAGAGGTGGATCCTAGGGACTTGCTTGCCAAGAAACCTACATAAAGTGAAGTGCCATGTTCAATGAGAGATTCTATCTTAAAAAATTAGTAGCAAGCAATAAAGGAAGTACCTGATATGAACCTCTGGCCATCCTACACAGAGATACACACAAAATAATTTGATACCCATAAAGTTCTGAAAACCTAATCAAGAAGAAAATTATTAAGCTCTTCTTTTAAAAGTAGATTTATGTAATTTAACACACAAATTAAAACTAAAATGAACAAATTTTGAAGCATATTACACATTTTTCTAACCTACATTCTATTTTTATTTGGATGAAAAGGAACAGAGCAATATGCTGGTTAGTTCTCGTCCACACGACACAAACTAGAGCCACCTGGGAAGAGGCCTCTCGGTTAAGGAATTGCCTCCCTCAAGACAAGACAGACAGAGACAGAGACCAGAAGACAACCTGTAAGAGTGGCCTTTCTCCATTTATCATGTAGGGACCAGGTACTGAACTCATGACGTCAGGCTTGGTGACAATGTCATTACCTAATAAGCCATCTCACTGACCCTGGCTTTGTTTTTAGCTATAGAAGTTTTTCATCTTCTAAATCTGTAGTTCTCAACCTGTGGTTTCCAACCTGTTTGAGGGTCACATATCAGATAACCAATTTATGATTCATAACAGTAGCAAAATTACAGTTAAAAAGTAACAATGAAATAATTGCATGCTTGGGGGTCACCACAACATGAGGAAGTGTACTAAGGTTGAGAGCCACTGCTCTAAATACCTGATGCCAGACTCTAACAAGATTTGCTCCTATCCTGTGGGTTAGCTTGATCATGCGTGCATGCAAGAGCGCGCACGTGTGTGTGTGTGTGTGTGTGTGTGTGTGTGTGTGTGTCTGCTCCGTTTCCAGTGACTAGACTCCTTCCTGATTGCGCAGAGGGCTGTTGTCTGGGACGGTGATCTGTAAGTTTTTTCCCCTTTAAATAAATACCACCCTATTAATCATAATTCCAAACTGGTGTGGGATTGTTTATGACTTACGCCTCCACCTTATACATGTTAGGCAAGCACCCTACTATAAATCCAGACCTCAATTTCTGCATAGTGTCCTCTGGAAAAGTTTTGTATTTTTGGTAAAGTCCATTTTTTTTTTCTTATTGCTTGTCCTTTTACTAATAATGAATTTAATAATCTAGTACTAAATCCAAGACAAAATGTACTCAGGTCTTTTTCTAAGACCTTTATAATTTTAGTTCTTAAGTTTAGGGTTTTGCTCCATATTGAGTTAATTCTTGTACAGAGTGTGAAGTAGGATCTCAGTATTACTCTCTAGCATGTGGAAATGCAGCTTTATCAGAACTGTTTTGTTTTGTGTGGCTTCTTTTTTGTTGGTTTGTTTGTTTCCAGACATTGTCTCATGTAACTCAGACTGGCCTTGATCCTATTGTGCAGCAGGCTTACCTCAAACTTAAATGAAACTGTTGGCTCTGTCTTCTGAGTACTGGGCTTACAAGTATGCACCACCATACCTATTTTTTTATTTTTCTTTATTTTTATTGTTTTTTCTTTTGTTTTTTTGAGACAGGGTTTCTTTGTAGCTTTGGAGCCTGTCCTGGAACTAGCTCTTGTAGACCAGACTGGCCTCGAACTCACAGAGATCTACCTGCCTCTGCCTCCCAAGTGCTGGGATTAAAGGTGTGCACCAACGCCCGGCCCATCATACCTATTATTAAATAAATATTAACTGAGAAAAATATTAGTAATGAAAAAAATAGCTGTGCTGAACTGTGAATTATTCAAGTAACAGTGAACTAATAAATTTCAATTTCCTGAGTTGTCCTCCAACTGAGGTGTTATAGGATAAATCCTACTCTTACTGTTATTAGTAGTCTTTTTGTGTTTATCTACTCATTGTGTGTGCACGTGTCCAAGCATGTGCAAGTGTGTGGTGGAGGTCAGAGGACAGCTTGCCAGAATGAGTCTTCTCCTTCCACTACACAGGTTGCTGGCATCAAAGTTGGGTTGTCAACCTGTGCAGGGCATGTCTTTACCCACTGTGCCAACCTACCAGCCCAATTCCACAGTTTAATCTCTCTGCACGGGTATTTAATGCTGTATACATGCAGTATTTAATACTTACTTATCAAGGAAATCTTTGTCTACTACAGCAGAGATGTCAAGAAGAGGATTTCCCATGCCAAACAGCACATTTTCACTAAAAAAGAAAAAGAAAAAAGAAGTTAGAAAACACAAATATAAAAATAAATGTATCTTTACCTAAACAAAAGCCTAACATCTAGTTTAATTAAACCTCTGATTTACCAATTAGATGTAGGATAATATTTTAGAGGTAATATAAAGCTATTTAGAAAAAAATTGGGTAGGTTAGTGAGATGGCTCAGTGGTGAAGACACGTCTTACTCATGCAAAGAACCTGGATTCAGTTCCCAGCATCCACATGGTGACTCACAACCATCTGTAACAACACTTCCCGAGGACCCAGAATCCTGTACTGGCCTCTATATATGTATGCATAAGGTGTACATATAGCTAGGCAGGTAAAATGTCATACACATAAAAAAGATTAAAATAGATGAAATAAAACTGAAACACGGAAAATGATCATTTATTATTGTCATAACATTTAATCACCAATGATTTTTCTGTTAAGTTAATAAAAGCTAGAGTCATTTGGGAAGATAGACTTTCAACTGAGAAAATGTTCCCACCAAACTGGCCTGTGGACAAGCCTGTGGCACATTTTCTAAGCACATTCTCTTGAGTAAGGATTAATGTGGAGGGCCCAGCTCACTGTGGGCAGTGTTACCCCTGAGCTGGTGGTTCCCAGTGCTCTAAGAAAACAAGTTGAACAAGCCATGAGACACAAGCCAGTAAGCAGCATTCCTCCATGGTCTCTCAGTAGTTCCTGCCCCAAGTCCCTTCAATAAGGAACTGTGATTGTGACATGTGAGGGGAAACAGACCCTTTCCTCCCCAAGCTGCTTGTGGTCAAGATTCTATCATAGCTACAGCAACACTAATCCATGTGATACCCTATACAATACAAATGCTATATAAAAAAACCATTTATTCTTATCTTTTTTCTATCAGATATAAATCTTGTCTAACCCAAAAACTATTGCCGACCCACACTGCAATTAAAGGTGTGTACAACTATCCGGGGATCACACACCTAATTTTTAAATAAAAGCACCTATTTAAGAAAAGCAATCCTCAGCCGGGCGGTGGTGGCGCACGCCTTTAATCCCAGCACTCGGGAGGCAGAGACAGGAGGATCTCTGTGAGTTCGAGGCCAGCCTGGTCTACAAGAGCTAGTTCCAGGACAGGCACCAAAAACTACAGAGAAACCCTGTCTCGAAAATCAAAAAAAAAAAAAAAAGAAAGAAAAACAATCCTCTACGATGTGCACTCAAGATGGGACAAATTAAAGGGGTGGTGGGGAAAAAAGAAAAGAAAAGCAACCCTGACAGGCAGGACAGCACTCAAACAGAGTATCTCCTAGAGTTCAAGTCAGCCAGGTCTACAGAGAGAGCTCTCTCCATGGCCACTGCTACCCAGCAAGACCCCCACCCCACCCCCACCCCCTCTCTCTCTCTAAAAAAAGGCAAAGATGGTTGCATCATAACTATTCAGATGTAGAGAAACATTTGAATATATAAAGCCAGTCTATATATTCCATTTAGAAATATACTTTAAATATAAGTGTAGGATATATACTATACATACCTATATATAATATATACTACACTTATATAAAAGTTTTATATATAAGAACATAGAAAGGGTAAAATGATTTGGGGAGAGAAAAGCTATGAAATCACTAATCATAAAAAATGTGACTTGCAGTTGCTATATTACTATCAGAGAAAGTACACTTTTAAATATGGAGATCTACAAATAAGATATATCAGATATTTCATAAAAGTTAATAGGTCATTTCATCAAAAATACAACAATACAAAGTATATATGCACCAAATAAAATAGCTCAAAACACTTGGCAGGGGGGAAAAGCACAATTTCTTCAACCCCTCTAGTACCAAGGAGCCCAAGACCTTGTATATATATGTATGGACTCACTAAACACACACAATCTAGCCCTCTCTTTCAGCAGCTGACAAAACAAAACAGGCACAAATATAAGTAAAAGTTGCACAATTGGATATTCACCTTAGAGAAATGAAAGATTAACTACGCATAAACCTAAACATAAATGTTCATGTTTATAATGAAGCAGGATAGAAAGGCAGGGGAAACTTAGGGGCGTGCAGAGGAAAGGGAGCCTCTCACCCTGGAATCCAGTTAAAGTCTCCAGCCAGCAGAGAAGCAAGAATTCCATAGCACAATCATTAACTGAATCACTAACCATCCAAGGCTCTTCTCCCATCCCTGCTGCAAGCCTAAAATTTCTTAGGATTCTCATTAGAAACTATATTTACAGGGGAAGAAAATTACCACACTCATTGTGCAGCTCTGGTGGCTCCTGGGTTTTTCACCTTATCAGACAGTAATTCCATCCAGGGCATCTGTGGAGCCATCTCACGCAGCCCCCTTATCAAGAGGACTGGGAGGAAATGCTTCTTAATGGCCTTTTGAGATATAACTTGAAAGTCATGAAAATAGCTAAGTATACTTCTCCATATGATTTTGCCTCTCTGTTTAGAATTCATACTTACAATTGGGTATCTTACTTGCCTCTGCTGCCCTTTAGGAAGCATATACTTGGGTATGTCTTGTTTTCTTGAGTGCCTCTCTTTCTCTCAACCCTCACTTTTAAGTTTATATTAAAATATATTAAGTTCCAACTAGCCAGTTCTTTTCCACAATGAAGTTATAAATGTCAGCCAACCTTGGTTGCACACGCCTTTAATCCCAGCACTCAGATGCAGATAAATAAATACTTGATGTTTTAATTTTTTAAACTGTAGATTTTAATTTTTATGTATGTATATGTACTTGGGGTGGTATAAGTCATAATACTAAAGAAGGGACCATGAAGGGAGAAAAGAGGTCTCAATGGAGAGGGAGGAAGGAAATGAGAACAGGAGGAGGAAGAGAAGGAAAACTGTAGTGGTTTAAATGAGAAATGTCCCCCATAGGCTACAGTGTCTGAATTCATAGTCCCCAGTTGGAGGCACTGTTGGAGGAGGCCACAGAGTCCACAGGAGGCAGAACTTCCCAAGAACATCAGTGAGAGCAGGAAGTGAGAATTCACAGCCTCACCCACTTCAGTTCCTTCTAGGTGATCTCAGCCCCCCCCCCCATAGCTCCCCCAACATTATATACCTCCCTCTGAAATCAAAAGCCAAAATAAACTCTGTTTCATAAGTTGTTTGTGGTCATGGTGTTTTATATCAGCTACAGAAAAATAACCAATATGATCATCAACTAAAGCAAAGTGTGTAGGGAAATGTAATTTTTTTTACAAAAAAATATTTTTAACAATTTTTGTGTTGATCTCTATGCTAGTTTCCGCTGCAGCAGCAGCCTGCTCTGCTGCCAAAGCAGTGACATCATCACCAGTCGTCAGGTGCCTTCTGCCAGCTATGTGACATGAGCACCCTTTAAAAGTACTCAGCAGAGCACAGCTCTCTCGCTCTCTCTCTTGCCTCTAACTCCTTTCTTTGCCTCTTCTTTCCACTGTTTCAATGCTAGGCCTGTTACAATACTGGCCTCAAACTCTCTATAGCTAAAGATGACCTAGAATTCCTTATCCTCTTGCCTTCACCTCTCAAGTGGTAATGGAGGAATTATAGGTGTGGGTACCCATGTCAGACTCTTACCCATTTTTTAAAATTAAGCATTGCTGCCATGTGTGGTAGCACACGCCTTTAATCCCAGCACTCCAGAGAAAGAGGTAGGCAGAACTCTGAGTTTGAAGCCAGCCTGGTCTACAGAGTGAGTTCCAGGACAGCCAAGACTGCTATACAGAGAAATCCTGTCTTAAAACTCCACCACTAAAAAGAGAGTGGGGGGAGGGAGAGAGACAGAGGGAGGGAGGGACTGAGGAAGGGAAGGAGAGAGGGAGGAAGGGAGGGAGGGAGGGAGGGAGGGAGGGAGGGAGGGAGGGAGGGAAGGAGGGAAGGAACTTCTTTTTTAGCCTTCTTTGTTCTATTACTACAAAAACCTCAGGAAACGTGCTTCCATGTTAGAACACGGAGCTTGGTGTAGCCTAAATCTGTGTTCCTGATATGCTCTCTTGTATTTGACCCCAGAGTAAACCACCGAGGAACTAGCCTGCCTCCAGCTTAGGTCTAAAAAGCCATTTTATAGTAAAGACAAACTAGGTTCATTCTTGTTTATGATTAAACCTGTTTCTCAAGGATTGGACTATGCCCCACCTGTAACCTCAACTACAAATGGTTCTGTAACTGCATGTTTCAGGAATGACAACCATGCTTTTGTTTACAACCACTCACTGATTTCAAAAGTTTATATGACTGCCAATGACTACCGTGTTACGCCCACCTTGCAACCTCGTCTTTGTTTCGGGGGGACTAACTTTTTAGATTTATGTTCTGCTCCTGTAACCCCATCTATTTTGCCCACCAAATCCCACATCTGGGAACACTCTACCTTCTTCTCATCCAACGCTGCCCTCTCAGACCTCTCCTTAGGTGGAGGCAGCCCATGTACATGAATTTAAAAGCTTGCTGTCATTAATCACTTACTTTAATGAACTTGGCCATGTTCTTTGGCCATGGTCTTTCTCCTCCCATCTTTGAAATTAACACTACCTCTTACCCTGAGCTGAGAGTTGCTTTTGTGTCCACAGTATAAAGACTTTTTTGTTTTATTTCTTTTTTGAGACAAGGTTTCTCTGGATAGCCTCAGCTGTCCTGGAACTGGTCCTGCAGACCAGGCTGGTCTCAAACTCACAGGGTGTAATGAGAAAATGAAGAAGAAAGGCTAAGTGGCTACCTTTTGGCAGGCCCTGCAGAGGTACGACACTGCCAATAGGGTCAGTTCAGGAGGTTGGTTGAGGGAGGGGGAGAGTAACCGAGTGAAAGGCTGCTGCTAACGTAAGGACATGAGAGAGACAGGCAGAGAGACAAGGAGAGAAGCAGGAGAGAAGAAAGGGAATAAGGGAGGAGCAAGAGGCAAGAGACAAGAAGAGAAAGAAGTATTTTGGATCTCATTTCAGGATTCTGAAGAGAGATTCTGTGTGGCTCGGCTGAATCTCTTTGTCACTCTTCCCAACAGTCACATTGAGTAAATCTCCTCTTCCTGCTTTCCATCTTAGTTTAGAGGTTTTAATTAGCTCTTTGACAATGGGTGGCCAGACTAGTCAGTCCCCTTGGAGATTATCTTTGACAACAGATTTCTTCCGGAGAATAACAGTTTGTGGTTTTAGGTATCATAACTGTTTCAGCCAAATACAGAAGCTATGGAAGCTCATCTCTTTCCAGATATGATGTTGGTAGATGGCTATCAGGAAACCCTGCCACAGAGGGTGGGATCAGTCTTGATGAACTGAGTACTCCTCCAACAGCTGATACATGAGAAGAGCAAGAGCTGACTCTAAGAGGCTGAAATCTGAACATAAATGTATTTTATTTAAGATTTTATTCTACTCTTATTTACTGTGTGTGTGTGTGTGTGTGTGTGTGTGCGCGCGCGCGCGCACTTATGTTTCCAAGCCCACAGAAGTAAGAAAAGGGTACCATATTTCCTTGAACCTGAGTTATAGGCCCAGTGTGGGTGCTGGGAATTGAACTGATCAGTAAGGGCTCTTAACTCCATCACCTCTCCAGCCCCTAAATATACACATTTCTTGCAGAAAGAAACCGCCAAAGTGGAAGGCTGACACACAGATCAGAGAGTGCTGTGTGCATCTAAAATATTGCACTATTTCCTCACAAATGAATGAGGCCGTGCTAGGAATCTCCTCGCAGGTCTGGCCTGACTGACAGAGCAACTCCATAAGTAAAAATTTGGCTCATTATCTTATTTGGACAGAATACTGAAGTATTGCCACATTTGTTTGTTTGAGACAGAGTCTTGCTGTGTAGTCTAGACTGCACTGTAACTTATGGCCAGGCCTCTGGAGGACTGGGATTACAGGCATGGACCACACACCCAGCTTAATGTTTTAATAAATATGCTCAGACTGCAAAACAGACTCATCTTTAGATAATAGATTCCAAACCTCCAGACCTGAAGGAAATACACACACAGCTTTGGAAAGTTGACAGAAATGCTCACTGTGCCGCGCAGACTTTGTCAACTTGACACAGCTAGAGTCCTCTAGGAAGAAGAACCTCAGCTGAGAAAACAACCCCCATTGGTTGCCTGTAAACAAGCTAGTAGGTCATTTTCTTGATTAATGATTGATATGGAAGGGCCTAGTTCATGGGATTGGGAGGGAGGCAGACCCTGAGCAGGTAGTCCTAGGTTGTACAAGAAAGCAAACCAAAGCAGCCAGGAGTTGACCAACAAGCAGCACTGCTTCATGGCCTCTGCTTGGTTTCCTGCCCCCAGAGTCCTCCCCTGCTTGAGTTCTTGCGCTGCCTTCCTTTGATGATGGACTGTGATCTGGAACTTCAGGCTGAATAAATCTTTCCTCTCCAAGTTGCTTCAGTATAACCTTCGTCGCAGCAATAGAAATCAGAGGAGGACACTATTCCTATCTGTCTCTCCCCAACCCACAGTAAATCTGAAAAGCAGCAACCCTCAAACACTAACCCCAGATGCCAGGCAGCCCTAGAAAAGAGAGAAATGTGTTGGTGCTCTTTCAAAGCGTCACTTCAGAGAGCTGCTATCATTTCAGCTTACTGACAGTCCTTTCAAAAGCTCCAATCGCAAGGCCTCCCATATCTGACCTGATCTTGCTCTGTGCTAAGAGTTTCCCCTAAGAGTATCTGTCAAAAACAACCAGCTGCAATTATTTAACATTCCAGCTGCTTGAAGCAATTGGAACAAACAAGTTAACCAAAAACATAGAAGAAAAAGTGTGAGAAATAAATGTGCACAGAGGATTTGGGACATCCTAAATGTTCCTGCGATCGCTGTGAGCATGCTCAAGGAAGACAAGGGAAGGTTCGACCGCCTGCCTAGGCTGCACACGCACAAGCAGAGTTTCAGGACAGTGTGAGACTGCCTGAGTGCTTAGGATGTGCCTCAACAAGTACACAGGACTCGGAGCAGACTGGGAACAAGAATGCTAAGGAACCAGAAATGGAAAATGATGCAGCCACACTGGGAAAACAGTTCAGTAGTTTCTGAAAGAGGAGGAGGAGGCAATGGAGAAGGAAGAAGATGGGAAAACTAGAGGATGGGGGCAACTGTTTCACCTAAAAGGAAAAAAAAAAGAAATGGTTTATTCCAAAGCCAACTGGTAGTGATTATGCACAGGTATAGTTTCCCCAAATACTATGTTCCAACATGGTAACAGTTTTATGAAGTCTTATAGTAACAGATACTTTCTGGATACACTGGTAGAAACATCAGAAAAGCTGGAATATCTCACTATAGGTCTCAGATCTGTTTGTACATTCCAAAAGGTTTACCTAACGGACACAAAGCTATTAGGTCATATAGAGAGGAAGGTAATAAATGGTTGTTAGGGGGTTAAAGATGGTCCAAGATAATTTGGCTCTGGATTTGGCAGCATTCCATCATTTCCACATCTAAAGTTCTAATGAGTCAGGCAGCCTTTGTTGTCAGCATTTTTTCGGGGATTCTTGTTCACAAAGTAACATAAAATTATCCTATGAAACTGTGTCCCTTCCGAGGAGAAACAAACATATGGCAAAACAAAAGTTTACACATGGATGCTTACAGTACAATATTATTCATAATAACCACAGTGAAAATAACCCACATAGCTGGGTAAACAAAATATATCTACACACTAAGATGTATTCAACCATAAGAAGGAATGAAATACTGATAATCAGAAGGGACAAGGATGAACTTATATCACATGATTGTGTTCATGACACATCAGAATAAGAATTCACAGAGGCAAAAAAAAAGTAGATTTCACAGTTGCCAAAGGATGGATGTTGATATGGGACAGGCGGAAAGGCACTGCTAACAGCTACTGTGCTTCATTTTAAATTGATAAAAATGTTTTAAAATTATACTGCAATGATAGTTATTCAACCCTTTAAGTGTAACAGAAATACTAATCTGTCCAGTCTAAATTTATCTTATACTATATAAATCCTATCTTTAAAATAATTAAAACAAAAGGACATGGTTTGTATTTATAAAATGCTAAATTAAACAACTGCAGCATGAGGTTTCCACTCGAAATGTTATTGAATGAGACTAAGGGGTGACTCAGTAGTTAAGTGCTTCATGTCCTCAGAAAAGAACCAAAAGGGCTGGCAAGATGGCTCAGTCTAACAACCTGAGTTCAATATCTAGAACCCCTATGGTAAAGGGACAGACCCAGTTCCCTGTGGATTTCCTGACTGTTACATTCTCACCATGGCACATGTCTTTACATACACAGAGAGACACGCAAATACATAAATGTTTAAGCAGAGGAGGGAAAGCACATAAAGCTGGGTGTGTATCCCACCTCTAGATTCCCAACACTGGGAGACAGAGACATGAGGATCCTTGGGGCTCACTGACCAGTCTAGTCAAAATGGCAAGCTGCAGGTTCAATAAGAGACCTGCTTCAAAAAAACAGAATTGAGAAAAATAGAGGAAGACACACAATATCTATTTTTGGTCTCCACATATGCACACAACATATGCACATGAACACATACACACATTAAAGAAAGAAATTAAATCAAAATCAAATGTAACATTCACCAAAACAGACTACAGTAGAGGCCATACAGTGAGTATTTGTATATATAAAAGGACTAAAATAATAATATAATGAAATGAATTATAATTCTAGCATAGGGTACATGACAAAAAACCATGTGTCAAAATAATCAAACACACAGCAATAAAAATTTAGAGGACAAGTAGGATGGCTCAACAGTAAAGACATTTACAGTTATGCCTAAGGACCTGAATTCCATCCCAGAGACCAACATAAAGAGAAGAGAAGCAACTCTTGTAAATTGTACTCTAACTTCCACCCAGTGTGACACTCACACCACACACACACACACACACACACAAATAAATCTAACAGATATGAATCAATCACTATGTCACACAACAATAATTCCAGCAATCAACAGGGCTGTGAGACAAGAGATTCTTGTAATAGCAGGCCGCCTGTTCCTCCTGGCCACCCAGAACCGAAATAATCACACAGAAACTGTATTAATTAAATCACTGCTTGGCCCATTAGCTCTAGCTTCTATTTGGCTAACTCTTACATATTAATTTAACCCATCTCCATTAATCTGTGTATCGCCACGTGGCAGTGGCTTACCAGTAAAGTGCCCAGCATCTGTCTCCAGCGGGTTATATGGCTTCTCTATGACTCTGCCCTTCTTCCTCCCAGCATTCAGTTTAGTTTTCCCTGCCTAGCTAAGTTCTGCCTTGCTATAGGTCCAAAGCAGCTTCTTTATTCATTAATGGTAATCGCAGTATACAGAGGGAAATTCCAAATCAGGTTCTTTTTTTGGCTGTCCTGGAACTCGCATCGTAGACTAGACTGGCCAGACAAGAGGTTCTTACATTGTAAGCCAATTCTGGACTTCAAGAATAAGTCTCAGGATAGTCAAAAAAAAAAAAAAACAAAAACAAAAAACAAAAAAAAACAAAACAAAAAAACAACAACAGAACAAACATACAAACAAAAAGAAGGGGGGGTGACACAGAGAGAGAACATTGAAAATAATGAGTGTAACAGCGTAAACGAATGCAGACAGATTGTAAAAATACATATACAGCTTTAATGGCGAAATAGACTTACAGAACCACTGTTCCCGCGGAGACCAGGAAAGCAGAAGAAGCATGCTCGCCAAATTTATAGGCAAACACACCCCCTTAGGGGCGGGACTTATCCCTACATCTCCCCTTTTTGTCTAAATAAGACCGAACCAAACCAAATACAACTATATACAATAACAACAAATAATAAATATAACAAACAATATTGAGAATAAAAGCTTTGCTAAACATTCTATCTCAAGGAGTCCAAATAATGTAGAGAGTAACTACAATTATATAATCTTCAACTCCGTCAAAGATCTGAGAAGGGAATAAACACTACTCAACAAACGAGATATATCCAAAATGTGCAACAATTGACAGAGACAACTGACTACCTGGGCAATCACCCAAAGTCTTGTTTGTAATGTTGAGTCAACCAATTTTGGCTAAGGCCTAACATAACTGACATACCATTATTAAAGGCAAGGAACTTTTCAAAACTATCTTACCCTGTCTTGGCAGGATATGACAGTCCTGTTTTATCCATTGATGCACGCTCTGTATCTCTGTCAGTGGTTGAGGTATGGACATTTCTTTGCCCAAAGGCCAGTTCTGCCAAATAGAAAGGCTCCAGGTGGAGTGTCTTTGGTGCTCAACATTCTCTCGGGAATAGAGCGGTGTTGCCAGGAGCAATTGTGTCTCACTATCACGAAACTCTGAGTTAGATTAAAGGCCATTTTCTACTGCTCTTTGAAGAGGTCGAAGATTATCTATCTATACTGAGTATAATCTCTATATATCTAGAGAACCTGATTAGTCTAATTATAAATGACAAACTTAGATGACTATTTATCTATATAATTCTCAATATCTATCTAACTTAAAGACTAAGACAATAAACAACTGTGTAACAAATGAGGATAATGACCTCCAAATATAAACACTGTACAAATATACATTGCAATATGGTAAATATATATCAATACACAAACATTATATAAGTATCTTAATCAGAGGTAGAAATGCACATTGCAATATGGTAAACATATACAATATATATTTATCAATACAATATGTCAATACATAAAAAATGTTTTAAACAGAGATAGAAACATGCATGCATACAATAGTCAATATAATTTAACTTTGTATCAATATACAAGAATGGATACCAATATATTTGTCTAAAAGCAGTAACTCACAATTATAAATCTATTATCCCATCATTCCCTCTTTTTTTTTTTCAAAATGATCCCTGAGCTTATAAAATTCCTCCCCCAACTCCCAACCCCTAAATGATGTCCCTGAACCCAGGGGTAAACTTTACTGGGAGAGGGGACGCCTTATTACTTACTACAAATGAGAGAGCTGGAGAAAATAAAGGGAGGTGGGAGATTAATTGGTAACTTATAATGATCAGAAGAATTAATGTAAATTGTACAGTCATTTGAACCGAACACACACAGATAGATTCTAATTTTTATACTTGATATCTGTTCTTATTGTATATGGTTTTGTATTGAGTTTGGAACTCTCTTATTTAAACAAAAGTGGGGGTGAAACAAAAGGTGGGGACCTTCCTTCAGCCAAAGACCTTTGAGAGGCTGGACCAAGTTGAGGCATAGCTTTGGGATGCCAAAAGGCCGCAGTCTGCCCGCTAGCCTCTCTCTTCCCACACTCTACCACTCTACACCTTGATGTTAGACCCCCATACCTGTTCTGTGAGTTTTCCCTTTTAATAAAAAAAAAAATAAACCTTAGAATACCCTATTTGTAGTTAGCTTGTGATTATTTAACTCACGTTCCCCCCATTTGACACATTCTATATCAGACAAATTTCCAAATTATTATAATAAACAAAAGTAAGCAAACCCAAGGAGCCCTGTACAAGACCCTTTATATAAATTTATAGAAAAGGCAAAATTAATCAGTGTTAATAGAAGTATGAAAGTAGTTGTCTGGATGGTGTGGGGAACAGGATTAACTAAAAGGGGTAAAAGGGAACTTCTCAAAAGTTGTCCATATCTAAATCTGAGTGCCATTTGCACAAGCAACTATACTGTCAACACTCGGCTGCACCAGGAATGTAGCTTAACAGTAGAGCATTTGTGTAGCATGTGTGGCATTAAAGGTTCAGTCTCCAACACTGAGGGAAAAAACAAACAGTGGATGCAGGATCTACGATTTTACAGTATATATATTTTGGCATAAAAAACACAAACTAAAAAGGGTAACATGTGTTACCCTTGGCTACACAACCCTTCCATTTATATCCTAATTCTTATCTCCGGTTGCATATTCTAGGAAAATTTATCTCTGACCAGCATTATCTGTTTTACTTTGCTTCATTTCCTATTGGGACATTCTTTTCAACACATACTCACATGTTGGTTATTTCTACCCCTGACCCACAAAATCTTTATTCCAACTCCTCCATTATATCCCTGCTCTCCTAACAGTAAATGCTCCACTGATAGCAAGTTCCTCTGAGTGATATAATACTGGTTTCACACATTTATTTATTCTGTGTGTGTGCTACTTGTGTGGGGGTCAGAGGACAATCTGCAGGAGTAGGCTCTTTCTCCTTCTACTGTGTGAGCTCCTTTTGAAACCCGCACAACAACAATAATAGGGAAGGCCATTATTATTATCTCTGATTAACAGACTAGGAAAGAATTCCTAGGAAAAGATTCATCAAGATTACATAACCTTCCAAAAATCAGATAGCAAATAAATGATTCTAAGCTTTACATAATGTGTTATCTTGTTCAATATACTACACTGAGACACTCAGAACTCTTTTAATATAAAAATGCTTGGTCTAGGAAAAACACCCAGATATAGACCATAAAAAGGGGGTGCAGCCATTATCTATGGCCCATTTTAAACAACATTTCAACAACTGAGAACTGCTGTTACAATATGATTATACTGTATACATGAAGTGACCAGATAATTTACTATCTAAATGGAATGTGTTCAAGAACAAATAAAAAAACTACCAGTAATTATGTCAAGATAATAGTCATCATCCAGCTCCGTTCTGCGCAAACTAAGATCTGTAGTCACCTGGCTTCTAAGACAGCTTCATTTATGTTTTATTGCAGCAATTTTTAAAAGCAACAACCAGAGAAAGACATGGCAGCACGCCAATGCACAGGAAAGGGTTAACATTTGGACAGTCAACTATCATTTGGTTCCAGTTTATCTTTGACAGTTCTGCTTAATGTAGCAATTCTCTGACTGGAAGGATTGAGAGTTAGAAAACCTTCTGTGTTTTCTCAAACAAAGATGACCTATTTATAAAAACGAGCATTAGCAGCTGACAACACTGAGCATAGGAAAAGGTTCCTGTTTCCGTTTCCTCAAGACAGTGCATGAATGAAGTAGTTTTAGTGTATCTTAAAATTTTACTTGACCCACCAAGTAATCTTATGACATAACAGTTTATTTAGCAATCTGAATTTTAAAATTCTTTCGAAGGAAGGAAGGAAGGAAGGAAGGAGGGAGGGAGGGAGGGAGAGAGGGAGGGAGGCAGGGAGGAAGGAAGGAAGAAAGAAAGGAAGGGAGGGAAGGGCAGGCACAGGTCCTAAAATGAATTTGAAAACTCTGTCCAAACGCTTGAAAGAAACTATCTCAACAAAAGTCCATCTTAGCCCGACTCTGGTCTCCACATAATACTCTCCTTCTGAGTGGTTTGGATCACTCTGTTGGATGTACCTCAAAACTGCGGAGTCTTACAGTGAAAACTACCCCAGGACCCCACCCACAGCCCACACAAACTTTCCAGTGTGGGCTTAACCCACAGAAGCAGTTCCAGAATGAAGACAACGGAGGGCACAGTTGTACTCAGTCCCAAAATAGTGTCAGCCAGACCTAGCCTGGCCAGACTGCATAGTTCATACCCTCTCTGCCCCCAACACTGTGCCCCACAAACCTGGTTCCCAACCAGACTGTACACTGAGGTTATGAAGACAAAGCAAAGTTCACACGGAAATTTCTAAAGCGTTATTTAGGAAAACATACACAAAGCAGTAGTCAAAGGTCTACATTCTAACTTAGACTCTAACCCTGGCTAAAGCAGTTCCCACAGAGAGAAAGAAAAAAACTTAAATACTAAGTCTCCTAAGCTTAATTAAGGCTTTAACATTTCTATTGGAACAACTGAGTAACAAAAGCATTAGTTTATCAAATATGCTATATCACAGTCCAGATGAAGACCAGTTAGAATCTGATACACATGACAAAGAAATCGGTGTCATAAGCCATAAATTTCTTCGTCACTAACAGTGAACAAAATATAAATTATGAAAATCAGACTACTTTCAGTCAAATCATTCAAGACCCTAAGTTTAAAAAAAAGATTTTTAAAAAAATAATGAGACAGCCTTAAGAGTTGAATGCTACACTAAAAAGGGATTTAGTGAGGCATTCGCTAACTTAGATAGGCTTGAGTGAGAGACGTAGAAGTCCTGGACCCAGTTCAAGGCGCATAACAATTTATGTGAACGTGAACAAATCACACTACCTCTAATTTTTAGTGTCGTTAACTGTAAAGTGCAGCAATTACATAGGTACATTTGTTCCTGTCTATAAAGTGAGGTTTAAAACATGTCTTTCCTCTTCAGATGGCATCATTCCCTAGGGAAATGTTTTTAAGGCTTTTAAGACAAAAACTAAATTCCACTCATAAAACATCTTAAAATGTAAAAGCATTGAACGAATAGTGGCACACACCTATCATCTCAGCACTCAGGAGATAAAAGCAAGAGGGTTTCAATTTGAGGCCAGCCTGGGCTATTATTAGAGCAAGTTCTAAGCTAGCCTAGTTTACACAGTGAGACCCTGTCTCAAAATATCCAAAACAAGACAAAGTTTTAAAGTTCATTTTCCCATTAACACTATAGGACACGGGTTAATATCGCAACAGTGAGGTCTATCATTAAACAAAAGCCTGTGGTAGAAAAGAATTAGAAAGGAGCCTCAATTAGACTCAAGGTGTATCTAGTTTCTAATCCTATATTCTTTGATAGCCATTTCAAAGTCACACATTACTATATTTAGCAACAATTATTTTAAGAGTGAGGCAAAAGCAAGAACACAAGACATGAGGTCAGATTTTGATAACTTGTGATCACCAGAAAAGGATCTTAATACCTAGCTCTTGGGTTTACTGTTAGACTGAACAGTAAACGGGAACACGCCTAACACCATGGCTGATAAAAGCTAAAGAAATGCTATAACTGCATTAGCTGCAGGCCTCGCTGGGAACTTTCCAACCTGCCACTTCCCTTCCACATCCACCCTGCCTATGTCTGAACCAAGTTACCAGAAAGAGAAAAGCCAAAGAATTCCTACAGATGTCTTACATCTGCATAATTTTTCAGAACATTAAAAATAGTGTGCTGTTTCTACAAAGGCATCAAGATCTTCCTGACTTTGCTACTAACAAGTTCTAGGCAAGGCTCTCAACTTTTCTTCATTTTAATTCCTACAACAAAGTGATTTTTTTTTTCAAGCCACGTCACTGTAGCTCAAAACTTTAAATGGACCCTGAAGAAGCAGACAAAAATTTCACTATCACTTATCCATCTTTCCAAAATACTTTCAAGGCTGGTGTTAATTACATCAGTCTTGAAAAAAACTGGATTCCCACGTTATAGACATATCTTGCTGCTACCTGCTAAACAACAGAAGCTTCATATTTGGATATTTCTCCAGTGAGGAGTGGACAGGAAGAAATGGGCAATTAAAACCACCCAAAGGATGTGTTCGTCATGTGCCAGGCCCTGAGTTCAATTCCCAGAACAACAACAACAAAAATCACTTAGAAGAGAAGATTGTTTAGAAAGCATTTGTCTAGCACACCTAATGAATCTGTGATGATGGAAGAAAAGCAGGAATGAAGAGTGGGGATTAACTGCTGCTGTACTGCCTATCCTAATCCATCCTGAAAGGCCATTAACTGTAAAAGGTGTATTGATATGCTGCAATGTTACTTACCAAAAAGCCTGTATAGGGCTCCATATTGCCACACCTAACTTCTTCCCGCATAATGACTCTTTGTTCGTCTTACTGCAAAACTGTGCATTTAAGAGAAAGGCAGCAACCGAGCTGCATCCTATGTTACCTGAAGATTAGGTACTAAGTGATTACCAAAATTACCATCCAAAATGCATTAAATTACCAGGACTTAAGTCCTTTAAAGCTCACAGATTTGAGCTGGGGCCTCCCTTTCTTTTGGAAAACAAAGACCAAGATCTACTTTTTAAAAGGCATTCCAAAACACTGGGTAAATGAGGAAAGTTATCTTTTTTATAACTAGTCAAATTTACATAAACATTCAGTAGAAGCTAAATAAAGTGAGCAAGGCAACTTAGGTATCACCATTTGCCAAAAAAGAAAAAAAAAAGAATAATCAAAATCCTGAACCTGTGATTGGGTGAGCCTGTTTTCACTATATTTCTACATCTCACGAAATTAATTTCACTTGTGACGCTCCGATAAAAGTAGGTAAACATATGGTACCTTCAAGAACGAGAGTACTAATTCCAGTCATAGGCAAATATTTTAGACACACAATTTCACAACTTGGGAACAATCTACATGAGAAGTGCCAACTTTGCAGATCTGCTCATGGCCAACTATGAAGTTGTATCAGAGAGCATGACACACAGGCATGGGCACACACTGTGCATGGCACATTCCGTTGGGGCCATGATCATCCCTGGGTGGGTCGGTGGGGGCGAGGGGTAGTTACATTTTCATGAGAAATTCATTAAAAACATAAAAACAAGCCACAGACCCTGAAATCTGAGCAAGGGTCACCTCAAGCAAGCGGCGACAAATAGGGCAGTGCCTTGTGCCACAGACCCAAAAACTTCGGAGGAAACCAGAAATGTCCTGACAAAGTGTGAGAACATCCAGCGTGAGGGGGACCAGCGGGAAAGGGTAGCTCCAGACCATCCAAGGAAAGGGGCGATAGTTCTCCCGGGATCAGCAAGCTCACGCCCAGCCCGGGCATAGCTGTAGCGGCCGCGCTCTGCTTACCTGGAGGACGTCATGTCACCTTCCCGTCCTGTAGCACAGCGCCCCGTGCCCGGTGTCCGATGCTCAGCGTCAAAACCGGCAGCAGCAGCAGGTACCACAGCAACTGCTCCCCAGCTCTGGCACTCAGCGACCAAGAGCGCGTCCTCACACACCCCGCGCGCGGGCGGCCCGGGGCGAGCTGGCCCCGCGCGCTGATTGGCCGCGACTGGAGGAGGGCGGACGCCCCGCCCCCGCCAGGCCGCTGCAGCCCCGCCCCCAGCCCTGAGCGTTGAGGCTCGCCGCACGAGCGGCTCCGGCAGGCTCGCCGCCACGCGGACTAGCTGACCTGCCAGAGGGCTGGCTAGCGGGCACGGTGGCCATCTTGAGTCCTGGTAACCACCTCCCCGTTGCCCTCCCGGCTCCACAGGGCAAAGAGGTTGAGTACCCGCCTCAAAAATGGCCGCGCCGCTGGCAACGGGGTTCATAGTCACATGGGCACGCTCTACCTCGGCGAGCTCAGGTCCCTTTACAGCTCTGGGGAAAAGGACGCTGTCAGGGCAAATCGTCGACGTCAAAACCTCAGCTGCAGACGAAAAGAGGCCGCCTAGGAAACCTCAGCTGGAGGAAAACTGAAAGCGTGGCAACAGCTGCAGGACATGCTTAATTCCAAGCTGCTGCACGGGGAGTCGGTTGCAGATGATGATCCCAAATGTTCTTGAACTTCAGAAAGACTTAAGGCGGCTTATCTAATATAAATGTATTCAGGGGTCCCTAAACTGAAGCAGGATCTAGGAGGGAGAGGTCCCGACATCCGGTCCTGTTAACGTGTACTCAGGTGATCCAGGTATGCACTAAAGTTTTACACACACCCTGTGAACCAAGCTACCCAATGCTCCATTTGTCACACAGGTCAGATTACCTCGCTTGACTCAATACAGGAGTTGTAAAACAAGCATATAAAGCTACAAGAAAATGGTGTTAAAGTTTACAGTGAGCTATGGTGAGTTAAGAAACCGATAATAAACTAATAAAAGCTGCTGGGAAACTGAGTGATAAATGCTTTATGCCCCAAATAGCTTTTGTTTATTCTTTTTTTATTCTCTGTGTAATAATATTTATGTTAGCTGAGAACAACATCCAGCGGCACTCATTTACTGAGCAAATAGTGATCAGTTTCATTGGTTTGAAATGTATCAGAAACAAGTTCAACACCATCAGGCATTAAAATGTGGTTGATGGGGGGGGGGCTCACAACCACTCCAGCTCCAGAGAACGTGCACACAAGTGGCACACATTCACACACACACACACACACACACAAATCATTTTGAAGCTGTGATTGAAGGAACCAAAGAAAACATAATGTACTTAATTTTAATGTTAAAACTGAAGCAATGTGATTTTTCTTGAGGCTCAGAAAAATATATTTAGATACTGGTTGCTTCAGAAATTTAAACACAAAAATATTATTTCAACAAAATGGCCTTGGATGTGATTGTTCTTTCAGAGTCAACTGAATAAAGGGAAGAAGAAGAAGAAGAAGAAGAAGAAGAAGAAGAAGAAGAAGAAGAAGAAACAACAATGGAGGCCGAGGAGTGTGCACTCGGTTCAGTCTCAAGTCCTCGTGACTTCTTTTCTGTGTACTTTATCTAATCTTAGGTTAGGAGGCTGGTATCAGAGCAAACAGACATCTAACCCCAAGTGGCTAACTGACTCTAAACAGCAGAACAAAGATGCGGACCCACCTACTAAACTTTTTCAACAGATGCTCCAAGACCAGAAATAACAGTAATGCTCTAAGATGCAGCCAGTCTGTTTTTAAGAATACAATAAAATTAAAAAGCACTCTAGAACATTTTTAGTAAAAGATAAATGAGCACATTTCTGGAAAGTCTTTGGCAACATGTATCAGAAATTTCATTTTTTGAAGTAATTATTTATTTAAAAAGTAGACCAATATGAACATATTTTATACAAATATTTTATATTGTTACAAACTTTAGCATTAACAATACCAAAAATGTATCATGTACTGTAAGCCTATCTTAAGCTAATATTTCAGAAATAGATTATACAGCTATTATAAAATGTTTCCACAGAGCAGAATATGGTCTTAATCACTGAGCCACCTTTCCAGTCCCAAGGAGATGGGAATTTTATTTGTGACCTTGTCAAAAACTTTCTAACCTTTAACAAATCATTTGACAGTTAATGTTAAGCTTCCTTATCTGAAACACAAAGAAGTTCACTCTGTGTGACAGATCAGGTGTGACAGACAGGTACACTTCAGTTCTCACGGGAGAAAGAACTGTGTCCTTGTGTCCAATACAAATCAAGTCCTTTCTTTCTAGAACCAATCAATTAGTTTTAGTTAGGGAGATCATTCAAATAAACACTGGAGTATGTAGCTATCTCAAGAGGCATTATAAGAAATCTATGGTTTCCTTCTGATTAGCTGCATATTCTTAGGTTGTACTTCACTTTAATGTACCGTTTTTAACAATCTTTAAATGGAACTTGACAATTTACTGGAGAATTTGAAGTGTACAATAACACTTGAGTGACTAAACTTAATTTAGTAAAACTTTTTAAGAAAACTTTCTCTCAGGCATACAAGTGTTTAATTTTCAGTGACCTACAAATGTCTAGTGAGCAAGAAAAACTATTTAAAAGTACAGAACACTGCTTCCCAAGCATTCATTAATATTTATCTAGTGTTTCGCATGGCTTTAATCCCAGCACTAAGAAGCAATGGCATGTGGATCTCTGTGAGTTTGAGAGCAGCCTTGTCTGTGTAGCAAGTTTCAGGACAGTCAGGTCTACAGTGAGACCTTGTCTAAGACACATATACATTATACACTTATACATTAACACACACAATGTGTGTGTGTCTGTATACATCATCTCCTTTTCCATGCTAGACCTTTGAGATTCAGCAAAGATAAACAAACAATGCTCCTTTTATGGATTTACATTCAATCTAAAGTGTTACAGATGAATAACCAAGAAACAGACAAGAACCAAATAATCTGTGCTATATGGGAGGCACAGAGGTTCTTGTGCCCACAGATAAACACTAAGGGAACCAGAAATGTTAACAGACAGAGTTGTTCCTTCAAAGGAAAGTGTGCATCATCTATTATCCATCCAGAAGACTGGGAGTGGATGTGGTTAATAGCCTGGTGACCTTTGCACTATCTGTGTGACCAAGACCACACCAGATCCTCCCCCAGACTCTTATCAATCAACAGATCCACTTTAAGAGTTTCAATGTAATCACGTCTTAAAGTTTATTGTAGTACATGGGACTGGGTTATCACCAAAAAAATTTTTGTCAAATTGACTGTGCTTAAATATGACTAAAATAAACTACTCCGGGCCAGAGCCTGGGACGTAGTTGTATTGAGCTGAACTCCTTTCTTGCCTCGCACGGTTGTCATTCCGCTGGCCATGGCAGTATTCAGAGAATCACAACCAAGACATAAATGCACGGATCTCCTTTGCTTTGGATAGTCAAGGAAGCTCTCTCTCTCTCTCTCTCTCTCCGCCAAGGGAGAACTAAGTTACAAGAGCTAGGTGGGGAAGGCCATTCCACATGACCAAACCCAAAAGACGAACTCAACCATCACTGTAAATAAACAGAAAAAACAAAACAAACCGAGGAACACATCATCTAGCCAATACAAGATACAGATCTCTGAGACACAATGAGCCTAGGAACATAACAGGAAGCCACTATCATTTAGTTTTAAACAAAGGAAAAATCTTACTTTGTTAAAAGATTCCCAGACATTATATGTGTAGAATGGAAAAAGAGAATCGTGAAAGCAAAGAAGAAAATCAGAAGCTTGACACAGCAATCCAGCGGACACATGTAAGTGGTCTGAAGCACAAAGATAGGGACGGATGTGAGGCAGTTGATCCAGGAGGCATTTGTGAGATAGCTAGCAGGTCCTGCTGGGGTTCTACATGTGGAGGATGGAGCTGCAGCTCACAGATAAAGAGATTGGAAGAGCAGAGTTCTCAGAGTAGAGAGAAATCAAGGAAACACAATTTATTTTCTAGTCTGTCTTGAACCATATGCTTTCTGTTGTTTTAAGATTTATTTTTCTTTTATGAGTATTTTGTGCACTGTATGTAAGTGCACTAATGCATGCAACACGTGTGGAGATCAGAAGAGGGCAAAGGAATCCCTGGAACTGTAGTTTCAGCCCATTGTGAGCCACCATGTAGGTGCCAGGAACTAAAGTCCGGTTCTCTACTAGAGCAGCAAGTGCTCTTAACCATTGAATCTCCTATCTCTCCAGGCTTGTTTTCTACCTATAAAATAAAATATGTGACTTGACTTGTGTATGCATTTTCACAGTAGCCTAAAGGGATGTAAAACTTAGTTTACATTCGCGAACTTAATTTACACTAGACACCATGCTGTGTATGTTGCAAGTACTCTCCCGTCCGAATTACAGCAGCCCTGGCAGGGGAGACTTTAGTATCACATTTTACGTTTTACAGAGGAAAAACTCTGAAGCTCAAAATGATTAAATAATTTGCCTCATGTCATCCTTCATAGACCAGACATCCAGCCATGATAGTCTGCCTTCAGAACTGGGCTAATTACATACACTACAGCAAACATTATCACTGGAATGAACATAAGGTGTTCTGACATGGCTAAGACTTTTATAAATACCCAAGTCTCCCACAATTTTATCCACAAGGCAATAATCCAGTCACACACAGCTTTCTAAATAGCTAGAGCATCTTACAAAATACTTTCAGAAATTGTTTTTGTTGGAACTCTATTTTTAACATTTCAACCACAATTTCATTTGTTAGAATGACTTTTATTTTTAAAATCAAAAGAAAAAAATGTTCATTCCCATCCTCCAAGAATTTCAGAGCAGGCCATCAGAGTATAATAGCATTCACATATAAACCCTGCTATGAGGAAGCCAAGGCAAGAGGGTATAGGATAAAAAGACTATTAATCTCAGATATTTTGCATTGGTATGGATTTTGGTATATTGATAAAAATTTAAAGTTAATTTTGTTACACTGTGTATATGCTTCCATTCTTATGAAGCTGATTTAAAAATGCAATGTATAAATAAGAAATGAGGTTAGTAATTAATGTACAATTCTCAAACTTGTAGTCACAATAGATGTTTTCAATGTTACACAGGTATATTTTATCAGATAACAATTTCAAACACTTCAAAGACCTATAGAATATGGCATTTAAAATGTTTAATAACTTAAGGTATTCATGACAATAAGACATATCTGCTTCTGGCATCACCAATTTACTTCATAGAGGGATGATGGGCATTGAAGAAACTCCATAGAAGTTTGCTTTCATTGTGGCAGGGTTAGCCATTTGTGCAAGAAACTGCTTTTCCCTTGACAGCTTGACAGTATGCTGTATAAACTGGACATGCAGGACCCATGGGAAAGTGACTGCTGAACTCTGTCAAAACAAGGTGGGATGGTCCTTCAGGGTTCCTGCTTCACAGCAGAGTCTGCCAGACTTTCTGCAGGACACAGAGGAAAGTGGCTGACAAACTTTGCCAATACAAGGTGTGTAGTCCGTTAAACTTCCTGTTTCACTGAAAAGTCTGCCAGATATTCTAGGACCATAAGCTAAAATTGGATGCACCAACATTGCAGAGGATCTCTGGGTGACTTACTGTCTAGGCAAAGGTCTCAGTTTTTAAGTATTAGTACTTCCTTCTGGGGTCTCTGATGGAGTTAAAGACTAAATACTTAGAATTTCAGTTTTTCTTAGTTATGATAAAAAGTAAAGTATAAATCTTTGCACTAAGATAAATAATGTAATGTTTTCTCTGAATTTGCTAAATACAAACAGGTTGAATACTGTAAATGTAAATCTTACTTGATAACTGTTTTTGTTGTGGTAAAGTTAAAACCTTTCATATTTATTTAGATAAAAAGGGGAAAATGCTGTAGAATATTATTAAGCTGTGTCACCTTTGTTTATGCTGTGGAACATTTGTTTTAATAATGCAAAAATGTGTTCCATTCTTTTATGCTGTATTTGTTTACTCTGTGAAGCTGTGTTACTTTGCCTGTCTAAAACTCCTGATTGGTGTAATAAAGAGTTGAATGGCAAATAGAAGGCAGGACAAAGGATAGGCGGGCTGGCAGGCAGAGAGAATACATAGGAGAAATCTGGGAAGAAGGAGATGGAACGAGAGAACAAGGAGAGGAAGATGCTAGGGGCCAGCGGCCAAGCTATACAGCAAGCCATGGAGAAAGAAGTAAAGAAAGGTATACAGAAATAAAGAAAGATAAAAGCCCAGAGGCAAAAGACAAACTGGTTAAGTTAAAATGAAAGAGAGAGAGAGAGAGAGAGAGGAAAGAAAGAAAGAAAGAAAGAAAGAAAGAAAGAAAGGTCAGAAATGAGTCAAGCTAGGGGTAGGCATTTTACTATTATTAATAGCTATTATTAGTAACTTCTATTTCAGATATCTAGTTTGTATAATCAATTTAAATATGGGTAAAATTATTTCTCACTAAAATCGTGTTAGATTCAGAAGTGACCAAAATATTCACAAAGGTTCCATTGTTAAAAATTTTAACTTGAGAGGTAAGTCCTTTGTCTAACTCCCAATGCTTGCCATTTTCCATAGAGGAGTAAACTCAAGTGTGTTCTCTAACACAGAATGCATTTGCAATAGAAAATGTTCTGAAAAAATAGTCACATCTCCCTGGTTAGTTTTGAAAGGATGGAACTGACATCTAAGAATTCTTCCTTTAGGGGCTGGAGAGCTAGTTCAGTAGTTAAGAGCACTGGCTAGTCTTCCTGAGGACCCATGTTCAAGTCCCAGCACTGACAAGGAGGTTCACAACTATCTGTAACTCCAGTCCCACAGAATCCAATAATTTCTTCTGGCCTACAAGGTGAACAGGCAAGTACAGACATGCATGCAGGCAAAACACCCATACACATTAATAATAACAATAATAGTAATGACAACAACATAATTTTTAATTTAAAAACTCTTCCTTGGGAGAAATGGCTCTTTGGTTAAGCACACTTGTAGGTCAGGCAATTCTCAAAGGCCTGAAACTGCAGCTCCAGAGAACCCGGAGAACCTGACGCCTGACACTCCAGCTCCGGAGAACCTGACGCCTGACACTCCAGCTCCGGAGAACCTGACGCCTGACACTCCAGCTCCAGAGAACCTGACGCCTGACACTCCAGCTCCGGAGAACCTGACGCCTGACACTCCAGCTCCGGAGAACCTGACGCCTGACACTCCAGCTCCGGAGAACCTGACGCCCTCTTCTGGACTCTGAAGGTACTTGTACTCACATGTGCACAAACCTACACAAACACATAAATTTAAGATAAAAAGTATTCCTCAGTGGGACATTGTTACACTTGTCTGCAATCCCAGCACATGGGTATCAGAGGCAGGACTGTGAGATCAAAGTCAGCTGGACTACGGAGACACATATTGTCTCAAAAGCACAAAGTTGACTAATGAAAAGTTACCCTATAATGGTAGCCCATGTCTGAGATCCTAGCTCTTGGGAGACTGAGGCAGAAAGGTCGCAAGCCTGGGACACATACTGAGACTCTGTTTCAAAAAACAATTAGGAGGGCTGGAGAGATGGCTCAGAGGTTAAGAGCACTGGCTACTCTCTTCCAGAGGTCCTGAGTTCAAGTCCCAACAACCACATGGTGGCCCACAAGCATTTGTAATGAGATCCGGTGCCCTCTTCCTGACTGTAGGCATAAGCAGACAGAATACTGTATACATAATAAATAAATAAAATGTTTTTAAAACTTAGGAAAAAAATAAGCATCTTTTTTTTTCGTTGGGGCTCCGGAGAGGGGTCTATGTGTAGCCTGCTCTGGAACTCACTTTTTAGAAGAGGATAGCCTCGAACTCAGAGATCTGCCTGGGACTCAAGGCATGTGCTACCATGCATATCAAAAGTAATCATCTTTCAAAAAATAAGATAATTAGAATCTTAGATATTAAGAAAAAAGTCTTGGATACATACTTTAGTCCCATTCTGAACTTCTGACCCACAAACTCTTTAAGTTTAACAAAAGCCCCTAACTTTGGAATTGGAAAGCACAGTCACTATGAATGCATTTACACTGTAGCAACAGATCCTGTGCATATACACACAACTAACACGGTTTCACAAAGTCAGAGCGTACTGATACTTTCCACCCTCTCCTCCCCTCAGCCCGTCCTCCACCTCCTCATTAAGGAACATCGGTCTGGCCTCAGATCCAAGCTCTCCTGCCTTAGCCTCCTTAGTACTGAGAATTATAAGAGTTGACCACCAATATGCTTCTGTTTCTCGTTTATAAAATACTGGTTATGCAAAAGACTAATTCATAATTTAGTCTGAAAAACACTTTTGTCTGTACTCTCTTTTCACAGGTGAATTCACAAACTTAGTACAAAACCTTCATAAGACCTTCACATCCAATTCCTAAGTCAAAGCTCTTTTTATTGTACCAGGCTAACAGCCCACATGAATTACAAAATATATGCAGAGCCCATGTGTTACGATTTATAACTAGAAGCTTCTCACAAACTCACATATCTCAGATTAGAGTGAAAAACCAAGAACCTACAAGGAGGTCATAAAGGAATCAGGAAGAGCTAAGAGAAACCGAGATGTTTCTTTTTTAACCATATCTTAGATTTCTCTTTCCCTTCCATATTCCAAAATCTACTTCCCTCCTATTTCTTTTTTCCTATGCTTATCAAGCATGACAAAAGTGAAATTTTAAAATATTTTAAATGCTATTTAAAGAAATTTTGCAATCATAGTCAAGGTTGCAATTTTGCAATCATACTCTGTCATACTCAAGGAGGAAGTTGAAGAGATGGCTCAGCATCAAGAGCACAGGCCTTCCAAAGGACCCAGGTTCAATTCCCAGTACCCACGCTGTGACTTACAACAATCTTTAACTCCAGTTCCTGGGCACTCAATGTCTTCTTCTGACATCTGTGGGCACCAATACCCACAAGGGGTATGCAGACATACATACAGGCAAAACACTAATATACATGATTGTTTTTAAACAGGCTACCTAGAAATTTCAACGTTTCTTTTTAAAGGTTACTTTTTATTTATTTGCTTGTTGTTTTTGTTTTGTGATATTTTGAAACTGTGTCTTGCTGTGTAGCCTTAACTGGCTCAGTCTCACCACATTGGTCTCAACTCATAGAAATGTAATTGCCTCTACCTCCTGATTGCTAGGATTAAAAGTATGAACTATTACTTCTGGCACCATTTGTTTGTTTTTTTTTTCATTTTTTGGCATTTATGTATTATGTTCATGGTCTCACACATGCCATGACATGTCTGTGGAGATCAGAGGACAATGTTTCGAGTTGGTGCTCTCTATCCAACATGTGGGTCCTAGAGAAGGAACTCAGGTCATCAGGCTTAGTGGCAAGCATTGTGACCTGCTTAGCCATGTCACTATCCCTGTTTGCTTGTTTTTAAAGATAGGTCTTGCTGCGTAGCCCAGGCTGATTTCAAAACTGCAATCCTCCTGCCTCAGCTTGCTAAGTGCTGGGGATTCACCTATATACAAGCTACCAGAAGGCTTTTGTTTGTTTATTTATACAATTGCCCATGGCCTGAGGCTATTTGTGTGATATTTCTACAGCAAAAAAATTTTCATCTCTGATTATTTTTGTTTTTGTTTTGTTTTGGTTTGGTTTTTCTAGACAGGATTTCTCAAATGTCTTTACTATCCTGGAACTTGCTCTTGTAGAGCAGGCTGGCCTTGAACTCAGAGATTAAAGGCGTGAGCACCACCGCCTGGCTTCATCTCTGCTTTTTTTTTTCTTTTTCTTTTTCTTTTTCTTTTTTTTTTATTTGTGGATTTTCGAGACAGGGTTTCTCTGTGGTTTTGGAGCCTGTCCTGGAACTAGCTCTTGTGGACTAGGCTGGTCTTGAACTCACAGAGATCCACCTGCCTCTGCCTCCAGAGTGCTGAGATTAAAGGCGTGCGCCACCACCACCCGGTGCATCTCTGCTTTTTTGATAGGATTTTAAATTATTAACAGTAGTAACAGATTAGCAGTTTCTTAGAAGATTACTAGTAATTGTTCCCTGCTAAAGCAAAAGTCTGTTTAATAATTTAATTCTATACATTACTGCTGATTGTTGTTTCGATTTCAAAATTGTAGATAATTGATAAAAACATTATAAGTCACATTACAGTTTAAATCCTAGTCCCGAAACTTAATGTATGATTATAGGCAGAATATTTAAACTCTCTGAACCCAAGTTTCTGCATTTTTATCCTGTATTTTAGAGATTTTGGGTTTTATTTTTATGTATGTGTATGTATGCACACATGCTCACATATATTTATACCATGTATTTACAGGTGCCCATGGAGGCTAGAAGAGGCATCTGATACAGGTGCTGGCAACTAAACTAGGGTCCTCTGAAAGAGCAGTAGACAATGCTAACTACTGAGCCATCTCTCCAGCCTCTATCCTACATTATCTTCATAATTAAAACACTAAACAGATAACAATCGAATTGTGAGAGTTGAGGACAAGTATGATATCTCTTACCTGGGACATTTTACCTAGGAAGCATGAGCAAAATTGGTTTTTATTACTGGAAAATTCAAGTTCAATGAGTAAAGCCATTGGTGAAACAACCATGAAGTATATTTACTCTTAGTTGAAAACATTACACACATGGAGCTCACCAGATAAAGGCATCTGCCAAGCATGGTAAGTAGAGTTTGACCCTCAGGACTCAGAAGGTAGGAGAATCGACAAACATGAAATGTGGCACAGAGGGTACACATATTTAAATAAATGTAAAAAAAGATTAAGCCAAATTATTTAAATTTCATGCGTTAAAAAAAAAACTGAAGGCCAGTGATAATGGCACAGATCTTTAAATCCTAGCAGAGACAGGAGCTCTGTGAGTTCAAGGCCAGCCTGGTCTACAAAGTTAATTCCAGTACAGCCAGGACTACACAGAGACACCCTGTCTCAAAAACAAAAGATAAAAAAAAAAAAAAAAACAGAAAAAAACAAGAAAGAAAACTGGAAAGTCGAAAGTTGAAAATTGATCACTGAACACACTGCCATAAACTTATTTAAGTAGAGTGTGTGTCTACTGTACACAGAATTCACTTTAAGGGCTTTTCAAGAAGCAAGAGTCAAAGGCCCTGAGTGTGAGATGAGAGCCCACTATGGAGGAACTCTTGACCTTTGGATCTATTGCCTCAGCTAAGGACAGCTTAGGTGATGATGTCAGAAAGATCAATAAAAAATTTAAGCGGGTGGGGGGTCACAGGAGAGGTCAGAGGGGGGAAGGGAGGAAGGGATGGTAGCAAAGTAAAATGTATAGCACAATAAAAACAATAAAAAAGAAAGAAGAAAATGTAAGCAGAAAGTAATTACTATTTTCTTTAAATATGTTGATTTCATCTTAAAGAAAATAAAAAAAACAACTCTTCATTTGTTTTAGAATATATTAGAATGGGAAGTTAAAAGATGTGGGATCAAATCTCACATTTGATTTTTAATATCTATTAAGGGAGTAAGCTGGCTGTGTTTCCTTAGAGAAACTAATTAACCTCTCCGGGCTTCAATCCTCACGGCAGTGCAACACAAATATTGACTCTGTCTTTGGAAGACCCTCTCTGAGCATTACATCTGGAGTCTAAACCACGTCTGATGAGTCCCAGAGAAAACCTATATGTAACTCTGAATCACCATTTCCAAGCTTCTTCTGGCTCATCCTGAGGTCTGTGAGCCAAGATTTACAGGAAATAACAGCTCTAGGAGGGAATACTTTCCACCCACAGTAGAAATTTACCCTCTGCCAATACTCTATCCTTCTCCCACTCTCATTCCCTCCGGCCTTCCAAGCAGTCCTTGGTGAGTAAGGCTAAGAATTAATCAAATTTAAAGAAGCAAAACCATGCCTAAAGGAGGCAGGAAACTTCCCAGCACCTAGAAGGCAGCAGCAGAGGGTTCTCTGTGAATTCAAGGCCAGACTGGTGTATAAGATGAGTTACTGACAAACCAGGACTACACAGTAAGACTCTTGTCAAGTTGAAAAAAAAATTTTTTAAAAGACAAGATTATGGGCAACAAGGAAACTGTTAAAGACTTGATATTTACAGGATACCAGCAAGTCTTCAGAACGCAGGCACGCTTCACACAGAACTACGATCAGAGGGCTCAGGTGTGTGCTTGTGAGTTCTCACCAGCAGAAAAGCACTCTTGTCACTTAGTACAAAGGAGGAACACTGCACTGGCAGGGAAAGGAATGCTGAAGCACAGATCCATTTTCTGAACCAAAATGTCTGTCTGTAAGCATAGAAACGTATTTCTCTACAAAGTGTCTTTAGGCTAGGTGTGGCAATATACTCATACTCCGGAAATCCAGCACTTGGGAGGCTGAGGAAGGAGTAACCCTGCGAATTCAAAGCCAAACTGGACCACATTGTGAGTTCAAGACTACCCGGGGCTACATGGGAAGACCCTGCCTCAAAAGAGCAAAAACAGACAGCGCCTAATGAGATGACGAGCAGATTTCAATCCCAGGACCCATACAATAGGAGAGAACTGTTTCCAGTTATCCTCTGACCTCCACACTTGTGCTATGGCATACACGCATCCTTATACACACACACAATAAATTAACAAATGAATAAACAAGGTAAATGTAAAAATTGATTAAAAAGAGAAAGAAGGCCGGGCATGGTGGCACATGCCTTTGATCCTATCATAATCCACAGAGGAAGGCAGATCTCTGAGAGTTCCGGACCAGCTTGGTCTACAAGGTGAATTCCAGGCCACCTGCAGCATGACCCACTGGTTGCGCAATATACTGCATTACACAGCACCCTGGGAACATAACACTGTGTCACTGACAGTCAATACCTACACAGAGAAACCCTGACAAACAAACAAACAAACAGAAAAAGAATATCCTTAGGATATTTAAACATAGGGATGAACTCATCCAAAGGCCAGCTTATCATACAGAAAACCTATACCCCCATCCACCCATTAAAACAGACACATCTTTTTCTTTGCATTATTTAAAATACTATTTTATTCTAAACATTTAGTACTTACTGAACTTTATAATAATATTGTGCTTTATTATAGCAGCTCAAATCTAAACAGTCCAATTGTATACATTTAGACAATGGTTAAATAAAACAGACAAGTCCAAATGGAATTTGTTAATGTATGGCTTATTTGTTTTGGAATGTGTGTGTGTGTGTTTTTTTGTTTGTTTGTTTTTTTTTGAGACAGGGTTTTGGGACAGCCCTGGCTGTCCTAGAACTTGCTCTATAGATCAGGCTGGCCTCGAACTTACAGAGATCCGCCTGCTTCTGCCTCCCAAGTGCTAGAATTAAAGGTATTCACCACCATGACCAGCATTAATACATGTTTTAATGTGCCTTCATGTTATATCACATTAAAAATACACTGGCCAGTTCATTGCAAGTGTGTGAGAACAAAGACATCTGCATTGCCTTTATTACAGAGCAGCTTAAACTCCAACCATACTAAGAACTAACTTGATACGATCTCAGCAGTGATGAGGACACGCAATTTTGAAAACTGTTTTAGAAAGGACTTAAGACTTCTTCAGTCATGGCTGTAAGCCAAGAATATGTTCAAATCTCTAATGTGGTTAACTTCAAAGACAACACATGAGGCCTGTTTATTTGTGAAAGATAATTTTCTTGTATTCCAATTAGATGGTTGTTTAGACCAGCTCTGGGTCTCAGGGAATGACATGTTTATTTTGATTGATATAGTGTGTGAGTGTGAGTGTGTGTGTGTGTGTGTGTGTGTGTGTATAAAATAAAGCTTAAAGAAATTTCAGAAAACCTTAGAAATCTGCACTAATTCCTTTACAATACTGTTTGCAAGTGACCCTTTCTGTGAGTGAGTAGACTCAAACATTTTTTTAATTAAACTATAAATTAAAACGCCTTTAAAAGGACACTTGGCATGACCCACTGGTTGCACAGTACACTGCATTATACAGCACCCTGGGAACCTAGAACTGTGTCACCGACCTTCGCTGCTTTGGGGCTATCATTACACTGCAAGCATAACACATACCAAGTACCTGCTAACACAGGGGAAAAGATTCACCATTTAGACAGATAATTAAGATATTCTATGTAAAGTCAGAAAATCGACTCCTCTACCAAATAAGCAATTCTAGTGTATTAAAAAAGAAAACACTAGCCATAGGCCATTAATAGTGTTACTGTCTATATAGGAAAAGTCGGTATGTCTGGAGTGAATTTTTCCCTGAGGAAAAATGCAAGAAAGAACCACCAGAATCAAAAGCTCACTAGTCTCAAAACAAACCAAGAATTCAATCTAAGAAATTAATTTATCTATATCATCTTCTAGTGTCAGATTGATTTTGTACACCAGTTCATTCAGTGTAACCAAAAAGGAAAAAGGTCATAAAACCATGAAGTATTTTAAGGTTCTATCCATCAAATAAGTTAAGAATTTGAAGCTAGGGGAGGTAGGAGGAGAAGCTGAGGGAACGGGATAGTGGAGATGGAGCAAGGACAGAGATGAGAGCAAGGAAGGTGATAGCTTGACTGAGGGAGCCATTATAGGGTTAGTAGAAACCTGACTCTATTCCCAGGAATCGACAAGGATGACCCCAGCTAAGACCCTAAGCAATAGAGAAAAGGGTATCCGAACTGGCCTTGCCCTGTAGTCAGACTGATGAATATCTTAAATATCACCATAGAACCTTCATCCAGCAACTGATGGAGAGACCTGTAGCAGAGCACTGGACTGAGCTCCCAAAGTCCAGTTGAAGAGTGGGAGGAATGAGAGTAAGAACAAAGAGGTCAAGACCAAGCCACTGAGACAGTCTACCTGAGCTAATGGGAGCTCATCAACTCCAGCCAGACAGGAAGCAACAAGCATAGGACCAAACTAGTCCCTGTAAATGTGGTCTGCATGGCTGGGGCAGACTGAGGGGCCACTGGCAGTGGCACCAGGATTTATCCCTACTGCTTGTACTGGCTTTTTGGGAACCTGTTCTCTTTGTATGAATACCTTGCTCGGCCTAGATATAGTAGGGAGGGCCTGGGACCTTCCCCACAGCAATGTGTCTTACCCTCTCTGAGGAATGGATGAGGTGAGAGAGGTCAGTGGAGGGAATGGGAGAAGGGGAGGGAGTGGGAACTTGGATTGGTATGTATAATGAAAAAAAAGATTGTTTTCTTTTTAAAAAAATAAAAAGAAATAAGGAAAGATATTTTTAAAAAAGGGAATTTGAAACTAATACAAAAATTCATTCTATACTTATCGAATGCAAAAAAAAAAACCCCTAAATGATGATTTTGTTTTGTCTGTTTGTTTATAGGTTCTCACTGGTTCACCATGAGTTCAGTACCTGGAACCAACATAATATAAAGAACCAATTCCTAAGAGTTGTCCTCTGACTTCTACACACACACACACACACACACACACACACACACGCACACACAGGGGAGTGAGTGGACAGGGAGAAATTTTTTTAAAAAATTAAGAACTCATTCAACATAAATCACATGCTGTTAAACTGCATGAAAGGAGCATTTAGTGGGGCTAAGGGCTTCTCATCTAGTTTGCTGACTTCAAGCAGCAATTGGTGAAATAAAAGACAGATACAGCACACAGCAATAAAGCACAGCACAAAGTGCAGGCACTCGAGGGGCCCCGTGTAAGCTGGGTAGTGAAGTTTTATGTAGACAACTTGACCGTGAAGAATGAAGATTTTTGGATTAACTGATTTGCAGGGTGGTCTTAATATTTTATATATGTGCCACACTACATCAATTTTTCTCTTCTAGGCAGATGACACCATGTCACTCTACACTCTACAAGGTACTGGCAGCAGTGACTGCTTCCCCACATATATGAACACTGTCTCCACTCACTCACTCTCTACAAACACTAGCACCACTTCCTCCCGTACCGTCCCAGATGTGTGTGGGAGTAAGAATATACCCAAGGCTGGCCAAATATTTACAAGTGTTATAACCTCTTAATGAAAAGTTGCCTTTATTAGTATGGCAACATCTTATCTCTTCATCTCTAACTAGCTTTGGCTTGAAGCTTACTTTAGCCCATATAAGGGCAGCTATGTCTGCTTATATACAGCTTCCATTTGCCTGGCAATATTTTTCCATCTTTTGATATTGAGTTTTTTGCTATCTTTGCTGGCTAAATACATTTCTTGAAGACAACATATACTTGGTTCTTACTATTTAATCCAGTCCATTAGTCTATACCTTTTTAATGGTAGGTTGAGGTCATTTATATTGAAAGTTATTATAGAAAGGATTTTGTTATTTCCTATGAATGTGTTTAATGATGTTCTGTTTTGCTAATTATTGGTATTTCTTTTCTTTCCTCCCACACTACTTTGGAGGTTGTCAGGTCTAGTGTGATTATCTGTTCCTTTCACAGAGTGTACACTTCCGTGTACTCAGGAGGAGGAGGCCATCTTGCCATCCCACTAATCAAATTTTAAAGAGGTCATCTTTGACTATACAGTAAGTTCCAGGCTAGCCTAGGCTACAGGAAACAAGAGAATAGCAACTGACTTGTAAAAAATTATTGATCCTTTACAAATTCAAACTCCACAGTTGACTATTAAATGTTTAATAAAGACCCACCCTTGCTTTCTTAAATCCTGGAAGCTAGATATATTTTAAAATTTAGAATGTTACAGACTGTAGGAAGGCTGACCCAATGGAACACTAAAGTAGTTTATAAACTGCCCCAGAGGAAACTCATGCAATTTGCCACTTTACGGACACTCTTGACAGGTGCTAAACAAAACAAACACATTTGCCTCAGACAGTTCTACAGAGTTTCATAGTAGTTTGTTTCACTGCTAAATTGATTCATTTCTATTAAAATTGGCTATTTTAATGTCAACTTGACACGAACTGGATTCATTAGAGAAGGATGCCTCAATTAAGATAATACCTCCATAAAATCGGTCTGTAGACAAGCCTGTAGGGCATTTCCTTAGTGACTGATATGGGAGGGCGCAGCCCAAGGTAGGTGGTGTCATCTGTGGGCTTGTGGTCCTGGGTTCTTTAAGAAAGTAGGCTGAGCAAGCCATGGAGAGTAAGCCAGAAACAGCACCCTCAATGGGCTCTGCATCAGCCTCTGCCTCCAGGTTCCTGCCCAGTTGGAATTCCAGTCCTGACTTCCCTCAGTGATGACAGTGCTGAGGAGGTAGAAACCAGACAAACCCTTTTCTTCCCATGTTTCGTTACAGCAGCAGTAACCTCAACAAAGACACCCAGCCTTAATTTATTTTTACCAGTTTTCAGAGCTTTGGTAATTCAGAAATATGGATCAAAAGATTACAGCCTACATTTAAGCCGTAATAATTATTTTATGATGTTTCAGATATATTTGGTGTCCCAAGAAATCCATACTGTAATGGTGATATTTTGCCATTCAGCACCTCGTCAGTGAACATAAAATCCTCCAGCTTAAATTCAAGAGTCCTAATAAACATGTTTGATGGCTGATCTTGGATGTCAACTTGACGACATCTGAAATCAACGAAAACCCAAACAGCTGGGCCGCCTGTGAAGGATTTTCTTGACTGGATCATTTGAGGTGGGAAGAGCTACCAGAATTCTGGCCACACCTTCTGGTGGCAGTCTATATAAAAGGACATGGGAGAAGGAAACCTTTGCCAAGCTGTCTTGTTTCAGAGGCAATCCTTCAGGGTGTTAAAATAGACTTTTTCAGGATTTTGATAGGCATTGAAGGCTGATAGCTCTCTTGGATTTCCTGGGACTGCCGAGACATCCTCTGGCCTTGTAGACTGAACAACTACCTAACTCTTGGCCTGAAGATCCATTATTGCACTGCTTGGACCACAGCCTGTAAGCCACTTAAATAAATCCCTTTTATATTTTTTTCATTCTTTTATCTCTGTTCCTTTATTGAACCCTAATAACTCATGTTCAAAGTAAAAAAAAATTAGAAAAAAAAATTTAATTAAAATACACACACATATACATACACAAATCCACCACAATCCAACAACCCCACAATCCTCTACTTAGATGTAACTATTATCATCATTAATTTTAAAGAGATGATGTTCATTATATTGCCCAGGCTAGCCCCCAGTTCCTGTGTTCAGTGATCCTTATGTCTAAGCTTTTCAAGCAGGTGGGACTACATTGCCACACTACATAATATCACAATTATTTCAATTTTTAAGCAAAACTTATAGTCAATTTTTCACTTTTTTCACTTTTTTATACAGGTTAAAATAATTAGAATTAAACATGTCTATATTCTTAGGAAATTTTTTGTTTGTAGATTTGGGGTTTTGGTTTGTTTTTGCTCTCACCAATTTGAATATTCTCTCAACCAGAGACAGTGTTTCTCTGTGCAGAAGAGTCCTGAATGTCCTGGAGGCTTTTCTGAAAGGTCTAATACACTTATCTCTACCAATATTGTTTCCCACCATTTATATCTTTTTTCAAAAATGTGAAATCTCATTTGATGTAGGTGGGTCTTCTTTCTATGTGTTGCTTTCATTGGTTAATTAATAAAGAAACTGCTTGGCCTGATAGGTCAGAACATAGGTAGATGGAGTAGACAGAACAGAATGCTGGGAAGAAGGGAAGTGAGTCAGACGCCATGATTCTTCGACCCGAGACAGATGTAGGCTAGAATCTTTCCCGGTAAGCCACCACCCCGTGGTGCTACACAGATTATTAGAAAAGGGGTAATCAAGATATGAGAATTAGCCAATAAGAGGCTAGAACTAATGGGCCAGGCAGTGTTTAAAAGAATACAGTTTCCGTGTAATTATTTTGGGTAAAGCTAGCCGGGAGCCGGGAGCCGGGCCGCAGCCCACAGCTCCTTCTACACTCATTTTTATTTTACTTTATTGTTTTGGTTTTTCAAGACAGGGTTTCTCTCTGTAGCTTTGGAGCCTGTCCTATAACTCGCTCTGTAGGCCAGACTGGCCTCAAACTCACAGAGATCCACCTGCCTCTGCCTCCCAAGTGCTGGAATAAAGGCATGAGCCACCACTGCCCAGCAATTTCTCTTTATTTCTTAATCTTTTTCTTTTATCTTGTTTTATCTCATTTAGCCCATAATAATCTATATAGTTAAGATGAGCTTAAACTCTCTTTTGTTTGGTAATTCATTGTTTTGTGGTGTTTTTTTGTTTTTGTTTTTGTTTTGGGGGTTTTTTGGTTTGTTTTTTGTTGTTGTTGTTGTTGTTGTTTTTGTTTTTTGTTTTTTGAGACAGGGTTTCACTAAGTACCCTTGGCTGGCTTGGAGCTCACTATTTAGACCAGGCTGGCCCCAAACTCATTGAGATCCATCTGCTTTGTTTGGTTCTGCCCCTGCTGGGAATAAGGTCTGCACCATCACACCCAAGGACCTTAAAACCTTGATAGTCAAGGGCTGGAGAGATGGCACTTAGGTTAAGAGCCATCAATTCAATTCCCAGCAACCACACAGTGGTTCATAACCACCTGTAGTGAGATCAGATGCCCTCTTCTGGTGTACAGGTGGACATGTAGAGCACTCATATACAGAAAATAAATCTTTAAAAAGAATCCTGGTACCCTTACTTCACTCCCAAGTCTGTCGCACACTTCTCTTTCTCAAGCTGGAAAATAAACAGCGAATCCCAGCCCTGTTACTGAGCTATACCACCACTCCAATTACTTTGTTACTGAGCTACACCACCACTCCAATTACTTTGTTACTGAGCTATACCACCACTCCAATTACTTTATTACTGAACTATATATACCACCACTCCAATTACTTTATTACTGAACTATATATACCACCACTCCAATTACTTTGTTACTGCACTATATATACCACCACTCCAATTACATTATTACTGCACTATATATATACCACCACTCCAATTACTTTGTTACTGAGCTATACCACCACTCCAATTACTTTGTTACTGAGCTATACCACCACTCCAATTACTTTATTACTGAGCTATACCACCACTCCAATTACTTTGTTACTGAGCTATACCACCACTCCAATTACTTTGTTACTGAGCTATACCACCACTCCAATTACTTTGCTCTAATCACTAATTTCTCCCTTCAAATTGATCTGATCTGAGTCTATTTTTCATATGTGGCTTTAATTCTGAGAACTCCATCTTTAAATCCTTCAATTTCATTTCTACATATTTCTTATTCATAACATTTTAATTTTTGGTGAACACTTGTTTCTATAGATTTTTTAAACAGTCATTTTGGAATCATTCTACTATTTCCATTCGATTTTAAGTGAATTTACCTCCTGTTGGCTGTACCTATTTATTTTCTGAAGGTCTTACTTCTTTCTTCAATCTCAGACTTTCTCCTTCTCCCAGGAGTTTTCAGGCAGGTCACTACAGTTACAGAGCAGATGACCTCCAAGTCCAGTGCTCTTGTTGTAATGATCTGCCTCTTTAAGAGACAAGCCACGCCCACTCCCTCCCTGCTTGCAGCCTTAGTCTCTCTCTCTTCTCCATCTTCCTCTGGAAGAAGCAGCTGCTGCCTCTCCCCACTTCTCCCCTTCCCCCCTCCCTCCCCTTCTCTTCTCTCTCTCTCTCTCTCTTTCTCTCTCTCTCTTTCTCTCTCCCCTCTTCTCCTCTTATCTCATCCCCTCCATAACCCACCTAATAAATGTCCAACTTCACTCTGCATGGTATGCCTATCTGTCTCTCGCCCACCCGCCAGGGACCTTCAGACCTGCCACATGGTCTCACGCCCAAGGACTGGCTGCTTTCTGACCGCTGCCCCCTGCCTGCCGGGGATCCCACAGCAATTCTGAATAATCATTATACTTGTACTAGGTGATAGTAGGGAATTTACAGCTCCCGATACTGAGCCAGCTACTTCTGTCTTCACTTCAGACCAGTTTATTGAAGCAACAGTGGGGCACAGATGAGTTCAGCCTGCTCTCAGGCAACTACAGCCCAGGTCCTTGTTTCACCAAGGATATCTGGCTCCAGAACCCCCACCAAGTTATTTCCACCAGTTCCTGAGCTGCATACTTCATCCCTTGGAGATGTTTATCTTTTTTTAAATTTTAGATGGCTTGTCTTTTAAGGGTCCACAGCATAGGATCCTCTGAGCAAACTCACTAAACTGCCTAGGCTGGCCCAGAACTTATGGTCCTCCTACCTCAGACTCTTGTGCTGTTACAACATGTATATGCCACCAAGTCTACCTCTTGTTAAGTATTTCTGTTTCTTTTCTTTTTAAAATTTACTAGTGGAGAATTTGGAGCTGAGTAGACACCATAAGATAAGCAATACCATAATAATAGTAGTTATTCAACATTTGTTCAGATTTGTTCAACATTTACTATATTTTATGTCTATTTTCTTAATAGCTAACAATTTCATGAGGTAGATGCTCTTACAGACTCTATTTTACAAGGGAAAACAGATGCACAAAGCAGGTAAATACCCTTACCACGATAATCAGCTATTAGGACAGGAATCACACCACATGTCTTAATTCCAGAAACCACAACCTTATCCACTGCCTTCCACCCTGACTAGAAAGCTCTTTAGACCTTCATTTCCTTTGCTTCCCATCCCATTTCACACAGAGATGGGATTTTAATCAGTGGAGGAAAAAGGAGCCATGTTCCAGGATGGAGTGGAGCTCGTCAGCTCATCTTTAGTATTATTCAGTCTGGTCCTATATTTAAAATCAGAAGTCTTTAATGCCAGTCTTTGCCTAGAGCCCTTTACATGTTTCTTGAGCTCAAGCACCTCCATGCCTGTCCCGATTCTCAGGGCTAGTCAGTCTGTCTCTCTTTCTCACTCCATCCTCCCACAGCCCAACATTCATTGCATACAAGTACATAAAGGCCAGTAAAGGATCTTATACAAACTGTGTTGAGAAGAATTTGCTTTCTATTCCTTCATAGCCTAATGACTTAAAGGATTAAACTGTAAATATAAGAGAAAAGGCTGACTCCACAAAAGCAGGACTGAGCCAGCGACCTGGGCCGGAGGAGGCCTGGGATGGTGAAGTCTACAGCAGCAGAAGCAGATCCAGACCAGGGACATTTACAGAAGTAGGACTGGGCCAGCGACCTGGGCAGGAGCGGACCCAGACTAGGAACATTTACAGAAGCAGGACTGGGCCAGCAACCTGGGCCGGAGCGGGTCTGGGATGAACTCTATGGGAGTAGGAACAGATCCAGACTAGGAACATTTACAGAAGCAGGACTGGGCCAGCGATCTGGGCCAGAGCGGTCCTGGGATGAACTCTATGGGAGTAGGAGCAGATCCAGACTAGGAACATTTACAGAAGCAGGACTGGGCCAGCAACCTGGGCCAGAGCAGACCTGAGACAGCAAACTCCACAGGAGCAGGTACAGGGGATCAACTGCTGAGTGAGTGGGCCAGAGCCAGAGACCACTGCGGGTCCAGGCATCGGTCTGGGACCTCTGAGGGAGTAGGCAGGAACCAGAAATTTCTGCAGATCTGGCTGTGAGATCAAAAACACTGATGACAACTTATGCTGAAGAGGTTGTGGGGAAAAGGGAACACTTCTGCATTGCTGGTGAGAATGCAAGCTGGTACAGCCCCTTTGGATATCAGTGTGACCTTCCTCAAAACTCGGTAATACCACTTTTGGGTATATACCCAAAGGATGCTCAATCATGCCACAAGGACATGTGTTCAACTGTGTTCATAGCAGCATTGTTTGTCATAGCCAGAACCTGAAAACAACCTAAATGCCCCTCGACCAAAGAATGAATAAGGAAAATGTGGTACATTTACAGAATGGAGTACTACACAGCAGAAAAAAAAATCTTGAGATTTGCAGGAAAATGGAGCTAGAAAACATCATTTTGAGTGAGGTAACCCAGACACAGAAAGACAATTATCACACATATTCACTCATAAGTGGTTTTTAAACATAAAGCAAAGAAAACCAGCTACAAATCACAATCCCTAGACAACAATAGGACTCGAAGAGAGACATACATGGATCTAATCTACATGGGAAGTAGAAAAAGACAAGATCTCCTGAGTAAACTGGGAGCATGGGGACCTTGGGAGAGGGTTGAAGTGGGGAGGGGAGAGGCAGGGAGAGGAGCAGAGAAAAATGTAGAGCTCAATAAAAATCCATTTAAAAAAGAAAAGTATTCTCTGTTCAGATCAGTGCCCCATTTTTTAATTGGGTTAATTAGCATTTTAAAGTCTAGTTTCTTGAGTTCTCTATATATTTTGGAGATCAGACCTTTGTCTGTTGCGGGGTTGGTGAAGATCTTCTCCCAGTCAGTAGGTTGCCTTTGTGTCTTAGTGACAGTGTCCTTTGCTTTGCAGAAGCTTCTCAGTTTTAGTAGGTCCCATTTATTCAATGTTGCCCTTAATGTCTGTGCTTCTGGGGTTATACACAGGAAGCGATCTCCTGTGCCCATTTGTTGTAGGGTATTTCCCACTTTCTCTTCTATCAGGTTCAGTGTGTTCGGGCTGATATTGAGGTCTTTAATCCATTTGGACTTGGGTTTTGTGCACGGTGAAAGATGTGGGTCTATTTTCATTCTTCTACAGGTTGACATCCAGTTGTGCCAGCACCATTTGTTGAAGATGCTTTCTTTCTTCCATTGTATACTTTTAGCTCCTTTATCAAAAATGAGGTGTTCATAGGTTTGTGGGTTAAAATCCGGGTCTTCTATACGATTCCATTGGTCGACTTCTCTGTTTTTATGCCAGTACCACACTGTTTTCATTACTGTAGCTTTCAAATAGAGTTTGAAGTCAGGGATGGTAATGCCTCCAGAAGATCCTTTATTGTATAGGATTGTTTAATTCTCAACAGAAGAAGTTCAAATGGCCAAAAGACACTTAAGGTCATGCTCAACTTCCTTAGCAATCAGGGAAATGCAAATCAAAACAACTTTGAGATATCATCTTACACCTGTCAGAATGGCTAAAGTCAAAAACACCAATGATAACCTTTGCTGGAAAGGCTGTGGAGGAAGGGGTACCCTCATCCATTGCTGGTGGGAATGCAATCTTGTGCAACCACTATGGAAGTCAGTGTTTCGGTTTCTCAGGAAATTCGGGATCAACCTACCCCTGGACCCAGCAATACCACTCTTGGGAATATACCCAAGAGATGCCCTATCATATGACAAAAGCATTTGTTCAACTATGTTCATAGCAGTATTATTTGTAATAGCCAGAACCTGGAAACAACCTAGATGCCCTTCAATGGAAGAATGGATGAAGAAAGTATGGAATATCTACACATTAGAGTACTACGCTGCGGTAAAAAACAATGACTTCTCGAATTTTGCATGCAAATGGATGGAAATAGAAAACACTATCCTGAGTAAGGTATCCCAGACCCAAAAAGATGAACATGGGATGTACTCACTCATAATTGGTTTCTAGCCATAAATAAGGGTCACGGAGTCTACAATAGGTGGATCTAAAGAAGCTAAGTAAGAAGGGGAACCCAAGGAAAAACATATAGTTATCCTCTTGGCTAAGGGAAGTAGACAAAATTGCCAGGGAGAAAATTGGGATCTTGGGGGTGGGGTGGGATGGGGGTAAGGGGAGATGGGGAGAGAAAAGTTAGAAGGGAAGGAGGTCAGGCCTTGGGAAAACAGGAGGATTGGGATAAAGGAAGGTTGGACAGGGGAGCACGGAACCACAATTCTTAGTTAAGGGAGCCACTTTAGGGTTGGCAAGAGACCTGACCCTAGAGGGGCTCCCAGGTGCCCAAGCTGAGGTCCCCAGTTAGTTCCTTGGGCAGTTGAGGATAGGGAACCTGAAATGACCCTATCCTAGAGCAATACTGACGAATATCTTGCATACCATCATTGAACCTTCATCTGGTGATGGATGGAGATAGAGACAGAGACCCACACAGGAGCACTGGATTGAGCTCCCAAGGTCCCAATGAGGAGCAGAAGGAAGGAGAACATGAGCAAAGAAGTCGGGACCACGAGGGATGCACCCACCCACTGAGACAGTGGAGCTGATCTATTAAGAGCTCACCAAGACCAGCTGGACTGTGACTGAAAAAGCATGGGATAAAACTGGACTCTCTGAGCATGGCGAACAATGAGGGCTGATGAGACGCAAAGGACAATGGCACGGGGGTTTGATCCTACGTAATGTGATGGCTTTGTGGGAGCCTAGCCAGTTTGGATGTTCACCTTCCTAGATATGGACGGAGGTGGGAGGTCCTAGGTCTTACCACAGGGCAGAAAACCCTGACTGCTCTTTGGACTGGAGAGGGAGGGGGAAAGGGGTGGGGTGAGGGGGAGAAGGGTGGGAGGAGGGGGAGGGAAATGGGAGGCTGGGAGGAGGTGGAAACTTGGTTTTTTTTTTTCTCCTTTTCTCAATAAAAAAAGAAAAAAAAAGAAAAGTAAGAGAGAAAAAGCTTATCATGGCTAGAACTGGCAAACATGATTTTAGGTTACATTATAAAAGTATGGGCTTTGATAGGGCTTAGAAGAGGAAGGGTACCTACCAGTGACTTCTACTCTGTGCAACAAGACTTTGTTGAATAGTTATTAAAACCAGACTTTGTTCAATACGCCATAAACTTTTTTGGCCTGAATAAATTTTCCTCATTTAATTTTCTTAGCAGACCACTATGGGAAGCGCATGCTCATTTTTTTAATCTTCCAGAAATTTTTCCAAAGAGGGGGAGGATGTGTTTTATAAGACATCACTAAAACTTTCCTCTGATCACCCAATGATACTTACGGACTTTTTTTTAGGTTTATAGTGCAATTTTAAACACAGGATGTACAGTGACATAGGGACTGAGAAAAAGAAAACTAGCGGTATATGAGTGAAACACTTAGGAAGAGTACTTGGAAAAAGCTCAGTATTTGCTGTTAAGAAAATTGCTATCTGTTTCCTTTTAAGTAATACTAAAGATATGACCCTTTAATAATCTTTTTTCAAGTGTGCATGTGTGCGCTGGTGCACATGTTTGCATAGACATGGAGGCCAGAAGACAATCTTAGGTGTCCACCTCCTTTGACACAAGGTCCTCACTAGCTATAGCTTGCCAGTCAGCCTAAGGACTCTGCTTCACCTTCTCAGTGCTGGGGTAGAGGTACACCACCACCACCACCACATTTGGCATTTTTCATGTGTTCTGGGGACCAAATTCAGATCCTCCTGCTTTACCCGCTGATCCACCTTTCCCCACACCCTTTGAACAAACTTTAATTGTGAAGGCCAGAAGAAATCATGACAATTGGCTCAATTTTTCCTTACACCAAGTTCATAGTTGCAAACTTGCTTTGCTCTGGTGATTAAGTAGACTTGTATCTAAAGTAGATATGGCAGAACTGAAACTGGAGGCAGAGAAACCTGCTAGAAAGCTAAGCAAAAACTAAGGCAAGATCAAGTGTAAACTTCAGAGAAAGGCAGGCTCACACTACTGTGATACAGGAACCCTGGGAGAAAGTCCAGATTTAGGACGAGAGACGGATGCGCTTGCATAAATGTGGCTTTAAATGTCTGCAAATCATTTGGGGATATTCAACAGTTAAAACTAGCTTCTGAAAACTGGGTGTGGAGGCAGCCCATAAACCCCAGCACTGGTGAAATGGAGCCAGGAAGACAAGATCAAGGTCATCCTTGGTTCCAAATCATGCAGGCCAGCCTGGACTGCATGAAATTGTGAGACTTGAGAATACACAGAAATACCACATATGAAGACGCCCAATCTGAAGCCTAGACACTTAATACCATCTACGCAATCCCCAAGAGCGGACCTGTCTGCAAAATAATTTTCCTAAAAAGGCAGATACCTTATTTCACACTGGTTAATTCTCATGATCTTACTAACGCTCAGGTTTCATTTTCCCAATTCTATTTAGTTTCCAGGAGGAGAGTGGCAGCTGGATCTTACCTTCTTCTCTCTATATCCAGTTTTTAGCAGCACACCTAAAATAGCAAGTACTTGAAAGACAGACCGAAAGAACAGACTTGGCACGCGTTCAACACTACTTGGAAGGTGTTGTGTCTTCTCTGAGGTGAACTCTGAAGCAATAACTTGGATAAGACTTCCAAAGAAGAAAAAAGAAAAAAAAAGTAGTCCTTGTATAAATGTCTGCTACTCAATTATTGCTCCTACATGAAAGGATGTTACAATCTGATTCTTTCTCTGAAATCTTAGTAACTGTCTTGCCCTGAAAAGCAATCAGCCTAGAAAACAATGAAGAGTAAGATAGGAAGACAGCCTTGTCAGATGGTCTCCCACTCTCAACAATATTGACAATTTTGGCCTGACCATCTCTATCACAAGGTGATGTCTCTGTACTGCCAAGATGCCTAGAGCATTATTTAAAACATGGGTGGGAGCATCATGATGGGGGTCAGAGCAGGAAACCTCTGCTATAGGTTTCAGATGTTTACAAAGGTTCTCGGTATATAGCCCTGGCTCACCTGAGGCCTACAGAGAGATCTGCCTGCTTCTGCCATTAAATTGTTGGGATTAAAGGCGTGAGCACCACGCTAGCTTTTTGTTTGTTTTAAATTACATTTATCTGTTTATTGTGTGTACACACGAGAGTGCACACCAACCGCACGTGCCTGCGCATTGACAAGGGTGATTAGGTGTGGCAGCAGCACTTCACCCTCCGAGCCATCTTACCAGCTCTTTAAACTGTACCCCTCCTCCGCTCCACCAAAATTACCACCAGGTTCTGAGAAATGTTTCTTCTAAGATAAAATTCCCCTAGTTAAAAAACACTTCCTAGGCTGGAAGGATGATTCAGTGGTTAAGATCACCAACCAACCGCCTTCCAGAGGACCCGGGGTCAATTCCCAGCACCCACATGGCTGTTCACAACTGTCGGTAACTCTTATTTCCAGAGGATCTGATAGCCTCATACAAACATGCAGGCAAAAACACCAATGCACGTAAAATAAATTAAAAAAAAAAAAAGCAAATGTTCTTGCTCTTGCAGGAGTCGAGCTTGGTCCCCAGCACTTACATCAGGTGGCTCACAACCATCTTTACCTCCAGCTCCACGGCATCCAAAGCCCTCTTTTGGCATACAAATAACACATAGTCACACAAACACACATATATATACATTAAGAATAAAAATAAGAATTATATCCCTAGTGCTAACTGAACTTCTCATAGATTTCTAAATTCTTTTTTTAAAGATTTATTTATTTATTTACTTATTATGTATACAACATTCCTTCCATGTATGTTTGTATGTCAGAAGAGGGCACCAGATCTCATTATAGATGGTTGTGAGCCACCATGTGGTTGCTGGGAATTGAACTCAGGACCTCTGGAAGAGCAATCAGTGCTCTTAACCTCTGAGCCATCTCTCCAGCCCCCGATTTCTAAATTCTTATCCCCAATATCTATAAATACATTTCATTAATTTACTTGTTCCCCACTGACTGTATACATTAAATTGAGCTAATAATTTATAAGCCATTTTCCCTAACAGTTAAACAAAATTGGTAAAAATCTCTTAATTGTCAGGCAAATCACAGAGTAATTCACTCTAAATGCTTTATCATACAGCGATCCTGAAAGGTAAACTAATACAGAAAATAAGAAGTCAATTGCAATGGTCTCCGCATAAAATTAAAGAGTTTTGTCCCTATAGTCAAAATACCTAATCCTTTAACTTCGCTTCTGCAGATGGCTCTGGGGTAGCATTAAGTAAATTGAATTTTACTCATCAAAATTACTTACAAGTTTTAAATAGACACAAAGGATAGATATGTGCCAGTTTCCTTTTTGGTTAAAGTGATATGTAATAGAAATGATTTTATTGGGTTAAAATGTGCAGAATGCAGAAACAGTAGCAGGCATATACATATTAAATGTCAAGCATTACCACGGATCATTTTTAAAGATACACAAACAAACAGAGACATGCCTTCGATGTTTGTAAACACACTAGAATCAAAGAATAAACTTGTATCCTGACACCCTGGGTTCCTATTTCTCTTCCTTAAATGTTATTTGAACTTCAATACCTTTCATTTGTCAATATGAATAATCTCTGCCTTTCTTTCATAGAGCTTCCTTGTACCATTACTACAGATGGTAAGCACTGTTAAACTTGATCATCATTATATATAAAGTATTGCTTTTATTAAATGAAAATCTAAGGAGACAATATCTATTTACATAGTGGGGGCGGGGCCACGTGTGAAGGTCAGAGGACAACAGAAGAAAAGATTCACTCAGTCCACCACGTGGGTCCTGGAGTCTGAACTCAGGTCAGCGGACTTGGCAGCCAATGCTGCTGCTGAGCCATCCCACTGAAACACATAATCTAAAAGTTAAAACATCCTCAGGGTTTTTTTTTTTAACGTTCGTGGTATTAGACATGCACAATAACCCTCTAAGAAGAGTAGGCATACTTTAAAGCCGATGGAAAGAATTTGGGTATCACCCATTTCATCAAGAACAAGATACGGGATCCCCACTTAACCTTTTCTTTTCAGCTGAGACAAATTATTCTTTTGAACATGGAGAAGATTATGTTGAAGGTAATGGAATTTGTCTCGGCTAATCAAGAGCAGTCCCACAGTTTTAAATCAGTTTGAAGTGTCTATTTTTAGATAGAAAAATCACAGCCCTCCACTGAACACTTCAAAGACATCAAAAGATTGCACGCGCTGGACTTTATACTTATTAGGAAGAAATGTTATTTAACAAAACGGCTTTATATAAGTGAAAGCTGCAACATCAATTACATGTGTGTAAGGTGTGGGGAGAGCACTGCGCTGCTGCCAAATATGCAAAAAAAAAAAAATTCCTAACCATTTAGCCAACTGCTACCCCAGCCAAAACCTCTTAAGTGGATTCCGGCCCCGGGTTGGGGTCTCCAAACATGACTTCAGAGAAATCACACACACACACACAAAAAAAAAAAAAAATCAAAACGCTTTTGCGAACCGCCTTCCGAAAAATCCCAAGAATTTTATCTTTCTCCAGGGTTCAGGAGGCACTGGGTTCCTTCCCGCTATACCCAGGAAGGGATGCAGCTCCAGACGGGTCCTTTGGGGTCGCGCTAGCTCAGCCCGCGAGGATTCGCTCGCACGTGGCGCCAGAGGAAGGCTCGGCCCCCGAGCCAGCAGCTCTGATTGGCCCATGGCTGCCAGAGTCGGGAATGCACCTGAACGTGGTCCAAACCAAGAGGGCAAGGAGCAGCCACGCGGGCAACTCCCGGGCTGCAGGTCCTGCGTGTTGGCCCCACGAACACAAACATCCAGCCGCGCCAGCCCACGTGGGCTTGGCTCACCACAAGTGCTGTCTCCCTCCTCCCCACATCGGGCCGTTCTCACCTCAGCGCTGGCGGCGCTTCCACCTTCAGCTTTTTGGGCTTTGGCTCCTCAGCAGCTGCCATGATCGCACTCTCACCCGTTTGGCTCTACCGCGCGTCCCGCCCCTCAGCCCGGTGGCTCCGCCCCCTTGACTCGTCACCGCCCCCCCGGGCCCCGCCCCTCTTAACCCCGCCCAATCCGCGACTCTAGTCCAAAACCATTGGCTCTACGCACATCTGATGTCCCGTCCCTCGATTACTACGGAAAGGGACCCCGAACGGAGTTAGGCTGCGGTTGAGTGCCTGCGCTCAGGGAGTGCCACCTCCCTGCTCTTCCAGACCCTGAGTGATGTAGACGATTCAGATCCAAACCTCTGGAGACACCGTTCCTCTCACTGAGCGCCTTTCCGCCCCTTCTATCTTCCTAGTCCTGCTGACTTCCTTGGCGTCTCTGAGACTGCTAGTCAGGCAGTCAGTTGGGCACTCCAAGCGCGGGGTCCTCGCCGCTTTCTCTGCTGCTTCAGCTTCGGTCCAGAGAGGACCCGGCACCGACTCACCGACTCGCCCCGGTGTCAGGGTGAGTGAGCGCGGGGAGTCTACGGGCTGGAGACCGCTCAAAAGCCGGGGAGCGGACTGCATAGCTCGGGCTCGAGACACTAGCCTGGGCTCCAGGAGCGTCCTTGCTGCTGTGGACCAGGGCCGGGCCTCCCCCTGCGCCCGGCCTTCCGGGCTTTCTAGCCAGCTGGGCCGGAAAGGAGGGTGCACCTGCCACGCAGGATTCTCGAACTCTGGTCCCTGGCGCGGGAAAAAGGGTCTTGTCATCTACAGTGAGGTGGAGTGCCGACGACTTGAATTCGCCAACCACCAGGTTTGGCCTTGGAGGGCAAAGCCCCTGATGAACCTAAGAGAACGTCCTGTTTAGAGGGTGACGTCTGGGTGAGCGCTCCGGGGATGGGGAAGCAGCTTCCCACAAGATAGGTGATAGGGCTGTAAACTGAGAAAGTGGCCTGGGGTGCGGGAACGTAAGGGTGGTGGGCTGATTGACTGTCATGGATTTGTTTGATCCTGAGTCTTTGACTTCCTGGTCGAAAAGTTGGGTCACTGTAAAATACGGCGTCCTCACAGGAAAAGAAGTGGATTTTTTTTTTCTTTTGTTTGTTTGTTTTGTGGCATTTGGGGTTTTGACTTGGAAGCACATTACACAGGTGAAAAGGGAATTTTCTGCAGCCAAATATATACAAATCTTCCTTTCTATTGAAAGAAGAAAATGTCTCTTTTTCTTAGAGAGGACAAGTTCTTTCACCTACCTACCCAGTGACATAATCTTCTGCTTCATTTACCTGTTTTTTGTTTTTTTGCTCTATGTGTGTTGTATGCCACAGTACACATGTAGAAGTCAGAAGATAACTTGTGGGCCTCACTTCTCTCCTTCATGAGGTTTCGTAGGAATCAAACTCAGGTCCTTGAGCTTCGCAGCAGACGCATTCCTGCTGAGCTATCTCAATCTCTTTATCTTTGTTTTTACCTACTTGCTACTTCTATCTAAGCACTGCATTGCAATTTCTCCTTTTCAACATCCTACAGAGTCACCATTAAAATCACCCTAGCAAAGATCGCCGATGTAATATAATATAATATATATTAAATCATATATTCTTGGCATGGATAAAAAAACTACTTCGGGGAGCAGGAGATGGCTCACCAGTTAAGAGCATTGCCTGTTCTTTCAGAGGACCTAAGTTCAATTTCCAGCACTCACATAGTGGGTAACAGCTGTCTTTAACTCTAGTCCCAGAGGATCTTTTCTTCTGGATTTATGTGACTGGGGGTGGGGGGTGGATGCTGAAGAGCTGGCTCACTAAAGAGCACCTGCTGTTCTTGCAGAAAACCCAAGTTCAGTTCCCATCATCCACAGTGGCTGACTCACCACCTATAACTCCAGAGGGTGTGGCCTCTGAAGACACCTACACTCATATGGCATATACTCACAGAAATGCATACATAGGCGGTGGTGGCGCACGCCTTTAATCCCAGCACTCGTGAGGCAGAGGTAGGTGGATCTCTGTGAGTTCGAGACCAGCCTGGTCTACAAGAGCTAATTCCAGGACAGGCTCCAAAACCACAGAGAAACCCTGTCTCGAAAAACCAAAACAAAAACAAAAAAAAAAAACCAAGATTTAATTTTTAAAAAAATGGGTTGTGAGCTGCCTGGGATGGGTGGGTGTTGAGAACCAAGTCTGGTCCACTGCAAGCTTTCAGTCCCATGCCCCTGTATCTCCAACTTCAGGAGATCCACTGCCCTCTTCTGGCCTTCCTGGGCACTGTGCTTACATGCACAAACCAACTCTTATATATAATACACATTTAAATTAATGAAAAAAATCTTCTAAAAACAATTTGTAGGGACAAGGTCTTATTCTTAAAAAATATCCCTTGGGGTCCCCCGCCCCGCAGCAAACTCTGGCGGGTCCCAGCAGTGCCGGGCGCCGGCTCTAGGGTCCGGCACCCGAGCAAGCAGCTACAGCTTCTCACTAGCGGGAGGGCAGGCACGCGGCAGGTCAGACATATAAACACAGAAAATAGCCATAAATGTTTATTAAAAAGGGGGAGAGAGAGAGAAAGAGAGAGGGGGGGAGAAAGAAAGGAAGGGAGAGAGAGGAGAAAGAGAAGAAGGGAGAAAAAGAAGGAGAGAGGCAGAGTCCCGTGTGTACACCGCGGGGGAGGAAACAGAATGAGGGAGCAACGGCGGGCGAGGTCAGAGGTTAAAAGGAGTGGGCGTGGCTAGGGCAGGGACCAAAAGAACAACACAAGGGATAAGAGATTGGCGTTTTAAAAGATCCTCGGTAAGGAAAAGAAAATTTAAAACATTTTTGGAGATTTCTTTATATTACTTTTAATTGTGTGTGCATTTACATGTGGGAAGGAGCACATGAATGCAGTGTCCATGGAGAGAGCAAGGGCAGTTAAGATATGCCTGACAAGCTGGGCGGTGGTGGCGCACGCCTTTAATCCCAGCGCAGAGGCAGGCGGATCTCTGTGAGTTCGAGGCCAGCCTGGTCTACAAAAGCTAGTTCCAGGGCAGGAACCAAAAAGCTACGGAGAAACCCTGTCTCAAAAAATCAAAAAAAAAAAAAAAAAGATCTGCCTGACATCTAGCTTTTTTGTTTTCAAGACGGGTTTCTCTGTGTAACCCTGGAACTCACTTTGTCAACTAAGCCAGCCTCTGCCTTCCCAGTATTGGAATTAAAGGTGTGTGCCACCTCGCCCAGCCTGAATCTGATCAGTCTTCTGTTCCTGCTCTTAACCAACTGAGCCACCTCTCCAACCCAAAGAAAAACACAGCTTGACCTCTTTGTACCATTCCTCTACTTCAGTCCCTGCAGATCTCCCACAACCCTTCCCCTTCACCTGCATCTTAGTCTCTCCTTAGTTCCACTTCCTTGACTCACATGCTACTCAAATACTGTTCTAGTCTTTCATGTATGTTTCTTACTATGTACATAATTTTTTGGATTCTTTATATTTGTAATTTCCATTAACAACATACCAGTCTCTTTGAATCATCAGACCTATATACAGTGATTGAATAATATACTTATTTGAATCAAATATATTACGAATTGGGTCAAATCATGTATGGCTAGGGCTTAATATGTCAGCGTTCATCTTATTTCTATACAACATACCCAATACATTTGTACTAAATACATTTTTGCTCAAAACCTATTCATTTTACTCCATCTTGTTAACCTTCTAATATTGTTGCTCATCTCGTGTGTGTGTGTGTGTGAGAGAGAGAGAGAGAGAGAGAGAGAGAGAGAATTTATATAGTGCACCTTGTGAGTGTAATGTCTGAAAAAGCCAGAAGAGGGCACTGGCCCCATGAGCACTAGAGTTACAGATGGTTGTAAGCAGTGGTTCTCAACCTGTGAGTTGCAACCCCTTTAAGAAAAGTCATCAAGACCATTGAAAAACACAGATATTTACACTATGATTTCTAACTGTACAAAATTACAGTTATGAAGTAGCAACAAAATAATTTCAGGGTTGGTGTCAGCACACTATAAGGAACTATATTAAAGGGTGGCAGCATTAGGAGGGTTGAGAATCTCTGGGTGTGAGTGCTGGGAGTCAGACTCTGATCCTCTGAAAGTGCACCCAGTTCTCCAAGCTTCCAAGCCATCCAGCCCCATTATCACTGATCTCTTAACTGTGTCTAGCCAGAAAGCTCTGAGGATCTGTCTGTCCCCAACACCTCCACCCCCACCCTTTACTCCACTGTTAGTTTTTATAATGGTGCTGGGGATCCAAAGGTCCTCACGCTTACATGGCAGGCACTTTACTGACCTTGCCATCTTCCCATCCCCCGTTCCCGCTTTAGAGATCTGCCATCCTATGCCTCCATTATGCTTTGTGCAGGAGGAACATCAAGTGCAGTGAATGACTTTTGTTCCTCTTGCCTGAGAGGCTGAGGCAAGGGATTGCTTGACCCCATGAGTTCAGCAGCATAAGACCGTATCTACAAAGAAAACAGAATACACTTTATGTTTTAGACACTTGATTTTAAAGATATTTTAACTACTGTAATTGTATTACTTGTAAGATCTTAGGATGAATGCGTACTTAGTAAAGAGGATTCATGAAGCAACAGTTAAGCTACAATCAAAATTCTGATGGGAGTGTTTTGTAATTCAAAAGTCACACACACACAAAATGGTTGTGGTGGTTCCTTTGTAGTTTTCTAAGAAAAATCAATAAAATAAGTAACAAAATAGCAACTAAATGCATAAGTGATAAAGAAATGAGCTAATTTTTCTGCTATATATGGTGTTGCTTAGTCATTATATGCTTTAGGCAATTGGTCATAATGTGAATAGGTAAACTAAGGTCTCCTTTCAGATTTTCTTTTCTTTCGATTTTTTTGTTTTACAAGACGGAATTTCTCAGTGTGCTTTGGAGCCTGTCCTGGAACTCAATCCATAGACCTCACAGAGATCCGCCAGCCCCTGCCTCCCAAGTGCTGGGATTAAAGGCATGCGCCACCACAGCCTGGCTAAAATGGATTTTGAGCCAAGTGCTGTTGAGTGCTGGAAATGTTATTCTCTCATCTCGGCACAAAGGATTAACAACAGTAAATCCAGTGGTTGGTTTGACAGCCCTCTATTCTGAAACCTGAACTGCTGCCAATAAACACAACTTTGGTGGAAACTTTCCTGGAAAGAATTTTTCACCAGCTTAAGAAAATGAGTGGAGATCTAGCTCTAAAATAAAGAAACTAGTCAAAAACAAGCAGCCCTCTTAGGGAGTGTTGTGATACTTCAGTGTGCTGTGTTCCATAAGGCCAGTGGTTTGAAATAACCTGGGTCACTTCTTTTATTTATAATGTAATCTATTAAACTCTCAGCACAAAAACTAGAACATGTTTGGTTTCTATTTGGAAGCGTCAACTCTTCCTCTTAAATCAAGTCAGAATAGCACTACTATCTATTATTACAACCAGAAGTGGGTGTTTAAATTAATTCAAATTAGCTTTAAAAGGTAGCAAATTTTTCAATTTACAAATTCCAAGTTTGCAATTTCCAAGCTATCCTGGACTACATAGTGAGACTATCTCAAAAAATAGATAATATTTCAGTACCTTAGTTGTCTTTGCTACATTTTTGTTGCGTTCCTTTTTGAGACAGGATCTCATATATCCTGAAGTGACTTCAATCGCCTGTGTTTATAGTCCCGGCTGGCCTTGAACCCCTAATCTTCCTGCTCCACTTCTCAAGTGCTGGGACTTCATCTTAGCTACATACCTAGTGCACAGCAGCAGTACGTGTATTCAATGATTGCCATATTGGGCAACACAAATAAAGGCTATTTCTTAGCTGCTGAAAACCTAATTGGCACTGTGTTCAAATGTGTGCCTGCTGATTAGTGTATAAGAAGCAAGAACAAGAGCTCAGAATTCAGCTGTTCAGATCCAGCTGTCACTGTGTTAACTGACATAATTGTCATCGTATACAATGAAGATAAAGCAGTTAGACAGTTTTCAGTTGTCCCCGTGTTGCACATTTGACAAATATTTTTCTATTGTTGTTTTGTTTTTTTACGTTTTTAAGAAAAGGTGTCATATGTCCCATACAAACCTCAAACTTGCTATGTAACACACATGAAAAATACCATGGTCAAAAGCAACTTGTGAAAGAAGGGATTTGTTTGGCTTTCACGTCCTGATCATAGTTGTTCATTGACGGAAGTCAGGGCAGAACTATGGAGGAAAACTGCTTAGTGGCTTGCTCAGCTTCTTATAGAACCACCTGCGATGGGTTAGCACTACCCACAGTGGGCTATGTCCTCTGAAATGGCCAACAGATATGCCCACAGAAGAACAGTCTGATGGAGCAGTTCCTCAACTGAGATTGCCTCTTCCAGATTTATGTAGCTGTGTCAAGTTGGCAGAACTAACCAGCACTTTAGATTACATTGATTAACTGTCCTGTGTTCAACCAAACTTGCATTCTTGGAATTAACTATGAATTTAAAATTTGTTGCTGAATTTAGCTTTCTAATATTAAGACTTTTCTATCTGTGTTCATGGGAAATACTGATCCGCAATTGCTTTTCATTTTCTTACATTACATTACGACACTTACATTGCTTTGTCTGTTTTTATGTCAGCACAGTATGACAAGGATTTTTTTCATACAATGTATTTCGATCATATTCTTTGTCCACATACAGAAGTCCTCCCCATATATCCTACCCTCCTAACCTCATGTTCTCTCTCTCCATAAAAGGAGGAGGAGGAAGAGGAAAGAAAACAAAAACACAATAAGACAAAAAAAATAACAAAACAAAAAAGTACACACACACAAAATGGAGTCCTTCTTGTGTTGACCAGATATGCCTGTGCATGGGACCTACCCTAGAATGTGGTTGATAAACCCAGTGGTACTCTGTTGGAGAAAATTGATTTTCCCCTTCCTGGCCGGTATCAGTTGCAAGTAGCTTCTTGCTTAGGGATGGGACTTGGTGTCTACTTCGCTTTCTCCACGCTGTGATTTTTATCTGGTTTGAGTTTGTGGAGGTCTTTGTGTGGTGTGTCAGTTTCTGTGAGCTCGTATGTGTCTGGAAGATGCTGTGTCCTTGGAGCTGTCTACCACTTCTGGTTCTTCAGATTTTTGTCTCCTCTTCTCCTTAGCTCCCTGAGTTTTGAGGGGTGGGTGTGATAAAGACATCTCATTTAGGGCTGAGCAGTCCAAAGTCTCTCACTCTCTAGACATTGTCCAATGGTGAGTCTCTGAGTTTATTACCATCTACTTCAACTGTGCATTTCAATATCCATTAAGTACAAGCCCCTTTTTTCCTTCACAGAAAATGATCCACAGTCTATTTCTCATCAACTGCTCTGGCGACATATTTCTAGAAAAACACTGGAAGAGCGTGGTAAGCCAGTCTGTCTGTGACTATTTCTTTGAAGCTCAGGAGAAAGCTGCGGATGTTGAAAATGTCCCACCTGTCATCTCAACACCTCACCACTACCTCATTAGTATCTACCGGGATAAGCTCTTCTTCGTGTCTGTCATACAGACGGAAGTGCCACCTCTCTTTGTGATTGAGTTTCTGCATCGAGTTGCTGACACTTTTCAGGTTTGTAGCCATCAAACTGTTGTAGCTAAATCACCCAGGAAAATGCAAGGGGAGACGTGCTTATGTTTGTCACCTAAGTTTCTGAAGTGTACAGTGTGGCTTTTCTCTCTAAACCTAGTCTCATAAGCACTTAGAGAGTGTGCAGTCACACACACACACATTGCTGCTCTGTCCGTGGTATTTGTGTGTGTAGCAAACTATACCATGAGGAAATAGAATGTCCTCCACTTAGAATTGTCTGGATCATCACAAAGATTTATTGGTCATAAGCTCTTCTATATTTACATTTCCAGTTTTCTCTTGTTTTGATAAATAAAGCAAGTGGCTTAAGCTTTATATGTGCTTAGGAGTGGGTTTATTAGGGCTAATGAAGTTTATAGCTTACATTTCAGTACTTTCTAGCATGACATATAATAGGAATCAATTCAATATAAATACAGTTAGAAAATATTGAAGAGAAATGTTAGGCTTTCTGATGTAGGTGGGTCTTCTGTCTATGTGTTACTTTCATTGGTCAAATAAAGAGACTGCCTTGGCCTTTGATAGGACAGCAGCTTAGATAGGCGGAGTAGACAGAACAGAATGCTGGAAGAAAGAGCGGAGTCAGGCAGACGCCATGCTTCTCCTACCCAAGATGGACCGTGGTTAGAATCTTCCCAGTAAGCCACCACTTCGTGGTGGTACACAGATTATTAGAAATGGGTTAATCAGGATGTGAGAGTTAGCCAAGAAGAGGCTAGAATTAATGGGCCAGGCAGTGTTTAAATGAATATAATTTGTGTGTTGTTATTTCCAGGGCCTAGCCATGCAGGAGCCGGGCAGGACGAAAAGCAGGCCTGAGAGAATTTTTTATTTCTGTGTATTTCTAAGGTCTTAAACCATGAGTTAAGCTACTGTTAGTTTATTCTTGAGAAGAAAGGATATTATAAGGAAAAGCAAGCTTTTCTCCATGCTTTCTGTTGTTCAACATTCTGATTGTTTTGTTAGGACTACTTTGGTGAGTGTTCAGAGGCTGCAATTAAGGACAATGTGGTCATAGTGTATGAGCTCTTGGAAGAGATGCTAGACAATGGGTTCCCACTGGCTACTGAATCTAACATTCTGAAAGAACTAATTAAACCACCAACAATTCTACGTTCGGTCGTCAATTCTATCACAGGTATGAAAGATGAAACAGTCTGCTAGAACTGATCCATTGAAATTTTATGAACAGCCATTTTGTTCATATGACAGACTATTAGGGTAGTCTGATTTGGCCAAAATTAAAATTACCAATAATGTTAAAATGAATGTATTTTTTATTTTCTCTCTGTCTTCTCTCTCTTCTCTGTCTCTCTCTGTCTGTCTCTCTCTCTCTCTCTGTCTGTCTCTCTCAATTCAATCAAGTCTTTAGGCATGGCAGCAAAAGCCTTTACCCACTGACACATCTGACCAGCCCACTTTTTGTTTTGAGAGAGAGCAAGAACAATAACAAAAGCAGATATATGAGGTCATGTGTAGCTCATGTGTAATCATATGCATTTAGGAGGCTCACTAGTGAGTTGATAAGTTCAAGACCAATCTGGGATACAGAGTGAGAAATATGTTTCTTTTATTAAGAGAGGCCTAATTTGTATGACAGAACTTTTAGAGCCAGAGTATAGCTCAGTGGTAGCATTTGCCTATTATTGGGTTCAATGCCCAGTATTTCAGACAAGAAAAACTAATAAAGTAAGTAGAAAATTAGTTTGTAGAATTCATACATAGTAGGCTTTCTGCTTTTGTTACAAGCTTCCGACTGAATTTTATTTCTGAACCATACCTTGAAATTACATATACTCAGATAATCTCTTGAGATTTTAAAAATCTTCGGAAAGAGTGGTCTTGGGACAGCAGCCTTTAATCCAGCATTCAGGAGATAGAGGCAGGTGTATCTCTATGAATTCAAGGCCAGACTGGTCTACAAAGAGAGTCCTAGGTCAGAGCTATATAATGGGACTGTGTCCAAAATTAAAAAAGAAGTCTTCTGTAGGAATGTTACATGTCACTCCAACTACACTGTCCACACTCAGCATCTCTTACCCTGGGGAAAATAGTTAAAATATCTAAAGATTTAAAGAGCAATTTCATACTTCAGGGATATTGTAGTGAGACACTGGAAAACAATCATATTATTAAGTGGGGGGGGGGGGACAGGACAAAATAGAAAAACAGCACAAACTCATAAAAGATATATATATTATTTTGTTGTTTTTATTTTTTGGTTTTTTGTGTGTGTGTGTGTTTGTATGTATACAGATAAACATATATATAATTTACAAAGATAAAAATCCTAAAATGGCAAGTCAGTGATGGTGGCTTTTTTAATCCAGCACTCAGGAGGCAGAAGCAGACAGATCTCTGAGTTCGAGGCCAGCCTGGTCTACGGAGTGAGTGCCAGGGCAGCCAGCACCATTACACAAAGAAACCCTGTCTTGAAAAACAAAACAAAAAAATCTAAAATGTGTACATTGTTTATCTCTAGCTAAAACATCTTTATTTTTGCTTTATACGTTTTTAGATATGTGTGTGTGTGTGTGTGTGTGTGTGTGTGTGTGTGTGTGTTGAGTGTGCACAGAGCATTAGGTGTCCTGCTCTATTACTGTCACCTGCTTCCTTTTTTTTGAGACAAAGTCTCACTGAACCTGAAGCTAGGCTGGTTGCCAGCAAGCCCCAGCCATCCTGTATTGACCCCCACAATGTTTGGGACATAGGTGTGTGCACAGCCACCCCATCATTTATGTGGGGCTGGGATCTGGACTCAGGCCTTCGTTTTTCCATAGCAAGCACTTCTATCTACTGAGCTATCTTTCCAGCCCACTTTGTATTATTTAACTTTCAAAAAAATTACTAATGTATAATAATAATACTATAGCATGGATTGAAAAAGTTTAAGAGAATGGTTCAGGCTGGATGTGGTGCTGCATACCTATAATCCCAGGCAGCTAAAGGAGAACAAATATGAGTTCGTGGCTAGCCTGGGGTACAAAGTGAGAAAATATAATACACTGGGCTATACTTCCTTAGTAGAGTATGCTTATGATTCTGTTTCCTAGTACTACACATACATACACAGACCAAAGAATGGTTCAGTGGATGAAGTAATCTTTCTTGAACTACCAGGTGACCCTAACACATGGCCCTGCAGAATCAATTGATTGTAGAAGTAGATAAATGAGAGCTTGTATGAGGAAAATACACATGAAATGGAAGGCGGGATTGTATGTGCCCCTCTAACAGAAGTAGAGCTTTTGTAATTGAACACTGAAAGCACACACTTAGGTGAGACTGGGCTGAGTATGACGTGGGAAGCTGAAGCAGGGGAATACTTGTTCCTACGGCTAAGCAGAATGTTTAGCTTTTGTTAGAAAGCAAGTAGGAAGCATAAAGGTTTCTAAACAGGAAAATAATCTGATTAAAGCAGTATTTTTCTAATACTCTTGGAAAGTAACAGGCTGGAGACAGGAATACCAGCAATAGACTTGTTAACCAAGCTTGGTAACACATGCCTGTAATCCTAGCATGTAGGAGGATCCCTAGTTCTTAGCCATCCTGGGCTATAGACATTCCTTGTCTTAAAATCTAATCTAGAGTTGAACATACTATATTACTGTGTAGCCAAAGACAACTCTGATCTTCTAATCCTCCTACCTCCACCGTCTCACAAGTGTTGAGGTTAAAGTGCTGGAGATTGAACACGGGGCTTCATGCATACTAGGCAAGCACTCTGAAACCATATGTTATGTTTGGTTAAGTTTGATGTGTTTGTGTGTATGTGTGTTGTTTTTGGAAGCAAGGTGGTCATAGTATGCAGATGAGGCTGGCTTTACACTAGCAGTCCTCCTGCCTTAGTCTCCTGAGTGTTGGGAGTATAGGAATGTGCTGCCTGGCTTGCAACCTGTTTTCACAAGATGGGGTCTTGTAGCTCCTACTGGCCAGAACTCACTATGTAGACCAGGCTGGCCTCAGACTTGCTGCCATCCTCCTACCTCTGCCTCTCAAGTGCTGGAATCATAAGAAAAAAAGAGAGGGAGGTAGGGAGGGAAAAGAAAGAAAAGCAGAATTAACAAAATAAGAAAAAGTGGTAATGTTACTTGTTGTAATATGAGTGGTGGGCTGCGTCCCTCCACCCGGCTAGCTTTATACCCGAAATAATTACACGGAAACTGTATTCATTTAAACATTGCTTGGCCCATTAGTTCTAGCCTCTTATTGACTAGCTCTTACATATTGATCTAACCCATTTCTAATAATCTGTGTAGCCCACGAGGTGGCTTACCAGGGAAGATCTTAACCTGCGACTGTCTGGAGTGGGAGAATCATGGTGACTCACTGACTTGGCTTTTTTCTCCCAGCATTCTGTTCTGTTTACTCCGCCAAGCAGTTTCTTTATTAATTAACCAATGAAACAACAGATAGAAAGATGACCCTCATCCATCAGTTACTTATGAGTAAATATTTAAAGAAATATACCTGTAAGCTAATAGTAGTTGATGTTAGTAGAAAACAGATTTTATTAAATGTTTGATTGACTTACTACCTTTTACTGCATGAGTTCCTTTTGAATTAAAAAATATAGACTAACCAAAATGTAGAGTAAGTCCCAGTAAAAGAGTTTGTGTTTGCACACCATACATATGCAGTTTGTCAGGAAGCTAACCAGATAAGAACATTAGCCACATTTCAGCCCAAATGGTGTGCTGACCTTAAGGCAGGTGTTGGTTTTTTTGGTTCTGTTTTTGCTCTACTGGAGATAGAGCATAGAGCCATGTGCATGCTAGGCAAAGGCTCTACTATAGAGCTACAATCTCAATGGTGTGGTGATGTTGAAACGGGAATAAGCAAAAATATGTTCTTCATCTAGTTACTCCACAGAGACCAACATGGCAGCATCTCATGTAGAATTCCTCTGAATACCAAAGAACTGTGTATTCTCAGTGAAGACTTCTTCCCACTAGGTTGTTCAGCAGCCAAGCCTCTTTTTCATTGCTGGCAGCAGTACAAGATTCTGTTGTTGAGCCATAGAATTAGCTGCTACACAGAGAAAGCAAAAGATGAGTGAATGCATTTATCTTGGTCTTACAGGTAGACAGAATATGGCCCATCTCTATCCTCTTGCATGGAATATGTCTTCAGCAGTTCTAGAGTCCTCAACTGCAGTGAAGGAAAATCCAAATGCAAAGCAGACGCTAAAGCATCCTTTTTCCATCGTTTTCTGATGACTATGACACACATCACACTTTGCTTTCTTTTCTAATTTCTAGGCAGTAGTAATGTTGGGGACACCCTCCCCACAGGACAGCTATCCAACATCCCATGGCGTCGAGCAGGAGTAAAGTATACAAACAATGAAGCCTATTTTGATGTAGTTGAAGAAATAGATGCAATTATAGATAAATCAGGTAATTATGTGCATCTGGTCCTCTGGGGAAGAAACAATTCAGTTGACACAAGTTGAACTGAAAACTGAAATCCCTCGGCAGGGTGATTTTAAGCAGAAAATTATTCTAACGATATATAAATCTATTTATTCTGCCCAAAGGTTACATTGTAATTATCATAACCACTGACTGAGGTGGTGCCAGGTATTTGTGAGTCCCTCTTGCAGCTTTCTCATCAGACAGCTGTCACGTAGCTGTGGTCCCTGTGCTGCTCCCTGCTACATGGACAGTGCTTCAGCCAAAGGCTTCTTCTGGTTGCTTTTAACACTCAGGAGGCAGAGGCAGGTGGATCTGTCAGTTCAAGGCCAGTCTGTTCTACAGAGCTAGTTCCATGACAGGCTCCAAAGCTACAGAGAAACCCTTTATTACCTTGTCTTCTTTCCATTATAGCCTTCAGGCATACAAAATAATAAATCATGACCCCTGTTCCTTAAAAAGTAGCCTAAAGCTTAGTCTATTTCATGAGGAAACTGCTTCATTTTTAAATTCTGTTAAAATATTTTAAACGTCGGTCCAAATAATCTTGACTCTCTAAAGAATTTCTTTTAACTCCTTAGAATTAGACTCTAGCCAGTTAGATGGAGCCAGTGAGAAATGCTGTCAGAACTACTATTTCTCACACCCAGAATGTGTTTCCATTACTCCAGCTACAGTGAGGACTATAGAGAAGAGCCAGATTCCATTAAGGTTATCAGCTATCATTTCCTTCTCTAGGATCTACAGTCTTCGCAGAAATTCAGGGGGTCATTGATGCTTGCATTAAGCTCTCTGGAATGCCTGATCTCTCGCTCTCTTTCATGGTAAGTTTGATCTGCTCTATAGTCCCTTACGTGGCTAGTACATTTGAAGTGCTAAGTGATGTGATAGTTCCTGAGGGAAGATTGTAGCTGAAGTTTGTTGATTTCGTATTTGTGTGTGTGCTTGAGTTGGCTTGTATTTACCAGGGCACACATGTGGAGATCAGAGGACAACTTGGAGGAATTTATTTTCCCCTTCCACCATGTGGATCCTAAGAATCAAACTCAGGTCCTCAGCAAGCACCTCTACCTGTTAAGCCATCTCCCCGGCCCTGGAGTTTATATTAGGTTACAGAGGGCTATCTCAAAAGATTCCTAGCTCATCTTTGCAGACAGGAGCTGACACACTGAACATGGCCTTTATGGAAAGGTTGAAGGGAGGTCTTTATCTCGAGTGTGCTAGAAGTGGCTCAGGATTTGCTGTCTAGCTTTTGGATCTCCACTGTCATTTTTACCAGATATTTACTCTGCTTATGTAAAGGAGCATTAATATTTTGCATCATATAGATTTAGCATGACACACTGCTCTAGGAGAAATGTGTTCTGGTTCTGTCTCGGGTACCATTTCTCTACTTTCTTCAACTTCAGTTTTCATCTGTACAATGTAGATAATGCTACTTGCTTTTTCTCCCCATGGTTTATAAAGTTCAAGTAATGTATATAAAACTATTTTGATATTATCATAATAAATTTTTACACTGCTTTTATGACTTAGGGAGCATATTAACTTATCATAATATGTAAAGACTGTTGTCATTCTTCTTATACTCTGTTCATATGGCTTTTTCTTTTCCTGACAGAACCCAAGACTTCTAGATGATGTCAGCTTCCACCCGTGCATCCGGTTCAAACGTTGGGAATCAGAAAGAGTTTTGTCATTTATTCCTCCAGATGGGAATTTTCGACTCATATCATACCGTGTCAGCTCACAGAAGTAAATTTGCCATCACAGTCCAGCGATTTGAATAGAAAGCCCTGCTCTTGTTTCATTTTTATAGTTTAGTTCTTGAGTTTATCATGGCTCACCTGGAGACCTAGTGAGAACTGGTGATAATACGTACCTGAAACAGTGTTTCTGGACCTAAAAGGGTAATAGTGAGGGAGAGGTTAAAATCTGTAACTAAAAACAACCCTTTGGATTATGCATGTTCTTGGCAAACCATGACTTTGGTGCCTTAATCCTGCCATGGTCTGTAAACTAAGAAGACATCCACACCCTAAGATAACCCTCTGCTACCAGCTTCACATTGAGTTTGGGGCTAGGACCTCAAACTCTGGATCCTCTGCCTCAGCCTCCTAAGTGCTGGGATTATTGAGTTTCAAACAGTTTAACGTTGTCAGCTGTAGCTAACTTGTCCCTTTAGAATATCAGAAAGCATTTGGGTAACAAAACTGAAAGTTTTTTCTGAGAAATTATTTCTTAGCACTTTTCTTTTAATGGGCTCGTGTGTGCGCCCCCCCCCCCCAGTATAACCCTCTACCCCAGTTTTTTATACTATATTTAAACCAGATTTCTGCTTTGACTTATGTGTTAGTTATCAATCCATACAGTCCTAGCACACTGGTAAAGAACACTGTGCTGTCCTCAACAACCCCAGGGCAGAGGCTGCATTCTGCTAGGGCATATGGCCCTGTGGCACAGTTACAGACAGCATGGAACACATACTACCTCTGGAGTTGTCCTGTACCTTCCATTGTATACATACCTGTACATAAGTACTTTTATATGTTTCTCTGTGTCTCTTTTAGTCTAGTGGCAATACCAGTGTATGTGAAACACAGTATCAGTTTTAAGGAAAACAGCTCTTGTGGCAGATTTGATGTAACAATTGGGCCAAAACAGAATATGGGAAAAACTATTGAAGGAATCACAGTGACTGTTCACATGCCAAAAGTTGTGCTGAACATGAACCTGACACCAACACAAGGCAGCTATACATTTGATCCAGTAACCAAGGTACAGCCACTTCAAGTCAAGAGTGAGCAAGTATTCTGCGATCTGTTTGTGGTGGGGTGTGGAGGGCGTAGCAGAATGAAAGCAGTGTACTTACCTTGCCTCTAGCTAAAGGTTTTCAGAGGACAGTAAAAGATGATTTTATCTCAGCTGCTTTGCTTCCATAGCAAAATGTGATAAGTTTTCAACAAAAAATGAGTGCTTGATAAATGAGGTGTGTTTTGTTTGTTTTGTTTGAGATGGAGGAATCTTACTATATAGCCCAGGCTGGCCTAGAACTCAAGAGTTCTACATTAAAAGCATGTGCTACCACACATAGCTGAGAAAGTGTAATTTTGCATAATTTCGTAGAGCATTTTTTGGGTGGTTGTTTTGTCTTGATTTTTGTTTTCTGGTGTTTTGTTTTTTTGTTTTTTTCCTCTCTCATTGTAGGACTTCACTATGTAAACCACGCTGACCTGGACTCATAGGCATCCACCTGCCTCTGCCTTCTGAGTGCTGAAATAAAGGTGTGTGCCACCACACAAAGCATTAGAAGATCTAACCTTGGGCTGGGGAGATGGCTCAGTGTCTAAGAACATAAACTGCTATTGTAGAACACACAGATATGGTTCCCAGCAACCACACTGGAGCGACACAACCGCCTGTAACCTGCTCCAGGGGATCCCACGCCCTCTTCTGGTCTCCGTGGACTCTGTGTTCAGATGTGCAACCCCATATAGACACACATGTACATATCAATAAAAGTAAAAACTTAAAAATGAACATCTAACATTAAGAATTCAGGAATCTTCCCAGGGATCATGTAAGTCTAAGCAGAGGAGTTCCACATCCTTGGGCCTCCACTCCAACCACAGCCATGCTTTTATCTGTTACTCAGTTTCCACACAGGTAACTTCACTTAAAGGAGCCTGTGGCTGAAAGTTTAATGATAGTAACGTAAGTCAGTTGTCTATTCCGGGTTTCTCCTATTTTCTAAGACACTGCTTTATTTTGTGTAGAAGCTTACAGCGTCTGCTAACCTCTGAGCATGTCTTTAAGACGTGGTTAAGATTTTTTTTCCTCTTGTCTTCTTAAGGTACTAGTATGGGATGTGGGGAAAATTGCTCCACAGAAGCTCCCAAGTCTTAAAGGACTGGTAAATTTGCAGTCAGGAGCTCCCAAGCCAGAAGAGAACCCCAGCCTCAACATACAGTTCAAGATCCAGCAGCTTGCTATTTCAGGTAAAGCCAAGTTTGCTGTGTGGCTAGGAGAAACTGGAACCAGGAGTTTGGAAGAGTTCTGACAGTTCTACCCTAGGAAGAGCAGCAACTCCAGTTTACCTGCTGTGGTGCTAGCCTCCAGGCACCAGAATTTGGGAGGACGGCTTATTTCAGTCTTCTGTCACACATGCCCCAGAGAAGCAGTCCTTCGTGTTCACAGAAAGTAGAATTAGCTAGATTCACAAGCATTTTTCTGGCCAGAGTATAGTGCATGGGTGATAGAAAAAGGGCATTGTTTCCAAAATGATGAATGGAGCACTGTCCAGTATCACATCTAGGGGTCAGTGTTCACTGCTAAAGAAGTCCTGTATTATTACTGGGATAGTAATGATTTGTTTCATTCTTTTTGACACAGGCTTAAAAGTGAACCGCTTGGACATGTATGGGGAGAAATATAAGCCATTTAAAGGAGTCAAATATGTCACAAAAGCTGGGAAGTTTCAAGTGAGGACATGAGAAGAGGCCAAAATTCCTCAAGATGTTTGTTTTTCAAGTGTAATTACAATTTATTACTATTAGGTACCGAGTGGGTGGGAATACATATAAAGCATTTGTGTCAGGCTACATTGCTAACAGAGTTGCTTAGTATCAATGTAGGGTTCTTAAGGAGCTTTAAGCTAAGGAAAGTTTTCTAAGACTTAGCTTATTTTGTATCTTTTCACTTAGGAAAAGATTTAGATTTCTTCCAAGGGGGCTACCAGCTGAATGCTGCACATTGTAACAGTAAAGACAGAGGGCTGCAGCGATAGCCTCTCTCCTAAAGCCAGTGACATGGTCTCACCCACCAGCAGGAACTGGTGTGTGTCAGGTGCAGCCAAACTTCACACCTGCTGATCTTAGCCATCTCAAATCAGTGTCTGTCCCTCGAAAGGAGATTCCCCCACCCCAAGAAGTTTACAGAAAACTGCCTCTTCAAGTGTTTGCCTTACTCAGCTTTTCACTTGTGCCATTAAGCAAGCACTGTAGCAAAAGCCACTTTCACATGGCTCCGTGCTCCATTCTCACTGTACTTGGTATTCTATTTTTTATAAATAAGATTTTTATGTAAAGCTCAGATTTTGATTTACAAGGACCTTGCTGCAGTAGATACACCATCAGCTGCTAGATAGCACAGTCAACATCATTTGCATCAAAGGGGCAAATACTTTATTAAGATAGTAAAAGGGAACACTACTTCTGCTTATAGGAAGTTATTGCAGGCACAAGTGTGCTTTTAAACAAATTAAAGTAGTAAAAGAGAAAATTAAGCAAAACCTTGCCATTTCCATGTTTCAGTAAAGCTTTATCTAATGCCACTGTAACCTAGTTAGCCTGAAAGTCTCATGTCCTAGTTCAGCAGGAGAAAACCGTATCTGCTTCACTACTACTGTTCTTTCTCTTTTCAGTCTTTTATCTTTCTGTGCTTAAATGGTTGGATTTACCTGTATGCCCTGTATTTGGAGGAGCTCCTTTTCATAGTTCGTATATCCTGAGGCCATTGTGATAGGCACCTTTCCTAAACTTCCCACCTTGTCAAAATGCGACTGAAGCACTTAAGTGTCTTTGTTGTACTATGTACAGGAAAAGCATTACTGAAGGACAAACATTCTCAGTCATGATTTATACCAATTGATTGTAACACTGGGAAAGTCGTCTATGACTCATTCCATTCTACATCATTTGCTTGGAAATCCTTTATGCAGTGATTTTGCCTCATTAGACATGAAAATGGAGGAAGGCTGAAAGTTAAGATATAAGTGTTGGTCTTCCTATTTTCCCTTGATTTTCTTTAGACTTAGTTTTCTTATCCTGTGGACCATTATTTTCTTCCATCTCTCTCTTACAGTCCCTGTTGGAGTGCTGGTGATACAGTAGCATGGTTACTGTTGCCCTCATCTAATAAGAAAGGCCAGCTTTTGCAACTTCAAATAGAAATTACTTGAGTAACCAATCTTAGATTGGCAGCTTTAAGTCAAAATGCAAAATATCTAATCGCTTTCACTAAGATTGGTTATCTAGCTCTAATTTAAATATCTTGTCTTTTACCTCAAAAACAATTGTGACAGTTGAATTTCTTCACAATCCCTTGTCTCGCCATCAATACCTAGACTGTCCAACATTCCTCCTGTGCAGTCTTGTCTTTCAAAGTGGAACATATACCAAGAGTCCCTTGTCTCTAATAATTTCTGCTAAAACAGCCAAGCAGACTGTGTTCCTTTACAGTTAAATTGTTGTACTTATTAATTTGATAGAGCCCAGTAAGTCCTTTTAGTAGCTCTGGCTATAATGTCAATAAAAATATGAACGCAACAAACTGATTTTTTTTTTAAGTTTGATTGTTGATGGAACATTCTCATATCCAGGCTGAGTTAGAGCCAGCTGCATGGGATCAATTCCTTCTGTATCACAAGTATTACAGTTGCTTAAGAACATTCAGGAGGCCTTTTCCTAAGTAGAGCATATCCACAGCCATTCATCATTTTAAAGTGTTCCCTTTCTGGTCACAGACTTTGTGATAAAAGTAATAAAAACTATACCTTCATTACATCACTTCCCATATAGATTCAAGATTTTTAAACACCTGAGTTCTGGTTAATCTAGCATGCTCCCCTTTTCTTTGTTCTTAAGGAACCATAATCTAAAAGCAAATAAAACATGCTTATTTTCTGTGTGAGGTAGCCTGCCATACACGTACACATGGGGAATTCAGCTGGTGGTTCATTCCTTAAATGTTGAAGAACACTGGAAATATGCTAGTTTTGTTTTCCTTAGAAGCAACTGGTTAGAAGAAAACTACAATATTGGCTAAGTGAACTCCACAGCCTTGAACACAGGCTGCAATCCACTTCTCCAGTTGGGAACTTCTCAGTCAACACAATGATGAATTTCATCCTGCAATATTATTTAACTTCCTCCCCTTCACCCCCGTTGTAGAAAATTAGACAAAAACATGTTTTTATTTTAGTCAGTGATTTTTCAAGCAAGAAGATCGGTGTGTATCCCAAGCTAGTTTTGACTCAGCCCTACTGGATCCTGACGACACTGTTCTATACTGGGTTTGGAAGACACAAAAGTGCCCCTCACGTTTCACAACCTCTGCTTTTTAAGGGACAGTTATGGTCTCCAGTAATAGCTAAAACCTTCTAAAATGAAAGTTACTTCTACCAAGGGTAACCCACATCTAGCTGCTATGCCCACTGATAACTTATGGTGTCTGTTCCTTCTAATGTATAGGTGCCAAGATTGTCCTTTATCACATAGACCCTCTTATGTAAATATACTATTAATTTCCATTCCTTTATGGATTGAATAAAATATTTAATATTTTTTAATATTACCCAGATCCTGAGGATTCATTTCATTGGCTATTCTTCAGAAATAAGAGTCTGACCTAAAGTTGTTAGTAAAATAGCACGTCCATCATTCAGAGAGTTATTCATATAAATGTATTTTATTTGTTTTAAACAGAACAAAAGAAAAGGCAGAAAATATCTGTATATAATAAATCCTAGCTTATAAATGTAGTTTTTGTTTTTTTAATGGTAGCATCTCTAACTCGTTCACGACTGTTTCCTTTTGCCTCCTTGTACTGACACTCGAGGAAAGCACACCTGGCAGACGTGTGTCTCCAGAACTGGAAGAACTTGGAGAGCAAAAATGATTCTTCTTAGTTCCTCTAAGTAATCTTTAAAACAAAAGGTGATCTTTGGCATAGAGTCATACTTTAAAGGCATTGATATGCATTTATATCAGGTAATCAACTCTACAGATATGTTGAGAGCTTTGACAATAATCAGCTGAAAGGAAATAGAGGAAGCCTGAGTGTACAGGATCAACTTAAGGTTTACACATTCAGTGTTGGGATTGAACGCAGTAGGTAAGGGAAGAACATCCAGGAAAGGGTCTCGCTCCATTCATCTGATTATTGACTTCTGAAAGTGATATTCATGTCCTTGGAAATGCTTGTGGATAAATACTGGGAAAGTCACTTTCTCTTTTTGATACTAGATATCATACTCATTACTCTTGAATATGTGGAGAGGAGGAAAGACTTGGCTGTACTGTTTAAAAGCAACTGGAATTATAGTAGTTTCTACTGATTTATCCTAGCAGCACCAGCATCGTAATCTGCAAATGCTATCTCCTTTACACAAGAAGTATCTTTCAGACAGGGCTGCCTTTCCATTCAAGGCTCTTAAGGAGCAAGCCCTAGTTTTTAGGGCTTAATTTTGAATGGACCTTCCAAACTTAAAAGGAGCCAAGTGTGGTTGGTAGATGCTAATACTTTGATGCAGGCAGATTGCTTGAATCCTGAAGTTCGAAGGCTAGCCTGACAGCATAAAAAGATCCAGTCTCAAAATTTAAAAAAAAAAAAAAAAAAAGTGGGGGCTAGGGAGGATTACAGACAAACACATACCTATGTATCTTTAAAGTCTTGTTTAAGAAGCATATAGAAAACTGCCAAAGCCTGGGGTGATTTGGTTGGTTAAAAATAAATGCAGCATTTCAGCTCAGAAATAGAAAGAAAGAAAGAAAGAAAGAAAGAAAGAAAGAAAGAAAGACTAAGAATGAATGCTAAGGCATCAGCGCAGACCTCCACTGGCAGTGACAAAGCATAGAGAACCTGGGAGTGGCCCCATTGGGAGGATGGGCACGATCACACCCCAGCTACTCTGCCCCTCTAGAGGCAGAGAGCACCAGTGTGTTTGCTGGATGGTTACCTTGGCAACCAAGCAAGGCAGGATGTGAGGCAGGAAGTTTCCCCAGCACAGATATTACTCAGGGGCATGGTAAAGACAGAATAGTGACTTCTTCCTGGTTTTACATCGTGAGGAACTAGGATTACATGGAGGAAAGCAGGAAATGAATGCAGGCCACACAAGCTGACCCTCCCCAGAGACCACCTTATCCTGCGGTGATAATGCATGGCCCAGGGAAGGCAGGCAGGGTCAGCAGCAACATGGAAAACCCAAAATAACTTTTGGAAGCACAGTTAATTAACTGACTTGCCTCAGCTCTAGTCTAGGGGCTAAAGGGGGAAAGGGAGTTGGTGAACTGTAAACAGAGGGCTATGTTCCCTGGAGCAGAGCATGGCTTCCAGATAGTGTTCACTCTTTTACTCTGAGCTTATGCAATCCATGGGCTAGAGACCCAGTCTACTGTGCACAGAAGTAACTGTGAGAGTACAGGGTTCATACAGAGACACATTTCAAAGTGTCCATGACAAGAGTGTAAATGTTTTCTATGTGAGAAGCCCCCATTCGTTTCTGGTGTGTGAGACCAGGAATTGATTTCTACTCCCAGTAACTGAACTCCTCATTCTCTTCTCCCTAGCAGATGCTTATATACCAGCCATGACTGGCTAGGCGCCTACTGGTACCAGGGAGTCTTTCTGACCCAGCGCAAAGTAAATCCAGCATCTGTTCGAATTTTGATTGAAGCAGCTTCTGCTTCTCGCACGGTCTCCTTCACAGACTGCATGAGGTTCTGGGCATTATGAACCAGCATCTCTGTGGCCTGTAATAAAAGACGCCCATTACTATAGTCCCTAATGCCATGCTGCCCTCAAGAAACCACGAAGCCAGGTGTCAACTAAATTTTAAGTTCCATAGGGCAGATATCCGTTACTTTTGTTCACTGCTCTCCACTATTTGGACAGGAGGCATTTAATAAACAATGAACAAAAACAATCAAACCAACTACATTATAGTATTCACAGTAATTTTCCAAACACACAAGCTTAGAGGTAGGGGTCTAGCTAGAAGTCTGCTCACATTCAGATAACTCAGTGATTCTCTAGGGCAGTAATTATATCTTTAAGTCATAGATCTTTTGAGGACTTAATGAAGGCTATAGGGTTTCCCAGAAAAATTTGTCACATGAGTTGAAACGTGTGCATAAACTTCAGAGGGCTTTGGGGAAAGAACCTATCATCTGAATTCCTAATATTGCTTGTTATTAGGAAGGCTCTTGGGCCCAGAAAGGCTGGGAGCCATGCCAGCCAAACTCACACAAAGTCAGGGTCCCACTCAAGACTTCCCTCCTGTGTCCTGTGTTTGTCCCATTCTACCACACTGTATCTACTCTTCTCCACTTAATGAAACACATAGTCTCAGCATACATGTTGTTAATTCATTTCCTGTGCATTAGCATGAACTGCAGTTGTATCTTTCCTTTCCCAGCTTCTCCTATCTTTAAGCAGAAGACATCCCACTAAAGTAACCCAGAACCAAACTCCACTTGCAATATCTGGAAGTTAGGGATATCGGGAAGGCGAGAGTTGAAATCTACTAACAGTAGTGTATAGGAGAGTGTCCTCCTTGTTCATCGGGGTGCCCCTAGCCTCTGTAGAGGTCGGAAGCAGTTGGTCTCCCAAATTATCTATGAGTTCCCTAATGGGAAGAGATTGTCTCCCTCATTTTAACTTAAAATGATGGGTCTGCTGTACTCTCTAGGGAAGCGGGGAGTGTGACCCAGAGTAGGGCCCACCAGAGGGGAGATAAGAAAAGAGTGGGTTGCTGCATTTTTAATTCGAGGTACGTTTGTCTTAAAGCTAAGATTAAACAACAAAGAAGCTAGAGGCAGGGAACCCAGAGCAGCAGCACATACCTGCTCAGATTCCTCGTCGCTGATGTTGGTCCGGCCCAGCATGGTAGCCTTCACTGTGGACAAGATTTTGAGCTGGGTGCTTATAGTTGGGATTCTCTCACACACCTAAAGAGAAAGTTTCATTTGGTGTTTGTTAGTTGTCTTGCCCACAAGTTCCTTGGAGGCAGATATACCCAACTCCATTCCCAGTCATTGGCATGCAGGAGTACTCAATAAAGGACCAGCCCTGACCCAATTGGTTCATATATGGAGGCATTCAAATTCCACTGGGTTAAGAGATAAACTTTCAGTCTGTTTTGTTTGTTTTTTTTTTTATCCACACATTGCCCTTGCTGCTGTTTGCTTCCTTATTCACCCAAATTTCCTCTCACCTTTTCCCTCACATTCACGCTTCCCACTCAGATGCACTCTTTCTCTTCTCTTCTTTCTCTCTCCCTCCCTCCCTCCTCTCCTGTCTGGACACACGGACACGCACACATGACTTATTTCCCCAAGTACCTGTAAGAGATTGGTTCTAATCCGCTTATCTGTACACTGCTTGGCAACCTCCTTGGCCAGCCGAGTCACCTCATCAGAGGCTTTAGCGATGTCCTTGGCACACTGAATAAGTGCCCGCTTGGTACCACTACCCCCTCTTACCAGCCGAGACATCTCTGCCATCAGCAGAGCCATGCGCTTGGCTGCTGCAATGATGTCATTGCCCTAGAGAGAAGCAGAGATACAGCATGAGCTCTGACCACATGCTGGTCAAGTTCAGTAGAAAAACAGGAGGAAGTCTGCTGCTCTCGCAGCCTCTGGCAGGCTAAGGAAATGGGGAAAGCACTGGAGGGAGGACAGTGAAGAGAATGGGCACTTGCCCCAGCACTCAGGGAGAGAGGATATCCTGGATGAAAAGACCTAGAGATTAATCTGAAAGGACGACGTGGGTGCCCCGGGCACAGCACTGAACAAGCAGTTGAGCATCTCCAGGTTAATTGTGTCAATAACACAGGGTCAGAGCCAAGGAGTCGGCCACACAGGCATATTCATCTCTATCATAGGGGAGAAAGCAGCTGAGCTGGCCAAGCACAGAGGAGGCTTTCTAGGTGCTAAGAGCATCCTATCTCTGCTCTTGTGAACAGCAGCCAAGGACTTACACTGCCTCACTAGAACTTAGAACCCCAGGTGATGATTCTCAGCCTGCGAGGAAAACTAGAGAAATGGATATTTTCTCATCTAGACTACTTTGGCCTCCTCTTCCTCTTGACCTGTCATCTTTAAAGAGCAGACTATTTTAATCATTCCACATTAAGAGAAAATTGATCCCACAAATCAATTTGCTGGTCTCATCAGCTAAGTGAAGCCTCCAATTAAGGAATGTTCACTTAGGAAGATACTGAGGGAGGAATCAAATAAATAAATAAAACTGAGCCAGGCTCTAAAAGGTTGACCCTCTCTCATTAATGGCAATTTGTCTGAGATTTGTCTTACTTAAAACCCTCATGGGTCATAATAAGGAAATATTTAAGCAACTTATTTTATGTCCTTAGCAACCTAAAAGTACAGCAGCTACAGTGTTTAACTGAATGGCCAAGCCCCACTCGTTTGTCCCCCTCAGGATTTTCAGTTTCTACACCGTGCGGTAAGGTACACACAAACCATGCCACTCCGGTGCTCTGCAAGGACTCCACAGGCACCATGAAGCGACTCATCATTGATGTGGGAAAGTACACGTCACAGGAAACAAACCGAGGCTAGAGAGGACACAGGTTTTAGAGGAGGTCATGAGGAAAGGCGTGTGTTAGCTGAAGCCCTCCCTCTGGGAGAACTTCAGTGCAGACCTGAGGTAATTTTGGATTACATGACATTGGTTAGAAGACAGCACAGTGCCAGGGTTAGTTATTACCCACCATCTTCAGACACTTGCAACATGCCATCTTTAAATAGGAAAAACAAAAACCAAAAAAGTGATCACTTCTACACCTCTAACTCTCCAAACAAATGTTAGTTCAGATCCAAGGCTCCGTCACCTCAGTGATAGCCTTGAGCTTTCCCTGTGGCCACTTTCCAACCCCTCTGAGGTACCTGGAAAAGCAGTCAGTGAAGCCCCTGCCCCGTGGGCTCCCACAAAGGCCAGCATCTGTCACACAGCCAGGTGCAAGACAGCAAGCAGTCCTCCCCAGAGACTCTGCCATGTAAAACTGCTTTTGCCCTAATCAACTCTGCCTGAGTCATCAGGGTGAGGCCAGTGGGAGCCAAGCAAAGCTCAGTGGTCAAGCTAGGGGAACTTTCAGTGGTCCCCAAAGGCTCCTGACCTAGAAGTCACTGAGAGATGCATTTATGACTTCCTGAAGCGTTTATACATCCAATAATGGCCACAAAAATGGGAAGAAAATGAATCCTTTGAAAAGTGACCCCATTTCTCTTTATTCCCTAAACATAAATGCAGTTCATTCAGACATTCGCAAACCTATCAGACTTGTGAAGCCAGCCCTAACAACAAGGTGCAGACAGACAGTTGCCCACCCGGCTCAGACTCACAGGACCCACACAGATAAGGAGTGATGCAAGGTGTCAAGGCTGCACATGGCCGGATGCATTTGGAGCAGCCCCCAACTGGGGGTACCATCAGTACCTTACTAGACCACTTGGTAGCTTCCCGATGCAAGGACTGAGCCGCGGCCAGAATGGGCTGGTTGACCGGCTGATTAGATGGCATTAACAGCAGCTCAGGTTCGTAATCGTCTTCCATGTCAGAGGGGAAAGGGAACCCAACAGCATCAGCCGCATCTGCCTCAGCTACAACTCCTATACCCACCTGAGCAGCTGGGATACCCGGCTTTGTCGATGGTAGGGAGGGTGAAAAATAGGGATAGTGTTAGTAAGAACAAAAAGACTTTGGAAATGGAGCTTCAGCTGGTTTAGTAACCAAAGCTTGCCTGGGATGGGAAAGAAAATGGCATGCTCTCCAGGAGCCAGGTGAACCAAGGTTCAAAGACAGGAACTCAGTCTCCAGCCTAAGTCACCTTGAAATAAGTGAATACATTTGCTGTAGCAGAAGCTTTCCAGAGAAGGCAATCTATGCTTGTTGCTGAAGTTAAACATGACCAGAATCACATGTCTGGGGAACCAAACAACCTTGAAAAGAAGTCCAGAGGAGAAAAGTAGACACAGCCATATAAGCTGTTTGAGAAGGAAAGCTGAGCCTCCTCCTAAATCAAATACTCACTATTCCGTCATCCTGGACATGCAGCTCAGCAGCTACCAGGCATTTACTAGCTCCTTTAGGGACCAGACTAGGAAAGGCATGTCAAAAGCAACAGCAAACCAAGAAATAGAAAAAACAGTCAACATAATGGTTCATGAAGAAGATTTACAAAATACACTACAACTGCTTAGATAGCTATAAGGAGCCTCAAGAAGATACCTCATCTAGTTCCTATAGCAATGAGAAAAAAAAAAACTACATTTTAGCCTGTCTTTCTCCTTTAAAAAGATCTTCAAAGACAAAGCTTCCACAATATCTTACTGTGGAAACTGAAAGCACCGCCATCTGGACACAGCCTAAACCTCTCTTTTGTTGAAATCAGCTTCTTGCTCACCCAAACTCACCTTACCAGTTCACATATCAGGTGGACTCGGCAACTAAATGAGGCTAAGCTCAGCGGAGCCCTCACATGAACCCAAAATGGTTGCTTACGAAAGAACAGGGACCAAGAGGGGAAGGACAGGAATTTTATACAAGAGGTAGGAATTGTAAGGGGTTGGGAAGAGAACAGATGCTTAAAAACAGATGGAATGGGAAGGAACTTAACGAAGCCAAGCCATTTGTAAAAAAGGCTGTAAACAAAGACTGTCTACCCCAAGAACCTGTGATCAGGAGGAAACACAGTTCATATGGAACTTTATTTAAGGTTCCTGAAAAGTCTTCTCCTACCAGTACATTTCTGGAGTCCCAGTACTCCAGAGGCCAAGGCAAGAAGTCCACATTGGAGACCAGTGAGTCCTAAGACCTAAGAAAACTTTGAAATATTAAAAATAGAAATTCTTGGGCTGGAAAGACAGTTAAGAACATTGACTACTTTCAATTCCCAGCACCACCATGATGATTCACAGCCATCTCTATCTACAGTTCCAGGGGACCTAACACCTTCTAGCTTTCATGGGTACTGCACACATGTGGCACACAGACATACATGCAGGCAAAACACCCATAGGCATAAAATGAAAATAATTCTCAAAAAACAAGAACAAAAATAAAAATTCTTATCCTAAATACAAAGCCCATCTCTAAAAAGTGGCAATGAAGTTGGAAGACCCAAGGTCAGTAAAGGGTTTAGATATCACCAGTCCTTTCTCACTGTCTCAACCAAGACTCATTCCCATTCCTTCAAAGAAAAGAGCAGCTTACTGTTGCTAAACTTCAGAGTGACAAGCTGCACAAAGACAAATGGACAGATACAAACACATATTCCTTCCCCACCCATACATGGCTTAAAAGCCAGTGAACGCATTAGTTCAGCCCTTCTGGGCACTGAGTAGAGAAGGGCAAATGCTGCCTGACCCTCTGAAGTGTGACCTTTACAGATATTTTTTGTGTTCTTCCAAGTATGTGCAGGTTTATCACAATTAATTTCTGTTTCATTTGAGGAAAACTGACCCTGTTCCTCTCTCACCCACTCTCCATGCACAGTAGGGTTTATGCTGCATGATTCAGGGTGCTGGAGAAACACCATTATAAATAATTGCACAGGTCAGGTCCTGAGCTCCCAGCTAACAGTTTAAACACTAGTTTAAAAGTGAAGGTCCAAGGGGCTGGAGAAATCTCAGAGGTTAAGAGCACTGATTGACCTTCCAGAGATCCTGAGTTCAATTCCCAGCAACCATATGGTGGCTCACACCCATCTGTGATGAGATCTGGTGCCCTCTTCCGGCATGCATGCAGGCAGACCAATAAATACATAATAAATAAATAAATCTTTTTTAAAAAGAAAGAAACAAACAAACAAACCAAGGTCAATTTCTAAGGGGGGGAGGGGTAGGCCAACCAGTTCCCCCAGGAAGTATATTCAATTGTGGATGTGAAAATAAAGGAATATAGTGGGAATGAAGGTCTAGCATTCAGGGTGCATTAGAAACAGTTTAGAACTAAGAACCACATCTCACTGCTAAATGAGCAACAGGATTCCACTCTAAGCAAGAAAAGCTGCCACTCACTTCCAGCACTCAGGGAAACAGACAACGTGGAGCAGAGCTGCTGTCACATCCAGATTCCCCTGGTTATTATGGGGACTGTTAAATTAGCTGAGCTGGGGAGAACCTGGAGCTGTCCTGAGTATAGGGGTGGGGACAGGATGATTCTGAGAAAGGACAGAAACACTCCTTCTGAAACACCAGTCTACCTTCTTCTTCTTCCTTTTTTTTTTTTTTTTTTTTTCCTCGAGACAGGGTTTCTCTGTAGCTATGAGCTATGGAGCCTGTCCTGGAACTAGCTCTTATAGACCAGGCTGGCCTCAAACCCACAGAGATCCACCTGCCTCTGCCTCTGCATTCCAAGTGCTGAGATTAAAGGCATGTGCCACCCCTGTTCTATCTGCTTCTTAATGCAAGAATTGAAGAAAATGTACAGATTTCATCTAGCAAAGTCCACAAGAGATACTTTCACAACTGAAGTTTTGCCAGTTAGTAATGGAGATTGGAAAACATTCAATAATCCAAGAGGATAAACCTTCTAAAAAAGACCCAAAACACCAGGAGTCAGAGACGATACTAATGAACAAAGAGGAAGAAACTCTTCTTTAGCCACAGACATTCCAGCTTTTACTTCTGCCCAAGGAGAGGCAAGCAGTCAAACACTCAGACTTCTCACTAAGTCACTGGTAAAAAGAACAACATATTGCCTGAAACACAGGCGGTAAGCAAGAAGGAAGGTGACTCCCATTAGACTTCTCCCTGGGTTGGGGATACGGTTCTCCGTCCTTCCTGGGAAGATTCCCATTCTTGACAAGGAATTCTCAGAGCTTACCTTGCTAGACCACTTCCGAGCTTCATCGTGGAGCTGCCTGGCAGCCATCATCATGGGCTGGTTAATCACCTCCCCAGCTTTCTGCTCAGGGAACTCTTCATCCTTCTCTTCTGGAGGAGGGGGCCTGGGTGGAGGAACTTCACCCTCAGGAAGAGGTGGCTTAGGAGGAGCAAGCTCATCAGTTAGCTACAAATGTGAAAAAACAGATTGTCAGTGTAAGCCCTAGCAGCTACTACCAAAAACCAATCTTGAAAATCTGCCCACACTAATTCCATGTAAGATCACACCCCCCTACCTAGCTATGAGGCCTATCTGTGTAATCACAATCAAAGAACATTTTCTTCTTACAAGAAGACAGCTATGTGTTGGTCATCTCCCATGGAAGGCATACACAGCATTACCAGATCAACCATTCCACAGCCAATCCCATAGAAGATCTAAAGCCTAGTTCTGGTTCTGGTTGCCAAAACGCAAATGAAAGACATTAGAGCTTCAAGTTCTGCATCTACCACGTGATCTCTACAACCCTAATTCTAAGTGGTGTGACTCAAAGGAGCCACTTACCAGGAATCTCACCCTCCTGTGGCTCTTACCATCAAGAAAGAGCCTCAACGGAAAGTGTGCAGAAATATTGAAACTGGGAAACCACCAACCTCACCTATGTGTAGTGATCCAGTTTTATCCTTAGCCAAGCTGTCATCTTCTTTTTCTTTTTTTTCTTTTTTGGTTTTCTGAGACAGGGTTGGTTTGTTTGTTTTTTGGGTGTGTGTGTGTGTGTGTGTGTGTGTGTGTGTGTGTGTGTGTGTATAACAGCTTGGTTGTCCTGGAACTCACTCAGTAAACCAGGCTGGCCTTATACTCACAGAGATCTGCCTGCCTCTGCCTCCTGAGTGCTGAGATTAAAGGCGTGCGCCACCACTGTCTGGCTATATTTTCTTTCTTAATACCAGTAAAAGATATCAGGTTGGAGCCAGGCAGTGGTAGTGCCATGTCTTTAATCCCAGTACTCAGGAGGTAGACACAATCGGATCTCTGTGAGTTTGAGGCCACCCTGGTCTACAGAGCGAGTTTCAGGATAGCCAGGGCTACACAGAGAATCCCTGTCTTCAAAAGTCAAAAAGAAAAGAAAAAAGCCAGGCAAATGATGGAGCACGCCTATAATCCCAGCACTCGGGAGGTACAGCAGGCAGATCTCTGTGAGTTCAGTGCCAGCCTGGTCTACAAGAGCTAGTTCCAAGATAGCCAGGGCTACACAGAGAAACCCTGTCTCAAAAACAAACAAAAACACTCAAAAAAAAAAAAACAACAACAACAAAGAAAAGAAAACATACCAAAGAAACACAACTATTGTCTTGCTATGTATTCTCCAATCAACAGATTTCCAGACTGTTAGCTGGAGTAAGATCTGCATATGATCATTACTATTTCTGTTTCTACGGTTTGTAACTGCAAGAAATTACCCAACTAGCTTATTCTTAAACCATGGGAAAATATATCCATGATACTTAATGAGAAAGAATTACAAAAAAGATTCGAGGGCCTGGGATGGCTCAGCAGTTAAGAACACTTGTTCCTTCAGAAAATATAGGTTCAACTTCCCAGCACCCACGGGGCAGCTCACAACCATCTACAATTCTGGATCCAAGGGATCTAATGCCTCTTCTGGGCTCAAAGGTACTAGGCATGCAAGCAGTACAAAGCACCTATACATATAAAATTTAAAATTTAAATTTTTCTTGGTCTGGGAAGATAATGAGCACTTGCCATGTAAGCATGAAGACCCTCGTTTGATCCCTGGCACCCAAGTGAAAAACACAGCATACCCCAGCACTCTGGAACAGATCTCTGCGAGATCACAAGGCCAGTCAGGTCTACATAGTAAGTTTCAGGACAACCAAGGCTGTATAGAGAAACCCTATCTCAAAAACCCAAAACCAAAGCTCCAAACAACAACAACTCGGCATGGTGGTATGTGCTTGTAACCCCAGCCTTGGAAAGAGGGAGACAAGCAAATCCCATGGACTCACTGGCCAGCCAGCAAGCCCTACATCCCACAAAGAGGTTCTGGTTCTAAAACTATGGTGGGACAACACTTGAAGTTGACCTCTCTCCTCCACAAACACATGCATGTATGTGTGTGTGCACACACTTTTATTTATTTTTTTTTTCGAGACAGGATTTCTCTGTGGTTTTGGAGCCTGTCCTGGAACTAGCTCTTGTAGACCAGGCTGGTCTTGAACTCACAGAGATCCGCCTGCCTCTGCCTCCCGAGTGCTGGGATTAAAGGCATGCGCCACCACCGCCCCGCCGACACTTTTAATTTTTTAAAAACGAGTATTAATTTTCTTGCTAAAAAGAGAGAGATGATGGAGGAAGGTCATTGGTTAAATAAAAAGAAACTGCTTGGTCCTCATTGGTTAGAAGATAGGTGGGAGGAGTAAACAGAACAGAACGCTGGGAGGAAGAGGAAGTGAGCACAGACTCCACAGCTCTCCTCTCAGGAGCAGACGCCTGAGGGAGACGCCATGCCCCGCTCCCGGGCAGACACATGCCATGAAGCTCCGACCCAGGATGGACTAGGCTAGAATCTTCCCGGTAAGACCGGTTCTCACAGATTATTAGAGATGGGTTGATCGGGATAACAGAATTAGCCAGTAAGGGCTAGAGCTAAAGGGCCAAGCAGTGTTTAAATGAATACAATTTGTGTGTTGTTATTTCGGGGCATAAGCTAGCCAGGCTGCCGGGGTGCTGGGGATGCAGCCCTGCCGCTCATATTATTATAGAGAGAGAAAGGTAAGAACCTAACAAGATTCTAATGCTGTGATTCCCCCACTTAGCAATCCTCACCACAAATGTACTTTAAACTGGTACCACATCACTCCATCACAACTGCACTTACCTCTGCTCCCTTCTCACCCTGTCACGTGGGCTAATATCACGAAAGCACATACACAACTGCTGGGTTATGATGCCATACAATTCAGGAATGAAGGTCAAGATCTGTCTCTAATTCATCACATAAAGGCTACCTACACAGGCAGACTATAAAAGCAGATCTGCCTCACACACGGGCTCAACCCCCAGCTGCTCAGTTCCTCCCATCTCTGAGAGTACTTACTCGGAGCTGTTCAAGGTCTGGTGGAGGAGGTGGGAAGTCAGGCTCCTGAGGTTGGAAGGCTTCTCTGACCTTGGCCACGGCTCCCAGGATCCGATATCCTGAGTCCAGGAAGCTCTTTTGCAGGCCTAAACACAAGACACTCTCACTTTCAGCTGGGCAGGTCAGGGCCCACGGCACTGCCTGCCCAGCAGAAGAACTGGTTCCTATTAATGAGGCTGGATGTGAAGCTGCCAGCAGGAATCATGGCAGTGACAAGGCAAAGGGAAGTAGGGCAAGCTAGAGGCCCTGAGGAGAGTCACAGTGCAGCTGTTCCTACAGTGGTGAGGATGCCTCTGACAGCACAACTCAGGTGCTTGGGAGAATCCTGGGCAAGCCAGGCTCACGGGGTACCCATCACTTCTCTTATGATGAAGCATGGTCATGAGCCAGGTCTGCTGAGTGCAGAGCATGGAAGATGTTGGCTCCAGGTTGAGTCTGTAGCTCCCCAGAGTACATCTCGCCTTTCCACATCTGTGCTCTAGTTGGCATTCAAGGTGCTAACCCTTATCTTGAACTGCTAAAATATTTAGAAACTCCAATGAAAAGATCAAATGCATCCACAGTGATGGTAGCCCACAAATTTGAAGAAGATTCTGCCTGGGCCACTAGTGAGTCAGGCAGCCTAGATTCTTACCGATGAGATGGGAAATGTCAGTTTCCAAAGAAGGACTATACATGATTACAAACAAATGAGTAAATGCAATTATCTCCCTTAGTGATACTGAAACTATGATCAAAATGTAGCTGAAGAAAACTCAAATTCTTCCATACAGAGCCTAAGAAACCAGAGTTAGTTTAAGTACTCTAGATCTAACAAAAATAAAATTCTCTAGAAAGAGAGGTCACTGTAAGTGAGACGAATAGAAAAAAAGCCATACCAACTTCACGAATTAAATGGTTGGCAGATAGGTAGCTGATGTTTTGTTTGGTTTTAAGTTTCCAAAGTATTGATTATGGATTACGATAGGAAGCCAGACAATACCAAGAGAGTGCAGAGATACTGATCCAGAGATTGACAAGCATGACAGTACCACAAAAAACTGAAGAGAAGATTAATGCAACATTCTCAAACCAAATGTCTACAATTTTTTCTTTTGATTTTTTTGAGACAAGGTCTCATTCTATAGCCCTGCCTGCCCTCAAACTGGCTAAATAGCTCAGACTGGCCCCAAAATCAAAGTTATCCTCCTGCCTCAGCCTCCTGGTTGTTGAGATTACATGAGAAAGCACATCAGACATTGTCCATACTTTTCCTCCCAGATTCTGTATGTGGTGGTTGTGGACAGCTGCTCTTTTCCCATCTTCACCGAGTTCGCCTTGCAGTTAGGATGAAAGACACCATGCACTGTTGCTTACCAGGGTCAGAGATGTTTCCAGCCACAGCCTTGGCATCCATCACCATTGGGGAGATTGTTTTGCTCAATTCATCAGAGGCAGCTTTCACAGCCTCGCGGAACTTGGGGTCCTCGGAGTTCTCTACCTCCCTCTTAGCAACCAGCAGGATCCGGTTGGCTCGACGAGCAATGCTGGTTGCTCCAGCGACCAGCATCTGAGGTTGAATATTGGCCATGGCTACCTTACACTTGTCCAGGTCTTTTTTAATTGCTTCTTCAGAAGCATCCAACAGAGATTTGGTATCAATAGCCTCGTCCACCAGCCCTGTCAAGAAAAGAGAAATGGAACTGAGTTTGTTTTTAGAAAACAAAGACTCTAAAACATTGTTGTCTGTCTGCTTCTCATGAGAAAGTACAACACTCAGAATTCTCTTCTCAGTTCAAAGCTTTTCCTACAACATTGAAAGCTTCCACGTGAACAAAACAGCTTTAAAAACAGAAGTGCAAACACAGTCCAGGTCATTTGAACTCAAGACTTATACTGACCGTGGTCACTGGCCCTCTTATATCCACCACAGACAACCAGAGACACAAAGACATCAGGAGGAAGCAGGGGATTGCATCTGAAACCTTCACCGCATCACCACCACAGTATCTGCTAAAGACGTTTTCTCCCTTCCCATCTCACTCCCCAGCCGACTGTTGATTGCTGGCAGCTTGAGGTGCCTAAGATGAGCCCCGCGGAGAGCTCCCGTAACCCTAACAGCCTGCTCCTTATTTCTTTTACCTCTCTTTCGGCACTTGAGGAGCTCTGCTTTCATCTCTGGCTGCTACAGACCCCTGACAGCAGATTCTACAGGGACAGCAAAGAGCCCACACTCCTCCTTTCTGTCCTCTTTCCTCTCCCTCCATAGAGATGAGTGAAGATGAAGATTCGGGGGTTCTTCTTCAGTCGCACAGACACAGGTGTCTCCTTTTTTTTAGAACTATGTAGTTGATAAGTTGGAGAAAACTCTGAGACAAGCTGGGTTAAATGGTAGCTATTGTGGTTCCTTGAAATCTGAAACCTCTGAAAATGACAGAGCCACTTACTGTATCCACAAACGCCGCCTCCCAGCCTCTGAAACCAAACTCTAGCTGGACTGGGCAAAGACACTATTCAAAGAGAAGATAGGAGCTATAACAATGAACATCACACCAGAGGGCAGTGCTAAAATAAAGAGACTCAAACAGTCCCTCTTCCAAAACAGCAGCAAAGCCTGAATGAGAGAGAAGCCGCCACCACTCCGCAGCCTTACTGGGGTCACTTTATCCAGCTGCAGTTCATATAACCGTCCTGCTGAGGTCCTCAGAACTCATGCATCAGATCAAAAGAATTTCGCAAAATTCTACCTGTCATCTTTTCAACATTATCAATCCACTGGTTCTTCATGGTCTCAAAATGTTCATAAGCAGCTTGATTACCGGGGTTCCTCAGTAAGATGCGCGCAGCAGAGATGACCTGTCGATGACAAAGCAGTCTTCACATGCCAGGGCACCAGCATAGCACACTCCAAAACAAACCCACAGAAACACTTTTCTACATTTCTCCTATAGGTGGCACCAGGAAACCAAAGTTGGTAAGCCCCTTCAGGCTCAACACAGTAAGTCTGGTGCCATAAACAGACCTCAGAGGAGACCCTTCACACAAAGGGTTTAGAGTCACTGCCAGGTCTGAAGAAAAAATTAGGTGAGAAAGTAAATAAACACTCGTTTACTATTTCAGAAAACACATTAAAACTGACAAAAATTTAAGAGTTGATGTATGTCTTCATATGAACTCTTTCATCTTAAAAAGAAGCAAAGAGAAACTAAAAATGAAGTTAGGCAATGTAGTTCAATCCTGTAAGCCCAGCATCTGGGGGCCTGAGGAAGGAGGTTTTGGTTTGGGAAGACCCATATCTCAAAAATAAGAGAAAAGGTTGGCATGGCAGGCATGGCTTTGATCCTGTCACTGTGGGGTCAGACAGAGAGATCTCTGTGATTTCAAGACCAACTTGGTGAACTCCAGGCCAGCAAGGCTTCACAGTAAAACCCTGTCTATAAAATACAATATTAGCATGAAATAAAACATTACTCAGATCTGATTTACGAATAACACTGATTAAAACACCTGATCACAAGTAACCAAACAATTACTCAAATTTTACTTAGAATAATATTAACTAAGATACTGTTCAGTTAACAAACTGCTTTCACGTTCCTTACGTGAGTGAAAATTTACATCGACTACATGAGAGGTGGAGTACGTAACACCTCACTTCGGAGAGGTTCTACACGGTCTTGTTAGTGACAGTGTTTGGGAAAGAAGCACTGAGTAGCTGGTAATTCAGTCCACACACAGTGCACTCTGAAGGCTAACTTCATGGAGTTAAGAGAGCTGGAATGCATTTGAGTCCAGATCTGTCTCTTAAAGTCTTCATTCTTTCCGAGACTGGAGTTTGAAGTCTAGTTTTCTGGATTGTTTCTTGGTTTTAGAAGCACAAGGACAATTGTATTAGAGTTTAAAAAAAAAAAAAACCCACAGGGTAGGCAAGCTGTAAACTCAGCAGCTACCTGAAGGAGATAATAGCATGAGAAAAGAAAAAAGCCATTTAAGCTAGCATGGAGGTCAGACACATGGCAGACAAGTGGCCACATGGAAGGAGAGACGCTTTAAGAAGAAAAGTAAAAAGCCTGAAATATTGGCGGGAAAGCCCAAAGTGTTCAGGAAAACATGTTAGAACAGAGGTGGAAAGAAATAAAGAAGAGTTAGCTTTTCGGAACACTTGAGAAAAGCAGGAAGACGCACTGTCCCCCATATGATTATGGCCTTAAACTTCTATCCTTCTAGGGCTTGTTTTTTTTTTCTTTTTTTTAAATCTCAGTCTTGTGCTGAAATTCTGTTTTGTTTGGTGTTTTACGGAAGGATCTTGTTTTTTTCTTTCAATTAAGAATGCTCATATTTTATGGAAATTTCTAGAAAGGCTGGACGAAGCTAGGCATAGGGGTGCCTGTCATCCCACACTCAAGGTACTGATATGACCTTTTCAAATGGGCTGGGCATGTAGCCCAGTGGTGGTGTGAGGTCTTTGCTTCACATTTAAAAGCCCTGCATTCCATACCCAAAGAGGAGGAAGAAAAAGGGGAGGGAGACGGGCAACATAAACACACGTGGACCATTTCCCTCCCTCTCAGAAAAGTTCCCTTGGAAGCTAGAATCACAGATGTATACAGGCCAGCAGAACAGGCACTTAATAAATGTAATGGATTTTACTGTGTTAGTAAGAGAAAGGGGGAACCAACACCAGATGATGCTGAGCAGCTGGTCTTCTAAAGAAAGCTGGCTGGGGATGGTACTGCACACCTAGAATTCCAGCATTAGACAGTGTTAGTACAGCCTTGGCTACAAACCAAAAGCCTGCCTCAGAAAAAGGGGAGTGGGGAGGAAAGGGAAGGCAGACTGACTTATCAGAACCTTAATTCTTTCCAATTTGTTTTCTCTCATTTCCAATCTTCTTTTGTTCTTAAACTTCCCAGCTATACTTTAAATTAATTACACACTTTAGTTATGCGATTGGGTACAAAAGGAAAGCTAGCGATGGAAACAGCTCTTCTTCTCAGTCCCCTCAAAGAGATGCTTAATACACATATGTGATGGTGGGAGGGCTGCTTTGCTGCCTGCTTTTGCTGTCAAAATAATACTGACCATTATCTAAAAATGCAAACAGTGCAAAAATATATAAATGTCAAAGTCCTCCATAATCCTAGAGGTCACCAAGTTTGACCCAATGAATATGTAAATATGGATATGGGGTATATGTGTATGATGTGTGTATATATGATGTACATGCAAGCCGTTGTGAATGTGTACGTGTGTGCCACAAATGGTGCAGAGGTCAGAGGACAACCCTGGTCTTTCTCTACCTTCACCTTCCAACTTGTTGGCGACAAGGGTCTCTTTGTTGTTCATCACTGTTGTATGCCAGGCTCTCTCCTTGTCTCCACCCACCATCTCACCTTGGGAACTCTGTGTTACAGACATACCCACCATGACTGGATTTCACATGAGTTCTGGGGATCCAGACTCAAGTCCATATAATTATGTGCCAAGTGCTTTCCTGGCTGAGCTACCTCCCTGGCTCCACATACATTTAAGATTTGTTTTTATTACTTCTAATTATGCACAGGTGTGTATGTTGCATATGGGTATGTGCATATGAGTGCAGATACCCATGGGAGTCAGAGGCATAAGGTCCGCTGGAGATGCAATTACATCCTGTTGTGAGTCAAATGACAGGAGTGCTGAGAAGCAAACTGGGGTCCTCTGGTAGAGTCCTCAAGATGGCTCCAAACTGCTGCGCCATCTCTCCAGCGCCTCCGCAGACTTTTTTAATGTGATCCCAACAAAGCATATAGAATTAATTTCATCTGGTAAATACTACGTGATGATATTGAAATGAGGAGTGAGCAAAGTTTAACCTGGGGAGTGAGTTCTCGGGCTGTCTTCACTGAAGCCTGAATGCCTTCCACCGTTGATTTATTGGCAGTACCAACAGCAGCCGCCTTCTCCGCTGTGGCTCCAAGCCTTCCTGAATGGTTTTCAAAGTTCACTGCCCTCTCATCAAATACCTTGAGAAAAAAAAATAAAGACATCAAGGAAATTTATTTCAATATAATGCACTAGAAAGTCTGAGAAAAGATCTTTTAAATCTGATTCTGAAACTGCTCAAAAATTTGAGATGACATCAAATCTTATTACTAAGACAACAGTCAAATGCCAAATCTTGACCTTTAGATATTTCCTCAGAGGTTCAGCCTTAAGCATCACATACACACACAGAGACACATCCATGAATTTTCATTCAAACTCACTAAGAGCAAGCAGGATACACACAGAATTACGTACTTTGCAATAAGGTCACAGAATGTAAAGACTAAATAAATAATCTCATTCCCCAAAGGTGTCACTCATAGTTTGAAGAACACAAAGCACTCCAGGCTCGACTGTAGGCAGCTGGGGCATTACAAGCCCCCGCGTATCCACAACGAGCCCTCTAGCTCCAGTCTCCTTCCATGTATCACGTTACCATTACTGTTGTAAGCCTGCCTTGACCCCTGGGAAAAATGATAGCTGGTGCTGTTACCAGAGTGAACACAAAGGTGAGGGGGGTGATTTAATCCTTCTACTCAGCTGCTCAGCTGGGTCTCTGAATCTTAAAAAGGTAACTTCCCTTCCCTCGTGGGTATCATGAGAGACTGTACATCAAAGAAACAATTAACTTAAAATGACAAAAGGCTTTCTATTTGCTTTGGTGACATTAGGATCGATACCTGGAAAATAAGGTATAGGAAACGGTACTGAGCACGCCAGGAGCCTGGCAGAGAACCTCTTTTTTTACACCCTACGGGGGTACTTGAAGGAACTACTTCTGTAACTCCGACTCAAGTCAGACAATTTCTAAAGGTTTCCAGTTAGACAGCAAGCTCTATTCTCATGCCAGTGTTCTACATCACCAACTGCACTCAGCCTAGCCCGACCTCTTGTTTTGGTTCCTATTAGTTAATGCTCACAAGGTTTCTTACTCTTGCTGATAGCCACACTAGGCTTACAGGTCTGCTGCCTACTTTGGTGGACATTTCAAGCCCAGGCTATATCTGTTCTCCCTTTAACTGATGCATTAGATTGCTTTCCTACAAGCTCAGTCAAAGTTTACTGACTGCCCAGTCTTAAGATAGATATTGAAAAGTAATGGAGAAAACAATTATCTGCACCTAAAAAGGTTCACAACCTAGCAGCAAGTCCAGAAACAGGCATTTGTAATAGGTATGTCACTATGTCAAACAGCATAGCCACACAACGATCTTATGGGAGTAAAAGAAAAGGTACTTGGTCCATCCAGAAATCAAAAGAACACAAGAAAGGATAAAGAGGAACCAGGCAGAAAAGAAGCTGGAGGTCATAAGGTAGGGAGGGAAAGCGAAGACAGAGAAGGGCTGAGTATGCAAGACATTACACACAATTAACTACTGCAGGAGCATGGGAAAGAGAGAGCAACCTGTATGAAACAATCATAAAAGAGAAGTAAAAGGCAGACCACAGGAGCTGATAGCTTGCTAGAATGCATGGGAGTCCTGGAGCAGATCCTCAGTACCCTATTAGTCAGGGGCTATAGTACAATCTAGGAGAGCAGCACTGAGGAGGGTCAGGAGCTCAAGGCCATCCTCAGTTTCCTAAGATCCAGGACAGCCTGGGGGGTACATGCACAACAAACAAACACATAAACAAAGCCTCAACACAAAGCTCCAGCCTTTGTCCTGATGCCCACGGAATGGCTTAGCCAGGAGAAGATCAGGAATGGGAGAACTCCTCTTCCCCAGTTTGGTGGCTTAATGCATGATTCAACAACAACAGAGCTAAGCAACCATCCAGGGAGTGGATGGTTAGCCAAGAGTCAGAATTTAAGTTGTGGCAATATGATAGAAAGAATTCAGAATTATTGGTGACATAAATGAATATGCCTGAGTTATCTATTGGCTAGGGAAAGGCTGCAGGAAACAAACCATTTCCCAGGGAAACAGCATGTGCTGAGGAACTTAGGAAGCGTCTGCAATCTAGGTTCCAGATAGATAAGACAGCAGAACGTTGGATCTAGGGATCTGAAATTTGGAAGCTTGGATGAAAGAGCAGCAAATCACCCTGGTGTAAGGGGACTATGAACTGAACCTAGGCCAGAAGGAGAGTCATTAAGAAGCAAGATCACTCTTTCAATTTTTCTTCTAAAAAAAAAAAAAAGAAGCAAGATCACAACTTTTACCCAAAATTGTCACATCTTGGGTGGCCCTCAAAACTCTTCTTGTCTGTGGCTAATAAACGGCTAGAAAGCTATCAGGAAGACCTTCTCAAAAAACAAAACCAATACAGCACACCAAGAGTAGTACATAGTGAAAATCCAAGTAACACTTATTTACAAATCAGGCCTTCTGGGGTCTTTTTCCTGAAGAGTTAGCTTACTAGCATATCACTAGCCTTCTGTTCACTGTAGTGACACTGGCTTCACTCTGGGACAGGGAGGAGTCACCGGAAGGGTTTGCACAGAATTATTACATCAAATGAGTTTTAAAAAGTGTTCTGACTTACGTTGAGTCTAAAGTGCCCTACTCACCCTTCCTGCCTGGAGTGATGCCTTGCCAACTTTTACCTTCTGAACCAATGCCAAAGATACATACTTTCATGCCATGCTTCTTGCTATGTGGTGAAAAGCAACCCCACCAGCTCTAATCTAATGGCCAGATGTGCTACAACTAGCAGTTAAAGACAGACATAACTGATACTCTTGGGGGACTAAATATTTCCCCCTTTGCCATTCACAAAATCTTTCATCCACAAGCAACCTATGTACTTCAGATACCTACCTCTTCCCTATTGAGTGCATCAGGAGGAGCTGTGGCCGCCACTGCCAACAGCTTGATGGGAGTTGTGGTATCGCTGAAAACATCAGACACCTCTTGGGTCATCGCTTCCTGCATCTGGGCTTTAAGATCCTTAAAAATAGTTTGCAAATGAAATTTATAGCAACATCCAAAAGGCATATCTGCTAATTTCACTGATACATTCATTAATTCACTTTCAAAATTATTTCTTGAATATCAAATATGTATGAGCACAGAGCTAGCACAGACTTTGTTATGAATTCTCTTCTCTAAGGGACATACATGACTCCTTTCATGATAGACACTATGAAATGATAATGAAATCACAGGGCTGACCCAAAGAAGGCTCTAAGGTAAAACTGAGTTCCTTACCATTCCCAGGTCTAGCCAGGCCTGGTGATGACTATATTAACTATTTGGAAAATACAGTAACAAATTTCTAAATAGCTTACTATATTAAAAGAAATGAAAAAAATAGTAAGGTTTACAGAAAAACTCAATAACCTCCAAGCACATGCAAATAATCACTGCACTCAAAAGGTCATGTTATGAAGACTTCCAAGAGTTCAAGGCCAACCTGGGCTACAGATTGAGATGCCCTATCTAAAAAAGTAAATACTGACTAAATATCAGTAAAATGATAAATGCATAGAGCAAAATCATGAAAGCTCTTTCGATTAAATGAACTTTAGAAAAACACTAGTTGCTGCCACTTGGTTTATTCCTAACAAGCTCTAATCTCCTTCTATATTTGGTGACATTGTTTTAATTTTCCCTAAACCCAAGAATCTCAAGCCTCAGGCTGAGGTGGGGCAGCTCAGTCAGTGAAGTATTTGCCTTGCCACATGAGAATCTGTGTTTGAGCTCCAAAACCCACATTAAAAAACGGCTGGCACTGGAGAGGTGCGGATAGGCAGCTCCCTGGGGGTCACTGGCTGTTCTCTCGGCAAGTTCCAGAACAATGAGACGCCCTGTCTCAGAAAGTAAGGGTAGATGGTGCCTGACACCTGACTGGTCCTCTGACCTCTCCACATGCATGTACACACTACAAAAGTCCCTTCTGCCTGCTGCTTCTTTGTACTAACAGGCATCAAAAAGTATCCCACGGTCTACCTTCAATGAGTCTTGAAGCTGGGATGCAAGTGCTCTCGCCTGCGGACTCTCCCCTTCCCCTCGGGCAGCCAAGTCAGCCAGCTGGGCTGCTAGCTGATCTACACGGTCACACTTGGCAAGAAGATCTTGGCGATAAGGTCCCATCATGACGTTGGCCAGCCGATGCCCTTCAGCCACAAGTCCACGGATGGCAGCCTGACCTAAACCAAGAAACACAAGTTCACATAGATGCAAGAAAGGCAACTGTGATGCTACTCCAGATTCTTTTAAATACCATTTAATAGGAGTACAGGACTCTCTGACAAACTATAACTCTTTGGAAACGCAGAAAAGAATAAAGAGAACAAACTATCCAGTAACTTTTTAGAAGTGGGGGAAGTGCTGGGATTAGATTAGACCCTGAGCCTCATGTTTATTTAATACTGACCAACACCCCAAGCCTAACTTTTATACTTCACTCCTCTTCTTTATAATGAGAAATTTCCACTTACTAAATTTTTTTAATGTGGGATTTCCCTCTGTATGCTATGAATATGTTTTATTACCACCGGTTAATAAAGAAGCTTCTTTGGCCTATGGCAGGGCAGAATATAGGTAGACAGGAAAACTAGACTGAATGCAGAGAAAAAGAAGGCAGAGTCAGGCAGAGGCCATGTAGCTGCCAAAGGAGAGAGATGTCATGTAGCCATCCAAGAAGCAAGATGTGAGGTAACAAACCATAAGACTCATGGAATAGAAATGGGTTAATTCAAGATGTAAGAGCTAGCTAGAAATATGCCTGAGCCATCGGCAAAACAGTGTTATAATTAATATAGTTTCTGTGTGATTATTTGGGTCTGGGTGACCAGGACACCAACGCATGGTCTCCGTTTACACCTTTTAGAATACTTGTCCAATACACACACAAGTCTTAGGTTTGGTCCCTAGCACCATAAAAGCAAAAATCCAAAAACATGACCAAAAAATATAGGCTATGTTTTATTATATTAACCACAACTATCTTGCTGCTTGCTATATCTACAATAATATTCATATTGTTTACATATATTCTGACAATAACTCCTTAGAAATGAATTGATAAAATAATCTCCTAACAATCCAATTGCTGCCCAGTGGGTATGCCACTTTAACAGCACTAAGCATAGAACATCAGATCCGAGTGTTCCTGTCATTTCACTCCTACACAAGCTCATGCCCTGCCCAGGTCTCCAGCCCCTCACTGGCACTCCTCCTCCTTAATTCAAAGGATCATCTTAGCCCCTGAGTGTAGGAAAGGGGAGCCTATCCTTCAGCCTCGGCAGGTATGCTAGCCAATCATGAAACAAACTCATAGAAATCTATTCCTAGGTCTTCTTTAAAAAAAAAAAACCTAACTTTTAAATTATTATATTTTCAACATTCAGTCAGGCATGATAGTATATGTTTTTAATCCCAGCACTTGGAAACCAGAGGCAGGTAGATCTCTGAGCATTCAAGGCCAACCTAGACTTCACAGTGAGTTCCAGGACAACAACTAGAGTTACAATAGAGAGACCCTGTCTCAAAGAAAGGAAAAAAAAAAAAAAAAGACTCAACTTTTACAGGATGCTGTGAGGATATCAAATAGTTTTTACTGTCATTTCCAAAAACTATATTTAACTAGGTACTGGGTAAGGACTATAAAAACAGAAATACTCCAGGATGAAAATAAACATAAGATTGGTAGCAATTAGTTCAAAGTTTCAATTATGACACTCTTGTCAGCTTGTCCACAGCAAAATCATTTACTTTCTAATACTTCTTGGTTAAATTATAGAAATTTTACTAGCTGCATTTGGAAATAAAACCACACTGAAAAGTTACTTCCCAGTGGCTTGAGAACCCTTTCGGCAGTGAGGCACACATTTGTGCTGAGACCAGCCCTTACCAACTCCACGGTCATCTACTGTAGGATTATCAATCCACCGCTGTGCTTGTTCAATCTTGCCCTCGAGGTGGACAGCTGCCTTGGCGGGCCTGCTGTTGGCCACAGCCCTGTTGGTTTTGGTCTGTAGGTTCTGCAGGGCCGTGGTCACCTGTTTAGCCAATGCTCTAGCCTCTGGGGAGTCTCCTTTCCCCCTGCAGAAGTAAAAATGACCATCCAGTGTAATTTACATTGTAGGCACAATGATGTTGAGATAATTTAATAGTTAATAACATATTAATGAGAATGGAAATTACTAAATGATTATTAAATTAAATTGAAATGAACTCTTATTTAGCTCTTAAATATGAATGTAACTTAAATTCACATTATTTTGTCCTAGTTTGAGTCAGTCTATATAATTACACAACTACCGGGTTATGTTAGCTGAGCCTAATCACTCAGCACTAGATCGCACGCACTCTCCTCCTGCCACACACAATAACACAAGATCCAGCCGGGCAGTTAGCGCCTTTAATCCCAGCTCTAGGGAGGCAGAGGCAGGCAGACCTTGGAATTCAAGGCCACCTTGGTTTACAGAGTTCCAGGACAGCCAAGACTACACAGACAAACCCTGCCTCAAAAACAAAAAACAACAGCAAAACACCACAAACTCCCTGTGGAACTAGGTGCGCCCAGACAGCCATGCTGGCAGTGGAAGCAGAACTAGTAATAACACAGCTAGTGATGGTGTGTGCTGGGGCCCTACTTTCTCCAGGTACGCTACAAGCTCTCCCTCACATCATTTAATACCCACAGCAACCCTGGGAGATAAAGAGCCCTCACTGTAAAATTCCCTGTACTAACTCATCCTGGTATCATTCAGTTCCTACTCTTTGCTGTAACTAACTGAACTGGGGGGTTTCTACTCAAAGACAACACACCTGCAGTCACAGATTACATGTAATTAGATTCTAGTGTTTCTCTAAGTACAGTGCAAATAAAAGTAAAATGGGATTCTAATTTTAGGTACTGATAGTTAAATTGGTCATCAAAAGAGACTTTGATAAATTATATCTAGAATGGGGTAAGGGTATATATTTTAAACAAAATTTTCAAGTAATCATTGGTCCACACTTCAAAAACATTGTCAAAGTCAACCAGTAGTGGCTCTGGAGCTAGACAATCATGTTAAGCCTGGGGTGAAGTTCGTCAAACCAAAGGTAGAAGGCCCAAGTGACGTGGAAAAAAAGAGTAAAAAACAGACATACAGGACCCATCCGGCAACTAAGATACTGAACAGTCAAGATGTGGTTCCATTAGATGTTACTACATATTCTCAATCCAGTTCCTTGCAGCCGAAGAACCTAAACAAATGTAGCCACACAAAAATTTAAAAAAACAATCATGTTATGTCTCAAGAATAGAAACTGACCTAAAAGATGTGATTCTAACCATTAAGAAAACAAAAAGGCAGGACTGAAAAAAATGGCTCAGCAGTTATAAGGATTAGCTGCTCTTTCAGAGAATCCAGGTTCAATCCCCAGACCCGCGTGGTGGCTCACAACCATCTGTGACAGCTCCAGTTCCAGATTCAACAGCCTCTTCTGGCCTCTGTAAGCACCAGGCATGCATGTAGTACACAGACATACATGCACACAACACAGCCATAAAACATCAAGTAAGTAACAATTTAAGAAAGAAAGAGCAAATATAAAGAATCTGATCAATTTTGTATTTTGAGACTACTCAATCACAGAAGAGTACCTTCATCTGCTTCATCTATAAAAACAAAAATATCAACCCATCTGTCAGAATGACTAATTTTAAAAACTTCTTTATTATTTTAATTTTCTCTAACCTCCCATCTTCCAAAGCTAGACTAAGGAGGTGTTTACCATGGTTTTCACATGACTAGTTTTGTTGCCAGGTTATGTACATGTCTACTCATGTTACAGTGTTAACTATGATGTCAGCATTAGTGGCCACACATGAAGGTCTACTGTTATCGCCGCTACTGATAGTTATCTCTTTGTCATCTAAAAAATATTCGTGAGTATCTACCTATGCAATGGATTGTGTTAGGTACTAGGAATTCATAGTCTCTATTTTTATGGTTTCTTAGTCAGCAGTGCCCTCTTTGTCAGAAGATAATAACAAATCCCTTACTTTGGAAGATGAAAATAGGCATTTTCTCACAAAAGAACAGAAAGAGAACATATAAGTTAAATGGAAGAAATGGAATATGACGATGGTTATTCTTAGAGAACGGTGCTACAGGTCTGTGTCAGAAAAGACAACCATGTCTTCTTTGCCATCGTTCCCTTCTTTAACACTGCTGAAACACGTTGAGAGGCTGGCCGGGGAGTGCAGTCACTATACTATATCCTTGACCAAGATCCGTCCTCCTCTAGCTCTCAGAGAACATACTCTTGGACAAAGCAATTATTCTGGGAGACACACATGGACCAGTGAGGGAGGACAAAGCACCCAATTCGGACCACCATTCTTACATCCTAGGTACAGCATGGGGCTGATATGGCTTAGTTTGGCTTAGTTTGGCTTGGTTTCTTCAGATAGGGTCTCAAATTCATGGTGGAGCCACAGGGGACCTTGAACTTCTGATCCTCCTGGCTCTACCTCCCAATTTCTGTGATTATAGACATCATCTACCATGCCTTGTTTTATACAAAGCTTGCAATCAAGCCAGGAGCCTGCACAAGAACTCGACCAACTGAACTCTATTGCCAGTCCATGGTGTTGTTTAGCTGTTATTTTACATCAGCTATATCTTTGTCAGGACAAAGGGGTAACTCTTTTCCATACAGTCAGAGTAGGCATGAGGAAAATCTTTAAGAAAGGAAGCTGAAGCAAGGATGTTATTATAGGAACGATCATCCAGGAAATGTAATTGAAGAATCCTTTATATAATTGCTACTCGAGAAATCACAGTGCTATGAAGGGAGAAAAGTATGCTTTCTGTCCTGATCACATACACACGCAGGAGTCTTTTCATGGCTCACTACAACAATGATTTTCCCTGTGTCTAGGACAGACAAGTAACAAACAAAGCAGGCAAAGTCCTACTTTAGAAACAATGAAAATAGAGCTTGAAAATGAATTCTCAGTAGGCTAATGGTCTCATTTAAAACTATGATCACTAACAAGTTATTAAATCAACTTCAGTTACAGCACTGATACCAAAGGCAACATCTGACCTAGCCATGTCACAAACATATTTAACCTATGGAGATCCCACAAGCATTTACCATACATCATGTCTGAGATAGGGTCCAAGCATCTACATTTGGGAGTTAGATGTCATTTAACCTATGGGGATTCAACTCAACATGCTCCTAAAATAGAAGAAAGGGAGAATGGGAGGTGAGGAGAAATACTCATTTTTGACTAAGAAATTAAATACGTACTGTCTTCGTAAATCTCCCAATTTAGAGGTCAGAGCGGCTATCTCTCCAAGGGAGCGTAGGATGTCATCTCTCTCCTTGGGATCATCACACAATTCTGCAATCTTCCGCGCTTCTGCCAAAGCCCCTCGAATCTGTTCTTCTCCTTCAGGTCCACCGTTTGGATCTGCAAGCCAGTTCTACATACACACCGAAGTGGACAATGTCATCTACTCGTGAACCACATTAAAACTTACAAATCCATCAGAAATAGCTCTCAAGTGGTCACACGGCATAATGGTAGTCATTTTAGAGTGCTAATTCTAATTGTTCCACACGTTACTAGCTCAGGTAATATCAAATCACTCATCTTTTCTGCGTACCATCATGTCATATCCCCTACCACCCCAAATATTGGGGATCAAACCTAGCCAAACGCTCCTACCCCTGAGCTGTGTTACCAGCCATGTTGATTTCCATTAAATTCTCAGGGGCTGGTTAAGAAGATGGGCTGGGTTCAATTCCCAGCACCCACCTGTTTATTGCTCTAAATCTGACACCCTCACAAAGACATACAGTCAGGCAAAACACCAATGCACATAAGATAAAAATAAATTATTTTTAAAATAAATAAAATAATTCTCAGGCTGGAATTTTAGCTCAATTATACAGTGCTTAAGTAACTTGCACAAGGCCCTGTGTTTGACAACCAAACTGAAAGAAAAAAGATTAACAAAAACAAAAAAAGAATAAAATATCTTCATAAGCCTTCTCCCATCTTTAAATGAATCATCCTTTTTTTTCCAGTCTTCAAGCATTTGTGTTTGTAAAACGCTTGAAAGTTGTTTTACATAGAGTCGAGCCCTAAATCTGAACACCACTATGACCTAATACAGTAGAGATTTCTAAGCCAGGAAATGGTTTCGAGATCTAGGATTCTGTCATTCAGAGATCTTTTAACTAGCTGAAGTTCTGAAAATTAAGATCTTTAATTCAAACTGTAGACAAACACGAGTCTACGCCTATGATGGTACAGGTAACACCCTGGAAACTACTGGGAATCGGTCTTCACTGAGGAGCATCCACTACCTACCCACAGTAGACGAGGGCAAAGGGCAGTGTAGGAAGAGATAAGGGACATTAAGAACCCGTCTTCTCTTCTCCAGCCTGTCCCTACTGAGAATGGTCCTCACCTGGGCAGCATCAATCTTCTTGGCAATACTCTGCTTTGAGTTTGTCATGGCTTCCAGCTTTCGAGCTGCATTTTCCACTTTGGCAGTGAGCACATCGAGACCCTGAGACACCTGCTGAGCCTTCTGCATGGCCACTGGCGAGGCTCCTTGTCCTCTACTCAGAATGACAGACATGTCGTTATACCCTCTCAGATAATAATAATACATGTCATTTTTATTAACGTGTGTCTTTCTCGGTTTCCCCAGAAAACTGAACAAAGGAAAAACATCCACCCACCTACTTTCTCTTTTGCTTTCAAAAACATGTTTTTATTCTGTTTTGTTGTTTGAAACCAGGTCTTATGTAACTATAGCTAGCTTTGAACACCTCATCTTCCAGGTTCTTCTTCCCAAGTGCTAGAATTACAAGCATGTGACACCATGTCCAACTCACATCAGTTTTAGGAAACTATTTAATGACTTGAAAGTCAGGTTAGCAAAATTTGATAATTATTCTTGACTACATAACCAAACAAAAACTGCAGCAGGAAAATTTGCTGGAGATCTTATTGTTACAGAGGGATTTGTTACTATAGGATTGTGTGTGCTTTAGAAATAAATAGCCCATTAATTTGTCTTGTTTATAGGGAATCGTACAGTAAAATTATTTAAGAATAGGTTCAATTATTACCTCAACTATATATATATATTGAAATATATATACTGGTTTTTTGAGACAGGGTTTCTCTGTAGCTTTGGAGCTTGTCCTGGAACTAGCTCTTGTAGACCAGGCTGGCCTCGAACTCACAAAGATCCGCCTGCCTCTGCCTCCCAAGTGCTGGGATTAAAGGCGTGCGCCACCACCGTCCAGCTCAATAAGTATATTTTAAAAAATTATTTAAGCATGAAAGAATATACCAGAGTGAAACCAATTAGATCTGTTTCTCTAAATCCTGACTTTTTGACCCCTGTGGGAATTTTGTTCTAATGTTTAACATTCTTGGGCTTTAGAATTTTTTTTGGGGGGGGGGTGTTGTTTGTTTGTTTTGAGATGGGTACTGCCTATTTGGAACTCGCTATCTGGACCAGGCTGGCCTCAAATTCTCAAAAAGTCACCTGTCTGTGCTTCCCAACTACTGAGAGTGTGTCACCATACCTGGCAGCTTCTCTTTTTTATTTATAAAATTAAAATTACATAAAATGAAGGTAAGTAACAACACAGTATTTGCCCTGTTTATTTAACAAAGTACTTCACCTATCAAAATAACATACTTTGACAGGAAATGCACAATTAGTTCAGTGAAAGACAGCGTAAGGGTTTGATCCCCAGCACTGAGAAGGGAAAAAGGAGGTAATATGCATCAGGGTTGAGGAATGGCTCACAGTTGTAGGCAGCTTGCCTGAATTTCTGAGATCCTGAATTTAATTCGCAGCTCGTGGAGGTGGAGAGGGGGTGTTGCAGAAAGAAAAAGAAAAAAATGGGGAAGAAAAAATATACCTGAAAACACTTTGAGAACACATGTTTATAAAGTACTAATGTAAATAAGCTATCATCACTAATACAACGAACCTAACAATCTTTTTTGTGGGGAGGGAGTGGTTCAAGACAGGGTTTTTCTGTGTAGCTGTGGCTGTCCTGAAATTCTTTGTAGACCAGGCTGGACTCAAACTCAGAGATCGACCTGCCTCTGTCTCCAGAGTGACGGGATTAAAGACGTGCACCGCACCACCTGGCTAACGGTGGACAGACTTTAGAAGCAGGTCTGACGTGGGGATTTCTGAGACACGGCGAGCAAGTAAGGTGCACTGTGACGTATCTCCTGAGTTCTCTCTCTTCAGCACTGTGACGTATCCTGAGTTCTCTCTTTCTCTTCATTGCCTTTCTGTTTTATGTGCTTTGGTGTTTTCCTGCATGTATGTCTATGTGAGGGTGTCAGATCCCTTAGAAACTGGAGTTACAGACAGCTGGGAGCTGCCACGTGAGTGCTGGGAATTAAACCTGGGTCCTCTGGAAGGGCAGTGAATACTCTTAACTGTGAGCCATCTCTCCAGCCCCCAGTGATAATATCAACGTGTACCTTCCATTACTATGTAAGGAGTTAGTACTGAGGAACAAAACCACACTGTTTCCTGAAGTCCTTAGAGAACTGGTATAGTTCCTTCTCTCAGAAATGGTATTCTACTACTGCAAAAACACGATGGGACCGGGTAGAGATCAGTTCCTTAACAGAGTTTCTAGGCCACAAAGCAAGACTTGCCATCTTTTTACAAACGTGGATTATTTTAATCCATTTAGGCTAGTAAAGCCAATCATCGGTGTGATAATTTTATCATTTTAAGGAATAACATGATTCATCCCAATCTGAGCTTCTAACTTTAGGAAAAACTCCAAAACATCCTTGCCTCCTTAAAAGTAAAATGAATCTATTACCTATCTTCCCCTCCCCCCCCAAAAAAAATCTTTTCAGCCAGGTCTACAAGAGCTAGTTCCAGGACAGGATCCAAAATTACACAGAGAAACCCTGTCTCGAAAAACAAAAAACAAAACAAAACAAAAAAATTCCTTTTTGAGATGGCATTTATTCTTACTTGGTGTATATGGTGTTTTGTCTGCATGTGTCTGTGTACCATGTGTGCAGTGCCTGCAGAGGTCAGAAAGGGCACTGAATCCTCTGGAACTAGAGCTACAGATAGTTATAAGGTGTGATGCTAGGAACTGACCCTGGGTCCTCTTACCCATGGAGCCATCTCTCCAGCCCAAATTGAGCTTTTTCTGTGTGTGTGTACACGTGCATGTTTGTGTCCAGGTGGATATGCCCGTGTATGGTGATGTTTGTGACACAGGGTCTCTCGCTGGTCTAGAACTTGCTGATTAAGCCAGGCTGCTTGGACAGTGAGCCCCAGGAATGTGCCTTTCTCTCCCTCACTGGCAGTGGAATTACAGAGCCAGGGTGCTATGAGGTCTGACTTTTTACACAGCTTTAAGGAGCATCACACTTGCTCAACCCCTTTGCCCTCTTTTTCAAAACCCTTCTACACTAACACTGAAGGCAATGAGCCCCAGAAATGCAGTGCCAGGAGCATACGTAAGCCTTTTTCTCACACTTGAGGCCTTCCCACAGCTGACAAGAAAACGAAAGACTGAGGAAATACTGCCCAAGGTTTCTTTTATCTCATTCAAATATAGTAATTAGTTAGGAGGAATATTTCTGATATATGGATTTAACTGTAAAAAGGTAAGAATATATACGGGCCAAATTCAAACTAAAAAGCTTTGAGTTCTACACAGATAAAATATATTCTTAAAACCTAGAAGCCTGAATATCAATGAAGAAAGAGTTGCTATGCCTCAGCATCAAAAGGATAATGCAGCTGGGTGCATGTAAGAAAAACCAATGGGAAGAGATGGTTTTCTAGTCTTCTACTATGAGAAGATAACACGGGCTCCGGTATGAAGCAGGGCCATAGTTACTGATCTCTGGTCTAGCCTTTTCTCTTGACAGATTAGGATACTCTCCCATACAATCATCTCATTCTTTTCTTATATTCACAACTATGTTTTTGAGAATTCCAAATGAAAATTGCCTGCCACACTGTGAAAGGGCTACAGACCAAAGAGCCAGCAATGAAAAATTAGAAGAGCCAAGAATCTTGTCAAACTGCACTGGCATTTTTCCAAAGGGGAACAAAACTTCTTTTCTCCTTTCTGCAAAGTTCTTGCCATGCTTCTGACAAAGAAGGCTACTTCTCAACAGGAAACAGGTTCACTGAGAGCCATGAGACCACATCTAAGTCGTTCCCTCCCCCTCCAAATGCACCTCTGAAGGCACGGGGGCTTCTACATCTGCAATGCCACAAAAAGAATGCCTACTATGTACAGGATTCTGCATTGTTTTAGGGGGAAAGGAACAGTTTCCCAACAATAAAACTTTTGTGTTGGTCCAAAAGAAGTGCTTTTACAGTCTACAGCTGGATGTGAGTACTTTGGACCAAGTAGAATGGTATGGAGCATGTGGAGGTTTGTTGCCGTGCTGTTGTCTATGATATGAGCAAGAAGTTTCAGGACATTCTCAAAGCAAAATTAAACTTCATCTACACTAGATTTAAACACAATTTAATCCTCTCAATGTCTATAATATTTTCATCAACTCCATAAATGATTATTTCTTTTTAAATCTACATTCTTCTGAGTTTTTTCTTTTTTTTTTCCCCGGTCTCCCGCGTGACAGGCGGGGATACTCACCACTATACAAACGAGGATCTCCTGAGTTTTTTCAATAGCAAACTAAGTGTACTTATTTGGGGGTAGAGAAATCAAAGACTTGTGAAGAGTAAAAGGAAGGTTAAAAAACAAATTACAAGAGTCTGTGAGATGGCTCAGAGAATATAGGTATATATACAAAAATAATAAAATATTAACAATTTTTAAATTTTTTATATTCAATTTTTATTTTTTATTGAGCTATATATATTTTATCTGCTCCCCTCCCTCTCCTCTCCCCTTCAACTCTCTCCCATGTTCCCCATGCTCCCAGTTTACACAGGAGATCTTGTCTTTTTCTACTTCCCATATAGATTAGATCCATGTATGTCTCTCTTAGGGTTAAAATAAATTTTAACACAAAATGAAAAAGCATTATCTCATGTGGCTCAGGGTGACCTTCAATTCAATGGGTAGCTGAGGATGACAGTGATCCTCCTGCCACTACCTCCTGAGTTCTAGGATTCAAGGTTTTCATTTCTCGCCTGGTAATGGGATCACGCATACTAAGCAAGCATTCTACCAAGTGAGATGAATCACCAATCCTGTTGTTACTCTTTGATGTTTCTTTCTACCATCCATCTTTTATAAAGGATAATTAACCTGGTCAGATTTCAACTCTGCCCTTATTCTCATAAAAACTCTCGCTAAAAACTTTTTTTAAAAAAAATCAATTACAAAATAAGCTCTAACTTTATTAGTCTTTACTAGTTTACAGTTCTATTTTCAGCAAAAGACAATTCAGAAAAACTGGCATGGACTTGCTGATATCCTGAATGACCTCATGAGGAGTGAGTTGTTCACTACTGTCTGAGCAAAGCAGAGGAACCTTACCTGGCTCGGAGGTCAGCCACTTGGTCAGTCATCTGTCCTAGCATTTTGCAGGTTCCTAGGATCTCCCTGCGTTCCTTGCCTGCACAAAGTTCACCAACTTTTCCAGCTTCATCTAAGATCTGCCTGATGGCCTGCTCACCAGCATCCCCTAGAATGGTAAGATATTCAATATCTACATTGTAGGCACATCAGTTATTCAGAGAGGTTACTTTATAAGTCATTTCATTCATGAAGGAATGGATGACTTAAACAGACAAGTGATAGAAAGCCTTCCGTCTGACAGCTAAAAGCCACACAGTGCCTTCCAACCATGATGTGACGTTTTAACCACAGGCTCTGCTGGAAAAGGTATTGGGCACACTATCTGCTCAGAGATGTGAAGAATGTGGACAATGAGAAAAGAATCTAGTCATTTCACAGTGCTTGGCACCTCCAACTTCCATTAGGTTTTTCCCATTTGTTCAAACAATCTAAAATGGAATAAAGATTAAATTAGAAAAGCCAAGATCAATAACCCACTTGGGTCTTGTCTTTATATAGTCAACTTCATTCTACCATTCTTATAGGCATCACTATACAATCTGCTTAACTAATTACTTTGCTAACATAAATGGTAGTCTGCCCAACCTGAACTAGCAAAAAAGAGCTTTTATTCACAATAATTACTTTTGATTGAGGTGAACCAATAATCTTTCAAAGAATGGCAACTTAGCTTTGTTTATTGTTTCATGGCAAGAGGTGATAAAGCCTGTACCTTCATCCCTTAAGACCTAGGAATGTTTCATGCTGTAGGACAATGGTTTTACCCTGTAAAGATTTGTTTCTTGTACTTGTTTAATAAAATGCTGATTGGCCAGTAGCCAAGCAGGAAGTAGAGGTGGGACAATGAGAACAGGAGAATTCTGTTAAGAGGAAAGATGTGTCTGTAGCCATTACCCATATGCAGAGGAAACAAGATGAGACTGCCTCACTGAAGAAGGTACCAAGCCACGAGGCTAACACAGACAAGAATTATGGGCTACTATATGTTATAAAAGTTAATAAGAAGTCTGAGCTAATAGGCCAAACAGTTTATGATTAATATAGACCTCTGTGTGTTTCTCTGGGACTGAACAGCTGTGGGACCAGGCGGGACAGAAACTTCTGTCAACAGTTTCAGTTACTGGGAATTCTGGTGGGGTGTAACAACTACCTCAGGATGCTGAGATTATAGAAGGGTTCATTCCTTTCCTTCATTTGCTTGTATTTCAGCTGTTTATTGTTCAGAAAAGAAGAACTGCAGGTTACCTGGGGAGGCATTGGGGTCACGGAGCCAACCTTTGGCTTGATTCAGTTTGGAATCTATGGACGCCAGCGCTCTCTTCATAGCTTCAGTGTCCTTTGGAAGAGAAACCCCGGTTATTTTGTCTGTTTTATATCTTGGTCTCTCAGTTTTTACAGAGAGGGAGTTACAACACTAACACACAGCAGCTAAGGCAGTCCTGTAACAGCCTTAAAATAATCTCAAAACACCACAACTCCTGTGTCTGTCAAAATGCAACATCTTGCATGCAAATCTCCAGTTAATTCTATCCTGCCTCCTGTGTCTCCATTGCTAAAACTGAAAAACTTTTTAAAAAACTGCATAAAGTCAAACAATGTCTAACATCTTCTGCAGAACAAAGCCCCGGGCCTCATGCTTCGTTATCAGCCTTTTAGTAGCCAACAGCCGTCAGCTGAAGCCTTCCAGAGTCCTCCCTGCTTCAGGCACCCCAGTAGTGTGTGGTGCCGCAAAGCACAGTTCTTCTACGTCTTGTTTGAGATGTATGTGCGCGCACACACAAGATGATGTTTCATTATATATAACTAATTTTAAAAACTTGGAACTACTTGTTGAAATAAAATAAGTAGAAGGTGTTAATGTAACCATTTTGTTTTGGCTCTCAGAATAAACCACTAAAAGTCGTCCATGAAGAAAAGCACACTGCTGGTCTTCCCTGCTATCACTTCCTTCCCATCCTTCAATCACTTATCATCCCTAATACATGGATCTCAATGTACTGCTCATAGCCAGGATTCATGACAATAAGCATAAAGCCAACATAGACTCTCCCAGGAGGGGTGTGTGTGTGTGTGTGTGTGTGTGTGTGTGTGTGTGTGTGTGTGTATATATATATATATATGTATATGTATGAAACAACCAATAAAGAGAATTTGAGGGGGGTCTCATTGTGTAGTTCTGGTGTCCAGAACTTGACATGTAGACCAGGCTGGCCTTGAACTCACAGAAATTTCCCAATTAAAAGTATATAGCACCACTCCCGGATTAATCAAATTTTAATACAAATGCAAAAAACCAATATAACAAACATCTATGTGCCAATCTTTAGAATTGGCAATGTGATACACTGTCTCTCTGTCTCTGTCTCCCCACCCACTGTCTGTCCCTGTCTGTCTCTCAGGTATAACTGTGTATAGCTTCCCTGGAACTCATTATGTAATCCCAGACTGGCATCCCAATGATTTGCCTGCCTCTGTTACTGCCTCACAAATTCTGGGATTAAAGGTGTGTGCTACTACAACTGGCCCTAGGCTGTCCATCTCTTAAGTCTGCATTTAGCATCTTAAAAAACAATCTCTCTCCTTTTTGTCCTAGAGGATTGACTCTCAGAGAGTCAGCCCATCAAAGCATGTTAACCTCTGAAATTCTAGGCAGTGCCCCATCCCCAGCCTTCTTCAATTTCCAATCCTACAGTGTCGTACCATCAGGCTTCCACAAGGAGGCACCAAGCACATCCCGATTTCCAATTCAAAGAGCCACCACTAACACAAAGAAGGAGCACTATTCGCAGGTTTAATCAGCAGCAGGTGGACTATAGCATTTCCAAAAGACCTACTCAGAAGACAGACTCTCCACTTTAGGGTTCCTTTCTCTCCCATCTAGAAAGAGAGGAAAAGCTCTCATTCTGACTATGCTCAGCCCCAGCAACAAAGAGGTGAACTAAGCTATGGGGTGGGTAGGGGTGTAAGAAGTTACCAAGTTACATGGAATTATGATAGCTACCAATACAAGGCAGCATCATGACGATCTGATCCAAAGTCCATTTATAAATAGTAAAATAGGAGAGTAGTACCTTTAGGTAAGTTGCTAATGATGTGTAAACCCTTTGTTGTACGTTAATTTTTACAGCAAAGCTTGCCCCCAGAAAAACACAAAGCTGAGTTTCAAATAAGAAAGGCCCAAATGGCTATCTTTTTAAGACTCTTGGGTAATTTCTAACCTCAAGGAACTAACAGGACAATTTTTAGCATTTAACATAAGTTATAAGATTTAATAAACTGTCTAGGTGTAGATATGTTTATAATAACAAACTTTCAGGAAATATGTGTATAGCTTGGAAAAGAGAACTGTGGCAATGGGAAATTTAAAAGAAATTTCATAAACATTTCTGTAATACTTTCTATTTGTTTTTGTTTTTCGAGACAGGGCTTCTTTGTGTAGCCCTGGCTGTCCTAGAACTCACTCAGTAGACCAGGCTGGTCTCGAACTCACAGAGATCCACCCTGCCTCTGCTTCTTGAGTGTTGGGATCAAAAGACGTGCACCACCACCACCCCACAGTTATACTTTTATTTTGGTGAGAAAACCAACAGACATTTATCTACATTTCAAACTCTAAATTCTAAAGAAAATGACATATTTTCAAATGTCAGACATATTTTAGCACTAATTTAGCAGTAAAGGCTACTGATTAGGAAGGTAATTTTGATTTCCTGCATAATAGATTGTTCTAGCCATTTTTTTTCCTTCAAATACTTCACTGAATCTCAGGTTTAAATGTAGTTTTACAAATTAAGAAAAAAAGGAATCACTCTTATGATTTGATCTTAAGTCTGCTGACTCCAACCTCTTATTTTATATTACACAGAACTCGGTTTGTCCACTAAATAAATAAATAAAAAGCCGGGCAGTAATGGCGCATGTCTTTAATCCCAGCACTCGGGAGGCAGAGGCAGATCTCTGTGAGTTTGAGGCCAGCCTGGTCTACAAGAGCTAGTTCCAGGACAGGCACCATAGCTACAAAGAAACCCTGTTTCAAAAAACAAACAATCAAACAGAAAAAGATCTTGGTTTGGTTTTGTTTGTTTGTTTTGTTTTGTTGTTTTGCTTTTTGTTTTTCCCAAAGAGTTCCCAAATATGCCATAAACCTTCTGCAGCAGTCAGCAGACCTCCACCTTGTCAGTATGAGCTCCAGTCACTACTACTCACAGGAGAAGCTCCAGAATCGAGCTCACAATGGGTACTAACATCAATGACTGCTTTCATCCCCCAATATCCCAAAGTGGTTTGAAGTACAGTGGGAAAGGAGCTTGCTCTATGCAGCATCCGCAAAGATTGCTCCTTTTTCTCGAATCAGCTCACATGGCCCCTTGACTAGAAGACAGAATATGATTCCCAGGAAGAGAGCAATTTTCTTCTGAGTAGATCTGACAACACCAGGAAATTAAAATCAGCAGATGCTCATTTCCCCTACCCCGAACCGATGGTAAACGTGGGATAAATCTGTAATCTTTTGTTATTCTGCAATATGTGCAGGATTGGTGCCCTGTGGAGATCAGAAAAGGGCATCAGATCCACTAGCACTGGAGCCACAGACAGCTGTGAGCTGCCTTGTGGGTGCTGGGAATTGAACCTGGGTCCTCTGGAAGAGCACTCAGTGCTCTTACCTCTGAGCCATCGCTCCAGTCCTGAAGCTGCATTTTTTAAAACTGGGAATTTCAGTTAGTTTCTAGGTTGGTTTTTACTGTTGTTTTATTTTGTGGGGGGGGGGGGGGTGGGGGGGTGTGTGGGTATGTGAGAGTGTGCCATAGCACATGTGTAAAGGTCAGAGAACAGTTTACTGGAGTCAATTCTCTCTGACACTGTGGGTTCCAGGGATCAAACTCACATCATCAGACAAGGTCACAGGTGCCTTTACCCTCGGAGTCATCTCTCTATCCCTCTGGTTTTTAAAGAATGTGATTTAGACAGTCATAAAGGTTTATATCACTTTAAAAACCTCCTTAAATTCTTTTTGGAGCAGAGCAGCTAATAATCCTATGTATTTTTATCTCTAAGGAATCTCAGATGCATTTTAAAGGCAGTATTTATGATGAAATCAACAGAATCCTGTCATGAGTAACATGCGTGCACTAGCAGCAGACACGATGTGAACGGATTCCCTAGCATTGTGACTAGAAGCCAGTTTGAAGATCCATGTGTATGTATGGGTGTCTATATAACTTTAAACATGGAAAATATTGCCCGGCCTTTTTTTTTTATTTCTGCAAACACTCATTTCCCCATTCCACTTTCTTCTGCTCACATTTCTATAAGCACCATTCCAATGTTCTGAATAAAGATAGTTCAGGAAAGAACAGACTGACCTATGAGAAAGTTGCCTTGTCCTAAGTCTTTAGATAGCTACCTTCTCTCACCTGGGTATCTCCCCTGTGAAAAAGCTTCACAACTCTAAGCACCTAAGCCCACTGTGAGCACACTCACAGATGGGCCAGCTAAAGATATCCTTGATCAGACAGGAAAACACCGACTCCTTTAGCATTTGAGGATTTCCTCCTTGAGCAGTAAACAAAACACCACAAATGCCTCAGTTAAAGTATTTAGCCAAACTCCTATAGATAAATTTCTTACTCTAATGACAGCTAAACCAAAACTTGAGAACACTCAAAAAGAAATGTTTTATGCTTATGTGTAACCTGATCTTTTTTAAATAATCAAAAAATTCAACCCTTAAGTCCCAAGGGTCTGAAGTGAGGGTGTTACAGGACAGCACAATCTAACCAGTGTTACCTTCTGCGGTAAGAAGTAGAGTGATCTTATGTGGAAGACATCCTAGTCCTGCTGCCCATCACCAGCATGACCCCCAGCAGGACACTCAGCACCATAACCAACTGGGAGTCACAGCATCTAATGACTCAGCGTGAAATGCTACCTCTGGAAGGCTCAAAAGATCTTAGCAATGAAATGATTGTACTTTTCTCTCAAGTCCCAACATATATCAAGATACAAGTAATATAAATAATTTTTAAAAAATTAAGTATAGAATTCTAAATTTGCAGAGTAGAATAAGAATTGTGTTTAACTCAAATTCCTTTGAGTCATAATGTTGTTCCAGGAAAAAAAATCTGGTTTCACTTTAATTATCACTGTTAAGATGACTGTTGAGTCAAGGGGTAATTTTTACTTTCAATTGAAATGAGGTGTTTAAAGTTACTCTTAAATTTAGTGTGAATTTGCAAGTTGAATGTAGGTATAACAGGTATGCTATTCAACTGTGCATTGCCTCGTCAAACTCTGAACTTATTCAGAAGATGTATTTTTACCAAAAATTTGTTCCACTTACTTTCTTCCCCCACTTTCCTAGAGGAACCTTCACTTTCCAGAAGACCACTGCACCAGTGGGGAAGCATGAAACAAGTATGGGAAGACAAAGTTAATTCCTTCTGAGGAGGGACGAGAGGTGGTGAAAGACACTACGCATTTAACAGAATGGGAACCTGGTCAAAACAGAGACCCCAAATCTGCTGATGCTCTGCTTACAGTTCAGGAAAGAAAGATTCCCAATCCTATTTAAAAAAAAAAAAAAAGCCAATATCCTAATTACCACTTCTCCATTTTCAGGGTGAAATAAATTTCTTTTTCTAAATATTCTTATAACTGCTGAAGAGTTACACACAGGATCACATCCAGGTAAAGCAGGAAGGTGACAGGCTGTCAGCAACTTGTCATGTGCATCTTTCTATCCTTTTGTAATTTTTGAACAAAGTAAGTGTATGACAAAAATGGGCAGACATTCTAATGTCGTGGATTTAAGCTTCATCTGACTGAACAAACTCCATTTATTCTCACCCTTGATGAAGTGAGTTTTGCATCATCCTAATCAGCCAGCTTTCTCCAGAGTGACAGCTACAAGATAAGGTAAGGACCAGGTCAACTGCCCTTGTCCACCCTGCCTAAATCCATAATCCTAGTGCTGAAAACCCACTAAACTCATTTGGGTCTTCCTTTGGGGGGGGGAGGATGGGCAGATCCTGTCCTGGAACTCATTTTGTAGACCAGGCTGGCCTCGAACTTACAGAGATCTGCCTGTCTCTGCCTTCCGAGTGCTGGGATTAAAGGCAAGCACCACACGGCCCAGCTTGCTTGCTTGTTTTTTTAAAAAGCATTTGTTGATGGCAGTTGCACAAAATAAACTCAATAACATGTATTCACTAAATGGTAGATTATTTTTCCCTCAAACTAAAGAAATATTATGGTTAAATGTCTGTTCTTCCTTAGTAGTTTCTCATTCTCTAGAAGCAAAGGGAAGAGTTTATTCAGTTAGGGAAACATGAAGTCATTGAATTACAGCTGTTCACAGCCTAGGAAACAGAACATGCAGAAAGTCACCAACTCAAGGGAAGAAAAAATTAAAAAAAGGTTTCAGATGAGGGCTGGAGAGATGGCTCAGTGGTTAAGAGCACTGGCTGCTCTTCTAGAGGACCAGGGTTCAATTCCCAGCACCCACATGGCAGCTAACAACTGTCTGTAACTCCAGTTCCAGGGCACCTGACACCTTCACATCAGTGTACATAAAATGAAATTAAATAAACTATTAAAAAAAATTAAAAATCACTGGTCTTTACTTCTTGTCCTCTTTGACTTTGGTAGTGTAAACAGGACAGCTCTCTTTAGTGTACTCACTTTAACTACAGGTAAAACCTCAACAATACAACTCCAAAAGCAAAATATCAAGGCCAGGAATGGCTAGGTGAGACACCTAGACAGCATCACCTCCAGTCTTCATCGCAAGAGCTCAGCTGATAATGTGCCCTTCAAATGAGGTAAGTGGGGAAGAATAGGTAAAAAATGTTCTTAAGGGTCCTGCTCAAAAAGACAACAGCACCTTACAAATACAGAAAGCCTGATACCCCATAGCAATCTTTTCTGTTTTGTGCCTCTCACTCAAAAATACCAATTTCAAAAAGAGCCAAAGTCAGTCTGCCCAGCACAGGCCAGAATTCCACATTAAATCATGTCCTGACACATATCCAAGCACAGTGCTACACACCGGCACACAAAATAAGACACAGCACACAGCACAAGAAAACCTCACAGACATGCGTTTTCTCTTTTTAAGCGGAAAAAAAACTAAAGGGTAAGAGAAAGCTTACCTTCTAAGCTCGAGAAAAAGAATAAAACAAACAAGAGAACAAAAACAACAAAAAAAGATACACAAAGAAGTCATTGGGAAGTGAAAGTTGTCAAGCAAAAGCAAAGTAAATCAAATATCAGAGGCTTATGATGATTTTATCATTAAAAACTTAAAATACAATCTTAGAAACAGTTAAAGACATACTATCAATATGGAAACACCTCTGTAAATGAAGTTACAGCTAAAAGTAAACTAATTGATTGTGCATGGCTAAATTAGCTTTCTGAGCAGCAGGAGGGAGGACTGGTGATGTTTGGCCACAAATGTGATCTTACCTTATATGTGGTCCTGGAGGAAAAACACTCTAATGAATACCCAATGGAAGTCAAATCATAAAGGCACTTAGTCTGTTAACAACCTTGACAGAATTTGGGTCATACATGGGAAAGTTAGACCCTGGAGATGGGGACCCCACACACACACACCTCCGTCCTGGGATTCTCTAGGGCAAGTCTAAACCAGACCCGGAAGCTTTGCCACTGCATGAGGAATAAGTAGACTAGAGTGGCAGTAACTCCAGATAGCTACCAACAGGCTCTAAAAGGAATCCACCTTAATGGACTCCCTTTGGAGTCGAAGGGGAGTTTCTACAGAAAGCAAAGGGATCTGTAAACTAGCCGGCAATATGAAGACCAATATTTTAATTAACAGAATGACCAAGCAACACATCTAAAAGGCCTGAGAGCTTACTCTGTACGTTCCTCTTAATCAAAGGTTGGCTAAGGACAACTCTTCCATAACATACATAATTATAGGCATATACTCTGTCTTTCTTAAGTCACCTGGCAACAATCACCCCTATAAAAAGCAATGATCCCACCCAGGGAAGTATGATACCCCAAGTCCTCTACCAGCCCAACCAATGAGAAATGAGCCTTTTACCAAGTCATCCTATATACCTATACAGTCCACCTTGAAACAATGGAAATGTATAAAGGTGACAAGTAGCCCATAAAACAAATGAACAGCTGTTTCCATAATACCTGTGTATTCTTAGGTATACATAGTTACAATATAAAACCTAAGACAGATGGCAATCAAAATCTCCCAGGAGTGCAGAATTTGAAGTTTTCTTATTATTTCTTCTCCAGTAGACTTACCTTGCTGGCCCAGGCATCTTCATCCCAAGAAGTGAGTTGTAACACACGAATGATCTCATTAATTTCAGCACTCATCTTTTCTACAGTGAAATTTCGATTTTTCAAAGCTTCTTCTATTCCTTGGTTTTTTGAGTTTTTGGTTGTAACAAAAATCTTCATAGCTATAAAGATGAACAAAAGATCAGAATTTGATCTTTTAAAAAAATGATGGACACAAAGAAACCCTATCTCAAAAAAACAAAAATGTTGTGGAGGTCACAGGTAGAAAGTAGAAAGAGTCAGTTATCTTCCTCCATCTGTGTGAGGCCAAGGCATCTCATCACCCTGGAATTTAATCTTATCGCTTAGTAATATTCACAGATAATGTTTCATACTTCAGATACATATTTTGGTCTTCTAAATGTCTAAAACAGAATATATAAAAAGACTGCAAACCTGCTGATCAAGTTCCAGTATCAGCGACTTTAACTGTAAAGTAAATTCAGGGTGTAAAGAAAGCATCACTGTCATTAGGGAACTAATTTAACACACACACTGATGATCTACAATCAAAAAGCAATTAATACCTTTTTAAATCATTAATATCCTGATACCACCATGGCCTCTAGTCACTGCAAAATCTCCTGGGACAGAATAAAAAACACCAACAAAACTGTGAGTAGCCTACTGCCCCCAAACCATGGTAGGCCCCAAAGAAGTCAGTATCTTCTAGTTCTCTCAATGTGTGCATCAGTGACTTCTCTCTCTTTTTCCTTCTTTTCTTCCTTTCTTTCCTTTTTTCTTTCTTTCTTTCTTTCTTTCTTGTTTTTAAGATTTTTTTTTTAATCAGGGCATGGAGGCGCACATCCTGAATATCAGAATTCAGGAGGCAGAGACAAGCAGATGTCTGTGAATTCAAGGCTAGCCTGGTCTACATAGTGAGTTCCAAGATATCTAGGGCTACATAAGAGAGAAACCCTGAAGAAAAAAAAAAACCCGCAAAGAAAGTTTAATTTAAAAAAATAATTAATTAAAAGAGAATTTTTTATTTATATGTATCTATATGTGATTGCACGCCAAGTGTGTAGAGATGCCCACAGAGCCCCTGGGACTGAGGCACTGGAGGGTGACAATGACATGTAAATACAGCTGTCTTCTGAGAATTAGTGAGGGATCCCACAACCGGCCTATGACACAAGCATAAATGATGAGGAACGGGCACACACTGACACTTAGTGCAATTTCCTTGTGGCAGTTAAGAAAGAAGAAAGCAAAAGAACATTCAAAATGATGACTCTAGGGCTTAGCCTTTGCCTGCTGCCCACATGTTACATCAGCATTCATTCGGATCTCATCTTTGCCCTGGGTAAGGGTATGCACCATCTCAGTAGAGCGCCCAGCTCCCTCACCCTGTCACCAGCAGTACCTGAGATGAGAACAGGAAGCAGCTCCTTGACGGTGTTCATCGAATTCACCAGCATCACTCGGTGTTCCTGGTGAGTCAGTTCCTGCTGTCTCTCGTCAATCATTTTCGCCATCTTTGTCATCCCTGAAACACAAGAAGAAATTATGCAGGATGAGCGATGAAATAAACCAGAATCTGGGCTTTTCAGCCCAAATCTATCCTGACTTACTTCAAAATGCCAAACTTACTACCTACCTCTTTAAAGACAGACATTGTAACAATACTAGCATTTTATGCAATGTTATACTTTTCAGTGAAGGTAATTTATTAAAGAAAAATCCTATATGTATGCATACAGGTTTCATATTGTATATCTGGCTACGGTGCTGTGCTATGCAAGAATCTCAGAAAGAATTCTAACAGTGAGTTGGATTGCATTAGGGTATGTTTTGGTTTTTGTTCATTCATTCTGTATATTGGAAGAATATACGTGTCCCACGGTGCACCTATGGATAAAAGTCAAAGGTTAACTTGCAGGCGTTGCTTCTCTCCTTCTACCACGTTCTGAGAACCGAACTCAGGAGATCAGGCTTGGCAGCATGCACTGTACCTGCCAAGCCTTGTGTTTTATTCTTACCTTGGTAATAATTTCTGAAATATTCAAGTTGATCCAAAATAAACATATACTAACTCTTAAAGTTAGAAACAAAACAGAAATTTTAAAAAGTACAGCTGTGGCAGCTTTTTAAGCATCTGGTGTATTGGAATCAATATTGTTTACTTTGGTTATTATTCAAAAGTGCTATGTGATTTTTAAATTACATTCATTTATTTATAGGTATGTGTATGTGAGGACACACACATGTGCCCAGTACATGTGTAGCGGTCAGGAGACGATTTGCAGGGGTCAGTCCCCTGCTCCTACCACGTGGCTCCTGGGGATGGAACACGGTCAGCAGGTCATCAGCTGAGCCATCCTATTGGCTAGCAAAATGATTTTTGCTTTAAACTCTGATTTTCAAATTACCCCTAGATTTCATAATCAGTTTCACAGACCATGAAGACCAAGGAGAGGCAGAAAGGTAGGCTGCTTCTGCTTCACACAGAGTACCTTCATTTTTGTTAGGGTCTGCATAAAGTTATGAGAAAAACATACCTTTTTTTCAGTGTTATGAGAATGACAATACAGGTCTCAGCTAGGTTGTAACCTAGCGGTAGAACACTTGCCTAGCATGCACTAAGCCTAGGTTAATCTCTACAACTCCCAGGTAAACCCCAGCCACTCCCCAGTACACCTCTACAGCCATTAAAAAAAATCCACTTCCAGGTGATCTTCAGAAACAACTCAGAAAGTGTGGTAAGCTCAAAACCCACTACCTCGAACCTTTAGAGAGATACAGCTAAATAAGTATCAATATTTCAATTAAAAAATAATTCACAGAGCAATAAACATCAAGCTAAATGCCTAATATGCCTTTCCATTAATCTTATTCGTAATTTATGGACTCTTGAGGTCATGTTATAGCTATAAGATCAAATGCTGGCATCTGGATATTTTGAATATTCAATGTTCAGATGGCTAAATAATCATTTCAAATGAGATTCAACCACACAGCTCTTCTCTCCTCTGAGGTCTGATTACACTTTTATAGCCTTGGGCTAAGGCATAAGTCCATAATAGCAGGCAGCTGATTAGCCAGCTAAGAAGTCATGAAGAACACAGGCCAGCTGGCAGACAGCAAAGGAATGCTGTGGAATGGGGTGGCCGGAACTGAGGATGGCCTTCGGCATTACAGTAACAGAAGAGCACTTCCGACATTTCCCCATCAGCACTGGCAAATCTGGCTGCATGTTTCTCACAGGGCTGGGACTTGTAGAAAGCAGGTAAGAGACCTGAGGGCAGCAGCAAACCCTCAGTAGAAAGCCACTGTCAGCTCTGGCTCTGTGCACAGAGAAGCCCAACACAGCATCTCCTATTTTCTGTAAGTAAGAGAAGAGCAGCCTTTCCTCTTGAATCAAAACAATCAATTCCTAAAGATTTTAATAGAAAAAAAAAATGGTTTTGGCTCACCTGGCCCAAGATTCTTTGTGTAAGTGACCAAATCTTCCATAGTTTCCACTACTTCTGCCACTGTAAGATACTCCAAAATTCCTTTGCAAACTCTAATGATTTTACGAACCTGAAAATATATTTAAAGACTCAGTCAAATTAGTGATCAGTACATAGAAAATGGCATTAGACATATGTAGCTTTTTAATATTTTAGCATTCTAAAAAAATCATCCAAGGATTCCATTATTATCTTTTTTATGTGTTTTAAGACTGGATTTCTTTGTGTAGTCCTGGCTACCCTGAAACTTGCTTTATAAACCAGATTGGCCTTGAACCACAGAGATTCACCTGCCTCTGCCTCTGGAGCGGTGTCCCACCGCCATTATTATCTTTAAAATTAGGCTTTAGGAGCTAGAGAGATGACTCAGTGGTCAAGAACACGTGATGCTCTCCTACAGGACCCTGGACCCCAGTTTGGTTCTTGACACCCATGACAGGTGGCTTACAACTTCCTATAACTCCAACCCTAGGGGTATGATACACTCTTCTGATTTCCATGGGCACCCATAAACACATAATACACACACACATAAAATAAAATCAATCTAAAACTAAGCTTTTGTCTAAGAGAGGTCTCTGTGGGATTCAGATTACCTACCTCGGCCTCATCAAAGGTGAGAAGTAGGTCTGACGTGCCAGAGAGGATTCCCCTAGACCCATCAATGAGGTAATCCCGCGCAGGAACTGAGTACGGGTCAGCCTGAAGCATCTGAGCTGCCTGAACAAGCTTGGTGCAAGCATTCTCAACCCTGGAAGAAGAAAATAAGCTAACTCCTTAACAAAAGCAAACATATGCAAATACCAAAAAAATGTATACATGTGAATTTACCTTTTTTCTATATGGCAAATAGCCAAGGCCTATTTGTAACAGGACATGGACTTTCAAATTTTAAAATTTGCAGCTAATGTCAGCACATGTGCTCATTCACTCAATGTGAATAAATTGTATTCTGATATTTCTTGGCAACAAAAACTGAGAGCACATTTTTCTGGCAGCTTTAGGTAGCTACATTTCTGTAACTCCTTTGTTGGAATTTTTTTGTTTCCTTATTCCTCCCCATCCCACACAACAGACATTACATAAAGAACTAAAAAACATTGTGCTACTGTCAGAGTTAACATCTGGAAATAAAGCACCGAAGTATTATGTAGGGATTTTTCTTCTCTCCTTTTCTTTTTTTGTGACAGAGTATCACTACGTGGCCCCAGTTAGCCTGGAACTCACTATGTAGACCAGATTCACCTTGAACTCAAAGATCCATATGCCTTTGCCTTCAAGAGCTAGGTTTTAAAGCTTGTGACATGTCCAGCATATAATGATTCTTAATAATCTGACAATGCAAAGAAATAGGAAAAAAGAACAAAATAATACACAGTTTTTTACTCATCTTGCTAGTGGATTCAGACCATTTCAGTAGACCCACTGTTTTCACTGAGTAACTTAAAGAGATAAGGAACAAAATATTTAAAAATAAAATAATTTTCCGATATTACACATTCTCATTTGAAAAACTAAAAATATCATCTGCAAAAAACCCTACTCATAGTATTGTTTTGTGGATCAAATGATACACAAAAATTTCCACATGTATAAGGCAACATTACATTGCTAATAGGAAGAATTAAACTAAGAAGAGGATTTCAGTTATATAAAAGAAGTGGGCTATGAAAGATATATAAAGTACTACCATAATTCAAAAACCAAACTTTACTAAAAACACTGCTACCATAAGGCCATACCAGCAAGAAACAAAGACATGCATGCCTGCATACCTCAATCCCCTACCCACCCATCCACTCCCATCCCCAACTTTTCTATTCTTTTCTTTGAGACAGATCTCACTATGTACTTCAGGCTAGCCTTGAACTCGCTGTGTACCCCTGGTTGGTTTTGAACATGTGTTCCTCCAGGCTGCATCTTCCATGTAGTACTGGGATTACAAGCACACATCACCATACCTGATCTGATATAGCTGTTTTAATATCAACAAGTCTGGAGCTGAAGAGATGGCTCAGCAGTTAAGAGCACTTGCTACTCTTGCAAACAACCCAGGTTTAGTCCCAGCACCCACACAGGTAGCTTACAACTGCCTACAATTCCCCTCCAAGGGATTCCACACCCTCTTCTGACCTCCATGGGCACCAGGCACACACATGGCACACATACACACAGGGAATTCAAATAAATTAATCTACTGGGCAGTGATGGGGAACGCTTTTAATCCCAGAATTTGGGAGGCTAAGGCAGGTGGATCTCTGAATTCAAGGACAGTCTACAGAGATCTACAGAGTAAGTTCCAGGAGATGCATAGAAAAACTGACTCAAGAAACCAAAATTAAATGAATAAATCTAAAGAATTTTTTTGTTGTTTTTTTCAAGACGGGGTTTCTCTGTGTAACATTCCTAGCTGTCCTGAAACTCACTTTGTAGACCAGGGTTGCCTTGAACTCACTGAGATCCACTTACCTCTGCCTCCCAAGTGCTGGGATTAAAGGTGAGCACCACCACCACCCAGTCATCTAAAAATAACTTTAAAGATAAAGAATCACTTTATTCTTTTATACAGCTACATAATAATTCTCAATTTATTAGCCTACTACAGTGAACTGCCTTGAAAACTCATTGTTCTACACAGTACAGGTGTATCGTCAGATGCTCAGACAAAGGTACTGATGCTGTCATTTAATACGTTGCCATGGTGCCATTTACAGAAGTTAAATGAACTAACATTTCCACCACAATGGATGAGAGGATATTTACAATGTTAGTGATAAACAAATAAATGTAAAAGATAAAACTAAAAATAAATTAAAACTTTAAAATTTAAAAAAAGAAGAAAAACTACACTAAGCAACTACACAGTGAAGTTGCTTCAAATCCATAATAATAACACTTTCCAAAAGAAACCAGCCAAAAAAAATAGTGTTTTTACATTCAGAAGAATAACATGGACTTCTTTCTGAAAACAATGTTAGCCAGAAGACAAAGAAGCGGTATTTTAGAACACAAGGCAGAGAGGTCCTTAAAACACTGGCCTAGCATGCACAAAAGCCTGCATGCAATTCCTAGCACTACCAAGAACAACTGTGGCTCCAATAGCTATAGCCAATGAACATGTACTTAGAAACCGGAGGCAGCATGCCTGAGGCATGCAAAAGCTAACTGTTCAGCAGCAGCAGATGTACCAGAACAAAGCTAGAGAAGCCCTGGGGTAAGAAGGAAATGGCCCTAGATGAAATCTGATAATGTGAGCACAGGTAAATACAGTGTTTCATTTTCTTAACCTCTGTAATAGGTAACTGAGAAAAAAAGTAACTTCAAATCATAAAGGTTAAGCCTGAAAGGAGTCGAGTACGCATTCAAAACCTCAGCACTGGGGAAGCTGAGGCAGAAAGGTCTTGAATTTGAGCTCCACCTTACTGGACCCAATCTGGCCCACCACACTGGCAATAAGAACTGGCTCTGTCAAGGAAGATAAAAGTGAAATTTGCACCAAAATACATTTAAGATGCATATAAATATATAATACACATGTATGTAGTATATAGTATGGCAGAAAATGCACACTTTCTAACTTAATTAAATTTATAACTTTAAATTGTTTGTTTACTTGCTTATTTGTTTTTGGTTTTTCAAGACAGGGTCTCTCCTTATAGCCTTGGCTGTCCGGGAACTAGCTCAGTAGACAAGGTTGGCCTTGAACCCACAGAGATCTGCCTGCCTTTGCCTCCTAAGTGCTGGGATTAAAGGTATATGCTACCACTGCCTGGCAACAACTTTAAACTTTTTAAATGAGGAGCTGTGGAGAAGACTCAGTTAAGTTCCTGCCATTCAAGCATGCACGAGGACGTAAGTTCAGATCCCTAGAACCCATGCACGAGGACATAAGTTCAGATCCCTAGAACAAATGTACGAGGACGTAAGTTCAGATCCCTAGAACAAATGCACGAGGACGTAAGTTCAGATCCCTAGAACCCATGCACGAGGACATAAGTTCAGATCCCTAGAAAAAATGCACGAGGACGTAAGTTCAGATCCCTAGAACCCATGTAAAGGCCAGGCACGGTGCTGTATGTAGCTAACCCCAGGAACTCACTGGCTAGCCAACCTTACAGAATCACTGAGCTCCAGGCTTAAGGAAAGAAAAAAAAGGGAACGGAGGGAGGGAGAAAGGGAGGGAGGGAGGGACCATTAGCTCAGGACTGTTTACATGAACCTTTCCTCTACCCAGGTACTAGTCTTCCTTCTCTTGTATTTGATTTGACACACCACCATCTCCACCACCTCCACCACCTCCACCACCTCCACCACCTCCACCACCACCTCCACCACCCCAGTCTTATGTTCAGTTTTAAATGTCTCTTCTTTCAGGTAATTGCCAATTGCATTCCAAATCTACAGGTGTCTTATGTTCCCATCAAATTTACCATACTTTCTCAGTTTTCTCTCATAATACTGTGAATTCTGCATGGCAAAAATAAGAGCCTCACGGAGTATTAACACCTGACAAATAATAAATGCTTAGTGATGATTTGATGAATACATTTTTACCATGCAAAGAAAGCATAATGGTCATTGAGCCAAGGAAATCATTGAGTACATATTTGCTTTGCACTGAGAGAGTTTTACTATGTAGTCCACACTAGCCCTGAACCTGTTGTAGCCAAGGCTAGTCTTGAACTCATGATTCTGTAGTCTTAACCTCCCCTTTAATGGGACTACAGACATGCATCACCATGCCTAATAAGAAATCCTTAGCTGGGCTGTGGTGGCGCTTGCCTTTAATCTCAGCACTTGGGAGGCAGAGGCAGGTTGAAAGCAAATTCCAGGAGAGTCAGGGCTATTACACAGAGAAATCCTGTCAAAGAAAGAAAGAAAGAAAAGGAGTGAAGCGAAGGGAAGGGGAGGGGAAGGAAGGGGAGGGGAGGGGAGGGGAGGGAAATTTAAAAAAGTAGAGAACAAAATCATTAATGGTCCCAAACTTGATTTTACTTTCAGGGAACTTGATCCTTGATGAAATTATAGAAAATAAAAACAATCATCATAGAATGCAATTCCTGAGCTACATCTATTTAGAGATCCAGTTACTGGATATGATTTTCAAATTTGAAAAAGAATTTTTAACTGCTAGGAATAACTTCTGGAGAGAGAACCTGCAGGATGGGAAAATGTAATGAAAAAGGTTTGCCGGGAATCAAATTGGTTCTCCACTAATGGTTCTCCTGTGTGGTAAAATGAAAGGCAAAATAGACACCGCACCATTTTTATTATAGTAAGGTATATAGTCAGTACATTAAAATTTAATGGCATTCATAAAAGCCAAACAAATCCCACTATGATTACCAGCAATCAGAAACAGGAGGAGCCCATCATGTCAGTGGAAAATGTGATTTTTATTTAAGCACTCTATCTGCCTGATCTCTTAAAGTGATCTTTTGCTTAGAAATGGAAACCTAAATTCTAGGTTTCTGACTAGGAATAGGATCAGATTCCCAAATAATCTTTTATCCTGACTATATCCTAGTAATATTCATTTAGATAATTTAATCAGCGAGTACAAACTGAAGCTTCTCCACTTTGGCCTTCAGCCTCAAGGACCAGCGTTCGTGATTTAGATCAAAGGGACCAATAGCAGTCCCATGGAATTCTTAGCATACTCACTTGTGAATAAATCCATTCTTCCAAGAATATCACCTCATGTAAAATAATGTAAAAGAAGGTTCAAAGTTTCTTAGTTCTCGGTGATTTTAATTATCACTAATTGAGATGTTTAAGTTTAAGCTGTTTGTTTTGCTTTATCTTTTTCCCAATGCCTGCTTGGTATTAAACACGAAAGTTATGCATGCTACCCATCAATACTATTCATGGAGATGCTTCTCTTCACGGTAGCTCTGAGTTCGTTTTCAAGCAAATTCTCTCTTGAACTTACAGTCCTCCCCATCCTTGGCCCCCAGAGGGCTGGAATTACAGGCCTGTGGCACAGGACCTGACTTCAAACTTTATTTTAAAACAACAGAAATAGACTCACTCATGTGTATCATTCCAATAATAGCTAATATGCTTTGCATCCTGGAGCTGCAGTTTGAAAGGTCAAGGATCCTCAGCCCTTAGTCATCTAGAAACCTGAGTGAAGGCCACAGTCACAGTAGCAGTTTTTAGAAGGCAGCAGAGAACACAGAGTACAAAAAGAGACGTTCTTTAATGTAGTTCGAGTAGCAAGTACACAGCCGACTCAGCCTATCATATGCTCATTATCATACGATAATGCTAAGACACGATATTCCAACCCTGTGCTCTAATTGCAAGATCTTACAGCCCTCATCCATAAAATCCATAAAGTACTCCTTTCCCTGTCCCAAATCTTACAGTATGATACAATACAAAGCAGCTTTCTCATTTTTTAAAATTTATTTTAATTATGTATATATGTATATATGTGCATGTGAACATATGGGGTCAAATCCTCTGAACAGGAGCTGTGGGTGGTCATGCACTGTCTAACATGGCACCGAAACTGACTTGGGTGCTCTGGAAGAGTCTCAAGCCCTTTCTCATTCTTGGCATGGCCAAGCTGAATGTAGACACCCAAAATGAAAATTTTGTCAATTATACCACAATAAAGCTAAAAGGTAAGGTTGTTGGCTTTTTTTTGTTTTTACTCATTTATAAGTATGTGTCTCAACCCCTATGGGTCTGGGCATCAGTCTAGCACCTCTGAGGAACTAGGCCTGAGCCACAACCTCTGTGGGTCTGGACATGAATCTGGGACCTCCGAGGGAGTAGGCAGGAACCAGAGATCTCTGCAGGTCCAGGCGTGAGTATGGGACCTCAGAGGGAGAAGGCCTGAGCCAGGACCTCTATGGGCCCAGGCATTGGCTGAGACACCAAAGGGAATAGGCAGGAACCAGAAACCAACCTCTAAGGGACTGAGTGTGAGTTTGGGACATCTGAAAGAGTAGGCCGGAGCCAGGACCTCTTGCAGGTCTGGGCACATGCGAGCCTGGGAACTCCGAGATAGTAGGCCAGAGGCAGAGTCCTTTACAGGACCAACCCCAAGCCAGGGACCTCTGCAGGAACGGATCCAGACCAGGGACATTTATAGAAACAGCTCAACATAGGCTACAGCAGGCCTGAGACAGCAAACTCCAAGGGAGTAGAGCAAAGGCCGGGAGCACTGAGTGACCTCCAGGAACACAGAGTGACCAACAGGGTAACTAGAACCGTGGCACTGACTGTACCAAGAGGAACAACCATCTGAGCCTTGGATTCACGGGCACCTAGAAAATTAATCGACAGCAGAATCACAGCCCCAACCACAACAATTAGAGGAAAAGATGAGTAGAAAAGGTAAGAACACACGCAACACCACAAAGAGCAACACAACACCAGTAAAACCTAAAGACCCTACAACAGCAAGACTTGAACAACCAATTATAGATGACGAAGAAAATGACCTAAAAAAATAATGTCAAGAGAATGTTTGAAACTCTTAAAGAGAAAATGAGAAATTCCCTCAAAGAAATGGAGGAAAAGATGAACAAAAAATTGGAAGACATCAGCAAATCCCTTAAAGAAAACCAAGAAAAAGCAATCAAACATACAAAAGAAACAATTCAAGACTTGAAAACTGAAAGAAAGACAATAAAGAAAACACAAGCAGAGGGAATCATAGAAACAGAAATCATGAAAAAAACGATCAGGAACCACAAATGCAAGCATGAACAGCAGAATACAAGAGATGGAAGAGAGAATCTCAAGCGCTGAAGAAACAATAGAGGAAATAGACTCGTCAGTCAAAGAAAACATTAAATCTAACAAATGCTTAACACAAAATATCCAGAAAATATGGGACACCATGAAAAGGCCAAACCTAAGAATAATAGGGATAGAAGGAGAAGAAATTCAACTAAAAAACACAGAAAATATATTTAACAATATCATAGAAGAAAACTTTCCCAACCTAAAAAAAAATATGCCTATGAAGATACAAGAAGCTTACAGAATACCAAATAGACTGGATTAAAAAAAAAAAAAAAGTCCTCTCGCCACATAATAATCAAAACACTAAACATACAAAATAAAGAAAGAATATTAAGAGCTGCAAAGGAAAAAGGCCAAGTAACATATAAAGGTAGACCTATCAGAATTACACCTGACTTCTCACGGGAGGCAATGAAAGCCAGAAGGTAATGGTCAAACATTATGTAGACATTAAGAGACCATGGATGCCAGCCCAGACTACTATACCCAGCAAAACTGTCAATCACCATAAAAGAACAAAACAAGATATCCCATGACAAAACCAGATTTAACCAACATCTAGCCACAAAGCCAGCCCTACACAAAATACTAGAAGGAAAACTCCAACCCAAGGAAGCCAGCTACATCAACAAAAACACAGACAATTGATGGTCTCATAGCAGAAAAATCCCAAAGAAGGGGAAAAATGCACAAATTAACATTATCAACAATGAAAACTAAATTAACAAGAGATAGCAATCACTGGTCATTATTATTCCTTAATATAAATGGACTCAACTCACCTATAAAAAGGCACAGGCTAAAAGCTAACAGATTGGATATAAAAACAGAATCCATCCTTCCTCATCTGAACCTCAAAGATAGACATCATCTCAGAATAAAGGGTTAGAAAAAAATATTCCAATCAAATGGACCTAAGAAACAAGTGGGTGTAGCTACCCTAATATCTAACAAAATAGACTTCAAACTAAAATCAATCAAAAGAGACAAAGAAGGACATTTCATATTAGTCACAGGAAAAATCCATCAAGAGGAAATGTGAAAGTTTCCTTATCAGAAAATTTACAGTCATATAGCAGACTATAGACTATCATAAACAGCAAGGATTAAAAACTGCATGACTGTCTCAATGGATACTGAAAAATATTAAATAAAAACAAGCTATCAAATTTTTTTTGTTTGTGTGTTTTAAAGTGTCATAAAGGCTAGAGGTATAATTCATCATAAGACCCTGGGTTTGATCCCTCGCACAACAAAATAAGTCTTACCATGAACAGAAAATATAGACTGGAGGAGAAAAATAGCTATCATAAATTTTTTTAAATAATTGGATTTATTTGAAGAAAGCAATAAAATAAAATTGAGAGACTATGGCAGGAAACTAACCATCACCAAACAGCACTTCACCTTTCCAGCATTTTCACATCTTCTACATCAGAAGCCATCTCACAGTCAGACAGCCCTAGGGCAGGACCTTCTCCACTCCTGCACTGAGCTTCTGAGTCTCAGCTGCTTCATAAACAAAATGAAGTGGACTAAATAACAACCAGTTCATACATGAATTTAAGAAATGGAGCTATTTCACAGGGTTCCTTTGGTTCTACTATGGGAGGAACAATAAGATTATAAACAATTCCAGGAAAAGCAAACATACAAACACTAAATTTTGAGAATGAATTTCTTAATCTAAGACTAGACCTGTATTCTATATTGGAAAAGTCAAGGTATTAATTAAAGGAATACATTTTTATTGTTTCTATTTGCTTTTTGCTTTGTTTGTTTAATTTATACCAAATGTTTATGTGCATGCATGAGTGTGAGGGGAGGAGCCAGAAGTCACCGCCTGACTCCCCAGCCAGTAAGCAGCAAACTCTCCAGTCCCCACTCTACCCCTGATCCCCAGTGTTGGATTACAGGTACATATCACTATACTCAACCTTTTAAGTAGCTGCTGGGGATCCAAACTCAGTTCCTCAGGCTTTCACAGAAGGTACTTTTCCCAATGAGTCATCTCCCCAGCCCTGATTTTCCAGGAAAAAGATGAGGTTTTCAACAGTCTCAATATATCTTTAAGATGAGTCACTTAGTCAAATAGTATTTATGGTCCTTAAATCCTTAAAAGCTTAGTAATTCGACTCTTCACAGATGACTTAATGCAATATAACACTTGCTGTGCGAGCCTGACAGCCTGAGCTGTCACCTTGGAGCCCACCTAGAAGAGCTAGGTGGGTAGCAGCTTGCTTCTGTCTGAAGAATCACCCCAAAGTTCACAAGAGCAGCAGCAGAAACACCCTGACTCGATAAGGCAGAGGAAACCAAGTCCTGAAAGTTGTCCTCTGATCCCACACCCACACTATCCTGCATTTGCACTGTACCAAAGACTACACACAGGCAGGTAAATTTAAATTGAAAGCCAGCCTGATCTACACAGCTACTTAGCAAGTTCTAAGCCAGCAAGGGCTACACAGTGAGACCCTGTCTCTCAAAACAAAACAAGTTAGTACTGTCGAAGGGTAAGGGGTGGGTCACACTACCTCTGGAAGGTCAGACAGTACTCCTGGTACATACCTGCAATCTCAGGATCAGGATTTTAGGCTAGCTTCGGCTATATATCCAGCTCAAAGTTACCTTAGTCCACATGAAAACCCGCCTCAAAAGTGAGAGCTTATTTTAAATGGGCAGAATCTTAACCTTAGTATTCTCAGAATTCCATGATAATTTATGTATACACATCCCAGTAAGAATATGTGAGCTCTGGGCCCTGTGAGTTCTTTTCAAGCTTTTGATTATACTGTAGACAATGGAAACACAAATAACACATGCCTAAGGCTTTATTTCCTCATTTCTCAATCACCAAATATAAAGTAAACCAAAGATTTCACCCATGTTCACTTAGTTAGAACTTATCTACAAATTAATTTTTTAAAAAATGGCGCTGTTTATTATTGAAAAGACTCAAAGCTTCACAAATTACGTTTAAGGAAGTCAGTTCAAACAGATGCGTTGAATACAGCAAGTCCCAAGGGGAGCTGTGGCAATGAGAGTCCTTGCTCTAGGTTGGAAATGCAGCGAGGCAGCTGACGGACGTGAATAATTATCTTACAAAACTTGGTCTTCAGTTGAGAGACAAAAGTCTTATAGTAGCAATGGAAAGGATCACAAAAATCTCAAGGTCAAAACAAACAAACCCTGAAACATCTGAAGCACACAGTAGCCCCAGGCAGGCAAACACATGGCACTGACTACTACAATAAAAAATATCATTCTAAAAAACCAATGATTCTCCCAAAGGAGGAAAAAAGGCACAGATTAACATCACAAACGATGAAAACTAAATTAACAGGAGATAGCAATCACTGGTTATTAATATCCCTTATTGTAAACGAATTCAACTCACCTATAAAATGGCACAGGCTAACAGATCGGATATGAAAACAGAATCCATCCTTCTTCTGCATACAAGAAACACATCTCAACCTCAAAAACAGACATTGTCTCAGAGTAAAAGGTTGGGAAAAAATATTCTAATCAAATGGACCTAAGAAACAAGCTGGTGTAGCAATCCTAATATCTAACAAAATAGACTTCAAGCTAAAATCAGTAAAAAGAGACAAAGAAGGGCATTTCATATTAATCACACGAAAAATCCATCAAGAGGAAATCTGAATACTGAACATCTATGCCCCAAATACAAGGGCACCCTCATATGTGAAAGAAACACTTCTAAAGCTTAAATCATACATTAAACCCCACACACTAATAGTGGGAGATTCAACACTCCCCTCTCACCACTGGACAGGTCAATCAGACAAAAAATAAACAGAGAAATAAGAGAACTAGTAGATGTTTTGACTTATCTATAGAACATTCTATCCAAACAGAAAAGAATATACCTTCTTCTCAGCACCTCATGGAACATTTTCAACAATTGACCACATACTCGGTCACAAAACAAACCTCAACAAATACAAAAAAATTGGAATAACCCAATGTTATCGGATCACCATGAACTACAAATTATAAGAAATAAAACCCTTTCTTCCAAAGTAAAAAAAAAAAAAACAATGATTCTGTGCACTTTAACCAACAAGTAGGTTTAAAAATACAAATTATGGGGCTGGGAGAGGGCTCAGCAGTTAAAAGCACTGGCTGCTCTTCAGAGGGCCTGGGTTCAATTCCCAGCACTCACGTGGCAGCTCACAACTATCTACAGTGCCAGTTCCAGGGGACCCAACACCGTGGCAAAACACCAATGCACATAAAATAAAAATAAAATAATTTTTTTTTTTTTTTTTTTTTTTTTTGGTTTTTCGAGACAGGGTTTCTCTGTGGCTTTGGAGCCTGTCCTGGAACTCGCTCTGTAGACCAGGCTGGTCTCGAACTCACAGAGATATGCCTGCCTCTGCCTCCCGAGTGCTGGGATTAAAGGCGTGCGCCACCATCGCCCGGCAATAAATTTTTTAAAAAAATCAAATTACAAGATAATTTTGTTTGGGTTCTCAAAATCAAAAGAAAATAAAATCTAAATATAAGTGCTAATAATATAAAATAAAACACTATTTAACTTTGGTCAAAAAGACCTAAATTAGATCTAAGTATGTTTTAATCACTTTAAAATCTATTCTCTGTACATTAATATAAACTATGTTAAAATCTTACAGGTAGGTGCCAAAATTATGCTAACTGATAGGGTTTAAGGATAAAAACAAGGAAACATGATAAAGGATGGAGCATGGAGCACCTTCTCACACAGTTCATCATTTGATTCAGCAGGCCTAGACATCCCAATATGTTTCAAAACCAGTCCAAGCTTTGACATTTACCAGCAGGGTGCTCAGAGCAGCAATGAGGCAGGTGGTAGCACTTCCCAGGGTCAGCGCAGCAGCGTTTGCCTGCCAGAAGGAACTGTGCACTCTGCTGCTTGCAGGAGTTCATACCAACCACAGTGGAGCCCTGACAACACTGGGGCATTAAGCTGCCGTAACTTTCTCGTCTCTGTGCTACTGCAGAGATAGGAATGAACTTCCCACTCAGAAGGCAGAAGCAGGTGGCTCTCTATAAGCTTGAGGCCAGCCTGGTCCACAAAACAGTTCCAAGACAGCCAGGGCTACATAGTAAAATGCTGTCTCAATAAACTAAAAAGAAAAAAAATAAAGAAAAGAATGATGTTTGAGTACATTCTACAAAAGCATTTTTCTCCAAGGTGTGCTGGCTGGTCTTATGTCAACTTGACACAGAAAATGAGGTATCTGAAAGGAGGGAGCCTCAATTGAGAAAAGCTTCCATAAAATCTGGCTATCAGGCAGTTACTAGTGATTGATGGGGAAGGGCACAGGCCACTGTGGGTGGAACTATCTATCCCTGGGCTGGTCCTGGGTTCTATAAGAAAGCCATGGAGAGTAAGCAGAAACAGCACTCCTGTGTCCTCTACACCAGCTCCTGCCTCTAGGTTCCTGCCCTGTTTGAGTTCCTGTCCTGACTTCCTTAGACATGTGATGTAGAAGAATAAGCTAACTGGACCCTTTCCTCCCCAACTTACTTTTTGGTTACGGTGCAAGGAAATTGCAGCAATAGAAACCCTAACTGAGACACAAGGCAAATTCAAACTGCACCATAAACATTTCTCACCTGTAAACAATCAAGCAAGTCCACACTAACAAAGACTAAATCTGGCCAGTTTGACACACAACTTACTCTCCTTTATTTAGCACTGACACCTATTATCCATTACGAATTAGGCTGTGAATCTTGCTGGAAACCATTTTCATGCTGTCATTCTGTGGCTCAAAATCTGCAAAGCTTCTTTCCTGCCAGCTCTAAATTCCCAGTCAGGTTTTCAAGGACCTTCCTCCCTGGGCTGAGTGTCCTGCCACCCTCACCGTCCCAGTCCTCTTCGCACTGGCCTCCGCGACTTAAACCCAGCATGTGTTACATCCAGAGTGATCTGCTTTCTCCATCCTCTATTCTCCCAAGTCTCGAGTCGTACATGACACCTTCTTCTACTATCCACCCCTACACTGACAGTTCTTCTTATCAAGTCCATTTGTGTCACAGCTCCTGAATTGGAAAGGTCTCAAAATATCTCCACTTTTTGTTCTTCTTTGATACACAGGGGGAAATAAAAACTTGTAATCCAACCAGTTGCTCAGCAAACTGAGGCAGAAGAATCTTGAATTAGAAGAGACTGATGTTTGAAAAAGAAAAACTAAAAGAAAGCGCATATGTAGGACATATCCCAACATGTCTAGAACTCTGCAATTCCCAGGTATAATTCCACTCACTGGAGTTCCACTCACTCCTCTTCCAGTAAAGAAATCACAAGAAAAGGCAAAAGAGTGCCTGCACTTCAGTTTTCACAGGAAAACAGCAACAAAAACAGTAAGCACTGATGAGAGGGCTGTGTGACTGAAGTCATTCTCTTCTTCCCAACCACACCTGCTCCTACCTCCTGGAGTTTTGTATTTGTTTTGATTTTATGTATATGGGTGTTCTGTCTGTACATCTGCCTCTGTGCTCTATGCACATATTGCCTGGTGCCTTTGGGAGCCAGAAAGGTGTCTAATGCCCAGAACTGGAGTTAGAGATGGGTGTGAGCTACCATGTGAATACTGGGAACCACATCCCGATCCTTTAGAAGGACAGCCAATGCTCTTACCTGCTAAGCCATCTCTTCAGCCCTCAATTTTTTTAAGTACGATACTGGTAAATTTTGTGGTTTATTGCTATTAATAAACTACTTATAATATCTTCCACAGGGGATTTTTCACTGTATACTGGTAAGAACTGCTATCCTATACAGCAAAGAGCATGCTAGACAAATAGAAGGCAAGCAATAATTAGCCAAGGAGTGTGTCCAGTTAATAAATCAGTTATGTGTAAATATTGATTAATGTTCAGCTGGCTGATGATGATTGATGAAAATAAAAAGTATAAACACGGATTGACAGAGCTATTATGACTGTGGACAGTTTCTCAAGGTCCGACCCTAATATTTTGATATCAGATCATGGCTACTGCTCTCCAATCTTAATGTTTAAGTTAAGTCAGTTTCTATGGTAGCAATGTACCTCTTGTGCAACACTGTGGCCATGATTCAAATCTTAGGTAAACTTAGTGAATGGTGAACTTATTTTCCAACGTAATCAGAGACGAGGTAACTTGTTCTGCGCACAAGAAAGACTGGCTGTGTCATACAAATCTTGTTCTGTATTAAAATGTCTCAGTTGGGGGTGGGGGTTGCCCTAGTTTTGTTTTTTTCTGAAACAGGGTCTCACTATGTAGTCCTGGTTATCCTGGAACTCACTATATAGACCATGCTGGCCCTGAACTCACAAGTAACTGCCTGCCCCTAACCTCCTGAGTGCTGAGATTAAAAATGTCTGCCACCACACCGAGCCTTTAAATGGTACTTTTACAAGAAGGAAGGTCCTGAGCACTGCAAGTCCCTCAATGCCAATTACAATTTAAACTCAGATTGACTATTTCAGATCTAAAATGCTTGAGAACAGAAACAGTTTTGATTTTTAAGGGTGTTTCGGAGGAGGTGGGGGCTACCAGAAATATTCATCTTGTGTGACACTTTTAACTAATTAAACTCACTTTTCAGTATTTCATGAATTGACTGTAACACAAGCCAGTGATTTGAGACCCACTCCAAATCCTAAAACGGCATATCCCTCCCTGAAAGCCCTGAAAGCTCTTTAAACATATACGAGATGGTGAGCATGAACCTGCCCCGGCCAAGAGTCTTCTGTCTCCTGCTGCCTTGGCATCCTCACACTCTAGAAAGTGAAGCTGACAGTAAGCTTCTAACATTTATTTCCTTCTTTGTGCTGCCTAAGAAGCAGTCACTATTCAGATGCACAAAACCAGACTTCAGAGGAAGCTTGGGTCAGTAATGCCTGGAAACACCCAAACATCAAGCAAATAGCCCCAAAGAATGTCCTACTCGACAATTCCAAGGATATAATTAATTTCCCTCTGTCCCTTCCCCTTCAGGCTGAGATATCTACTTTCTGCTTCCTTACATCCTAGAGAAAAGCAAGAAAAGCATAAGCACTGTGTTTTAAATTTTAGTGTACTTGCTTGCCCTCAGAGCTGACAAGGACACCCATCTTGTTTGGACTGTAAGCTTCAATAAAATTTCAGTGTAGCTAATTAAGTGACATACTTTTAAATGAATTGTTCAGTATTTTTCAGCTAATCATAACACACTGGTGTTCTCAAGTTCTCATGGAAACAGTGGTTTTGCCTCCTGGTACAATGAAGGTTCAAACCTTTGGGGCTTCCCTCTAGTTAACCTCACATGAGAAACTGTCTCACTGAAATATGTACAATGATGACTTTCTAATTCTATCATTCCTTCCGTATTTATTGGTTCATAGTCTCCTCATCAAATAGGGTTATGAAATAAAGTTGACACAAGAAGAGCAGGAGAAAAGATTAATTCTTTTTCATTTCCAATTGCCAGAGTAAGGGACTGGTACCCTAGTTACCACCAAATGTCATCTATGAAAAACAAAACAAAAAAGGGGGTGGAGGGAGGTTTCTTTAGGATTTATCTTATTTTTGACCTCCGCATACACACAAACACATGTGTATGAAGACAAACACACACACACGCACCAGAAGTACCTCTCAGAATCAACTTATTTTTTCTAAAAAGAGTAGTAGTATTCTATTTAGTAACAAATGTTTTACTCACTTAATAAATGCTGGTGGCATGTCTCTCTTCAAAATCTGATCCTCGGTGGTCTGAACTGTCTCTTTTCCAACCTACAAGAGGAAGGTATGAGTCAAGTATTAAGTTCTGGAACTGTCAGTAACGTTTACTTAAGCAGTCTCAAACATACTTTAAGACATAGTCCAGGTATGGTATATCCATATGCCTGCAATCCTATCACTCAAGTTTGAGGCCAGCCTGGATAGACAGTACCAGTCAAAACAACAACACCACAACAAAAACCCTCCATAATCTAGCTTCAAAAGAAAATTTTTGCATTTTCAATTATTAAGATCAATCAAACCAGGCATGGTGGCACACAGCGGTAACCCCAATATGTAGGAGATGAAAACAGGAGGCCCAAGAATTCAGGGTCATCCTTATCTACACAGCATGAGAACTTGTCTCAATGGGGGAAGAAAGGATAACATGTTTGCACAATATAATTATAAAACAATATGAAGTCCAAGCACAGCTCTAGGGTAACTTGGGTCATCACTAAAAATAGTGAGAAAATAGAGAAACCTGTTGAAAATACACATGCATATGCTACACTACACTGAAAAACATCTCTAAAAGGCCACATGAAGCATACAATTTGAGCAGACTAAAATGAATATACAAAATATTTTGCACACAAATATATATGGAGGAGGGAGGAGAGACTGGAAGAAATATCTGATGAAATTCTGACTTTGATACTAGAAATCAAACAAGAAAACATGCAACTTTAATAGCAACACACATACATATATGTGTGTATATATGTATAGAAATATATGTAAACCTGAAAATAACATGCATTTACATAGTTTAAGAACAACTTGAAAAGAAATAGCAAATACTTTTGAATGCCAACAGTGTAATAGACAGCTCCACATTCTGCGAGCAGCAATATAAACTTACACATTCTCTTTCGGCATTTGCTTCTGTATTTTAGGAAACATAAAAATTGTCACAACTAAGAACTCCAAACTGAGAGACTAGCCCCTACAAGCAGTATCACCAAATGTGAGTATTACAATATTTACAAAAGTATTTACTACAATGTTACTCTTAACAGCCAACATCCTTTTAAAATAACTTACCTATCAGAAACAGTTAGGCAAAGTAAGGTCATCCTAATTTGGAGAAAGGCCAGTATGATTCTACATACTCAGAGTTGTAGGAAAATATTTCACTTAAAAAAACCATAGTTAGGTATAGTAGCTCACACCTGTCATCTCAGCAGGCAGGAAGCAAAAGCAAGAGTTGACAGCGTACAGCCTGGTCTACAGAGTGAGCTCCAGGTTACTCTAAAATCACAAACAGATCTGCAGCTATAGCTTGGGGCTAAAGCATGGGCTGGCACATACAAGGCTTTAGGTTCCAGTCCCAGCTCAGAAAAGAAGGAATTATAACTTTAAGTACAATATGCTCAGCAACAAAGGTAAACCACATTGCAGCACAGAAATGTGAAACTTTGTAAGCCCTTGTTAAGGAGTACCCTCATCCTACTTAGTCATTTAACTTCTTTCTTTCTTTCTTTCTTTCTTTATTTATTTATTTAAGATTTCTGCCTCCTCCCCGCCACCGCCTCCCATTTCCCTCCCCCTCCCCCAATCAAGTCCCTCTCCCTCATCAACTCGAAGAGCAATCAGGGTTCCCTGACCTGTGGGAAGTCCAAGGACCACCCACCTCCATCCAGGTCTAGTTAGGTGAGCATCCAAACTGCCTAGGCTCCCACAAAGCCAAGTGCAGTAGGATCAAAACCCAGTGCCATTGTTCTTGAGTTCTCAGTAGTCCTCATTGTCCGCTATGTTCAGCGAGTCCGGTTTTATCCCAGGCTTTTCCAGACCCAGGCCAGCTGGTCTTGGTGAGTTCCCAGTAGAACATCCCCATTGTCTCAGTGTGTGGGTGCACCCCTCACGGTCCTGAGTTCCTTGCTCGTGCTCTCTCTCCTTCTGCTCCTGATTTGGACCTTGTGATAGCCTTTGCTGGAGAGGTTGTGGAGAAAGGGGTAAACTCATCCATTGCTGGTGGGAATGCAAACTTGTGCAACCACTTTGGAAAGCAGTGTGGCGGTTTCTCAGGAAATTCGGGATCAACCTACCAATGGACCCAGCAATACCACTCTTGGGAATATACCCAAGAGATGCCCTATCACACAACAAAAGTATATGCTCAACTATGTTCATAGCAGCATTGTTTGTAATAGCGGGAACCTGGAAACAACCGATGCCCTTCAATGGAAGAATGGATGAAGAAAGTATGGAATATATACATATTAGAGTACTACTCAGCAGTAAAAAACAAGGACTTCTTGAATTTTGCATGCAAATGGACGGAAATAGAAAATACTATCCTGAGTGAGGTAAGCCAGACCCAAAAAGTCATTTAACTTCTGATTTGAGTTTAAAGAAAAAAGTGAACCGGATGGTAGTGGCACACACCTTTAATCCCAGCACTTGGGGGGCAGAGGCAGGTGGATCTCTGTGAGTTCAAGGCCAGCTTGGACTACAGAGTGGGTTCCAAGACAGCCAGGGATACACAGAGAAACCCTGTCTAGAAAAAAAAAAAAAAGCTGAAAAAAGTGAGCAAGAAAAATCCCTAAATATACAATAAATTAGCTAAAGAAAAAGCTACAATAAACTATTCTTAGGAAATACAAGTCATGCATAAATTACTGAAGACAAGTTGTTTTTTCTATCAAGTCAATAGCTGAGAAAAAGCATCACACAGCACTGTAAGAGCCAGCAGAAGGAGGGAGAACATGAGCAAAGAAGTCGGGACCACGAGGGGTGCACCCACCCACTGAGACAGTGGAGCTGATCTATTGGGAGCTCACCAAGGCCAGCTGGACTGTGACTGAAAAGGCATGGGATAAAACTGGACTCTCTGAGCATGGCGAACAATGAGGGCTGAGGAGAAGCCAAGGACAATGGCACGGGGTTTTGAACCTACGTAATGTGCTGGCTTTGTGGGAGCCTAGCCAGTTTGGATGTTCAGCTTCCTAGAAATGGACAGAGCGGGGAGGACCTAGGACTTACCACAGGGCAGGGAACCCTGACTGCTCTTTAGACTAGAGAGGGAGGGGGAGAGGAGTGGGGGGAGGGGAAGAAGGGTGGGAGGAGGGGGAGGGAAATGGGAGGCTGGGAGGAGGGGGAAACTTTTTTTTTCTCCTTTTCTCAATAAAAAAAAAAAGAACCAGCGCTTCTACAGACAATAGACTGTCTGTAGCACAATAAAAGCCTTTCAGATCAGCAGCTGGTTTAAGAGTTTCTCAGATCAAATATGACAGAACATTTCCAGTGTCTGTTCACTATGTTTGCCAGCTGAAACAACCATTCAAAAAGTGATGGGCCATGATTTCATGAAGTAAAAGACAAAGTTCAGGCATGAAGTCACCAGTTCATATTAAGTATAATGGGCTTAAAATATTCACAGTGAAGACACATGGAGAACCCTTTAATGTACACACAGGGCGCAGGGGGATAGAGAAACAGAAAACAGGGGGAGGGAGGAAAAAGGAGCATTCCTCTCAAATCTCCATTAGAAAAGTGAGGGTTATTCAGTGTTCCTGAGCCAAATGTCAGATACTGACTGTTCCAGGTACTGAAAATGAAGCAGACAGTAAGTTTCCCGACAGTCACAGGGATGTGGCTCAGTTGGAGATTGCCTGTCTCACATGCCGGAAGCCCTGGGTTTGATCAACACTGCGTAACTCAGGAGTGGTGGGATACTCTGGAGGCAGATAAACCTGGCGCACAGATATACACACATAGGCAAAACACACACATAAAGTAAAAAATTTAAAACTAAATAAAAGCAGACAAAACAGTCTATAATGAAGAAACAACACTAGAGCTGAGACTTTGAAGCTAATCTCATCCTGAAGATCTGGACCTAAGTGGCGATGCTACTCAGGAGACCAGAGTAGGAAGACTGCAAGTTCTAGGCCACCCTGGATACCTTACTGAGACCCTGTGTCAAAAGCATAAACCTATTCCATCTAATCCCCATCTTGTTTGTTCTGTTGTGTTTTCATGTATAAAACATGGGAACTGTCTTCATGGTCACAGCGAGACTGGAGGAAATATATTACCTGTTATCTCTTGCTTGGTAATTTCTTTTTTTTTTCCTTTTTTTATCTTTTTAAAGGAAAACAAACTATCTTTTTTTCATTATACATACCAATCTAAGTTCCCACTCCTTCCCCTTCTCCCATTCCCTCCATATATCCTCCCACCCCACCCCCATCCAATCCTCTGAGAGGGTAAGGCACATTGCTTTGTGGAAGGTCCAAGGCCCTCCCTACTACATCTAGGCTGAGCAAGATATCCCTCCAAAGAGAACAGGTTCCCAAAAAACCAGTACATGCAGTAAGGATAAATCCCGGTGCCACTGCCAGTGGCCCCTCAGTCTGCCCCAGCCACGCCACTGTCAACCACAATCAGATGGACTAGTTTGCTATGCTTGTTCCTTCCCAGTCCGGCTGGAGTTTATGAGCTCCCATTATCTCAGGTAAACTGTTTCAGTGGGTGAACCCATCAGGGTCTTGACCTCTTTGTTCTTACTCTCATTCCTCCCACTCTTCAACTGGACCTTGGGAGCTCAGTCCAGTGCTCCGATGCGGGTCTCTGCCTCTGTTTCCATCTGTTATTGGATGAAGGTTCTATGGTGATATTTAAGATAATCATCAGTCTGACTACAGGGCAAGGCCAGTTTGGACACCCTTTTCTCTATTGCTTAGGGTCTTAGCCAGGGTCATCCTTGTGGATTCCTGGGAATTTCTCTAGAGCCAGGTTTCTGCGAACCCTATAATGGCGCACTCAATCGATATCTCTTTCCTTGCTCTCATCTCTGTTCTTTCTCCATCTCTACTATCCCATTCCCTCAAGTTCTCCTCACCCCTCCACTTTTCCCTTCTCTTCCCCTTCCACCCTCCATTCTTCCCCCATCCCCATGCTCCCAATTTTGTCAGGCGATCTTGTCTGTTTCGACTTTCCAGGTGGATCTATATATGTTTTTCTTAGGGTTCACCTTATTACTTAGCTTCTCTAGGATCATGAACTATAAGCTCAATATCCTTCGTTTATAGCTAGTATCCACTTATGAGTGAGTACATACCACAGTCATCTTTTTAGGTCTGGGTTACCTCACTCAGGATAGTGTTTTCTAATTCCATCCATTTGCATGCAAAATTCAAGATGTCATTGTTTTTTACAGCTGAGTAGTACTCTAATGTGAACTTCTGAAGGGATCACCATCCCTGACATTAAGCTCTATTACAGAGCTATAGTAATGAAAACAGCTTGGTACTGGCATAAAAACAGGAAGGTTGACCAATGGAATCGAATTGAAGACACAGATATTAATCCACACACCTATGAACACCTGATTTTTGACAGAGAAGCTAAAATTATACAATGGAAAAAAGGAAAGTATCTTCAACAAATGGTGCTGGCATGTCAATATGTAGAATAATGAAAATAGATCCATATCTAGCCCATGTACAAAACTCAAGTCCAAATGGATTAAAGACCTCAATCTAAATCCAACCACACTGAACCTGACAGAAGAGAAAGTGGGAAATAACCTTCAATGCATGGGCACTGGAGACCACTTCCTATATATGACACCAGTAACAAAGACATTGAGAGAAACAATAAATAAATGGGACCTCCTGAAACTGAGAAGCTTCTGTAAAGCAAAGGACACAGTCAATAAAACAAAATGATGGCCTACTGAATGGGAAAAGGTCTTCACCAACCCCACATCAGACAAAGGACTGATCTCAAAAATATATAAAGAACTCAAGAAATTAGACATCAAAATTCTAAATAACCCAATTAAAAACTGGGGTATAGAACTAAACAAAGAATTCTCAACAGAAGAATCTCAATCAGCCAAAAGATACTTAAGGAAATGTTCAATATCCTTAGCCATCAGGGAAATGTAAATTAAAACATCTCTGAGATACCATCTTACACCTGTCAGAGTGGTGAAGATCAAAAACACCAATGATAGCTTATCCTGGAGAGGATGTGGAGTAAGGGGAACACTCATCCATTGCTGGTGGGAATGCAAACTTGTATAACCACTTTGGAAATCAGTATGGCAGTTTCTTTTTTGTTTTTTTAATATTTATTTATTTATTTATTATACAATATTCTGTCTGCTTGTATGCCTGCAGGCCAGAAGAGGGCGCCAGACCTCATTACAGATGGTTGTGAGCCACCATGTGGTGGCTGGGAATTGAACTCAGGACCTTTGGAAGAACAGGCAATGCTCTTAACCACTGAGCCATCTCTCCAGCCCAGTATGGCAGTTTCTCAGAAAACTGGGAATCAACCTACCTCAAGATCCAGCAATATCACTGTTGGGCATATACCCAAAATATACTACAAAGGCATTTCTTCAACTATGTTCATAGCAGCATTATTTGTAATAGCCAAAGTCTGGAAACAACCTAGATGCTCCTCAACCGAAAAATGGATAAAGAAAATTGCTTGGTGATTTCGAGTCTCAAAGTTTTGTCTTTGATTAGCCTAGAAAGGCTTTATCAGTGCTTCACAAATCAGGAGATATCCTTATGGCCCATTATACCTTAGAAATAGGCTTCTTTGGATGCCCTGGACTTTATGATACTTACATAATATAACACTGAACTGTCGAGACGTAGAACAGAGGATGACAGCCCTTCAACAGACCTGCAAGTCGGATAGCCTAACTCCCTACCTTGTCCCTAGCTGAAGCCAGTACAGCCAGCCGGTCTTTCTGATTCAGTAAACCATGTACTCAAACACATCTGACTGAACCCTTGCCTGGGCTCATTTTTCTGGTTGAGCTATGTGATCCTTTTCTTCTCCACCTCAATGCTAAGTTCCAGGTCTAGCTCTTCTTTTGTAATGAGATCATTTGGTAAAGACATAAAAAAGGTTCATGAGTAACTTAGGAATGAGTTAATAGGAAGAATCAGGAGACAAGTTCAGCTTTAGAAGGTTCATGTTCCGTGTTTATAAGTCCAGTTTTAAGATTCAATGATATATCTCACACTTGTACAGCACCAAATCACCAAAACACCTGGCCTACTAAACCAAAGGCTGATACATTATAGAATATGGTTCCTCATTTATTGTTCCAGAATAGCTAATAAATGTCTGTGACCTAAGTCAAATAATTTAATCACTTTTCCTTTAATTACTTCTTCCACCACTGTCACTTAAGTGCCTTTAGGGGCTGGAGAGATGGATTAGTGATTAAGAGCACTGTCAGCACATCCAAAGGACTCAAGTTCACATTCCAGCATCCTCGTCAACAATTTCACAACCACCCGAGACTCCAATTCCCTCCTGGCCTCTAGCTGAGACAGACACACACACAGACACACACACACACACACACACACACACACATACAATAATAATAATAATAATAATAATAATAATAATAAAATAAAGAGCTTTTAATTAAAGTGTTAAAATGCAACAATAAAGTTGGTAAATGTTAGATGGAATCATTAATAACTTATTAATAACAAAGAAATATTAAAGTGAATGAATTACTTTTGGACTACAAAATAATTAGCCAAATATTCCATGATAAATTAAAGTAATATTATTGTAATTATTATATATGAAAGCAAATCAACAGAAATTTTCTACTAAAAAAAATTTAGGGGCTTGAGAAATGGCTCAACAGTTAAGTGTAAATTTGCTGTTCTTCCAGGACCTGAGTTCAATTCCAAGTATCTATATAAGGTGACTTACAACTACTTGTAACTCCAGCTCCAGGGGCTTCCAACACCCCTGGCTCTGCGTACACCTGCATTTGTGCACTTGTCCACACACAGACACATATATACAATTCAAAATAATTTTTAAAATTTAAATGAAGAGAAAATATTAAAAATCGTTCTTAATTACATACGTTCTGAGTAAGTTGTCTGGTCACTATTTTAAAATAACACTTTCGGGGAATTATCTAACTTTACTGTAAATACTCATTTTTACTTCCCAATTTCAATTCTATGGCTCTGTAGTGTTCAGATTTGTTCACTGCTGGGCACTGCTCCTAAGACCTGATTTATATTCAGTCCAAAAATCAGATGCTCCCTGCCAACTATGTGTCACCTAGGTGGTAGGAAGAGGGAAAAAACACATCCTTGGACATATGAACTGGAATAGTGGTAGTGGATGAGAAACAGGCCTGAGAAAAGCTTTGGAGACTTTGCAGGAAGCCTTGCTTTTTCTGAAGACTCTTACTTGGTTCTATAGTTAATTTAAATATCTTTTGTTCAATATGTCACTTTCAGCTCAAAAATTCTATATAAGAAAGCTGTTGTCTTGTTATTGTTGGTATGCTCTTTCCTTCACAACCTACTCAGAAATACAGAATGATTAGTTACTTCTCGGGGGTAAAGGGTGCAGCTAGACTAAGACTGTTAGTGAAGATGTCTCCCTTAGCTGCAGTAAAGGTAAGAAAATGGCAAATCATAGCGGAGAGGATTCTTATTACCAATTCGTATAGTATAAGCGGTAACTACAGTGCTTTACAAAAGGAGGCAAGGTGGCAGGCATGGTTGTGCACGCTGTAATTGTCACAATCTTTAATGAGGTAGGAGAACTGGGAGGTAAGAATCCAGCCTGTGCTACACAGCAAAGCAATGTTTAAACAACAGATTTCTTCCCTCCCTCCTTCCCTCCCTCCCTCCATCTATCCATCCATCCTTCCTCCCCTTCCTTTAAATACAAGGTCTCATCGCATAGCTCTGGCTGGCCTAGAACTCGCTATACCGATTAGGAAGGCCTTGAGACCAGGGTGACCTTGGTATCACAGAGACTCTACCTCTGGAGAAATGGGATTAAGAGTGTGCACCACCATACTCAGCTAGACAACAGGATCTTAGTGTAAGTCTTTATGTTGTCATAGTGCACAGAACCAATCAATCATTTATGATCAACCATTCACAACCAATGCTGTGGGATAATACTCTTGTATGCTGTAAAGATTTGTCTCTTATATTAGTTTAATAAAATGATGATTGGCCAGTAGTCATGCAGGAAGTATAGACAGGGCGACCAGACTAAGAGAATTCTGGAAAGAGGAAAGGCAAAGAAATAGTCAGCCAGATGCAGAGGAAGCAAGATGAGAATGCCTCACTGAGAAAAGGTACCAAGCCATGTGGCTAAACATAGACAAGAACTGTGGGTTAATTTAGATTGTAAGAACTAGTTAATAATAAGCCTGAGCTAATAGATCAAACAGTTTATAATTAATATAAGTCTGTGTGTGTTTCTTTGGGATTGAAGTCTGTGGGACTAGACTGGGGAGATGAGACTACAAACAAAAAGAGGCTTACATGACATTTACTCCATGTAAAGGATGGGAAAGAAATCTAAGATGAATCTTGCTCCTGGCTCAAGGGTCCAAGTCAAGAGGAACAGGGAGAAAGCCCAGAGCATGGAGGGAAAGGAATGTTCAGATGGAGCTGTTCAATGAGCAATCCACTTACCTAGCTGGACTAGAGATTTGAAAGCAATGGTGAGGTGTCTCTCGAAGTCACAAACAATAAATGAAATCAAGAACTAACAACACTAACAGATAACAGCTGCTTAAAGAAAAAGTTAGTACCCAGTGGCACAGTGTCTCCTACTTGTAATCCCAGAACTCAAAGGCCAGGCGAGAGAACTGCTGTTTAACAAGTAATTCAGATCTGCAGGCTTCCTTGAAAAGTAGGAAAATCTGAGTATGTTAAGTCATATTTCCACAAGACAATAAACTGGAGATGGCAATAACTTGACAGGGACTAAAAAAAAAATCTTTAATTTTCAATTCTTCAATATACATAGAAATCTCTAGCATTCTACAACTATATTAAGATGACCAGCTAGGATATGCCACTAAACAGTGATAAAAAATATGAAAATAGAAAAGTTAAATATGATTGGGCACACCTTTAATCCTAGCACCTAGGAGGCAGAGGTAGGCAGTGTGACTTTGAGGCCAGCCTGGTCTATAAAACAAGTTCTAGGACAGTCAGGGTCAAACAGAAAAACCCTGTCCCTAAAAAGAAAGAAAAAAGCTGGGCAATCTCAGCACTTGGCAGGCAGATCTCTGTGAGATTGAAGCCAGGCTGATCTACAAGAGCTAGTTCCAGGACAGACTTCAAAGCTACAAACCTTGTCTCGAAAAAAACAACAACAAAAATAAAGAAAGAAAGAAAGAAAGAAAGAAAGAAAGAAAGAATTAAAAAATGAAGGAAGGAAGAGAAAGAGGAAGGAAGGAAGGAAGGAAGGAAGGAAGGAAGGAGGGAGGGAGGGAGGGAGAAAGGGAAGGAAGGAAGGAAGGAAGGAAGGAAAAAGCTAAATATTGCTGAAAGAAATCAGGTTGAAATCACCACCTGCTGTGTCTTCTGCATGACAAAGGAAGAGAAATAATACATGTGAATATGCCATTAGTGCTTAATGCCTTAAAATAGCCCAGAAGTCCCACCAAAATCAAGTCTCCATCTTCTTCATTGCTACCCTCTAATCAAATGATGGAGGAAGGTCATTGGCCAATAAAGAAACTGCTTGGCCCTGTGGGTGGAGTAAACAAAACAAAATGCTGGGAGGAAGAGGAAGTGAGGTCAGAGACGTGACAGCTCTCCTCTCAGGAGCACACGCCTGAGAGAGACGCCATGCCCTGCTCCCGGGCAGACACACACCATGAAGCAAGCCGCCAGGTTAGACATGCTGAACCTTTCCCGGTAAGACCGGTGCTCACCGATTATTAGAGATGGGTTGATCGGGATAACAGAATTAGCCAGTAAGGGCTAGGGCTAAAGGGCCAAGCAGTGATTAAATGAATACAGTTTGTGTGTTGTTATTTCGGGCATAAGCTAGCCGGGCAGACAGCCGGGGTGCTGGGGACGCAGCCCCGCCGCCCCTATTACTACAATCAAACCTGCTTTTCTCAAAAGATTCTTCCACAAAAATATAAAACATAAAAATTTTTCTGCTTTAATAGCTAGAATCACAAACACATTTTTCCCAAGGGTTTTAGTTCACAAATATGCAGTTTAAATGACATTGTAGCCTTTGTAGATAAGCCTAGACTGGTAGCCACCACCACCAAAAATTTTTCTTTGTGAGAAAATAACTCCCAACAGCCATTGTAAGTGAATTTTGGAAACAATCCACTTCCATGCTAAGAAGGCTAAATCACACCCCATCCTGGAAGCAATTGGAGCAGCAGAAGGACCTGGCTTCAGGGTGAGGAGTCCTTGGCTCGGTCTCCTTAACTGTTACTCAGCCTCAGTTTCTTTATCAATAAACGGGAAAAGTCAACTCTCTCTGGGGATCAGTGAAGTAAAACACATATACATTACCAGGAATAGGCCTGGTGAGTAACAGAGGTTTACTGTTTGCAGGGCTTTTTTTCCTTAAATGTGTGTGTGGGTGTGTGTCCTTTTATTTTGTTGTTGTTGTTTTGTTTTCTGACTTGACAGGGTCTTGCAATGTAACCCTGGATAACCTAGGACTGGCTATATTGGCCAGGCCAGCATCACATTTGTGGCTAGTTTTCTCCCTCAATATCTTCACTGTTAGGGTTACAGGCATTCACAAAAGTATAAATAAATAAATTTACTATAGCACAGCCTTTAAGTCAGGACCTCTTATCATTTCATTAAATCCACAGCTAGAGAATGCGGGCATCACACTATTTTCTCATTTTATGGGGGGGGGAATTAATTGATTTGCCTAAAATGTTATTCAGATTGTATTCCTATAAAAATCTACGGCATGGCGGGAACAGGAAAGCCTGATTGACAATGAGTACATAGCATGTAGGATCAGGATACAATTTATCTTAGTCAGAGTTCTATTGCTATGAAGAGAGATCATAACCACGACAACTTTTATAAAGGAACACATTTAATGGAAGTGGCTTAGTTCAGAGGTTTAGTCCACATCATCTTCATGGCTAGCAGCATACAGGCAGACATGGTGCTGGGAAGGAGCTGAGAGTCCTACATCTAAAAGCAACAATAAGTAAACTGAACTAGGCACAGCTTGAGCATAGGAGACCTCAAAGCCCACCCCCAAGGTGGCACACTACTTCTAACAAAGTCACACCTAATAGTGACCCTCCCTATGGGTTTATGGGGGCCAATTACATTCAAACTACCACACAGTTTGACTAGTCTTTCCTATCACTGCAAGGTTTCCATAAGTAAGATCAATCAGGCTCATTTGGGTTTGGTCTCCTTAACTGTTATTCACTTAGGAAATATCAAGTGAATAAAGGCTGAGGCTCCCTGATATCCACATTAAAGCAGCATATGTCTTACAGAGAGAGGAGGTATCCCAGGGGTATCCTGGTCAGCCAATCTAGCCAGTGAGCTCCAGATTTAGCAAAAAGATCCTGCACCAAAATTAAGGAGCTGAGCTACTAAGAAAGACACTCAACATAAACATTCAGCCTCCACCTGCATGACAGGTGTACAACACAGTTCCAACCCCCACCCGCTCCACCAACACCACTCCCCATCCCACCCCCACCCCACACCCCACCCCTCAACTCCCATCTTTCTCTCTCCTGGTGCCAAAATCTGAAATAGTAGCCCTGTGGCAAAAGTCTTTAAATGTCTTTATTAGTGCTAAGAGCCATTCCACTTGCCAGTTGGAAATTATTCAGAGTCCTTTTACAATACAATAATTGAATCTGACTCCAGGCCATAATAAACACTCTGACCCATTAAATCAGGGACAAATGCAACATTTCACTATTTCTTTGTTAGTAGACAAACTGCACTCAAGCCTCAATTTCTCACAAGAAGCCAGAGCTCAAAATTCTATTCTGTAAAATACAGGAATCAAATGACAAGGCTGACAATTAAAATGCTCAAAAAAGGGACTTTTAGGATATCTACAGTAAATAAACTTCCAAAGCTGTACCTTTAAAAGCTTTTCCTCTGAGTGTTGTTTGGTTTAACTGGGGCGGGGATGGGGGAGGACAGGGGCACACACACCAAATGCACCAAACAACACTCAGAAGACAATTGAGGAGCGGTCAGAAGACAATTGAGGATGTGGTTCTCTCTTTCCACCTGAATATGGGCTCTGGAAATTGAACGCAGGTCATCAGGCCCGCACAAGCACTTTTACCCACTGAGCCATCTTGCCCACCCTCTTCTAGGTGTTTTTATTTTGTCAACAAATGTAAGCACAATTCAGTATGACTCCATACAGGCTGAGCAGAGACTTGGTTGTAAACATGCTGAAAAGTGAAATAAACAACACTGCACCTCCAGACCAAACTAGCCAAGACATACTGGTGGGGAAAAAGCTGCAGGCCACCAAACAATACTGTTCCGAGTCTGTGCCGTCTGCAGGCATTTCATCCCAGCTCTAGCACAGCGCTGTGCTAGCCAAAAGAAACTTACGGGAATCCAAACTTGTTTCCTTTGCCACAGAAACCAGGCAGTGCATGCCTTTAATCCCAGTGGTGCACACCTTTAATCCCAGAACTAGAAAGGATTATAAAATGGGAAAACAGCTCTCGGACACAGTCTCATTCTGAGATTCCTGAAGGCAAGATCACCATTTCAGACTGAGGTTGAGGAAAGAACAAGTCACTGGCTGTTTCGTTTTTCGGATCTTCAGGTTGAACCCCAATTTCTCTCTTTGAGTTTTTATTAATCATGTTTCAATACATATATTGAAAAACATAACAAACAAGCAATAATACACAACAGACTCATAAACTGAATATAATAGTGCACACCAGTAATCCCAGCACTGAAGAGGTAGAAGGAGGAGGACGACTGTCAGGAGTTTGAGGTGGGCCACCCTGGGCTACATACTGAATCCTGGGTCAGCCTGGGCTCTGTGAATCCTTATCTCAAAAAAAAAAAGGAGGAGGAGGAAGAGAAGGAGGAAGAAGAAGAGAAGAGGAGGAGGAGAGGAGAAGAGAAGAGAAGGGAAGGGAAGGGAAGGGAGGGGAGGGGAGGGGAGGGGAGAGGAGAGGAGAGGAGAGGAGAGAAGAGAAGAGAAGAGAAGAGAAGAGAAGAGAAGAGAAGAGAAGAGAAGAGAAGAGAAACAACTGGATGTAGTGGTGAATGGCTATGATTGGGAGGCAGAGGTAGAAGGATCAAGAGTTTGAGGGAACATAGTCCTTGGCTTCATAGCAAGCTTCCAAAAAACTAAGCAACACACAGGCACACATGCTTGGAATTTGTAAAACAAACAAGTTGGCTCCTCCTCTGTTTTCGAGACAAGACATTCCCTAGAGTCTATGCTCTTCTCAATTCACTGTTTAGCCCTAGCTGGCCTTCAACTTGTGTGTGCTACTGTGCCCAGTTAACAAATGAATTTTGAGAATTATTATTTGTCTAGAAAACACTGTGTGGTTTTTATAGGTAAGGGAACTAGAGCTAATAGGATTTGAGTAATTTGTCCATGTTCATCTCTTTATTTTGGGTTGCATATATCTTACAGCTATTAAAAAATAATGTTAATATTTCATCATAATTTTAATGCCTTAGGAAATTTGGACTCTGCCCCTGATGTGTATAAGGTTTTGATGAACTTGGGCTAGGACTGTGAACCAGCCTCTAATGCTGGAGAGTACACATGCAATCAAAAAGTAGGCCAAAGGCCGCCTTTCAGAAGAATGCAGTGGGAAGACAAGAAGGGAAGGTTGTTTTCTTTTAGAGGCTATTTTTGAACTGTGAGGGGATTTGCCTGAGAAAATGGGAGAATCTATTGAGAGTGACTATAAAGAAATAAGAGGCCGGGCGGTGGTGGCGCACGCCTTTAATCCCAGCACTTGGGAGGCAGAGGCAGGCGGATCTCTGTGAGTTCGAGACCAGCCTGGTCTACAAGAGCTAGTTCCAGGACAGGCTCCAAAACCACAGAGAAACCCTGTCTCAAAAAACCAAAAAAAAAAAAAAAAATAAGAGTATAAATGTGTTAAGAGTAGGGAGGGTTGGCAATGGGGCCGCTAAGGTAGATCAGGTCTGCTAAGGGCTTTTTGTCATACACACTAGTCACCAGAAAGGAAAGGAAAGCTGGTTTATGAATATGTAAAAAAGACACTTGGTTTAAAACTTAAAAGGTAAAAAGACTAGGGTTAAAATGGCTCTTCTCACTCTGAGTTCCAACTACCTGGGTTCTCTCCACCCTCCTAGGAAACCAAGAACACAGGAAACAATGTCTCAGGAGCACCTTTAGAGAACTGACATGCATCTTCATGACTCGTCATGTGTCTTAGTCCTATTTCTCTATCATCACATTTTGTAGAATACTTCTTATTAGTACTATAGAACTTTTTCTTTTAGAAATACTTCTTATTGCTATTGTTTTACTCTTATTTGTGGTTGTGCACCTGCCTGTGTGTGCATGTAGTGGTTAAAGGACAACTTTGTGGATCTGGTCCTCCTCTCCCATCTTTACATGGGTTCTGAGGATAGAACTCAGGTCATTAAGCTTGCTTGGCAATTTACTTACTCACCGAGCCATCTTACTGGCCTACTTTCTCTTTTTAACAGTTACAGACTACAGTACTCCCTCTTCTTCCAAGAGAGATCTTTTCTGAAATCTATGTGGATGCTTGAAACCATAGTTAATACTGAAATATATGCACACACATTTGGTAGGGTTTTTGCCCAGAACATGTATAAAGCCAGGCAGTGGAGGCACATGTCTTTAATCCCAGCACTTGGGAGGCAAAGGCAGGTGGATCTCTGAAATCAAAGCCTGGTCTACAGAGTAAGCTCCAGGACAGAAAAAAACAAACAAACAAAAAGAATGCATAATAAAGCCCTGGACTTAATCCACAATATGGCAAAAAAATTTAAAAGGCAATATTGCATGTAGTAATAGGGGCGGCGGGGCCGCTTCCCCAGCACCCCAGCCGCCCGCTCAGCTAGCTTATGCCCCAAAATAATTACACAGACACTGTATTCTTTTAAGCACTGCTTGGCCCTTTAGCTCTAGCACTTACAGGCTAATTCTCACATCCCGATCAACCCATCTCTAATAATCTGTGAGAACCGGTCTTACCGGGAAGATTCTAGCCTAGTCCATTCTGGGTCGGAGCTTCATGCCAGGAGCGGGGCATGGCGTCTCTCTCAGGCGTCTGCTCCTGAGAGGAAAGCTGTCGAGACTCTGAGCTCACTTCCTCTTCCTCCCAGCATTTTGTTCTGTTTAGTCCTCCCACCTATCCTCTAACCAATAAAATGGGCCAGGGCAGTGCCTTTATTAGCCAATGACCTTCCTCCATCAATTGCATGATTTCAAATGCAGCAAACGTAGTCAAATTCACTAAACAAAAGTAATGGCATGTGCCAGCAGCTGGGAAGGAGATCCATGGCTTCAGTGGGGAAAGCATGCTTGAACAATGTGAATGCAGCTGATATCACAAAACTGCGCATACGTAAAAATGGTAAAATGTTAAGCATATTTTACCACAACAACAACAAAAAATTCTAAAAACCAAAACTGGGGCTAGGAGATGGCTCGGAAAACACAGGAAAGTAGTCACCACGAAGCTTGAAAACCTGAGCTTGGATCCCAGCACCTACATAAGTAAAAGCTGGGTGTGGCAAAGTATGCCTGTAATCCCAGAGCTGGGGAAAGGCATCAGGAGGATGCCTGGCGGTCAGGAAACTCCAGGTCCCCTGAAAGAGTGTGTCTCCAAAGGTTAAGGTGAGGGGTGACTGAAGAATCGCCTCACATCAACCATTGACTACCACAAGAAGACACACACGTATACACACACACACGTATACACAAACACGTACACACACACACAAGCATAATTAAATAAACCATTTTCAAATGAGTGAGAGGGAGGGGGGATAAGAAAAGAAAGAAGGAAGGAAGGACAAGGAGCACTTAGACGAACAGCTCAAATCCTAAACTCTTGCCTTAAATTGGGAAGGGAATGGAACACCTTTTCCTTGCTATTACTGCCAATAAAAAGACGGCAATTTAAAATTTTAAGCAAGGCCCATTATTATAATTTCTGCTACTTGGGAGGCTAAAAGGATTATCTGAAGTTAGGAGTTTGAGACCAGCCTGGGCAACATAGCAAAATCCTATCTCAATAAGAAAAGGAAGAAGAGGGGAAGGGAGGAAAAAACAGAAAGTATAAATGGGTATAGGTCGGTGGTATAGCATTTGCTTAGCAGGTATAAAGTCCTGGGTTTAATCCCCCATCCACCACCTCCAAAAAAAAAAAAAAAGGAATAGAGAAACTGTAAATCAAAGGTTCAGCGACTTCAAGCTGTGCTGTTTCCCCACAGCTGGTAAACTGTGTATCCCACAGCATATGGAACTCTACCGACAGCTTTGCTTGGCACTTTGCCTTGTTGAGCAAAAGTTAGAGCTATGCTTAGGCATTTTTTAAAAATCAGTCTTTTTACTAGATTAACATTTAAAATGTGACTTAAAATCATGCGAAGGAATAGTAGTGATAAAATCTAATACATACTGCGCTCTTAACTATGTATCAATAATAGTTCTAGATATTTTTATGAACTCACTTGCTACAATACTGTGAGGAACACATTATCTCTACCTTATTTTACAAAAGAGGATCATGTAAACTAGGAACTAAGTAATGTCCTCAACAGTACCTAGCACCAAATAGCCAGTGATTTCTTGGGGGGAGGATTAAGTCTTATTCTACTTTTCATCACGTATATATGTGGGGGCGTGTATGTCAGCACAACTGCCTGCAGAGTCCAGAAGACAGTGGCAGGCCCTCTAAATCTAGAGTCACAGGAGTTTTGAGCTGCCAACATAGGTGCTGGGAACCAAACTACAAAGGCAAGGGCAGAAGACAGTCACTGAGTCATCTCTCCAGCCCTAATGGTGGGTTTTAAACCCAAGGCATTGAAGTCTTAACCATTACCTGTACTATCCTCCCTCCTCCAAGATTATTGTTATGATTCTGCACTGATTTACCTGGCATCTATATCTAAAGGCTGATTGGGGTATTTGCTATTTGTTAACTCATATTAGATGTATTCTACCAAGGCTGGCTATTCTGTTCATTTGAAAGGATCAAAATTCAAACAGAAATCCAAATTCATGCCTTATTTTTATCTATTATACTTACACATTCTCTATAAACCTATGGTGGGTCCAGGCAGGGTTATCTCCATATGCACACTGGGATTGTGCCTGGAATTTACTATGAATTGGATGGCTGCATTGCATGCAATGATTTATATATCTTAAATATCCTAGCATTGCTCACAATACCCAAGAATGTAACAGCTACAGTTTAGTAAATAATGTTAATATTTGGGAAGAATTTGATAATGGAAGTTTAAGCGGTGTTGGTATAGATTTTTTTCTGTACAATCCATTAGCCCACCTATACATCTTTATTTTATGTTATTTTATTGAGTCTTATGTAGCACTGGATAGCCTGGAACTCCCAATGTACACCAGGCTGGTCTTGACCTTAGAGATCCTTCTGTCTCTACCTCCAGAGAACCGGAATGAAAGATGTGCATGCACCACCACACTCAGCTCCCTACTGCACCCCTTATTTTAACTATATGAATAAAAACATATTTTCCAGCTGGTAAACAATGAATATTCTAGGGAGGGGAGAAAAAGAAGGCTAAAAACATTGGGAAGGTAGATAATAGAGGTCCATTAACTTTCAACTCTAAGAACAGGCATGCCATTTTTCTTTCCTCACAGAAAGCTTACTTACGGGAATAATTTATGCTTATTTCAAAAGAAGGAATGGCTTTAACTTGGATGGTAGCCAGCTGTGCCAAGAACTGCAGCAAATTCAGCTTTCCTCTTGAAAGTCACTCAACTGGAAATTTTATCAGTGGGAAGTTGTCTAAGGGCCAATGACTCTATTCTCTGCAACCCAGTATGATTCTCAAAACACTGTTAGTTCTAATTTTCAGCTCTCACCCTCTATGCACACACATAACACAGCCCACACTCACATCAACCCAAGGAAAGTCTTACTTCTCACAGAAGTAACAACAAATTTTTTGGAGTCAAAAGTCCAAAAGCTGAGTCCAGTATAATACAGTGTCATTTATTAGTCCTTTTTCTTTGTGGTCTCACAGGCATTTGGAACAGAATGACATTTGGGACAGGACAAGAGAACCAGCAAGACTTCCCACAGAGGCAAAGATAGAAAAGTAAGCTCATCATGAAATAACCCATCACGACTCCGGAAATACCAACTACCAGACAACAGCATACCGAAGGAGCATACCAAATCCTTTTCCTCAAGAAACCACAATCAAGCTGGAGGTGGTGGCGCACACCTTTAATCCCAGTACTTGTGAGTTCCTGTCTATGTGTGGCTTTTATTGGTTAATGAATAAAGAAACTACTTTGGCGTGTGATAGAGTAGAATAGAGCTAGGCAGGAATAACTAACCCGGATGCTGGGAGAAAGAAGGCAGAGTCAGGAGAAGCCATGTAGCCCCACCAGAGACAGACACAGGCCAGAACCTTGCCTTACCGGTAAGCCACAGACAGTGGCAATACACAGATTAATGGAAATGGTTAAATTAAGATGTAAGAGCTAGCCAATAAGAAACTAGAGCTAATAGGCCAAGCAGTGATTTAATTGATACAGTTTCTGTGAGGTTATTTCGGGGCTGAGAGGCAGGGAACAAACAAACAGCCTCCTACTACAAAAGACAATCAGGCTCACAAAACTTGAAAAACAGCAAGAAACACTGAGAATTGTAGAGATTGGCTAAATGTTCAATGGTGAAAATATAATTTGTGAACCAGGAATGGTGGTACATTCCTATAATTTCAGCACTCAGGGTGGCAGAGACAAGAGGATTTTGAGTTCCAAGACAGCCTGTGCTACATAGTAAAATCCTGTCTTCAAAAATATATAATTTGTAACAAGAAATATGTTAGTTAAGTGTCCTGGCATGCAAATGTACTACCAGAACTCAAGAGAGAGGATCAGTTTAAGGTCATTAAGTTTGAGACTAGCCCAAGCTATGAGACTGAGGCAAGTAAAGAGGTCTTGAATTCAAGGAAGCCTAAGCCACAAAGCAAAACAATGTTTCAAAATACATAACACCTGTAGGAAGGATTAAGGTTAGGAAAAGGTTAGATTTATCTGAGAAGAACAATTATCTGACTGAACACAGAGATTTATTCTATAGACACAAGATCAGCTTCTCTCTGATACCTCCTACTTAAAGACCACTACTGCTTTTGGTAGTGCCCAAATACTCCTAAAATGCCAAGAGAAATTGGTATATTAAAGGAAGGACTTCTCTTTAAGAGCTTTCATTGTCTTTCTACTTCCTAGTTTATGACAGGCTAGCTAAAATTTTGAAATTCATAGTATTGACCCACAAGTTGAGATAAAATGTTTTTATTATGAGAGAGAGAGAGAGAGAGAGAGAGAGAGAGAACGAGAACACTACTGTCAAGACAACATAAGGCTTAATAAAAAGGTTGGACTTGAATCAGCCAGAAAGCAAAGCAGCAGCATATCAACTTGAAATCTTTGTCTCTTGCCATATGGTTCAAGGAAATACAGCTCTTTACTGCGGAATTCATGACTCATCATATGAGGCTACACTGTAACCAGCAGGGCTCCAAATGATAGAGGAACGAACACCTGGTCTAAATAGTTAAATTTTTTAAAGGCACTCCCAAAAAGAGAATGCAAAACCCATGCCTCTTCCAGATAGGAGGCATAGTCTTGAGCTATGAATTTAGTAAGTGGCCTGCATAGTTGAAATGACTCCTAAACAGAAAAACCACAACTCAAAATAGCCTGAACACTTTTGTTATCTCAAACAATGGGCAGTTAGCCATCCACTCCTCCTTTAGTACATATTTGACCTGTATTAGCCAGAGCCATTATAAATTTGTGAGGCTTCGAATTTAGCTATACCAGATGTTTGAAAGTTAGGGACTAGAAGTACCAATTGTACATTGGGTCCTAATATTGTATACGTTAAAATGAATGCTATGCAGATTCATTTAAATTTTTAAAATTTGTACTGTAAGTCTATGACCACAACAGACGTAGCCCTAAAAGCTACTGGAGAAGACAAACAGCTAAGGTGAATACCACAGCAGAGCACACACGGCAGTTAGTACCTTATAGGAATCAGTGCTCTCCTTCCAGCATGCAGGTTCAGGAACCAAACTTGCCAGTCCTGGTGATAGGTTGTCAAGTTTGGCAACAAGCACTTTAGCACCTTTTCTTGCTAAGCTATCTTGCTGGCCCTCAGCTTTTAAATGATCGCCCTCTCGAGTATATGTATGTATGTGTATGTATACATACACACACACACACACACACACACACATGCACACACATTTTACATGTATAAATCATCAATGGTTAAATAAATACATAAAACAAACAGGCCGCTTTATTTTCATTTATTTTTAGATTTATTTATTTTATATGCATGAGTTTTTGACTACATGTATTGAGGTGTGCCTGGTACTCACGGAGGTCAGAAGAGGGTGTTGGATCCCCTGGAACTGAAGTTATGAATGACCACGAACCACCATGTGAAGCAAACCCAAGACCTCTCTGAGTGCAACAAGTGCTCTTGACCATTGAGCCATCTCTATGGGCCCTAGGTTGCTTTATTTTTAAGTAAACAGACAAAATGTGTTCTATTACTACCCAAGTGAACCCTATCTCTGTACAGGTGGGATTTAAAACCACCCTTTCTTCTTTCTTCATAACAATAAAGGGGATGGAGGGGGCCCCGCAAAACCTTGTCCATTTAGAATTATATCAATGTTATTTATATAACAGCTAATTTCCTATTTTTCAGATATAAACAAACATTTAGGTCGGGGCTTCGTTAAAATTACAAAGATAGTTGCAGAAATAGACACCATTTCCAGGAACCTTCTGTTCTGTCAGACACACAGTGTTAATGTTATTAGAATAGAGTTCACAACTGCTGCGTTCTTAAGCATCTTCTTTCGGGGACAAAGCTTTTCAAATGAAACTTTATGATCTTCAAAAGAATATACAAACTTATTTCAAATATTACCTAGTTCTAATAGGCTTCAAGATATGCGATAGATAGACAGACAGACAGACAGACAGACTAAGCCTTTATCTGTTTTACAGATAAAGTATTCAGAGGCTGACCTGCACCTATTCTTATTTCTTGAGAAAGAAAGGGGAGGGAAGAAAAGAAAGTGGGAAATATGTTGTGAGACTGAAGTGTGACTATAAACAGCAACCCACATCACACCAGCCTCTATATGATCTGTCATGAAGGCCATGCCAAAGCCAGACTCTGCAGACTGCAGTCAGGCAGGACAAATGGAAACTTGTGACTAACAGCACGCTTGCTGCTTCTAGATCTCGGTGGAACTTCCCCACTGATAGTTAACCATTCTGATCTGAGCAGACAAGGAACAATGAAGTGATAAATCCAGAGGATACAGAGAAAGAGAGCAAGGGCCAGGGGCTACTTAATTTCTCCACACTTGGTTCCTGTATCTATAAAATAAGGACCTCACATCTACCCACAGGACTATTACAGGATCAGCAACACTGAAGTCTTTCATAGGCATTGGAGATACGGCTTAGTGGATAAAGTGCTATCTATGCAAGCATGAAAAACTGATCTCGGATCCCCATCATTCATGTACAAAGTTGTACATGGACATGTCCATCTGTAAGCTAGCACTGGAGAGTGAAGAAAGGTAGATCTCCTGGGCTCATTAGCGAGACAGTCTAGTTGAGCCTGTAAGTTCCAGGTCAATGAGACGCTGTCTCAAAAACTAAGGTGAAAAAGCAGTTGAGAAAGGCACGCAAGCCTCACCTCTGGCCTCCACACATGCACTGAACTGAGTGCAGATGTTAATACAGATAATTACAAGGGACAAAATTAATTACAGGTCTCTTTAAAGAGTAAAGCAGACCTTCCCATAGACCAGTTTCAAGTGAAAACAGTCCTACTATCTATCCCATCACTGGTCCTACAAACTTATGTGGGTAAGGCACATAAAAGTCAAGGCCACAAAAACCCCCCAAAATAAGTATTTCATGAGTCCAAGGAAGAGTTACAACATATGACTACAGATACAAAGGGGAAGCTCCATAAAACTGACATGGCTATAACGGTCACATCAAAGACTGACAGCTCGCTATAGGGACAGAAGGAAAAGAAACATTTAGATGTGGTGCTGTAAGATGGGCAGCCTTGGCTTCTGACTGTCTCACACTGTCCACCACAACCCATCCTGAGAACAGGTGCCCCTCCTTTTTGTTCCCACTTCCCACCCTTCCCTTCTCTACCTCCTCTCCTCTGCTTTACTAATGCGCTAAATTTGCTTTCTGTGTTTAAAATGGCTTCCATACAATGGACTATTAGGAGGAGGAGGAGGAGGAGGAGGAGGAGGAGGAGGAGGAGGAGGAGAAGAAGAAGAAGGTGGTTCTGAGACATACTACACTATGAATGAACCTTAGAAAAAAACTATGCAAAATGAAAAGGAAACAGGCATAAAAGCCACATACTGTATGATTCCGTATACAGGAAATGTCCAGAAGAAGCAAATGCAGGAGCTGGGAGACTATGGAGGTGAAAAGAAAAAGGAATGAGTAAGTGTAGCAAATGGGGTGCAATTTCTGTCTGAGTAGTCCAGATTGCTCTAAAAGGGGATAAATGGGAATGTGGGGACAAGAAAAGGTTATAAGGGAGGTGAATATAATCAAAAAACACATAGTATTATTTAGGATCTTATTTAGGATCCCGGGCAGAAAAGAAGACATGGCCAGGCATGGTAGTATATACCAAAATCACAGCACCTGGAAGGCAAAGGCAGGAAGATCACAAGTTTAAGTCCAACCAGGGATACACAAAGCTCCTAAGTCACCTAGAGCGCCACAGTGAATCTGTCTTAAAAAAAAAAAAATTTAAGTGGACCATGGGAGATACCTCCAGTTAAAACACTTGCTATACAAGTGAGAGGATCAGTAATTCACACAGAACCCAAATAAACGCTAGATAGGTGTGGCGGGCTGCCTGTAATTCCAGTGTTAAGAGAGCAAGAGACAGGGGCTCTTCCGAGAAACAAGCTGCTGTAGTAATATGAGCAGCGGGGCTGCATCCCCAGCACCCCGGCAGCCTGGCTAGCTTATGCTCCGAAATAACAACACACAAACTGTATTCATTTAAACACTGCTTGGCCCTTTAGCTCTAGCCCTTACAGGCTAATTCTCACATCCCGATCAACCCATCTCTAATAATCTGTGAGCACCGGTCTTACCGGGAAAGGTTCAGCATGTCTAACCTGGCGGCTTGCTTCATCGCATGCGTCTGCCCGGGAGAGCAGAGCATGGCATCTCTCTGAGGCGTCTGCTCCTGAGAGGAGAGCTGTGGAGTCTGAGCTCACATCCTCTTCCTCCCAGGGTTCTGTTCTGTTTACTCCTCCCACCTATCTTCTAACCAATGAGGACCAAGCAGTTTCTTTTTATTTAACCAATGACCTTCCTAACTGGATCGGTATTCTCTGGGTTTGATTGGGAGACCCTGCATCAAGGAATAAGGTGCAGAAGAACTGAGGATGACTCCAACACTGATCTTGGATTTCCACATGCAAACCACATATTTCCACAGTGTAACCACACACCACACACAAGGCATCTTTTTAAAATTCCCAGTTAAGTGTGGAACAAAAATAACAACTCAGGGTCTCGAAAGATGGCTCAACAGTTAAAAGCACTGGCTGTTTTGCTGGAGGACCCAAATTTGAGTCCCAGCACTCACATGCCAGCTCAAAACTGTAACTCCAGTTCCAGGGAATTTAACAACATCACACATACATGCAGGCAAAACACTAGTGCACATAAAATAGAAATAAATAAATTATTATTAAAAGAGAGACCTGTGAATACATTTTAAAACTTCATTGTAGCCGGGCAGTGGTGGTGCACGCCTTTAATGCACTCGGGAGCAGAGGCAGGCAGATCTCTGAATTCAAGGCCAACCTGGTCTACAGAGTGAGTTCCCAGGACAGCCAGGACTGCACACAGAGAAACCCTATCTCGGAAAGAAAAAAAAAATCGTTGTTGGCTATACAGTGGATGAACCAAACTACTATGCTTCAGACTACTAGAGCAGGGCATGGTGCATACAACTTTAATTCTCTAGTACTGGAGCAGGAGAGGCAATCAGAGCTCTCTGAGTTCCAGTCAGACTACATAGTGAAACTCTGTCAAAAAAAAAAAAAAAAAGATATAGGAACTCCAAATCCAAATGAGTTCTGAGCCCTAAAAGCAATTCAAATTGAAACTTGCTTTTCAAATACTTGAAAATTCTGCACCTTAGCCTGAATAATTTCTTCTATTTTAAGATATTTATTATCCTACTTTAAATGTTGCAATTCTCTATCTTAAATGATCAGCTCAAATGTTGTATCTTCCACAAAGCCTTCTCTAGTTCTCCCGTAAACTCATCTCCCCACCCTCTGAACTGCCAGTGTTTTACTTCCTGATGCCACCTCTGATTTTCAATCGATTATCACTTATTCAGCATCGTTCTCCACGGCTTAACACTCAAATAAGATTTTAATAAACTTCTGTTTTATAAGGGAATGGCCATGTTCAACAAGTGAGAATTTCATCTTCCTTCGATGAGTTTTAACTGTAGAAATAACCACTAGTCATTTAGACATGAGCTTCGTAAACTGCAGGTCATGATCTTACAGGGTCACATAGCCAGAATGTTGAAAGGATAAAATATGTAGCACCAGTAAAAATGCTTCTCAACCCACAATAAAAGTTCATTTAAATCAAACATGTAATAAATTGGAATTGTTTCTTGTCATGATTGCCCATGCTGCATGGAGCAACCTCATCATAGCTTTGGTTCTGAACATTCAACGTGCACATTTTGCACTGTGCAAGGCCTTACTCCACTCAGACTCAGAACTACCATTAGTTGTGAACTGAAGTGTTTTTACTGCACAAACAAGGTTTTTACACTTCTAGAAGTATAATGGTTTAATTACAGAAAGACTTCTAATATTTTCTGACCATCATCCCCAAGCATGTAAGTATCAAAATAGTATGTCTTTCGACTGTGTTATATTCAGATGCTTGATTTTTTAAAATGATGTCTAAGTTGCTGACAAGTTGCATAAAAAAGAAAATCATTACATGGAATTTTGGCTTGGAACTAAGGATTTCCAACTATTTCCGAAATGGCCCTTGTACATAGTTCTGTCACTCTGTACTACATATTTATGAGAAGCAGAGTTCTCAGAACTGCTAATTATAAGATCAAAATACATACCAACTCTGAAAAACACTGAAGATGCTCTGTATTGCTGAAATATGGAGTATTCAGCCAAGATTCAATTCTTTACATGTAAATAAGCACAACTCTCTCATTACTAGGCAACTTACTTGCACCTCTTATTAATGATAAAATTCTATCTATACCAAAGAAATGTTTTAAAATAAACTTATGACTTTATTGGTAAATGTTTGTCTTATATCCCTATTTTAGGTAGCTGTATACCTGCGGTTGAATAAAAATTTCTCAGTCCAAAAGGAGTCACAAGTCAGAAAAGCTTAAGAAGCCCTGTCTTGTATCCTGGGGAGTATGCCATATGCCAAGTAGTGAGCTAACGGCATGTCCATTTCACTCCAAACATACATTTTCTTGACCACAACAAGACTAATTTGGCATACACTGAAAGAAATTTCCAAAGAGAAGCATTAGAATAAAAACATAACCTCCTAAAGTAATTTCCAAGAAACACTCTGATCATAAGGATTTTGAAATAGTTGCCCAAAACTTGGTTTCATTATTTTATAGAAACAGCAGGAGTTTTGCAAGCTCAGAGTTCTATGATCTAGTTATTATTATTTTTCTACTACTTTTAAAGTTAATTCCTTTTCCATCTCTGAGGCAGCATTCAAAGCCTAGGCCTTAATTTCTTCAAGCCTTCTAAGTCATCTTTCCACACATTCGTCTTCTAACCCTGTTTATTGAGCCGTCTGTGTGTCAATGCTGAGGGCTGGAACTGGGGAGCAGAAAAAAAAAAAAGGTAGTTCTACTTACATCGTGTTTTCCAGTCAGGAGTTAGGAACTTGAGATATGTATAGGATTCAAACATTTAAGAAAAACAGTTGAACAGGGAGATGGTCATGCAAGGCTTTAATCCCAGCATTTGGGAGGCAGAGGCAGGCAGATCTCTGTGAGTTCGAGGCCAGCCTGGTGTACGAGAGCTAGTTCCAGGACAGACTCCAAAACTATGGAGACAGAGTTTGGGGGGTGGGGGGGACGGGGGGAGGTGGATAGGTCTCTGGCATCCCAAGAACCATGTATTCTTCCTCACACACCGTTCTCCCCTCATCCTTCCACCCAATTTGTGCATCTTGTTGGTTAAGACCTTCTGTTAAACTACCCATATGCCATGCATTGGCTTCAAGTCCAATTTCACTCGACCTTGCCTTTGCCACCTGCAATAAAGAGAATCTACTTAGTGAAACCTGCTGGTACCTTTCTTTATTATCTTAACACCAATCCTTTCCATTTTCTAATTCAACATCCAAGACCTTTTGTAGGTGTTGGGAAGTATGTAATTTTTTTCATCTTATATCTGCCCTTGTTTTTTTTTTTTATGTCTCATGACTATGGCCATCATAATTACCCACGGAGCTTCTTTTTTAAAAACTACAAAAACTTTATCCCTGAAGAGCCTTTAGTAAGTCCAAGATGGGAACCAGACATCTTTCTATCTAAAAAGTCCCCCTGGTGATTCTCATGCACACCCTGAGAGCCATTGATTCCTTACAACACTCTTTATACAACACACATTCAGTGCTTATTAATTCATGGCACGGAAGCTCATAAATAACTTTTCTCTAAATAGCCTAACCAGCTATCAACCCCTTAATTACACTAGCTGTGTTCCAAGTGCGACATGTGGTTTTAAGATTCCGTTTCCTCAAGTACAACATGGAAGGACACCATTACCTTGTCTCTTTACATTGTTTCCCATTTGTTGAAAAACCAGAGGCCTGGAATGCAGCCATGTCAGACAACACTACATAAGAATGTACTGTGACTCTGAGATTAAAATTAGTTACAACGAGAAGAAGAACGAGATAGTCTGAATGAATGCAGTGCTCCTACTCAATAGTTTCTTACTTAATCTGTACAGAAAAAAAAAGGAATTTGGTCTGAGGTCAATTCCTCCTCTCGTCCCTCCTCCCTTGCCGCCCCCTTTCCCCGCCCGCGCTTCCTAGCTACTCGTCTCCAGAAATGCGAGAAACAGCCCAGGGCCTCTGAAGGCCCAGGAAGAGCACTAAAGTCCTACAATCAGATAAATAGCCCGAGCCCCGCCCGACTGACAGTTACCTATCAACCACCCGACACGGTTTACACAGCTCAGTTCCGAAGCTGTGTGAACTTTTCCTGAGTTGCTCTGAGTCACACCCAGCCTAGAGCAAGTGTGACATCAGCCAGGGAACGGTTAAGGGACTCTTTTCCCATTCCAGAAGTGGGCTGCACCTTAGTTACTACAACTGTGGGCTACAGAGATCAGTGCAGAGCCGGTGGCCAGCAGGAAAGTGCAGACTTTGAAAAAGGACGCCCCAGCCTTTCCTCAGGCAGGGGCTGCAGATTCCACAGGCCTCTCACAGCAGCTCCATCTTGCTTCCTGCCAGAGGAGGGGCAGAGGAGGAGCCCCCCCTCCCCCGAATCTGGAAAGGCCCCAGTGGGAGGAAGCCGTTTGACAGCAAGTAAAGCTGGGTGGAAAGCTTCAAGGAAGGAATAAAATGAATGGCTACGGGGTCAGGCAGGAGAAAAGCAGGGCTCCCGGTTAGGAGTTACTGCGTAAAGGTGTCAGAGTGCCGGAGGTGTGAGCGAAAAGGCCCGGAGGGAAGGAGGTGGCGGCAGACACAGGAGGAAGCCAAGTGGGGCGGGGGGGGGGGGGGGGGGAGGGTGGACGTCAGACACCAGGAGCCCTGGGGAGGGTGGGTCTCAGGGGGAAAGAAGTATCAGAAAGGCGAGCGACCGGGTGCAAATAAGAATCCTTGGAAGGAAAGGCAGGGAGTCCGTAAGAGAACCCACCCACAGGCTGGACACGAGAGGCCTAAAAAGGAGCTGAGGGCAAGGTAGTCAATTCAGGGACGTGAGCCTGCCCAGGGGAGGGACCGTCCGACAACCTAACGACTATCACTTCTTGGGAACCTACTATGGGCACACACACGGTACGCACTTTACAAATAAAACACAACACAGCCCCAAGGCAGGCTTTCTGATGACTGCCCCCATTTTATAGATGAGGAAACTGAGTCCCCGACAGACTCGGTGGCTTGCTCAAGGTCACGGCATAGAGAAATCAGCCGTTGAAACCACAACACCCGCCCTGGCGCCCACTCCGCGCAGAGCCACAGGCAAGGCAGCCTACGAATGCAAGCAACTAGGCGGACCGGGACCCGAGGGATGTCTCCCGCCCGCGCTCCAGTCCCAGGCCCGGCGCGCTCACCCGGACGAGGTTGCTGACGGCCGCCTGCACGGCGGCCACGGGCGCGGTGAGGTCAGGAATGGCTTTGCCGTCCACCTCGCCCTCCTCGTGCATAATCACCAGGTGCGAGATCTGCTGCGCCACCGGCTCCAGGATGCTCTCGATCGTGCGCGTGTGAAACACCGGCATCGCGGCGGCTAGCGGGGCGGCGAACCGCGGGCGACGGGAAACTGGGATCAGCGGGGCCGGGAGCCTGCGGGGAGAGAGTGACTCGGAGCGCCGACCAGAGTCCGGGCTTCCCTCGGCGTGCCCAGCCCCACGGGCGCCCCGCCCTGTCACGTCGCTGCGCCCAATGGCAACGCCGCCCAGGCCTCGACTGCGGCTTCTATTGGTCCTGCTTCAAGAAGCCCCGCCTCCAAGGCCGCACCGCCAAAGTCCCGCCCCGCCCCCATTCCCAAGGGAGGGGCCTGGGATCGGGGCTGCGCCGCAGGGATCACGACCGGATTCCCGAACCCTCTCGCGGGGCGCTCCTTATAAGGGCATGGTGGGAGCGGAGCGCGCGGCTGCAGTCTGTGGCCCCGCCCCTCAGGCCCGCCTCCCGCCTCGGAGTGACGGAGCTCCGCCCCTCCGCAGGATCACCTCAGTGGGGCGGGATCTCCTCACCTCTGGCAGCGCTGGCGTCAGTGAAGACCCCCTAACCCTAGTTCTCCCCGCAGGGTGCTCAACTTTCCCTCTTCGGTCTCCTCCCAGTGATTCAGAAGACCAGACAACAAAAATACACCCAGAAACGTGAGGACTCCCCGGCCCCAGATATCACAGCCGTTTGTTTGGTGTGACACTTTCTAGACCTCCTGCGTACGCGTTCACTTGCAAGTATCTATTTTCTAAATAAATGAGAACGTTTTCTTAGAACTAGAGATTTGATGAAAATTACCTGGCAACCCTTCACTTTGGAGAAATAGAGGTCTACCTCCTCTGATTTAGTGACTGTGGTGCTCCACTCCTGCACATCAACTTAGATTTGGTTCTGCTGGTAAAGTGTTTGCTTAGCATACGTAAAGCCCTAGGTTTGGTTCCCAGCACTAAATAAAATCAGCCGTGATAGAGCGGCCTGTATTCCAGCACTAGGCAGGCGAATTAGACGGTCAGGGTCATCCTCGGCTGCAGAGCAAGTTTGAGGCCAGCCTGAGCTACGGGCGACCTTCGGGGAGGAGGGCTCTTTTTTATATTTTAAGGAGCATCTCTGTAGTTACAGCAGCACTCCAGAGGCAGAAGTAGTCGGGTCATCTGAGAATGAAGTTCCAGTGGGCAACAAGATCCCATCTCAAAAAGAAAACAGTGAAGTGAAAGTGCAAAATTGTGTACATTTTACACGTTGATAAATAGCCCGAATTGCTCAACTCTCACCACATTTAAGACATCTGTATGTCTTCCTAACCTCAAATTCTCTTGCCTAAGCTTCCTCATTCTGAGAGGAAACACCTTCATTAATGTCTTCAAATAAAGGTTCCTCAAGTCAAAGAAAACTATCTCAGGATCTCACATTTGCAGGCCAAGCCACATCTGCCTCGACCAGCTTTTAAAGCTGTTTTTCTCTAGCAGTATATGCCCCTGTCTGTGCTGTATGTTGCCAAGTCTTGAACTTTCTCTTGAGTTGAAGACAAACTCAGCTCATAGAGAGTACTTGTCAACCATACACAAAACTTTAGGTCAATCCCTAACATCACATAAACAGGGCATGGTATGGCAGAGTGCCGCTATAATCCTAGCACCCAGGAGAGAGGAGCAAGAGGATCAGAAGTTCAAGGTCTTCCTCAGTTACCTACCAAGTTTGATGCCAGCCTGCGCTACAATGATACTGTCTCAAAAACAAAACCAACAAAACCACCTTAATAAATAACCTGAGAAATTTAAAGAAGTGTATAACACACAGAGGCTCATCCACACTTGAAGAGGCTTGTATTTTGATAAGAAGTCCCTGAGCCACTCAACCTCAGACCTCTTTCAGTGGAGTCTCTCAGCTTACCACTGTGTTTCCTTGTTGCTAACTGACCTATCTTCTGGACAGAAGAGTAGCTCTGGGTTAAGGACAAACCTTTCCAGAACTGGGGGCCCCTGCATTCTACAAACTTACAATTCTTCTGCTACCTGCTAGGAAGAATTCAAGGCAGGCATTTCCCACAGACCTCCTGGCTGCAGCCTACAGCAAATGAGTGATCTTCAAGGGTATTAAAACATCTGTGGAGACACACTCAATAATTTACCCGCATTGAATTCATCCTCAAACATACTGTGGCACTGATACCTTTCGGGAACAGCTACTATGTGTCTCATCCCTAGACACTGGAGGGAGCACACACTGAACCTTGACCAAGGAAGGGCAGAGGGCAATGATGACTGAGCCAAATCAGGGAAATGGAGGCTGGTCAGGGCCAAAGGACAGGTGAGCCAGCAGCTGAAAACCTATCCAAGACAGGTGACAGAAGGCTCAATTTTCCCATTAGAATTTTTTTCTATATGCCAGACTAGAAGATAAAACTTAAAGACAGCAAGCACCAACATGAAGTGCTTCTGAGTGCACGCTCTATGCAACTGCACTGTTTGCAAACCCAGTAACCAGGCTGAGTCAACATAGCTGTTAATAGGTCTGACTATTACTGACTTTTAATAAGTCAGTAGTGCCCCAGAAATACCCTTTCCCTCTATCCTATAGAAATTCATCAAAAACTAACATAAAGGGGCTGGAGAGATGGCTAAATGATTAAGAGCACTGGCTGCTCTTCCAGAGGACCCAGGATCCTCTTGGCAGCTCACAGTCATCTGAAGGTCGGGTTCCAAGGGCTCCAATACCTACTTCTGGTTTCTGCAGGACTGCAGACAAGTGGTACACAGACATACATGCAGGCAAAACACTCATATACATAAAACAATAAAATAAAAAATTAACAAAAACTAATGTAAAAAATTCTGTACAGTCCTACGACATGCTATTGTGATTTGAATGAGAATGCTCTCCCCATAGGCTCATATGTTTGAATAATTCGTCCCCAGTTGTTGGAACTGTTTGGGAAAGTGCCTTAGTTAGATTTTCTACTGCTATGACAAAACACCATGACCGAAAGGAAAGTTGGGGTGTAGGGGGAGTTATTTGGCTTATACTTCAGCATTGCTTTTCATCTCTGAAGGGAGTCAAGACAGGAATTCAAGCAGGGCAGGATCCCGGAGGCAGGAGCTGATGCAGAGGTCATGAAGGTAGCTGCTTACTGGCTTGCTTCCCATGGCTTGCTCAACCCACCTTCTTACAGAACTCAGGACCAGCAGCCCAGGGATGGCACGGCCCACCTTGGGCTGGGCCCTCCCCCATTAATCACTAAATGAAAAAATACCTTACAGTTGGATCTCTTTGAAGCGTTTCCTCAGCTGAGACTCCTTTCTCTGATGACTCTAATTTGTGTCAAGTTGACACACAAAACCACCCAGTACACAGAAGGATTAGGAGGTGTGTGTAGCTTTGCTGGAGAGGGTGTGTCATTGGGGATAGGCTTTGAAGCTTCAACAGTCTGTGCCATTCCCATGTACTCATTCTCTCTCTCTCTCTCTCTCTCTCTCTCTCTCTCTCTCTCTCTTGTGCTTGTGGACCAGATGTAAGCTCTAGCTACTATTCCAGTACCACGCCTTCCTCAGGCTATGATGACCTACTGTGATAATCATGGATTAACCCTCTGCAACCATGGGCCCCCAAATTAAATGTTTTTTTTAATATTTTTTAGGGTTTATTTAGCTTTATTTTATGTGCATTGGTGTGAAGGTGTCAGATCCCCTGCAAGTAGATCTTCAGACAGTTGTGAACTGCCATGTGGGTGCTGGGAATTGAACCCGGGTCCTCTGAAGAGCAGTCAGTGCTCTTAACCACTGATCCATCTCTCCAGCCCCCATTAAATGCTTTTTTAATAAGTTACTTTGGTCACGGTGTTTTGTCACAGGAATACAGGAATAGAAAAGTAGCTAAGGTAGATGCCAAAGGGGTTTTCTCTGCATGTTACTTTGTCTGAAGAATAGTATGTAGATGATAAAACTGTATGTATTTTTTTTCTTTAAAATTAATTTCTATTAGATTAATTTATGTATGTATATGGTGGGGGACATGATACATGAATTTATTCTTGCCAGGGCACACACATGAAATTCAGAGAATCAACCTGCTGTAGTCAGTTCCCTCCTTTACCATGTGGAACCCAGGTATTGAACTCAGATCATCAGCTTTGGTGTAACATGCTTTGAACAGTTAACCAGTGTACATTTTTTCTGTAAACTACTGTTCCTCCCAGCACTTTACTGATAGAATACTTATGAGAAGCTCAATGCCTTCCTTTATTCTATATATTTCCTGCAAGTTTGCAGTAAAATTCAGAGGCTTGAATATGTATTATTCTTACCTGTCGCATATCATCCCTGCATCCAATTTTGTAGTACAAATCGCTCATTACTAGCCATGTTAACTTCCTAAGACACCACTTTCCACAGTCCTTGGCTCCCCCTCTTCCTCATCAGTATCCACTACTGTTCTCCCACATTCTCATGCATCCTCTCACATCCTTCTTGATTCTTGTTAATATATGTTATCACCAATGCCTTCCAGAGTCTGGACCCAGACCAACTTACTACCTTGTGCTTCCCAAACTAAACATACATACAGATAGGTTAAACGCACAAAGAACAAAAACTCAGAATCATTGCTTTACAGCTTGACCAAGGTAAAGATCTCATAAGTGGCTTTTCTTCTCTCTGAAGTAAAGATAAGACAAGCTTCATAGATTTTACATGAGAATCAGTGAAATAATTTATATAGAGTCCAGGAGGACAGAGGATAATTCTCAGTTTGCAGAGTACTTGCCTTAGCATCCATGAGATCCTGAGTTTGACTTGGAGTACCACATAAATCAAGTATGGTGGCCTATGCCTGTAATCCCAGAACTCTGGAGACTGCAGTAGGAGGATTAGAAATTCAAGATCATCTTCTACAACATAGGGGGTTCAAGGTCAGCTCACATGAGACCCTTTCTGAAATCAAGCAACAAAGGGTCCAGGAAAACTTCAGGAAAAGAGAACTATTATTGTTATTACTGGAGCAATCACAAATAAGCAATTCAAAACTTCCTGGTAGAGTTTTACTTTAGGAGTTTTGTCCCAACTTTTCTACTTAGAGCTTTCTATTTATTTATAAATCTTGTGAATTATGATAAGCAAGATTCTAAGATATCGTCCACTCCCAAGAATAAAACAGAGCTGGTCCTAGAGATTGTTTGTTGCTCAAATTCCAGGTAGGAGATCCCATCCACCTATGGATAAAAAAGAAGCTGTGGGGCAGTGGAATGAATTATGTTTGGTTAGGCAGGCCTGAGAGCAGACATTCCAGAATGAGCAAGTCTGAAGGAGGGCCATATTCCAGGTCAGTGCGTAAGTTAGTCAAACTGAAGTAATGTTCATGCAACTCCCAGATAAAGATGTGAAAGGAAATTTCCATAGGGTTACAACCTTCAAACACCAAGGGCTGTGTGGCAGCTGCTCTTAAATGTGGCCACCTCAACGTACCCTGTACTATATAATTAGTCCAAAGACCACTAATGATAGGGAACATTGTAATATATGCTAAATTTTATCATTTCTAAGTTATAAATAATTAGGAAAGTTTTGGTGGCAACAGTTTTTTGAGACAGCGTTTCTCTGTATACAGTTCTGGCCGCCCTGGAACTTGCTTTGTAGACCAGGCTGGCCTCGAATTTACAGAGATCCACCTGCCTCTGCTTCCCAAATGCTGGAATTAAAGCCGTGCGCTAGCACCGCCTGATGGTGGTACGCACTACTCTATAGCACAAGAGATTTTCTTTTCTTTGAAGTCCATAGCAACTCCGAGGAATGTGAAAAACAGGAAGTAACCAGGTTGAGAAATTGAGACATAGTGACTAACAGTTGTGAATGAGGTTTGTGGAAATGTTGGTCAAGTTTAGAGTTCTATATTTAGTCGAGACATTCAGTTTCTCTCTTAGTTTTTATACTTCGCTTGTGATTAGATTTTGGACTGCCGTATATCAGCAACGTGTCTAAGACACATACTGACCGCATGTCCCACCTTACCTCAGATGAACCTCCTTTCTCTGTCTAGACCACCCCACCTTACCAGCCCCTTTCCCACATGTCCCCACACAGTGGCTTGGTTAGTAGCTCTGCTTTCCCCTCCCAAACACTGACACATCCCCACCCCAAACCACAAACTTCCCCTATCGCTTTGAAAAGAACAATGTGGCTTTTTCTTTTCTTGACCATTTTTTTAATTTTATGTGCATTTAAGTAATTTTAATTTATGTGTTTTATAATTTTCACACATTTTAATTGTATTTCAGTTTTTTAAGATTTATTTTTATTATTGTATGTATATGTGTGTACCTGTGTGTGGCTATGTGCATATGAGTATAAGTAACCATGTCATTCAGAAGAGGTGGTTAGCTCCCCTGGAGCTGAAGTTACAGGAGGGTGTAAGCTGCAGGACTGGGGTGTTAGGAACTAATCTGTTATCCACTGAAAGAGCAGCACACGCTCTTAGCCTCTGAGTAATCTCCCAGCCTCTACACTGCTGTCTCGCGTACTGCATGAGAGCTATAAAGGAGGCTATGAATAGAATGTAAAGATCCAGTTCCTAGAACAAACTACTGTTGACATTTTAGCATGTCCTCTTTAGTCCTTTTTCTGTTCATGTGTGTATATGCTCAAGTTTCTATCATATATTTCTTCCATAAAATCTAGCCCTTAAAAGCATATAGTGTTCAGTTTTCATTCCCGCTATCTTCATCTTAACATTAGTGTATCAAGTATGCCCATGCTATTGAATAGTTTTTAAAATATTTTTTGAGATAGGGTCTCATATAAACCAGGTTGGCCACAAAATCAGTTTATAGTTCAGGAATATCTTAACTTCTTAACTTCTGCCTCTGACTCTCAAGTGTTGGAATTACAGGAGTGCACCAACACTTAATTTAAAAACTTGATCATATATGTGTGTGTGTGTATACATAAACATTGATTATACATGTAACATTCAAAGAATATAAAAATCAATTTATCTAACTATTTCCCTACTGTTGGACATTTGGTTGTCTCCATAATTTTACTATTCTAAATAATACTCTTAAAAATATTTGTAAATTTGGATTGGAGGGGGATGGCTTAATGATTAAGAGCACTGGCTGCTCTTGCTGAGGACCTGAGTTCAATACTCAGCACCCACATGGTAGCTCACAACTATCTGTAAATCCAGTTCCAGGGGTCTGATGTCCTTTTCTGACCTCCACAAGAATCAGCACACATCTGATACACAGATATATAGATATGGATAAGTGCAAAAATCCATACACATTAAAAAAATTAAATTATAAGTTTTTATTTTTAAAGGCTTTGAAGTGTTATTTAATTCATTTATTATTGTTGTGAGAGGGACAAACTGTGTTGGCTGTCTGCTCAGTATAAACTCTCTCTTTGCTCTTTAGCTCATGAAATCCAGTATTGTTCAGAGGTATATTAGTTGTCTACTTCTGGGTATAAATCACTGCTAAACAAGAATTCTTCATAGCTTTCATGACTTCTGTAGTGGAGGAATTTGCATGTGAGTTGACGGGTTGTTCTCAAACCTGTCTTGAGACCGCAGTGAGATAGTGTCTGTCTATAGCAGGGTCACATCAGTGAGGGGGACACAGCTCCACACACCACACCAGCACCTGCCTGGGTTCTCCTCAGAGGCCTCCACCTAGGCAAAACTGAGATTTGTGGCTTTGACAGAGAAATTCATTTCAGAGCAAGGTAAATACAAAGCAAAGTTGAATTTATTAAAAATAGAAATAGAGGTGCTCCAAGAGAGAGCAAAAACACACCTGATAGGACAGCATGGACTTCTTTATGAACCACAGGAAGTTTCCTGTGGGTATAAATGGGACTTTGGGAGGCCCTCTAGTTACATCTCAAATAGGTGATAATAAACCACTCCTTTCTTTCTAAGAGTTTTTTTAATTATGTGTATGTGTGTCTGTCTTTGTGTCTGTATGTGGGTCTGTGTGTCTGTCTATGTGTGTCTGTCTGTGTGTATGTGTGTCTGTCTCTGTGTGTGTCTGCATGTGTCTGTCTGTGTGTGGGTCTGTGTCTGTATGTGTCTCTGTATGTCTCTGTGTCTGTCTATGCGTAGGTTTGTGTCTGTGTGTTGGTCTGTGTATCTGTCTATGTGTGAGTCTGTGTGTGTCTATATGTGTGTCTGTGTGTCTGTCTGTCTCTGTATGTCTGTCTGTATTTCTGTGTGTCTGTGGGGGTGTCTGTGTGTCTGTGTGTTTGTGTGTCTGTGTGTGGGTCTGTGTCTGTATGTGTCTCTGTATGTCTCTGTGTCTGTCTATGTGTAGATTTGTGTCTGTGTGTGTCTGTGTGTTTGTCTATGTGTGGGTCTGTGTGTGTCTATATGTGTGTCTGTGTGTCTGTCTCTGTATGTCTGTCTGTGTATCTCTGTGTCTGTGGGGGTGTCTGTGTGTCTGTGTGTTTGTGTCTGTCTGTGTGTCTGTCTGTGTGTAGGTATGCGCATCATGTGCAGGTATTCTTGGCATCTGGAGAGATCCCCTATAACTGGAGTATAACTGGAGGTGGTTGTGAGCCTCCTGCTGTGGGTAACTTGAGCCCAGGTCCTCTGCAAGAGTAATTAAAAACTATTGAGTCATCTCACCAACATTCTCCACCACCACCTTTTTTTTTGAGTCCAGGTCTCACTATATCTCAGTTGGCCTGGAACTTGCTGTGTAGAATAGGCTGGCCTTGAACTTATAGAGATCTTACTGCTTCTGCCTCCTAAGTGCTGGGATTAAAGGTTTATACCACTACACATGGCCCAAAATATTTATTCTTATTCTATGTATGCATATATGTATTTTATCTGCATTTATATTACACAGCACATACATGCCCGGTGCCTTTAGAGGCCAGAAGGATCCCCTGGAACTGGAGTGACTGATGTTTGTGCACCACCATGCAGGTACTGGGAACTGAACCCAGATCCTCTGGGAGCAGCCAGTGCTCTTACCTCTGATCCGTCTCTCTAGCTCTTCTTTTTAACATTGCCAAGGGTTATAATTCATAAATATGTTAAAAGTTAAAGAATTTTTCTTAGTAAACAAAGTTGTAAGGTGGGTTTATAAGGGGCATCATTTAGCTCTAGAAAAGATTAGTGGCAGGAACATTAAGTTATACATCATTTTAACTCTAAGAAAGCAATATTAATTTCACATCATAAGAAGAATATTTTGAAAATACAACCTGTAGAATGAGTCAAATATGTTTTTTAAAAAGGGGGGGGGGTAGACCCCTATCTAACTCTAATGAGTGAACCAATGTATCTAAAAAGACGATTAGATATCCACTCAAATTTTCTTTCTTCTTCAGAACCTGGCAAACTATACTAAATTACTCAGGTTCCTCTGCAAGTAGGGTAGCCAAGTGGCAAATTCTGCCCAATTAAGCTAAGACCAAAACTAGACAAAGCTTTAGCTCTCCTAGTGAAGGTACTTGCTGCTTCCTGGGGCACAGGAACAGATCTTCAGGTGTTTTCCTTCCCTTCAGTGTATGGTGTTAGAACCGAGAGCATCTCCATTTAGCATTTGTGATGGGTTTAGAGAAACACCACAAGGAACTTCACCTTGAAGGCTGGGGTAAGGAAGGAGATATTTTTCATCTGTTGAGGCTGGAGGCATGGTGCAGGCAGTGGGAAAGGGAAGTAAATGAAAATAAAATAGAATCACGCATACATATAAACTAATAAATAAATGAACAAACAAAATAAAAATGCCAGCCAACTCTGACAAAAATTGATCCTCCATGTCTTGTGTTATCAAATATTTAACCAAAACAATATTTTTGTAAAAACGAACAAGTATACCCATCTCATTAGCATGCAAATTGTCTTACAACTCTAATAAATTTTATATATATATATCAGAGCACTGCCTTTGTGATGGGTAGTTTTATCAAACTTGACACAAACTAGAGTCATTTGGTAAAGGGAACCTCCACTGAAAAAAATATCCCCACCAAACTGACCTGTAGACAAGCCTCTGGGGCATTTTCTTGCCTGGTGATTGATGTGTGAGGGCCAGCCCACTGCAGGCATGGCCTCCCCTGGGCTGATGGTTCTGGTGCTATCAACAAGCCAGTTAGCAGTGTTCCTCCACGGCTTCTGCTTCAGTTCCTGTGGGCGGAGGCTGCTCGTTCATTTCCTGACTGCTCAGACACGAATAATCACACAGAAACTACATTAATTACAGCACTGTTCAGCCTATTAGTTCAGGCTTCTTATTAACTAACTTTCACATCTTAAATTAACCCATTCCTATTATTTTGTATTTTACCACGAGGCTCATGGTTTACCAGTAAGGTCCAGGGGTGTCTGTCTCCTTCGGCAACTACGTGGCATCTGCTTGATTCTGCCCTCTTTCTCTCTTATATCTCTGTTTGAATTTCCCGCCTGGTTTTATTCTGCTCTGCCATAGGCCCAACACAGCCTCTCTATTAACCAATGGTAAGAAAACATTCACGGCACACAAAGGGGAATCCTACATCAAGTTCCTGCCTTGAGTTCTTGTCCTGATTTCCTTCAATGAAGGACTGAGATGTGAAAGTGTAAGAAAAATAAACACTTTCTTCCCCAAGTTATTAATGGTCATGGTGTTTCATCACAGCAATGGTAACTCCAAATGAGACGGTCTTAAAGTACATTTATTTATTAACAGTAAATGTTAGTGTCTGTATACTTATTTTAATATACCTGTGTACGGGGTGAAAGGAGTCTCGAAAGAAAAAGTTTAGGAAGTCCTGGATATATGCATAGATACACACATTAGAGAGGAGTGATGCGGGAGCAGGTGAGTCTTATCCGTGGTTATGCTTTCAGCCGTTTTATTACTCAGTCAATTACAATCCAAAGGCACCAAGTAGACAATCCAGAAATCATTTACAAGTTTGAAACTGTGTGCTCTTCTGAGTAGTATGATAAAATCTTCTATCTTCCTGCTCTGCCAACATGACTCATCCCTTTGTCCACTGTATCCACACTGTAAATGATACCCATCCTTAGTCACTTAGTCATCTCATTTATCAAATCACCTACCACAGGGATTGTGTTCAAATATGCTTTATTTTACTTAGCACACAAAAGTAGTCATACTGGTAATTCGGGTATACCAAAGAGAACTGTAATGTACTGCCTGTGGAAAGGTAAAAGTTCCTGACTTAAGGAGAAAAAACAATTGATATACTGAGTTTGCTAAATAATTAGTAGGAACTAATCTCTGACCAGTGAAATTATGAAGAAGAGGAGCAGATCATCCTAGTTTTACTGTCACGCAGACATGGTGCTAGAAAAGGAGCTCAGAGTCCTAAATCTCTATCTGCAGGCAGCAGAGCAACTCTGTGCCACATTGGGCATAACTTGAGCATAAGAGAAACTTGTCCACCCTCACAGTGACACACTTCCTCCAACAAGGCCACACCCACTCCAACAAAGCCACACCTCCCAATAGTGCCACTCCCCATGGGGGCCATTTTCTTTCAAACTACCACAGTGCTTAATAAAGATGGAAAACTCGTTACATTTGTGCATGGAGAACGTGAACAATGTGTTCTAATTGATGGCAACCAGAAAGCATTGTGCCTGTATGAAGATTTCAGCCAGGCAGCTCCTGAAATGAATGATTCTTCTGTAGTGATGGTGTCCTAGAGGAACAGTTACATGGGTCCAGGAATAGATTGGATGGGAAACATTTTTATTATTTTTTAAAGGCTACATATGCTATTTAATAAACTGCTGCCACATTTCTAGAACTTAAAGAAGTTAATTAAAAGAAGGGATAGCACCCAAAGCAAGATGTCAGATGTGGTGAGATAGCTCCTCTGTAACATGCCCAGTAGTGCCAGCATTTAGATGCAAAGGTCACAAAGTGTGGAAAGGCAGATCCACTCTGGTACTTTGTGGCAGTGCTGCACCATACATAATCAAGTGAAGAGGAATGTGTGCAAGTGAAGAGCCCACATGTAAGCAGAGGTCCCTCTGTCCTGCCCTGTCCTGTGCAAGTGAAGAAATCTCAGATAAACGGAGGTTTCTTTGCCCTGCTCCAACCCGTAGCTGACTCAGAGGCTTATATTATTAATGCTTGACCAGTGGCTCAGGCTTATTACTAGCTAACTCTTACATTTAAATTAACCCATATTTCTACCTATGCTTTGCCATGTGGCTCAAGGCTTGTTATCTCATTTTCTATATGTTGTGCTTGTTCTGTGGCTGGTTCACATCTCCCTTGACTTCACCCTTCTTCTCCCCTTCATTCTCAGTTTGACTTTTCCACCTAACCTTATCTTGCCTGGCCAGCCAGTTTCTTTATTAAACCAGTCAGGACATAATTTACACAGTGTACAGGAGTAACACCCACATACACTCAAATATAGTCAACCCAAAAGTACATCAGAGAGAAAATGTGTTTACATAGCTTTTATTACAGTATATTGATCATTCCCTTTTATTAGAAGTAATTATTAATCTCTTAAATCTCTTAACTGTTCCTAATTTACAGGTTACTTTTTTTAAGACAGTGTTTCTCTATTTAACAGCTCTGGCTGTCCTAGAACTCACTCTTGTAGACCAGGCTGGCCTCTAACTCACAAAGATCTGCCTGCCTCTGCCTCCCAAATGCTGAGATTAAAGGCGTGTGCCACCATTACTTGGCTACAGGTTACATTTTTGTTGTTGTTGTTTTGCTTTTTTGTTTTTTCGAGACAGGGTTTCTCTGTAGCTTTGGAGCCTGTCCTGGAACTAGCTCTTGTAGACCAGACTGGCCTCAAACTCACAGAGATCCACCTGCCTCCGCCTCCCAAGTGCTGGGATTAAAGGCCTGCACCACCACCACCCAGCTTACATTTTTGATGGATATGTATATTTTTAAAAATATTGAAGTCTCTTTTGTGTCAGGCTGGGTTGTGGGGCACCTCATACATTTGGTCAAACATTCTGGTTGTTTCTGTGAAGATGACCTTGGATTTGATTGACATACATTGGTAGATTCCATAAAGATTGTCCTCTCTCATTTGCATTGAGCTTCAATTCAGCCAATCAAAGACCTGGATAATCCAGACCCCTCTAGCAGGAAAAATAGAACCAAAAGTCTAGGTTCAATGACCCTGTTTCAGGAACTAGCTGAAGATAACGTTAGATTATAATCTTGAGAATAATCTTGAGAAACAGGGAGTTACCCCCTTGTGATTATCACTGGTATTTTTAGAATACTCTGTTTCAGGAACTAGCTGATTATAATCTTGAGAAACAGGGAGTTACCCCCTTGTGATTATCACTGGTATTTTTGGAATTTTCAATGACCTCCCTACCCTCTTTGGATTACTGGGTTGTGGTATCTTCCCTTAAAAACCCCTTTCTTAGCTGCCCAAGGAACTAACTGGAGACATCGCCCGGGGCACCTGGGAGCCACTCTAGGTTCAAGTCTCTTGCCAACCCTAAAGTGGCTCCCTTAACTAAGAATTGTGCTTCCGTGCTCCCCTATCCAACCTTCCTTTATCCCAATCATCCTGTTTCCCCAAGTTCCCCCCATCCTCCCCTTCTCATTTTTCTCTCCCCATCTCCCCTTACCCCCATCGCACCCCAACCCCAAGATCCCAATTTTCTCCCTGGCAATTTTGTCTACTTCCCATAGCCAAGAGGATAACTATATGTTTTTCCTTGGGTTAACCTTCTTATTTAGCTTCTTTAGGTTCACCAATTGTAGACTCCGTGACCCTTATTTATTGCTAGAAACCAATTATGAGTGAGTACATCCCCTGTTCATCTTTTTGGGTCTGGGTTACCTCACTCAGGATAGTGTTTTCTATTTCCATCCATTTGCATGCAAAATTCTAGAAGTCATTGTTTTTTACCGCAACGTAGTACTCTAATATGTATATATTCCACACTTTCTTCATCCATTCTTCCATTGAAGGGCATCGGTTTTTTCCAGGTTCTGGCTATTACAAATAATACTGCTATGAACATAGTTGAACAAATGCTTTTGTCATATGATAGTGCATCTCTTGGGTATATTCCCAAGAGTCGTATTGCTGGGTCTAGGGGTAGATTGATCCCAAATTTCCTGAAAAACCGAAACACTGATTTCCAAAGTGGTTGCACAAGATTGCATTCCCACCAGCAATGGATGAGGGTTCCCTTGTCCCCAGTTAGTTCCTTGGGCAGCTGAGGATAGGGAACCTGAAATGACCCTATCCTATAGCAATAGCAATACTGACGAATATCTTGCCTATCACCATAGAACCTTCATCTGATGATGGATGGAGATAGAGACAGAGGCCCACACTGGAACACTGGACTGAGCCCCCAAGGTCCCAATGAGGAGCGGAAAGAGGGAGAAGATGAGCAAGGAAGTCAGGACCACGAGGGGTGCACCCACCCACTGAGACAGTGGGGCTGATCTATTGGAAGCTCACCAAGGCCAGCTGGACTGTGACTGAAAAAGCATGGGATAAAACCAGACTCTCTGAACATGGCGAGCAATGAGGGCTGATGAGAAGCCAAGGACAATGGCACGGGGTTTTGATCCTACTTCATGTTCTGGCTTTGTGGGAGCCTAGCCAGTTTGGATGTTCACCTTCCTAGACATGGACGGAGGGGGGAGGACCTTGGACTTTCCACAGGGCAGGGAACCCTGACTGCTCTTTGGACTGGAGAGGGAGGGGGAGATGAGTGGGGGGAGAGGGAGAAGCGTGGGAGGAGGGGGAGGGAAATGGGAGGCTGGGAGGAGGCTGAAACTTTTTTTTCCTTTTCTCAATAAAATAAAAAAAAAAAAAAACCTTTCTTCCAGTTACTCTAGGTAGATCTCCTCTCCTGCATGGGTTATGAGTCTCGACCCCAGTGCACTGGCTCCTGTCAATAAACCTCGTGTGATTGTAGCAAGGATGGTCTCCCATGAGTTACTTGGGGGTGGGGATCGAGTTATCCCAAAACTTGAGTGAGAGTCTCCTACACTGGGGATCTTTCAACTGTAACAAAAAGAGTGGTCCTCCCCCAGTTAATGAATTTAATCCCCAAAGTATCTAAGGAACCCAAAGGATCACTAATGACAAATGGTGCCTATTTAACATATCAAAGCAGACCTGGTCTCTAGGTTCTCCAAGCATCCCTCAGTCCCTACCTGTTACAGGGTATGACTGGCATACCCTGCCCTTTATCCTGAACTTTCCAGCCCAGTAGCTGTGCTGCCGTTCCCCCAGAGGCTTTTCCTATATAATCCAGACATTTTGGTTACCTGTTCTTTTTATACCTTTGGCCTCCTGGCTGCTGCATCTGGTTCCCCTCTATCCCTTCTCCCATACCTTCCCCCAACATGGCCCAACTTAGACTGGTTATGTCCACTCTGAACTCTCCCAGATACCCCTGCCTCTACCTATGCTCTCACTTTTATCTACAATAAACTTTCTCCTCTACCATATTTAGGAACAGTCATGTTGTACCCAGAGTCTGAAACCAAAAAGAAACCACCAAGAGACTAGATCCAATGCAAAAGCAGAGTCTTTAATTACGGGTTACCTCAGGTCCTCTATCTATCAGAAGGTGGAGTAGGAGAGACCCTGAGTCACAGTGGGGCAGGTTTTTTTTTTTTTTTTTATCATAGTAAAGGTTAAGGTGAAGGGATTTCCAGGACCTTCATTGGCTGACATTTATCTAGGCATCTTGGCAAAAGGAGTATAGGTGAGTCCTGGTCTCAGGGACACCTGGTGATCTTATCTAATGTTTGGAATGTTGGGTTCTTCCCTTTAGATGTTGGTCCTCCACGGGTGGTATCAGCTTATGACTTTCTCTGGAACCCAGTGTTGCCTGCCAGTAAACTCAAACTCAGGCCTGCTTATTGGTTGGTTTTTATTAAGTGTCATGGTAGCAGTGTGGCCGAGCTGTTCTGGATTCCACAGTCATGTCCTTTCCTTTCATTGTTGTTTCTTTTTATTCATTCATCTGCAGCTGAAACCACAGGTGTGGCTTAAATGAGTTCCCTCTCCCAAGGAACTTGGCTGCTCCAAGCCAAGCCACTGATCTGACTTTCCTAAGGTCTATACAGATCATTTCCTCTGCTGGCTTTTGCCAACCCCCAGACTTGTCCTACAGTCCACCTCTTCAGCTGCTTCTTCCCTCCATCTTACCTAACCATCCATCTCTCTGTGACCACTCAGGCAGTGTCCTCCCTCCCTATACCCTTTCGGGCCACCCATCACATAGGCATCTCCCTACCATGCCCCTTTTGGCTGCCCACCACATGGGCAATTCTACTAATTTAGACTCTTGCACCTCTCCAGCTGTTTCTCCTCTACCTGCTCCAACCACTTGTCTCTCCCCCTTCTGCTGGGTAAATGTTACTACAGAGCTCCCTGCTTGTCTACTTGTTACTACAAAAGCAACACCGGTGTGCCAGCCTGGCCCCCATCACACAAAAAGGGATGCCTCTCCTCTGTGATTCGGAACATTTCTCTCTGAGTAGTTTCTTGTTTGCTTGGTGATGCCCTGGATTAAAATTCTTATTACCTTGATATTGACGCCCTTTGTTCCTTCCAGGAACTTCCTCACCTCCCCACTAGCTGTCGCCTAGGTGTTCCGGGGTCTGTGACCTTTTCTTGTCCCCTTGCCCTCTAACCTATGCTCTGTCTCTCCTTGTGCCCCCTAGGGCCTGTACACTTCAAGTTTTCTTGTCTGCCCCTGGGTGCTGCCTGCGAAACCCCTGTGGCTTCTGCAATATTGGAACCCTCCCTTGATGAAGGACGCTTAAAAGAAATCCCACAGTAGCTCAGAATTGAGAATAACACATGGTTATTTATTTAGGAGTAGACTCACAAATCAGAACCCTCTTCTGGAATGGAGAACAGCAACCAAGTCCTGCAGCAGGAAAAGAGAGCCGGATGCACACTTTACATCGGCATAAATAGTATAAGAGGCCACACCCCAGTGGGCAGGTAACTTAAAGGCTACTGTCTGTAGGATTTCCTACAGCACCTCCCCCTTTTGTTTAAATAAGAGAGTTCTAAGACTAACACAAAATTATATACAATAAGAACAAATATAATCAATAATTATCCTATCCTAATGAGTTTAAGTCTTGTATAATAAATAACTTGGCCAAGTCATGAGAGGAAAGTAACTACAACTATCTAATCTTCAACCCCATCGACGATCGGAGAGGAAAATAATATTACTTGAGTAAGCAGGAAGTGCAATCAAGCAACTTCCAAAATGTGCAACAAATGACAGAGACAACTGGCTACCTGGGCAATCACCCAAAGTCTCATTTGCAGCATTGGAGCAACCAACTTTGGCTAGGGCCTAGACCATTTTTAGAGGCAGGAAGGTTTTCAAAACTGTCTTAGCCCTGTCTTGGCAAGGTTTGGCAGTCTTTTTTCTTGTATCCTGCTTGTCCAGTCCAGACACCATGCATTTGTCAGTGGTCGAGGCATAGGCAGTTCCTTGCCCAAAGGCCAGTTTTGCCAAGAAAAAAACAAGCTCCAAGTGGAGTGTCTTCAGTGCTCAACGTTCTCTGAGGAATAGATCGGTGCTGCCAAGAGCAGTTGTGTCTCACATCAACAAAACCTTGTTATTTAAACGCCATGTTCAACATTTCTGTGAAGTGGCTGAAGATTACCTATCTATGCAGAATATAATCTCCATGTATCTCAAGAACCTGATTAGTCTAACTATAAGTATGACAAACATAGATGACTATTGACCTATAATTCTTTTTTTTAATTTATTTATTTATTAAGGATTTCTGCCTCGTCCCCACAACCGCTTCCCATTTCCCTCCCCCTCCCCCGATCAAGTCCCCCTCCCTCATCTGTTCGAAGAGCAATCAGGGTTCCCTGACCTGTGGGAAGCCCAAGGACTGCCCACCTCTATCCAGGTCTCGTAAGGTGAGCATCCAAACTGCCTAGGCTCCCACAAAGCCAGTACGTGCAGTAGGATCAAATGACCTATAATTCTTAATACCTATATGACTTAAAGACTAAGACTTCATATTAGAACAACTGTGCAACAAATGAGGACAATGACCTCAAAATGTAAACAATGTATAAGTATCTTGATCAGAGGTAGAAATGTCCTAAAATTGTGTCAATATACAAAAATGTTTTAAGCAGAGGTAGAAGCATGCATGCATACAATATGACAAAATAACTTTGCCTAGGTGTACAAATATTGTGGATGAAAATAGGAATATATTCAATATAATTTAAGCTGAACAGTGGTGGTGCATGCCTTTAACCCCAGCACTTGGGAGACAGAGGCAGGAGGATCTCTGTGAGTTCAAGGCCAGCCTGGTCTACAAGAGTTAGTTCCAAAAGCCCCAAAAGCTACAGAGAAACCCTATCTCGAAAAACAAATATACAAGAATCTATACCAATGTAAATTGCCTATAAATAATAACTCACAAGTATTCACTCTATTACTCACTATTATTATTAGTGTGAGTAAGCTCATACCAATCTATTATCCCTTCCAATTTTCCCTTTTTTTCCCCAAAGGGATCCCTGAGCCTACAATATTTCCCTCCCAACCCCCAACCCTATACCAATTATAATCAAGCCCTAAATGATGTCCCTAACCCTGAGGACAAACTTTGTTGGGAGAAGGGACATCTGTTGAAATAAGAGCAGCGGGCTGCGTCCCCGGCACCCGGCCGCCCACACAGCTAGCTTTACCCGAAATAATTACACGAAAACTGTATTCTTTTAAACATTGCCTGACCCATTAGTTTCAGTTTCTTATTGGCTAGCTCTTACATATCGATCTAACCCATTTCTATTAATCTGTGTAGCCCACAAGCTGGCTTACCAGGAATGATCTTAACCTGCGTCTGTCTGGAGTGGGAGAATCATGGCGACTCACTGACTCAGCTTCTTTCTCCCAGCATTATGCTCTGTTTTCTCCGCCTACCTAAGGGTTGGCCTATGAAATGGGCCTAGGCAGTTTCTTTATTAATAAGAAATCACTGTCGGTAGAGCATGAGACTCTTAATCTCAGGGTCGTGGGTTCGAGCCCCACGTTGGGCGCCACTCTGTTGTGTTAGGAGCGGCGGGCTGTGTCCCCAGCACCCGGTCGCCCGCACGGCTAGCTTTACCCGAAATAATTACACGGAAACTGTATTCTTTTAAACACCGCTTGGCCCATTATATCTAGCCTTTTCTCGGTTAACTCTCGCACCTGGACTAGCCCATTTCTAATAATGTATGTAGCCCACGAGCTGGCTTACCAGGAATGATCTTAACCTGCATCTGTCTGGAGTGGGAGAATCATGGCGACTCACTGACTCAGCTTCTTTCTCCCAGCATTCTGTTCTGTTTACTCCTCTGTTTACTCCTCCCACCTATGTTTTAACCTATGAGGGCCAAGCAGTTTCTTTATTGATTAACCAATGAAATCAAGAGATTAATATATGACACTCCCACATCAGACATCATCTTCTAGAAATACTTCCAGCTGTCAAGGGGGCGATGTTCTTTCTATGGGATCCTGTGTAAGTAAAATGATGGTTAAGCTCCAAGATTACTGATTGATATAATTGCAAATAGTCTCTGAGTATTCGCTAGGGTTTTTTTGAGGTTCCTATTTGGAGTTCTGGCCAGAACATTGTAAAAAAGTGCACCATTTCAGCTAACCAAGTTGGGACCATCTTGAGCAGCTGATATCCAAAACACTATCAGTATCCAAAACCAGCTCTATATATTAATATGTATGTTTAAATGTATGTGTATCAGTTACCTGATTTCATAAGTCGTATTCCTTTTTCTCGATGATCCTTAGTGAATAGTTATTTTTCCATCTGTCAGCATTTAAACATCCAGGTTCTCTTGAATTGTTGAAGATTAGTATTTTCCTATAAAGATAGGAACAGAACCCTGTCCCAACCCTTTTGAGGTTTCATTACCACCTGTATGGTTGTCACCATTGTGAATGAGCTGTCATTTCTCTTTTTCAAATTGAATCTTTATTAATTTTGATGGTATCCATAGTTTTTCTTTTCCTGTGGAAACAAAAGCAAAACCCCTTCCCCAAAATAGCACATCTCCTGCCTTCCATTGTGAGATCAACACATCCTTGAAATAAACCAGCTGATTTAATTCAGAAGACTTTTCTATTATCCAATGTCTCTCTGCTGCTGTTGTCCCTTCTTCATTAGCATTAAGAAAATTCAAGGTTAATAAAGCATTATGTAATCTATTTCTGGGGGTATTTTGCACCTGCTTCTGTTTGTTTAACATATCCTTAATAGTTTGATTTGATCTTTCTATAACTGCCTGACCTATAGGATTGTGTGGTATGCCTGTAATATGCTTAATATTATAATCAGCAAAAATCTGTTTAATTTTCTTAGAGACATATGCTGGACCATTATCTGTCTTTATTCGTGCAGGTATACCCATGATGACCATAACTTCTAATAAATGTATAATTACTGAATCAGCCTTTTCTGAGCTTAAAGCAGTTGCCCACTGAAAACATGAATAAGTGTCAATGGTGTGGTGTACATATTTTTATTTTCCAAGCTCTGCAAAGTAGAACACATCCATCTGCCAGATTTTATTCCTTTGAGTACCCTTTGGGTTAGTCCCTGCAGGTAGCGGTGTTTGGTTATAGAAAGAACAAGTAGGACATCTCTTTTTAATTTCCTTAGCTTGTTGCCATGTAATAGAAAATTCTTTATTTAAATCTTTGCTATTGACATGATGTTTATTTATTTATTTAATTATTTATTATGTATACAATATTCTGTCTGTATGCCTGAAGGCCAGAAGAGGGCACCAGACCTTATTACAGATGGTTGTGAGCCACCATGTGGTTGCTGGGAATTGAACTCAGGACCTTTGGAAGAGCAGGCAATGCTCTTAACCACTGAGCCATCTCTCCAGCCCCAACATGCTGTTTTTTATGAAATTCTGAGGCCTGCAACACACTTACAATCAATAATTGATCAATTTCCATATTACCTTGGGCTAGAGAACCTGGGAGACCCATATGGGATTGGATGTGTGTTATGTATATAGGACAAAGCCTGTTCCTGAGTATGTCTTGCACTTGGATAAATAATAAAGTCAATTCTGTATCATCTGGTATAAATCCAGCCATTTCAATATACAAGACAACTGTTTCTGCATGTTGTGAATCAGTAATTATACTAAGAGATTCTTTAAAATCCTTTAGCACCATAAGAATAGCATTAATTCTGCCTATTGTACAGAACTATAAGGGCTTTGTTCCATCTTAGTTAATTATTCTGATTTGTAACTGCCTTCCCTGATTTATTAGCATCAGTATAAAATGTACAGGCTCAAGTTATTGGAGCATCATGTACAATTCGGGGAAGAATCCAAGAAGTTCTCTTTATTTACCTATTGCTTTGGGGATAGTTGCTATTAATTTCTCCCAAAAATTAGCACAAGCTCTTTGCCATGGTTCATTGTCTTCCCACAACTTTTTTATTCCATCAATAGTGAAAGGCACTATAATCTCTGCTGGGTCTATACCTGCTAGTTGATGAAGTCTCAATTTACTTATTTTATACTTAATTCAGAGACTTTTTCTGCATAAGTTTTTAATTTTTTACTTGGTTTATGTGGTAAAAAGATCCATTCTAAGATAATATTGTTCTTCTGCATTAAAATTCCTGTAGGAGACATTCTGGAAGGCAATATAATTAGAATACAATTAAGATTTGGATTCACCCTATCCACATGTGCTTTCTGTAATTTCTCCTCAACAATTGTCAATTCCTTTTCTGCTTCAGCTGTTAGTTCTCTGGGACTATTCTAAGGTTAAATGAATTATTAAATCAGGTGTTATCCCAACAGCTGGTCATAGACTGGAAATGTCTCCTAACAATCTTTGAAAGCCATTTGTCCGTTTTATGTCCTAATTTTATGTAAACCTATTTTATAACCTAGGTAATTGATAGAATCTCCTCTCTGTATTTTTTCAGGAGCAATTTGTAATCCCCATTTTGTCAAAACTTTCTTTACTTCTTCAAATGTTTGAATCAGATATCAAAATGTCATCCATGTAATAATAAATTATAGACTTAGGGAATTGCTTATGTATTATTTCCAATGGCTGACTTACAAAGTATTGACACAGAGTGGGGATATTGAGCATCCCTTGTGGGAGTATAGTACATTGATATCTCCTAGTAGGCTGAGAATTATTTTAAGTAGGCACTGTGAAGGCAAATTTTTCTCTATCCTTTTCTTGTAAAGGTATAGTGAAGAAAACAATCTTTCAAATCAATAAGTATAAGAGGCCATCCTTTGGGTGCCAGAGAAGGCAGAGGAATTCCAGATTGTAAAGGACCCACAGGTTGAATTACCTATTGACAGCTCTTAGATCTGTCACCATTTTCCATTTACCAGATTTCTTTTTTACAACAAATACAGGAGAATTCCAAGGGCTGGTTAATTCTTCAATATGGTGAGCATCGAGCATCTAGTTGCTCTTATACCAGCTGTTCTAAAGCCTGCAGCTTTTCTTCAGTTAGTGGCCATTGCTTAACCCATATTGGTTTCTCAGTTAACCATTTTAAAGGTAGGGCTGTTCATACCTCTAAAGGTTTGCTAGTTGCTTTATGTTCTTGTACAGCCTAAATGGCTGGTGACCTTTGTGTATAGTACCTTATAATATCCTTTCCAGAATTATGAGTTTTATGAGTTCCTAGGACTGCAGGAATGTTAATCTGGGTATTCCATTGCTGCAGCAGGTTATGATCCCATACATTTACTGCAATATTAGTCACATATGGCCTCAGCTTCCCTCTCTGACCTTCTGGCCTAATGCAGTCAACTCATCTCATGCTTTATTTATCTTGAGATATGGTTCCAATTCCTAGTAATTGAACATCTGCCTCGAAGAGGCCAATTTGGATGCCAAGATTCTGCCTGAGGGTTTGTCTGCACATGCATGGCTCCTAGAACCCGGAAATATCAGCCTTATGTGGCTGAAATCATTACACTTATAATTAAAACCTATACATAGGAATTTTAATTTGCTACAACATCCAATATATGTGATTCAACTTTTGTCTTGAATATACTATATATGTAACTTAGATTCAATGCTTGTTTAGGAAAATATGTTTTAAATAGCAACTATGTGACTCTCCTCCATCTTGGCTGATGACCTTCAAGATGTAAGCAGTCACTTAACTGGCAGCCATATTTACTAAAATTTCTCAGTCCTACTGAGCTTAGAACATATATATGTGATTCAGCTCTCAATTACAATATACTCTGTATGGTGATAAAATCTTAAGGTTGTAAAGGTTTATTCAGATTAACATAAGCTAATTTAGAGATTTATACCTAAGTACTTATGTCTTTCTCAATTAGTCAACACAAAGTTTCTAGAAATAACATATGTCTGAAAAAACACCCCCCCCCCCCAAAAAAAAGAGTCATCGAGGTGGTATTATTTTTTTAAAAAAAGACATGAAGGGGTCATTGAGAACAACTGAATCTTGGCACTTTGTGGCGGAATGAAGTTCCTAAAGAGAGCCCAGGAGAGTCTATTGGTGGAAGTGCAGCCCAGTTACAATGAGAGTCTAAGAAAGTCTAAGGACAAAAAATCTGAAGAAAATTCTGAAGGTACAAGAAAGTGATTTCAGATAATCAAAAAATATTCCAGACTTCTTTCCCACTCTATGCTATTGTTATATTAAAATTTTAAAGGCTCAGGAAACCTACTCTCCATGGTTTAACAAGACCACTTGCACAGTGGGGTTTGGAGACTGCTCACCAGCCGGTTACTTAAAGACAATGCTTATCCCTATAACACCTAAATCAACTTCTAAAGTACCTGTCCAATATGCTTGCTTTCTTTATGATCAAACTAGAGATTACTTTTGACATTGGTCCTTTAGGAAACCTAATGCATATTCAGGAAGGCCTTCTACCTTTTATGCAGAATGGGGAATCTTTTACATCCTACTTAAGGACCCAGCACACCCAGTGTAGGAAATAGGGGTCTGGCAGCGGTGGCACATGTCTTTAATCCCAGCACTCAGGAGGCACAGGCAGGTAGACCTCTGAGTTTAAGGCTGGCCTACAGAGGAAGACCAGTGTCACTGATAAACCATTTATCTAGTATTTATCATAACTGCTCCTCAGGCATGATCAAAATACAGAGGGTGCACACCCCACTCTCAACCCCTAAGTGTAGACATGGTAGAAGTGGTCCAGTGCTTCTCAAGGTCCTTACGTCCCTGTCACACCATCTCTTGTTTCAGACCTTAACCTCCAAGTATCAACTATTGAATAATAACAACAATACTCTGCCTGGTCACTTTGGAAAATATTGGTTGCGTGTCCCTGCTAGGTCAGACTCACAGTCACCATTTGTGGCTTTGCCCATTGGCTTATTAGATTCTCTCACCTTGCTGCTCACTAATTGTTCTAAGCCAAATGTCACGATCCCTTGGCTCTCCCACATCTCTCTCTTCAGTATCCCAGACTGCTTTAACTCCTCAGGAGCACACCTTCTGGGCACACTGGATTCCTTAAACTTTAACAATGCCCTCACCCTGGGCAATACCATTCAGCCCCTGTGTCCAAATGTCCACAACACCTCAGTCCTTTGCCTACCTTCTGGCTGGTCTGGGACTTGTACCCTGGTGTTTCTTTTTCCAAAACTAGAAGTGATACCAATAATGAACTCAGGCAGGTTCCCGTCACAAGGGGTTGTTTGTTTCTTTTTTTTTCTTTTTTTGGTTTTTCAAGAAAGGGTTTCACTGTTTAACTCTAGCTGTCCTGGAACTTACTTTGTAGACCAGGCTGGCCTACTCAGAGATTTGCCTGCCTCTGCCTCTCAAGTGCTGGATTAAAGGTGTGTACCACCACCGTCCTGCCCATCACAGGGGGTACAGCAGCATAGCATGACAAATTAACAGCTCAGATACCATGCTTTCTAGCAGTCCTGGGGTCACCACTGGTGTTGTCTCTGGAGCAGCAAGACTGACGACTTCTCTAGCTCTTTCCCATCAGTTCTCCTCTGGATTCATCCAGGGTCGCCAACAGGTGGCTCCGAACATACTTAGCCTCCAGGGCAAGACTGACTACTTCTCTAGCTCTTTCCCATCAGTTCTCCTCTGGATTCATCCAGGGCCTCCAACAGGTGGCTCAGAACATACTTAGCCTCCAGGGCAAGACCGACGACTTCTCTAGCTCTTTCCCATCAGTTCTCCTCTGAATTCATCCAGGGCCTCCAACAGGTGGCTCAGAACACACTTAGCCTCCAGGGCCAGACTGACGACTTCTCTAGCTCTTTCCCATCAGTTCTCCTCTGGATTCATCCAGGGTCGCCAACAGGTGGCTCCGAACATACTTAGCCTCCAGGGCCAGACCGACGACTTCTCTAGCTCTTTCCCATCAGTTCTCCTCTGGATTCATCCAGGGCCTCCAACAGGTGGCTCAGAACATACTTAGCCTCCAGGGCAAGACTGACTACTTCTCTAGCTCTTTCCCATCAGTTCTCCTCTGAATTCATCCAGGGTCTCCAACAGGTGGCTCAGAACATACTTAGCCTCCAGGGCCAGACTGACGACTTCTCTAGCTCTTTCCCATCAGTTTTCCTCTGAATTCATCCAGGGCCTCCAACAGGTGGCTCAGAACATACTTAGCCTCCACCGTGGTCCTACAGAATCAGGGAGGATTGGATCTGTTAACAGCAGATAGAGATGTCCCTTACCTCTTCCTCGGGGAGAAATGATGCTTTTATGTCTAACAGTAGGAGACAGTAAAAGAGAAGATCTGAGAAAATGTAAGAATGCCTATGGTTGATGGATTCTGGACAACCCAATGTGGAATTGGATATTTCTTAACTGCCTTTCTCCTAATTGCACACTGCCTTATAAACTTCTTGTCTAGATTTCTTCAAGAGCAGATCCAAAAGATTTCTAACTAGACTTTTAATAAGTTGCTATTACAGGATTATCTGCCCCTAATTATGAAACCAGAGGTGTATGTCCTAATGATGAAGAACAAGCTTGCCCCTTGGACTTTGATGCCCCCATAATATTACCCCTTTCCTGACCTCTGATTGTTTATTGACAATAAACTAAAAAGGGAGGATGTAGCATAAAAAGCTCACTTCTGGGTTGTGAAATGGCCCTACACTGATCCCTGAGCTCAGAAACCCACCAATCCCTGTGCTCACCCCAAGCTCAGGACTTGAAATCCCACCAGTCCCCATGCTGGAAAACTCCACCCTGAAAAATCTCACCCCCTAAGAGAACTTATTATGTGGGATTCCCCCTCTGTATGCTGTGAATACCATTGATTAATAAAGGACTGCTTTGAGCCTATAGCAGAGCAGAGCAGACATATCTAGGGGGGGGGGACTAAAATAAATGCTGAGAGAATGACGGGCACAGTAAAGGAGAAGCCATGCAGCTCCACTGGAGACAGACACCAGAACTTTAGCAGTAAGCCACAGCCATGTGGCAAAATACAGATTACTAGAAAGGGGTTAAATTAAGATATAAGAGTTAACCAATATAAAACTAGAGCTAATGGGCCAAGTATAGTTTCTGTGTGATTATTTTGGGGCTGAGCAGCCGGGTACCAACAAGCAGCCTCCTCACAACAATGGCTAACTACATCCACATAAAAACCTGATAAATCTTAAAAAGGAATTCTAGACACAAAAGAACAGAGTTAAGCATGGCTTCTTGGTAGCTAGCATTTTGCTGGTGGCGTGCCACAGCTCCTTTAACAGAGTTTTTCCTGATTCAATGGTACCAGAAAAAAGCCAAGTTATTTTGCCTGCTTTCTGGGCCGTGCTGCCAGCACAATTTCTGACTCTTTCAGGAGATCAGGCATTTAAATGAAGTTTGTAAGCAGCTTGGTACAAACTGCTTAATGACATGACATAGACCAGCTGCATACTTAGAACTGGGGCAGTGTGCATAGCTCAGGGGCAGTGAGCAGACCTCCTTTGCCATGCCATGTTGGACTGGGCGGGGCAAGCAGGAAGTGCCATATTTGACCTAGCAATGCCACAGCTTAAGTTTTTAAGAAGTGCTTAGCATTTTAAGAAGCACTATTGGATGGTAAAGAATTACAGATACACAATAGGAAAGATTCAAACATAAAAGACTTCTAAATGAGTCACACAGTGTTGGAAAAATGTGCGTAGGCTTGGGAGAGAGAAGAAAAAGAATATAGACAGTTATAAAAAGAAGTAAATTGTATCCAAGGTAAAGTCTTTAAAAAGACAATACAGACAGTCATAGATTAAAGGAGTAAAAAAGTAATAAGCCATGTAAAAATGGAATATACACAGAGAGCTTGCATTACATATATTATTGTGTTTTCTTTGAATTTTTTGACTGTGAAGGAGCTAAATAATAAACATATATATTTTAAAGGTATCTTGATTTCAAAATATGGATCTAAGATTATATCGCTTTGGAAAAGAGGTTCTTCTTTTGTTTCCACAGAGGATGAGAACCTGTGGATTGCATCCAGACTAATATGGTTTGATGGATCAAGAACCCCTGAAAGGTTGCCTTGAACACTCTTCAAAAAATTACTTTGCCCAATAAACAGCAGGAAGAAGTTTGGAGAAGAACTACGCCCATATTCCCAAATATTGTTTATAAATGTTTGTTTACATTTAAAGGGGGATATGCTCTAGATATTTACATTGGTATGGATTTTGGTTTATTAATACAAATTTTAGGTCAATTTTGTTATACTGCGTATATGTATTTCTGATCTTGATTAAGGTATTGTGATTGTGCAGCTCATTTAAAAATGTAATGCATAATTTAAAAATATAGCTTAATAATCATCTATATTAATCAAGCTTGTAGTCATGTTAGATTTTCTAGATGTACAGAGATGTATTTCAGATGTATAGGTATTCTTCAAATCTTTCAGAGACCTTCAGAATATAGCATTTAAAATGTTTTAATAACTTAGGACTTTTCATGACAATGAGACATGTCTGCTCCTGGCAACATCAATAACTTCAAGAGGAAGATGGGCACTGAAGGGACTTTGTATGGAATTTGCTAGACATTTGGGCAAGAAATTGCTTTTGCCTGGACTGCTTGATGAACTGGACTTTCAGGACTCACAGAGAAAAATGACTGCTGACCTTGCCTAAAGGTGAGACAGTCCTTCAGAGTTCCTGCTTCATGAAAAAGTCTGTCAGTCATTCAGCAGGACACAGAAGAAAGTGACTGACAAACTGCCAATATGGGTGGAACGTCTTTGAAACTTCCTGCTTCATGGAAAAGTCTGTTGGACACTATGGGCCTGTAGGCTGAAGATGGATGCCCCGATGATACAGAAGAACTTCAGGTGACTGTCCAGACAGCAAGATGTCTCTGTCAATTTTAGAGTTTTGTAAGTAGCTTACAATGCACTTCCTGTTTTCTTAGGTAATATTATATCCTTCTGGAGTTTTTGATAGAGCTGAAGAATTTATAACTATAGTTATAGTTTTCCTTAGCTGTGATAAAAGACAAAGATATAAATATTGTAACTGTAATTCTTGCTTGATACCTGTTTGGTTATATGTAATTTTACTATGTTAAAGTTAAAACCTTCCTTTTTATTTAAACAGAAAAGGGGAGGTGATGTGGAATTCCCCTCTGTATGTTGAGAACACATTGGTTAATAAAGGACTGCTTGAGCCTATAGCAGAGCAGGACAGAAAGAGCCAGGTGGGGGAGGGGAACTAAAGTGAATACTGGGAGAAAGAAGGGCAGAGTAAATGAGAAGCCATGTAGCGCCCCCGCCAGAGACAGACACTGGAACTTTAGCCGGTAAACCATAGCCATGTGGTGATACACAGATTACTAGAAATGGGTTAAATTAAGCTATAAGAGTTAGCCAATAAGAAGCTAGAGCTGATGGGCCAAGGAGTGTTTTAAATAATATAGTTTCTATGTGATTATTTTGGAGCAGAGCAGCCGAGCACCAACAATTGGCCTCCTTACAACAAACTTACGTAAACCTACCTCCCACCAAGTTCTCTGCTGCTTCTTACCAGAGAAAAAGCAATTAACTTTTTGCGTCTTTCCCAGTAAATCTCTTGTGTGAGTTTTGTTGTGTGATGTGACTTTGTGGTGTTCCCTGGCTCTGTACTGCCAGCATACCTTTCCCTCCGAGCTGCAACAGTCACACTGGGTAAGTCTTTCCCCTCCGAGCTACAACACTTGTTTGTATTGAGGAAACTTTCCCCTGAGAGCTGTAACACTTACAATGCTCACACACTTGTCATGCACATACACACATGCAAATAAACATTATAAAACAATAGTACTTTTATCTGTAAACAGCACAAAATAATAATTTTACTTCCAATCTTTTTGTTTGTTTTGCTTTGCATTTGGTTTTTGAGATGGAGTTTCTCTAATAACGGTCCTGACTGTCCCTGGCACTCACTCTGTAGACTAGGCTGGCATTGAACTCACAGAGATCCTCCTGCCTCTGCCTCTTGAGTGCTGGAATTAAAGGTTTGCACCACCACCGCCCGGTTTTACTTCCAATCTTAGCAAATCGGGTCAGAATAACAGATGAAATTTATGGAGTTACCTAGATACTAACATGTTGTATAACAAAATTTTTCCTGGGGAGACGCAACACATATCTACTTACCCTAGATAGGAAACCCATCACAGACCAAAGTACAGATCCTCTAAAGTGCAATTTGGTGAACCAATGGGGTTACTTACAGAAATATGGATGAGAGGTTACTTATAGTCAAAATGACTCAAAGACAGCTTTGTCGTCAAGGCCCACCCCAGCACAGGTGACAGCTTACAAAGCTGGGAGCCTGGAGCACACTGCACAGTCCACAGGCAACTCAACAGACTGGAGAGTGTCCTTTCCAGGTGCTTCAGTTGATCTAAACTTCTTCCGGGGAGGTCAGCGGGCTTCTGCTTCTTCCAGGAAGCTGTTCTGACCTCACAGTCATTTCAGTGCTCAAGGGGCAGAGGCAAGACAGTTGGACCTAATATCTAGACCCTATCGAAAAAGGAAAAAATAGACAAAAATTAAAACTTTTGGGAGCATAGTAAAAATCTTGTCATTAATAAACATGCAATATAAGAAATATTAAGAAGTCTTTCAGACAGAAGAAAAATTGTATCTACTCAAAGGAATTAAAAATACCACAAACAGACAGGGAAGATGGTGTTTGAGCAATGAAGAGCATTGGCTGCTGTTCTAGAGAACCTGGGTCTGATTTTCAGCGCCCATGTAGCAGCTTGCAATGCTCTGTACCTCCAGTTCCACAGGATCAGGTGATGCACAGATATACATGTAGACAAAACACCCATACACATAAAATTAAAAATTAAATACTGTAAAACAGGACTGGAGAAATGGCTCAGTGATTAAGAGCATTTGTTGCTCTTCCAGATGTCCTGAAGACATGTTGGGTGGTTCATGGGTGCCTGTAATTCCAGCTCCAAGATATCCAACTCTCTTTTGGTACCTGAACACACACACACACACACACACACACACACACACACACACAGAGAGAGAGAGAGAGAGAGAGAGAGAGAGAGAGAGAGAGAGAGATCTTTTTTAAAAAATACCATAAATCGGGGCTGGAGAGATAGATGGCTCAGCAATTAAGAGCAGCTGCTACTCGTGCAGAGGTCTCAGGTTTGACTCCCAGTACCCATGTGGTGGTTGAGAACCATCTGTAACTCCAGTTCATGGGGATCTGAACCTCTTCTGACCCCTCCAGGCACAGCATGTATATGGAACACTCATACAAACAGGCGAGATGACTAAGTGGGTAAGGGCTGCCAAGCCTAAGGACCTGAGTTTTATCCCTGCAACTCACACAGTGGAAGGAAATAGCCAATTCCCAAAAGGTTGACCTCTGACCTCCTGCACTTTGGCATACTGCATGGAGAGGGTGACAGACAGACAGAAATAATTAATAAAAAAAGAATAAATAATATATATGTGGAGCAGTATACGCTAATGAGAATGCAGTTTCCTTACTTTACAAAGCAGTTGGAGGTCAGCAGTGGATGACCTTAACTTGGTTGCTCAATCATCAGAGATTCCAGTTCTCACCCTGCCAAACTGGGCCTTTTGTCCCCGTGTCTGTTGCTTCCGAGAGCCAACTCTGAAGACTACCATCGTGGACGCCTTTAGTCCTAGCATTTAGGAGGCAGAGCCAATGGATCTCTGTGAGTTTAAACCAGTGGTGAGTTTAAAGTAGTGGTGCATGCCTTTTATCCCAACACTTGAGAGGCAGAGGCAGGCAGATCTTTGTGAGTTCAAGGCCAGCCTGATCTACAGAGCGAGGCTACACAGAGAAACCCTGTCTCAAAAAGCCAAAAAAAAAAAAAAAGTGGGCCGTGGAGGGGGTTGGTTCTGCCTTTGCTTATGAAGACACTAATGCTATGCTAGCTCGGAGAAATGGGTTTGGTCTCCTAGGAGAAGATTCCCTGTTCTCTGATTTTGTCTTTCTTATGTGATTTCCACCATAATTGCTATCTGCCCTATTAAGGTGTAGTCACAAGGCTCTCACAAGAGGACAAGATAGGACCAACCGATCTTGGATATTCAATCTTCAAAACAGTGAGATAAATACATCTCCTTGCTTTATTAAAGTACCTAGTCTTCTGTATTTGTTCTAGCAACAGAAAATAGACTAAAACTGAAATCTTATCTTTAAACATTTCAATTCTTGTGCCAGTGAGGGCCATGAATAAATATATTATTTGTGTAATTACTACCCAGCAAATGGGTTTAGAAGGAGAGTGATACATTTGAATGCCATCAGAAGGATAAAGCAATATACCATTATGTGATTTGAGGCTAACAAGGAGTCTCATTAGCTTAAATAAACTGTAGTTATTAGGCTAAGAAACTAAGGAAAAAAACAAAGGTAGGAAATTCTACATTGAGTTCCGCATTACCTCATTAGCAATCAAGTCTCACTATGCTCCTGTGTTCCTTCTATTGCTCTGCCAACATACACCCCCATTTGGGGAAATATTTGGGGGACTTCATCTCCCTAGGGGTCTCTTAATTACAGTAATCTATTCTCTCTAACCATCTTCCCCTTCATTACCAAATAGCAAGGAATATGACCCAAAACTAGCCAATTGTCATATCCTACCTCCTTAGTAACAGCCAACCATTCAAGAGGACACATGTAACACTAATGAGCCAACCAGAATCCTTCCCTGAAATCCATATAGGGGTACTAACAGAAATGAATTTTCTGTTGGAAGTGTTAAGCTTGAAAGATTTGAAATTGGAAGTGTTACAGCCATTTTCTCCAGAAGTTTATGTGGAGTGAAAAAATAAAATAAAGCCAAACCACTGAGAGAAGCAGAACGTAGAGGAAAATATTTAACCCATTGATCGAGCTTCTGAATCCAGTTATGATTCAAGCATGAACCTACCTTGAACCACTCAAATATAAGAACCAATAAATTCCCTTTGGATTTCTCTACATTAAGTTAATATTTTGGCATATACAATTGAAAGATCTCCAGTTAATATACATTGCTAATTTCAAGACATACCAAATAGCATATACCTGATTAGGAGAAAGATAAAGGTATCAAAATCACCTCAAGAAGAGGCACATTGCTTCTTGTGATTAACAACCCTGCTGTGGGCCCTCTAGTCTCCAATACTCTGGCTTTTTCTCTGGTTTTCCTTTTGGAGTGTGTGGTGGTAGGGCTGGACCCAGGGCCTCAGACATGCTAAGCAAGTGCCCTACCACTGAGCTGTATCCCCAGCCAGCACCTAGCTTTTACCTAGGGATGTAGTGTTTTTTTTTTTTTTTAATTTTTTCAAGACAGGGTTTCTCCGTAGCTTTTTTTTTGGTTCCTGTCCTGGAACTAGCTCTTGTAGACCAGGCTGGCCTCAAACTCACAGAGATCCACCTGCCTCTGCCTCCTGAGTGCTGGGTTTAAAGGTGTGCGCCACCACCGCCCAGCCAGGGATATAGTTTTGAAAATGACACAGCATTATATCACTTGGGGTACTATGGATAATTATTGTATTTTCTAAGAGAGTTCTTCTCTCCTTTCCAGTATATAATCTACACAAACCTTGCTTTACAAAAAGAGGTGTTGTTTTTATTTTATAGGATTTTTATTTTATTTTTATAGGAGCTGGAGTTAAAGCTGTCTGACATGGGTGCTAAGATGACAGTCCTCATAACAGACCAAAAAGGCTCTTAACCACTAGGCCATCTTTCCAGCCAGATGATGGTGTCATAGTCCCTGGAACTTGGCTTCATATGGTTGTGAGCCATCATGTGGGTGTTGGGGATTGAACCTGGGTCTTCTGCAAGAACAGCAAGTGCACTTAATCCCTGAACCATCTCTCCAGCCCTCTTTTGCATACTCTTTATGCACTCAAAAAGCAAACTAACCCAGGAAAGTGAGTGAGAAGATAATATCAGCCACAGGCCTGTTGTAAGATAACTATATCACCAGGTAACACAAATGCTTAAACCTTATCTATCTATCTATCTATCTATCTATCTATCTATCTATCATCTATCTATCTATTTAGGTTTTTTCTTTTCCGAGACAAGGTTTCTCTGTAGCTTTGGTGCCTGTTCTGGAACTAGCTCTTATAGACCAGGCTGGCCTTGAACTCACAGAGATCCCTCTGCCTCTGCCTCCCGAGTGCTGGGACTAAAGGCATGTGCCACCACTGCCCAGCTAACTTTATTAATCTAGAGATACAATTTGGGGGCATATTTCCACTAATACTAAAACAATTCTCAATACTAATTCTTCAATTGCCAAAAATCACCTCTCAGCACAACCTGATGGGAAAGCTGCCTTCCATTGTCAGAAACAAGCACACAATACTATGGTTCCAGCCTCCTCAGAGACCCTCCTTGGATCACTGCAGGGGACATCAGGCTGTCTTTCCCTAGTTCTTTCCACTCTCGTTAGACTCTAGTGACAAGAAGCACGTCTTTTGCCCTTAGCTTTTCTGCCCTGCGTACTGTGGTCTTAGAAATGAAATCAACTTGTATCAAAATGCCAAGTATGGCACAGAGAGGATTATTATCTCACAGGATCCAAGGGTAGAGCTGTGACTCGGTTTTATAAGAAACAACACAGGGCTGGAGGGATGCCTCGGCAGTTGAGAGCACTTGCTGCTCTTCCAGAGGACTGAGAACCCAGGTTTGATTCCCATCACCCACACAAAGGCTCACAGGCATCTGTAGCTCCAGTTCCAGGAAATCTGATACCTTCTGGCCTTTCCTGGCACCAGGCATGCACATGGTGCACAAACATACTTGTAGGGGAAACATTCATACACATAAAATAAAATAAACAAAACAAAAATAAATAGGAAGTGCTCAAGCACTAAGACATAACTTCTTCTTTGGCATCTTGTGAGGGTTCTTGGTCTCTGGGACATTTTTCCTCAGTAATTTGGTTTTCTTTACCTTTTCATCTACAGCCTCAAACATGACAGTCCCAAGCTAACAAGGTTTCTTCCTCATGTTCTTGTGGGGGTAGGGAGAGTAGATCATCTTTATTTTATTAGTCATATTGACCAATACACTTCTTACTCATTTTGTAACATCTCCCCCCCCCTTTTTTTTTAGAAAGGAACTCACTGTGTAGGCCAAGCTGACCTCAAGCTTGAAATCCTCCTCCCTTAGCCTTCTCGAGAGCTACAGATACAGGCATGTATCACACCAGGCTTGAAACCGTCTTTTGTTTTGTTTTACCAATTCTTCTGCAGATTAGACTTGTCCCTAACTATGGAGCTGAGACTGTCCTCAGACTCCTGATACCCCTGTTCCCATCTCCCAAGTGCTCGAAAATCTACCACACACAACTTGTTGGAAACCACCTTGATTTCGTTTTCAGAAAATGCAAACTAACATGTCTCTCACATCAGTAGATTCTAAATTACTCACTCCTAAAAAGTGGAGGGATCTGCTGTGGTGGCACATACCTTCAATCTTTAAGCGCCTGAGGGGACAGGTGCAGGTGGATCTCTGGGAATTAAAAGACCTCGTCTCAAAAATAAATAAATAAATAAATAAATAAATAAATAAATAAATAAAGTTGAGCCAGATGCACATGTGGTTGCTTCTACCTACAACCCAGGAGCTGGTTTAGATAGGAGAACTGCTATGAGTTCAAGACCAGCCTGAACCACAAAGTGAGGTCAAGGCCAGCCTGAGCTACAGAGTGAGACCATTTCTAGAAAAGAAAATTTATTTAAGGGCAGCATCTCAGCGTGATGACTGTGTAGTCTCCCCAAAATAAAGTGAAGCTCACACCTGTGGTCCCCCTTACAGTCCTCAGAGTTCTTTCATAAATGACAAGTGTACAGATGTAAACAAAACAAAGTAGGCCTCTACAAGGACACACAGTCCCAAGGAAAGAACAGGCTCTCATTCAAGATGGCTAAAAGTCATACCAAATTTACATTAACACTTTTTTGTTTTGTTTCGTTTTTTGTTTCTGAGACAAAGTTTCTCTGCATAACAGCCCTGGCTGTCTTGGAATTCGCTCTGTAGACCAGGCTGGCATTGAACTCACAGAAATCCACCTGACTCTCCTTCCTGAGTGCTGGGATTAAAGGTGAACATCACCACGCTTGACCTCACATTTTTTCCTATAAAACAACTGTGTGTTAATCCCAGCACTCGGGAGGCAGAGGCAGGCGGATCTCTGTGAGTTCGAGACCAGCCTGGTCTACAAGAGCTAGTTCCAGGACAGGCTCCAAAACCACAGAGAAACCCTGACTCGAAAAACAAAAACAAAAACAAAAACAAAAAAAAACAACTGTGTGGTAGTTGGAATGTAATTGGCCCCATAATTCACAGGGAGTGGTACTATTAGGAGGTGTGGTTTAGTTGGAATGGGTGTGGCCTTGTTAGAGAGGACAGGCTTTGAGGTTTCCTATACTTAGGATACTGCCCAGTGTCTCAGTCAACCTCCTGTTGTCTACAGATGTAGGACTCTCAGCTACTCCTCCAGCACCACATCTGCCTTGCCGTGATGATAATGGACTACATCTCTGAAACTGTAAGCAAACCCCTCAATTAAATGTTTTCTTTATAAGGGTTGCCATAGTTATGGTGTCAGTTCTTTGCAATAGAAACTCTGAGACAAACTATATTTAGTTTTGTTTTATATTTTGAATTTGAATTCAAATTTTCTCCCAAGAACAAAGGGTAAATACTTAAGCATGTGTTTGCATAATTTAAAAATGATGGCTTTCCTGTAGAAGAGAACAGTCTACTTTCAGCCTGTATCCAAAACTTAACTTCTTTCTTTAAAGGTTCATTTTATTTTTAAAGTTTTAGTCATGTATTAGTTTGAGGGGACATGTGCATAAAATTGTAGTCACTCAAAATCTAGAGATGATCCCCTGGAACTGGAATTACAGGCAACTGTGAGTCAACCCGGATGTTGGGGAAAGAACTCAAGGCCTCTGCAAGAACAGTGCAAAAGCTCTTAACCTCTGAGCTCTCTCCCTTGCCCAAAACTTCACTTCTTAGCAGGCAAGAACTACTTGTGACTTTTTTTATTTTATCTATCTATCATCTATCTATCTATCTATCTATCTATCTATCTATCTATCTACTTTGGTTTTCTGAGTCAGAGTTTCTCTGTGTAGTAGTCCTAGCTGGAACTCGCTTTGTAGACCAGGCTGGCCTTGAACTCACAGAGATCCACCTGCCTCTGCCTCCTGAGTGCTGGGATTAAAAAGGCATGCGCCACCACCACCCAGTTTACTTGTAACTTTTTAATGACAATTTATTCTACTTTAACAAACTCGAGGTCCCCACAACTCATTGCTCAGACACTGTTTCAAGCCTGAGGACAATAATGCCTTTTATGAAGTCATACTTTACTGAGTAGGGAACTAACTTTAGAGAATCAAGAAACTTATCCAAAATTACTCCACTAACTTTAAAATGAAATTAGTTCACAGTCTCATGTTTTCCTGATACTTTCAGAAGTCCTACCAAAAATCCAGTTTGCCAAGATCTTAACAATGACAGAGGAAGGGCTTGACTAGTCTTGGGTAACAGTGGCTGGAGGGACACTGGGGTGGTTGAGCTCCTTTCTTCATGCAGTCTCAGAACATTTACGCTCTACGTGGATGGCTTCTCTACAGCATTTCTCTGTGTAATCCCCCAACTATCATGGCCAGATTTCTTAACTAGCAGCTTCTGGGCTGTTCAAAAGTACAAAAGCCAAACTTGTCAGGTAAAGCTAAAGTGGTACACTATCCTTCCTCTCTATTCTGTTGGTAAAAACACAGCAAAGCAAAAACATGGGAATGTTCAATCATATGAAAATATGTAAGATCTCATGAACCTAATCATGTAGCTTCAGAAATGTGTGTGGAGTTTTCGAACTGATTATAACTCAGCGACAATGTGCTCAAGGATGCCAATCAGTAGAGGAAAATACAAAGTACAATGATTAGTTATTTATGAGTCACAAGACCAGAGTCTGTGTGGGAGAGGATTATACAAAAGCATGAATAACAGCAGAAATATCAGCCATGGAGGCCATTTTTGGAAATGAACTACCATCACTTTAGAGCTAATTTATTTGGCTCTTGCCAGAAATATGCATTAAGTAACAGTTTTATTCATTCTTTCCTCCATCTCTCCTTTTATTTCAGTTCCAGGGGTTGATCCTAGGCCCTAGTGAAGGACAGACAAGTACTCTATAAACTGAACTATCGTCCCAGAGCAGGAAATAGTCTTTAAAGCTAAATATGAGCCAAACAAAATGACTCAAGGCTTTTTTACATTTTGTTTTAATTTTGGGTTTTTATTTTATATATTGTTGTTTATGATGGTATCTAAACTAACCCTAGCACTCCCTTAGACCATGGAAGTTTTTTGCTTACTAATATGCTCTTCTCTCTCTCTCTCTCTCTCTCTCTCTCTCTCTCTCTCTTTCTCTCTCTTTCTTCTTTTTGTTTTTGTTTTTCTAAGCTGTAGTAGCAATAGCCCCAACCTCTAAGCCACTCTGTTCTGCTGTAGTAGACATGAAAACTTTATTGTTCATGGAACGTACCCCATAGTAAACATTGTCAGTGGTGGCAGTGAACGCAACCACACAACAAATTACTTCTATATTTGGCCAAACATATAATGAAAGGGTTCATCCCGGAACTCTCTTTCACAGTGACAAGGGTCGCTTATTGGTCTGGTTCCTTCCTGGGTGTAGAAGTTGCCTTCATTGGGCCCTGAGTTGCCTGTGTAGACCCAGGATGACTCTGCTACACCCAGGCTCTGGAATTAATCCTTCTTTGTATTTGGGAAGACTTCATCCCTCATGAAGTTAGTACTGTCCTTGGAAAGTTAGTCTTGAAGGATTATAGCACTCCCTTGCCAGTGTGCGCTGAAACACTAGTTTAGACAAATCTCCAAGAGCAGGGAAGGTTGAAGAAATTCTCCCTGCAGACCCTTTCTGCTTGCTTACTTTGTGCGGTGGGATCTTGCTCTGTAGACCAGTCTTGTTTCAAACTCAAATTTCCCATTTCAGGTCTTCTGAGTGCTGGAAAAGAGGCTAGTTTCTCAAATGGTGGCTTCTAGAATCTTCTATTTGTATGTTAAGTTGTAGTTTACATTTTTTCTTATGTTACTTTAATCTTAACTAGATTATTTGTCCCTCTGTGTGGTCATAACACTGAAAAATTTTAACGCTGTGATTCTTTTATGTACAGTTCTCTGTATATATTTATTATTATCTCCACCAGATATAAGCCAGGCAAAGGAAGGGGCTCACGATCTTGTCTCCAGAATCTTGCATTGTGTATGATGTCAGTATAAGTTGGCTACATTATATACTTGGAAACAAAGTTGTTTACGTACCAAGATTTTAAATACCCATGTGGTTTGAGTCCGTCACAGATTAAAACTGATTAAAATCTAAGTTATAGTCCTTGCTGATTTCTTGAAGAAAAGGCTTGCCAGCATTGGGAGCTTGTGCACCTGCTCACTGTGAAGCTTTAGTTGTAATTCTTCGACTGTGGCTAATTGTTTATTTTGTACCAGTTGGAAAGGAAAAGGAAACAGTTGCTGATGGAGGAAGGTCATTGGTTAAATAAAAAGAAACTGCTTGGCCCTCATTGGTTAGAAGATAGGTGGGAGGAGTAAACAGAACAGAACGCTGGGAGGAAGAGGAAGTGAGGTCAGACTCCACAGCTCTCCTCTCGGGAGCAGATGCCTCAGAGAGACGCCATGCTCCCAGCTCCCAGGGAGACGCCATGATCCCAGCTCCCAGGCAGACGATGAAGCTCCGACCCAGGATGGACATAGGCTAGAATCTTCCTGGTAAGCGCACCTAGGGGCGCTACACAGATGATTAGAAATGGGCTAAATTAATATGTGAGAATTAGCCTAGAAGAGGCTAGATAGAAATGGGCCAAGCAGTGATTAAATGAATACAGTTTGTGTGTTGTTATTTTGGGCATAAGCTAGCCAGGGAGCCGGGGTGCTGGGGATGCAGCCCCGCCGCCCTAACTACCACAAGTTGCCAAAATTGTTGTGGGAAAAACTTAATTTGCTTCAAACCAGAATTGTTTTACTTTAGAACTTGTATGGATTAGGGCTCCAAACATACGTACATTAAAATGGGCTTAATGTAATTAAAAACTTCTGTAATTGTTTCGGTTCCCAAACCCTAAATTTTTAGTCTGCTCTTTTGTCCTTAATTTTATTTATTTATTGATTTATTGATTGATTGATTGATTTTATTCATTTTTTTATTGAGCTCTACATTTTTCTCTGTTCCCCTCCCCGCCTCTCCCCTCCCCCCATCAATCCTTCCCCAAGGTCCCCATGCTCCCAATTTACTCAGGAGATCTTGTCTTTTTCTACTTCCCATTGTAGATTAGATCTACGTAAGTCTCTCTTGGGGTCCTCATTGTTGTCTAAGTTCTCTGGGATTGTGATTTGTAGGCTGATTTTCTTTGCTTTATGTTTATAAATCACCTGTGAGTGAGTACATATGATAATTGTCTTTCTGGGTCTGGGTTACCCCACTCAAAATGATGTTTTCTAGCTCCATCCATTTTCCTGCAAAATTCAAGTCATCGTTATTGTTTTCTGCTGTGTAGTACTCCATTGTGCAAATGTACCACATTTCCCTTATTCATTCTTCAGTCGAGGGACATTTAGGTTGTTTCCAGATTCCGGCTATGACAAACAAAGCTGCTATGAACATAGTTGAGCACATATCCTTGTGGCACGACTGAGCATCCTTTGGATATATACCCAAGAGTATTGGGTCTTGAGGAAGGCTATTTCCTAATTTTCTGAGAAATCACCACACTGACATCCAAAGAGGTTGTACCAGCTTGCATTCACACCAGCAATGCAGAAGTGTTCCTTTTTCCCCACAACCCCTCCAGCATAAGTTATCATCAGTGTTTTTGATCTTGGCCATTCTTATAGGTGTAAGATGTGGTGTAGGATGTTCTTCCTTCTATGTGTTGCTTTCATTGGCCAAATAAAGAAACTGCCTTGGCCTTTTGATAGGGCAGAACTTAGATAGACAGGGAAGACAGAACTGGATGCTGGGAGGAAGAAAGCAGTGTGGCAGACGCCATGGCTCTCCTCTCCAAGATGGACGCTGGTTAGACTCATGGCGGTAAACTACAGTCAAGTGGTGATACACATTAATGGAGATGGATTAAATTAATATATGAGAGTTAGCCAATAAGGGGCTGGAGACAATGGGCGAGGCAGTGTTTAAATGAATACAATTTCCGTGTAGTTATGTCAGGGGTTAAGCTAGCCAGGCAGCAGGATGTGGCCTGCTGCTCCTCAAACAACAGAGATAGAATCTCAGAGTTGTTTTGATTTGCATTTCTCTGATGTCTAAGGATGTTGAACAGTTCCTTAAGAGTCTTTCAGCCATTTTAGATTCCTCTGTTGCAAATTCTCTGTTTAGGTCTGTACTCCATTTTTTTAATTGGATTATGTGTTCTTTTGGTATCCAATTTCTTGAGTTCTTTGTATATTTTGGAGATCAGACATCTGTCTGATGTGGGTTTAGTGAAGAACTTTTCCCATTGCGTAGGGTGTCATTTTGTCTTGTTGATCATGTCCTTTGATTTACAGAAACTTCTCAGGTTCAGGAGGTCCCATTTATTAATTGTTTCTCTCAGTGTCTGTGCTGCTGGAGTTTTATATTTAGGAAGTAGTCTCCAGTGTCAATGTTTTCAGGTGTACTTCCCACCTTCTCTTCTATAAGATTCTGTATGGGTGGCTTTCTGTTGAGGTCTTTGATCCATTTGGACTTGAGTTTTGTGCATGGTGATAGATATGGGTCTATTTTCATTCTTCTACACGTTGATATCCAGTTATGCCAACACCACTTGTTAAATATGCTTTCTTTTTTCCATTTGATATTTTTTTTTGCTTCTTTGTCAGAAATCAGGTGTTCGAAGATGTGTGGATTGATATCTGGGTCTTCTATTTGGTTCCATTGGTCCTCCTTTCTGTTCTTATGCCAATACCAGGCTGTTTTCAGTACTGTAGTTCTGTAGTAGAGTTTGAAGTCAGGGATTGTGATGCCTCCAGAAGTTCTTTTATTGCTTTGGCTGTCCTGGGTTTTTTGCTTTTCTATATAAAGTGGAGTAGCATTATTTTGAGTCTTTGAAGAATTTGGCTAGGATTTTGATGGGCATTGTGTTGTATCTGTAGATTGCTTTTGGTAAGATTGCCATTTTTACTATGTTAATTCTGCCTACCCAGGAGCATGGGAGATCTTTCTACTTTCTGGTGTCTTTTTCAATTTCTTTCTTCAAAGATTTAAAGTTCTTGTCATACAAGTCTTCCACTTGTTTGGTTAGAGTTACTCTGAGATATTTTATGGTATTTGTGGTTATTGTAAAGGGTGTTGATTCTCTGATTTCTTCCCCAGCCCTTTTATCATCTGTGTACAGGAGGGCTACTGATTTTTTTGAGTTAATCTTGTATCCTGCTACATTGCTGAAATTGTTTATGAGTTGTAGAAGTTCCTTGGTAGAATTTTTGGGATTGGTTATGTAAACTATCATATCATCAGCAAACAGTGAGAGTTTGACTTCTTCTTTTCCAGTTTGTATCCCTTTGATCTCCTTTTGCTAGGACCTCAAGAACTATATTGAATAGATATGGAGAGAGTGGACAACCTTGCCTTGTTTCTGATTTCAGTAGGAAGTTTCTCTCCATTTACTTTGATGTTTGCTGTTGGATTGTTGTATATTGCCTATATATATTATGTTTAGGTATATTCCTTGTATCCCTGCTCTCTCCAAGACCTTTATTATGAAGGGATGTTGTATTTTGTCAAAAGCTTTTTTGGCATCTACTTAGATGATCATGTGGTTTTTAATTTTCAGCTTGTTTATATGGTGAATTATGTTGACAGACTTTCGTATGTTGAACCATCCCTGCATTTGTGGGATGAAGCTGACTTGATCATTGTAGATGATGGTTCTGATGTATTCTTGGATTTGGTTTGCCAGTATTTTATTTAGTATTTTTGCATCAATGTTCATGAGTGAGATTGGTCTGTAATTCTCTTTCTTAGTAATGTCTTTCTGTGGTTTAGGTATCAAAGTAATTGTAGCCTCATAAAAAAAAGTTTGGCAATGTTTCCTCTGTTTCTATTATGTGGAATAATTCGAGAAGTATTGGTATTAGTTCTTCTTTGAAAGTCTTGTAGAATTCTGAGCTGAAACCATCTGGTCCTGGGTTTTTTTTTTTTTTTTTTGGTTGGGAGACTTTTGATGACTGTTTCTATTTCTTCAGCAGTTATAGGTCTGTTTAATTTGCTTATCTGGTTTTGATTTAATTTTGGTAAGTGATATTTATCCATAAAGTTGTCCATTTCCTTTAAGTTTTCCAATTTAGTGGAGTACAGGTTTTCGAAATATGACCTGATGATCCTCTGTATTTCCTCCGTGTCTGTTGTTATGTCCCCCTTTTCATTTCTGATTTTGTTAATTTGGATATTCTCTCTCTGCCTTTTGGTTAGTTTAGATAAAGGTTTGTCTATCTTGTTGATTTTCTCGAAGAACCAACTCTTTGTCTCATTGATTCTTTGTATTGTTTTCTTTGTTTCTATTTTGTTGATTTCAGCTCTCACTTTGATTATTCCCTGACATCTAGTTCTCTTAGGTGAGTTTTCTTTTTTTGTTCTAAAGTTTTCAAATGTTCTGTTAATTCACTAGTGGGATTTTTCCAGCTTCTTTATGTAGGTGTTTAGTGATATGAACTTGCCTCTTAACACTGTTTTCATTGTGTCTCATAAATTTGGGTATATTGTGTGGTCATTTTCATTGAATTTTAGGAAGCCTTTAATTTCTCCCTTTGTTTCTTCCTTGACCCATTGATGATTCAGGTGAGCATTGTTTAATTTCCATGTGTTTGTGTGTTTTCTGGAATTAGTATTGCTGCTGACTTCTAGTTTTATACCATGGTGAATAAGTACATTGGGTTATTCCAATTTTTTTTTGTATTTATTAAGGTTTGTTTTGTTACCAAGTATGTGGTTAATTTTTGAGAAGGTTCCATGAGGTGCTGAGAAGAAGGTATATTCTTTTCTGTTTGGATGGAATATTCTATAGATGTCTGTTATTTCCATTTCAGTCATAACATCTGTTAGTTCTCTTATTTCTCTGTTCATTTTTTGTCTGATTGGCCTGTCCAGTGGTGAGAGGGGAGTGTAAAAACTATTAGTGTGTGGGGTTTAATGTATGATTTAAGCTTTAGAAGTGTTTTTTCACATATGAGGGTGCCCTTGTATTTGGGGGCATAGATGTTCAGTATTGAATTTTCCTCTTGATTTTTTTTCTGTGACTAATATGAAATAACCTTCTTTGTCTCTTTTGACTGATTTTAACTTGAAGTCTATTTTGTTAGATATTAGGATAGGTACACCTGCTTGTTTCTTAGGTCCATTTGATTGGTATAATTTTTTCCCAACCCTTTATTCTGAGATGATGTCTGTCTATGAGGTTGAGATGTGCTTCTTGTATGTAGAAGAAGGATGGATTCGGTTTTTGTATCCAATCTATTAGCCTGTGCCTTTTTATGGGTGAGTTGAGTTCATTTACATTAAGGGATATTAATGACTAGTGGTTGCTATCTCCTGTTAATTTAGTTTTCATCGTTGGTGGTGTTAATTTGTGCTTTTTTTTCTTCTTCGGGATTTGCTGTAATGAGATCATCAATTGTCTGTGCTTTTGTTGGTGTAGCCAACTTCCTTGGGTTGGAGTTTTCCTTCTAGTATTTTGTGAAGGGCTGGGTTTGTGGCTAGGTATTGGTTAAATCTAGATTTGTCATGGAGTATCGTTTTTTTGTCCTTCTATGGTGATTGACAGTTTTGCTGGGTATAGTAGACTAGGCTGGCGTCCGTGGTCTCTTAATGTCTGCATAATGCTTGACATGACCTTCTGGCTTTCATTGTCTCCACTGAGAAGTCAGGTGTAATTCTGATAGGTCTGCCTTTATATGTTACTTTGCCTTTTTCCTTTGCATCTCTTAATATTCTTTCTTCATTTTGTATGTTTAGTGTTTTGATTATTATGTGGCGAGAAGACTTTTTATTTGGATCCAGTCTATTTGGTGTTCTGTAAGCTTTTTGTATCTTCATAGGCATATCTTTCCTTAGGTTGGGAAAGTTTTTTTCCGTGATTTTGTTAAATATGTTTTCTGTGCTTTTGAGTTGAACTTCTTCTCCTTCCTCTATACCTATTATTCTTAAATTTGGCCTTTTCGTGGTGTCCCATATTTCCTGGATATTTGGGGTTAAGCTCTTGTTAGATTTAATATTTTCTTTAACTGTTCGGTCTATTTCCTCTATTGTATCTTCAGTACTTGAGATTCTCTCTTCTATCTCTTGTATTCTGCTGTTCATGCTTGCATTTGTGGTTCCTGATCATTTTCTCATGATTTCTGTTTCTATAATTCCCTTAGTTTGTGTTTTCTTTATTGCCTCTATTTCAGTTTTCAAGTCCAGAATGGTTTCTTTCACATGTTTGAATTCTTTTTTTTTTTGTTTTTTTTAAAGTGATTTGCTGATATCTTCCAATTTTTTGTTTATCTTTTTTTCCATTTCTTTAAGTGAATTTTTCATTTTCTCTTAAAGTTTCAAACATTCTTTTGAAGTTATTTTTTAGGTCATTTTCTTCTGTTTCATCCATATTTGTTCAGGTCTTGCTGTTATAAGGTCTTTAGGTTTTACTGGTGTTGTGTTGCTCTTTGTAGTGTTGTATGTGTTCTTACCTTTTCTACTCATCTTTTCCTCTAATAGGTGGGGTTGGGCTACCTGAGATTCTGTTGAATAATCTTCTATGTGCAGTGAATCCAAAGCTCAGATGGTTGTTCCTCATGGTACAGTCAGTGTCACAGTTCTAGTTACCCCATTGGTCACTCTGTGTTCCTGGAGGTAGCTCAGTGCCCTGTGCCTTGCTCTGCTCCTTTGGAGTTTGCTGTCTCAGGGTTACTTTGGCCTAGGTTGCCGGTTTTGCCCTGTTTCTGTAAATCCTGATTTGGAACCCCTCCTGCAGAAGTCCCTGGGTTGGAGTTGGACCTGAAAAGGTTTCTGGCTCCAGTCTACTGCCACAGAGGTCCCAGGCTTGGGTGTGACCAAAATCGGACAGGACCTGCTAACTCCCCCAGAGGTCCCAGACTCAAGCTCAAATCTGCAGAGGTTCCAGGTTCCTGCCCATTCCCTTTGATGACCCAGACCAATGCCAGGACCCACAGAGGTCCTGGCTCAGGCCTACTCCCTCTGAGGACCCAGACTTCTGCCTGGCCCCGTCAAGATCTCTGGTTCCTGCCTATTCCCTCGGAGGTTCCAGATTCACGCCCAGACTGGCAGAGGTCCTGGCTCAGGCCTAATTCCTGAAAGGTCCTAGACTCATGCTCAGACCCACTGGGGTCCTGGCTTAGGTCTACTCCCTTGAAGGTCCCAGATTTATGTCCGGATCCTCAGTGGTCTCTGGCTCTGGCTCACTCGCTCAGCAGTTACTCCCCTGTACCTGTTCCCGGCCTTAATCCTGATCTGCCAATGTCCCAGGATTGGGTTGGCTTCTGCGGCTGGATTTGCTCCTGGCTTCTGCTCCGAACGGAACTTGTTTCCTCAGGCCCTCTCTGTCCTAGGTTGTTTTGTTTTTTAAAACAAGGTTTCCCTGTGCAGTCCTGACTGTCCTAGAACTAGCTTGACCAGGCTGGTCTTGAACTGAGAGATCAGTCTGCCTCTTCCTCCTGTGTGCTAGAATTAAAGGCATGTGCCATCAGCACCTGACCCTAAAACAAGGGCCTTGTTGCGTAGCCCTGGTTGTCCTAGAACTTACTGGCTATGGACCAGGCTGCCCTTGAATTTTCAATAATCCTCTTTCCTCTGATTTCCAAGCACTGCTATTACAGGTGTGAGCCACCTTGCCCAGCCTAAAAGTGTTTTTAGAGATACACTTATAGCCAGGCATTGTAGCACACACCTGTAATCCCAGCACTTTCCACAGGAGGAAGAAGGATCAGAAGTTCAATACTACCCTCAGCTATGTAATGAGTTCCATACCAGCCCAGACTGCATGAGACCCTGTCAAAACAAATAAAAAAGACAGCAATGTGCCTTTAACCCCAGCATTCAGGATGCAGAGGCAGTTAGATCTCTGTGAGTTTACACCAGACTGGTCTGCATTGTGCACTTCGGGCCAACCAGGACTATATAGTGAATCAAAAGAGCCAGGCAGTGTCATCTCTCCTTTTTATCAGACCAACATATAACTTTAAAGTTTTTTTTATATGGGGCAGAGGTGTTTCTTTCTTTGTTTAAATAGAATTGTGCTCTTTGTTTCCAGATTGTAGCCTAATCCCTGGACTCTAACAATTTCTGGCCTGAACACAAGGGACCTTACTCTAGGTACCTTACACAATACTACACCTGATTTGTTGAGGTTTTTAAAACTCTATTTCCTGCCGGGCGGTGGTGGCGCACGCCTTTAATCCCAGCACTCGGGAGGCAGAGGCAGGCGGATCTCTGTGAGTTCGAGACCAGCCTGGTCTACAAGAGCTAGTTCCAGGACAGGCTCCAAAACCACAGAGAAACCCTGTCTCGAAAAAAACCAAAAAAAAAAAAAAAAAAAAAAAACCAACTCTATTTCCTCATTATAACCTTGTCCCATCTGATTACCTACCCTCATTTATGAAACTGTTCCAGCAAATCCCCAGGAGTTATGTGGTAGAGAAGAGAATGGATTCCTGCAAGTTGTTCTCTGTCCTCCACACAGGCACCATGGTGCAAACTCACACACGGACACATTCATTCACACACTAAATTAACGCTGATCGCTTTTTCCCTACAGTCATTCACAACCCAGCACACACCGCTTTAATAGTCACGCTGTCGTCAAACCCCTGGTGGAAAGATAGTGGGCTCACACTAAGAGAACAGAAGAAAGGATGAAAAGTTAGTGATTTTAGAATCTTAGGAAGATGATTTAGAACATGGCCCATGCATTACGCTTTTTTTTTCTTTTGCTTTTGTAGCAGCTCTATGAGATAGATGCTATGTTTTTCACTTTAGAAAAAGGAAAGAAAATGTTTTAGCTTTCAGAAGGTTTCTCAGCAGATTATGTGTGGAGAGCTGGTATTTTAACCCAAATTTATTTGGCTGTCATTCCTCAGGTACAGTCCACTTCTTTCTTTTGAGACATGATCTCTCACTGGCCCAGAGCTCACCGAGAGAGGAAACACTAGTGAAACTCTGGGATTAGGAGGGGATGGAGAAAGCAGGCCACATGTCAAGACAAACCGTCCTCCCCAGAGTGGTCTTTCCCGGGAGACTGGCCTCGGCAGAAGCATGGTCTCTGAGGAGCTGAGGAGCGTTGCACCTCCCTGGTGCTTGTGGTGGTGCTAGCCAGCCCCAGGCGACTGCCAGGCCCAGGCACTGGCCTCCGCAGGAGCGCTGCGCCTCCAGGGTGCTGATGATGGAGGGAAAGGCTACTGTATCAGACTAAGTCAGGCCTCCAGCAACTGCTGCTGGCCCGCTGCACACTCCAACAAAACTTCCTTATTTGGAAGATTCTTTCCTATCCTGTTTGAGCAGGAAGACTATAATCTCTCATTTAAGAGAAACAAGATGTCTTGACCTACATCAGAAAGGACACTGGAAAACACCAAAACAGAGATACATGTTCTAAAAAATCAAGTGTCTTTCTGACACTTTCCTTCAAGGGGAAGGTGGTAAGGGCAGAGAGGAAGAGGACAACCGTGTATTCCCTTCTCATTTAACCCCAAAGGCTGTTCTAAGTAGCAGAAAACTTTGAATCTCGGTCAAAACAAATTTTAAAACCTTTTGCTGAAGTGAAAAACTATATAGAAGTATGGTATAGAACAGGCTTATAATCCCAGCATTCCTAAGGTAGAGGCAATAAGACTGAGAACTAAGGTATACAACAAGCCTTTGCGTCAAAAAAGAAAATTAGATTTGAGAACTTGACTCAGAAGTAAGAATTCATACCTTAGCAACACAGAAAAGAAAATATACATTTTATTTATTGATTATCTTTATCTTTATTGTTTATCTTTAGATCTTTCTTGATTTTGTTTTTTTAAGACAGGATCTCACTATGTATCTGACCTCAAACTCACAGATATCCACCAGCCTCTGCCTCCCAAGTGCTAGGATTTAAGGCCTCCACCACCATGACGATGACTATCTTTAGAGTTTAGTGTATGAGTATTTTGCCTGCATATGTACCTGTTGCCTACAGAAAAGGGGGTCATCCTCTGAAACTGGATTTATGGATGACTGTGAGCCACCACATGGATGTTTAGAATTGAATGTAGGCCCTCTGGAAGAGCAGCCAGTACTCTTCAGTGCCGTCTCTCCAGCCCCTATTATTTATTTATTTATTTATTTATGAGTCTCACTCTATCTCCCATGCTGGCCTCAAACTCAAAGCAACCTTATTTTCTCTGGCTTCTAATTGTGGGATTACTACATGAGCCACTATATGCAGCTGAACCCCACATTTTAAAACTGTTGATGGTATTGAAACTGAGAGAGCCCAAGTGGCAGGAGACTGTGTTCTTAAGTGCAAGTTAATCTTGTTTTTAGCACTGTGTGAAATTATATTTGCTCTTGAAAAGATAGGACATTGAAAGTATTTGCAGAGTGGTCTAGTGAGGTCAGCTGTGTGTCAGCAGCAGCAGGCTACAGTGACGTGAAGAGCCTGGGTGCCCTGACTTGATAACCCATGACTCCTGCAGTTGCAGGGGAGAAGCGGGAGGTTCAAAAGGCCTCCACCTTTGGAATACTGCAGATGGAGGTGTGCACCACCACTCCCGGTTTTATGCAGTGCTAGGGACTGAACTCACAGCTCTGTGCATGCTAGGCAACGCTCTACCAATGGAACTGCATCCTTAGTCTCAGAAATACCTTTAAAAAAATCAGAACACATGCTCCCCTTTAAAGGTTCTAATACCTAAATTCTTCATGTAGGTAGAAGGATATAGCTGATGGAACAGATTTTCCAGGTTCCACAGCTCACATAAAGGCTGGACCCCCCTGTCTAACTAGCAAGACCTGGAGACGCTGCTTTATCTTGGCAGGAGTGTTGTAAACTCAAGATGGAGTTTGGTCTTCTGCATTAGTCTGCAGCTAATGTCAGCGAGCATTATCTTTGTGTAATTACACTTACGAACCATCTGACACACTTCCCTAGGAAGGGGTTTATCCGACTCTGACTCACGCTTTGCAGAAAGCTGGATTTGAGGAAATGGATAATGTACGCCCCGCTGGCTTTGGAATTTTAAACAGAAACCCACATGCTGCTGAGTCTCCGGCTTACTCCCAAATATGGGAGAATGTGTGCCTCAGCCACAGTTGTAGGAGGCATGCTCAGTATGACAGAAGTCAAAACCCACAGTGTCTAGAGTGCCAGGCAGGGAGGGGCAGAGCTAACAGCCACTTAAAAGAGAAGAAGCAACCACAAGACAGGACAGGGAGGCTGACAGTCTAAGGGATCACATCACTTTTCTGGAGTTATCCAGATGATGTCACACAAGTGATCTTTTCCACTAAAAGTAAACCACAGTCCCAGCATCAGAAACTACAAAGCTCACACAGTGATGCTCATCGGCCCAGCGTGTCAGAACCGAAGATGAGCTGAGTCGTGTCCTGATGGCTGGGCTACCCTGACCCAGGTTATGGTAAGAAGCCCTGTGTGCCCTAGTGTTCTCTGAAAGAGAGAGCTGCTCTGGGCTAGCAGCCCTGGAGCCCAGAGCAGAAGTCTGTTGCTCTCTTCCAAGGCCAAAGAGACTCCCAGTCTATGGGAACCCCACCCCCGACCACAGAATCCCCCTCCTGCCCACCAGCACCACACACCCTCTACCTCCCAAATGTTTCCTTAAAAATGTTTGTTTTTAAAATATGTGTTCATCGAAAGCAAACGATGTAGGACTGTAACCACAGCCCTCTTTTCAAGTATTTGCTTTGCATATGATGCTGTTCTAAAGTACTTAATATACAACAGCTTGTTCAGACTTTCCAGTGCCCCTGTGATGAGGCAGGCATATCATCACCGACCCCATTTACAGGTGAGGAAAGTAAAGTCCATACAAGTGCAACCTCCACACACATGCAGAGCAAAGCAAAATTGAGACTCAAAGGCAAGTGGCAACTCTCCAAGACTGCACTTCTTTCCTACACGTGGTACCTGAAAAAGCGCAAGACAGAGATGCCGATCCCACCCTCAGCGCCACGCTGACCACTGGAGTTGCGCTTGAGTCGTGTTTGTCCAGTTCTAACTCTATCGTGGATTTTTGTTTGTTTTTGGTGCTGGACAGCTGCATAAAATGCATTCAATACTGAAAGAAATCAAAGCTTCTGTTTCGAATGCCAATTCTTTCTTTCCCCCCTTTGTTATTTTATTCTGTTTTATTTAGAGACAAATGGGGTTTCACTATGTAGTACTGACTGGACTGGAACTCTGTCCACCAGCCTTTAACTCCTGTGCCTCCTGAATGCTGGAATTAAAGGCATGTCCCTCCAGATGCACCAATGCCAATTCTAATGGTATGTAGGCACAGTAAGTTGTTTAGATGGGCTTTGTTAATTTTAGTAGGTGATATTCTATTTCTTTGGAGGTATTTTAATGTAACAAAATTTATTTTAAAAAAAAAACTGTAGTTGAGGGCCTGTACTTAGTTGAGTCCAGCTCAGCTTTTTTTTTGGTTTTTTTCGAGACAGGGTTTCACTGTAGCTTTTGGAGCCTGTCCTGGAACTAGCTCTTGTAGACCAGGTTAGCCTCAAACTCACAGAGATCCGCCTGCCTCTGCCTCTCGAGTGCTGGACTTAAAGGTGTGCACCACCACCGCCCAGCCTGAGTCCTGCTCAGCTGTCTTGAGAGGCTTGGGTATCTTGCTGGATGTGTCTTTCAACCACACAGTAGGCACTCAATAAATTTTCCCCAATGGAATTGCCTTAGACAAGTTCTATGATTCATGACCTCAGCTCCTGTATAGATATTGATGAATTGTGAGTTCTTTTTCCCCACTCTGGATACTGTTGGGACAAAATAAAGGACCACCTGCTTCAACATAGTTGTGACATTTCCTCACTCTGGAAAACAAAACTGATGCTCGGACTGCCATCCCAAGATGACTACCTACAGCCCTTGCTATATTTAGAACTCTTCCCCTCTCCTGGAGGAGAAGCTTTGCGGTCACAGTGTGCAGGCTCTCTGGGAGTCTGGCAGGTGGAGCGAATGCAATAGGACCTCTCTGTAGTGGCGCTTCTGGAGCTCCCAGGATCTTCTTCCATCTGACCAGTCTAGCGTCAGGAGGCTGGAGCATCACTAAACTAATATAGTGACTGTGAGAGCAGTGGTATTTCACCGTTTGGTCATGAGGTATAAATGACCAAGCAGGACAAATAGAAGGCATACCAGGACAGGTGCTAATCTGGACCCAGGGAACCTGTCTCCTCCCACCTCTCACTACACATACATACAACCACACACACTTCCTCTCCTTAAAACATATTAAAAATTGACAAATGTTATGTTATATACATATATATTGCTATAATTTAAAGAAAGGATACTAAGCCAAGTTAAATATTCTACACTCTATCCTTATTCCTATATCTATATATTTCTTTGCATTTTCTCAAGTGCCAAAATATACATTATTCTCTCTGATCCCTTCAACTTGCATATGTGGTTATTATTAGTTTTTTATGCATAATTACTAATTTTTTCTTTTACTAACTTTTGTTGAAATACAATTTATATTATATATTCCCTGGTTATAACCAAGAAATTGCTCTTATCATCAGTATACAAAAATATCTATAAAAATTTGAAGGCAAGTTGGGTATAGCAGTGTGTGCCTTTAATCCTAGCACTCAGGAGGGAGACAGGTGGATCTTTATGAATTTGGGGCCAGCCTGGCCTACATATCAAGTTCCAGGACAGTCAGAACTATACAATAGAGAAATCCTGTCTTAAATAAAAAACAAACAAAAAACCAAAAGCCACATGAGTGGTGGTGGTACATGCCTTTAATCCTAGCACTCAGGAAGCAGGGGCAGGCGAATCTCTCAGTTTGAGGCCAGCATGGTCAACAGAGTTCCAGGATAGCCAAGGCTCTACAGAAAAATCTTGTCTCCAAAAAACAAAACAAAAAATTCAAAGGCAAATACTTTTTGTTCATGAATACAACATATGAATGAATAAGCAGGACACCCTAAAAATTAAGAGCACCCCAAATGTTTCTTTGCACTACTTCTAGTCTCTAAGCTCCCGAGGCCAGTCCTTATCTGTAGATTAACAGTACAACGCATTTTGCCTGTTTTCAACTCACAACTATGTGCTCTTTCGTCCTGTTTATTCGTTGTCTGCTGTGATAGCCATCCTTGCTGTGGGGGGGGGGTTATTTATGTATATTGCTGTGGAGTACTCTCTTGTGTGAATTCACCACAATTAATTTATATATGCTGTTTGCGAATTGTCCTTGCCTTTTAAGTATTATAAATAGGTCCAGTCTAGACATGTCTACAAGAGTGAGTTCCAGAACAGCCAGGGCTGTTAAACAGAGAAAAAAAATCTAAAAAAAAAAAAAAAAAAAAAAAAAGTTTTCCTGTTGCTAAAGTGAGTGGAGCACACTAACCTAGGTGTGGTGGCGCACACACACTAACCTAGGTGTGGTGGCGCACACACACTAACCTAGGTGTGGTGGTGCACACACACTAACCTAGGTGTGGCGGCGCACACTAACCCTGCAATTCCAGCATTTGAAAGGGAGGCAAGAGTATTAGGAGTTCAAGGACAGCCTCAGACGTACAGAATTTTGAGGTTAGCCTTGGCTACATGAATCCCTGTCTAATGCCCACACCTCCCCCCAAATACATACACACTACATGTATACATGGTGATACATGCCTGTAGTATCCGCTACTTAGGAGACTGAAGTAGGAGAATGGCCTGAGCCCAGGAGTTTAAGACCAAGCCCACAAAATACAATGAGAGCCTATCTTAAAAAAAATATATATGGTGCATACTAACGATTTGGCAAAGTGTAACAAACCATAGTAGCTTTGCACTATGCCAAGGATGCTAAATTAGAAGTGGGTTTTGTTTCTTTCTTTCTTTTTCAGAGGTCCTTCATCTGTGTGCTTCTGGAGTGAGGTTAGCCACTGCCAAACCCGTGTGAGGTCAGGAAAGAACATGTCAGGCAGCTACAGCTGTGGTCAGAGGTTGGGAGAGGAGGCGCCTGCTCACTTCATCATGACCTAGTAGCTGGGTGCATGGCTCCTATAACACCTGCCAGAGCCGTCCTAAGCCAGGTGTGTGTCCAGCTCCCTAAAGAGGGACTCAGCAGTGTCTGCACGCCACCACATAACTGAAAGGAGATTTTAGAGACAGCGGGGGGAGGGGGGGCATGCTCTGCCACACTGCACAGTTGATTTTCTTCTTGACTCAGGTTCAGGACTAGAAGCGGAAGCAACAGTTCATACAGACCATTTAACCTATTCTCACAGTTGCCCCACGCCAGACCCTTAGATGAATGAACCTCTAAATACACTGTTCCCAGTAGTTACGCTTTCCCAATTAAATCCAGCTAATATCAAGCATTAAGATGATAACCAGACGGGTGCAGAGGCTTTTACCAGTAGAACCAGCACTGGGGAGACAGGAGGCTGCCAAGAGGTAGAGGCCAAACTGGATTACATGGAAACACTAGACAATCTGGACTACAGCTTGTCCTTTTTTCTTTTGTTTGTAACAAATTTAATTGGAACAAAATATTTATGATCTATCGTCTAGAAGGCTACAAGTCCTGATACTGTTTATTGCCTCCTGCCTTAGTTACAGTTTTCTTTTTTTAGAATAAATTTTATTATTTTTTCCGCCTCCTCCCCTTTTCCCATTTCCCTCCCCCTCCTCGCAGACATCACCCCCTCCCCCTACTCCCCTACCCCTCTCCCCCTCCCCCCCACTCCATTCCCCCTCCCTCTGGAGAATGAAGAGCAGTCCAGATTCCCTGCCCTGCGGGAAGTCCAAGGTCCTCCCACTTCTATCCAGGACCAGGAAGGTGAGCATTCAAACAGGCTAGGCTCCCACAAAGCCAGAACATGAAGTAGGATCAAAACCCCGTGCCATTGTCCTTGGCTTCTCATCAGCCTTCATTGTCCGCCACGTTCAGAAAATCCGGTTTCATCCCATGCTTATTCAGTCCCAGTCCCGCTGGCCTTGGTGAGCTCCCAATAGATCAGTTCCACTGTCACAGTGGGTGGGTGCACCCCTCGTGGTCCTGACTTCCTTGCTCATGTTCTCCCTCCTTCTGCTCCTCATTTGGATCTTTTTTTATTTTTATTTTTTTTTATTTTTATTTTTATGTTGGCTCACATTTCCTTTGCTCTTAGAAAAACACTAATGCATGCAGGTGAGATGACTTAGTATTTAAAAGCACTTCACTCTATTCTGTATCTGCATAGTAGAAAGAGAGAAACACACACACATAATAAATTAATAAATAAAACATTTTATAGAAACCCATTACTATGTTTAATGAGTATATGCTAACACAATCCTTGAGACAGTGAAACATGAAGATAAAAAAGGAGCTAAATGGAAAAAAAATCATGAAATCCCATACCCTACTCCAGACCTATAGACTGCGAACTCCGGAGGAGTCTGTTCTCCATCGGAGAGTCAGGCCCTAGGGCAGAGGTTCCTGAGCTGAAGCAGGTATGGCCCACAGCAATCCTCTGAAAACCTAGGTTACTGCTCTCCAACCCCAGAGTGTCTGATTCAGTGGATCTAGGAAGGGACCCTATGCCAGGGTCCTCAGCCACAGATTTAAACAACCTGGTCTCATACTTCAAAAAGGGAGAGAACGCATACTGTGTGGAGACAAGTGTGCTAGTAAGAAGCCCTCCGTGATCTGAGGTCAAGCCTGTGAGAGTAGGTGTTTAAGATGGCGTTCTGTGGCAGGTGTCTCGATAAATGTTATCCACAGCGTGGGGAGAACAGCAAGGGGGTGAGCTACGCTTGGTGAAGGAGCAGTCACTTGTTTGTTCAAGAAAAGGGAGTTTTGAGATTTGTGCGCTGCACAGTGACCTTGGTTTTGTCTGCACTTAGAATTATGAAGCGCGGCCTTGCTCTGTCTCATTTATCACTGTCTCAGAGTAACCTTGGAGTTAATTTCTGTGAGATTTTGCTTCACAGCAGACTGCCATGACTGTCTAAGTGGTGTATGCTCTCATGGGAACCACCTGCCTCTTCCCCTTTCCCTTCCTTGCTAATTCGAGTGAGGTGAATACCGCTGGTCCAGAGATTCCCCACAGTGAAAGGTCCTTTTTTCCGTGGATCCAGTGATGTAAGACCTAGCTCTGAAATGAGTGTGAGTGAAAATGCATTAACACTTTCTTGAAAAGCCAGAATGTAGACAATGTAAATGAAAATGTGTGTCCTGGGGAAACTGAGTCAGCCACAACTTTAAAGATATGGCAAGGCCAACATCCTCCGGTCACACCCTTCCCTGAAGCACTAACTGCTTTCTCTAACCAACTTTCAGTACTAAGTCTTACTCTCACCATGCATTATGTGATTGTCTGGCCCCTCCCACTAAACCATGAGCTCCCCTGGAAGCAAAGACCATGTCCATTCTCCTGATCACTGGGATGGGAGTTCAGATGCCATTCCTCAGCGTGTGCTAAATCTCTGTAGGCAGAGACTGCTCGTTTGTTTCCCAGCCGCCCAGACCTGAATAATCCTCATTTGGATCTTAAGAGCTCAGTCCGGTACTCCAATTTGGGTCTCTGTCTCAATCCATCACCAGATGAAGGTTCTAAGGTGATATGCAAGATATTCATCAGTATGGCTATAGGATAGGGTCATTTCAGGTTCCCTCTCCTCAGTTTCTCAAGGTACTAGCTGGAGACATCTCCCTGGCCACCTGTGAGCCCCTCTAGAGTCAAGTCTCTTGCCAACCCTAAGATGGCTCCCTTAATTAGGATATATATTTCTCTGTTCCCGTGTCCACCCTTCCTTTATCCCAACCATCCCATTCCCCCAAACTCCCCCCATTCTCCCCTTCTCATGTTTCTCACCCCATTTCCCCTTAGCCCCATGCCACCTCACCCCCAAGTTCCCAGGTTTTGCCCTGCAATCTTGTCTACTTCCCATATCCAGGCAGATGACTATATGTTTTCTTTGGGTTCACCTTCTTATTTAGCTTCTCTAGGATCACAAATTATATGCTCAAATGTCCTTTATTTATGGCTAGAAACCAATTATGAGTGAGTACATCCCATGTTCCTCTTTTTGGGTCTGGCTTACCTCACTCAGGATAGTGTTTTCTATTTCCATCCATTTGCATGCAAAATTCGAGAAGTCATTGTTTTTTACCGCAGCGTAGTACTCTAATATGTATATATTCCATACTTTCTTCATCCATTCTTCCATTGAAGGGCATCTAGATTGTTTCCAGGTTCTGGCTATTACAAATAATGCTCCTATGAACATAGTTGAACAAATGCTTTTGTCATATGATAGTGCATCTCTTGGGTATATTCCCAAGAGTGGTGTTACTGGATCTTGGGGTAGGTCTTTCTTGAATTCAATGAAAATAAAGACTCAACATACTCAAACCTATGGGACACTATGAAAGCAGTGCTAAGAGGAAAGTTCATAGCACTAAGTGCCCACTTAAAGAAAACGGAGAAAGCACACATTGGAGACTTAACTGCCCACCTGAAAGCTCTAGAAAAAAAAGAAGCAGACTCACCTAGGAGGAGTAGAAGACTGGAAATAATAAAACTAAGGACTGAAATCAACAAAATAGAAACACAGAAAACAATCCAAAGAATCAATGAAACAAAAAGCTGGTTCTTGGAGAAAATCAACAAGATTGATAAACCCCTATCCAATCTAATCAAATGGCGGGGAGAGAATACACAAATTAACAAGATCAGAAATGAAAAGGGAGACATAACCACAGACACAGAGGAAATTCAGAAAATCATTAGATCTTACTACAAAAGCTTATATGCCACAAAATTGGAAAATGTTAAAGAAATGGACACTTTTTTAGATAAGTACCATATACCAAAGTTAGACCAGGACCAGGTGAACAATCTAAATAGACCTGTTAGTCGCGAAGAATTAGAAGTTGTTATAAAAAACCTCCCTACCAAAAAAATCCCAGGTCCAGACGGTTTCAATGCAGAATTCTACCAGAACTTCCAAGAAGACCTAATACCTATACTCCTTAATGTATTTCACAATATAGAAACAGAAAAGTCATTGCCAAATTCCTTTTATGAAGCCACAGTTACCCTGATAACAAAACCACACAAAGACTCAACCAAGAAAGAGAATTACAGGCCAATCTCACTCATGAACATCGATGCGAAAATCTTCAATAAAATACTGGCAAACCGAATCCAAGAACACATTAGAAAAATTATCCATTATGATCAAGTAGGCTTCATCCCAGGGATGCAGGGCTGGTTCAATATATGAAAATCTATCAATGTAATACATCATATAAATAAACTGAAAGAAAAAAACCATATGATCATTTCATTAGATGCTGAAAAAGCATTTGACAAAATTCAACATCCCTTTATGATAAAGGTCTTAGGGAGATTAGGGATACAAGGGTCATACCTAAATATAATAAAAGCTATTTATAGCAAGCCGACAGCTAACATCAAATTAAATGGAGAGAAACTCAAAGCCATCCCACTAAAATCAGGAACACGGCAAGGCTGTCCACTCTCTCCATACCTTTTCAATATAGTGCTTGAAGTTCTAGCAATAGCAATAAGACAACATAAGGGGATCAAAGGGATTCGAATTGGAAAGGAAGAAGTTAAACTTTCGTTATTTGCAGATGATATGATAGTGTACATGAGCGACCCCAAAAACTCCAGCAAAGAACTCCTACAGCTGATAAACACCTTTAATAGTGTGGCAGGATACAAGATCAATTCCAAAAAATCAGTTGCCCTCCTATATACAAAGGATAAGGAAACAGAGAGGGAAATCAGAGAAGCATCACCTTTCACGATAGCCACGAATAGCATAAAATATCTTGGGGTAACTCTAACCAAGGATGTGAAGGATCTATTTGACAAGAACTTTAAGTCATTGAAGAAAGAAATTGAGGAGGATACCAAAAAATGGAAGGATCTCCCTTGCTCTTGGATTGGGAGGATCAACATAGTAAAAATGGCAATTCTACCAAGGGCAATTTATAGATTCAGTGCAATCCCCATTAAAATCCCATCGAAATTCTTCACAGATCTTGAGAGAACATTAATCAACTTTATATGGAAAAACAAAAAACCCAGGATAGCCAATACAACTTGTCTTAAAAGAAAGACAGAACTGGAAAGATGGCTCGGTGGCTGAAGTGCATGCTGCTCTTCAGAGGCCCCTGGTTCAGGTGCCAGCACCCATTTTAAGTGGCTCACAGCCACCTATAACATTGAGCTTCTGGGGCAATACATTCATGTGCATAAATTCATACATAGATTTACGTAATACACGTAATTAAAAGTAAGTAATACATATTAGTGTATTTTATCTTTATGATAAGGAAGGGTAGAAGAAGAAAGAAAGAAGGAAGACAAAATAATGGTTTTCTATAATCCCATCCTAACAAGGCCACTGTCAGAGTCATAGTATGTATTCCTTTTTTAAAACTTTTTAAAATTATTGTTTTATGTGTATGGATAGTTTGCCTGTGCACCACATACGTGCCTGATGCCTGCAGAGGCCAGAAAGGTCATTGGATTGCCGAAAACTGGAGGTTCAGACAATTGTGAGCCACCATGTGGATGCTGGGAATTGAACCCAGGGTCTCTGGAAGAGCAGCTAGAGTTCCTAACTACTGGCCTGGCCATCTCTGCTTAGCATTTTCTTCCGGCCTGAGCCACTTTCATTGATGAGGAGAAGTCCAAGGCTAAGTGATTAAGAAGGCCAGCTCCCTGCCGGTTGCGAGCCACTTGCTCTCAGCCTCAGAATCCCTGAAAGAGCCTCTCTTCCTCTGGCCTTCCTGCTTTCAGCCCTGCAGAATTGTAAAAACAGTTTTTCTGACTTAAAACAAATTCATTCTGCTTTGCTTTTTTCTTCTTTTTTTTTCTTTTCTTTCTTTTTTAACACAGGCTCTTATGTAGCTCAGGCTGGCCTCAAACTCACCAAGTAGCCAAGAGTGTTTTCACCTCCCAAGGGCTGAGATTACAGGTGTGCAGGGCCACAGCTGTCTTAAGCTGGCCTTTCAATATGTATTTTCCTGGGCCTTCTAGCCAATGACTTTTACAGCTTCCCTGCTTTGATTTACACTCACTTGCAGAAATTTCATCTTCTTATACCTCTTCAGGTTAAAAAAAAATCATTTAAACCAAACTTTTGCTGTGTCATTAGTTTAGAGCTTGAACCACAAACGTGGTGACCACCAGGAGGCCAGAGTGAAGCCGAGGTCCTACCCGTTCAGGGAGGGGACACCGGTTTACCAGACGTGAGTTAAAACTGTAGTCCTTCGGCTTCAGGGTTACTATCAAGGTTGCTGTTTCTTCTTCTCCTCCTCTTCCTCCTCTTTTTCATCCTCCTCTTCCTCCTTCTCCTCCTCCTCCTTCAAGGATAAATACTCTCAAGAGTAGGAGTATACTGCACAGAATGAGTGAGTCTCCAGGAACAGTGATAAGCAATTGGTATAGCAAATACTGTGATCGAACCATATTTTGGGATACATGTCAGTATCCAGCACATGGGAGGCTCAGGCAGGATGATCCACCTGAACTTTGAAGCAAAACCCTATCCTGAAACAAAGAAAGATCAAGTGCCAGGATTAAAGCCACCATGCCCATGTTGGACAACTTAGCTTTCTAGGAGTCAGAGTTAATAGGACATTTCTGTTTAACCCGAGCCTTGAGCTTGACTTTGTCCTCATTTGGAAAGTGGACATACAGTAGGAGAGCAGTTTCCTTCCTTCAAGAGAATAAAACCACAGGGGAGTAACTGAGGGCAGAGTGTCATTTAGAAACTAGTCCCGACGATGAAAAGCGGGTGCTACGTGCCTTCCTTACATGTCACTTCTGCCTGGCTCCCTTAGTGAAGAGGAACAAAAAGTAGATGTTATATCTGAGGGATTTTTTGCTTTGTTTTCTTTTCTTTTCTAATAGCTGCCGATCCTGGTGGCCTATTTTTGACCAGTTCCTGCCACTGTGCCCTCAGTGGGACAGTTGGCCCGCAGATTGACTGATGAGCTTGAGCCCCAGGCTGGCAGGGAAGCCACAGCTCAGAGCACTGGGGCACCATTATCCTGCCAGAGCTGAACAAGGAACTGAGTGTTTAGAATAACTTCAAGAAAGTCGTGGGCGTTTCCTCTGTCGGGGAAACGAGAAACCACAGTGAGATAATGGATGGCTATATTCAGGTTACAGATTATCGGCCGCCACTGCTGCTTCCTGCTCGGAATTCGATGAAACTTCTTTCTAGTCACTGAGACTGGTGGACAAGAAGCATAGGAGCCGCAGAGCTTCAGCGTTCCGAAGCCTGCGATCTGACATCAGCCAGAGGTGGAATTGTTCTGGGGGGATAAAGCTTGGGGAGTCAGTTCTTGTTTGTTGTTGTTTTGTTTTGTAGGTTTATGTAGGTCAAGCTGGACTCAGATCCTCTAGGTACCAAGGATAACCTTGAACTTCTGCTCCTCTTACAGAGTGCTAGAATTACGGGTGTGCACCACCACGCCCAGTTTCTGCAACACTAGGGACAAAACTGACGACTTTGTACAAGCAAAGGTCCTACCCGTGGAGCCACATCCCCAAGCCCAGGATCTAGTTCTTACTAGAGAAGTTGGTGGATAAGAGACCAACAGCAAGGATTGATTTTACCGAAGCTTACAGAATTTGTCAGGCTCCTGTGCATTATCTTTCATGCATTTTCTCATTTGATTTTCAAAACCACCTTAAGAGAAAGTAATCCCAGTGGTCACTCACAATGGTGGCACTGGGAACCAGAATAGGACTCTCCTCCCTGCCTCCTTCTTTTCCTTCCTCCTGTCTTTCTTCTTTCCTTCTTTCCCCTTCTTCCTCAATTTTCCTCTCTCTCTTTCTTTCTAATTTATACACTTGTAGCCTCTATCCAGAGCAATGTTGGCCATTTCCTTTATTCCTCAGAGTCCTGTCATACCCTTTCTAGCAAATATTTGCTTCCCTGATCCCCAAAATAAACAATGTTTTTATTTCTGTCCTCAAAAGCTGTTTTTTTTTTAAAACCTATTCTTAAACTTCAGACCGGCAGAGCTATATTCTTGTATCTGGCTTGATACAGAGTCTATGTGCAGTGTGTTCTCAGTGTTGTATGCACTAGCACGTTGCTCCGTGTTCACTACTGAGCTGCTGCACAGAGTCTATGTGCAGTGTGTTCTCAGCATTGTATGCACTAGCACGTTGCTCCATGTTCACTACTGAGCTGCTGCACAGAGTCTATGTGCAGTGTGTTCTCAGTGTTGTATGCACTAGCACATTACTCTGTGTTCACTACTGAGCTGCATTCCATTTTGTGAACTTACCTAGCCCCTTGTTGGCGAATTTGAATCCCTCCCCCAGTTTTAAATTATCTTGAATAACATTGCTGTGAACAGTCTTCTTAGTTGGGGATGTTAATTTTTTATTAAATACTGTATAGGCACACAGGGGGTGGGGGAATGCATTTCATACTCTCAGAAACCCCAGACCAGAGTTTTAGTTCTTTTACACTCTTGCCAACACTAGAATTGTCATTCTGTTCATCTCAGCCATTAGAGTGAGTATGAGAATTGGATCTTTGTGATTCCAAACCTATGCAGCACTATAAAACTCTGAGATGGAGCTCCTGCTCTATCCATGGCTCTCTGTCATGGATAGGAGAAACAGGCTCCTGGCAGAAAGAACAGAAAGGGGCCCCTTAAAACAACTGGGTTCCAAGAAGCCTGCCTCCCCTATCCTTTCTTGATTGGGTGCGACATACCATTTTCTAGGAACGTGCTGTTGGAGAAAGCTCTCTTGTGGCTTCTGGGACAATGCATGCCAAGTGTGTGGCCAACGCGGTCAGAACCTGCGGTAGAGTCAGCCCTGTTCTCTCCCGGCGCGGTTCAGGCCAGACTATCAAAGGACCATCAAGGAGGCACTGGGATCCAAAGGCATTGAAACCTTCCAGCTGTGTTCCAGCTGGGCCTCTCCTAAGCCTCTGAACATCTCTCCGTTTTCTTACTTCTCAGTGCCTGCCTGCTTCCGTCTCTCATGGTCTCTTCCAGGTTCAGTGCTGTTTCTAGAGCACCTGCTTCCTCAGAACTGCTCCCCATGCTGATCTAGTTAGTGTTCATGAACAGGGTAGCCTCTTTCACTCCGTATTTTTATAAACAGTGTCCCCACAGAAGGTATTCTCCCCAGGAATATGCTCCTTGCAATCAATCTGGCAGATGCCTCATCCCTCACAAGTCAGTTCGAGCAATCCCTTTGCTGTGAACCCTTCTCTAGTGACTCTGCTGAAAGATGGGTGAACCTATCCTGCATTACACACCTCCTCAGTCTACAGTTTTCTCACCAGACCATGAATTTATGGTCACCGGAGACAGGTTCTTACACTACAGTTCAATCTGGTCTGGAACTTACTGTAGCCCAGATAGACCTAGAACTCACTGAGCAATCCTCCTGCCTCAGACTCCTAAGTGTAAATCATTCATCTTGATTGCAAAGGTTTAACACATGCACTGTAACCAATTCAGACAGTACAGAATATATAAAGGTGAATATTTCCTATATGAGTATATAAATATGTAATTATTTAAAATGAAAACACTACTGCGCCTTGTGGTTTGTGTTCTATACACTGCTTTTTTATTTAGTTCATGAGCATCATAGATATATATATATATATATATATATATATATATATATATATCCTTCTTTTTTGAGGCAAAGTTTCTCTGTGTAACAGCCCTGGCTGTCCTGAAACTCACTTTGTACACCAGGTTGGCCTCGAACTCACAGAGATCCGCTTGCCTCTGCTTCCCAAGTGCTGGGATCAAAGGCGTGCGTCACCACCGCCTGGCTATATCTCCTTGACACACGGTATTGCATTGAATGGTGCACAATAACTTAGATGTCTCCTAAGCCTGTGATAATATAGTATATTCAACATATTCCTCATAAACACAGAGCCCAAAAAGAAAAATTAAGTGGCAGCTGGGGACTTGAGATGAGAGGTTCATCACAGAATGCTATGAATCCCAGAAAAGACATAAATTAGAACACCTATTTGACAGAACATGCACCTCCAAGGACAAAACTGGAAGGCATAAATGCTGCCTAGAGAAGGCCAGCACTCATCCTCCCACCAGGACTGACAGTTCACTGGCTAGGACATAGAGGGGTCCAGGGTCCTCAGAAGAAGCATCCAGGAGCATAAACTTATATGTAACAAGAAGTTTGCTTTATATGAACAAATTGGTTTTGCAGAAACAGGAAATTTCTCTCATATTTTAAGTCCAAAAATAGAAGAAATATGCTGGATGCACAGGGATTTGGGGAATTTGCCTAATGCCGTGAAGTAACTTTTATGTATTTATTGAGTCTGGCAATCTCGACTTGAGCTGTTATGCACTTCTCAGAAAGTCTTGTAGTGAGAAGCGAGAATTTGCACACAGTAGTAGAATACAGAAGAAAATACTTGTAGAATATGACTGTTCTCAAAGGTGCAGGGAGCAGGTCCCTTTGCATACCGAGGAAAAGACTGTAAAGGACATGGTAAAGCCTGGCTTCTCAGACTGGCTTTCTGTTTCTGCCCCTTGGCCTTGGTCTTTTCCAGCCTGGCTCATTTGGTGCCTCTCTCTGGATGGTGTTTCTCCCTCCCTGACCCCCAGGTTCTTACACTGTAACTCTTCCTTCTACACTGGAACTTCTGTGCTCAGCAGAATGGAAGCTGCCCCTAGATACCCAGTGTCAACTCCTCTGCTACATTCTGTGACAACCCTGCCTTTTTAAAAATTTGCCTTTAGAATAGCTACCATAATCACAATAGCACATTGATTGGCGTGGCTACTGACTGAAGTGATGTTGCCTTCCACTAGGAAGCATGTGTATTTCTTCATGGCTCAATTTCTAAGGCCTTATAAATGTCAAACATGAAATAGATATCTATTAAACATTTACTAAGCAAATGTTTTAAAGGGTAATCGCTGTCAAAATTGTAAATGCGTTATTGTGTGACTCAATCATCCAGATTAAACAATATGTCCTGCAAAGAAGTACACAATTGTACTAAGATTGTCCTTGCAAGTATATTGGTTAATGAAATATCTGTTTTAGCAAAGGCTTAGAAATTGCCCACAGTGTGGTACATTAGTCAGTGGGATGCTATGTAATCATTAAAAATAATTTCATAAGTAGTATGAAAATTGGAATGAGAGATTAAAAGACAGAGCTTGAAAGAATTTTTAGATCAGTGAAATGACTATATATTATAACAGCAAGTATATGACATGCCAGATATGATGGCTGTTGATCCCAGCATTCAGGAGGCTGAGGCTTAAAGAATCAGAGTTCAAGGTCACCCTTGGCTAAAACCTTATCTGAAAAATGCTAAAAACAAAATCTATGAGATATGTAACACCAACAGTGACCCTTGATGCAGACTGTGGATTTGAGGTAATAATGCTTTGTTGATTATTATTATTATTATTATTATTATTATTATTATTAATATTATTATGTTGATAAGCATTGTTTACTACAGTTGTGAACTCTAACAAGTTCTATCTATCATATATATCTTATATAGCTATCTATAACTATCACTTTAGTTAAGGTTATTAATAATGAAGGAAGCTATGCCTAGGGTAGGTGGGAATAATGAGGGAAAACAGGTTTTGAAGTACAGAAGACTTGGGGGTCTCATACATACTAGACAATTGTTCTACTAATAAGTTATATACTTAGCCTTATTCTACTTTAAAAAGCATTTATTATTAACGGAAGGGCATGTACGCCATGGCAACCGTCCAGAGCTGGTTTTCTCTGTTTTTACATGAGATCCTGGAATTGAACTCAAGTCCTCAGGTTTGATCAACAACCAAGGTTGTTGGACCATCTCAACAACCCTCTTTTTACTTGTTTGTTTTGAAAACGTGTCTCACTAAGTTGCCCAGATTTTCTCTGAATTTTCAATCCCCCTGTTTCAGGCCCCCAAGTACCAGGAGTTACAGACTGCACCGCCAGGCCTGGTTTGCGAGTCTTGTACTGACAACTCAGCTTTATTCTGAACTTAAAACTGCTTTAAAACTATTTCTAACATGGCCTAGGAGCCACATGCAAGATTCAAACTATTCATTTTACATTGATATGCCTGGTGATTTGCACTTAGACTCCCAGTGCCGAGTAGGCAGAGACAGAATATTCCTGGGACTCCCTGGCTAGCCAGCCCACCCTAGTCCAAAATCCCAGCCACTAATGAGAGACTGCCTCAGAAAACACGGTAGAAGTAATCTTGAAGAGTGATTCCTGAAGTGGCCTGCGGCCTCTGCACACACAAGATAATATACAGGATCTACAGGGTGTCTGATCAATGATAGGATGCTTGCCCAGCATGTATGGGGTCTTCAGCTTGCTCCCTAGAATTTTGGGGACAATGATTGGCATACACATCCTTCACTTATATTTCATTTTTCTACTACTCTTCTGATAGCAAGATCAAAATTTATTTTCCAGATAAATCCAGTTTGTTTGTCAGTCTAAGCAAGGCTAACTCCTAGATATTCATGCTAAAGTGTGTGTGTGTGTGTGTGTGTGTGTGGATGTTATTTATTTATCTATTACCATATTTATCTATTATCTATCTGCCTTTTCTCTTGATTGCCCTTCAGTAAAAGCGGCCCCTCCTGTTGGATCCACACCCTCGAGGGCTAATTTAGGCACATGAGCAGAGGGATGCACAATCTCAGGAACTTTGGAATCTGTTTCATGGTTAGCTCTGACACCACTGATGAGGGGCTCAGAGCAATACTAAGGAAGAAGAAAGGAATGGAAAGAGGGAGAGAAGGGAAGAGAGAGGGAGGGAGGGAGGCAGGGAGGCAGGGAGGCAGGGAGGCAGGGAGGCAAGACAGTCTGGGAAAGTTACTATCCACATTATTTCCAAACTGGAGAACCATAGGGTCCTAAAACTTCAAACACTAGTGCACTTTAACCCTATGAAACTAAGCTATGTTCAAGACTCTGTAGACTCTAAACTGGGAAATAAGGAAAAGAACAATGCCGGGCGGTAGTGGTGCACGCCTTTAATCCCAGCACTCGGGAGGCAGAGGCAGGCGGATCTCTGTGAGTTCGAAGGCAGCCTCGTCTACAAGATCTAGTTCCAGGACAGGCTTCAAAGCTACAGAGAAACCCTGTCTTGAAAAACCTAAGTAAATAAATAAATAATAAAAAAGAAAAAGAACAGCGTGTTTTACAGCTTAGAGGTTCTGTTTGCAATGATGAAAGAGGTTGGGGTGAAGGGGCAAAGCAAGCTGCTATAAACTGCTTTACTTGAAATGACTAAAGCGGCTGCCTTGGTGACATGGGACTTTGCAGACCTAAAGGATCTGTTTTCCCAACAACCTGATACTGGCTTTGCTAAGGCACTAGCCACCACAGCAGCTGCACTAAGCTGTGAGCTCTCGCCTGCTATTTTTATCTCAAACGCTCACTGGGACTCAGTCACCAGTATGTTGACTAAATCCTATTGTGAATCCCACAGAGATAAGTGGCCCATGGAGAAGGAAGATTATTTCTACTAAATGACTAATTAAGACTCCTGCCCCCATTAAGAATGCAGTTCTTTACTAAAAGCCCGGCCAGAGAACTCAGCCATGGTCAGGTGGCCTCAACAAGAATTCCTGTCTCGACTTACTCCTTCTAGCTCACAGCCCACCTGGCTGCGTGGTGGAGGATGACTGGCTGGTTCGTGGAGTCAGGAAGCAGAGGGAAAGAAGTGAATTCTTGGTTTCCAACAGTAAACGTTTCTCTCAATATTCTTGCCACTCTCAGAAAGACTCCTTAGACCCCAAGTGTGGCACACACAACTTTAGTTAAGCTAATCTCGTTTCTTTCCCTGCAGGGTCCTCCCACAGGCCTTTCCACTCAATCTGTCCTTTTCCTGCCAGCATTGTTGGAGTCTTAGCCTCCGTCCCATTTCACCATCAGCCCGGCAGAGGCCGCCAGAGTGACGCAGATGAAACCAGCATTGGGAGACGTGTGAAAGACAGGGTCCAGGAGCAGGCACAACTTCCCAAACTTCTCAGTCAAAGTATCCCGCTAGGCCAGGCACTCCGAGTCTCCTCCTTGAAGCCCCCTTCCCCTTCTCAGAGAAGAAAACAAAGCCAGTCTAATCTCATTGCGTTAAAAAATGTTTATTGTTTAATGTTTAAGCATTAATGTTAAATGCCAAAACTATGTGAGTGAGATGAGTCAGGGTAAAGGTGATTGTCACCCAACCTGGTGACCTGAGTTTGACCCCCAGGAACCTACATAGTGGAAAGAGAGAAGTGGTTCCTACAAATTGTCCTGTGTCTCTGAATTTTCAATCCCCCTGTTTCAGGCCCCCAAGTACCCAGAGTTTCAGACTGCACCGCCAGGCCTGGTTTGCGAGTCCTGTGCTGGCAGCTCAGCTTTATTCTGAACTGAACACTGCTTTAAAACCATTTCTAACATGGCCTAGGAGCCACATGCAAGATTCAAACTATTCATTTTACATTGATATGCCTGGTGATTTGCACTTAGACTCCCAGTGCCGAGTAGGCAGAGACAGAATATTCCTGGGACTCCCTGGCTAGCCAGCCCACCCTAGTCCATAATCCCAGCCACTAATGAGAGACTGCCTCTCACAGACACACACAGACACAGACACACACACATAAATGGACAAAAACTATTAAAGTTGTCATATATTTCAACTGTTATCACTTAGTAAATTAAAGTTGTGACACAAACACACACTATACACAGTCACATATGTTCCTGGGTGTCCCTCCACGTACGCTGTATTCTAACATAGTAGAACTCAAATGGCCCTGCTAGTGACTTGCTGTACTCTATAACATAGTGGTAGTCAAATGCCCTTCTAGTGACTTTCTCATTCTCCAGTACACATCTAACAGCCCAGGCCACTGTGAGATAGTGTAACCAGAGGGAGGAAGAAGAAGGAATTCAAAAGTTAACTGTTGTTGTGGAAAATTACTCTGTTTTATTTGCAGGTTTTTTTGTTGTTGTTGTTTTTGTTTTGTTTTTGTCTATTTGAGTTGGATCTAATACTCTTGCTATATGGTACAAGTTGGTCTCAAACTCCTGGGCCTCACTGATTCTCCCACCTCAGTCTCGAGAGTATCTGGGACTATAAGTATCCCCCATGATGCCAGACTTGGAAAATGCTCTTTGCTGCTTAAAGAATATAGATCAAGGGCTGAAGAGATGGCTCAGTAATTAAATGCACTTGTTCTTCCAGATGGCCCTACTTCAGGTCCCAGCAGCTCAAAACCTCCTGTAACTTCAGTTCCAGAGGCACCTGCACTCACATGTACATACCTATACACACGTGTGCACACGCACACACACACACACACACACACACACACACACACAATTAAAAATAACAATAAAAGCTTGGTGGTGGTGCTGGTGAACATCTTTAATCCCAGCATTCAGGAGGCAGAGGCAGGCGGATCTCTGTGAGTTCAATGCCTGCCTGGTCTACAGAGTGAGTTCCAGGACAGCCAAGGCCACATAAAGAAAAAAAAGGCAATAAAAATGTTCTCATTAGGATAGACAGAGGGAGGACAGATACTCTATCCTGGGGCTGTTCCCTGTACAAGCGTCCATCACAGAAGTGTCTCTTCTTAGGTCCCAGAATCTTTTCCTGTGTTTGTATTTGTTTTGTCAGAGCAGAAAATCTTCCCGGAAATCCTCCAGGGAGACACTGGCCTGAAGCACGCACTCCACCCACCCTACCTCAGTTCTGGGCCAAAACAACAGGAAGTTACCTTCCCCAGAGCCCAGGGTCTTGCCCTTAGGCAGGACGATGCTCACAGTCAGCTCTGGGACTGCCTCCAGTGAAGAGCAATAGCTTCTCATAGTAGAAAACAACAATACAAAAGAAATGGGAGTTTTTTTGTTTTGTTTTGTTTTTTTTAAGACCATCTCAACTATGTAGCTGTGGATGGCCTGGAACTCAAGAGACCCAACTGCCTCTACTCAAGCGCTGGATAAGGTATATGCCTCCCTGCCTGGCCAAGTTTGTCATTTGTAAGGAATATTTGAAAAACTGCAGGAGTACGGAGAAGAAAATAACCATAAGAGGCTGAGGAGGGGTCAGTGGTGAAGAGCACTTGTATTTGCTGTAGGAGAATATGTTTGATGACAGAGCCTGTCCCCCTCTATTGGGTGCTATGGAATAAATAGCATATTCTCACCATTACCTAGTTAAGATCTGGGAAAAAAAATAAATTCCAAACACATATGACCACAAAGGCTTTTGGTGCTAATTGGGGTTCAAGCTGAAGGTTATAAAAGCAAAGCAAGCAACCACTAGAGAGCTCTTACCTCTACAAAATCTTCAGACTGAAAAGAGAGGGAGTTCCTGTCTCATCCCACTTTATATTCCTCTCTAGTGCTGGGATTAAAGGCTTGCACCACCGCCGGGCCTCTGCGGCTAACTAGTGTGGCTGCTGGGATTAAAGGTGTGTGCCACCACTGCCTGGTCTGTATAACTGGTATGGCTAGCTTTGTACTCTGATCTTCAGGCAATCTTTATTTATGAAAACACAAATAATATATCACTATAGAAGTCCTGTATAAATTTTTATATTGCTGTGATCAATTATCTTAGCAAAATAACATAAGGGAGAAGTAGACTAACGACTTCAGAGGTTCAGCCCATCACAGGAAGAGCATGGCAGAGCACAACACTCACTGTCTGATAATCAGATCTCTGCACAAAGCTGCTTTCCTGTCTCGCCCCTTTGATTCCATCAAGACCTCCAGTATACAGGATGGTGCTGTCCAGATGCAGAGCAGGTCTTCCCTGTGTATTGAATCCTTTGAAAACATCTGCACAGGGGTGATTTACTAATTTCCTAGTAGCTTTTTAATCCAATCTAATTGATGATCAAAACTGACCACCACAAGTCAACTCACTGTCAACTTAACATGCAAACATGTCTCCCTAAACAATAGCACCCTACCTCTTGCCCCCAAAAGTCTTGCATTTACCTCACAAGAAAAATATATTTAATTTCTTTCCAAGATCCCACATGATCTCAACAGCTCCAGCATTGCTCAAAGGCCTGATCCAAAAATGCAAGGTAAACTCTATCTGTGAGGTCTGTAAAATAGAAAACAACAGGAACTCCCGTGATACAGTGATGCAGAATGAACATTGCTTTTCCAAACAAGAAGGGTGGAGAATAGAAAGGAAGAATGGGATAATAGCAAGAATGAGACATACCAAACATTAAATGCTACAGCTCCACGTCCAGTCACCAGAGCATGTAGTGGCATGATTTGCTCTCATAAGGACTTGGCCAACCCAACCCTACCCTTCTGGCCTTCTTGGTTACAACCTACATGGCTTCTATCCTGAGCCAGCCAGATCTTCTCTCTGCTTGTAGCTTAAAATCAGGATGGGAGCGTCAATGACCCTGTGAGTCTTCCATCCCTCTGTCTCCATTCATATAGATGACAGGTCTGCTGCCACCTTGGACCATTGTTCTGTCTCTCAACCAGGATGCTTGACCATGAGGGAGGGAGAGTTCTCTAGACAGCCCTTTATAAGCGGGTTCTCCAGAGCTGGCTCTCAAAGTAAAGTCTTTCAAATAAATTAAAATCTTTTCATCCTTGGGTTCACTTGGTAGACGACCTACCTAGCATTTGGGAAGCCCTGGATGTGATCTCCAGGACTGCCGTACAACAGGGTGTGGCATATACTTGTAATTCCAGCTCTTGGAGGGTGGCAACGAAAGAAGACAGAGTAAGTTCAAGGCCAATATGGGCTGAATATGCAGAAGATTCTTTCCTATTGTTCCAGTGCAAAACACTATCATTGTCTTAATGATCCCAATGCCTTCAACAAGCACACCTTCCTTGTCCACAACTTACTTTCTTTTCTTTTTAGATTTATTTATTTATTATGTATACAGTGTTCTACCTGTATGTATGTGTGCAGGCCAGAAGACAGCACCAAGATCTCATTATAGATGTTTGTAAGGAGCCGTGTGGTTGCTGGGACTTGAACTCAGGACCCCTGAAAGAACAGCCAGTGCCCCTTAACCTCTGGGCCATCTCTCTAGCCTCATGTTCACATCTTTCAAAGTGCTCCTTTGCTGGTTATATTCCACATTTTAAAAACCCAGTTCTAATTCCTGTTCACAGTTATCACTGTAAATTTGGACAGACACCCCAGCAGTGTCCACTGTGCAGCCTGAATACTGTACTGCCTTGAGATTGTCTTCATCAGATGGATTAGCCTGTTGCTTTTCCAAAGTCAGGTTTACTCAAAGTCTTAGGTCATGGATAAAATGTAGCCAAGTTCTTTGAGACAAAATAACACAGATGGTCTGGAATCCAATTTCAGTGAAGTCCTCCATCTCATTTAAAACTTCTGAAGAGTCTTTACCATTCAGTATGAGAATTCTGAGCTCTTATAAGAATCGCCCAATAAAGCCAGGCTAGTGTTCCATGCTTACACTCCTAATACTCAGGAGGTAGAGGCAGGAGTTCACTGTGGACTGGGGCCAGTCTGGTTTAGAGGATGAGTTCAACACCAGCTTGGGCTACAGAGTGAGACAACGTCTCAAAGCAATACAGCACTGTAGTGCAGAGTCTAATTGGTCTTAATAATAAAAACCTAGAGTCAGATATAGGAGTTAATGCTGAAAGATCAGAGAAGCAAAGCAGCCAGCCGCTAATTCTTTTTTTTTTAATTTATTTATTATGTATACATATTCTGTCTGCGTGTATGCCTCCAAGCCAGAAGAGGGCACCAACCTCATTACAGATGGTTGTGAGCCACCATGTGGTTGCTGGGAATTGAACTCAGGACCTTTGGAAGAGCAGGCAATGCTCTTAACCACTGAGCCATCTCTCCAGCCGCTAATTCTTACCTCTACGAAATCCTGAGACCAAAGGGGCAATCCTGTCCCTATGACACTTCAGACTGAATCCTAAGCTCCTATCTTCTCCTGCCTTATATTCCTCTCTTCCCCAGCCATCAGTTCCCATCTCCACCTAGTGCTGGGGTTAAAGGTGTGGACCACTACTGCCTGGCTTTATTTCTCTTTTTAGACTGATTCAATCTCTTGTAGCCCAGGGTGGCCTTGAACTCACAGATCCATCTGTCTCTGTCTCCCCAGTGCTGGGATTAAAGGTGTGGGCCACCACTGCCTGACCTCTGTGGCTAGCTCCACACTCTGATCTTCAATCAAACAAAATATCACCACATTTCCCCTTTTTGTCTAAAATAAAAAGGTTATAACTGATATAAGAAAACTATATACAATAAGTACAATAACTATATACAATATATATATGCAATAAGTACATCAACAATGTCTAGTCCATTTGCATTTGACAAATTCAGAGAAAATACTCCATTATCTAACCTTATAACTAATATAAAATACTCCATTATCTAACCTATCTTGGTGAGTCCAAAGAGTTGTACCTAATTCACTTTTTATTCTAGCTTGCATTACCAAGCTTATAGACTTTACATTTCTTTAGTGAATTTCTTTTCTGAGTCTGGTAAACAAAGATATAACTATCTAGTCTTCAGCTCCCTCAGAGACCCATGAAGGACATAATATTAACTGCATAAGTAGGAAGTGCCAGCAAGCGAAAAATGTGAGAAATAACAGAAACAGCTGGCTCCTGGACAGTCACCCAAGGTTCTCTGCAATGTTGAGGCATCCATCTTCACATACAGGCCTAGATATTTGACAGACTCTTCTAGGAAGCAGAGTTTTTTCTTTCTTTCTTTCTTTTTTTCTTTCTTTCTTTCTTTCTTTTTTTCTTTCTTTCTTTCTTTTTGTTTTTTGTTTTTCGAGACAGGGTTTCTCTCTAACTTTGAGCTTGTCCTGGAACTAGCTCTTGTAGACCAGGCTGGCCTTGAACTCACAGAGATCGATCCCAGGTGCTGGGATTAAAGGTGTGCACCACCACCACCCCCCTGTGAAACAGGATTTTTGAAGGACTGTCTCACTTGTCTTTGCAAGGTTTGACAGTCACTCTCTTTTGTATCCTGCTTGTCCAATTAGGACAGCATACTGTCAGCTGTCGAGGAAAGGGCACTTTCTTACCCAGTGGCTTATTTTTGCCACAAAGAAAGCAAACTCCATGTGGAGTTTCTTTGATGCCAATTATCTTCTCTGAAGTAGATTGGTGCTGCTAGGAACAGACATGTCTCATTGTCATAAAAAAAAATCCTATGTTATTAAAACATCTTAAATACTATATTCTGTATCTCTCTGAAGTGTTTGAAGATGATCTATCTAAAATATATCTCTGTTTGACCTTGAAAACATACCTAATATGACTGCAAGTTTGATTGTAAGAGGTGAATAGTTACTAACTTGCATTTTCTTATTATCTTAAATATTTGGTAATAATAACTTTTAAGGACTAGAAATTTGTATTATGTTGTTAAATGAGTTGCATAGGTACAATACCTTGAACAAGATTAGCAATGTATGTACAGTATGTGTTAGTATTCAGGCATCTGTACTGACCTGCCGTTAAGGTCCTGACAGGATCGTCCTCAGCAGCAGCCACCATGCGCACCTCCTTTGCACATCTGCTACGTTCCCTTTTAAAAGATGGGGCTTTGCCCACCCCCTTTCCCTCTTTCTCTCTCTCTTTTCCTCTTCCACCACTCTTGTCCCCAGAGACCGGACTCTGTGCCCCTCTCTGCCCCCTTCTCTGCCCTCTACTCTCTCCTCTTCCAATAAACCTCTCATGTGAGCCCTGTTGCATGGTGTGACTTCTCTTCGCTGTGTTTTTTAAATGACAACCTTGGTTCCCTGACCAAGAAAGGCTCTCCTGGTGCTTCTTGCTGCCCACCAGCAGTCTGAGGTACACTGAGACCAGGAACCCAGTCCACTTACAACAGCCTGCTTCACTGGGCCCCTCCATCTAACACCGGCACAATGAGTGAGGAAAGGTTCTCCACACCTGACCATTTTCCCTGAGTGAGAATGCATCTCACGCATGGCTTCTCACCCTGTGGCCTTGTCAAGTCCTGGTACCAGGCAACCATGGCTCACTCGGGGCTCAGAGTCCTCAGCCCCGGCTCTGTGTTTGACCAATCATTGGGCAGCCTGTGCCTTCTCAAAATCAACCCTCTCTGAATTCTGGGGCGCTAGGAATGGCAGACCCTTGGGTCTCACTTACCTGCCTCACTCATGGGAACTTTGGCATCGTCTATACCTCCAACTTGTACACTCTGTGCTCCATTTAAGGGCTTCTAAATTTGTCTTTGAAGTCAGATCTGGCCCGAATATCCATTAGATATTGCTTCCTGTTCCTGGTCCACTCTCTTCTTTCTTGTTCGCTGATGACTTTGCCTTCCATTCAGTACCAACAATTGGGTCTCTGGCAGGGTTATCCACCTCTGACCTTTCCCCTGGATGTAAGGCTTCCTATCTCAAGCATAGCCCTTTCCTTACCTTAAGTCCTGGGTACCAGGCGACTGCGTCTCTCTCTCAGCCTCAGATTCCTTGGCCCCTCTTCTTCCATGAGGACATACTGAAACAGCTTTTGCCTACTCAGTCTAATCTTCCCTGGATCCCTGGGATGCCAGCGTATTCAGGCCTTGGATCTTCTTTCTCAATCTTCCTCTGCTTCATTCTTGGGAACTGTGTTATACACCTCTTAGCTCCTATTGGGATATCTTTTGGAGCCCCACAGACCACTCCTTTTAAATCAAATCTCTGCTCAGTATTCCTTGGACCAGACAGTCGGGGAACAGAGAAAGAACTCTCCACTTTCTTTCCTCTTGCTCCAAAACCTGCTTGTGCCTGTCTGCTCTCCCTCTCTAAATGTCCTGTCTGTTTGTTGCAACATGCAGGTCTGATGGAGAAGCCAGCTTCCTCTTGCTCAGCACACCATTTTCCTTACTTAACTCCTGTTTAATTCTGTGTGGATGTTTCTTGTTAGCTCAGGGAGTCCACTTGGATCCACCTCAAACAGTGCTTTGCCAGGTCCAAGCAGCACCCGACAGTTCCACAGAGCCTGGACAATGAAGTGGACTCCAGCTTTCTCAGGCCCCCCAAAGATTGTGATGCCCAGGTCAGCATAAAGCGGTCTTGAGACCACAGTGTCCTGATTCCTGACTCATCTGCTACCATTTCTAAAGCCTCCCTGTTTTATAATAAACCAAAAGGAGGAATATCAGTATTCAGGTGTCTGTCCTGGCCTGCCCTCAGGGGCACTGCAGCCACTAAGAGCACCTCCAGTGCACAGACACTGCATTCCCCTTTAAAAGGTGGGGTTTGTCCACCTCCCCTCTATTTACCTCTTTCTCTCTCTATCCCTCTCCCCCTCTCCTCTCTCCTTCCCTTCCACCACTCTTGTCCTTAGGAACAGGTCTCTACACCCTCTCTGCCACCTTCTCTGCCCCTTCCCTCTCCTTTCCCAATAAACCTCCCTGCTGTATAGTATGACTTCTCTTTGTGGCATTTTAAACATTACAACAGTATATTCTAACAAAAAATAATCTTAAATTTTCCATATCAATGTAAAATATTTAAAACTAGCAGTTGCTTTTTAAAAGTAGATTTAATAATCTACTTTTTCATCCTATCACAGCACAAATACAGAATTGTCCTTTGAGCCCTGATATGGCAACACTCAGCTTAGCCCATATCTCAGAACTTTTCTAAATCCATCCCCCTAACCAGTCACAAAGGCTCAAAAATGACATGTTAAGTAGTCACAGCAACTACCCTACTTCTCTGGTACTGGTTTTCTATATTACTTAGACTTTTTATCACAGTGGAAATCTCCTGAGAGAAGTCATTTAAAAGGAGTAATATATTTATTTTGGCTTCAGCTTCAGTCCATCATGGTGTGGAGAGCAGAACAGAACAGAACAACTCACCCTCTACATCCAGGAAACAGAGAAAACCCTGGGCTTTCTCCTTTCCTCCCTTGCTTTGTAACCAGGCTCTCAGCCTATGGGATGGGGCCACTTATAGTCAAGGTGAGTCTTTCCTCCTGTAGTAAATTCTTTCTGAAAATACATCACGGACAAACCCTGAGATGGGCTTTATCAACTTTAAGTGTTTCTCATGCCAATCAAGTTGGTAATAAAAATTAACCATCACAATTCTCGTGGGGCACTTGGGAAATAGGATATTTAGACGAATCTAGATAACAGTGAGTTTTTAAGATGTAGGGAAAGGGTGGATCTTCCTAAGAGGGCTAAGATTTTAGGTACAAGGATCAGTTTATCTCTTTTCTCAGGGTTAAGACTGCGGGCAAGATGGGAAACTCCAATGGGGATGACTGAGTCAAGATGTTTGTAGCTTTCAACAACTGGGAATAAGAGCCCAGTCTAATGAACTATCCAATCAGAATGAGCTAGTAAGGGGAAATTAAATCAGAGACCCAGACAGGAATCAGTTAAAAATTGAGCCTAAGACCTGAAACCCAAAAATCTGTAGGATTTGAAGCTCTTAAGAATTCAAGTGCTTAGTAACAAAGAGTCCCTGAAGTGAAGGCGACCTTCTCCTCACCCTGTATTTCCAATAAAGGCCTGCGCCCATTTGGGGGTCACCAGTAAAGGGATAAGTGAGAGCTTCTGGTGTGTCAAACCAAAAACAAGGTGCTGGCGTGACCCTTTGGAGCCTGTCCTGGCACTAGCTCTTGTAGACCAGGCTGGCCTAGAACTCACAGAGATCTGCCTGCCTCTGCCTCTCGAGTGCTGGGATTAAAGGTGTGCGCCACCACCGCCCGGCTTAGTGTCTTCTCTTGACCTAGGCAAAGGGACCATGTTACAATATAACATAAAGAGATTTGTTAGAACAATGGGTTGAAACATGGAGCTCTTTTGTTTGTTTGTTTGATTGTTTGTTTTTCAAGACAGGGTTTCTCTGTGTTGCCCTGGAACTCACTTCATGAACCAGGCTGCCTTTGAATTCCCAGAGATCTGCCTGCTTCTGCCTCCTCAGTGCCGGGATTAAAGGTGTGCGCTACTGCCACCACGCAGGCCAGCATGGAGCATTATGAATATATCTCTTGAGCTGCTGGTCTCCTAGTTTCCAGATGTTATAATTCTTTGAAATTGTTCACTGACTAAAAATGTCAAGCGTGGGTGCCATGTCTCAGCCTTCAGGACATACATGTGAAGAGGTAGCTCACTTGACTAGTACCCCTTTATGGCATGGGCCTGATGGATCGCAAAGGACCCTTCAGAGTGAGCTCTGAATGATTCTAGGCTTATTTGTTCTTTCCTTTGAGCTCTTAAGGCCGATACTTAGTAGCATCAGGAGCACACAGGCAAGAATGGATGGAATCCATCCCACACTTTGCTATCTTTGGCTAACTCCCTGAGTCTGCCTCTTGTAACTCACTCTCTGTCTCATGTTTTCTCAACCTTGACACCTTAATTTTGAGTTCAGTCATTCTTTGCTAGATGTAGCAATGGTTTGCATTGCAGGGTGTTAGCTTCCCACTAGAGTCAGCAGCATACTCATAGCTCTGACAACCCAAACTTACCACCCCAATTGGAAAGCACTGTTCTATTCAAGTTGGGAGGCCACACAGTAAACTGAGCATGTGTCCTGGGCTAACTGTGCTCAGACATTTGTACTATTTTTTTATATGACCCTGAACTATTTCCTGCTAAATGTTACTAACTTCCCAGGGGCCCAATTTTCCCACTCAGAGAAAATAAAAATAAGAGTCCCAGAGCCTGTAAAATGAATATAGTGCTTGGCACCTGAACATTCCAATACCTATGGGTTATTATTAATCCATGTCCCCTAAGGGCTCGACCCTTGCCTTGAAGAGGACTACAAACTGCCCTTAACTAGCTTAGAAAATACTGTGTGTGATCTGACCTTGCTGCTGCAGCTTTAATTCTCTCTCCAAATTTGACTCCGGTACTGTTGACAGCCAAGTTTTTTATGGCTCCTGTGGTCTCTGATGCGTTATGTTATTCCCTTCATCTGGACTCCCTTGCTGTCCCATGACTACCTCCTCCACACCCTCTAGGTCTCACATTGAATATCATTAGGTCCAGGAGGGTTTCCATCCCCAGGTCTGGACCAAAGAGCCGCGTTTGCAGTTCCCTGATGCCTGCATTTCCCATCATCACGCACGGTCACTGCCTGGTTATGTCTGATTCACTCTGCAAATTTTGATCTGTGAGGTAAAGGGTGCGATCTTGCACAATATTGAGTCTCCAAAACTAAATCCAGTGTCAGACATCCATCAGAGACTACGTAATATTTGTCAGATCCGTGAAGGAATTTCCAAACTGTTTTAGCACCAACATGGAAAGAGACTTTTTCTCTTCCCGGCAGTTAGCCGTATCCTAGCCTTTCCATTTGAACGGAGAGAAAGTACAACCACGTTGCACTTATCAAATGCTATATGGAAAAGATCAGGCTTTCCCCTACTCCTCCAGCCACCTCTTTTCTCTTCTGAAGGCATCTGTGTTATCTGTTCTCACTCATATAACTTTCTAGAGATGGTCCAACTGGCCATTTTTAACTATTTTTTTTAACTTTTACTTCTTGGCACTATCATGCCTAGCCAACTGCTGTGGAACAATGGTCTTGTACCCTGTAAAGATTTGTCAGTTGGCCAGGCGGTGGTGGCGCACGCCTTTAATCCCACTACTCGGGAGGCAGAGGCAGGCGGATCTCTGTGAGTTTAAGGCCAGCCTGGTCTACATAGAGCTACTTCCAGGACAGGCTCCAAAAAAAAAAAAAAAAGTCAGTTGTATTGGTTTAATAAAATGCTGATTGGTCAGTAGCCAGGCAGGAAGTATGGGCAAGGTGACCAGAACAGAAGAATTCTGGGAATTGGAAAGGCTATCTGCAGTTGTCACCCAGCCGCAACAGCAGAGAAAGATGAGAATGCTTCACTAATAAAGGTACCAAGGCACGTGGCTGACATAGACAAGAATTATGGGTTAATTTAGGATGTAAAAGTTATTAAGAAGCCTGAGCTAATAGGCCAACCAGTTTATAATTAATGTAGACCTGTGTATGTGTGTGGTTTTTTGTTCTTTTGTTTGTTGTTGAGGTTTTTTTTGTTTTTGTTTTTGTTTTTGTTTTTGGCTGAACAGCTGCAGGATCAGGCAGGACAGAAATTACTGTTAACGGCCAACTGTGCCTTTTATTATTATTAATTTATTTTTGAGACAAGTTCTCATGTATCCCAGGGTGGCCTCAAACTATATAGCCCGGAACGTCTCTGTTATCTTCCTGCCTCCACCTTGCCAAGTGCTGGGAGTCTAGCAGCACACCTGGCTTATGGAATTCTAAGAATGGAACCTGGGTTTCTTGCATGCCCTGTAAATACTCTACCAGCTGAGCTACAACCCCAGCCCTAATGATGCATTTTAAAAGGAGCCTTTGTAGTTTGACTTCTGGGGTTCCTAAGTGCCACCTCACTAGGGGGATTCCAGTTTAGACAGTCAGCAGTGTCTGAGCATGCACAAACAAGAAGCAGACATGGAGACAGTTTCCTAGTGCAAGTTCTCACCCTTCCTCACACTGGAGCAATTTAATGCAGCCCCTCATGCTATGGTAACCTCAACCATAAAATAGTTTTTCTTGCTACTTCCTAACCGTAAATTTGCTACTGTTATGAATTATAATGTTAACACCTGTGTTTTCCGATGGTCATAGGTGACCCCTGTAAAAGGGTCATTCAACACCCCAAAGGGTGATGACCCACAGGTTGAGAACTACTGCACAGGTTGAGATGCTGTGATCTACAAAAGCTCACTTTATCCCATACTGCCTTGAAAAATCAAAAGGGGAGGCAGAGCCAGCTTCAGGTTCCCTCGGCCCTCCTCAGTAAGAGGAAGGAACTTCAGAGCTTAGTCATTTCCCACTGGGTTGGGCTCTACCTGGGAGTCTTAGTCACCACACAGGTGCCTAGGAGGGAGAGGTGCTGACACACTGTTTGTCCAGGAAGGAGTTTAAGCCCTAGGGGGAAAATATTGGGGTTCCAGGGACCATTCCAAGGTGTGATATGTGGATTTTGAAGTCCCAGGCCAACAGCAAAACCTCACAATAGAAAAATGAAGAGTCCTCTCTTTCCCCTTCCTTCCCTGCCCGGAAGACACGTCTTCGTTGACCTCTCAGTATCTCAGTGAGCTGACTTCCTCAACTACCCAAGAGGACTTGAGTAAATTCCCTGCTAGTTCTGGAATATTAGACGTGTTATTTCTCATCTTCTCTTTCCTAGCTGAGAATCAAGTCTAGGGTGTAAGAAGCATCAGTGACAGTGCTGACTCTCAGGGCAGTGTCGACTGTTGGCCAGACCTTTTGGCCATGCCAGGGGCTTCCTGGAGCAGGCCAGAACAGCTCACCCCGGGAATGAGCTGGACTTTAATATGGGGATTTCCCTTCTGCTCGACTTTCAATCCTCCCAGGAACCATTTTCTCTTCTGTTGATCTGTACTGTGATAGACTGAATAATGCCCCCTCTAAGATGTCTGTGTCCTCAGCCTGGAATGGATGAACAACACATTGCCTTGCACTGCAAATGAGACTTTGCAATACTGAAAGCACTGGGATGAGGACATTATTCCAGATTATGTAACTGAACCCAGTGCAATCGCCGGTGTCCTTCCAAGAGGAAAACAGAAGAACTAAAATGAATGAAGGGGCTGCTAGAATGAAATCAGAGATTAGAGTAATATGAGCCAGGGAATACAGCTTCTGGAAGCTAGCAAGAGCAAAGAAACTGATTTTTCCTAAAGCTTTTCTTTAACCCTTTTGACACATTTTATACTTTTAACCTTAGAAATACAAAGTAATACATTTGCATGCTTTTAAAGACCAGTGTGCTTAGGGTATGGATTTCTTTGAGAGAGCATCATTTGGACTACCACAGCAAAAATGTGAAATTAATGTGGATGTTAGTTTCACAAGTAGGGTGTTCCTGTAATAAATAATTTAAAAAGAAAAACTGGGGCTGGAGAGATGACTCAGTGGTTAATTTAGTATCACGAGTAGGGTATTCCTGTAATAAATATTTTAAAAAGAAAAACTGGGGCTGGAGAGATGGCTCGGTGGTTAAGAGCACTGACTGCTCTTCCAGAGGACCCAGGTTCAATTCCCAGCACCCACATGACAATTCACAACTGTAACTCCAGGATCCAACACCCTTACACAGACATACATACAGGCAAAAATGCACATGAAATAAAAATAATTTCTTTTTATTTTTTTAATTTAATTTTTTGGTTTTTTGAGACAAGGTTTCTCTGTGTAACAGCTCTGGCTGTCCTGGACCTCACTCTGTAAACCAGGCTGGCCTTGAACTCACAGAGATACGCCTGTCTCTGCCTCCAAAATGCTGGGATTAAAAGCATGCACCACCACCACCCGGCATGAATAAATTTTTAAGTGAGTGAAAAATCAAACGGGGGCTGGAGAGATGGCTCAGTGCCTAAGATAGCTCATCGGTTGGCTTCCAAAGGACCTGGGTTCAATTTTTAGCACCCACATGGCAGTTCACTACATCTGTTATCCGGTTCCAGGGACTCTGGCACCCTCACACAGACATACATGCTGGCAAAACTCCAATGTACATAGTAAATAAAATAAATAAAAAACAAATAGCAGGACTAGAAAGATGGCTCAGGAGTTCAGAGAACTCACTGCTCGTGCAGAAGACAGAACTCAGTTCCAAGTGCCCACACTGGGCAGCCTACAACAGCCTATAACGCTGGTTCTCAGGGGTTCAAGGCCCTCCTTTTAATCTCTAAGGATACCTGCATGCACATGGTATACATATATAGGCACACACATCTTTAAATCTCTAAATAGCAGAATGCCCAATAAATGGGAAGTTTTCAAGGGATGGAACTTATAAGGAGTTAAAAATTCTGCTAGTGAGAGACTGAAGTGATCACAGAGGAGAAACCTACATCATTTGGAGCTACCAATATTATTATTATTACTGTTATTATTCTCTCTTTGTGATGAGAGAAGGAGCACAGTGTGTGGAAGTCAGAAAGGACAACATTTGGGACTAAGCCTCTCCATCTTGTCTGAGCCAGGTCTCTTTTTTTCTGCTACTGTGCTGCTTATACTAGCTTCCGGGAGGTTATGGTACCTCTGCCTCCCACCTCACCCTCACTAGGATTAGAGAAGTGCCAGCTTCTTATGTGGGTTCCGGGGATTAAACGCAGATTGCTGGAGTTTTGTTGCAAGTACTTCTACCCACTGAGCCAGCTTACACACACACCCTTTTTGGTTTGTTGTTTGAAACAGTTTCAGTGTAGCCCAGGCTGGCCTCAAACTAGATATGTAGCCAAGGGTAACCTTGAACTCTGATCCTTCTGCCTCTACCGCTAGAGTGCTGAGATTATAGGCGTATGCCACCTGTTACAGTTTATGTAGTACTGGGTTCAAACCCTTCGCTGAGGCTAGGCAAGCATTCTACTAACTTAGGCACATCCTCTTGCCAAGAAACGCAATATCTAAATCATGACAAACAAAATATGGGTACAAATAAGGACATCACAAATAGTTCTGGTTAGGGTTTGTAAGGAAATGAGAAATGGTTTATTAGAAACTGAAACAAGGGGATAGAAGTTGCTAGATAGACGAATTGTGTCCGACAGTTCTATGGAAAGCAGAAGTTATAAATGAAGAGGAAGAGATGGTTGTGATGGGGCAGGGAGCTGGGATGTGCTGGGCAGACTTTGGTTAGAGCCTTAGACGAATCGTGGGCCAGTGTGTATAATCCCATAAAAGGGTCTTCGAAAAGATAAGGCTGAGTCCAACGGAGCTCCTCAACATGGGGATTTTTTTTAAGCCATAATGATGTCTCTTATCTAATGAAGTTAATAAACTTGTCACATGAATGATCCATACTATTTGTTTGAAACAATATCCCTGTATCTGTTATGCTGCCTTTAAATCCAGGAGCCTACTGCAGAAACCTCTGGAGTGATGAAGTATAGACAGCCTACCACACCCAGTCTCATAAGTTTATTCTTTCTGTTGAGTCTTTGGGAATTTCACCCCAAAGTCATACTTGTTTCCAAGTCCTTCCATGCCTGCACCCAACCCTTATGACCTCTTCCCCCCCAAAATATTAAAAAATAAAACGAGTCTAATTTGTGAATCTGTATACTCACTGGAGCATGGTCAAACTCTCAGGGCCTGCCCCTTACATAGACCTGAGTCGCTCCCCTCCCGCACGCCCACCAGAAGTAGTCCTCTACTGACAAGAACTAGGTTCAGCATCTTGACCACTCTTTTTAAGAGTTCTCTTAGATGGCTTCCTGTCTAGGCTGTTACTTGGGGGGGGGGGGGGTGTGATGGGGATGGTAAGGTTTGTCACAGAAGCCTCCTATGTCCCTCTTTCTAAACTGTACCTGATCATCGATACCACTGCAAAAGGCGCTTCTTTGCTCCTTACAATGAGCAGAAGCACAGATTATTCCACAAGTTCTCTGCTCATAGCACAGACCACAAACCTGGCCCCAGCTGCAGTACAACCACCGACCTAGACAAGGCCCTTGGAGACAGGCCACACATACCAACCTGGTGACCGCGCAGGCCACTCAAATCAATATGGCCCCCGGTCAAGGGACATCAACATGACTTCAGGCAGCAGCCCAGGCTATGGACATCACCTGGCTTTCGGTGGCATATGCCACAGGCATCAACACGGATTCTGATCGGAGCAGGACCTTGGCCCCAGACATAGCCCTTGGCAGCAATACAGATCCGGATATCACCAGACAGCGGTGCAAAACCCTCACAGCAGCCTGATCCTCCATGCACCGTCCCCTTCTCTCTCTCTCTCTCTCTCTCTCTCTCTCTCTCTCTCTCTTTCTCTCTCTCTCCACCACATACCTGCTCCTCATAGCGGTGGGTGGGCAGCATGCTGGCCTGTGTGTCATCTGCCCACCTGCGCTGCAAGGCAACCTTCTCATAAGATTTCTTAAGAATTTAATGTCTCTGTCACAAGTATCAATGTAATCCACCATATAAATAAACTGAAAGAAAAAACCATATGATCATTTCATTAGATGCTGAAAAAGCATTCGACAAAATTCAACACACCTTTATGATAAAGGTTTTGGAGAGATTAGGGATACAAGGGTCATACCTAAATATAATAAAAGCTATTTACAGCAAGCCGACAGCTAACATCAAATTAAACAGAGAAAAACTCAAAGCCATCCCACTAAAATCAGGAACATGACAAGGATGTCCACTCTCTCCATACCTCTTCAATATAGTGCTTGAAGTTCTAGCAATAGCAATAAGACAACATAAGGGGATCAAGGGGATTCGTGTTGGAAAGGAAGAAGTTAAGCTTTCGTTATTTGCAGATGATATGATAGTATACATAAGCGACCCCAAAAACTCTACCAAAGAACTCCTACAGCTGATAAACACCTTTAGTAATGTGGCAGGATACAAGATCAACTCCAAAAAATCAGTGGCCTTCCTATACACTAAGGATAAGGAAACAGAGAGGGAAATCAGAGAAGCATCACCTTTCACGATAGCCACAAACAGCATAAAATATCTTGGGGGTAACTCTGACCAAGGAAGTGAAAGATCTATATGACAAGAACTTTAGTCTTTGAAGAAAGAAATTGAAGAGGACACCAGAAAATGGAAGGATCTCCCCTGCTCTTGGATTGGGAGGATCAACATAGTAAAAATGGCAATTCTACCAAAAGCAATCTATAGATTCAATGCAATCCCCATCAAAATCCCATCAAAATTCTTCACAAATCTGGAGAAGACAATAATCAACTTTATATGGAAAAACAAAAAACCCAGGATAGCCAAAACAATCTTATACAATAAAGGATCATCTGGAGGCATTACCATCCCTGACTTCAAACTCTACTACAGAGCTACAGTATTGAAAACAGCTTGGTATTGGCATAAAAACAGAGAAGTCGACCAATGGAATCGAACAGAAGACCCTGACTTTAACCCACAAACCTATGAACACCTGATTTTCAATAAAGTATACAATGGAAAAAAGAGAGCATCTTCAACAAATTGTGCTGGCAAAACTGGATGTCAATCTGTAGAAGAATGAAAATAGATCCATATGTGTCACCATGCACAAAACTCAAGTCCAAATGCATTAAAGACCTCAATATCAGTCCAAACACACTGAACCTGATAGAAGAGAAAGTGGGAAGTACTCTACAACACATGGGCACAGGAGACCACTTCCTACATATAACCCCAGCAGCACAGACATTAAGGGCCTCATTGAATAAATGGGACCTCCTGAGACTGAGAAGCTTCTGTAAAGCGAAGAACACTGTCATTAAGACAGAAAGGCAACCCACTGACTGGGAGAAGATCTTCACCAACCCCGCAACTGACAAAGGTCTGATCTCCAAAATATATAAAGAACTCAAGAAACTAGACTGTAAAAGGCTAATCAACCCGATTATAAAATGGGGCACTGATCTGAACAGAGAATTCTCAACAGAAGAAGTTCAAATGGCCAAAAGACACTTAAGGTCATGCTCAACTTCCTTAGCAATCAGGGAAATGCAAATCAAGACAACTTTAAGATACCATCTTACACCTGTCAGAATGGCTAAAATAAAAAACACCAAGGATAGCCTTTGCTGGAGAAGTTGTGGAGAAAGGGGTAGACTCATCCATTGCTGGTGGGAATGCAAACTTGTGCAACCACTTTGGAAAGCAATGTGGCGGCTTCTCAGGAAATTCGGGATCAACCTACCCCTGGACCCAGCAATACCACTCTTGGGAATATACCCAAGAGAGGCCTTATCATACAACAAAAGTATATGCTCTACTATGTTCATAGCAGCATTGTTTGTAATAGCCAGAACCTGGAAACAACCTAGATGCCCTTCAATGGAAGAATGGATGAAGAAAGTATGGAATATATACATATTAGAGTACTACTCAGCAGTAAAAAACATGGACTTTGTGAATTTTGCATGCAAATGGATGGAAATAGGAAACACTATCCTAAGTGAGGTAAGCCAGACCCAAAAAGAAGAACCTGGGATGTACTCACTCATATTTGGTTTCTAGCCATAAACAAAGGACATTGAGCCTATAATTAGTGATCCTAGAGAAGCTAAATAAGGAGAACCCAAAGAAAAACATATAGGCATCCTCCTGAATATTAACCTTCATCAGGCGATGAAAGGAGACAGAGACAGAGACCCACATTGGAGCACCGGACAGAAATCTCAAGGTCCAAATCAGGAGCAGAAGGAGAGAGAGCACGAGCAAGGAACTCGGGACCGCGAGGGGTGCACCCACACACTGAGACAATGGGGATGTTCTATCAGGAACTCACCAAGGCCAGCTGGCCTGGGTCTGAAAAAGCCTGGGATAAAACCGGACTCACTGAACATAGCGGACAATGAGGACTACTGAGAACTCAAGAACAATGGCACTGGGTTTTGATCCTACTGCACGTACTGGCTTTGTGGGAGCCTAGGCAGTTTGGATGCTCACCTTACTAGACCTGGATGGAGGTGGGTGGTCCTTGAACTTCCCACAGGGCAGGGAACCCTGATTGCTCTTTGGGCTGACGAGGGAGGGGTACTAGATTGGGGGGGGGGGGGAATGGGAGGCAGTGGCAGGAAAGAGACAGAAATCTTTAATTAATTAATTAATTAAAAAAAGAATTTAATGTCTATGTCACAAGTTCCAGAACAACCCACTAACTGCTAATGTCAGTAGAAATACTAGCAGCTTGGACGAAAAAGAACAAAATCAGAAGGCTGCTTCCCAGCATTTGGGAAGAGATGGATTTGCTGGAAGCAAGGCTGGGAAGACAGTCAGAGCCTTCTCAAAAACAAGGTGTGTGTGTAGAGAAAAGAAGGCTGTTGGCACGATTCCTGTTGGGCAGGACACAGTCTGGCAAACTTACTGTGCACAATGGATGCACACCTGTGCTCCCTGGTGTGAGCCACAGACTGGTGGCTAACTTTTAGCCTTCCGTTTTATCCTGTTTTGAATGGGAATGTCTAATATTATCCTCTATCTGTTCCCGAGAGCAGATATTTTCTTTCCTGGATTACAGGTATAAAGGAAGTATGCCTTAGGATGGGTTATACCCAAGATCTCACCCACATCTTATTCAGATTATTCATATTATGAAGTGATGAGGTTTAAATGAGGATTTTGTACTTGAGTAGATGTAGTGGGTGAGATTTCCAAGGATGTTGGGATGAGGTGAACATAATAAGAGACAAATACGAATCTTTGGAAGTTAAAGGGCAAAGTGTGGTACACTGCCTCGATACTATCTATCCCAATGGTTCGTCGCGACCCCTTTGGGGTTGAACAGCCTTTTCACAGGGGTTTCCTAAGACCATCAGAAAACACTGGTACTTACATTATGATTCACAACAGTAATAAAGTTACAGTTATGAGGTAGCAGTGAAAATAATTTTATTGTTGGGGTCACCGCAACATGAGGAACTGTAGGAAAGAGTGGCAGTGTTAGGAAGGTTGAGAACCGTTAAGAGATAGATTCTCATCCTTGGAACCTGTGACTGTGCTAGTGTGAAGGCGTAAGTCACAAACAATGCCACACCAGCTTGGAATTATGATTAATAGGGTGGTATTTATTTAAAGGGGAAAAAACTTACAGATCACCATCCCAGACAACAGCCCTCTATGCAACCAGGAAGGGAATCTAGTCACCGGCGGAGCAGGAAGTGAAGAGAGAGAGGAGAGGGAAGTGGCCGCTTTTTTAAAGGGAGAGAGACCACGCCCCAATGGGCTGGTATCTCAGTGGCTATAGGCTGGAGGAGTGGGAGGACCTCCCGCAACACCTCCCCCTTTTGTTTAAATAAGAGAGTTCTAAACCTACTATGATATTATATACAATAAGTACAAATATCCTATTCTAACTAGCTTAGGTCTTGTATAATAAATAACTTGGCCAAGTCATGAGAGAAAGTAACTACATTTATCTAGTCTTCAACCCCATCGAAGATCTGAGAAGGGAAATAATGTTACCTGGGTAATTAGGAAGTTCAGTAAAACAACTTCCAAAACATGCAACAAATCACAGAGACAACTAGCTACCTGGGCAATCACCCAAAGTCACGTTAGCAGCGTTGAAGCAACCAACTTTGGCTAAGGCCTAACATAACTGACATACCATTTTCAAAGGCAAGCAACTTTTTCAAAACTATCTTACCCTGTCTTGGCAGGATATGACAGTCCTGTTTTATCCATTGATGCATGCTCTGTATCTCTGTCAGTGGTTGAGGTATGGGCATTTCTTTGCCCAAAGGCCAGTTCTGCCAAAAAGAAAGGCTCCAGGTGGAGTGTCTTTGGTGCTCAACATTCTCTCGGGAATAGAGTGATGTTGCCAGGAGCAATTGTGTCTCACTACCACAAAACTCTGAGTTAGATTAAAGGCCATTTTCTACAGCTCTTTGAAGAAGTTGAAGATTATCTATCTATACTGAGTATAATCTCTATATATCTAAAGAACCTGATTAGTCTAATTATAAATGACAAACTTAAATGACTATTAATCTATATAATTCTCAATATCTATCTAACTTAAAGAGTAAGACAATAAACGACTGTGAAACAAATGAGGACAATGACCTCCAAATATAAACAATGTACAAATATACATTGCAGTAGGTAAATATATATCAATACACAAACATTATATAAGTATCTTAATCAGAGGTAGAAATGTACACTGCAATATGGTAAATATATACAATATATATCAATACAATATATGTCAATACATAAAAATGTTTTAAACAGAGGTAGAAACATGCATGCATACAATAGTCAATATAATTTAACTTTGTATCAATATACAAGAATCTATACCAATATATTTGTCTAAAAACAGTAACTCACAATTACAAATCTATTACCATATCAGCCCTCTTTTTTTTTTTCAAAATGATCCCTGAGCTTATAAAATTCCTCCCCCAACCCTCAATCATATACTAATTATAATCAACCCCTAAATGATGTCCCTAAACCCAAGGGCAAACTTTACTGGGAGAGGGGACGTCGTCCTCTAGAATTACTTCCAGCTGTCATGGGGGCAACGTTCTTTCTGGGGGATCGTGTGAAAGTAAAATGATGGTTAAATTTCAAGATCAATGTCTTTTAAAATTGCCAATAGTCTCTGAGTATTTTGTGCAGGTCTGGCCAAAATGTTGTATAAGATGTGCACCATTTCAGCTAACCAAGTTGGAATTGTCTTGTGCAGCTGGTACCCAAAGCAGGTCTAGTAGTAGCGCTATCAGTATCATGACGTCATATCAACCAGGTGGAGCTGTTGTTATGGGGCCCCATCTTCTTCCTGGAAACTTCAAATGTCACTTCAGGGAAAACTCATTGTTCATTGTGAAAAACTTAAACATTAATCATATAGACATATATATATATATATTCACTGAAAGGCATGATAGATATATTCAATGAAAAGTATGATAGATATGAAGAAAAGCAAAAATGTTTTCTAAACTCATATTTCTTTCTGTCCCATATCATGGCTCTTGATATGAGACAGAAACTCCAGAAACTCTGGGTTTTTCTCTTACTAACAGGCTTGGAATTGGAGAGGGACTGAGCCAGAGTCCAACTTCAAAACCAGCTTTATAAATTTAGAAATATGGTTTGATATATTTTACTTACACAACCCGTTCAGTTTTCTTGATATTTTCTATTGGGCGGGTATTTTTCCATCTGTCAGTATCCAAATATCCAGGGTCCCTTGAATTTTTCAAACATGAGTGTTTTCCTGTGGAGATAAGAACAGAACCCTGCCCCCATTCTATATGTTTTTCTTACCACCTGTATGAATATCATCATTGTGGATGAGTTGTCATTTCTCCTTTCCAAGAGGTTTCTCCTCTTCAAATCAAAACTTTATTAATTTTGATGGTATCCACAATTTTTCTTCTCCTGTGGAAACAAGAGCAAAACCCCTTCCCCAGCGTAGCTTATCTCCTGGCTTCCATTGAGAGGTCAGCACATCTTTCTAAATAAATCGGTTGATTTAGTTCAGCAGACTTTTCCATTATCCAATGTCTTTCTGCTGCTGTCGTTCCTTTCTCATTAGCATTAAGAAAATTCAAGGTTAATAAAGCATTATGTAATCTATTTCTGGGGGTATTTTCGGTCCCTTTCTGTTTGTTCAGCATATCCTTTATAGTACGATTTGATCTTTCTATAACTGCCTGACCTGTAGGATTATTTGGTATACCTATAATGTGTTTTATATTATAATAATCAAAAAAGCATTTCATTTTCTTAGATACATATGCTGGACCATTATCTGTCTTATTTGTGCAGGTATACCCATGATGGCCATAACTTCCAATAAATGTGTGATTACTGAATCAGCCTTTTCTGAGCTCAGGGCAGTAGCCCATTGAAAACCTGAATACGTGTCTATGGTATGGTGTACATATTTTAGTTTACCAAATTCCATAAAGTGGAACACATCCATCTGCCAGATTTCATTTTTCTTAGTACCCTTTGGGTTACTCCCTGCAGGCAATGGTGTTTGATTATAGAAAGAACAAGTAGGACATCTCTTTATAATGTCCTTAGCTTGTTGCCAAGTAATGGAAAATTCTTTCTTTAGGCCTTTACTATTGACATGATGCTTCTTATGAAATTCTGAGGCCTGCAACACACTTCCAATCAATTATTGATCAATCTCAGCGTTGCCTTGGGCTAGAGGACCAGGCAGACCTGTATGGGACCGGATGTGTGTTATGTATATCGGACAAAGTCTGTTCCTGATTATGTCTTGTACCTGGATAAACAATGAAGTCAACTCTGGGTCATCTGGTATAAATTCAGTGGTTTCAATATGCAAGATAACTCTTTCTGCATATTGTGAATCTGTAACTATATTAAGAGGTTCTTTAAAATCCCTTAGCACCATAAGAATGGCATATAATTCTGCCTTCTGGACAGAATTATAAGGGCTTTGCTCCACCTTACTCAATTTATCTGACTTGTAACCTGCTTTCCCTGATTTATTTGCATCAGTATAAAACGTACGGGCTCCAGTTATTGGAGCATCACGTACAATTCTAGGAAGAATCCAAGAAGTTCTTTTTATGAGGTTAAATCTACCACTTTTGGGATAGTTGCAATTAATTTCTCCCAAAAAAATAGCACAAGCTCTTTGCCACGGTTCATTGTCTTCCCATAACTTTTTTATTTCTTCAGTAGTAAAAGGCACTATAATTTCTGCTGGGTCTATACCTGCTAGTTGATGAAGTCTCAGCTTACCTTTTATAATTAATTCAGAGACTTTTTCCACATAAGTTTTTAATTTTTTACTTGGTTTATTAGGTATAAATATCCACTCTAAAATAATATCTTCCCTCTGCATTAGAATCCCTGTAGGAGAAATTCTGGAAGTCAATATGACTAGGATGCAGCTAAGATTTGGGTTCACCCTATCCACATGTGCCTCCTGTAATTTTTCCTCAATCATTGTCAGTTCCTTTTCTGCTTCAGCTGTCAGTTTTCTTGGACTATTCAAATCTTTATCACCATCTAAGGTTTTGTTTAAATGAACTATTAGATCAGGTGTTATCCCAACAGCTGGTCGTAGACTGGAAATGTCTCCTAACAATCTTTGGAAGTCATTAAGAGTCTTTAATCGGTCTCTCCTAATTTGTGCCTTTTGCGTTTTAATTTTCTCTAACCCTATTCTGTAACCTAGGTAATTAATAGAATTTCCTCTTTGAATCTTTTCAGGGGCAATTTGTAATCCCCACCTAGGCAAGACTTTCTTTACTTCTTCAAACATCCTTTCTAAAGTATCTTTATTTGAATCAGATAACAAGATGTCATCCATATAATGATAAATTATGGACTTGGGGAATCTGTTGATTTCATTGGTTAAGCAATAAAGAAACTGCTTGGCCCTCATAGGTTAAAACATAGGTGGGTGGAGTAAACAGAACAGAATGCTGGGAGAAAGAAGCTGAGTCAGGGAGTCGCCATGATTCTCCCACTCCAGGCAGACACAGGTTAAGATCATTCCTGGTAAGCCAGCTCATGGGCTACACAGATTATTAGAAATGGGCTAGTCCAGGTGTGAGAGTTAACCGAGAAAAGGCTAGATATAATGGGCCAAGAGGTGTTTAAAAGAATACAGTTTCCGTGTAATTATTTCGGGGCATAAGCTAGAGCTAGTCATGTGGGCGGCTGGGTGCCGGGACGCAGCCCCGCCGCTCCTATTACAACAGAGTGGCGCCCAGACGTGATGGGCTAAATCCACTTAAAAACCTGAGAGAGCTTAATTTTAAACTGAGAAAAAACAGAGTTTAATGCAGATTTTTGCTGTTTGTTGGTGGCATGCTGTAGAGAGATTTCCTGATTCGGCAACAGCAACAGAAAAAACACTGCGTCATTTTAAAGCGCGGCTTCCTGGGGCTGTGCTTCCAGTGCAAACTCTGGCTTTAAAGCATTTCAATGGATTTTATGGGACTGGATGTTTGTGTTCCTGCTTGGGATCGAAAGGAGAGTGCTCTGAGACCGTGCCAATGGCTCAGCGCTCCCTTCCTGCACCTGGGCAGACTGCAGAATCAGGCTCAGGCAGGCGGCTCTGCGTGTCAGATTTGGCTGTAACTTGGATGAAAAGAATTTCTGTGCTGCACACTCAGTTTCAGAATTAAAGTGCTGAGTGCCGCTCCTACCTGGTGGCCCCAGAGCAAGCACAAAATGGTACATCCTCCATTTTGAAATTTTCCTGACTCAGCAGCAGGAAAAAACTGGCTGTTTTAAAACGCCAGCTTTCTGGGCTATGCCGCCATTGCGATTGCGATCTCTGGCTCCTGCGGAAGCTTTTGAATGGAGCATTTGGAGTAAAGTGCTATGATTTGTTTGATGGCAACTAGACTGCTGTGTGCCTAAAAGGGGGACATTGCGTGCCGCATCTCAGAGGCACAAGCAGCTCTACCATGCTAGTGGTGCAATGTGCAAGGATCAGAGGCACGAGCGGCTCCGCCATGTTGGACTGGGTGGGGCCAGCAGGCAGTACCTGTTTTTGACCTAGGAATGTCACAGCTTAGATTCTTAAGCGCCTAGTGATTTAAAGGCGCAAATCAAAAGTGCTCCTGGATAGTAAAAAATTGCAGATTCACAATAGGACAGATTCAGACCACTAAATGAGTCACAGTGTTGGATAAATGTACGTAGGCTTGGGAGAAAAAAGAAAAAGAATATAAAAAAATAAAGTTAATGTCTTTTAAAAAAAGGTAAAGTCTTTAAAGAGACAAAGTACAGATAGTTAAGAGATTAAAAGAAATAAAGAAAAATAAGCCACGTAAAAATGGAAAATTCACAGAGAGTCTGGATTATGTACATTGTGTTTTCTTTAAAATTTTTGACTGTGAAGGAGCTAAGTACAGAGAGACATTTCATTACATGGGCTGCCAAGCTAAACCAGAATGGACATAAAGGTATTACGATTTCAAAATTTGGGTCTAAGGATATGATGTTTTAGAGAGGGTCTTTTGTTTTCACAGAGGACCAGACCCTGTGGATTTCTTCTATCCCAATTTGGTATGATAGACCACGCCCTCCTGAAGGGTTGCTGTGAACATCTTCAGAAAATTGCTTCGCTCAACTGCCAACTGAGATGAAACTAGCACACAGGTTATACCATGAAAGACCTAATTAATGACGCCCCCATTCAGCAAGAAGCAGTTTGGAGAGAAAAAACTGTGCCCATGTTCCCAAATATGGTTTATAAATGTTCTTTTACATTTAAAGGGGGATTTGATATAGATATGAATAATTTGCATTAGTATAGATTTTGCTTTATTGATAGAGATTTACGGTCAATTTTGTTATATGTATATGTATTTCTTGATGTTGATTAATGTATTGTGATTGTGTAGTTCATTTAAAAATGTACTGTATAATTAAGAAATATAGGTTGTTAGTGGATAATCATCGATAATAGTAAAGCTTGTAGTCATGTTAGTTAGATTTTCTAGATATATAGAGATATATTTCAAATAGGCATTCTTCATATCTCTCAAAGGTTGCAGAATATGGCATTTAAAATATTTTAATAACTTAGGACTTTTCATGACAATGAGACACTCTGCTCCTGGCAGTACCAATCTACTTCGAGAGGAAGATGGGCATCGAAGAGGATCCTTATGGAGTTTGATAGCCATTTGGGCAAGAAACTGCTCTTGCCTGGACTGTTGCATAAAATGGACACAGAGAACCCGCAGAGAGAGGACTACTGAACTTGCCTAAAGGTGAGACTGTCTTTTGGGGTTCCTGACTCATGAAAGAGTCTGTGAGACATTCTACCGGACACAGCAGAAAGTGACTGAACTGTCTTTGAAGTTTCCTGCTTCATTGAAATGTCTGCTGGATACTATGGGCCTGAAGGCCGAAGATGGATGCCCCAACGGTACAAAAGAACTTTGGGTGACTGTCCAGGCAGCGAGATGTTTCTGTCATTTCTGGAGTTTTCTTATTTCTTGTTTACTTAGGTAGTATTATATCCTTCTGGAGTCTTTGATGGAGTTGAAGAATAAATAGATAGTTATAGTTTTCCTTAGTTATGATAAAAGATAAAATAGATATAAATATTGTAACTGTAATTCTTGCTTGATAACTGTTTTGCTATATGTAATTTTGCTATGTTAAAGTTAAAGCCTTCCTTTTTTTGTTTAAACAGAAAAGGGGGAAGTGATGGGGGAGTGTCATATATCAATCTGTTGATTTCATTGGTTAAGCAATAAAGAAACTGCTTGGCCCTCATAGGTTAAAACATAGGTGGGTGGAGTAAACAGAACAGAATGTTGGGAGAAAGAAGCTGAGTCAGGGAGTCACCATGATTCTCCCACTCCAGGCAGACGCAGGTTAAGATCATTCCTGGTAAGCCAGCTCGTGGGCTACACAGATTATTAGAAATGGGCTAGTCCAGGTGCGAGAGTTAGCCGAGAAAAGGCTAGATATAATGGGCCAAGAGGTGTTTAAAAGAATACAGTTTCCGTGTAATTATTTCGGGCATAAGCTAGCCGTGAGGGCGGCCGGGTGCTGGGGACGCAGCCCCGCCGCCCTTATTACTACACTAGTGTATATGCTAAAGGAACTAGGAGATGTGATTAGGCCTTTCTTCCTTTTTCTCTTTCATATATATTTATATTGGTATGTGCATGCCTGTGTGTTTATGTGTGAGAGAGAGTTTACATATATGTGCTACAAATGTGCATGTGGACATGCACGTAGAGCCCCAAAGTCTTGCTCAGTTGTTTTCCATCTTATTCATTAAGGCAGGACCTCTCGGTTGAACCAAGAACTCACCTGTATGTCTATTCTCGCTAGCCATTTTGCTCCAGGGAAACCACGTCACAGCCTTCTGAGCTCTGGAATTCCGTACATGCAAGTTACCACGCCATCTGGCATTTACATGGATTCTAGGGATACAAACTTCAATCCTCACATTTAGCGACACACACTTTAACCACAAAGCCAGCTCCCCAAACCCAAGGACTTGAGAATAGAGTTATTATTTTAGAAATACTGAGTGATGCCAATGTAATCACAATGCTTGAGTGGATAGTTAAAGATTATCAAAGAAGGCATAGTGGCAAATGCCCATAACCTCAGGACGCAAGAGGAAGAAAAAGAATTCTACATCACTCTGGCTACAGCAGAGCCACGTGTTGAGACCCTGTCTCAGAGAGAGAGGAGATGAAAAATCAGAATGCGTGAGAAAGATGTTAACAACAGAGGCAAAGGTCAGCCATGCTGGGTCATAAGCCAAGAAACTAGAGCTGCTTCTAGAAGCTGGAAAAGGGAATGAAATGGATTATCTCACAAGAACTCCTGGAAGGAACCCCACACCAGTGCCCAGTTTAAATTTTTGACCTTGAGAATTATAAGATAAGACATTTGAGTTATTTGAAGTCACTAAGTTTATAGTGGCATGCTGTGGAACAATGATCTTATACCTTGTAAAAAATTGTTACTTGTATTTTAATAAAATGCTGATTGCCTAGTAACCAGACAGGAAGTAGAGGCAGGGCAACCAGGCAGGAAGTAGAGACGGGGAAACCAGAACAGGAGAAACTTTGGTCAACAGTGGCATGTTACAGTAGCAAAAAAAATTAATAGACTTTGGGGCAGGATTCCTGACAAGGTTCCTCTGTATAGCCCTGGCTGTCCTGAAACTTACTCTGTAAACCAGGCTGGCCTTGAACTCACAGAGATCCTCCTGCTTTTGTCTCCCAGTGCAGGGAATAAAGGAGTACACCACCACAGCCTGGCCTAAAAACCTCTTCCCTTCCCTTATTAAGCTCCTGACATACCTTTCCACTTTTCTTTTATTTAATCTTCAGGGTTTTTGATTTAAGATTTGTTCCTGTCTTTTAGTTATGCATGTGTTGTTGTGTGGATGTGCGCACATGTGAGTGCAGGTGCCTGTGGACTCCAGAAGAAGTGCCAGACCCCCTGGAGCTGGAGTTACACGCAGTTGTGAGCCTCGAAATGTGGGGTCTGGGAACTGAACTTGGGTCCTCTGGAAGAGTAATACATGCTCCTAACTGTTGATCCATCTCTCCAGCCCTAGTGTTTAGGTTTTCCAAAGTTTATCTATTGTTTGTCATTTGTGGCGGCAGGTAGTGCAAATTCGTGGAGGTTAGAAGACAACTTGCTGAGAGTCAGTTCTCTCCTTCTACCTTGTGCGTCCTAGGGATTAAACAGGTGCCGTTTATCCCCGGAACCATCTCACTGGTACCCTTCCACCTTTCTCCTCTGGACTTTCAAAAGGAGACTCTACAGCTAACCTCTCCCTAAGCAATTGTTTCCTTGGTACTCTTTTTTTCTTTGTTTCAAGTGATTTTGCTTTTTATTCAGAATGATCGAGGCCACAGCCTAGTTGGCCTGAGAAGGTGCAAGCAGGGGAGACCTCACTTGGGAGGCTGGAGGAGCACTGACTCCCAGCAGGCAGAGAGCTGGTGAGCGAGGTCCTCACAGCTTCCAGCTTGCACAGCTCAATCAAGCCATTACCTGCAGTGGCCAAGGAGCTGGCGAGCAGCCACCCTCAGCAGAGGTAATGGTTACCTTCTTCTGCTGCTCAGACTTTTCCACCACAAATCTGGCCCTCTCCGCTTCCTCCACTTCCTGCTGAGCCACCTGTTTGGCTTCCACTGCTTCTGTGAACTTCTCGAAGGTCAGGAAGGATGAGCCCAAACATCGCTGTTCTCTCTGTAAGGTCATCGCTCTCACTGGGTGATTAATTCTCCAGCATCAAAGCGAGCCACCACTGACTTTAGCATCTCTGTGGTGATGAATGGCAGCACCCGCTCATCATAGTCCTTATAGATGCTGGTGTCAATACCAGGAAGTGGGCTGGCCACCAGCCGGAAGAGAATGCGTAGTGTGATGTTGACATTCTGCAAATCTTTGCTACCAGTGACAACTGGTACATTCCATGCACGCGAGCTGCAGTCAAAGGTAATTGGTTTCCTGTACCCAAGGGATGAGAAAGTGAGTCCGTCCCTATACCACAATGTACTGTACTCCCCCGAAGAGGTCAAAGATGCTCTGTGCCCAGCATCCACATTACTTCACCACACCTCCTGCAACTGCTTAAGTTAGGCCTTAGGCGGAACTTTCCAATGGACTCAAACGCTTCGGCAGCCATGATTCCCTCTGTCGCACCTACTCACTCTGGCTTTCACGCTGACCTCCCCAGGAACCCCCCAGCCTCGCACCTCCTTGGTACTCTTTTACCATCTCCTGTTTCTCAACCCTACTCACATCCATCTCTCCCTTTGGTTGGTGATTTTAAAGTCTATATGTTAAAATCACATGAGGGAAATTTTTAAAAATATTCACGTTCCATCTCAGACCTCACTAAACTAGACTTTCTTGAGATGTAGCTTAATGAGATTTAGGTAATGTTTAAAAACTCCCAAGGTGGGTCTTTTTGTTTCGTGATTTTGATGAAATGTAGTTTTACTATTTAGCCCAAGCTGGCTTTAAATTCCTGGTCCTCCAGCCTTAGCCCACCTGAGTGGAGGAATCAAACGCGTGCCGGCTTCCTTTCCCTCTGGAAATTATTCTCCTGCTCCTTCCCCTCTTTTTTCTCTCCTTTTCCCACCTGCCACTCCCCATATTCTTCCTCAGATTTATTTTATGTGTATGAGATTTTACTGGACTGTGTGTCTGTATCAAATGCATGTCCTGTGGCGGTTAAAAGAAGGCATTGGATCCCCGGAAATGTTACAGCTGATTGTGAGCTGCCATGTGGGTTCTGGGAATCAAACCTGCGTCCTCTGCCAGAGCAACAAGAGCTCCTAACCACTGAGCCATCTCTCCAGCCCCTCCAGCAATCTAATATGCCTCCAACATGGAGAACACATGCCAGCCTGCTGCTCTGCAGCTTCCTGACGTTAACGTGGCAGAGGACCGTCTGGATACTCTGAGCAGGGATGTGCAGGATTCAGGTCATCTGATACAGGCTCACGCTCCTCTAAAAACTCTCCAGAGATTCATATCAGCTGCCATGTGGAACATGGGGGGACATTCCTGTAGTGTGGAGCTGCGGGTTGCTTCCCGCAGCCTGGCTCCCACCTAGCTTTACCCGAAATAACTATATGGAAACTGTATTCTTTTAAACACTGCTTGGCCCATTAGCTCTAGCCTCTTACTGGCTAGCTCTCACATCTAGATTAACCCATTTCTAATAATCTGTGTACCACCACGAGGTGGTAGCTTACCAGTAAAATCCTAACCTGCGTCTGCCTCAGAGAGGAGAATCATGGTGACTGACTTCACTACCTTCTTCCCAGCATCCTGTTCTGTTTACTCACCCTAATTTTCTGTCCTATTAAAGGGCCAAGGCAGTTTCTTTATTTAACCAATGAAATCAACACAAAACAGAAGACTCTCCCATATCACATTCCCACAGCCCTTCCATCTGACCTCCTACACCACCACGTTATTCTCAACTTTTATAAATATCGGAATTACCTAGGAAAGTTAACTAAAAAATATAATTGCCCAGATACTAGTCCATTTTTTTTAATTTTTTTTTAAATTTATTTATTATGTATACAATGTTCTGTCTCTGCATGCCTGAAGGCCAGAAGAGGGCACCAGACCTCATTACAGATGGTTGTGAGCCACCATGTGGTTGCTGGGAATTGAACTCAGGACCTTTGGAAGAGCAGGCAATGCTCTTAACCACTGAGCCATCTCTCCAGCCCCCCATTTTTTTTAATTTTTAAGATTTTTATGTGTTTGGGTGTTTTGCTTGCATACATGTCTGTGTACTGTGTACTGTGCCCAAAAGGACCAGGAAAAGGTGGTGGATCCCCTGGAACTGGAGTTACAGATGGCTGCTAGCCATGTGGATGCTAGGACTTGAACCTAGGTCCTTTAGAGGAGCAGTCAGTGTTCTTTACCATTGAGCCATCTCTATAGCCCAGTTTTTTAAAAAATAAATAAATAAATTTTTATTGGATTCATTCATTTATTTTATATCCTAACCACAGTTTCTCCTCCATCCTTTCCTTCCATTCCCTCCCAACCCACCACCTCCAAATCCACTCCTCTGTCTCTGTTCAGAAAGGGGCAGGCCCCTCATGAGTGTCAACAAAGATGGCACATCAAGTTGCGGTAGAACTAAGCTCCTCCCCTTGTATAAGGCTGGGCAAAGCAATTCAATATGAGGAATAGGTTCATGGAAGCCAGCCAAAGCTTTAGAGACGACAGGCCCTGCTCCCACTGCTAGGAGTCCCACAAGTAGACCAAGCTACTCAATTGTCACCCATTTGTAGAGGGACTAGTTTGGTCCCGTTTTAGGCTCCCTGGCTGTCAGTCCAGTGTCTGTGAGCTCCTGTGAACCCAGGTTAGTTATTTCTGTGGGTTCCCTTGTGATAACCTTGACCCCTCCTAGCTTGTACAATCTGTCTTCCCTCTCTTCAACAGGATACCCTGAGATTGGCCCAGTCCTTGGCTGTGGGTCTCTACATCTGTTTCTATCAGTCACTGGATGAAGGCTCTCTGATGACAACTGGGGTAGTCGCCAGTCTGATTACACTTCAGTTCAGGTTTTTTTTTTTTAAACCAAGTTATGTTTAACCAGCTTTCAGGTGGTCCATCATGCTCAGCCTTTTTAATAAGATCAAGTGAAGCTTGCTAAGTGGTTGGGATGCACACCAAAGTCTGAGAACTAGTGTCTAGAACAGGGGTTCTCAAACTCGACAGTGAGACAAGGTGACACAGAGGTTACTAATTTGACGGTCATATTTGAAGAATTGATGCTTTATTTTTTATTTTTATTTATTTATTTATTTATTTTTTATTTATTTAGTGGGGGGAGGGGTCTCACTATGTAGCCCTGGCTAGCCTGTAACTCTCTATCTAAACTAGAAGGAACAAGAACTTATAGAAATCTGCTTCTTGAGTCCTGGGATTAAGGCATGCACCACCACTGTGTGTGTGTGTGTGTGTGTGTGTGTGTGTGTGTGTGTGTGTGTGTGTGTAGTGTATCCCATTTACCTTGAACTAGCTTTGAATTTCATCTATAGCCAATGGCTTTGAACTCCTCACCCTCACCTTGGAAGTTCAGAGATTGTAAGCGTGTACCACCATGTCTGGCTAGAACTATGTTTTAGATCACTGTTAGTCTAAATGTCTCCATTCCATTGTTTCTCCTGTATTTCTCAGCTGTGAGAGACACCAGTAAGAGAGAGAGAGAGAGAGAGAGAGAGAGAGAGAGAGAGAGAGAGAGAGAGGAAGGCTCAAAGAAGTAGTCAAGGTCTTGACTCAGGGACTTTGAGAGAAGAACTTTTGATGCCTTTACCTCAGGACATTCTGGAATACTTCTGATCGCTTTCTGAGCCCGGGAATGACAAGAGTGGTCACATTCCAATGGAGAGTAATGACAGTACAAACAATTGTTGATTTTACATGGCCAGCCAGTGGGACTCAAAAACTTAGACCTTTTGAGATAGACTCTCTCAGTCTTTGATGAGGAAGGCTATGTAGGAATGGGGAACAAGACTCATCACCAAGACAGGTAAGGAAGAAAAACATTCAAGTTGTAGCTACAACGTTCTGTTCTCCCAGCTTATACTCGCTCTACAAAGAAAGCATTAAAGGAAGTATAATGTATGGATAAGTAGAGCCTGCTGAGCCTGGCAGTGGTGGAGCACACCTTTAATCCCAGTACTTGGGAGGCAGAGACAGGAGGATCTCAGTGAGTCTGAGGTCAACCTGGTCTACAACATGAGTTCCAGGACAGCCAGGACTACACAGAGAAACCCTGTCTCAAAAAACCAAACAAACAACAAACAAAAAAAATAGGAAAAAGAAAAAGAGCCTGCTGAGAAATGTGATTTTCTATAAAGAGAGATTTTGGACACCTGGCAGACTACAGAAAGGAAGGCCTTAGGTGGAATGAGAAGGCAGCGACAGTGCGAAAGCAGCATCTCCGTAGCTGGCATGCTAGAATCGCTTCTCTAGTAAGTGCGTGAGCTCTGCTATAACACTGCAGTTCTCAGTGTTAGGAAATCACAAGGCCACTAGAGCCACCATCTGCTGATCCCTTTACACACCGGAGACTCATCCACCAATGCACTGACAGTGTGCATCTCAGGACAGGAGGTTTGGAAGAATTTCCTGGAGTTAGAACCACAGTCACAGGGCTGAGCAGACCCGGATATTTCAGAGACAAGCGTAGACCATACAGGCTTGGGTCAACATCAAGTGATCATGGTGGTGGGGAAGGGTCTCCCGCTAGTTGGGGTTCCTGAGATCCTGGTCCCCCAGTCCACCCCCTGTGTAGATAGGACTTCAGGGAGAGCACTTACAGTGGAGCCTGTTTCCAACTTGAAAAATAATATAATGACCTTATCTGTCTAGAATCAGGATTCTAAACCAAACGATAGTGCTCCTCCTCCAACTGAGTCAGCACCGTCTGCTGTATCTGCACGGATTTCCTTTATCTGCGCTATGCCTTCCTCCCCCTCACAGTCACGACTCACACACTCTGCAGCTCTTTGGAAGCTAACTGAAACAGTTCCCAAACTGGTTTTGCCGGTTCTTAGTCTTTCTAGGCTCAATAATCATTATCAAACTTTTTCACACTGCTCTTTAATGGGCTTCCTGTCATAATAAAGTCCAAATTCCTTCATGTAGCAGAGAAGCCTCTAGGCTCTCCCTACATGTTCATTCCTTCAGCCAAAGCTCTCCAGGCAGCGTATCCCAGCCACCCAACTGCCTACAGGTCACTGAGTGCCCCGCTTGCTGCTCCTCTGCACCGAGTGCCATCTCTCCTTCCACTCCACGTTACTTCCTCTCTTAGCCCCTTACTCATCTCGCATGGCTTCCTCGATGGTTTCTCTTTAGTTGGCCGCTTTCTCACTTGCCCTCAGTGAGGCTGTTCATTGCTATACCCAGTATACAGCAGAGTGCCAGGCTCTTGATCAACTCTCAGTAAAAGGTGAATAAATAAAAAATAAATCATTGAATCAAAAAAACTCTTGAGTTCCCTTCGAGATCCCAAACCTCATAACCTGGGCTAAGAATGCCTGTCTTTTAACAGAATTTTATTTTTGTTTTGAGAAGAGTTTCTTTTGTTTTTAGGTAGGGTCTTGTATTGTCCAACATAGCCTAGAACTCTTGATTCTCTTGGCTCTGCCTCAAGAATACTAAAATTATAAGTGTGTGTGCCATCATGCCTGACTTTGTTTTCTACTGGCCCACTCCACGTCTGAATATGATGGACTGCTTCTTTCTTGTTTCTTTTTAATATTTATTTATTATGTATACAATGTTCTGCCTGCATGCATGGCTGCATGACAAAAGCGGGGGGCAGTTCTCTTTATAGATGCCTGTGAGCCACCATGTGGTTACTGGGAATTGAACTCAATGCCTGGCTTCTTTTAGCCATACACAGAAAGAGAGAGAGAGAGAGGGGGGGGGGGGGGGGGGGAGGGAGGGAGGGGGAGAGAGAGAGAGAGAGAGAGAGAGAGAGAACACTCCTTGGATTAGGAAGACATTAAAGCTAATGAGTTATTTTAGATCTTACATTTATTGAATAAATGCATTCTGTTATATATGCTATCTGTTTAAAAATAATTGTGTTCTGTGCCAGGTGTGGTAGCACACACCTTTAATCCTAGCACTCAAACTGGGACGGCAGACCTCTGTGAGTTCAAGGCCAACCTGGTCTACAAAGCAAGTTCCAGGACAGCCATGGCTGTTACACAGAGAAACCCTAATGCTTAGAAAAGAAAAAAGAAAAAAAAAACAAAACCCCTAGCCAGGCGGTGGTGGCGCACGCCTTTAATCCCAGCACTCGGGAGGCAGAGGCAGGCGGATCTCTGTGAGTTCGAGGCCAGCCTGGTCTACAAGAGCTAGTTCCAGGACAGGAACCAAAAGCTACGGAGAAACCCTGTCTCGAAAAATAAAAAAAAAAAAAAAACCCTAATGAAAAAACAATGCTTAACCAGAACAAGGGCATGCATACACACACACACACACACACACAAACACGCACACACATGCACATGCACGCACACACACACGAGCGCGCGCGCGCGCGCACACACACACACACATGCACAAGCACACACAGGGGCAGGGCAAGGAGTAGAAAGGCAGGGGTGGGAATGGTACCAGCAGAAATGTAACCATATTCCCTCTGACACTGTCTCACGTGTAGATAGTTACTGAGAACTGCCACATACTTATCTACGCTGCCTCAATTCGGAATGGTGAACAGAATGATGTTATCATTAACTACACTGTACACATACAGACAGCTTGGAAAGATTTCACTTTTTTGTTTGTTTTGTTTTTAGAGACAGGGTCCCTCTACACATAGCCCTGACTGTCCTAGAACTCACTATGTAGGGCAGGCTATCCTCAAACTCATAAGAGATCTGCCTCCCTCTACCTCCCAAGGACTAGAATCAGCTTGGCGAGATTTCTTATGCCAAAGGGAAAAGCTGGTAATAAAATAATTGAAGAAAAAAAAGATAGAAATTTATGTATAGAGCATGAACACAATGTTTGTTTGCTTGTTCATTAGGGTTTTTTTTTCCTTTTTTGTAGACCAGGTTGGCCTTGAACTCATAGAGTTCCGCCTGTCTCTGTTTTCAAGTGCTAGGATTAAAGGTGTATGCTAACACACCTGGCACAGAACACAATTATTTTTAAAAAGATAGCATATATAGCAGAATGCATTTATTCAATAAATATTAGATGTCTGTCATAGTCAGTGATGACCAAAAGCAATGCATTTGACTTCATGAAGTACATAATTTGGTGGGAGAAAAGTACACACATTAATCAACTAATGACGTAGCGAATGAAACCTCGCAGCAGTGACTAGTGCATCAGAGAGGGAGACATGGCACAATAAGACTGGGACAACAGAGAAAGAGGTCCTATGTAGGCACACACAGCCTAGAAAAGACTTAATTGGAAAAATAATCTTGGATGCTGGGCAGTGGGGTCACGTGGTCTCCCAGTACTCTGTGGGCAGGGGAGGACAGATCTCTGAGTTCAAGGTCAGCCTGCGCCACAGAGCAAGTTCCAGGATAATCAAGGCTACACAAAAGACCCTGTCTCATAAAGCCAAAGGGAGAGAGGGGAAAAAGGAAGGAAGGAAGGAATGAACGAACGAACGAACGAAGAAAAAAGAGAGAGAAAGAAGAAAGAAAGAAAGAAAGAAAGAAAGAAAGAAAGGAAAAATAATCTTGGAAGTATAAAGAAATTAAGGTCAGGAAAAAAGTACCAGCAAAAAGAAACATCTAGTGCAGGGGCCCTAGGTAGCAGAGGGTTTGCTGATGAGAGAGTGGCTGAGTAAGGTGAGAAGGGGATGCTCAGGAGCTGAGGGAGGGCACCAATCACAAAGGTCCTCAAACCCATTCACACTCAGCTGTTTCCTCTGTTTATGTGAGTTTTGGACTGGAAGCAGGTATGGGAGGGTGTAGAGGAAAGATAAAGTCAGTGAAGGAAACTGGATGGGAAGGAAGCTTTGACACCAGCTAGGCAAGAGCTGAGAGTAGCTGGGCTCAGCTAATGGTGGTGGTGGAGATGGAAATAGATCAGCACCACATAAGTCAGGCATGAGGTCTCACGCCTGTAAACCCAGCACTCAGGAGACAGAAGCAAGAGAGCACTCAATAGTACAGTGAATTCAAGGCTAGCACGGACTACATGAGACCCTGTCTTTAAAAGAAAAGGATGGAAAACTTCAAAAGATGTTGTGCAAATCCCTAAGATTTTGTAATAGATGGAATTAAAAGGTCGAGAAGAAAGGGGAAGTGAGGTAGCTTACAAGATTTCTGGCTTACAGAGTTGTATGGCTGTGGAGCTATCATTCCAGAGACCAATGGAAGAAACTGAGATTGGAACTGAGAACAGCAAAAGCTGATTTTTAGGTGGCTCTGTGTGACAGTCAACCAGCATGCTAAACAGGCAATAGAAAATATGGGACTGTCCTTGAGACAATGACATCTGGGGACAAACATTTGTGAGTCATCTGTAGGTGGTGATTTAACCCTGGGCATGCCTAAGGTTTCTTTAGAGAAAGTTTAGGGTAGGAACAAGAAAGGATTTATTATCAGGCTTCAGGTAGTTGAATATTCAAAGTCAAATAGAGAAGGTTAAATCAAAAAGGAAACCTAAAAGTCTGACTGAAGACTATGAGATTACTTTAGTTGTATAGTTCTTTTTACAACTGGGTAGAAATTCTTGGTTAGGAAAAAACAAGGGCCAGCAAGATGGTTCACCAGGTAAAAAGGGTCCTTGTTGGCAAGGCTGACAACCTGAGTTCAGTTCCTAGTAACCACATGCTGGAACAGAGCTGACGGCCACACATTGTCCTCTGACTGCACCCCGTGTGCTGTGGCAAGCACACACAGGCATGTACAAACACACAAAGGAAGTTATAGCACCTTGACCTTAATTAGCTTTCTAGACCTTGAAAAAACAGGAGCTGAAAGCAAGATGTGAATGTGTAACTAGCAGGCCTGTCCAATACCAACATTTTGGCAGCTCCTAGAGGAAGGAGGGCTCTCATTGGCACTGACCCTGTGGTTCCTGGATCAAATGGAGAGAGGAAGGAGAGGAGGGGCCACGTGAGGATATCTTAAGACAGAAGCTGCTGCATTTAGTTTGAAGGGTGTGGTGTGTGTTATTGAGCACCAACCCTCATAAGAATCATCACCCAATGGATGGTGGTGCACACCTGTAATCTCAGCACCTGGAGGCAGAGGCAGGCAGATCTCTGTGAGTTCCAGGCCAGCTTTGTTCAGTCGGGGTACACAGAGAAACCCTGTCTTCGCCCACTGGATCCCACCAACTCCTTCATCCACCAGCTGCTTCCTCTATTTATTGCCTTTTGGATTCTTGGCTCTGCCACAACGGACGCTTTGTCATTTCCCTTTCCAGGCCTCCAGAGTCTTCCCTGGGCCTAGAATGCCATTTTCTTTTTTATTTGGCAAATTTGGTACATCTTTAAAGATCTAAATGAAATATTATCTCCTCTGTAAATCTTCCTTGACTCCCAAAGCAGATGACCCCGTCATCATATTCTTGTGCACTTTATAAATTGTAAATATTGTAATTATTATCTTATTAGTTTGTGGCCATGGTTTTGTTTCCTTTCCAAAGCTGAACCACAAGGTCTGACTGGTCTACTTTTATATCCCCGACATCTAAGAGTGCTTGTCAATATGGGGGGGGGGGGGGAGAGAAGGAGAGAGAGAGGGACTGGAGAGGTGGCTCCTCAATTTGCTTTTGCAGGGGACCAAGGTTTGGTTGCAAGCATTCATATGGCAGTTCCCAGCCATCTGTAACTTCAGTCCAGGAAACTGACACCCTCTTCTAGGCTCCTTGGGTACTTCACGCACATGGTGCTCTTAATGCATGCAGGCGAAAGAGTTACACACACATAAAAGTAAATATTTTTCTTTAAAATTAAATAAATATTCAAAAAGAAAAAAGAAAAAGAAGACTCTGTACTTGGGATACTGAAACAAAAGGATCCTGAGCTGAAAGTCAATCTGAGCTACACACATGAGTTCCAAGGCAACCTCACCCACATAGCCAGACTCTGTCTTAAAAAAAAAAAAAAAAAAACAGGGCATTGTGGGGTAGGGAGAAGAAGGAAGAAGGAGAAGAAAATAAGGAAGTAGGGAGGGAAGAAGGAAGGGAAGAAAGAAAGAAAGAAAGACTATAGTTGCTGAATCTCATTGCCACTGCAAGGTCAGGAAAGAGCCTAAACCATCTTTTCTCCCAATTTGTTAGTTATAACGTACCAGCAATGTTGACACATGCTACAGGATGGATGAAACTCAAAAGCATGATGCTAACTGAAAGAGACAAGATTGTATTTTATATAATTCTATTTGTGTGAAGTGTCTAGAATTGGCAAACCCACAGAGACAGAAAGCAGGTGAGAGGCTGCCTAGGGCTGAGGAAGCAACTGCTCCTTGGTTCAGGTTTTCTTTGTGAGGGGATGAAAATGTCCTAAATTGATTGTGATGCTGCCCAATTCTGTAAATATAGTAAAAATTATCCAGTTGTATACTTTCTACAGTATGAACTATATCTCAACAGGGCTGGTATTTCAAACGTTCGTCAGCAACTCTTGATACTGTGTCTGATTCAAGGGAAAGCTGCGATGTTTCCTGCTAGGGAAGAAGGAGGACTGAATGGGAATGAGTGTGCAGGGGTGTGGCTGTCGTGGGGCTCTGGCTTGGGAGGGACCCAGCATGGGATCAAGTTGAGTCCTGATAATTGAATTGGCCACAGAATATTTCAAAAGAAAGAATTCTGGTGAAAACGGAAACCACCTCATTGAAACCAGATTTCAGCACAAAAGGCTAAGGTTGCTTGATCAGGGTGAAGCTGTTCTTTAAACCTGTGACTGAGAATCCTCTCCTTACACAGGGCCCGTGAGCTTTGGAGCCAGCTGCCTGAGTTCAAAGCCTGCCCCTGCATTTGCAGCTGGGTTTGCCATGTGCAGGCTCCTCAAAGTCTCGATGCCTCCGCTTTTTCTACTGTTCAAGGAGGGCTACAAACAGTACAGTATCCTTTTCCTGGAAGGAGGAGAAGGATTAGACCAGAATCCAGAGTCCCAGCTAGATCTTCAGGACGCGATAGCTGAGGGTAGAGGTGGTGGCTGAGAAACAGTCTGCAGACTCTTAGCGGCCTCGTTGCTCAACCTGCCAGTGGGGCTCATACTTCCTGTTTTCAGTGTCTGGAAGTCCTGCTGCTGCTGGGCTGCTCAAGTTTGAACAAGATTCTTCTTGGCCTCTGGGTAAGAAATGAAGAAGCTGAACAGCAACTTAGCCCAGGCTGGGCCCCTTAGCTTCTAATCATGTCCTTTCTTACCCAGCAAGTTCTCTGCTCCCACAAACACTCTCACAGTCCTAGGACTGGAGGCAGGAGGAATTAAACCCTGAGGTACTTACTTAGCTTTGTTGAAAGTCGTTGGTTGGGCGCTTTCATTAGGTGCCCTCCGCCAACGTGTGCGTGTGTGTGTGTGTGTGTGTGTGTGTGTGTGTGTGCATGCGTGTGCTGGGGTGGAGTGCAGCATACGTGTGTACAAGCGCAAACATGACACAGCACTGAACTGAAGTCAGAGGACAACTTTCAGGTGTCATTTCTCTCTTTTTACCTTGTGGATTCTGGGGATCAAACTCAGACTGTCAGATCTGGCTGCAAGCCCCTTCACCCAGTGAGCTTCTTCACTGGCCCTGTCATCTCAGTTACGGTGGAGGAAATGTGGCCAAGGGCACAAAGAGGCTAATGATCTTTTCCAAACCACACAGCTAGTGTTAAAAGCCAAGATTCCAGTTCAGGCCACCTGATTGCAAAAAAACGTGCTGAAACACAGCTGTGCTGTGTGAAAAAAAAACGTATTAGGCTATGGGATTAAAAGCTCAGGGATCTGCAGAACAAACTCCACTGAGAAAACTCCTGGCTGTGCATGCAGAGAACTCGTGCTGAATTTTCCGGGCCCTTCATGAATTCTGACCAATTGTCACCTAAGGTTCTGAGTCAGTGGTGCGTATCAAAAATACCTCGTGAGTTTTCCCAAGATCACAGACCTGGCACCAACCTGACCTGAATCATAACCTCTGACAGGTGGGGCATAGGTGTGTAGATATTTTTAAAAGTTTCTCAGGTGACTCTAATAAGAAACATTGCCAAACTCACAAACACTACTTGGAAATTCCAATATTTAACATCTAATTATATCTTCCAGCCTCCCTTCTATGTATATCTCAGTTCTCCAGAACCATTACCTGGTCACCCCCACAAAGACATTGTCCAGATTTAGCTCTGAGTCCTCTGGTCCTCCAGATAGCAACGCGTGACACTAATGTTCAGGAAAGCGCCGCACTAGCCCCGCATGCAGATCACGGGAAATTTTACTTTGTTTTCCCTGAATGTCACATATGTAGAGTGGTACTGTGGGCCAGCAGTTTTCACATGAGCAAATGCTTTTGGCTGAGGTCAGCCCAAGGATTTGGAGGAAGCAGGGTAAAGAGACTGTGGTCCACCCAATCCTATAGAGGATCCCTCATGGAGCAGGTCTGTAATCTTGGCTACGCAGGAGGCTAAAGCAGGAGCAACACGTGTTCAGTGTCTGCCCGGCCGCAGAGTGAGTTTAAGGGCTGCTGTGTAACTTAGTAAGACCTTACTTCAAAGTAAAAAAATAAAATAAGAAGGCAACTGGGGTCTAAGATGTAGGATTTAATCCTCAGTACCACAATTAAAAGAGAAAAAAGGACAACTGTATATGGTTATAAAGGCACATGCTGGGTGTGGCGGTGCATGCCTCTGGCCTCTGGTGGGCATAGACAGGCCTGGTCTACATACCGAGTTCCAAGCCAGCCAGGGCTCTACAGTGAGCCCCGTCTCAAACATAAACAAATAACAAAGGCAGCAGGCTGAGGAAACAATTGTGAGAGGCAACTCAACCGGAACACCACTCACCAAGTCAGAGCTTATTTCGTGACTTAGGTGCATGAAGGCCAGCCCAAGAACTCTCCTAACCCTGCCTCTGCGGGCTCCATTAAGTGCAGATGCGCTCCATCAGCACAGAGGAAACTCGGCATCAGCCTCCACACACAACGGAAAATTATGTTTGCTCTTTCTGGAAAACCAGATTCACAATGGTTTGGTGTTTGGTTGTTTTCTTTTTATTGTTAGTTTTATTTTTGGTTTTTGGTTTGTTTTTTTGTTTTTTGAGACAGGGTTTCTCTGCGTAGCCCTGGCTATACTGGAACTCATGCTGTAGACCAGGTTGGCGTCGAACTCACAGAGATCTTCCTGCCACTGCTTCCCAAGTGCTGGAATTAAAGGTGTGTGCCACTACCTCCTGCCTTATCTTGTTGGGTGTTTTTTTTTTTTTAAGATGAAAATGTACTCTGTAGCCAGGTTGTCTTCAAACTCCCTCAGTCTTCCTGCCTCAGTCTCTCACAGGCTGGGGTAACAGGCATGAGACATTACCCACTCAAACTGACAGTTGCATCTTTTTTTGTTTTTTGATAAGCTTTACTTTTAATCATGTGTATGTGTCTAGGGGTGCTGGTGCATACAGAGGCCAGAAGAATTACAAGTAGCTGTCAGTCACCTGAGGTGGGGGCAGGGAACCACACTCTGTCCCTGCAGGAACAGCAAGCACAAGCACTCTGGCTGCCTGGCCATCTTCAGTACCCACACTGCTGCTTTGTGTGAATCAGCTTTTTCTAGTCTTTCTTTGAGGATTTTTTTTTTCCCTTTTAGACAATGCCTTGCTGTGTCTTGAAATGGCTATGTAGTCCAAGCTGACCTTGAATTGACATCATCTCTAGAGCTTTCAAGGGTATCAGACTAAAGGCAGGGACACCTGTTTTGAATCAAGTTTTCCCTCATCCAAGCATTCTTGTCCAAGAGGCCAAGCACATTCTAAATGATACTAAGATTTACACCGCCTTCATTATTTCCTTCTTTTACTGTCCCCCACTTCCCTCTCAAACAAGAACCACGGAGAAACCAGAATCTTCAGAAAAATCACATTTTATTGATCACCTTTATTCAGAATTATAAAAATAGATATAAATAAAAAATAGCAGAATATAATTAATTATTAAATATTAAGTATATAGGAGTGGTCCTTACCCCACCCAGTGAGGTTTGGATGAACCAGGATAATAAGTAAAAAAGAAAACTGGCCAAGAAGTGGACATCTAGATAAAAAGAGAAACAGACATTTAGTGCTGGTCACGGGTCATGCCTGAGAATGATCCATTCACATGGGTGTCACAGTCCAGAGTGTAGGGAAACACAGGAACACAGCAGCTTCTGCTCGGGCTCACACTCACAGCCTGTGCATAGTGAGCAAACATATGCACACACATTTCCCTGATCCATTCGTGGAATGCTGGAGCCAGTCTCAAGCCATCAGTGTCTCGACTTCAAGCCACTGTTCTCTTATTGGACAAGCCCCCTCAAAATACTTCAGCTGTTACTCTTCCTAATTGGGAAATCATTCTTTCCCAACAGCAGACCTCATGAATGACCCGTTAGGGAAACCAGCTCTCCCCCTACACTTGCACAGATGTTTTAATAACTTCAGATGGCTTTAGTCCAGAAAAACAACTCTTGGTCAGTATCATCCTGAGTCAAAACCAACTTTCCATGCTGGCCAGGGCGACTGGGTGGCCAGCACCCAGGCCTATGCTGAGGGTAAAGCTATTGGCACTCACCCTGGTGGGCAGCACAAGCAAACAACGCAGAGCCTGTCCTAACTTCTTCCCTACATTTGATAGAGAGGACGCCGCTGCGGAGGTGACGGAACCATGGAAATGAGTGGTCCATCTGTTTCTTCTCTCAGCTACAGGGGGCCATCAGAAGGCTAGGCCGTTCTCTTCTCCAATGTGGGTTTGAATCCAGTCGAGGAAATAGGAGACCCTCGTGTAGACACCTGGCTTGTTTTTCATTGCACATCCACGGCCCCAGCTCACAATCCCAGCCAGAGTTGGGCGGCCATTGATGTCACAGACAAGAGGTCCTCCAGAGTCTCCCTAAGAAGCCAAAGAAAAGAGGTGAGTTCTGGGAGAAGGGTAGGAAAGGGCCACCACTCCTCAGCCACGTCTGAGAGAAATCTTGGCAACTGCCTTCTTTCTACGGAGTGTAAACCTCTGCTGAGCTTCTGTCTACCACTGCTCAACCACTTCCCCAGACTCCGCATTCCTCGCCTTGGAACGCAGCATGCGCAGTCTCGTCTTGGTTCTTTCAACTGAAACATGCTTCTCTTTCCCTCCCATCTCTTTATTGATCACATCCTGTTCTTTTAAAGGTGTTTCTCCTCCCTCTAATACCTGATCTTTTGTAATTCACAATGAACATATCCTGAACAATGAATTAGAGAATCGTATTGATCTCACTTTTTCTTAGCCAAAGACCCAGACATGATGTAAATAGCATCTGCATTTTGTTGTTGTTGTTTCTGTTTTAGAGACTGGGACAGGGTCTCGTGATCCTATGTATTCCAGGCTGGCTTCGAACTCATGATGTAGCTGAAGAAGTAACTGGTAAACTTTTGATTCTGATCCCCTCAAAGGTCAATATTACAGGTATGCGTCATTACACACGGTGCTGGGGATTGGAGCCAGGCTTCACTCATGCTGGGTAAGCGCTTCACCAGCTAAGCTGTGTCCCCAGACTACTGGCTTTTCTTACAGGCTCTGTTCCCTTAGTGAACGACTGAACTCAGGGCTTAGAGAATACTAGGCAAGTGTTGTATCACTGAGCTAGGCACCCATCCCTTTTTGTTGTTGTTGTTGTTGTTGTTGTTTTGGTTTGGTTTTTTAATTTCACTTTATTTTATTTGAGAAAGGGTCTTGCTATGTAGCACAGGCCTTAAATTCTCACAATGAAGGTTGGGCTAGCCCTGAACTCATGATCCTCCGGTCTCAGCTTCCAAAGCACTAGGAATGGTGAGGTTATAGGTGTGAGGTGTGCTCCATTATACCTGGCTTTTCTTTAACTGCCTTAGTCCCTTTTAGTCTAAAATGTGGAATACAGGTTCATGCCACGTGTTTGAACCTGTAAGTATTGGCATAAGCTCCCAAAGATCTAAGTCCTTGATTCTTAGGCTGTTGGCTGGAAAGAAACTTCGCAGAGCTCTTGGATCAAATCCAAAAGCTGTGGGGAGTTTGGGGATGATAAGAAGGGGTGCCTGGGAGTCTTACCTGGCAGCTATCTGTTTTCCACTGTGGGTCGGCAGCACAGAGCATGTTATAGGTGATTTCAGAGCCATAGTAGTGGGGCTGCATACACTGTTCATGGGAAATAAGCTTCACAACAGCCATTTTCAGGTCCTTTGGGTAAATATAGTCCGCTATATAGAAGAAATAAATGTCTGCATTAAGATGTGTCTATAAATGAGACTCTGCAAGGATGAAGATAAGAAATACATCCCACCTATGAAAATTCCTTATTCTTTTTTTTTTATTCCAATCTGAGCCTTCACCCCACCCATAATTGTTCATCCCATTCAACGTGGTTGCCCATTGCTTCCTACTCTATCCCTGGACCTATTTGTCCCCTCCATAGTGCGCCCATCTCTGTCTCCACAGTGTTCTGCTACATTTGCTTCTGGACCATAACACTTCCCCAGTTTCAAATGTCACTTACAGACATTCTCGTATCCAAAGCCAGTGATCTCACAGTCTGAACCAGAACTGGCGTCACGAAAACTTGGGGGCAGGCAGATGGTCTGAATGGACCGGGATGGCTGTGCACATTGACCCATGCTGGTACGGATCTTCAGCAAGGCTGGGGAAGGGAAAGGTCAAAGGATCATCATCATCTCTCCCCTCCCAATGCTATAGCACTCATGACACTAAAGTCATAGAGTATCCAAGGGCATCTGCTGGCATCTTGTCATCCAGAAGCCTCCCCTGTCATGTTCCAAATGCTTTGTTTCAGCTGATGATGAATGATCAGGCACCCAGAACTATCATAGACAACTGAGCAGGTTGCTTCCTGCTAAGGGAACTGAGCTGAAATCCAGCCAAGGTTTGCTCTATAAATTATATCTTCTGGTATAGACAGAAGCATCCACCCTACTCTGCACAAACAGGGCATTCCCAGCCTAAGCCATATGCCAGCAGGGTTCTTTCCACTCAGAAGATGCTACCTGCTGGGGAAACTCAAGGCCTCTCCAGAGGGGCACGTCACCCTCAGTCTCTCATGGAGTTCATTCTGAACTCTTCCCCACCAGTTCCCCCAACAATTTCCACCACTACTTTGGACTTTTGTTAGACTCCTCTTTTGCTGGCTATCATCTTTCCGGTAACCAAGTTTTCTGCTCACCAATATCATTATGGTGGGCCAGGCTGTCAGAACTATATTCCTCGTGCAAGATGAGCTGCTCCACCTCAAACTTCATTTCTCCTGGATTAAAGGCATTCCGCTTTGACTGGCCCAGGTAGACAACATAGTCTTCCTTCTTTGGGTTATTGCTGTGAGAAATGAGACATGTAAGCCTGATCTCATGAAGCCTGTTACTTTCTCCTCTCCATCACAGAGGCCTCGGAGTGTTACTTGTACGTAAGGCCACAAGCTGCATGAAGAGGTGTGGTGGGAGATTTCCATAGGGAAGGAGAAAGACCTGTTTGAGGTGGGGAGGAAGGGCCAGAGAGAAGAGACAAAGGGATGTACGTACATGAAGCAGTGTGTGGCGCTGGTGACCCAGCAAGGACTGATAAGGCTACCACCACATATAAAGGTGGGAGGGCTTCCTCCCCGGTTCTTCCTATAGATGGCTGCAAACCAGGGCTGGTTCTCAATGACAGTGGATTCTCCCCCAATAATCTTAAAGCGGGGCCTTAAAGTCTTCTGGCCACACTGGAACTGTTGTTGATCTGGAGAAGAAGGGAGCCTATGGCCTAGAAAAGGAAGAGATATATGTTTTGGGGAGAAGCAAAGGATGAAGTCTCCCACTGAGGCAGACTTCACAGCTCATCCCTCCAGGAGTGGAAGAGGACAATGGGAGTTATCTCTTTTCACCCCATCACCACGAGCCGTCAGTGATACTCACTAGCAGAGCAGTCAGGCACCATGCATTCGTGGACATACTGCTTTAGGCCAATCTGCACATAGCACCAGGGTTGCCTATAGTTGTTAGGGTTCCTGGTAACATGAACAGTAGGGAATGTCATTCCAACCCAAAATGCCTTCTCTACATCCTCCCTTCTGAGGAACACTCAACCAGATATCTGGATTTTTGCACCAGTATACCAGGGGCTGGTTTCTAAGAGGTAACGGGTGGGGGTTGTTTAGGTTTAATGTATATGGGTATTTCCTGCATTTATGTCTGTGCATGCCTGGTGCCCATCGAGGCCAGAAGAGGGTATCAGATCCTCTGGAACTGGAGTTACAGACTGTTGTGAGCTGCCATGTGGAGCTGGGGAAAGAGCCCAGGCCCTCTGGAAGAGCTCTTGCTCCTGAGCCACAGCCCCCACAGGAAGAGTTCTCAGCATTAGTCTCCACCTACCTGCAGTAATTGTGCTTCCCCAGGCCGAGGTTAAGAGCATCGGGTCTGTGGGCATGGTAGGCTTTCCGAAGGACGGTAGGGGAGTTCCAAGCCAGACAGGGTCGGCCGTTGGTGTCAGTGTTGGCTTTTCCCCGGTAAGACTGACCATTTCCATGATAGCAGGTTTTTGACGTGTCTACAAATATTCGAGGATTACAGAATATTAGAAAAAGGAGGGAGTTTGGACAGGAATTTCAGAGTTAGCATGTTTCAGACCTGGCAGGTGACACTCGAAAGAGTTTCCTTTGCCTTTGTGTAGTTGCTGCTTCATGAGACACTCTGTATGTGTGTCCTAACTCTTCACTTCTGCCTGTTTTTTTTTAATTTGCTTATTTGTTTACTTTATGTGTATGGGTGTTTTCCCTACATGTATATCTGTGTACCAGGTACTTGACTGGTACTGGAAGAGGCCAGAAGTAGACGTTGGATCCCTGGGATGGGAGTTAGAGACAGTTGTGACCCACATGTGGATGCTAACAGTTAAACTGTAGGCCATCTGGGAGAGCAGTCAGTGTTCTTAATCTCTGAGCCATCTCTCTAGTGACACCTCACCTACTTTGGGAGATACGGTCTTACCTTGTAGCCCAGGCTGGGCCTAAACTTGCTATCCTGATTCCGTCTCCTAAGTGTCGGACTTAGAGACAGACCTACACCACCAGGCCCAGTTTCCTCTGTTTCTGCCTCCTGTCCATCTTCCCCTGCTCTGAAATCTCTGATCCTCCCTCCTTCCCAACTAAGAGTCCAAATTGCCATACCTATCTCACAGTGCTCCCCTTGGAATCTCTTTGGGCAGTTGCATCGGCGAATGCTGGAGAAGTACTTGTAGGACACACATATTCCTCCGTTCAGACAGCCACAGTTTGCTAACAAGTGCAAAAGCAGGGTAAGCAAGGATGAAGGGGAGCCAGCCTCCCAGCCGGGACAAGAAGGGCATGCCTCCTACAGTTCTCTGGGATGTCTGTGCAGCCAACTTTTGTGCAAGGAAATATATACTCACATTCATTAGAAGCTCCAGGCTCATGGCGACCCTGCAAGAGACGAAGGTGGGGGGGGGGGGGTCAGCAGAGGTGACATGCTCCAGGTAATCCTTGTTCAAGATAAACAGGCCCCAAACTCAAAATCTATTCTTCCCTGCAGTGATATCCATTCTTATTCTCTCTCATCCTCCCCACCCTGCCCCTGTTTGTCTCTCTCCTTTCTGCTTTTCTGGCCAGCTCTCTCCTAAGGAAAGCCCTGGGCTTCCAGCACACAGACAAGAACTGACTCAAGCAAACTTCACACTTGATGCCCTCGGGCTAAGGCAGTCCCACTGACTTCTTCCTCTCTCGCCAGGTAGTGCAAACCCCTTTGGTGCTCAAGCCCTCCCTGTCAGCTGACACCTTGTCTATCCTCCCCGACCCAAGTCTGGACCTGCTATTGATGCCTAAGGACTCCCAGTGTGGCCCCTCTTCCTCACGATGCTGCTTAGGGGTACTGCAAGCCCCTTTCTGAGAAAACCACTCACTTCAGAGTCGTTCACCACCAAGGCGCAAAGGAGCAGGCAAGCCGGCCAGACTTTCATGGTAGCGAGGCTAGACAGCAAGCAGTTCTGCAAAGGAAGGAGAAATAAGGGTAAGAAGCGGAGCAGCTTGAAGGTGGCAATATTACTGCAGTTCAAAGGAAGACGTTCCACGTCCAATGCTGGGCAAATCAGCAGTGACCAAGCAACCCCGACCTGGCAAGTCTCTCCTCTCTGTGGGCTCTGGACACAGCAGCGTGGACCCACACTGCAGAGGCACGCAAAGGTCTGGAGTGGTGACCTCGCTCACAGTCCGCCGGCTAAGGTAGGGGCAAGGGAGGCGTGCGGTAACCCTAGCTGCCTCACCCCTCTAGGATTGCTTCAGACCGACAGCACTCACCGGTGACTGCAGCGGAAGGGCGCCGGCAGACACGGCAGACAGGAAAGGACAGGAATGACAGGAAAGGACAGGAACAACGACCGACTGACCGCGCTCTACCGCTACAGTCTCTGTGCCGAGCCACAGGCCGTTTTATTAGGGCCGCCCCAGCCCTGGCCCCGCCCAGGCTCGAAGGAGAGAGGCACTCTTTCCCTCGTTTCTCTTTCCCCACATCCTATCCGCAGGCGACTTGTACCTCGCTTGCTTCCCTGACTTTGTAGCTGGTCACAAGATCCCCAGCGGAGCAAACTAACACAGTCTGGACTGAGGGATTCGTTCACCTAGCGCGGCCCCAGCTGCAGCGTGGAGAGGACGCTCCAGGCTCGCGGACCTCAGTCATCTTCCTTCGTGGCTTAATCAGTTCTTCCACCGGTCCATCTCTGACCCTTGCCTGCTTACGACTCAGTTCCTATAACGGAAAAAACACCTGCCAACAAAGGCTCCCACAAGTCAAATGCTGGGTCCCCAAATGTCACTAACACTACCAGTGAATGAGCCAAAAGAGGCTTTGAAATAAGGTCGTTTAATAGTTGTCATCAGAAGGGGAGAAGGCAAGGTCAGATTTTTTTCAGATTTCTGCTTCGTTGAAGGCCAGTCTTTGAAAGATGGTTTTAGAGATTACGATGGCGCATGCCTTTAATTCAAACACTAGAGAGGCAGAGGCAGGCGGATGTGTGAGTTCGAGGCCAGGTCTAGAGTTCCAGGACAGCCAGAGCAGTTAAAAAGAGAAACCCTGTTTCTAAACCAAACCAGAACAAAACAAAACAAAAGCGTGATAATGGTCATGCTCTGATAATTATAGGATTGTGGGAGCAAAGTCTTGGGTTACAACTGCTATGGCTCTGGTTGAAGTGTCAATGGGTCTTTAAAATCCATTTATTTGTGTGGGAAAGAATACAGTCAATGTGGATCATGGAACAGAACTGAGAGTGTATCTCAGTGGTTTTGTGCCCCCCCAGCCACAAAAACAAACAACCACAGGGGGAGGAAACTCTTACTAATGTAAACAGTAAATAGTATAGAAAAAAAACGAGCTAGTCAAATCTTCTTAGTGTGGGCCATAAAATGTGGAACAGTGGGCGTGCCTGCTCTCCCCTTGTAGCAGAGGAGTTGAGGACAAGACAGTAGGAAGGCCTTTTCTTCACTGAATGCTATTTCATACTGTTTTTAAAACTTTTAACACATCCCTGTATCAGCCAATCCAAAAAGAAAATTGCACATTTTAAATGCATTTGTAGCCAGTGTTTTATGTTATCATAGGACATTATTATATGAAGATTAAAAAAAATGTTTATCAAATAAAATAGGCTTCCAGGAAGACAGGTGATGTGTAAATGACTCCTATATCTTGAGGACCAAGTACACGTGCACACTCTCTCTCACACACACAACCCTCAGGCAGAGTTGGAAGTGCACAGAAAAGATTCCAAGGTTCAGTCATCTTCACTTCCGCTCTGGTGTCATATACCACTTGTGGCCATTTTGATCCTCCTTTCATGGAAGAGGGGGAGCGAGTCCTCAGATTTCCTTAGGGCCCAAGCCTTGCTTTACTTCCCTGAGCCTAAGCCTGTGGGGTTTACTGCCTGGCACACCTGGACCTTGGGAAAGAGCTCCAGGAGGCAGGAGAGGGAGGGTTCCAGGAGGCCATTTCTCTGGATGGGAAAGTGCACGTTAACTATCCAGCTTTGGTTAGGCAGGTGACCATCACTCTTCAGAATCCATTTTTCTACACAGCTGAGCTTCCAGCAGCCCATAGACCCACTGAGTCAGAGATTCCGTAGACCTCAGAGGTAAACTGCTCCTTCCTTTAGAAGACTGTGGTCAGCTTTGTTTAGATTTCAGAAGCCATTAACTGTAAATAAGCATGACCAAAACATAAACAGAGATATTACGGGCTGAGGATTTACCCCGAAACTCTAGTTTGATATTAGGAATTTCCAGCAGGCTGCCGTGATTCACATTGCTCCTTCAACAGCTCTCATGACTCCGAATTACTTGGCTAGAGGCTGTCGTGCTGATTCTTTGAGAGCAGGGTGACCTCATTTCCTTTTGGACATTATAGAGACCGTTATGCAGCATAACAGGCCCTTCCTTCTTCCTCTTCTTCACCTGGACGAATAATCCCAGTGCCTCCTGCTCTTTGTAGAATCTTCGTCCTACTGGATAATCTTCAGACTCTTTGACATCTCTGATTATTTTTTTATTTTTTGGTTTTTCGAGGCAGGGCTTCTCTGTAGCTTTGGAGCCTGTCCTGGAACTAGCTCTTGTAGACCAGGTTGGCCTCAAACTCACAGAGATCCGCCTGCCTCTGCCTCCTGAGTGCTGGGATTAAAGGCGTGCGCCGCTATTGCCTGGTAGACTTTCAATTCTTTAGGAACAAAGAACACATGTGAGATACGCACACATCACTCCTCATGCTACATGTCTTAGCCACACAGGTGTTTTATTTGAATGAAGAACAGAGAATAGCAGAGGGCTTTGGGGTGTCCTGAAAATGCAGTGTTCCTGCATGATTATATACCTTGGTGACTAAGTCCAAGCCGCCAGCAGAGCATGGGTGTTGCATTAGGGAGAAGATAAAGCACTTCCACTTGCAGTGAGCCCAGACCTGAACTCCCCACTTCAGGCTCCCTGTGTCTTGAGCCCTGTCTGTTGCAGGAGTCTGAATTTGTGCCTGCCTGAGGCTGTCTTGTGAACTTGTTTGTCCCCATGTCTGTGTGTGTCTATCCCTATGTGTGTGAGCTGTGTGACTGGTGTGAGTGGTGTCTGTCTGTTCTGTGTGTGCTGTATGTGTGTCTGTGCATGAGTGGTGTTTGTGTGTCTCTAACAAAGGGCTTGGCTTCATATTTACTGAGCAGCATAGGAAGCATCACATGGCAAAGAAATGGGATACTTTACAGAAATCATCACAGTTTTATAAGGGATAAGGCACCGACTCCAACAGATCCCAATTACCCGATAACAGACATCCTTATTTATCAATCAACATCCTTAAACAGCTGCTCTCAACCTTTATGGCAAATTTAAGAAGTTGCTTTTAATTTCTGTATTTCCTGCTCTCGAGAAATGATTATCTGGGTCAGGGCATGAAAGAGTGCACAGCTTAAGCTCACAGCTATGAATTAGCTTAGATTATAAAAATTGGCTATGTGGGAAATCCAAGGCAAATAAATTTGATTGTTATGTTGCGCTCTCTTTCTGTTTTGTGCTTAAAGACACTTTCAGATAAATCATTCCTTTTCCAGTTCAGAACTGCTCTATGAACAAGACTGGAATTGTTACTCTCATTCTGCTGATAAGGAAAATGTGGCAAAAAAAACAAAAAAAAAAGACAGCACATAGTTGCCAAAGGCAGCACGAAGTCCAGGTATTCTTTCCCACGTTCCTGTGCTGTGCTTCACACCCTCCCCACAAAGAGGCAGAGTTCTTTGAAGAGAAGGGCCAAGTAATTAAGATGTTCAGGTAGGAGGTAGAAAACGTTCCAGCTCAGCTGTTACCCTCAAGCCTTTCTATCTATCCTGCAGCCCTGCTTCCAGAAACACTACTTTATCTATTTTATTTTTATTTTTTTAGGATGCCTATACTATAACACAAATTACTTGCTTGCCTGAATTCCAGGAACTTCCTTTATGGTCTAAACTAAAGTTTCTGTTGAGCATGAGAAATAAGGAAGTAAATGCATATGATTTCATTATTTTCTTGACTCCAAGAGGGAAGTCTCCAACACTAGCATTTGTATCTAAGAAGTATAAACCTCCTGAAGCAGATGTGGCACCTAGACTAATGGAGGGGCTCTTGTAGGCTCTATTTATAAACGGGCAGGCAGATGTAGGAGTGCAGTGAGCAGAGTCTCTAAACCTAGCCTGGCTCCTAGGATCTGGGAAAATGATCCTTGAAACGTTTTGTTTTGGTTTAGGTTTTTTGTTTGTTTTGATTTTTTTGTTAAGTTTTGGTTTTATTATTGTTGTTTTGTTTTGTTTTGTTTGAGACAGGATCTCGTTATGTAGCCTTCGGTGTCCTGGAACTCACTATGTAGACCAGAGTGACTTTGGACTCAGAGATCTACTTAAAGCCCTGTGCCCAACTGTCTAACTGTTGGTTTAGGTTTTTCAGACAGGGTCTTAGGTAGCCTCAAACTCATCCTGGTCTGCACTTCCCAAGTGACAGGAAGTCCTACCATGCCCAGCCCTTAAAGGTTATTTTCTGACTAGCCAGGTCCAGAAGGAAGTTCATGTTGAGTCAAGGGATATATTCCTGGGCTGCTATACTAAGAACATTTGGCATGTGGAATGATTTTTAAACAAGTCACTTAACTCTTGATTTCAGCTCTCCCATCTGCGAAACGAGCAGCATTGTTCCCACCTGCGCCTGTTCTGCAGCTCGGTTAAAATGGAATGGTGAATTCTGTCGACTGTAATCCTTATCTAGAGTGCTTCCCTTCTTTTCTTGTCTATTTTGGCCCAGAACACTGGGTCACACTGCAGTCCATCTCAGGAATCCAGGGATGCTGTGTCCTTGGCCCACAGTTCCTAGCAACTGGACAGCTGGGAAGGACAGCTGCCTGTGCTGCTCACCCCCACACCGCTGACTCCCACTCTCCTCATCTGTGACTCTGTGGAGTGTGAGACATTTTTTAACCTTCTTATTTACATGTTGGCAGACAGATTCCTCAGCAGTGTGGGGAAGGCTGCAGAGCTGGTCATCTAGCATCCTTGACTCTGAGGACCCCTCCCCATTTCTTACTGTGTGTTTAGCGGTAAGGTGAAGCTGACTGTGTCTGGGCCTGTAACGTGATCGGGAGGTGGTGGGGCCACTGAGTCCCTAGCGGCTCCACAGAGAGGGTGGAGGGAAGCCACATATTTCCTTCCTTACTCATGGAAAGCAAAGTACTCAGACTGAACCCTGAGGTTACATGATGTCGTCAATAACATGGAGAAGCCCCAGGTCAAGTTGGCTCATTCATATTCGGACTATGACACTTTACCCTGCCCTTTAGGGTCTCTGCTCTGATTTTTAGCTTTGCCCAGGCCAATTATCTCTGGCTTCAGCATGAACATCTTGAACCTTGGCCAAATTTCTTTTGTCCCTAATTCAAGCACAGTAAGTATTACCCCAGAAGAATATCGGGGCTGGAGTGAGGGTTCAGTAGTAAAGAGCACTTGTTGCTCTTGTCGAGGCCCTGGCCCATTTCCCAGCACCACATGGTGATTCACAGTTCTCTGGAGCCCCAGTTCCAGGAGATCCAATCCCTCTTCTAACCCCCAAGAGCACCAAGCAGGCTGATGCACACATACATTTGGATGAAACACTCATTCAAAGAATAAAAGTAATAAATCTAATAAAAATTGTAAAGGGTATTGGTTAGGATTTTCCACACCGCCTGGACTCTGAGCGGACTCCAGGAAGTCTCTACTTGGAGCTCAGGTTACCATATTGGGTAGCAGTGGGTGCTGAAGGGAAAACCACGACGTACCCTAGAAAAGGGGCTAGAAGGGGAAATGAGAGAAACTGGCAAGAAGCCATCTTTTTTCCCCCCTGAGTTTTGGAGACAGGGTTTCTCTGTGTTGCTTTGACTGTCCTGGAACTCACTCTGTAGATCAGGCTGGCCTTAAACTCACAGAGATTCACCTGCCTCTGCCTCCCAAATGCTGGGGTTAAAGGTGTGCGCCACCACTGCCCGGCAAAGTCATCTTATTTAGGGATTGTTGAGCGTCAAGCTAAGCAGCTAAGCAATCTTGCTCTGAAGAAAATCAAGGTAACATGGGCAGTCCCTGTGATGTATGTTTTCACGGCTCTCTCACACTAGGCTCTGGGTATTTTATTAACTTAAAGTAAATGCAAGTGTCTCCGTCCACTCTAGGAGAGGAAGGCAGCAGCTAATAAGAGGAAGTGAATCATCGGAGGTCATTCACTGAAAATGAGATTCACATCTTACAGACTTTGAGGAACCTCATGACACATTCCACCCTCCTATTCTGAATCCTCACCTCCTTCCTTCCTTCCTTCACTTCCACCCTCTGTGCCTTTTTCTACCCTGTCCACCCACAGAAAAGGCTTCATTTCCCCAAGAGTGACAGAGATCAATCAGCTGATCCTCTGAGGAAGCTTTGTAAGAATGCATAGACATGTGAACATAGAGATAGTGCATGCACACACACATACATGCATACACACACACACACACACACCACAGCAGGGACTCAGGGGGACAGGAACACATTGGGAGGGACAGGATATGGATAATTGCATGCCCAGAATGTTCCTTCTTTACTCTGAGTGCAATGACGGATGATAACAAAAGCAAAGGAGGCCTGCCTTCTTCAAGGGGATTTTATAATTTATAAATTATCCTTTGTTAAAGGATGATAACAAAGACAGGTACAGTGATCCAAGAGAACTCAGAGCCAACCTGGACAGCATTACAAGAAAATTAAACTCTAAAAGACGGGCTCTTAACTAATTTTTATGTATGGTGTTTGCTTTTAAAATCTCAGCAATGGTCTTTAAAGAAAGTACATTAATGTGACCTTTTTATAGTTAGTAAAACTGAGAAGTACAAGTTAGAACAAGTTCCCCGGACCACACTGTAGGTCAGCAGCAGAGCTGATGCCCCCATCCAGACCTGGCTGAGTCTAGGGCTTGGGAACTTTCCTGAGACAGCCTCCTTTTTATTCAGTAAGGGCAGGCATCTGTCCTTATGCAGGGCAACATCCTGCCTTTTGTTGTAGTTTGTTTTGGTTTGGCGTGCATAACCCAGTGTAGTCTTGAACTTGTTATGTGGCTGAGGATGGTTTTGAACTCCTGATTCTCTTACATCTACCTCCCCAAGTGCTAGAATTACAGATGTCACCAGCATGCTTCGCTCCTGCAAATTCTATTTCTAACCGATGTGGCACCCAGGAAGGTTCCAGCTGTCCAAGCCCTTCCTGTTTGGTTCCTGCCAGCCAGACTGAGTCAGACTTTGATAAAAAAAAAAAAATAGTCTTCCTTTTGTCTAATATAGTCAGCCACAGTTGCGTCTTCTGGGTTTAGTGAGAAAGGTGATCTCTGGGTCTTGTGGCTGTACTTAAATGTCTGTGTGGATTCCTATGACTACCTACACCAGTCTTCCCTTTTCACAAGCTCTGTTTACCCATGTTACGTGTGAGGAATATCTGTGATATTTCTGTGTAGAGAAATATCAATAGCGTCGATTTACTGCGCATTCTTTTTATTTAGCAGGCAGCAGAATAAGAATGTGTGACACAATCCTCAGTGAGAAAAATTCAGTATTATCTCCACTCCATGGCTAATGAAAGTGAGACTCAAGAGACCAAATAACTTACTCCAAGTCCTGCAGCAGCTGCCTCGCAGGTCAGACCTGGGTTTCCTGCCAAAGAACCTGGGAGTGTGTTGGCACTTTGTTTTTGCAGTGCTAAGGGTGGAACCCAAGAATTTGTGGATGGGAAGCAAGACAGCTGTCCCCCTGAACAGTTCATAGCTCTCTCCCTCAAAGCAGATAATCACCATGATCATCTTACCTTTAGCCTCCAAGGGGGAAAAAATTATCTTTTGGGGCAGGTGCCTGGGTAACCAAAATAATAAAAACCCATCAATACTATGTTTACATGTCTTGTTTACTGATGAAAATGACTTGGCTTGGAAGTCTAAAGACCACAGATTTTCAGTGTAGTCTCCTTGGAAATTCTAACTCATCAGATAGACTTTTCGGGGATTCTTATGACCAAAGAAGTTCTGGAAAAATAATATTTCCCCAATATGCCAATGCATATCTAGGGGATTTTAGGTTTCTGTTTGTTTTGTTTGTCTGGGTTTTTGTTGTTGTTGTTTTTCGAGATATGGTTTCTCTGTGTAATAATCCTTGCTGTCTTGGAACTTGCTTTGTAGACCAGGCTGGCCTTGAACTCACAGAGATCTGCCTGCTGGGGTTAAAGGCATGAGCCACCATTGCTCTGCTTAGTTTATTTTTGTTGGTTTATCAGCCCCCACCCAATGCCTCGAACGCCTAATTAAAACCTTAAGCTTGGCATCTAGGGGCCCTGCCCAGCCTTTGAGATGGAGGACCCGTGAGTGGGGAAGGTCAGGGTGCCCAGTAGACGTATGAGCACAACTCTCCATACAGGTGAAGCAAGGAAGGGGATGTACGCTTGAGAGCCGGTGCCAAGCCACCCCAAGGCGGCTTTCTAAAAACCTAAAAATCTCAAAAAGTTAATTGCTTCCCTGTGCTTTTTTAAAGATTCCAAGTGATTGTTTCATTTTATAAAATGTGCCAAGTAGACGGCTAAATGGACTTTTCCATGGAAAGACTAAAAAAAGAAAGAAATGCTTGCAGAATTAAAGAAACTCTCAGAGCCAAAACAGTGGGGCAGACAAGATGGTTCAGAATGTAAGGGCCCTTGTTGCCAATCCTAATGACCTAAGATTGATCCCCGGGACCCATATGTAGAAAAGAGAACTGACTTTTGTCCTCTGGTCTTCACATTCACACAATGACAGTCATGTGCCCCACCCATTAAATTAATTAAACTGTAAGGGGAAAAAAAGCACAACAGTGGATGAGAAACTAACTCCTCCATGACCTCGGGAGAATTGCAGAAGTGAAGAGTAAGTCGGAACAAAGCAGAGCTGGAGAGTCCTCGAGTTATCGCACCGTCCTGTGGGTCCAGTTTCTGCATCATGTCTACACTAGATCTCTTCTCCGCTCCTTAAGGTCAGAGCTTACTTCATGTGTTTTAACTTCTAGGACTGATGTTTGATATTGTTGGCGTCTGGTTGGTTGGTTGGGACAGGCTGTCTAACCCAGTCAAACTCACTACAGAGATTAGGATGACCTTCAGTTTCTGATCCTCCGCCTTCATCTCCTGAGTTCTGGGATCACGTGCCATCATGCCAAGTTTTGTTTTCTTTAACTCCTTTATTCTTTCTTTCTTTTTTTTTTCTTCTTTATGAGACAGGGTCTGTCTATGTAACCCTGGCTGTCCTAGAACTCACTATGAAGACCAGGCAGGCCTCAAACTCATAGACACATCTGCCTCTACATCCCAAGTACTAGAATTAAATATCTGCACCACCACACCTGACCCTTAATATTTATTTTTAATATTTTGAACTATGTGTATGTTTGTGCACAGGGGAGCAGGTGAGTACAGGAAAATAAGAGGTGCTGGATCCTCCTGGAGTTGGAGTCACAGCTGGTTGTTAGTCACCCAATGTGGGTGCTGGAAGTTGGCCTCGGGTTCCCTGGAAAAGTAGTACATGCTCTTAACTATTGAAGCTATCTCTCCAGCCTCAATTTTTAAAAAATTAATAAATAATAATAAATAATTTTTAATTAAAATTTTTTAAATTAATTGTCTGCATTACCTCACTCAAAATGATGTTTTCTAGCTCTTTCCATTTTCCTGCAAAATTCAAGCTGTCATATTTTTCTGCTGTGTAGTACTCCATTGTGTAAATGTACCACATTTTCCTTATTTATTCTTCAGTCGAGGGCCATTTAGGTTATTTACAGGTTCTGGCTATGACAAACAAAGCTGCTATGAACATAGTTGAGCACATGTCCTTGTGGCACGATTGAGCATCCTTTGGATATATACCCAAAAGTGGAATTACTGGGTCTTGAGGAAGGTTGTTTCCTAATTTTCTGAGAAATTGCCACACTGACATCCGAAGGGGTTGTACCAGCTTGCATTCCCACCAGCAATGCAGAAGTGTTCCCTTTTCCCCACAACCTCTCCAGCATAAGTTGTCATCAGTGTCTTTGATCTTGGCCATTCTTACAGATGTAAGATGAAATCTCAGGGTTGTTTTGATTTGCATTTCTCTGATGGCTAAGGATGTTGAACATTTCCTTAAGTGTCTTTCAGCCATTTTAGATTACTCTGTTGAGAGTTCTCTCTTTAAGTCTGTCTGTACTCCATTTTTTATTGGATTATTTGTTCATTTGATGACCAATTTCTTGAATTCTTTGTATATTTTAGAGATCAGACTTTTGTCTGATGTGGGATTAGTGAAGATCTTTTCCCATTCTGTAGGCTGTTGTTTTGTCTTGTTGACCATGTCCTTTGCTTTACAGAAGCTTTTCAGTTTCAGGAGGTCCCATTTATTAATTGTTTCTCTCAGTGTCTGTGTTATATTTAGGAAGTGGTCTCCTGTGACAATGTGTTGTCAGAGGTTTTCTGTCCTCCCACCAGGTCCCACAGCCATTTAGCCCCAAAGAAATCACACAGAGGTCTATATTAATGATACACTGATTGGCCCATTACCTCAGGCTTCTTATTAACTCTTATAACTTATATTAACCTATTATTCTTATCCATATTAGCCACATGGCTTGGTATTTTTTTCAGCCGGGCAATCACATCTTCTGTGATTGGGACAGGATTGGGGAGGAATGGGCTTCCTCCTTCCCATAATTCTCCTGTTTTCATTCACCTGCCTCTACTTCCTGTCTGGTTGTCCCGCCTAGACTTTCTGCCTGGCTACTGGCCAATCAGCATTTATTTAAAACATAATTGACAGAATATAGACAATTGTCCCGCACCACCAATGTGTTCAAGTGTACCTCCCACTTTCTCTTCTATAAGGTTCAGTGTGGCTGGCTTTATGTTGAGGTCTTTGATCCATTTGGACCTGAGTTTTGTGCATAGTGATAGATATGGGTTTGTTTTTATTCTTCTACATGTTGATATCTAGTTATGTCATCACAATTTATTAAAAATTATTTCTTTTTTCCATTTGATATTTTTTGCTTCTTTGTCAAAAATCAGATGTTCAAAGGTGTATGGATTGATACCTGGGTCTTCGATTTCTTTCTGTTGGTCCTCCTGTCTGTTTTAATGCCAATACCAGGCTGTTTTCAGTACCATAGCTATGTAGTAGAGTTTGAAGTCAGGGATTGTGATGCCTCCAGAAGTTCTTTTATTTGTACAGGATTGTTTTGGCTATCCTGGGTTTTTTGCTTTTCCATATGAAACTAAGTACCATTCTTTCGAGGTCTGTGTAGAATTTTGCTGGGATTTTGATGGGCATTGCATTAAATCTGTAGATTGCTTTTGGTAAGATTGTCATTTTTACTATGTTAATTCTACCTACCCAAGACCATGGGAGATCTTTTTACATTCTGGTGTCTTCTTCAATTTTTTTCTTAAAAGATTTAAAGTTCTTGTCATACAAGTCTTCCACTTGTTTAGTTAGAGTTACCCCAAGATATTTTATGCTATTTGTGGCTATCGTGAAGGGTGATGTTTCTCTGATTTCTTTCCCAGCCCTTTTATCATCTGTGTACAGGAGGGCTACTGATTATTTTTTAGTTAATCTTGTATCTTGCTACATTACTGAAAGTGTTTATGAGTTGTGGAAGTTCCTTGGTAGAATTTTTGGGATCGCTTATGCAAACTATCATATCATCAGCAAATTGTGAACGTTTGACTTCTTCTTTCTGATTTGTATCCCCTTCATCTCCTTTTGTTTTCTTATTGCTCTAGCTAGGACCTCAAGAACTATATTGAATAGATATGGAAAGAATGGAAAACCTTGCCTTGTTCCTGATTTCAGTGGGATCACTTGGAGTTTCTCTCCATTTAGTTTGATGTTTACTGTTGGCTTGTTGTAAACTGCCTTTATTATGTTTAGGTATATTCCTTGTATCCCTGCTCTCTCCAAGACCTTTATCATGAAGGGATGTTATATTTTGTCAAAAAGCTTTTTCGGCATCTAATGAGATGATCATGTAGTTTTTATTTTTTCAGTTTGTTTATATGGTGGATTACATTGACAGATTTTCATATGTTGAACCACCCCTGCATCTGTAGGATTAAGCTGACTTGATCATGGTGGATGATAGCTCTGATGTGTTCTTGGATTTGATTTGCAAGTTTTTTATTTAGTATTTTTGCATCAATGTTCATGAGTAAGATTGGTCTGTAATTCTCTTTCTTAGTAATGTCTTTCTGTGGTTTGGGTATCAGGGTAATTATAGCCTCATAAAAAGAGTTTGGCAATGTTCATTCTGTTTCTATTGTGTGGAACAATATGAGGGGTATTGGTATTAGTTCTTCTTTGAAAGTCTTGTAGAATTCTGAGCTGAAACCATCTGATCCTAGGCTTTTTTTTGGTTTGGAGACTTTTGATGACTGTTTCTATTTCTTCAGCAGTTATAGGTCTGTTTAATTTGCTTATCTGGTCTTGATTTAATTTTGGTAAGTGATATTTATCCAGAAAGTTGTCCATTTCCTTTAAGTTTTCCAATTTAGTGGAGTACAGGTTTTCAGAATATGACCTGATGATTCTCTGTATTTCCTCCGTGTCTGTTGTTATGTCCCCCTTTTCATTTCTGATTTTGTTAATTTGGATATTTTCTTTCTGCCTTTTGGTTAGTTTGGATAGAGGTTTGTCTATTTTGTTGATTTTCTCGAAGAACCAACTCTTTGTCTCATTGATTCTTTGTATTGTTTACTTTGTTTCTATTTTGTTGATTTCAGCTCTCACTTTGATTATTTCCTGACATCTAGTTCTCTTGGATGAGTTTTCTTTTTTTGTTCTAAAGTTTTCAAATGTTCTGTTAATTCACTAGTGTGGGATTTTTCCAGCTTCTTTATGTAGGTGTTTAGTGATATGAAGTTGCCTCTTTTTTTTTTTTTTTTTGGTTTTTCGAGACAGGGTTTCTCTGTGGTTTTGGAGCCTGTCCTGGAACTAGCTCTTGTAGACCAGGCTGGCCTCGAACTCACAGAGATCGGCCTGCCTCTGCCTCCCGAGTGCTGGGATTAAAGGCGTGCACCACCACCACCCGGCTATGAAGTTGCCTCTTAACACTGCTTTCATTGTGTCCCATAAATTTGGGTATGTTGTGTGGTCATTTTCATTGAATTTTAGGAAGTCTTTAATTTCTCCCTTTGTTTCTTCCTTAACCCACTGATAATTCAGGTGAGCACTGTTTAATTTCCATGTGTTTGTGGGTTTTCTGAAATTAGAATTGCTGTTGACTTCTATTTTTATACCATAGTGATATGATAAGGTACATTGGGTTATTCCAATTTTTTGTATTTGTTAAGGTTTGTTTTGTTACCAAGTATGTGATCAATTTTTGAGAAGATTCCATGGGGTGCTGAGAAGAAGGTATATTCTTTTCTGTTTGGATGGAATATTCTATAGATGTCTGTTAAGTCCATTTGAGTCATAACATCTGTTAGTTCCCTTATTTCTCTGTTCATTTTTTATCTGATTGACCTGTCCAGTAGTGAGAGGGGAGTGTAGAATCTCCCACTATTAGTGTGTGGGGTTTAATGTATGATTTAAGCTTTAGAAGTGTTTCTTTCGCATATGAGGGTGCCCTTGTATTTGAGGCATAGATGTTCAGTATTGAAATTTCCTCTTGATGGATTTTTCCTGTGACTAATATGAAATGTCCTTCTTTGTCTCTTTTGATTGATTTTGGTTTGAAGTCTATTTTTTTAGATATTAGGATAGGTACACCCGCTTGTTTCTTAGGTCCATTTGATTGAAATATTTTTTCCCAACCCTTTACTCTGAGACATTGTCTGTCTTTGAGGTTGAGATGTGTTTCTTGTATGCAGAAAAAGGATGGATTCTGTTATCATATCCAGTCTGTTAGCCTGTGCCTTTTTATAGGTTAGTTTAGTCCATTTACATTAAGGGATATTAATGACCAGTGATTGCTATCTCCTGTTAATTTAGTTTTCATTGCTGGTGATGTTAATTTCTGTGTTTTTCCCTTCTTTGGGATTTGCTACTATGAGACCATCAATTATCTGTGCTTTTGTTGGGTTGGAGTTTTCCTTCTAGTATTTTGTGTAGGGCTGGGCTTGTGGCTAGGTATTGGTTAAATCTGGTTTTGTCATGGAATATCTTGTTTTGTCCTTCTATGGTGATCCACAGTTTTTCTGGGTATAGTAGTCTGGGCTGGCAGCAATGGTCTCTTAAAGTCTGCATAATGCTTGACCACGATCTTCTGGCTTTCATTGTCTCCACTGAGAAGTCAGATGTAATTCTAGTAAGTTTGCCTTTATATGTTACTTGGCCTTTTTCCTTTGCAGCTCTTAATATTCTTTCTTACTCTGTATGTTTAGTGTTTTGATTATTATGTGGCAAGAGAACTTTTTATTTGGATATAGTCTATCTGGTGTTCTATAAGCTTCTTGTATCTTCATAGGCATATCTTTCTTTAGGTTGGAAAATTTTGTTAAATATATTTTCTGAGCATTTGAGTTGAACTTCTCCTTCTTCTATACCTATTATTCTTAGATTTGGCCTTTTCATGGTGTCCCATATTTCCTGAATATTGTGTGTTAAGTTTTTATTAGATTTAATGTTTTCTTTAACTGATGAGTCTATTTCCTCTATTGTATCTTCAGCTCTTGAGATTCTCTCTTCCATCTCTTGTATTCTGCTGTTCATGCTTGCATTTGTGGTTCCTGATTGTTTTCTCATTATTTCTGTTTTTATAATTCCCTTGGCTTGTGTTTTCTTTATTGTCTCTCTTTCACTTTTCAAGTCTTGAATAGTTTCTCTCATATGTTTGATTGCTTTTTCTTGGTTTCCTTTAACAGATTTGCTGATGTCTTCCAATTTTTTGTTTGTCTTTTCCTCCATTTCTTTGAGGGAATTTTTAATTTCCTCTTTAAGAGTTACAAACATTCTCCTGAACTTATTTTTTAGGTCGTTTTCTTCGTCATCTATAATTGGTTGTTCAACTTTTGCTGTTGTAGGGTCTTTAGGTTTTACTGATGTTGTGTTGCTCTTTGTGGTGTTGCATGTGTTCTTACCTTTTCTACTCATCTTTTTCTCTAATAGGTGTGGTTGGGGTTGTCTGTGATTCTGTCGATTAATTTTCTAGGTGCCAGTGAATCCAAGACTCAGATGGTTGTTCCTCGTGGTACAGTCAATGCCACAGTTCTAGTTACCCCATTGGTCACTCCATGTTCTAGGAGGTTGCTCAGAACTCCCAGGCTCTGCTCCACTCCCTTGCAGTTTGCTGTCTCAGGCCTGTTCTAGCTATGTTGTTGGCCCAAACCTCTTTCTGTAAATGTCCCTGGTCTAGATCCATTCCTGCAGAGGGACCTGGCTTGTGGTTGGTCCTGTAAAGGACTCAGTCTCTGGCCTACTCCCTTGGAGTTCCCAGGCTCACTGTGCCCAGACCTGCAGAGAACCTGGCTCAGGCTTACTTCCTTAGAGGTCCCAGACTCAAGCTCGGACCCACAGACATTTTTGGTTCCTGCCTATTCCCTTTGAAGTCTCAGACCAATGCTGGGCCACAGAGGTCCTGGCTTAGGTCCACTCCCTCTGAGGTCCCAGACTCATGCCTGGACCCACAGAGAACTCTGGTTCCTGCCTACTCCCTTGGAGGTCCCAAATTCAAGCCCAGACCCGCAGAGGTCCTAGCTCAGGCCTAGTTCCTGGTAGGTCCTAGACTCACGCCCAGACCCACAGGGGTCCTGGCTTAGGTCTACTCCCTTGAAGGTCCCAGATTCACATCCAGACCCTCAGCAGTCTCTGGCTCTGGCTCACTCGCTCAGCGGTTACTTTCCTGTACCTGTTCCAGTGGAGTTTGCTGTCTCAGGTCTGCTCTGGCCCAGGTTGATGGGTCCTGGTCTGCCAATGTCCCTGGACTCGATCCACTCCTGCTTCCATGGAGCTTGCTTTCTCAGGCCCACTCCGGCCTAGAAAGCTGGTTCAGTCCCAATCCTGTGGAATTTTTCCCCCTACCTCCTTTCTTTTAAAAAAAAAATTATTTATTTATTATGTATACAATATTCTGTCTGTGTGTATGCCTGCAGGCCAGAAGAGGTCACCAGACCCCATTACAGATGGTTGTGAGCCACCATGTGATTGCTGGGAATTGAAATCAGGACCTTTGGAAGAGCAGACAATGCTCTTAACCTCTGAGCCATCTCTTCAGCCCCCACCCCCCCACCTCCTTTCTTACCTGCCCCCATCCACTCTTCAAAAATGGTAAGGTCTCCCATGGGAGTCAACAAAGCATGGCAGGAACAAGCTCTTTCCCCTGCATCAAGGCTAAGAGAGGCATCTACTATAGGGAAAATGTTCCAAAAAGCCAGCTCAACACCAGGGACAGATCCTGGTCCCACTGCTAGGGGGCCACAAACAGACAAAGGATAATTTTTCTAGAAATCACTTCTCTCCTTCTACCCAGGGACTGAACTTGGATCATCAAGCATGACAGCAAATTCCCTTACCGACAGAAGGAGCCATTTCACTAAACCCTGCTTTGGTTTATTTGCTTGCTTATTTTGAGGGCAGGATCTCTTCGTGCTACACTGACTAGCCAGCTAGCTCCATCTGCCTCCCCACCAGCTCTCTTTGCACTGGGGTCACAGGCCAGCCCTGTACACCTGACATTTTTCTTTTGTCTTTTTTATATGAGTGCTGGGGCTCCAAAGCATGCTTGTACTCTGCACTTTGCCCACTGAGCAATCTGCACAGTCCCATGAGTCCCGTGCAGAATTTTTTTTGGGGGGGGGGGTGTTTTTGGTTTGAAGGCATCAACTTCTACCAACTTAAATATATCCAAAGACCCAGATTGTAGTAGGGTCTTCCATTTCACCTGAATTGCCTTGCGCCTTTGCTGCCCTCAGCAACTGCCTTCAGCAGAAATAAACCTAACATCTTATGGAATGAGCATACTGTCTCTTTTTAGTGAAAGGTACAAAATAATTTAAAACCAATTGAGGGAAGTGAGGGCTATTTAATAGGAAAATACATTTTGTTGGGAATGTGGAGGAGTTGGAACTCTCATAGAAATTAGATCTAGAAAGTGATCCAAAAGTCCTACTTCCAACAAGACTGAAAACAGAGTCTTGAGGAGATAATTGTACACCCACGGTCATAGCAGCATTAGTCATAATGGCCATGAGTGGAAGCAACTGTGGATGAAGGTCTCTGAACAGAAGCATGGGGAAAGAAAATCACATGCACACACATGCACACACGCGCACACACATACACACACGTGCACACATGACTCTGAGGACTAACAGCAACTGTGGATGAAGGTCTCTAAACAGAAGTATGGGGAAAGAAAATCGCATACACGCGCGCGCACACCTATACACACGTGCACACACATACACACACATGAACACACATACACACATGCACACACACGACTCTGAGGACTAACAGCAACTGTGGATGAAGGTCTATAAACAGAAGCATGGGGAAAGAAAATCACATGCACACACATACACACACACACACACAATTCTGAGGACTAACAGGACTATTTTTTTAATTAATTAATTTTTTAAAAAGAACTAGATTTTCTCATTTTACATATCAATCCCAGTTCCCACTCCCTCCCTTCCTCCTACTTCCTCTACCCTTCCCCCCACCCCTTCCCATGGGGAGTCAACAAAGTCTAACACATTGCTTTGAGACAGGACCAAGGACCTCCCCACTTTATCTAGGCTGAGCAAGGTATCCCTCCAAAGAGAATGGGTTCCAAAAAGCCAGTACAAGCAGTAGGGATAAACCCTGGTCTCACTAGCAGTGGCCCCACAATCTGTTCCAGCCACACAACTATCCCCCACATTCCGAAAACCCAGTTTGGCCAGCAACTGATGGAAGCAGGTGCAGAGATCCACAGTGGAGCATTGGACTGAGCTCCCAAAGTCCAGTCGAAGAGAGGGAAGAGTGACAGATAATACGAGCAAAGGGGTCAAGACTCCAGAAACGGGAGCTCACTTGAGATTCCGGCCTGATGGCAGGGACCAACAGAGGACAACAGGACGTTTATTCCCTCTCAGAACAGGAGGAAATCCTGCCATCCTATCACACGTGCTACAAAGCAGACAGATCTTGAGGATTTTATAACAAATGAAACAAACCAGTCACCAAAAGGCAAATACCTTAAGATTTCAGTTATAAATAGTACCTAGAATAATCAAGTTCAGAGACTGAAAGTAGTTGTGGTTTCTAGAGGCTAAGGGGAGTGGAAAACGTGGAGTTGCTATGTGTAGAAATTCAGTTTTGCAAAAATGAAAAATTTTAGATAACACTTGTTGCCCAAAAAAGTGAATATACCCTCAGAGAAGCTAGAACCCTCTGTCAGAAACAGATGAAGCAGATGCAGAGATCCACACCTAACCCCTGGGCCGAGCTCCAGGTGAAGAGAAGGACGAGCGATAACATGAACAAAGGGGTCCAGACCATGGTGGGGAACCCACAGAATCAGCTGACCCGAACTAGTGGGAGATCACTGACTCCGGACTGACAGCTGGGGAACCTGCGTAGGACTGAACTAGTCTCCTAAACACAGGCAACAATGGTGTGGCTTGGGCAGTATACGGGCCACTGGCAGTGGACCAGGATCTGACTTTGAGGAACCCATTCTCTATGGAGAGACACCTTGCTCAGCCTGGGGGGAGGGGGTGGGGGGCTTGGTCCTGACCTGGGATCGGTATGTAAAAAATAAAAAAAAATTAAAAATTTGAAAGAATACTACACAGCTTTGGGACACTATTCCTCACACTGGGTTGCCTTGCCCATCCTAAATACTTACTGCAACTTGACATGCCATGTTTTGTGGGTACCCTTGGCAGGATGATATGCCATGTTTTGTGGGTACCCTTGGCAGGATGATATGCCATGTCTTGTGGATACCCTTGGTAGGGTGGCCCTTTCCTGAATAGAAATGGAGGAGAAGTGGATGGGGAAAAGAGGGGAGAGAGGTGAAGGACTGGGATGGGGGAAAATGCAGTAAGGACGTAAAATAAAAAAGTTTATTAAATTAAAATAAAAAAATATTACTTAGCTTAACCATGGATTTATACTTGTACTTTTTCCAGCACTTGACAGTATTTATTAATCTTTTTATAATGTACATAGATCATTCATGCAATAAAATATTTTAGTTAAAAAAGTGAATATAACTTTTTAAAAAATAATTTATTTTTATTTCATGTGGTTTTGTGTTTTGCCTGCACATATGTAAGTGTGAAGGCATTGGATTGCCTGACAGACAGTTATGAGCTGCCATGTGGGTGCTGGGAATTGAACCTGGGCGGAACCATTTCTCTGGGCCCCAAAAGTGAATATACTTAACACTATCACCAAACTGTATATTTATAAGTAATTAAGAATCTAAGCATGAAGCCAGGCAGTGGTGGCACACACTTTTAATCCCAGCACTTGGAGTCAGAGGCAGGAGGATCTCTGCGAGTTTGAGGCCAACCTGGTCTATAGAGTGAGTTCCAGAAAAACCTGAAAAACCCTATCTCAAAAAACCAAAATAAATAAATACAATAAAAACAAAAAAAAATCAAGACAGGATTTCTCTGTGTAACAGTCCTGGCTGTCCTAGAACTGGCTGTCTTCAGACTCAGAGCTCTGCCATCCTCTGCCCTCCTGAGTACTGGGATTAAAATCATGCGCCATGGGCCGCCTTACACACTTTACAATCTGCATCAGATTGGAATTGGTAGTGGACAGGAAAAAGGAATCCAGGTGACTTTACATTTCCTTGATGTGTTTAACTGCGGTGCGTGTGTGCGTGCGTGTGCACGCTCGCATGTGAACAAACAGTGAGAAGTCTGACCTCACAAAGGAAGGTTTATATTGGGGAGTAACAAGAACTAAATATAAGTAGGTGGGGTGAAGCCAGATTAAAAACAGTCTTAGAAAAACAGGGGCTTGGCATGCAGTGCTGGTGGAGGATCAGACCCTAAGTTTATCTTCTGCTCCACAGAATGGAACCTTATAAGGAAAACTAGGTAAAAGTTGGAATTCCAGAAGGCTTGTGTGTATCTGAACAAGGATGTATGTTTCCTAATGATGCTGGAAATTCTCACTTGTCTTAGCTGACATATTGGGAAGGAAAGGAAAGATTTCACTGTGAGCTTGAACAGAAAGAAATGGGGGACAATGAAACTGCAGGGTTGAGCGTAGCAATGGAAGTGAGAACTGAAATAGTAGGGCATCTAAGAGTGTAAGGGAGCCAGGCGGTGGACATGCACACTGTCAATCCCAGCACTCAGGGGGCAGAGGCAGGTGGATCTCTGTGAGTTCACGGCCAACCTGGTCTGCAAAGTGAGTTCCGGGACAGTCAGGGCTGTTACACAGAGAAACCCTGCCTCAAAAAACAAAAAAAAATAAAATAAAATAAAACCAAAACTGCTGTGGTTCAAGAGGAAGGAAGTTCCATTCCCAGCTTGGTAGATGATTCTGTTTGTGAACCTAAGTCACTTCCCTTCATTTTCCTTTGTGTGCAAAGCAGAAAGATTTTTTCCACCTGCTTTTACAGAAAACTGAGGTGGTTTAAAGAAACAGTAATTTATACTTTGCCCCCTTTTTTTGTTTTTTTGGGTTTTTTTTTTTCAAGACAGGATTTTTCTGTATAACATTGGAACCTGTCCTAGAACTCTGTAGACCAGGCTGGCCTTGACCTCATAGAGATCTGTCTGCCTCCCAAGGGCTATGATTAAATGTGTGTACTACCACCATCCAGTGGCCCTTCATCTTTTTTTGAGGTGATGGAAGTGAGCCTCAGGTAGGGTTAGGCAAGTTCTCTACTAGTGTGCTACACTGTACACCAATAAGCAAAGGATTAAAACCTGGGTTGGAGTGGTGCGGGAGAATTGTCTGTATTCTGTCAATCATGTTTTAAATAAACGCTGATTGCCTGATAGCCAAGCAGGAAGTATAGGCAGAAAAACCAGACAGGAAGTAGAGGTGGGGCAATAAGAACAGGAGTGTTCTGGGAAGAAGGAAGCCCATTCCTCCCCAGTCCTGCCCAGACCACAGAAGAAGCAAGATGTGACCTACCCCACTGAAAAAGTACCGAGCCATATGGCTAACATACTAGAATAATGGGCTGGTATACATTATAAGAGCTAATACATAGCCTGAGCTAATGGGCTAATCAGTTTATATCTAATGTAGACTCTCTGTGTGATTTTCTTTGGGGCTTATGAGCTTTGGGAACTGGGCAGGACAGAAACCCTGACAAGCAAGCCCGTCATCTTACACTGGAGCAAAACCAAAGATGTATGAAGCCCCTGAGGTCATAGGTATGATGTGTCCATGGGAGACCAGTTTAACATACCCTACTCTTGACATCAGAAACCCACAGAAAAGATGTAAGCACTAAACAATATAAACAAAGATTGCTCCAGAGAGCCTTGGTTCTGGGAATATGAATGGAGAATTCTGACCAAAATTCCAGGCCTCCAAATTTCCCTTGAGAAGTCATGAGGATCATGCAGGAGGTGAATCAGCACACCCAGCATCCGTCCATCCTGCCACCAGCTATGAGTCTTGGCAAAGGAAGGGACTAGAGGGAAACCTGATTCAAACAGCTTAGGGGCAGTGCCAAGGGAACATAACATGTCCCCCGGGATTCACATGGAACTCAGAAATAATTTTGCCGAAGGCTCTGGATGCCATTCTAGTTCTGAGGTCAGTAATAGGTCAGAGCCAGAGATGGATGGTTCCTATGGAATTAGCACCTTTGTTTCTACTCTAGAAAAATATATGGAAAAAAAGGAAGCTCAGAGAATTGCTGGCCTAAATAAATTGACTGTATCCTTCCCAAAGTGCTACTATATATAACTAAAGGGCAGAGAAAGTGTGATGGCTACTCTTGGTAGCCAACTTGACTATATCTGGAGTTAACTAAAATCCACCAAGGGAGAGCACACCAGTGAGGGATTTTTTGCTTAGTTTGAATTAGGAAGCTCTGCTTCTAATCTGGATCTTGAGGAGGGGAAGACATCTACCTTTAATCAGGGTCTACCTCCAGTTGGATGCTTATATAAGAACATGGAAAAATGATGCTTTTGCTCTTTGCCTGCTTGCTCTTGGTTTGCTAGCAAGTCCATTCCTTCACATTACTTCTTCGGGATGCTATCATCTACTGAAGATCAGCTGAGACATCCAGTCTCATGGACTGAGCAACTTCTGGATTCTTGGACTTTCTGTTGATAGCCAGCCATTGCTGGATTAGCTGGACCACAGCCTGTAAGTCATTCTAATAAACCCCATATAGGTAGGTAGGTAGATATAGATGAAGAAATAAATAGATCAATAGAGATGATGAAGATACATAGATATAGATAGATAAAGATGAAGATATAAATAGACTGATAGAGATAATGAAAGATAGATAGATGATAGACAAATAGAGATGAAGATATAAATAGATCAATAGAGATGATGAAGATACATAGATATAGATGAAGATATAAACAGATCAATAGAGATGATGGAGATAGATAGATAGATAGATAGATAGATAGATAGATAGATAGAGATTCATTCTATAAGTTCTGTTACTCTAGAGAATTCTGACTAATACAGAGAAGTAAGTTGCTCTTCAGAGCCTGGAAAACAAATCAAAAGATGCAGGAGAAAAGCATACTGGCTGCTGTGTATCATGGTGATTTCAATGCCACAAGAAGTTCTCAGAACTGGGAGAGTCCGTTAGAAAAGAACAGACTTGCTAGGTAGTGGTAGCAGTTAATTCCAGCACTCCAGAAGTAGGGACCCACAAATCACTCTAATGATCCAGCCTGGTCTTGAAAAACAAAGGAAGGAAGGAAGGAAGGAAGGAAAGAAGGAAGGAAGGAAAAGAAAGAACAGGCTTCTAAGAAATAACAACAAAACATAATAAAATAAAATAAAACAAGATAAAACCTATCACATCAAAGTTGCACAAGGCAAACCAACAGAAGGCAAAGAGCCCCAAGAGAAGACAGAAGACTCAGAAACCTGCTCATTCACACACTCAAGAGTCATATAAAAATACTAAACTGATGTGGGGTGGTGGTGGCGCACGCCTTTAATCCCAGCACTCGGGAGGCAGCGGCAGGCGGATCTCTGTGAGTATGAGGTCAACTTGTACTACAAAGTAAGTTCCAGGACAGGCAAAACTGTTTCACAGAGAAACCCTATCTTGGGGGGAGGAGGGGGAGCCTAAACTGAACGCTGTAATATATATGCCAAGAACCTGGTGCAGACTCGGCAGCTTTGTGCTTGCTGCTTCAGTCTCTGTGCATGGACCTTACTCAGCTGATTTACAGGGTCTTGTTCTCCTGTGTCCTCCATCCCCTCTGGCTCTTACACTCTTTTTGTCTCCTCTTTTTTGGGGATCACCTAAGTTCTGAAGGGAGAGATTTAGTGAAGACATCCCATTTAGAGCTGTGTGTCCCAAGGCCTCTCTCTGTGTGCAGTAGCAGGCTATGAGTCTCTATATTTGTTTCCATCTGCTACAAGAACTTCTCTGACTATGACTGAATAAGGCACCAACTTCTGAGTATATCAGATACCATTAAGAATCATTTTATTGTTAGTTTTTTTTTTTTTAGATCAGTAGTATTTGGTTTTACCCTAGGTCTCTGGGCTATCTGGTTTCAGTTCTTGGTCACCCAAGCAGACACTGGTTGGTTCCTCTCCCAAGCTTTGTGCCACCATTGCCCTAGCATATTTTGCAGGCAGGACACCATTATAGACAAAGGGTTTGTGACTTACTTGGTGTTTAGGTTTCTCTTTTGGTAGCTGCAGAGTAATTTCTGGAATGTCGGGTGAAGTTCTGTGTAGGCACCAGCCCCACCTCTCTGTGTTCGATGAGTTGTGTGGAAGCTGTCTGTCTCCAGCAATGTGGCCTTTGCTTCCATGTAGTGAGGAGCAGCGGGCTGTGTTCCGCCGCCTGGCTCCTGCACCGGCTAGCTTTACCCAAAATAATTACACACAAATTGTATTCTTTCAAACACTGCCTGGCCCATTAGTTCCAGCCTCTTACTGGCTAATTTTCACATCTCGATTAACCCATTTTTAATAATCTGTGTAGCCCCACAAGGTGTGGCTTACCAGGAAAGATCTTAACCTGCATCTGTGTCGGGTGGAAGAATCATGGTGACTGCCTGACTCAGCTCCTTTCTCCCAGAATTCTGTTCTGTCTACTCCACCTATCTAAGCTGCTGTCCTATCAAAAGGGCCAAGGCAGTTTCTTTATTAACCAATAAAATCAACACAAAACAGAAGACTCTCCCACATCACTTCCAGCTGATGGAGAGCAACCTATTGTCTTGGCACAGCCTAGATTGTCTGGGGATTTCCTTGGAACCTCTTTGGCTCAATTGGATGTAACCCAGTATTGGAAGCTTCATTTGGTGACAAGAGATAGCCAGTTGGGACTCTGTCTCCCCCATTATTTGGAGACTTCATTAGGATCTCCTTCATATATTTTAGGAAGTTTCCACTGCCCTAGGTTTCCATACCACCCCACAGATGCCCCTCAGTTTTGGCTCTCTCTTCCTGCCTTCCCTCCCTCAACCCTTTTTACCCTCTTCCTCCCCACCTGATCCTCCTATTCCCATCCCCTCTATCCCCAATCCACCCATAAAATCTATTTTATGGGGAGCATTCTTATTTAAACCACCACACTCTATTTATGCAGTTTCAAGAATGGCACCTAGGGACTTTATGCTAGCTAAGTGTTTCACCAACTGAGGGCTATCCCTAGCTCTAGAAGGACCATTAATTTTTTAAGAAAGTGGAGAGGAAAGGGAAGATGACTTAGTCAGTATAGTACCTGCAACCATAATGACCTGAATTTGGGTTCTTAGCACACACATAAATTCAGGGCATCGAGTGAGCAGGAGTGGGAGACCAGCAGGTTCACCAGCTAGCCTTATCCAATGGATGCGCTTCAGGTTCAGTGAGAGGCCCTGGCTCTAAGTATAAGGTGGAGAGTAGTTTGGTTGGATTGTGACAGTTACAGAAAACTAAAGCAATTTGATTTCCAGAACTACAGTAGCGTGTTTCTCCTGATTCTTGTCTTCCCAACCTGATTGAGCCCCCATAATGGCCAGCCAGGAGAAACGCTATCCATTGCCTGGTATTCTTTAACTCACTACTGCCTGCTGAGCTATATCAATGTCCAACCAAGGGCCCAAACCAGAAAGATTTCAACCTCTTTGCCACTTCCCATTTCCTGTGAAAGTTGTAACGAGGGACTGCCACTCTGTTACGTGGGCCTGGCCTCTTCTCAGGGCATCTGCCATGCTACTGTCTGTCTGTCTATCCTGGCATCAGTGACTCTTCTGATAGCCCTCTTAACCCCAAAGGAAAATCTGCTGCAGTGCCCCTTTGAACTCTAAACTCGGAACCTTTCACTAATTTGCGGTTGTTTCCTTCTTCCGCTTGTTTATTTAGAGACAGGGACACGTGTATATATTCCAGGCTAACCTCAAAGTCATACTCACTGTGTAGTCAAGGATGCCCTTGAACTTCTGACGCTCCAGCCCCTCCCTCCTGAGTGCTAGGATTACAGGCACACATCATCACACTTCTTTATTTAGATGTGTGTATGTATGTGTATGACTGTTCTGTCTTCCTGTATGCCAAAGGGCATCAGATCCCATTATAGATGGTTCTGAACCACCAAGTGGGTGCTTGGGATTGAACTTGGGTCCTCTGGAAGAACAACCACTTAACCACTGAGCCATCTCTCCCGCCCCAGTCATGTTTATCTTTATGTTGAGCTAGGGACTGAAGCAGAGGGATTCATGCAGACCAGGCAAGCACTCTGCTAACTCAAGTCCATCCCTTGTCCAGCTATAAAGCATTTCCATATATAATTTAACTTACCGTTTAAAACTCTATATAACACCACCTTTCTTCAAGTGCTAATAAAACTTACTGTAAAAGGCATTACACAAAACCTAAGATTACAGAACAGCTTCAAAATCCCTGCTGGTGAATGGAGTGGCACAGGACTCAGGGGCACACTCAAAACACAGTATGTTAAAAACACTGCACAAGTGTCCTCAGAGTATGTGAATAAGGTATACATGAAACACAGAAGTCGCCAGGCATGGTGGCACATGGAGCGGACAGATCTTTCTGAGTTCCAGGACACCCAGGACTACATAATGAAATCCTGTCTCAAAAATATGTTTAGACTTGGGTGCTATCCCAAAAACATTACATGTGGGCATACAAACATTATTTATTTACGTTTTTCAAGACAGGATTTCTCTTTGTAGCCTTGGGTGCCCTGGAACTTGCTCTGTAGACCAGGCTGGCCTCACACTCACAGATTTGCCTGTCTCTGCCTCCTGAAAGCTGAGATTCAAGGTGTGCACCACCACCTGGAATTTTTTAAAATTCAAAGTGTAAACACTTTTTTTTTTTTGAGATAGGTTCTTGTATAGCCCAGGACGGCCTTAAATGAACTATACATAAAGGGATAACTCCTGCCTTTCTACCTCCCAGGACTCGGGTCTCAGGCATGTACTAACATGCTAGGGATTAAACTTGGCCTCATGCATACCAGACGAGCCCTCTACCAGCTAAGCTATCTCCCAAAGTCCCAAATGCTTCTGATCTCAATCATTTCAGACAAGGAATACTCAGTTTGTAATAATAATAAGCCTGGGGCTGGAGAGATGGCTCAGCAGCAAAGAGCTTGTGTTTCTCTGGGAGAGTTCAGTTCCCAGTACCCACATCAGGTGGCTTACCTGTAACTCCAGCTCCAGGGAGTACACACACACACACACACACACACACACACACACACACACACACAGTCCAGCCACATTCCCACCATAAGTTTTGAGCCATAATGCCAAATTCTGGAGCATTGTGTTTGATCATCAAATTTAGGTCAAAAATGAGTCAAGCATTGGCAGGACTGACTCACTGCGGTGTCTGTCAGATTTAAAGGGAGACAGGAAGCCCAGAGAACAAGTGTGGGCAGACCACTGTGGAGTGACTTAATATCTTAGAAGTACCCATCACATGGTCTTTGAGGGTCAAACACGGAAATTCATGTGCCTGGCTAAGAAAAGGCTTACATAAGTCAGACTGCCGATCTCCATGCTTTTTCTTTGCTCCGTACTCCTCCTCATTTCTTTCTGTTTTTAAAACAGGGACCCTGGACAGACTGGCCTTAAACTCTATATGTAGCTGAGGAAGACCTTTAATTTCTGGTCATCTTGCCTCCATTTCCCATGTGCTAGGTTGTAGGTATATGTCACAAGATCCAGTTTAGGAGGTGTTGATAGTTGGATTCTGGATTTCCTGATTGCTGGGCACGAGCTCTGCCAATCAAGCAACACCTCCAGCCCTCCCAATTATTTTTACATATTTATTTAATGTATTTGTGTTAGCCACCATGCTTGGCTGGGAACACAGCTCATTCTGTTTCCTTGTAAAGTTGAAGAGAACTGTATTTAAGTCAGAAGCTGAACTGGGGATGGAGCTTGATCCGTAGAGTATTGCCTACAAGGATACCCAACACAAAACACCCAAACACTTTGTTAACTGGGTGTCTTGTGATATACCTGCAATCTCAGAACTTTGAAGGTAGAGACAGGAGGGTCAGGAATTTCAGAACAGCTTCAACTACACAACAAGTTCCAAACTAGCCCAGAATTCATGAGATTCTGTCTCTAAATTAATTAACCAATCAATCAACTAATTATCAGAAAGACTTAGATTCAGATTCTGAGTCACCTCTTACTGGCTATGCAACCTTGTCAAATTATGTAACCTCTGCCAGCTCTTCTTTTCTCCTCTATGAACTAGAGCTACGGAACTCCATAGCACTGTGTGGGATTTGATTACACACGAAGAGCTTCTTAGCATTGCTCCTGCACAAAGAAAAGTCTGAAAATTAAAGTTATTTTCTTTCACTTTTGCTGTGCTTATTTTGAACTCTGGATCTCAGTCTTGGTAGGCCAGCGCTCTACCACTGAACAGCGGTCCACAGCACCTGTGTGGAGGTCCGAGGACATCTTGCAACAGTCAGTTTTCTGCTTCCACCATGTGGGGCCTGGGGATCAAATTCAGGCCGTTAGACATGGAGACAGGACCTGGGCTACCTTGCCAGCCCCTCAGCCATCCCTGACCTCAGACTTTATCCCTCTGCTCTGGGCGGGCTTCTTTGTGTCCAGCCCAAGTCGCATTCTGAAGCCTTCACTGGTGCTTTCTCATGTCCTGATCCTTGAGTTCCGTTCTCAGAGCCCGGCAGAGACCCTGATTGATGGGGATGCTGAAGGTTCTTTTGTTTTTTATTTTTTGAGTTTTTTTGATGGTAAAAAATATATAATTTAGATGATGTTTGTCATTTATTCTATAGTGGTAGATAAGAACAACACAAAGTTTCTCTTTAGCCAGGTGGAGTGGCTCAGCACTGAGGAAACTGAGCCATGAGGATGGTGAGTTAGGGGCCAAACTGGACTGCACTGTGAGACCATCTAAAGCTTTTCTTAACCTTTAAACCACATTTTATAACTTATTATTTTGTAGGTCCTGGGACGACATGCACAGTGCACGTGCGCAGGAGGTCAGAAGATAACCTGTGGGAGTCAGCTTCCTCTTTCTAGCATGTGAGGCCTGGGGGTCAAATTCAGGAATGGTGACAAGTGCTTTCACCTCCTGAGCCATTTCACTGAGCCTTTTCACCACGGGAAATAGAAGGTCTGTCCTCCTAAACAGTAGTTCCCTTCTACCCTCTGCTATAGCTCCATTCTACTGACTATACATTTGTTTACTCAAGGTATCTCATATGAGCAGAATCTTGTGTGATGTGTCTGGTTTATGTCACTTATCTGTATTATAACACATGTACAATCTTCCTTTATTAGGTAAAATAATATTCCTTCAATGTATATGTCACATTTTGCCTACCCCTTCATCTGTCAACAGACATTTTGGTTGCTTCTGCTTTTTGACTATTGAGAATAATGCTGTCATGAATGTTGGTAAGCAAATGTCAGTTCTTTGGGGTGGATATCTAGAAGCAGAAATGTTCCATCATATGGTAATTCTAGGGTTAGCTTTTTGAGGGTCTTAAAACTGCTCCCCATAGTGGTTGGATCATTTTACATTCTACCAGCAATGCATCAAGAATCCAGGGTCCCCATATAATCTCAAACACTTATTTTGCTTTCATATATATGAGTGTGTGCTATGTCTATGCTCATGTGACTGCATATATAGGTGTGTGTACAAGCGTGTTGGGGTGCACAAAAGTGGTGTGCGTGTGGAGGCCAGAGTTCTAGTTCAGGTGCCTTCCTTCACTGGAGGTACTTTACAAAATGGGTGTCACCCTGGCTAACACTTAGTAGAATAGAAACAAGGACGTGCCTGGGCTAACAGACTGAGGCTGAGTCAGGATGGGAACTAAGGCTGGGACTGGCACTGGCAATGGTGCTCAGATGCGAGGTTGGGAGAGAGTTGGAGTTTTGAGGGAGAAGAGAGGGCTCTCAGGAGGAAGGTCGTGCAGGGAGTGGGATCAAGCTTTGCTTTGGGGTAGAAATTCAAGCTGAGATGCTTGAAGGCATTGTCTGAGCCTTGAGGCAATACAGCAGTTTCATCAATGATGCAGAAGCAGCTGCCTTTCTTCAGTTAGAGCCCTAATCCAGTGATCTGGGTTAGAAGAAAGGGAGAACACGGAATTGAACTCATGTTAAGGGATTTTCAAAAGAATGGGGCCTTCAAAGAGCTCCACCACCTCCTCCCCTTCCTTCACTTCCCCCACCCTAGGAGTAACTCAGTAAATTGACTGCCAGCATCCTGTGCACATCTGGTCCTTATAGCTTGATCAGCCATCCAGCATTCATCCATGCATCCATCCAGGAAATATCCACTAATATGCCCTCTGCTATGACTGGTACTTTGTTAGGCTCTGAGGGTTCGGCAATGTAAAAGAGAATGACATCAACCCTCCTGGAACTTCCATCTGCATTCATATGTGTTTGTGGGAGGAACAGTAAATTTTGAAATAAGTTTAAGAGACAAAAATTGTGAAATTAAGCCTTGAACCTTGTATGGTGGCACATGCCTGTAATCCCTGCACCAGGAAGATGGAAATAGAAGAATCAGGAGTTCAAGGTCATCCTTGGCCACAGAGAGATTTCAAGCCAGCCTGGTTACATGGGATCTTGACTCAAAAAAAAAAAAAAAAAAGCAGCCAGGCCATGGTGGAGCACACCTTTAATCCCAGCAGAGGCAGGTGAATCTCTGAGTTCGAGGCCAGCCTGATCTAGATTGAGTTCTGGGACAGCCACGACCACACAGAGAAACCCTGACTTGAAAAAACAAAGCAAAATAAAAAACAGTAACATGTAAAAAATAAAAAATTATTCCTTTCTTTTCAAAATTATTTTTAAATCCCTTAACACACTAGGACAGCTGAACATGGTGGTACATGCCTGTAATCCCCAGTCTAGGGCAGCTGAGTCAGGAGGATTTAGAGTTTAAGGCAAACCTGGGTTACATGAGTCCCTGCAGAAATAAAAGAAAATTTATTTCTTTTATACATTGGGTATGCTTCTGTAGCAGTAGATGTCAAGACCTGCATTTAATAGCAACATACATAGATTTAACAACACGATCACAAAGCAGTCCAAGATGTCAATAATTAAATAATTCACTGCACAGGTTAGAGAAGTAGGAAGTAGCCGACATCTTTTGGAATAGTAGTGCCAGTTTTCCTCTGTGGTGGAGCAGCCTGTGTGTAAAGTTGAGCCATCAGTCACAAAAGCAAGCACTAGTATGACGAAACAGGAAATACAGAGGGAATTGGGAAGAGAGCATGGAAAAATGGGGGGCTCTTATTTTATCTAGTATGGCAACTTCTTAACTCCTATTTATTGCCAAGTAGAAGAAAGGAAGGAAGGGAGGGAGGGAGGGAGGGAGGGAAGAAAGGCAAGCCCAGGGTCTTAAACATGCCAGCAAATTCTCTAACCTTGAGCTAATATCCCTGATCCTTTTTTTTTTACTCTTTTTTTTTAATCATTGGGTCTTGTTAAATTGCCCAGGCTGGACTTAAACTTGAAATCCTCCTGCTTCAACTTCCTAAGTGTTAGCATAACAAGCATCTAACACCATGCCTGGATCTTCTGTACTGTACCAGATGCTGTTGACACCAGCTTCCTCCAGCCTTTGGAGTCCACTCTTCCCTACTGCATAACAGGTTCAGTGGCCTTCCTTCTTCTCTTCCACAGGATCAACCACCAGTCAATGACTGGTGTGTGTGTGTGTGTGTGTGTGTGTGTGTGTGTGTGTGTATGTGTGTGTGTGTCTCAAGACAAGGTTTCACTATGTATCCTTGGCTGTCCTGGAACTCACTCAATACAGAGATCCACCTACATCTGCCTCCCAAGCGCTGAAATTAAAGGCGTGCACCAACACCACTTGGTGATTGGTTGTCTTTTGGATGAGATGATATTGAGCCACACATCTGAACATCCCAAAGTTCTCCATATTTAAGTTTCAACTCTTATCACCCTTATCAATTGCCTTCTTCCCCTACTGGCCTACTCCTTACTTCCAGACTCCCAGGATCTACCTCCAACTGACACTGAAGCCTTGTTGCAGACTCTCCTTCTGGAAAATACCTAGGACTCAGAATGTTGACAAATATTTGAGGATTGGAATATAGCTAAATAATTGTGCCCTTCTGTACTGTGTTTCAATCTCCATCACAAACATTAATTAATTAATCAATTAAATGGAAATGTGCATTTTAAAAAATTACATGTATTTATTGATGCGTGCCTGCGGTGTATGTATGTGTGTGGTCCACCTTGCTGAAGTCAGCTCTCTCCTTCTACAGGATGGGTCCTGGGAACCAAACTGATTGCCAAGCTTGGTGGAAAGTGCCTTAACCCACGGAGTCATCATATCACTCCAAACCCTGGACTTTTTTAAATTAACACTTCCTAGCTGAAAAGTGTTAATGTTCCCGGGGGGGGGGGGCACACGCCTTTAATCCCAGCACTCAGGAGGCAGAGGCAGGCAGATCTCGGTGAATTCAAGACCAACCTGGTCTACAGAGTGAGTTCCAGGGCCCACCCCAAAGGTACAGAACCTTGTCTCGAAAAACAAAAACAAAATGAAACATGTTATACAGGAATGGTTTCACGTGCCTTTTGTCCTAGCATTTGGGAGGTAAGGAGTTCCAGTCATCCTGGACTGCAGAGTGAGCTCTATGATAGCCTGAGACACAGGCATTGTGAGACCTCTTTGAAAACAGACAGCATTGCACACAGCAACAGTTTGCCATCAGTTTGGGATTCTGATCTAAATAAAACCGTCTTTGTTATGACACTGCTCCCACTCTGGCAAAGGAACATGTATGCCACATATACCATATGTACCATGTGTACCATGAATAAGGGGACTGAGAGAAGAACTGAGCAGTGACGCTGTCTGCTAGAATGACAGTTCCTACATGTGACCCCTGCTGCAGGCTTCTTCCAATCAATCTAGCCTCAGCAGCCACCATTCCTACCTGAGTAAGTCATATAAAGTCCCTTGGGAAATCTCAGGCACAATGACCCACAGGGAGGCACCCAAGCAGCTGCATGCCAAACTGGTTCTGTAGCCACTGTGACATGCCAGGGCCAGCTGGCTGCTGGGTCTTCAGAATCGCTTTCCTGGTCACCATGCCAGCACCCCCCAAGGCCACAACAGCTGCCGTCCTACACGCGCTCAGCGCAGCCTACCTGGCCTCTTGGCACAAAAGGAGGATCCCAGAGTACAAGCTGAAGGACCTGGTAGAAGGAGCCATAATCTCCATTCTCTGGCACTTCTAGCCAAGCCAGCTTTCTAGGTAGTCATCCAATTCAAGTGCTGACAGGAGGCACCGTCATCTTGTCTGCAAAAAGACAGGCAGACAAGACCCTGGAGGGCGCAGGGCTGCACCGGCTAGGATGCCCAGCCAGGCAACACATGATGCCTGAGCCCAGTCTCCAGCAGTGTTTGCAAAGCCCGGGCTATTTTAGGTTCCTTTGTCATGCTGCAGGCAACCTGGACTGGATTGGAGGAGTCTGATTAAAAAGGAAAGAACCGGTTTAGTAGACCTGGGGTGTGGAGCAATGTGCCTTGACTCGGCATGGCAGCGCCAAGGAGAAGCAGCCTGGGTCAAAGCTTCTGGGCCCAGGACTGGATTTCAGTGGCTATAATTCCTGGGCCAGGATTAATCATGTCAATAATGATACCTTATTGCAAATGTGCTTTATAACTAACTATACAGGGTGCCTTCATAGACATTATCTCATTTGATCCTTGCTGCAGCCCTCTGAGGCAGGCCGTTATTCATCATCTGAAAAAATGAAGAATTCTTAGTCTCACCAAAGTAAATGACTTGCCAAAGGTCACAGTCTTAAAAAGTGGTAAGAATGGGCCTGAACCAGCTGCTGAGAAACATAGAACCACACATGGAAAGATCTTTGTAGGAAGGTGGAGGGCGGCCTCCCTGCTGATCCCTCAGCAATACGGAGTGGGTCCAGCCCTGCTTGCTGGTGGTCTGATCTGCCATTACAGGGCCAACACAGTATGCCTGTCTCCTCTTTGGCTTATGGGTAGGAAGGGCTTTTCTCTTCTCCTCATGCCTCTGCCCTGAGTCAGCTCTCTGTTATTGCTCTGGCATGTCCCGGGCCCCACGCCCAGGCAGTGAGAAGGTGCTGGCAGATTGCCCAGGGAATGATGCTGTCTTAACTCAAGCCAAATCTTAATTACGACCCCCTTCCCAGAGGCAGCCCAACAATAGCTGCATTGGGAGTTGTGACTTGTGGCCACTAGATTAGTCTCCACTACTACTTGGACTTCCTGCTACAGATGTGTGTCCCTGGGTATAGACATGCCTTTACCACACAGCTGCACCCCAAGAAGGGATGTGGAGACCAAATCCATTTTATAGATTTTGGCTGAACCTTGGGATTCTGCTTAGGTTTCTGGTCACATCCAAATAGCTAGGGAGGGAGTTGGACAGAAAGAGAGCTCCAAAGCTACCTCAGCTGTTTCTGGGGTTCTGACTCAGAGGTGCTGCTCTGCTTCTCAGGAATGTTGAGCACACAGCCCTCAGAGTCTCTCGTCCAAGATCAGAAGAAGGGAGAGATTTAACCCTTCCCTGTCTCCTCTGAGAATACCCTCTGAGGAACCACCATGGAGTGGGTGGAAGGCTCATCTTGGAAGGAAGGGAAGGACACAAGGAAGGAGGGAGGGAAGGAGGAAGGACCTTTCAGACCCTGGAAATGGGCCCCTATCAATGACTACAGTAACCAATCTTTTTTTAGAAAATTGCTATGTTAAATGGCAGTTTGTCTCGTCCACCTTGTCTCCACACCTTCTGTTCTAACTGCCTTTACCCCATGCTTCAGGATGAAAGAATGTGCTCAGAGATACACACATTTGATAGAGACGTTGGTTGACAGATGATCTGAGGGAAAAGAACAAGGAGGGGAAGGCAGGGGTTAGGCGTTAGCTCAGCAGTAGCATGCTTGCCTAGCATGCATGTGGCCTTGGGCTCAAACCCCAGCACTGCAGTAAGGAATAATAATAAATCAAAAGAAGAAAGAAACCAGTGAGAAGACAGTCAGGCTGGACGACACCTCAAAAATGTAGAAATGTGTTCTTCCTTTTCCAAGCAAATCACCCAAGCCACTTGAAGAAAATGGAGCCAAAGGGTTGCATGGAGGTGGCCTGGTGCTCTCTGATCCCCAATGTCCCTTACAACCACAGATGCCTCCAACCTACCAGGAGACCCTGGGGATCCTTTTGCCTCCAGAATACATGGGCTGCATTAATTCCCGGACTGTAGGTAAACACTTTTCATTGTCTCTGGATTTTATTTTGTATCCCTAAAACCTGATGTCCCATAAAATAATCCACAGTGAAATAAGACAACTGAGAACCAACTCTGGAACGGAAATCCTGTCAGCATCTTATCACACAGTGCTGTCTTAGATGATTGTCTGCACTTCCTGTTAGATCCCCTAAGCTGGGGAGCATGCAGAGAGAGCGTGGATTGTCCACGAGCTAATCTCAGAGTCTAGCACACTGCACTGTACAGTGCTTGTGTCAGTAGATCCTCAAACGAGATTTGTAAGGGCTGGAGAGATGACTCAGCAGCTAAGAGCGCTGACTTCTTCTTCCAGGGGACCCAGGCTCAATTCCCAGCACCTACATGACAGCTCAGCTCACAGTACATGCAGGCAAAACACAAATAAAATGAGAGAGAGAGAGAGAGAGAGAGAGAGAGAGAGAGAGAGAGAGAGGGGGGGGGGGGGGGGAGAGAGAGAAGAGAGAGAAGAGAGAAATTTACGAATTTTCCTCACTTTGGTTCTGTAGCCTATTCCAGATTCAAGAATCTGAGTGGAAGAAACTGAAGCTGCACCTCTATAGACTGTCCAGGAGTTGCACTCTAGGAGAGATTCAATGTTGCAAATAGCTCTAGGTGGGTGTCAGCTGAGCAACTCTCAGGGCTCCCGATGCTCTAAAAATCGGGCGTAAGGCGTCCCCTAGTGGACAATGGGATCACCATGCTTTCAGAAAGGAACCTAGCTTCCTTAGCTCTGTGAGGCAGGGTCTCTGTCATCCATTCTTGGACAGAGGACACCGAGCAGTCAAATCATACCACCAGCAGGACAAGAGGGCCTATCAGAACAATCGGCCATGCATCCAACAAATCGATTATTTAAAGGCTTGCGTCGAGTACACATTGTGCTGCGCTGAAAGCTGAGCAGGGAGACGGAAGAATAGAACCAGGGCTTCACCTGTGAACACAGTGGGAGAGCAAAAGAATATTTTTTTCATTTTATTTTTTTTTGTTTGTTTTTATTTGTTTGTTTGAGACAGAAACTTCCTAAATAAGCCATGCTAGTCTGAAACTCCCAGCAATCCTCCTGCCTCAGTCTTCCAAGTGCTGGAATAAAAGGTAAAGCCATCACATCTGGCCTCAAAATAAAATAAACAAACAAACAACACCACCAAACAAATGAGAGCAGTTTTCAAGTAAGCCTGCAGACCAGACACGGTGGGTCACTTTTGTATCCTGAACACTTGAGAAGTAGAGGCAGGAGGATCAAGAGTTTAAAGTCTCCCTCAGCCACAACAACAATCAAATGAGCTCATTATCAGGGATGTGCTTTCTGTGCTTCAGGGCTTGGGTTTTTGTTTGTTTATATTTTCATCTGGTTGATTTGGTTTCTTGAGACAGGACCTGAGTAGCATAGGCTGGTCTCAGACTTACTATTGCTTTGTAGCCAAGGCTGGCCTCAGACTTACTATTGCTTTATAGCAAGGCTGGCCTCAAATACTTTGCCCTCCTGTTTCAGTCTCTAAGAGTTATGACTCCAGACTTGGAGCACTTGTGCCTCAATTTTGTTATCCTCAAAATGGGGATAATAAAACTCAGCTTGTCAGGTTGCTAAGACAAAATTTAAGAAAAAAGTAAACACATATATACAGAAACCAACTCCATTGAGAATAATGAAAAACTACTAACAAAAAAAAAACCCTCACAAATAAATAACTAAAAAGCCCCCACTACAGGTCATCAGGATGACTCAGCAGGTAAAGCTTACTCTACAGGCCTAGTGGCCTGAGTTCTGTTCTCTAGAACCAGTGTGAAGGTGGAGGGAAAGAATCAAGCCCACAAAGTCATCCTGTGACCTCCATGCACACCCCATGGCGCACACATGCCCCCCACTAATGATAAAATTAAAAATACTTCATTGAAATACAGTTATCTGGATATGGTGGATCACAGGCTGAGACAGGAGAACGCCGCATGTTCAAGTCCGGCCCGAACTACAGAGTAAACCCTGTCTCAAACAAACGAAAAGAAAAGAAAAAGAAAGGGGGGAATTTAAACATAGCAGTGTATTTTTAATTTAAAATGTTTTTATTTTATATGTGTGAGTGCTCTACCTACATGCATATCTGAGTTCCATGTGTGTGCCTGGATCTTGAGTCAGAGACAACTGTGAGCCACCATGTGGGTGCTGGGAAACAAATCCAGGTCCTCTGGAAGAGCATTGATGCTCTTAATCATCAAATCATCTCTCCAGCCCCAAATGAAAACAAAACAACAGAACCAAACCACGAGAGGCTGAAATCAATGGTGAGGTAATGAATAGAAATATGAGAATTAATCTGTGTTCATCACATAAGGTTAGAAAGCTTGTCTTGTTTGTTTGGTTTTGGTTTTGTGAGACAGGGTTCTGTGTTGCCCTGGCTGTCCTGGAACTCTCTCTGTAGACCAGGCTGGCTTCCAACTAAGAGATCTCCTGCCTCTGCCCCCTGAGTGCTGGGATTAAAGGCGTCTCCACTAATACCAGCTAGAAAGCTTGTTTTAAGAAGAAAAATGTGCACACTAAGTGCACACCAAAAGCACTACCAGAGAAGGCATTAGTCTACAAATACTGTACTTATTCAGTCTCTATGACAACTCTATAATAAAAGTCAAACTTTATTTTGAGACGTGATCTCATAGTGCCGGACAAGTCAAATTCACTCTCAAGATAACTTTTTTGTTTGTTTGTTTTGTTTTTGTTTTTTCTCTGTGTGACATCTCTGGCTATCCTGGAACTCACTCTCTAGACCAGACTTGCGTCGAACTCAGAAATCTCCTGTCTCTGCCTCCTGAGTGCTGGGATTAAAGACATGTGCCACCACCGCCCGGCTTAGCCTAAAATAACTTTAAACTTCTGATCCTCCTGCCTTCACATCCCAAGTTCTGGGATTCCCAATCTTAAAACTGTAACTTTTTATCCATACTGACAAAGAATCTGAAGCTCAGGAAGCCCAAGACCATACAATGGTAAGTGATGGTGTCATAATTAAAAAAATAGTTCTGCTAGGCTGGAGAGATGGCTCAGAGGTTAAGAGCGCTGACTGCTCTTCTAGAGGTCCTGAGTTCAATTCCTAGCAATCACATAGTAGCTCACAACCATTTGTAACGAGATCTGGTGCCCTTTTCTGGCATGCAGGCATATATGCAGGCAGAACACTGTATACATAAAAAAAAAATAAGTTTAAAAAAAAAGCTCGCTCTTAATTGAGATAATGAATGAGTCAAAGTCGATTCAACAATTCTGAACCTAGATCTTTGCAGACTAATCAAGTCCGTCACTAATCATGTCAATGTCAGAGAAGAAAACTAGTTGAGAATGGCAAGGGGTGCTAGTGTGTCGGCTCAGGCCTAGAAACCCAGCACTCAGTAGGCTGAGGCAAGAGGCTCACCTGGAGCTCAAGACCACCCTGGACTGCAAGTTTCAAGCCAGCCAAGGCTCCAGAGACTGCCTCAAGAAAAACAAAGCAAGCAAGCAGAAAAAGAATGGCAAAGGGGATAGTAAACAGCAATTAATACCTACTGACATTTTCATGACCTACATCAGACAGCTCACAACCACTGTACTCCAGCTCCAGGGGGATCAGATACCCCGGCTTCTTCCAGTACTGTTCTCACGAGCACACACATACGCACATACTCATGTACACACTAACACACATGTAGATGGGTGTGCACACAGTTAAAAATAATAAAAATAAATATTTAATAAGTACTTATTGAGCCTTATCGTTTTAATCTCATATATACCAACAATTTACTGCCTAAAACTCCTAGTAGCTAGGAGGAATCAATTAAAGCAACATATTGTACAACAAGATGATTTTAACTAGTTATAGTGTATTGTGTTCTTGATACAAGAACAGATTTCTGCACTGGTCAGTGGTGGTGCACACCTTTAATTCTAGCACTCAGGAGACAGAGCCAAGAGGATTTCTGTGGGTTCGAGGCCAGCCTGGTCTACAGAGCAAGTTCCGGGACAGACTCCAAAGCTACAGAGAAACCCTGTCTCAAAAAAGAAAAGAGAGAGAGAGATTGATTTCTGGACTGGGAGATGATGGTGCGTGCATCTCAGCACTCAAAGGTAGAGGCAGGTGGATCTCTGTGAATTCAAGACCAGCCTGGTCTGTTTAGCTAGTTCAAAGACAGCCAGAGAAACCCTATCTTGAAAAACAAACAAAAAGAATACATTTCTGGGGCCAGGGAGATGGTTTAGTGGATAAAGATACTTTCACCAAACCTGCCAAGCTGAGTTCAACTCCTGACCCACATGTAGAAAGAGAGAGGATAGTGTATGCTCTGGCCTCTTCACTCGTGCCCACATACAAAAAATACAGAATAAATAAACAAACAAATGCAATTAAAAGTTTAAATTCAAGAGTACATTTTTGAGTATTCTCATCACAAATAGAAAACAAATAAGCATATAAAGTAATATATATGCTAAGTCAATTCAGTCATCCTAAAATATATACATATTTCAAAACATGTATGTGTTAAATGCAATACTACTTGTCAATAGATTTTTTTGTCATTTTTAGACGGGGTCTCACTATGAAGCCCTGGCTATTATAGAACTCACTATGTAAACCAAACTGATCTCAGACTTACAAAGATCCACCTGCCTCTGCCTTCCAAGTGCTGGGATTAAAGGTGTGGCACCATGATGCCCAACCAAGACATTAATTTTAAAGAAATTACATGAGGTATCATTGCTATCCCTATTTTGCATGTGAGAAAACTGCAAGTAAGTTATAAAACTAGCAGGCTCCAGCCGGGCGGTGGTGGCGCACGCCTTTAATCCCAGCACTCAGGAGGCAGAGGCAGGCGGATCTCTGTGAGTTCGAGGCCAGCCTGGTCTACAAGAGCTAGTTCCAGGACAGGAACCAAAAGCTACGGAGAAACCCTGTCTCGAAAAAAAAAAAAAAAAAACTAGCAGGCTCCAGAGGGCAGTCAGCACAGCCAGGGACTGTCGTCAATATGTGTGTGTGTGCTCCTGTACATTGAACCCAGAACCTCACACATGCTAGACTAGTATTGCACCCCTATTCTACTTTGTTGTTGTTGTTGTTTACATTTTGTTTGGAGACAGGTCTCACTAAGTTGCCCTGGCTGGCCTTGAACACACACTGTAGCCCAGGGAAGTCTTGAACTTCAGATCCTTCTGCTTTTGCCTCCTGAGTAGCTAGGACCATAGGCCTGCACCACCAGGCCTCAGCCATCACATCTATTGCCTCTGAATTTGATTAATTTGAATTTAGAGCTTGTTGAATCTAAGTGGATAAAGGGTATTCAAGGGAAATGTGTGATGGGCAACATGGTGGTCCAGGCTTGGGATCTGGGTGCCTCAGGACCTTCCTTGGAGACTGGAAAGTTGGACCCTGCTCCTTTCTACCTCGCCCATGAGCCCACCAATAGATCCACCGTTGGCACCTAGCTAGTCTCCCTCTTTGTGGCTGTGGTACTCTCCCCGCCCTGTAGTTCATCTGACTACCGAGTCTCCCCAGCATTTACAAGACCTCTGTGTTTCAACACATGACTCATGTTGCCTTTTCTACTGGTAATGTTCCTTCAACTCATGTTAACTACCTCTAGCAGTTAAACATCCTTATTTTCCTTCTACCACTTCCTACTTCAAGTCGTTTCTGTTTGTTCCAAGTAACTCGCCTTTAAAAGTCCCCAAATGCTTAGCCTTTGTATTTAGTCTAGGCATTTATTGAGCTCTTGCTACATCCCAGGTACTAGAGTTAAACACAGATACTGCCTTGATGAGTCTTATAGTCACAGAAACAGGTGCAAGGTTGTACTTGAAAAATACTTTGGAGAAGTGCCAGATAGTACTTTGGGGGCTGTCATTACAGAGATATGATCTAGTCCAGGGTCAGGACCCTAGCTGCTACCTGAAGAAAGCAAGGCTTGAGCAGAATTTTCCAACTGAAGGACAAGCAGAGGAGGTGGTGTGGATAGAACCATTGTAGACAGACGCTTTTCAAAGCCCCAGAGGGCACCTGTGGTATCTCTTTTTCCTGTATCCTGTTTGTCATCATAATTTTCTTCCTGCTTCCGGAAAGTAAATTTTCTTTAAGGGAAAGTCTGCTTCTGAGTCATCTTTCTGTCTTCTATAGAAGTTAGATTAAAGCTTGACAGAAACAGGAAGACAGTTGTCAATGGGCTTGAGGGGACATTGTCAATTCAGAGACTTTTAGTATATCACCCCAAAACCTATGGAGCACTTTTATACTATCCTGGAGCACTTTTATACTATCCTGGAGCACTTTTATACTACCCTGGAGCACTTTTATACTACCCTGGAGCACTTTTATACTATCCTGCACCCACATCCACCACACGCTTTGCGGTGGCCAAAGTGAAGCATGGTTTCTGGCTTCAGGCCTAGATTTACATGTCCTTAGCGAGGGAATATTCCCATTTTGTGCTGGGCTTTCAGGTCTCACACATGGGTGATGAGCAGGAAAACCATCTGCCCTGTGAACTCCCTGTGAGCTTCAAGACTTGGGTGGGGCTCAGAAGGAACACGAGCCAGATTGTAAAAGGCGAGTGGAGTTCTCTTTTCCAACCTCTTCTCTCTTGCTCACTCTATACCAGAGTCTTCTTCCTACCCCTCAAATATACTGACAGCTTTTAAAAATATGTATTTGTGTGTATGTGTGTGCCTGTATGAGTGTATGGACAAGGTGTACATACCGTGCCCTGGGCTGCCAGAGCACATTGGACTCCTGAACTGGGGTTAAAGGCAGTTGTGAGATACCATTTCAGGTGCTAGAACCCAACCCAGATCCCTAACATCATAAGTTGATTTTGTTTGTCATAGCCCAAACCTGGAAACAACCTAAATGCCCCTCGACGGAAGAATGGATAAGGAAAATGTGGTACATTTACTCAATGGAGTACTACACAGCAGAAAAAATAACGACAGCTTGAATTTTGCAGGAAAATGATGGAGCTAGAAAACCTTATTTTGAGTGAGGTAACCCAGACACAGAAAGACAATTATCATGTGTACTCACTCATAAGTGGTTTTTAAACATAAAGCAAAGAAAGTCAGCCTACAAACCACAATCGCAGAGAACTTAGACAACAATGAGGACACTAGGGGGCTGGAGAAATGGCTCATCGGTTAAGAGCATTGCCTGCTCTTCCAGAGGTCCTGAGTTCAATTCCCAGCGACCACATGGTGGCTCACAACCATCTGTAATGAGGTCTGGTGCCCTCTTCTGGCCTTCAGGCATACACACAGACAGAACATTGTATACATAATAAATAAATATTAAAAAAAAAAAAAAAAAAAACAATGAGGACACTAAGAGAGACTTACATAGATATAATTTACATTGGAAGTAGAAAAAGACAAGATCTCCTGTGTAAATTGGGAGCATGGTGTCCTTGGGGGAGGGCTAAAGGGGGAGGGGAGCAGAGAAAAATGTAGAGCTCAATAATACATACATATATATGACGCTGAGGGCTAGGGAAATGGCTCAGTAGATAAAGTGTGCTGCCCAGGCTTGAGAACCCAGAACCCACATAAAAAGCCAGGTGCAGAGGTGGGGATGGTTGATGTCTAGGGTTCACTGGTCAGCTAGCCCAGCTGAGTTGGTGAGCTCCAGGCTCCATGAGAGACCTAGCCCCCAAAACAAGGCAGAGAGCCACTGAGAAAGACACTCAACAGGGGCTTCTTGGCCTCACATGCATGCAAACATGTGCATACATGCACACAGGAATACATATACACACATAAATAAAAACCTTTAAAAGATAAGATGTAAAAAAAGTTGATTTTATTTTCTTGCCAGTAGAACTGAGTCTGGAATTATGCTTCTTGGTTCATTGCCTTCTTATAAAAATGTAAACTCCACAAGGGCAGGGATTTTGCTAGATTGTTCTTTTCTGTGTTACAAGTGACAAGAGCAGAGAAAAGTGTTCAGTCAAATGAAGGGATGGAGGATGGGCAGGTGGGTGGATGAGTAAGTACCTTCATTGAAACTAAGTCCACACTGAGTTTGAGGTTTCAGTCTAGGCATGAGTTGTTCTCCAGGTCTATGCCGTCACCATTTGCTGACAGACAGCAAAAAGCTCTCTGTTGACTGGCCTTTCGTTGCTTTATCTTGGTTGCCTCTCCTAGTAGCTACCTGCCCTTGGACAATTATGTCATCTTTGTAGGCATCAGCTTCCTCTCCTGTGACGTGAAGGACACGCATCTCTACTCAGGGTGGTGCTGAGATGTGCAGAAATGGTATAGCACATGTAGAATGCTTGGTCAATGTGCCTCAGAGACAACCTCTCTGAAAGCTTTACACAGACGCTAGAGCGGCGGTTCTCAACTGTGGGTTGCGATCCTTCTGGGGGTAGTGTATCAGATATCAGTTATGAAGTATCAAGGAAATAACTTTATGGTTGGGGTCACCACAACATGTATTAAAGGGTCACAGCGTTGGGAAGGTGAGAAGCACTGGTGTAGAGCAATGGCTCATCATTCCACACTTCTGCAGCTGCTTCTGTTCTGGTACCTCCCTGTGTGCCTCCCATCCAACCACCAGGGGGCTGCACACGCCCTTCTTCCTGGCAGTGCCGGCTAGTGCTGGCAGTGGTTGGCTGTTCACCACCTTTCTTTCACTGCTAATGAAGTTCTATTATTTCTCCACTGTGCTTCACCTTTTCATGCAAATATCTTATCTTCATTCCACCCCCATCATTCATTCATCAAAATACTCAATGAGTGCCCACTCAATGCAGGTACCGAAGATGCTGCGCTTGTAGTGGGAAAGATTAGACATGTCTTGCCGTCAATGAACACCTAGTCTAGAAGAGGATGACAGAGGGGACAAGAAACAGAGGACCTTGGGGAGGGGAAGAACATGTGCAAGCTACCCTCTCGTTCTCTCAGCTTAGCAAACGGAAGGGGATTCTTTCTTATTTCTTCCTGGGGATGAATGCAGGGCTTTGCACTGAGCAAGTGCTCTCCTGGCTTCAGGAACGCGGTGTCTCACATCAATGTCCTTACAACTCACCAAATCTCTGAGCTCAACTCTTTAAGCAGGTGCCTCAGACTCTACTCCACACTTCCTCACATCTACACTTCAGGTCCTGCCCGAAGTAACCTCAGTCTCCCGCTCAAAGATCTCAAGTACCTGCTGGGCATGGGGGTGCATGCCTTGAGTTCGAGGCCAGTCTGGTCTACAGAGCAAGTGCCAGGACAGTCGGGGCTGCACAGAGAAACCCTGTCTCAAAACAAACAAAACAAAACACCAAAACTCAGTCCCCTTTACCCAAATCTCCTGGAACTCAACCCCTTATCTCAAATACAGCAGCTTTTCCTTAAAGAAATTCTACAGTCATTGGTTTCATTTGTGTTTCTTAGCCCCTTGTCAGTTGTTAGTAGAGGAATGGAGAAATCCTCTCACCCAAAACAGTGACTTGGTTGGGAGCACTTCTCCCTGTGTGATGCCTGCTGAGCCCACTGGCTTTTCTTGTGTGGCCTCCAGGAACAAGGACATTCCTTACTCCAAAGTTTGGGATGTTTAAATGTTTTTATTTTCACTTATGCTTCCCTATCTGCAGTCTCACACCGTATTTGTAGTTTCAAATGGTTTAGCACTGGTAAGTCTTTCAATGTCCCTTGAAGAGCTTTGACGCATGATCCTATTGCTTCTTTTTCTCTGAAACACTCTAGACTTTTACAGACTAGGAAGGGCTCAGGGAAGCGACTAATCCAGCAGACTTTAAACTTTTTGGCCAAGGAATACACACATGGACTTGAGAGATGGCTCAACTGCCAACAGCACCTGTTGTGGGAAGCTGTGAGTTCGTTCCTGGCTGCCCAGACCATGAAATTATCATTCAGAAACTCTATTATTTGCAATATTGTTTGACCAATAGCTTAAGTATACTTTTAGCTAGCTCTTATATTCTAAAGTAACCCAATTCCATTAAACTGTATATCACCACATGGCTGTGGCTTACCAGCAAGGTTCTGGTGCCTCTGTCTACTGCAGATGGCTACATGGCTTCTCACTGACTCTACTTTTCTTTCTCCCATCATTCTTGGTGGTGGCAGGGACCTTGAAACTTCATAGAGTTCTGGCAATAAATATGGCTACCACCAGTACTTCTGCCATTAAGCTAGACTCTCAGAAAGCTAAGGAATGGAGTGGATCCAGCTGTCAAAGCCACAGCTTTAATCCTAGCCATATTGCTTAGCAAATTAAAGACTCATGTGGTCAGAAAAAGAGATATACAGTAAAGAAAAATTCAGAAGAAAAAAAACTCTAAATGGTTTACAGTGTGTTTAAAAATATATGTCGGCTAGGGAGAGAAAAGAAAAAGGATAAAATCCTTAAAAAGAAAGAAAGAAAGAAAGAAAGAAGAAAGAGTAGTTCCGTGTGATGGCACACACCTATAATCCCAGCACTTGGGAGGCAGAGGCAGATGAATCTCTGTGAGTTCAAGGACAGCCTGGTCTAGAGTGAGTTCCAGGACAGCCAAAGATACACAGAAAAACCCTATCTCATAAACCAAAAATTAAAAATAAAATAAAAGAAATAGGGTTTAAAATAAAGCCAAGTCAAGATGGAAAATACACAGAGAATCTGGATACTGTATATACTTATGTTGTCTTTGAATTGCCTGATGGCTGAGGAAGGAGCAACAACTGCTAAAAGACATTTGCTTATAAATGCTGCTAGAAAAAAAATAAGTGCTGCTAGATTAATCTAACATATATGGCATTTGTATATACATTTGAAAATGCCTTGACTTCTAAATTTAAGTCAAAATATATGTTACATGGGAGAAGAGGTTTTGCTTTTTTTTCCACAGCAAATGAGAGGCTGTGGATTCATTATGGGTTAAGAAAAATCAGGTTTGACCAAGGAAGACCTCCCAAAAAATCTCTGTTGGCCCAGATGATTCAACATTTCAGAGGACCTCTGTTGGAATTTCCTCTGAGTTCTACATCCTGAACAACCTCAAGGCTGCTGACTGAGATGATCAAGCCTCACAGAATATTCCAGTCAGGACTTGACCATATTCTAAATTTTCTTTAGGTCCCCATAAGATTATGAGTGCTGCCAATCAGCAGGAAGTAGCCTAGAAAACTACACCCACATTCCCAAAAAATGGATTATGGATGTCTGTCTTTGTTTAGAGTGTTGGTTTCAAGTTGTGATGGATAATGGTCAGGAAAAAAGCTAAACAAAGGAGATTAGATTCAGAGTTCTTGTTTGGAAAAGAAAAAAAGGGGAAGTGCTGTGGGACAATGGTCTTGTACCCTGTAAAGTTTTGTCATTTGTATTGGTTTAATGAAACTCTTATTGGCCAGTAGCAAGGCCAGATGTATAGGCAAGGCAACTAGAATAGGAGGATTCTGAGAAGAGGAAAGCCTCAGTCTGCATTTGTCACCCAGACAAAGAGGAAGCAAGATAAGAATGCCTCACTGAGGGTTTCTCTCCACTATGTGTTCTTTTATGGTTTTGAAGATATTAAAAAAAAAAAAAAAAAAAAGAATGCCTCACTGATAAAAGGTACCAAGCTACACACATGGCTAATATAGACAAGAATTATGGGTTAATATAAGATATAAGAGTTAATAAGAAGCTTGGGCTGGTGAGATGGCTCAGAGGTTAAGAGCACTGACTCCTCTTCCAGAGGTCAATTCCCGGCAACCACATGGTGACTCTCAGCCATCTGTAATGATATCTGGTGCCCTCTTCTGGCCTGCATGCATATACACAGACAGAACACTGTATACACAATAAATAAATAAATCTTTAAAAAAAAAGAGTTAATAAGAAGCCTGAGCTAATAGGCCAACCAGCTTATAATTAATGTAAGCCTCTGTGTATTTCTTTGGTACTGAACAGCTGTGAAAACCTCTGTCAACAAGCATTTACTGTTTTTCCAGAGGACTGGGGATGAACTCAGGGCTATGCACACACTGGGAGGCAGAGGCAGGAGGATCTTCCAGTTCGAGGCCAATTTATTCTAGTCTACAGAAGGAGCTCTAGGAGAGCCAGAACTACACAGAGAAACCTTGTCTCAAAAAACAAAAATAAAGCAACAATAATAAAATAGATTACATACTACAGATGTATTTATATACATATATGCATCTATTTATAAATATGTGTGTATGTTGTATGTTAGTAACTGGAACATGACCCTGTAATCCCTAGGATTTAGGGTAGTATGGACTGAATTAATTCTCCTAGAATTGATTTTAAATCATCTCCCAACAAATGAGAAACTATCCACTGGGTTGTTGTTGTTGTTGTTGCTTTGTTTTGGATTTTTGGTTTTTTGAGACAGGATTTCTCTGTGTAACAGCCCTAGCTGCCCTAGAACTAGCTCTTGTAGACCAGGCTGGTCTCAAACCCACAGAGATCCGCCTGCCTCTACCTCTAGAGTGCTGGGATTAAAGGCATGTGCTTCCACCACCCGGTTATTCCTTTGTTTTTAATAGGATCTTTAATAGCATTTTTTGCTTCCCCCCTACTTTTTGAGGCAGTGTCTCACTGTATGCATAGAACTCACTAGGTAGACTAGCTGCCATCCTGGGATTACAGGATTATAGGTTTGTGACACCACACCTGGCTTTCCTTTCAATTAAACACCTCACTTCCAGCTGCTCTGTTTTCCCTAGATTGAAAGAGTAAGTATTTTCACATGCCTTAAAATCACATTTCAAAATTAGGGAGGGAAGTATCTGTCATTGGGGGAGGGGGCAATATATAATTTCCCATGGCTTCAAGAGGAAAGATCAGAACAAGGGAGGGGTACCACCCAGTGGGGTACGTCTGGTGATTATCAAGGCATCAATTTCCTGTGTTATTCACATTCTGGGAGCTCTAAGCACTGTCTGAGTGTTGGCGCTGCCCAGGGGACTGGCTACAATCAGAACAGCACAGCCTATGGACCCCATGAGGTTGCCATAGATACCAATGCGCAGGGAGCTATGAGCTCGTTATTATTTGTGTGTGTCGTCCCTCTAATTGCTGTGAGGGTAGCTGGAGGTTGTGTGGGTGCTACAGCAGTGGGGATCGAGAAGGGTTTGTGACGGCGTGCTTGTGCAAGCCCACAGAAGGGTCTATGGGCTCCAGACTGCCACCGTGAACACAGTCAAGTCTGCTCCTTTGGGAGAAACAGGGAAGGAGGGGAGAAAGAAGCAAGGGAAAGCTGTGAAGGGAAAGAACCAGAATGGGTGCCTCTAACTGTATCACTTACAAATTTCCACTTTATTCAGATGCTTCACTAAAAGGCAGTGACAAGCACATAGTAGGTAGCTGATGAACATTTGTTGAAAAGTAGGTAGCTCTATTTACACAATAATATGAGTCATTTCCAAGGCTTCACCCTAGATTTTTTTCCCGTGTCATTTCACCCAGAGATGCACAGAGCTTTCTAATGTTATCCTGAAGCATCCAGGGTAGACCCCTCACCGGGGGTGGGATGACAAACCACTCACAGAAGGCACATAGGAGCTGTCAGTTTATAGTCCTGCTTTTACCTTTTCCCCTGGGGAATCCCGTCTTATACCTAGTTTGTGCTTATTGTGACCCTGTCCATCTCCTCAGTCCATCTTCCATGAATGAATCTGCAGTGTCAAGTATCAGTGTCTGGAGGTCAGGAACCAGGTTGCCTTGAACACTCAGGAAGGACACATTGATGAAAAACTGATATGTAGCCTCCATTTCTGGAGCACACAGCAGCTGCTTCTGCCTCACGGGCAGATGCTAGAAACTGAAGACTTCCTGGCATCCCCGGTTTTACAACCTCCTTGCCCTACCAACCCTTGCTGGTACTTGGGACCTGCTGCTTTGAGGTAGGAAGTGATCTTGTCCCCTACACTTAACTTCCTGTTGCCATGTGGAGGGGTGGAGTACATTGCTCTGTCACCTCAGCCTTTCCCGGGTTCTTCTCACACTTTCCTCTTGGATCTCACCCCCTCCTATTCTCCAGTCACCCCTTTCTGGGAAGTCTGTTTTGCTCCCTGAGCTCTGGAGTAAGGAAAGAAGGGAAAGCTTCCCCGAATACTTTGCTCTTCCCACCCTCTAGGGGGAAGCTTGGGAGGCCAAGATACCTCTCAGCTGCCTCCCCTGGCAGCACCAGCCTGCTGACGGTGGAGACAGCATTCCCAGTGGGCATCCTGCTGTAATCAGGTCGGAGAGGCAGCAGTTGGCTGAACTCCATTCAGCCCAGTTGGAAATGGCCCCCGACTTGGGGTACAGCTGCCCGGGGCACCTCGGGAACTTGCCCAGCCTGTTTCTCCTCCAGAGACAGTCACTTGACTGTGTCCCATGAACTTGCAAGGCTGGAGATAAAAGGAGAGGGTGGTAGCTCCTGCCGTTCCATAAACACAGACGAGGTGGTCTGGAGCTGAATATTTCTGAGTAGTTCTGTTGGAGAGCAGTTTAGTGGGAAGACAGATATTAAATAATAGCTGCCAACATTGTTTTAATTAGGTGTTGAGGATCATTCTAAGTACTATATGTGATTTAACCCAGTAAATAGTCACAGCCCTAGGAAGTATACTGTATTTTATTCCCAGTTCTCAAATAAGGTGGCTGAGACTCAAGAAGATTGCATGAACTGCCTAAGGTCAACGAGTTGTCCAGAAATCAAACTACGCCGTATGATCCAAGAGATCTGGATAATGTGTGCTAGTACTCATACCTGAGGATGTATCATTACAAAATGTGATAAAGTGCCGTAAAAGTACAGGATGCCCACAAGAAAATGAGTATGCTTTCATCTTCCCTTGCTTTTAGCCACCAATACACAAAGCTTTTAATATATATATTTTCTCACTTTTGCCTTTCATTACTGACCTAGGAGAGAATATTTATCTCTAAGACTGGAATGTAAGAAAGCATCATGCCAGCAAGACAGCTCTGGGAATAAAGGCTATTGCGCTAAGCCTCACAACCTGAGTTACAGCCCCGGTGGTGAAGAGAACCAACCCCCAAATTGTCCTCTGACCTCCACACGTGCGCTGTGACACTCATTGTGCCACGCGCATACACAGATGAAATAAATAACTGGAAAGAAAGAAAAGCAAGCAAACCTATCTTGCCCCCTGGCCTGTTTTCGCTGATAAAACCGCGGCTGAAGGGTTTTTGTTTTGTTTTTTCTAATGATGCCCTTGATTTTTGCACCAGACTAGAATGTCGGCACCCTGAGGGAAGGCTGCTAGCAGCTGGCTCTGCACAGTCTGGTGGCATCTTCCGAGAGTACAGTCTCACACAAGATCTTTGACCTTGGCACTTTTTTTGGTTCAGGCAGCAGGCTTGGCACCCACGTGTGGGGCCTCTTCCCAGACCTCAGTGGTCCAGACCCTACAGCACTCAAAAAAAACACTTTCTCACTCTCGTTCCTGAGCTCTTGCAGGGTCGTCCCGGGAGGAGCCCACAGGTCGCCAACCTTTCAGTTCGGTCGGTCCGAGTAGGTGGACAGCAGATGAGACCCTGCGTTCCCAGCGCCCTGGCGCAGGGGCCCCAGCTCGGGCGGCTCCCGGGGAGGAGCCGGGCCGGCGGCGGAAGGCCCCTCCCCGGGGGCGGGGCGGGGGCCAGCGGGGCTGGGGGCGGGGCCGGCGGGCGGGCGCGGGGGTGTCCCTCCCTCCTTCGCTCTCTCCGGTAAAGTCTCGCGGTGCTGCCGGGCTCAGCCCCGTCTCCTCCTCTTGCTCCCTCGGCCGGGCGGCGGTGACTGTGCACCGACGTCGGCGCGGGCTGCACCGTGTCCGCCCGCCCGCCCGCCCGCCAGTATGGCCACCACCGCCACCTGCACCCGCTTCACCGACGACTACCAGCTTTTCGAGGAGCTCGGCAAGTACGGCCCACCGCCTTACGCGGCGACTCCCCACCCTAGCCCAGGCGCCTGGGCGCTATGCGGCTTCTCGCCCCGCCCCCCCTGGCCCTGCACCGGCCGCTGCAGCTCTCCCTCGACCCGCCCCACCCCCAGCTTTTCCCGCGTGCTGCTTCGGGGCTCCTTGGCCCTGGGTTCCCTGTCCCGCAGCACCCTCCGCACCCTGCAGCAGCTGCCGGGTTGCTGCACCCGGTGCTGTCGCGGGAACCGCAGCCCCGGGACTGCTTCAGGGCTCCTTTCAGCCCCGCCCCTCCCGCACCCTTCAGACGTTCCTCTCCCTGGACCCTGCTTGCCCACCACCCCCTCCGCACCAGGCTCCCGAGCCTACTCTGTACCCGGTCCCCAGGTCCCACGCGCCCGGTTCTCAGGACCCTCCCCAGCTCTGCAGCTTCAACCCTGCTGCGGTGCTCGGGTGTGGGGAGATGTTTAGTGCCGGGCCCCGCCCCCCTCCCCCCCCCCCCTCCGCTAGTGCAGCTTCCAGGATCCCAGCCTTGCTGCTGGGCAGTGCTGCGGCACCCCCGGCCCCTCCCCCCTATCCCTGCAGTGGTCCCGGGAGCCGTGCGCCGCATCCGCAACATCCCCCTCCCCTCCGCACTGAACTGGCCGCCACCGCAGCCCGGGTCCCCGCCACCCCCACCCGCTGTGCAGAGACAGGCCACTGCAGCCCCCTTCCCCCCCGCTCTGCCCGCCCCCCTAGGTATTTCCAGAGCCCAAGATCACAGCCCATTTGGCGGGTCACGTAGAGGAAAATAGCATGAATAGAGGAAGGGGAGTTACTGCAGTCAGACTTAGAACTGTTCCTCTATTTCCCTGCTGTCCGCTACAAGGTTTAAGCCAGTTTACCGGGTCTTGAGCCTCACTTTGTCCCAGGCTTAAGGAAAATTTCTCAGGAAATCATACCTTCTGTTTAATCTCCCTTTCCCCTATTCTCAGTTATTTCTGCTGAGAGAAAGAACAAGGTCTCCCTGGTCCCTCGCTCTCCTGGTCGCCTTGCAAGGCTATCAGTGAGATGCAGCAGGTGTGTATCTGAAGCATCGCCCACCAGCTCCTTGGTGGACAGTCTAAGGTTGAGGCTGTTGCTTTGCCCAGCAATTAGGTGACGTGGTGGGAATCAGGTGGTACTCCACCCACATCTGTTCAGTTCCATGGGGTGGCCTCATCATTCTTATGTTAGCTGGTGGTTGTCAGTACAAGTATGATGGTGGGAGCATCGCTGTCCACATCTGAAGCATGTTGGTGGTCCTTTGGTTGGCTCCATGTCCCAGTCCTTTCCCCCTTCTCCCTCCAGGGGTGCCTTTTCAGTGGTCCGAAGGTGTGTGAAGAAAACATCTACACAGGAATATGCAGCAAAAATCATCAATACCAAGAAGTTGTCAGCCCGAGGTGAGTGTTCCCTGTCTGGCCCTGGCCTTGAGGATCTGACTTCTGCAGATGCCCTAGGAGTTGGGGGAGTATGTGTTTCAGCACTTGGAGATTAGTTGGAATTTCAAAGTGGGTGGATTTTGAAGCCAGACAAGGAGGTGTGAGGGGATTGGATGTGCTCAGGGAGAAAAAAAAAAAAGAAAGAGTAAAGTAAGTGATGTGGATGCCTGGAATGGTCCCCAAAGGGTTGAGGAAGTTCAAGTTCTCGGTGGAGAATTCGTGGCAAGTGGCATGGAATGAAAAGCTCTTAATTTAGGGTACTTAGAGCCCCTCTCTTTAGAGCAGGCTTGTCCTAGCCTTGTGCCCTGGTGGTGACTTGGGATGGGATGCAGTAAATGAGCAGTTCTGATCAATCTAGCCTCCCCTGCCCACCAGGCGGCAGAACAGACTCCCAAGGGAAGGGAATCTGTAAACATCAGGAGGCTGCTACTGGTGAGGGCTTCTGGGGAACAGATCCTGCCAGATGAACTTGATTGCTTTTTTTGATCAAATTACAAAGTTGGTGGGGAAGCAGCAGATGTCGCCTGCCCTGAACAGAGGGTGATGATGCCTCTGGTCTAGAACTCCCAGTGGTCCTGTCTGAGGAGAGCTGCGGTACCTCCGTGTGTGCGGAGGTTCCACTGCATACCCAGGACTGGGAAGCCAGGGCCTGTCTTTAACACTTCGAATGCACAGCCATGAACTGGTGTTGGGTGCTCGCCAAGCTTACCTCATCTGATAGGTGTAGACCCAGCAGTGTGTGAAGTGTGAGGTGACTGGTTAATACGGAGTTCAGGTCCTGGAGAGCTTCAGGGCCCAGCACAGGGACAAAGGTTATACTACTCAAAGAAAGGAATTAGGGCTGGGCAGTAGGATGCCCGTAAACATTGGGAGCCAGGACAGATGCCTGGGGAAGATGTGGTCTTTGACCAATAATGACGTGTACATCTAGGGCAAGATAATGATGTCCCAAGCACCCAGAAGCTCCGAGATTCCACAGAGATGACAGTGGGCTTCTGTTGTGTTGGCGGTTGTTCTGGGACCTGTTCCACTGGGCTGTGTCTGCCTCCTGGCCTGGGTGTCTCTCGCTATTCCTATTACCAAGGCTTGTTTTGTTGTCTCCCACCCGGCTCCGTTTCCTGTCTCTTACTTTCATGTACATTGGCTGTAAAGCTGACTTGTTTATTTTCTTTCCATCGGGTACCTTGAGTCCAAGGCAATGGTTGTCATAGAGATATGTGGGTGGTCCGATGCCCTCCTCCTGTGGGATGGGGGGACAACAGTAGTTGGGTTCTTTGGCAGACATGCTCTGACTAAGAATGGAAGGTGCAGGCAGGAGTGAGTTGAAGATAGGTATCTCCCTGTGCCCACACAGCCTAGCCCTGCCATATCAGAAATGGGGCTGTGTCTGGTGTCTCCTATTGATGGTGCAGAACTTTGCACCGGGAGTGAGGAGGGGTAGGAAGTTGAGAGCTGGAAATGAGTGATCTGAACATAGCTGGTTATGGTGACTGTGGGACTACCAACCTTGGGCTTTCATTTCCTGCCGCTTTCATACCCCCTCAAACTTCCTAAACTGTGGCATGGTGCCCTTTCCTTCCGCATAGCCTTTCTGCCTTATCTTGACTTTCTAAGGTGGCATTTGGTGTTCTTCTTTCCCTGCCTGAACTGGATGAGATTTAATTTCTCTGCTTTTCTTTGCTGCTTGAGAATTCTTGAATAAGATCATGTGTATCAGGCAACAACTCCCCCACTCGAGAGGTAGCTATGCCAAGACTAAGGCTTTGGCTTATGTACTAGGTTAACTTTGGGACAGAGGCTGTGGCGGCTGGTGGATGTGTTCAGAGGTGCCATTGCTATTTGGAGGTGGGAGAGTGGGAGGGTGTGCTCTCAGAGATGGTATCCTGTTGTGTGGGTGTTGCCGTAGGGGTTGGGTCAAGGTCCACACTGGGCTGGTAGCTTTGGGGTTCAGGAGTGAAAACCATGGCTTCCTTGCGGCCTCTCAGTTTACGCTGTATATTTTATAAAGGTGCTGTAGCTGGGGCTGGGTTTCACTTGCTGCTGTCTGTCTGTCTAGGGCTCCGCAGGTGTTGGGTTTCTGTGTTTGGGAATGTCATTGCCCTACTAGGGTCGTCTATGTGGGGGTCTGCAGAGGCTTCTCTGTCCGCCCCCCCCCCCCCCCCCCCCCGGGATTCCTTGGTGATTTTCTTTGCTACAAACTGAAAGGGAAGAAAGGGTAAAGGGCTGCTTTTCCTTGTTTTCCATAATAATGTGGCCCAACAGGCCTTAGAGCTTGGTCCTCTGGGGGACAGGTCTGGATAGGAAGTTTTCTTGTGGGCTGTACCTTCTTGTTATTGAAGCCAACATTGGTTGCTGAGTTACCAGGTAGGATGCTCATCCAGGTATGTGTTGAGCATTGTTTTTTATCTGCATGCCTGTCCACATAGGCATTGAAGGTCATGTAACACCTTTTTTTTTTTTTTTTGCTTCAATGCAGTAATAGGTAGGGAGTTGGGACTCTTACAGGAACCCATGGTTCTAAGCTTAGCTCTACTAGGCTGAAGGAGGCATTTAAAATAGCCTTGAATTCAGGATCTAGTGGGCCAGGTGATGGCAATGATAAATCGTTATTTTAAGATTTAAGAGCACCCCCCCAAAGAGCCTGAGCCCTTATGTCTTTTTTTTATTTTTAAATCTTCATATTCCCTTCTTATCTTTATTCATATGCATACAGATTTTCACCTCGTGGAGCATAACATTTTATATCCTGCTCTCTTTGCTTATATCCAGAGCAGTTTCTCCATATTGCTACAGTTGAAGGGCAAATGGTTCTTCCTGATTTCTGTGTAGTTTAGGATTTATCCTTGGAGCATCGTAAGAAACCTGTCTTTGGCTGGGTGGTGGTGGCGCACACCTTTAATCCCAGCACTTGGGAGGCAGAGGCAGGTACATCTCTATGAGTTCGAGGCCAGCCTGGTCTACAGAGCGAGTTCCAGGACAGGCTCCAAAGCTACAGAGAAACCCTGTCTCGAAAAACAACAACAAAAACTGTCTTTGGATTATTTGTCCGGATTCCAGGTCTGTTGACTGGAATTAATACTGGGTAATGCCCTTGGCCTTACGAGGGATGCTCCCAGAGCAGTGTTACGAAATCTGTTACTGCATTCACTGTAGTCATTTATCTGTCTGTCTGACGTAGGCTTCGTATGAAGAAATTTTCTGTTGAAACTGTGGATAAGAAAAGCCTTCCTCTTCGTGAGGACCTGGGAGGTGAGGGGAAACACCTTTTCTTTTTCTTTGCTTTTATGTAGTTAGGCCCTAGCACAGAACCTGATATACACTAAACATAGACATATAAAATGAATTAAGAGAGTCAGGTTGCTGGAGCCGTTGGACCCTGGGGCTGGCTTGGGTCCCCCCTTTTTGACCCAGGGAGCCAGGCTGCTCTAGAGGAAACAGATGAGGATAAAGACTTATGCTTGGGGCATAAAGCAGTATAGCTTCTGTTTCCTCCTTTCTTGTCATTATGACCTTAGGACCACTTCTGAGTGGTGACCTTCTATTTCAATGCCAGGGTAGCTCACCGTGAGTACTGGTTCAGACAGCAGCTTCCTAGCCTCTGTCCACAGAAATGCTGAGACTGGGGGTATTGCCTCAGAATCTGTATTTTTAACACATGCTTCAGGTCATCCATGAGCTGAAATCAGTAGAAGGCTGGAAAGATGGCTCAGTGGTTAAGAGCACTGTCTGCTCTTCCAGAGGTCCCTGCTTCAGTTCCTAGCACCCACATGGCAGCTCAGCCTGTCTGTAACTCCACTTCCAGGGGATCCAACACACTTACATACATACAAAACACGAATGCACATAAAATTTAAAAAAAAAAAGGGAAATAAATCAGTAGATGATGGTTGTGGAATAAAGGCATAAGCCTTTATTCCCAGTACCCTGGAGACTGTGGCCAGGATGATTGCCACAAGTTCAAGGCCAGCCTCTGATACTTTAGAAGACAAAATCACAAACAGCAGCAGCAGCAACAGTCATCCTTGCTGTCTCCTGGGATTCACCAGGCACACCTTAGCCCAGCCAGCTGCTGTCTCAGGTGGTCTCTGCCATCATATGGCCGTCTGTGTGCACGGGCTGATCTGTGATTAAGGGTCTCATTCTGTATCTCCAGTTTGGGGTGTCACTTTGTGTCTGAGGCTATGGCAGGCTGAGTGGCTGATGTTGTGGTATGTTGGCCACCAGAAGGGTAAAGGCTGTCCCTTTCTGGGTCCAGCTGGCCCTGGGGACTGAAATAGGATCCCCTTGAATGGTTCCAGCTTAAAGTCCCCACCCCTTTGGTGTTGGCCTGAGTAGCCCCCATGACATTTGTGTCCCCGTGGTGTCTCCAAATAAGACTTTTCCTGTTAAGGATCTGGGGAAGTGAGGGAAAGAGGACAGGATTGGTGCAGCAGTGGGAAGACAGCGGGCGAAGGGCTCTGTTGCAGGGGAACTCTGGGAGACAGAGATTTAAAGAAGTCAGACTTTTCTCCTGATTTCTAGAAACCAGAGAAATAGTATCCTTCATAAAGGGGAATGATCTCCTCTGATCTTCCTTGCCATGCGTGAGGGCACAGGGTGGAGGTCCTCCACACCAAGGCTCCTATCCTACAGTCATGATTGAGATGTGGACACCCACTTTCCCAGAAGGAGCTGGGGTGCAGTTTTGGGTGGGGATTTGGCCCATTCCTTGAGTTTCTTCCTGCTGTTTGTCGTCATAACCGTATCAGAAGCTGTGCTGAAACCTTGGAGGTGGGAGGCTGGAGACAGGGAAGGGGAGGGCTTGGTGTGACCAGCCCCCACCCTCCATCTCTGTACTTGCTACTTCACTTTCTGAACAGCTTTGGCGGATGAACAAGAACTGATCCTATGGGTGCCAAAAGGGTGGTGACAAGCAGAGATGGGTACTTTGCACCTCTTGAGTGCCTCTGTAGGGGCCCTTTGTCACCTACACATAGCCAGAAAGATGTATCCTTGTGGAAACAAAGGCATAAAAGATTTGTTCTGAGCTCTAAACACAGACGTAGTTTGGTTGTTGCTCGGACCCCAGTATTTTCATAATACGGCCTTTGAATGCCCTTGAGCAGTCTCTCCTCTCCTGTGCCCCCTACTTGATCTTTCTTCTTTCTTTCTAAAACAGGTTTCAGGTAGTGCAGGCTGGCCTTGAACTTACTCTGTAACTGAGAATGACCTTTGAGTTCCTGATCTTCCTGCCTCCACCTCCCACATGCTAGGGGTGTGAACCGCAGGTTCTAGACCTTTGTTGTGATTGAATTGTAGGGTCATCCCACAGTCTCCATCTATCTCTCCAGCTAATTCTGAGCCCCACAACAAAACTCTCCTCATTGTCTCACTCTCCTGTAGCCACATTTTTTTTTTTTACTCTGGTGGGGGCATTTCTAGCCCCTCCCCACACACATACATCATTCCTACTTCCTGGGCCCTATCACCATCGGCAACAGCAGATTCCCATCTGCTCCCCTCTTTTCTCCTCCCTGTCTTTCCCCTCCCCCTCCCTTGCTGCTGCCCTGGGAGGAGCTATTTTTAGGGCTGCTTCCTGGGATGTTTTACTTGGGGCTGGTTACCATGAAGGAAATGTCACCCAAACAGTGAGCAAAGGCTAGGGGCACCCATTGTGGGCATGGAGTTGACCCTGTTTGGGCCCTTAAAAGTAGGCAGAGTGTCCACAGGCAGAGCCTTGCCTTCTTGGGGCTTGCTAGTGACCCCATGGGGAATTTCTCTGTCAAAGCTGGTTTAGAGCTGGAACTTGAGGGCAGTCTTGGCGTCTCTTGCCTTTCCCTCCTCAGTTAGTCTTGAGAGCTGGAGGCCACGGAGAGGCTCGGGATTTTCAGTTGTCTGGAACTATTCAAGTTAGAATTGAAGGCAGGGTATTTGTATGTGTGCTGTGTAAGGGACAGAGAAGCTCATGGGCGTATTTCAGGCCCTGTCCCCCGTATTTACAGCCATTAGCAAGTTCCCGGTATCTGGTTGTGAGGGAATTAGAAGACTATGCGTTTACTCGGTATACAGACGTTGGAAATGCTTTGCACCTGCAAAGAGGAAGGGATCTGGCATCATGGTGTCAGAGGAAGGTCAGTGGGATTGTGGCTTGAGAGTCTTACTCCTCAGCGCCCAAAGGTTAGGCTGTTTTTAAGCAGCAGGGGAAGGTGGATTGTGACTCTGCCGCCCTTGTTTCTGCTCCTCAAACAGATGCCCGAGGAATCAGCAAGGTTTCAGCTGTTTGTGAGAGGAAGGTGGGGGCACTCAGGAGGGCAACAAGATGAGGCCACCTTCGTCTTGTGTCAGAAATCAATGGGACTGCTGGGGCTTCTCATACTAGTTGTCATTCAGATTGAACTCAGGCTCCTAATAACGCTGCTTCTGCTTTCTGATCCTGATGCCGCCTCTACTGTTAGGGGGAAAACCTTGCAAGAGGGCTCTGTGGTTATAGCTAGGCTGAAGGCCTGCAGGGTGGGTCTCCATGGCAATAGCACACTGGCGGGCAGGAAGTGGCTGTTGTCAAACAGGAAGGGGGGGCTGGGCTGTATGGTAGGAGGAGCCCTATAGAAAGGTGGGTGAGAGGAGGGTCAGCTAGGGACGGCCTACGATACTCTGAAGTAGACACTGAAGAAAGGCTGGCTTTGTGGCAGGAGTGCCTGCTGGTTTGTCCTCACCTTGAGATACTGAGCCTAGGCCTAGTCCAATGAACCAAGCAAACTCAGTGGCTTCACCCCTTTTAATGTTGAGGATGCTGCGTTCAAGAAGGGTACTCTACAAATCATTTTCTGTTCCTGCTAGTGTAGAGCACCCTTTTCTTTCTCCCCAGTCCAGAGGAGACTATAAAACAGGAGGTATGGGGAGGATGGGGCATAGCCACTGGAGAAGCCAGGCTGTGCGTGGTGTAAGAGAGTGTGGTAGGTAGAAACCACGTGACTCACTGGACAGAGAGCTTCAGGATGGCAAGATGCCATCACTAACAAGACTGAGGAAGAGGAGGCATCTTGCGGTCCAGCACTCCCTGGAGTGGCTCTCTGAGTGTTCCTCTTGCTTACCTTCATCTGCAGGCTGTAGACTCACAGGCTTCACCTCTGGATGGCAAAGGAGGATCTCAGGGAGACCCTAAGAACAAGTCAAAGGGTTCAGCATCTGCCCATGTGGAGGGGAGAGCAGGTCCCTGTCTTTTGTTATCTTTAGCAGTATGTATGAACACATGAGCTGGGGAGATGGTTCCGTAGTTAAAGTGCATGCCATACAAATGTAAGGACGAGAGTTCGTATCTTCAGGAACACATGTCGATGCTGGGTTGGGGTGGTAGCCCACCTATAATTCTAGCCTCAGAAAACTGGACTAGGGGGTCCCCAGGATAAGCTGGCTAGCAAGACTAGCCAAACCTACAAGCTTTGGAAGATTTAATCGAGAACGCCTTTAATCCCAGCACTCGGGAGGCAGAGGCCGGCGGATCTCTGAGTTTTGAGATCAGCCTGGTCTATATAGCGAGTTCTAGGACAGCCAGAGCTATACTGAAACATCTGTCTCAAAACAAACAAAAAAAGTGACTTAATCTCAGACCTTCACGTGCTTGTTCACACATACGCATATATATGCACACACACACACACACACGAAAAATGGAAAAGGGTCAGAGAAAAAGGAAAGCTGTGGGCACGTGTCAGTACAAGAGACCTTGTCCTCTTGAAAAGAGGCTCTTGCTATGTGTGTTGTTGCCTCATTTAAACTTCAGGCATTGCTGTTGAAGTGTGAAGCTGCAGGCTGGGGTTGTGACTCGGTTGGTGGAGTGCATATTTGGCATGTACTAGGTCCTAGATCAGATTCATACATAAGTGAGGTATGGTCATACCTATGATGCGAGTACCTAAGAGGTAGGGGGATCAGAAGTTCAAGAGCAGCCTCCCTCACCATAAATAAAAACATCCGTTCATGCATGCTTACATGGATGAATGGATGGAGCTCCTCCCAGGTGAGTGACCTCCTTTGGGTCTTAATTGAATGTCATTTCCTTACTGAGGCACCCCCTGTACACCTTACTTATTAAACTTGGCGCTTTTTCCTTCTCTGCTCTGTTTTTCTGCATAACACTTAACTCCAGCATCTGCTGTGCCAAGTTTCTTTCCCACACCACTGTTTCCTGACCCATAGAATGGGAACTCGGCGAGGGAAGGGATTTTTGACCGGCTTGTTCATCAGTGTTTTCCAGTGTTCAGAGCAGTGCCTCTTAGGGTGAAGGCCTCGAGGAATACTTTCAGAAGGCATGAGTGAGGCTCAGGTGCTTATAATAACTTTGTGGAATGGCAGCCCTTCCAAAACCAATATGTTAATTGTTCTACCTTATGGCTTAGTCTCAGAGCAAAGACCAAAGCCTGGCTCTGGGGTTCCAAGAGTATATGAGCCTTGCCAAGATAGTGAGGCTTGGCTTCCTGGAGTTAGGCTTGAACTAAGTGGTAAGAGGAGTCCCCTGGACCTTGGGTAAGCCCCTTCAAGGATCGGAGAGACTCATCTTTCTCTGCTCTGAGTCTCTGGTGAAACAGTGCGTGTCCTTATTTTTAGTGCAGATTCTGTTGTGGGGCTGTAACCCTTAGCCAGTAAGAGACTTAAAAGAGGACGTAAGCATTAATCTTCGGGCCTCCCCTCAGCTGCCACCTCTGCATTGCAAGATGCTGTTCTCCCACACCTGCCCCGCGAGCCGTAGATCAAGGGTGGTGAGGTGAGTAGTCAGAGATGGGGTGGGTGGGTCTGCAGCTGCCACAGCTGGCTTGCTTGGTGCCTTGGTCTCAAGACCAGGGCTGGGAGAAGATGTGGGTTTCCCAGATACGGGAGGAGCAAACCCACCATCCCCATCAAACAGAGTTTTATTGCTGCTCTTTTGAGTGTTTCTGTAGGTGGAAGTCTCCAGCCACGGTCTGTCTGGGACTGAGAGATATCAGGAAATGTTGGGAATTGGGAATTATCCAGGGTTCTCCTGGCTAAATCCTGGTCGTTGGCTGTGCTGAACCTGAAGGTGGGGAAAAAGGCCTGACCCAGATCCTGAGCAGCTGGGATGGATTAGCTGGGTAGCACAAAGTTGAACCTGTTGCTAGAGGGAATGGTTAGGGCACAGCTAAGGATGCAAAAACAAAGTGAGGAGATTCCTGCAGTCTGTCACCTTTGCGTTATCTCGGAGTTTTATTCCTTTCCTCCTGTTGAACCTGAGTTACTTAGCTTCTCTGGGCCTTAGTTCTACCATATCTACAGTTGGAGTAATCAAGCTGGGCATAATGATACATACCTTTGATCCCAACACTCGGGAGGCAGAGGCAGGCCAGTCTCTGAGTTCCAGGACAGCCAGGGCTACACAGAGAAACCCTGTCTCGAAAAACCAAAAATAAATAAAAAGGGAGTAATCATACCAGGACCATTGAGGGGGTTATAGCACACTTTAAAAGAGATACTTTTCCTGTATAGGGTAGAGGTAAGACGGGGAGAAAGGCAGGAGGGCTGCGGTGTAGCTCAGTTAGCAGATCTAGATGTATAAGTCCATGAGTTCCAGCCCCAGCCGCACACACCACACATGGCAGTGCACAGCTATAATCCTGGCACTCTCGGTAGAGAGAAGAGGATCAGGAGTGTGAGCGAGGTCTTCCTCTTCAGCTACATAGTGAGTTTGAGGCTAGCCAGGCTACATAAGGCTCTGCCTCCAAAGCCGATGCAGAGAGATTTCTTGTCTTGGAGAGCTGGATTGTATTAGATCCTCTTCCCCAAAACCCAGAGTCTTCAGTTGATATTCTCATTTTTTTTCATTCTGTCATGGCATCGCAGTGGAGAATGAGAGGTCTAAGCCACATCACCTTCATCAGTTTGGTTGACTGGTACTTTGGGCGGGTCACTCTCTCTTCTTAGCCTTGGTTTCCTTATTTATGTAATAGAGCAAAACAGATCCCTATTTCACAAAGTTTCTGTCAGGATGAACTATTGAGAATCCGTGACTCTGCCTGGCAGGGTAAAGCTTAGTAGTGGTAATTGTTACCGCTGCTGTTACTGTTGGGCTCTTAGTGAGCGGTGTTTACAACTTAGGATCTTGAGCCCTCTTGGAAGAACCCAAAGGGAGCAGTTGTGGTGTGTAGTGTGAGAAGTCCAAGAAATGCAGTGGGAGAGTGGGGAGATGGTTACAAGAAGAGATCACACCCTCCCAAATTCTAGAAGGTAGATATGGGAAGCCGAGTGGGGAGACTTCTAGGCCTCCCTACTCTGACCATCTCTCTACTTCCTGGAGCTCTGCCTTCTTGTGAAAGGAACTGGCCTACCTAGCTCACTGGGATCTCTGGACTCAACAGATTCTGGTCATTTCCTCAAAACAGTAATCTAAAGTATGAGTGCAGAGAGGCCAAATTTCAAAGCGGTGGGTAGCCAAGAAGAGAAGCTTCTTGAAGAGAAGCAAGATTTGCGTCCTCCTTTCTCTCTCTATAAAACAGGCATCGTAGTTACGCCAGTCTCTCATGGCCATGTTAGTGGAAAGCAAACATGTCTCTCTTGCATAGTGGGCCTTTAGTCAGTTCCAGTGTTAACTGCTGTTGTCTTATTTTAAAATATTTTCATCACATTTATTTATATGTACGCATATGTGCATTTGTCATCATGTGTGTGTGTAATCGTGGGTAAGAGAATAACTGTGGGGAGATGGTTCTCTCCTACTGTGTAGGTTCCAGGGATCCAACTCAGGTCATCAAGCTTGGCGGCAAGAACTTTCACCCACTGAACCATCTCACTGACCCTATAATTGGTATTATTTTAATTCATCATTACCTCGATCACCCACGTTGTCATTGTCAGTATCACTGTGTTTCAGAGTTGTTACAAAGACCACCCTGAGTCTGCTGTGTACCAGACTCAGTACACATTAGCTTAGCCTTCCTGGGACCTATGGTCAACTGTGATCCAAATTTCTGGAAGATTCCAAAAATAAGCAATTAACTAATTTTAAATTGCATGTTATCTGAGTAACATGATAAAATTTCTTGCCATCCTGCTCCATCCCACTCAGGACGTGACTCATCCACAGATCCACACAGCGTAAACTCCTTGTCCGTTAGTCACTTAGTGACTTTCTTGCTTATCACATTGATCAACTGTTGTAATACCGCAATGCTTTTTCCCCTCTCCCTGTTTGAGACAGGGTTCCTTGACCTTCTGCTTCTGTCTTACCTCTCAAGTACTGGAATTACAGGAGCTCACCAGCACCTGTTTTGGTTGTGGTTTTGTTTATTTTTTTATAATTTTAAGAATTGAACCTGGGACCTAGTGTATGCTAGGACAGTTGTGTATCAATGAGCTAGGGGTTTTGAGACACTGTCTCAATCTGTAGCCTAGGCTGACCTTAAATTAGTACCTTTCCTTCCTCTACTTCCTGAGCACAGGAATTGGATATGGGTCAACGTACCTGCCTTTGCAGGGCTTTTGTGTAGTGTTTGGTACTATCTGGAATTTCAGGCAATCAAATGAGGATCTTGAAATTACCTCACCCCCTCGGATGAGGGGTGTTTGTTGATACTCAGAACAAGAACTCACTATGTGGGCCAGGCTGGCCTTGAACTCAGATGTGGGCCTGCCTCAGTCCCCTGAATGCTGAGATTAAAGGCATGTGTCCCTACCCCCAATTATTAATACCCTAGCTCAATGAAATATCTATTATAGAGGTGTAGAGGAAGAAGAACAAGATTTAGCTAAAGACCTAGCTTTAGATTCTGATGTGCCACCCACTGGTTTAAGGTATTTACCTCTCCATCCCATTTCCTCACCAGGAAAAGGTAATCACAAAACTGTCTCTAGATTTGCTATGACTTGCTGTGTTAATTTAGCAAATTCCCAAAAATGCCTAGTTGGTGCCTAAGAATTAAGGGAATATGAATAGCCAGGTAACCAGAGCTAGGATGGATGACTAGTGACTTTTTTTTTTCTTTTTTCTCCTTTTAGATCATCAAAAACTAGAACGAGAAGCCCGGATATGCCGCCTTCTGAAACATCCAAACATTGGTGAGTGTCCAGCAGAGAGAGAGAGAGCACACACCTGTGTATGAGTGTGTGTGCATGAGAGAGTGTGTGTGAGTGTGCATGCATGCGTGTATAAGTGTGCTGGTGCATGTGTGTGTATGAGAGTGATTGTGAGTGTGTGTGTATGTGTGCGTGAGTGTGTGTGGTTACCTCTGGTCATGGATCTTCACCTGGTGTCTTTCTTGCCTGAGTAGGATGGCAGCTGTGTGTCAAAGTTTTAGGGCTTTCTTTCTTAGAGCCCTGAGTGTCTCCTTGGCTATGATGCCCTCTCGGGGCTGGGTATGAGGCTTTTGAATATGTTCAGACTCTCTTTTCTCCTTCTGTCTTTGGGCTGAAACCCAAAGTTCTCAGTGTGTGAGGTTCCGGGCTTACCAGTCTGCCAGAGTCCCTCACCAGAGGCCAGCCATAGCCCTCATGAAAGACTCAGGATTTTGTTCCTGAACCTAAAAGAGTTTTGTCCCTGTTGCAGTGTCCTGCACACTCTGGGGGTTTCCATGGCACTCCTGTTTGTTCCCCAGAGCCAGGAGAGCAAGCTGCCTGCCTGGCTTCTCTGGAGAAGGAATGGCAAGAGCTGCTCAGATGAAGGAGAAACACTTGAGAGGATCTCTCCCCGCTCCCACCCTGCCTGGGGTACAAGAGGACATTGTTGGTTGTTCTAAAGCCTGAGAGGCTCGCCTGCCATAGCCCACTCTGGCTCAGTTTTACATTGTTCAGCTGAAATAGCCTTTGCCAAAAGTGTTGGCCCTGATCTGCAGCAGCTCCTTACACAGAGACAGAAACTGGGCTGCTGCAGTGTTGGCTTGAGGCATGGAGCACCTCCTAGGTTTTCCAGAAATCACTGAGTCATCACAAAAGATAACACGTGTTCTCTTCAGACATGGCCTAAATATCAAGGCTCCCACAGTGCTCCAGACACTGCCTTCTTAGCTCTGGAAAGCTAGGGCTGAGAGTTGACTTGCTTGAAAAAGTTGATGCTCCCTCCAGAGCTACCCAGCTGCTGGCCTCCCAGCTCTCAGGTCTCAGTGTGAGCTCTTGTGTGGAGGAACTAAGGTCAAGCTTCAGCCCACTGGGAGAGAAGCAGCCCTGAGGTAACCAGAACTGCAAACATGCAGGGCTTTATAGATCCCAATCAGCCACTTGGATTACGCTGGAAGTGTGATGATTATGTAGGAAGTGCTCTGCTCCACTGGGTGCAGGGCGTACAACACTACCAGTGCCCCTCGGCCAGGGAGTCTTAGCCTTAGAGCTGCAGGAGCTCCTGGGTAGCCTCCGAGGTTAGACTTCCACCTAAAAAATGCAGTGGGGATGTTGCTGTGGATAGAAGGCAACAGAAACACCTAGGACAGCAGTCCCAAGAAGAGGCATGTTCTGTTTGGCTAGTTCAGTGATATATAAAAGTATTCTTATTACTTGCTAATATTTAAAAATGAGATTTCACTGGGCAGTGGTAGTGCATGCCTTTAATTCCAGCACTTGGGAGGCAGAGGCAAACCAATCTCCCAAGTTTGAGGCCATCCTGGTCTACAGAGTGAGTTCCAGGACAGCCAAAGCGACACAGAGAACCCCTGTCTTGAAAAACCCAAAAAATAAAGTAAAATAAGTGAGATTTCACATTTTGGAAAAAAAATTATATTTCTCTGCCTTTTGAAGCAAAAGGCTTGACTCTGAAGCTACTATCTACTGTTCCAGTGGGGCTTTAATCCTAGTACTTAGGAGGTAGAGGCAAGCAGATCGCGATGAATTTGAGTCCAGGATGGCATAGATCCATTGCTGGGGGAGGATGGAAGGAACGGGAAGCATATTGAGTTCTAGGCCTGTGGAGCGATATAAGATCCTGTCTCAAGACAAAACAAAACAAAACAAACAAACAAAAAAAAACCCAAAGCTACCTACTAGCTCAGGTAATAACTTCCCTTTGTGTTTCTTCTGATCAACTCACAGCAAAGATGAATTGCGTAGAGGAGGCTGACTTCTGCCACCTGTGACATGGTGGGGTACGATAATGACAACTGAGAAGTCAACACAAAGGGCAAAAGTCGGGTCCTAGCCTCAAAAATTTCTAGCCTTTTATTATTTATAGTAATGAGCATATATAGTTTGTGACCTCTTAGACTTTCTGTGGCTTGGTACCCTCCCTTTCTGCACTTAGCTTGGAATACAGGCAGAGAGGGGAAACCATAGATTCCACGTGTCTATACTGTTGACAAGCTGTAAAACCTAGGGAAAGCAAGCATGGTATAGTCTCTGTGGTATCAGAGTGCCAAAAACTGCGCCTTCATATTGTGACTCTTCATGTATCCTGAGGGATGTTTTGGTCTAAGGCCCAGTTCCAGGGTTAAGGGTAGGCAGAGAAAAGGACAAGCCAGGACTGTGTTCTGAGAACATTGGCTTTTGGTGGCTGAGCTCTGGGTCCAGGAGACAATGGTTGCCATGGATCCAAACCTGGCTTGTGGCTAGAGAAGAGACAGATTGTACCCTTAAATTACTATTCCTCTCTCCACTGCCATGTCCTTTAAAGCTATGGCCCTTTTGGTTCTGACCTTTTAAACTCCATCCCAAAGGGTGACAAGAAGACTACCCAATAGCCTTGCACAATTGAAAAAGCTAAGAGCAATCAATGATCAGATCTCCCATTTTTGGCTAATGTCAGACTTGGGAGTATTGAAATTTGTGGGTATTTGGTGCAAGGAGCCAGGCAATCACAGTTTTTTTCCCTCATACATATTCTGTACTGAGTTAAGAATATTGTAAGAGTGAACCCTGATGTAGTCTGTGGGTTTGGGGTAATGATGTGTCATTGTAGGTCCATCAGCTATAACAAAGCCTGCTGTGGGATGTTCATGTGGAGAATCTGTGCATGGGAGTCATGGGCATATGAATCTTCTGTTCAGTTTTCCTGTGAACCTAACACTATCATAAAAAAATAGAGTTAATTAAAAACAAGCAAACATAATGCCTGTTGGGTGCAAGACACTCTGTTGGACTCAGCGCTGGAAGAGAGGCTAGTTGTAGGGCGTTAACAGAGGAGCGAGCTCATGCTGACAGTCTGAAGTCTGAATGGAGTGTGTGCTACCTGTGATCTGCTTGCTCTCCGCTCTGAATTCCTCTAACGAATAGACTCTGTCTTCTCTCGTGCTGAGCTGCTCCAGCAGTTTCAATCACAGCCTGACGTTTGTGGTTTAAAGCAGCACTTCTCAAACTTCTATGTGCTTATGAATCAGCCAGGGATCATGTCAAAATTCACGTCCTGGTTCAATAGGTCTGGGGAGAGGAGCAGAGATTTCGCCTAGCTTCAAGGTCTTTAGGTGATGTTAATGCTTTGGTCTGTAGCCCATCCTTGGAGAAGGCCAGGTTTGCAACTTTGCAGTTAGGTTTACTGGGTTTGGATTTCTGAGTTCATTTTTAGAAGCTGTGACCCTAACAAATTATTTAACCCTTATGTACCTGCTTGCTTTGTCCTTTGCATCCATTCCTGGAGTTGGCAGAGGGAGAAGCATAAACATGCAAGCAGAGATTCTGAATCCTATCTCCCCCACCCCTGCCCCAGTTCAGCTGATAAATTATTCAAGCCTGGCTGCAGTAAACCTTGGGCCCAGGACCCATTCAGCTGATAGTAAATGTAGCAAAACTAATTGCAAAGAAAAAGGAAAGTTGAGTTGTGACTGAGCTTGTCCTAAGGCTTCCTCCCATGCTGGGAGGGCCCAGACCTGCCACAGCTGACGTAGTTCTGTCTGAGACCCCAGTAGTAACAGTGTTATTATTAAGGACATTTTAAACAGACCTCATTTCATTTTTAAATTGGTGTATGTGCGTGCATGCATGGAAAGGGTGTGAATACAGGTGTCCTCAGAGGCTTGAGGCATTGGAGCGCCAGGAGATGCAGTGTAGGCAGTTGTGAGCTGCCCTGTGTGGGTATGAGAACCAAACCCAGGTCCCTCCATTCTTGACTGCTGAGCCATCTCTGTAGCCCCATTTATAGACTTTTTTTGTTTGTTTTGTTTTTCAAGCTCTGTTTAACAGCTCTTGCTGTCCTGGAACTTGCTTTGTCGACCAGGCTGGCCTCGAACACACCAGGATCCACCTGCCTCTGCCTCCCCGAGCGTTGGGATTAAAGGCGTGCGCCACCACCACCTGGCTAAATATTTTTTTTTTTTTTTTTTTGAGACAGGGTTTCTCTGTGGTTTTGGAGCCTGTCCTGGAACTAGCTCTTGTAGACCAGGCTGGTCTCAAACTCACAGAGATCCGCCTGCCTCTGCCTCCCGAGTGCTGGGATTAAAGGCGTGCGCCACCACCGCCCGGCCCTGGCTAGATATTTCTAACTAAGATACTTTTTCAGTGCTTTTGTTGTTATTGTTTTGAAAAAACTTTTAAAGTAAATGTGGCATATTGATGGCTGTTTTTGAAGAATCGGAAATAGCGACTCACAGAATTGGGTTGTAGATTTCTTGGTCCATGAGAGTGTAAAATGTTGAGTAAAACTTACTTAGGTCTATCCTTTTCCCCACTGACTTTAGAGAATAGCAATAGGTTTATTGCTGAAGTACAGCCATGGTCTGTGTTTCTTCTCCCTGGTCTTTCTGACTGGATTTGCTGTGGTCCTCTTGGTCTTTGGGACTCTAATGACTGTGAAATGGGCTGGACATCGGATGGCTGCTTTGTTCCATAATACCATTTGTGTTACTAGTTACATACTTGTATGGCTACTAGTTAGAGCCTGTCACCATCTTCTCTGTAGTAGCAGGGCCTGGCTCCTTCTCTTCACAGCCATGTTCAACACTGTCTGCTTCAGGCTGGCCACCTAATGAATACGTTAAACCAATTAGAATGACAGAGCTGTCAGGGACAGAGTGGAACTCTCACCTAAGAGGATGGACACAATGACTCACTGTTATTCTGTGATGTTAGTTAGCCTAGCCAGCTGCTTCAAGTTCTGCTATGTAGTGTGACTTTGAACTGTTTTCTTTTGGACCTGTTTTCCTCTTCCGTCAAGTAGGGATGTTGTAAGTAGTTGCCTGACAGAGTTAAAGCGAGGATTCATTAAAATACTGTTGTAAAATACTTCATATGGGCCGGAAATGTAGCTTAGTTGGTATGGTGCTTGCTAGTCCTGTACAAGAGCCTGGGTTCAATCTCCTGCACCACGTAAACCAGCTGCTATGGTACATGCCTACAATCTCAGCACTTATGAAGGGGAAGAGGCAGGAGGATCAGAAGTTCAAGATAATCCTCAGCTACATAGTGAGCTCAGGCCTGCCTTGGTCACACAAGACACTGTCTTGAAAAAAAGTAACCCAGTGATTGGCGCATAGGAATAGCTTAATTAAATTTTAGTCATTTTAATTTTAATCATCAAGAATCAGCTGTGCTTAACATGGCACAGATACTTTTCCTTGTACTTGGTTTCCTGTTAAAGTAAAAAGAAAAACGATAGGCGTCTCGTTCAGAACCCCCTTGTCTGGCAAGCCTGGTGTCTTGCTTGGAGCTGACAGCAGAACCTTTGGGGCTGGGTGGCCTGGAAGGATTAGTTTTCTGTTCCTCCGCTAATCCCCACCCACCTGCACTCTGTGTGTGGCCTTCCTCCAGCAGGGTAAAGGCCTGGGTGTCTCTGCCTTTGGCCCTGTCCTCAGGCCTGCAGTGCTGGGCGCTGGGTGGTGGAGTATTGAGGGGAATTGTCCAGGTGAGGCCAACCTCAAGGCTCCAGGCCAAGCCCAGCAGGATGGGACACCTGGGCTCCCCTTGGGAGTGGTTGTCAGCATCCTGTGTGCTGTCTGTCCGCTCAGCATCTTGCTACTGTTTGTAATGAAGCCGGTCAATTGGCTTCTGGGACAGCTGATTTCCAGGGGATTATTTGTATTACACACTTTAATGCTTTTTAATAGCAAATTTTTAATTAAATGGAAAGTCCTTTTGGAGGCAAGGGAACAGCTGCAGCAGGACTCAGGATGAGGCACTGACTGACTGAGACCAGAGAAGGGAAATGAGGGGAAGGGTGGCTGGGTGGTAGGGCAGCCAGGGGATTTAACTGTGGTTCCTTCCAACCTAAAAGCCCTCCCCTGCCATCTGCACGATAGAGAAGTGAGGAAGGAGGGTTACAAAACTGTAGAAGCTGGACTAGGATGGGCAGTGTGGTTGTTAGACCCCGGATCCAGGCCTGGGAGGCCTTGGAGTCCTCGTTCCTCAAGTGAGGAGGAAGGGAGCTGTGGTGATGGACTGTACCTTCTGGCACCGAGTTGTTTGTTTTGCTTTCTGGCTGATCTGCTTCTTTAGCCATAGGGACATGGGAAGTGCAGCCTTTAGGAGATGCCTTGGCACTGGACTGGGCAGCAGTGTGAGCCTGCCAAGGAAACAACACCATTACTTTTTCTGCCCAAGCACTTCAGCAGTTGCTTTGCTGAGGCCATTCCTGAAATGCTCTAGAAGGTATTCCTGCAACTGCTAAGTATTGGGGCAGAGGTCAAAGACACACCAAAGGTTCCCTATAGGAAGAGGGACAAGAACATCCACACAGGCAGCCAAAGCAAGTCCTGTTTGCATTAGAGTGATGCTCAGGGGTTGGCATTTAACCCAAGGGTGGCTGGTTTTGTAGGCAGAAGCTAGAGCAGAGACCTCAGAAGGCATCAGGTTGGTCTTTGGCCCAAGAGCTTCAGAGGCAGGCATCGGGAGGGAGCTGTGCTTGCCAGCCCCTCTTTGTACTTGGTGAGCTGCCTTCTTTCTCTACCTGCTGCCCTCTTGGACCCATCTATGGTATTGTTGTAGGTACACTGTGAGCACTCTCTTTTTGGCTGTGTTGCTTTGCTGCCTAGTGTGTGGGCTGGCCTACGTTTCTTGTAGTTGAGTGGACTAGCTTTTGGAGTTTGAGACCTAGTTAGCACTTATTTAACCTTTGCCAAGAAATCTGAAGACTGAGCCTTTATGGTTCTTTTCTGTAAAATGGAATAGCAGTCATCTCAGGGCACTGTCATAAACTCCTTAAACACTCTGTCCCTCCTAAATACTGTCACCCACCCTCGGATCTGGCTTATTATATTACTTAAAATAAGTATATAGGATCAGTAGGATATGACATAGACCTACCCCAAGGCTGACACACAGTTTGCATTCAACAAATAGTTGTTTGTGATTGGGCATGTCTGTACATGCCTGTAGGCCTGGTATTCCAGACAATAAGGTAGAATGATGGCCACAAGTTCCAGGCCAAATGAACTACATAGCAAGACCCTATCTCAAAAATAAATAAAGGTTGAACATAATAGCTTATCACTCCTTTAATTCCAAAACCGAGAGGGAAGCAGATATCAGTTTGAGGCCAGTCTAGGCTGGGTTGTGAGTTCTAGGCCAGCCAAGGCTATATATAGTGAGACTCTGTCTCAAAAATAAAGGAGGGAGAGGAACAGAAAATATAGTTGAGGAGACTGTTTGCCCAACATGCATAAAGTCCTGAATCATATATATTTAATTCTAGCATTTGAGAGGTAGAGGCAGGAGGATCAGGAGTTTGAGGTCATCCTCAACTGCATATTGTGAGTTTGAGGCTATATATACAGACACTATCTCAAAACAGTTACTGTGTTGGTTGCACAGTGTGGCCTGTTCCTCGTGCTTTCAAATGGGTTCTTCCATTTCCCAGACCTTCCATCTTCTGGCTCCCATTTGGTCTTCTAGAAGAGCTCTGGGGCTTTTCTATCTTGCCAGTGTCTTTTCCTGTGTCATGAATCATGTCTTAGGTCCACCTTCTGAGCGACTTGCCCCTCTAGGGAGCTTCTTGCTTTTTCCCTCTGATTGATTTTCTGAGCCATGAAGCTTCTATCTCTTGCCTTGGGTCTCTGGTGGAAACCAAGCACTAGTCTCTTGCTGTGGCTCTGTACCCTTGGCCTGGGGGGTACCAGGCACATTGCCTCTTTTTTCTGCAGCATCTTCAAAAGCAAGCCTTGTGCGGCTGACATGGGGCTGGGCGGGTTTGCTACAGAGAATAGGATTTCTGAGTTCCTTTCTGCTAATCTCTGTTCCCATCTCCTCTCTTACAGTGCGTCTCCATGACAGTATTTCTGAAGAAGGGTTTCACTACCTCGTGTTTGACCTGTAAGTGCTACTTTCTCTCCAGCTGGCTGAAGATGAAGCCTGGGTCTCAGCCTCTGCTGAGGGTTCCTCTCTGTCGCTTGAGGAAAAGGACTCAGGACGTTTCTGGGGGACGAGTGGGCCTGTCCAAAGGCACTGCCCTCTCAGGAGTCTCGTTGTTCACTCTGTCCCTAGAGAATGAGCCCCAGCATGGCCTAGCTCTCTCCTTTCTGTTCTGTGCATAGCTCGTTTCTTGCGTCTTGATGTTTTCTTATTGGAGAAATGAAAGAATGACTCTTTGCAGTCTGTGGAGTTGGAGGTAGCCTTTATGACTCATGAATGGCGTTCCATTAGTCTCTCCCACTTGAGTTGTTCTTTAACGTCCTAAGCGTGGCTCTTTACCTCCTGGAAAGTTCTGTCCAGTATTGTCAGGGTTGTATCTGTGATCTCATTATTCTTCAACTCTAGCACTAGGCCTGCCATTGTGCTGCTATGTGACAATGTTCATATTGGTCTTAAGTAAAACTATGACTCTTGTGGTAGTTAGAATATCCTTCTTAGATCCCTGTATCACTTTCTGTGCGTTAGTGATTCTGTTAGGTTATGGAAACGGAACTGTCAGAAAGGGAAGGGGGAAGCCCACATTTAGCCCACAGAGAAGTGACTGAGCATGTTCTGGGCTCCCAAAAGACACAGGGAGTCGGGATGGCTCTAAAAACTGTTTTACTGTATGACTCTGCTGCCTGCTGGATGCTAGAGTTGGCCAGTAGACCTTGCCTCCTCTGACCCTTTCTTCCATGGTTACAGTGTTACCGGAGGGGAGCTGTTTGAAGACATTGTGGCCAGAGAGTACTACAGCGAAGCTGATGCCAGGTGAGAAAAGCCTTGGTTTGACTGGAGCCCTTTGACTTTAGGACTGAAATAAGTCCTGGCTACTTTTTTTTGGGGGGGGGGGGGGGCAGGCAGAGGAAGCATTGTGTTTTCCTTGGATAGTCTTTGGACTCTTGTCTGGACAGAGTCTGTAAAGTTGCGGTAGGGCTGCATTCTGTGCTTAGTATTAGAAGTTAAAATGTCAGCACCCTAGAGTAGCTTTTTTCAAAGCCTCTTCCAGGTCTCCTTCGTCCTGTGACCTCAGAAATACTTTTTTTTTTTTGCGCATTATTATGTACTCACAAGTGCTCTGTGCCTCTTCTTGTTTGTACAAGGTCTTGACGTAGGAAACTGGGGATCAGAGGTGGAGAAAGCATCATTTTTGTCTTGAAGGGTATGAACCTGGAAAGCTTCCTCGGGAGCTTTCAGCCCTTATCTGTTCACTACCATGACCAGTTCCATGGGTCCCATGGCTCAGCCCCCAGCTTTCTATCAAAGCCAGTGGTTCTTTCGTGTGAGACAGCACGATCCACCTTCAGGTAGTGTTTGACCTGCCTTGCCCACTTTAGCTCTTCCCCGTTACAGCCTGATGTTTGTTATCCTGCCTATGGCTTATGTGGCAGCTCAGGCTGCCTCTATAGAGAGTGGGGGAGTGCAGTTCCCTCACGAATTTCTCAACCCTGAACAGCCATGTTTGCTGATCAACTTCAGATGCCTCAGCCTGAGGAAAAATTCTCAAGTGGAGAGATGAATTCCAGTGCCAGCAGGGGAGGACCAGGCTGTGGGTGGGAGGAGGCAGTGATAGCTCAGTGAGCTGGGGGTGGGGGGACTGTACCAGTGGGCTTGGCCTGGCTCTGCTGGGACACTTCGCACTTTTGCCATTTTTGGCCTGAAGGCTCTCCCTGCTAGCCGGGCTCTGTTCTAATTATACATTTCTGTGGAGACTCGCCTCTGCAGCTTAGTCTTAAGGTTCCTTTGGCACTGTTAGGCTGTATGGCGTGGAGGCCCTGAGCTTCACTGTCAGGGTCTGACAGCATCCATTGACTCTTTAGCTCTCTTCGGAGCCTCAGTACCAGGTTTCAGAGAAGCAAACCCTAAGTGCAGGCCACGCTGGCCAGCACATCTGGATGCTGTGCACACCTGGCGGAGGCTGCTGACTAGGCATATACCAGCCTTCTTCAGCCTCAGTGGTACTGACCTTTAGCACAGATGGGTTTTTTTTTGTAATGAAGATCTCTCCTATGCATGAGTAGAACCTAGAGGCATCTCTGAGCAGTAGGTAAGCCCCTTTCCAAGTTGTGCCAGTCAGGATTATTTCCAGACATTGCCAGATGTCCTGGGAGGGCACACTCATCCCCACTGTTGCTCTGGAGTCCTCTCCTGCCACAGGGAGAATGTAGTTCTGAGCTAGGTCGTCTTTCTGTATAGAATAGTCAGAACGCTATTATTTCTGGAAGGAATCTACGTGATTGTCTTGTCTCCCTACTAGATGAGAAACTTTAGAGCAGTTAATGCCTTAGGTGGTGTGAGAACACACCTTAAGAGCTCCTCACTAAATGCTTGGGTAGGTGCAGGCATGCACGATGCACCATGCACCTGTCCCAAGTCGCAGCATAAACTTCTTCCCTAGGAAAAAAGTTACTTAGGAAAGAGAAGGAAGGGGATTGGATGGTCTTACCTTTCATAGGAATATTTAGCATTTTTCCATCTCAAGAAAACAAATTAGTTGTTCTGGATCTTTGCAGTCAAAATAAGTCATGGTACACCTCTGTTCTATTCTCTGGAAAACCCACGTAGCCTTACCTGGGCTGGTTTCCTTTCCTGTGAGGTAAGTGTTGATGATGAGAAAAGAGAACCCTCACAGTGGCTTCCATATTCCCAGAGTCATGAGGCTGGGGTGGAAGGACCATGAATTCAAGGCCACTCTGGGTTACATAGCTGATCGCAAGCCAGCTTATGCTACATAGCAGGAAGACCCTCCCTCAAAACAGGAAGAGAAAAGGAAGAGAGAAAAAAGGAAGCTTCATACACTGTTGGTGTTGTAAATTTGTATAGCCATTTTTGGAAAACAGTATGGCTGTTTCTCAGAAAAACTAAAAATAGAGCTACCATCTGATCCAGCAATCCCACTACTGGGTAAATACCCAACAGAATAAACTCGGTATGTTAAAGAAATGTCTGCACACCCACAATAGCCAAGAAATGGACACAACCTAAATGCCCATTAGCAGATGAATGGATTAAAAAAGAATCGTGTACTCTATTGAGCTGTAAAAGGCCAGGAATCTCTGTCATTTAGGATGAGATAGGTGAATCTGGAGGGCGTTGTGCTAAGTGAGACAAACCAGGCACAGGAAGATCTACTTTGTGCAGTCTAAAAAAGATGCCCTACAGAGGTAAAGAGTGGTGGTTAACAGGAGCCGGATTGGGTGGGAAAGGAGAGCTGCTGCTCAGGTAGGAGGAGTGGGTTCACCTGTACACCTGTACAGCAGGTGACTGTAGTTAGTAATTTGTGTTTGGTTGGTTTGGTTTTTCCAAATAGGGTCTCTCTGTGTAGTCTGGGCTGTTCTGGAACTCAGTCTGTAGACCAGGCTGGCCTCCAACTCAGAGATCTGCCTGCCTCTGTCTCCCAAGTGTTGGGATTAAAGGTGTGCGCCACCACTGCCTGACATAAAAATGGATTTTAAATGTTCACTAGAAAGAATAAATATTTGAAGTGATATATATGGTGGTGCGCATTGTATCAGAATATAATATTGTCCTTCAGAAGTAGATAGTTATTTTTTTATTTAAAATAAAGTAAGAACAAAATAGGCTGAACTAGATGATATATAAGGCCCGGGATTCTAGCCTGTTGTTCAGTGAGTGTGGTCCACACAGATGATCTTTGATGAGGTAGTCTATCTCTGCACTGATATTTCTTCTCCTTTTTTAGCCATTGTATACATCAAATTCTGGAGAGTGTTAACCACATCCACCAGCATGACATCGTCCACCGGGACCTGAAGGTACTTATTAACCAGGCCGTCTTCCTTTGCCTCCTGCTTGTGACTCGTTGGCGCCACCTGGAGCTAGATAGTGGTACTGTGCGAGCCCAGAGTAGGCGACCTCTGGACTCCATGGTGAGTGCCTCATAAGGTTCTCCTTGTTCCTTCTGCAGCCTGAGAACTTGCTGCTGGCGAGTAAATGCAAGGGTGCTGCGGTCAAGCTGGCTGATTTTGGCCTCGCCATTGAAGTGCAGGGAGAGCAACAGGCTTGGTTTGGTAAGGGTGATCCTGTCTTCCGGGAATGCAGCCTCCGCCCTTCCTCCTTTTCCTGATCTGCCTTCCTCTTTCAGAACTAGAAATCAGGCCTTTAATGGTATTGGCCTTTTCAGAAAGTGGAGGAGGATGGGAAGGCACCCGGTCCCTCCTGGCCAATCCCTCCATGACTCAGTATAGTGAGCCTGGCTGCTGTCAGCAGTGCGTGCCTGTTGCCTCTGGGGAGGTGCTTGAGTTCCTGGTAGGCACAAGTGCTTGCCCTCTGATTTAGATTCCAGGTACTGGAGAAGCCCAGGCTGTCATCACTTGCAGCTTGAGTGCCAAGAGAGCGCGTATACAGTAAAATCAGCAGGCATTAGAAGGGCTTTGGGGGAAATCACAGATGTAGATTTAATGAGAGAGAAAGTAGGCTCAGTGTGGCTCTGCGTTTTTCTGCTGCAGGTTTTGCTGGCACCCCAGGTTACTTGTCCCCCGAGGTCTTGAGAAAAGATCCCTATGGAAAACCTGTGGATATCTGGGCCTGCGGTAAGCCCATTCCACGCACTCATCTTGGTGTTACGGGCCCTTGGCTTCCTGCGATGACAGAAAAGGCTTTACTACTCCTTCTGGGCCCCGCGAGTGTCTGCTGTATGTGACATCGTGGCGCTGGCTCTCCCTTGGGAGGGCTGTTCCCATCATGCCCTCTCCCCAGGTGAATCCTTCTTGGAGAATAGCTTGCACCTGAAGAGGTCTTGGTGCCATGAGGAGTGTGGCGCATCAGGAGGGCTAGTCACACAGCATTAACTCTGGCCTGACCCTACCTTTCTGGGTGGTTCTGAGCCCTGCATGGCCTTTCTTGGTTCCTCAGGGGTGAATGATTGACCCCAGTGACCTGTGTGTTCTGTCTCGCAGGGGTCATCCTGTATATCCTCCTGGTGGGCTACCCTCCCTTCTGGGATGAGGATCAGCACAAGCTATATCAGCAGATCAAAGCTGGAGCCTACGATGTAAGGATGGGTGTTCTGAGAACTGAGCAGGCACTCCCTCCAGGACAGATTCCCTGCCTCTAAGGGTCTGTCCATGGAAGTGGTGTTACTGTCATTTGGTAACAGGGTGTCAGGGGACTTTGAGGACCCAAGGATGGGCATACAGGACTCAATTCTTGCCACCTTATGTACAGAGACTAGATGAAAAGAAAAGAATCCTCCTTGTTAATTATAAAATTAAAGAACTCATTGAAGCCCCTTTGTTCTATTTCTGAAAAGAACAGAAAAGCCGCATGGTGTGTTAGGTGATACAGGAAGAATTCTAGAGCCTTCTTCCACCACGTTGGTACCATGGGCACATAGCAGAGCCTGTTTTCTGCTTAGTAGAAAGATAAAGCTGAGCAGAAAATGTTAGTTTCCTTTCTTCACTGATCTGACCCATGACATTCTAACTATTATTTTTCTGTCTTACTTTCCAAGTCTATAAGTTGACACAGATCTTGGGATATTCCTAGTACTTCTCCAACTCTTGGGCACCACAGAGTATCCCAGTTACAGGAGTTGGAATGAAGGCAACCTACATTTCGGGGTAGAAGCCTCACAAATTTCCTATCTCCCTTTCCCCTGTTCCTGCTTCTTAGTTCCCATCACCAGAATGGGACACAGTGACTCCTGAAGCTAAGAACTTGATCAACCAGATGCTGACCATAAACCCAGCAAAGCGTATCACAGCTGACCAGGCTCTCAAGCACCCATGGGTCTGTGTAAGTGTCCTTGCCCTCAGCACTTGGAGATTGGAGGTAGTAGCCCTCATGTTCCCCTTTACCCCTTCCTTGCACAAGGATTCAGGAGGGCAGGGCAAGGGGGGTGAGTGGAGTCCAAGGTCAATAAATGTCATCAGGGGACTTGGGAGGCAAAAAGTGCTAATAGATCTTTACTTGTGAGGCTATAATTCGGTTCTGTTCTTGAACTAGAGCAGGTAGTTGATAATAGTGTGAAGTCTCAAGCTTAGGATATACTTGGGCTTCAACTCTGACCAGTACCCAGTGAATAAACACAGGAGGCTTCTGAACTGTTGAGATGTGCTTCTTAAACCGCTGTGAAACTCTCGAGCTGGGTTCCTAGGAACTCCTCCCAGGCTGTCGGTGTAGATTGACATACTGTTTTCATACACAGTTCTGTTAAACTGAAATATCTATTTGCAGACAAAGGGGCAGTCCTGGTATAATGAGCATCTTGAAGGACGTACTTGTTTATTTGTCAGTTCCCACGTTTATTGAATGCCTCTTTGTGCTGTCACCAGGCAGTTCCTGGAGACAAATGGGGCATGGTCTCTGCCCCAAAGATCTGGGGAAACAGTCATTCAGACAAGCAACCATGCTTATCATCAGACAAATAAACAGAAAATGTAACCGATTCAAGGGTTTCTGCTGCCCTTGGTAGGCATTAGGGTCACACAAAGAAGGTTTGTGGAGAAGGTGATCTCTGCCTTGGTTCTTAGCAGATGACTTAAGGACACACACACACACACACCGTTACCCTGCAGACAAAGGTTAGCATGGAAGCAGTGAGAGGCCATAGGAAATGGTCACCTGTAAGGAACACTAAGTAGCCTGGTTTTCAGTGAGACCGTGACTGAGAATGCAGAAGAGTAGGGCAATAAAAGATCGCATGACATACCGCCTTCTGCCTTAAGAGTTGAGGTTTGTTACTTGGTTTTGGTTTTTGTTATTGTTTTGTTTTTGTTTTTTGTTTTTCAAGACAGAGTTTCTTTGTGTAGACCTGGCAGCCCTGGAACTAGCTCTCTGTAGACCAGACTGGCTTTTAACTCACAGAGATCCACCCGCCTCTGCCTGGGATTAAAGGTGTGCGCCTCCACCTGGCTAAAGCATAGGTTTTAAAGAGAGTGTGATATTTGCGTTTAGCGTCACTTTGGAAGCTGTGTAGAACGTGGAGCTGATGAGCAAGAGGCTGGAGGCAGAGACGAAAAGCTGTCACCACTGTCTGAGCAGGGGCAGCGAGGGTGGAGGTGGAAGAGTGGGTGGTGCCATCAAATGTAAGAGAATCTAAAGGATTTAGTACCTGGGCTTGAGTGAAGGAGAGGGCAAGCTGATGGGTATTGCTGGGTTTAATTGGCCAGTGAGCGATGGTTGTACAGTTCATGGGCCCAGAAGAGCTAGATTGTGAGAAAAGATGATGCCTTAGTATTGTAGGCAGTGAGAATAGTGTTAAAGAGCCACCAGCTGAGGCACCTGTATGGCCGGGGGTTTGGTTTAGTGGTAGAGGTTTCTTGGCATCGAGGAAGGCAGAAGAAAGGGGCTATAGAGATAAGTGAGAAAGCTAGAAACGTGACCTGCTGTTTCTATGTAGGCTATGTATAATCAGAGAAGATCCAGAAACCAAGAAGCAGGTGGGACCTAGAGCATCAGCAACCAGACCTGAGAGTCCCTGAGAAAGATGGGAAAGTATTCCCAGCTTTGCAGATAGTGGGAAACAATAAGGAGATACTTGTTTGTCTCCAGATAAGTGAGGCCAAGACATCTGGGAAGCCAGGTAGTGAAGGAGCAAATAACCAGTATTCCTTAGCGGAAGAAGAGAGGTCAGGAAGTTTTGTTTGTTTGTGTTTTCCTTTGTCGATATGTATCTGCATATAAATTGTATTGTTAATTGTGAGAATTTAGCACATATCTGTACCACACACTATTCACACACACACCCCCCACACACACACCTTTAATTCTCCAGAAATCACTATTTTTACTTGTCTTTCATATTTACTTTTTTTATTTTTCTTTTTTGTTTTTTCAAGACAGAGTTTCTCTGTGTAGTTCTGATTGTCCTGGAACTCACTGTATAGACCAGGCTGGCCTTGAACTCAAATATCCACTTTTGCCTCTGCCTCCTGAGTTCTGGGATTAAAGGTGTGTACCACCACCACCTGGCTCAGATTTACATGAAAGGAAAAAAAAAGGTTTATTAACATGCGTGTGTATGTTTTGCCTGCATGTATGAATGTGCACTATTTGCATTCTGAGTGCTTATGGGGGCTCAGAAGGTGTCCGGTCTCTTGGAACTGGAGTCGACAGATGGTTGTGAGCCACCACGTGGGCACTGGGAACTGAATCTAGCTCCTTTGCAAGAGCAAGCCAGTGCTGTGAACCGATGAGACATCCTCCTACCCCCTACTTTTTTTTTTAACTTCCATATATGAGAGAGAACACATCTTAAGTAATACCTGTCTGTGTGTCTGGCTCATTTCACATAATGTAATGTCCTCTAATTCCAGTGATTTTTTTAAAAATGGGAACTTGAATATAATATAAAGGTTACAGAAAAGAGTCGATCATACTGATTGAAGAAGGACAGGTTTGGAGAGCAAATGGGGAGAGGGATTCTTGAGCCCGGGTCAGAAGGACACATCTGAGACTTGGGTTGGGTTGCAATGGAGACTGGTGCAGAAACGGGGCATACACAGTAGTCTCTTTATTTTTCTGTGGAGAACTTCACACACACACATGTGCGTGCACACGCGCGCACACGTGTGCACGTGCCAAGGAATGAGGAAAAGGTAGAGAAGGTGAAGAGAATTGCTTTGGGATCCAGGAAAGGCAGCAGGTTGGTGTGAAGGCAATGATTGTGGGGTGGTGGACACTCTAGGTCATGGGCACTAGCAGAGTTTTCAACTGGGCTGGCTGAGATAGCAATAGTAAAGAGAGTGATGACCATCTCAACTGAGGCACTCAAGGATCAGAGAAACCCACCACTTACAATGCTGTAGTTCTCTGTAGCCCCAGGGAATTACTGTGTTACAGTGTTACACAGTATATGACCCTGAGTCATCAAGGAAATACACTGTGTCCGGCAGACTCAGTTTAAGGAGGCAAGGACATTAACAGCAAATACATTGAAGAAAAAAAAAACCCTTCTAAAATGATGAAGAAAAAAGTGGTCATGGTGGCGCTCACCTATAATGCCAGCGCTTAAGAGGCAAGGCCAATCTGGGGCTATGACAGTAAGACCCTGTCTCAGAAAAACAAGGATGGTTTCTGCTTCAAGATAATCCCTAGCTTTTCAGAACAGTTTCTTTGAAGACTTTGTGGGATATGTTGGGTTCCTGACAGGCACCCTGTAGAGCAGGAGCCTGTCTCCCCCTGTGCAGAGTCTGGACCACAGCAGGTACCCAGTAAAGAGACCAGGATCCCATCACACCGATACTCAGTTGCCTCTTGTTTGGATTGCCCTTGACATAACCTCGAGTTGTTGGTGGCACTTCGGTTCTAAAGGCCTTTTCTCATCTGTGAACTCATTTAATGAGCACTGTGTAGCACAGTGTGTGGTGACGGTGTCCTGGCAGCTCCGTCGGTGCTAAGGTGACAGGACCGAGATGAGGGACAGAAAATCTATGATGGGGACCTCACAGACCTGTCTGTTTGACTTCCAGCAACGATCGACAGTGGCATCCATGATGCATCGCCAAGAGACGGTGGAGTGCTTGCGCAAATTTAATGCCCGGAGAAAACTGAAGGTGAGCGAGCCTTGCTTCTGGATCACTGTCTCTTGAGAGTGGAACTTTTCAGAGTGTAGCTCCTGCCTGGCTCCAAAGTGAAGCTCGTTCGTGCTGGGGCACCTGAAAACTCGCGTTCTTTGGCTCTGGCCCAGGGTTGCCTTTGCCTGGGGCCAGGCTACCTGCTTCTAAAGCTCCTTTGGACTTAGAGGGTTCTCTTCTTTCTCCAGGGTGCCATCCTTACCACCATGCTCGTCTCCAGAAACTTTTCAGGTATGTGTTCCCAGCTGTGCACTTTAATCCTGCTGAGGTGAGTGGGACAAGAATGGCGTTTGGCCAGCCCAGCAGCACAGATGTCTCAGGTGGCACCTTGAGCAGGATGAGCAGGGTCCTGTTCTGAGGGCGGCCGCTGCTGAATTCTTTTACCCAGCTTCTTCAGATGTGGAGGGAAGGGCTTTTTCTGAGGCTCCAATTTATGAATTCTATTTCTTCAGACTACCCAAAAGTAGCCTGCCGAGCTTCCCAGGCGCCTTAACCCCAGGTGTTCTTAGTTCTCCGAAGACTTAAGTACTTTGAGATTTTAGCCAGTCTAGGGTATTGGAGAAGGCACTGAAGGAAAAAGAAAGATGAGATACATTGTGTCTTCTCAGTTGCATCTGCTTGAAGTCATCTCTCCCTTCCTTGTGCCTGAGAAGAGGTGCCTGATAGAAACTGTCCAGATGTTTAAGCGTTTCTCATCGACCGAGGCTTACAGTACCCTCTGTGACACTAGCTATAAAAGTGAAGAAATAGAGACCTGTGGTAGGGAGGCGAAGGAACTCACTTAATTTGCATAAGGAATTGGGAGAGTTGGGGTCAGTAATTTGTAAACCACACTTGACATTTCTTTTTAAGATGCAAGACATTCCAGTCCCCTCTACCCCGTTCTCACCCTGATCTTCATTGTTTGCCCTCAGTTGGGAGCACAGTGGCTTTTCTGTGAGGAAAAGATTAATGTCAAGACTTAACTGAAGACAGAGAGCTCTCTCCCCAGCTTGCTTTTGCCCTTGGTCTTCCCTTCCTCTAACCCCCAGCCTCGCTGTTTTGGTTCAAGACCCCCTTTCTCATCCTTCTAACAAGACTCCTTCCCTTGCTTATCTCCTGCACCGTCATGAAGAGGGGCTTGTGAGGGAGTGCCAGCCACTCACCACTTACAGCAGGTGGCCATTCTGGGCAGGGCTTCCATCTTTGAGTTCAGGTCCTGCTGAACCTGGTTATGGGTCACTGGAGAGCTTTGGCTTGGAAGAGGCTTCAGGGAGAAGGGCTAGGGCTCTATAAACTCTTGCTCTTGGACCACAGGGTTCCAGGCTGTCTGGATGACCCTGGTTTAGAGGTTTATTCCTATGTTGAATACACACTAGAAGGTCATGGTCCCTCCAGGGAAGGAAGAGGAGCAAAGATAGAGTTGTAGCCCCCACAGTGCTCCTTCTCCTCCAAGTACTTTCAGCTTTATTTGCTTGATTTAAGAGCCTTCTTAGAGGACACTCTGGCATTTCTATGCCACCCATAGAGTAGTGATATTTTTCTCTCTGAGTCAAAGGAAGGTGAAGACAGGCTGCTGCTGCTGCCGCCGCCGCCTGTAGAGCCAGGCAAGTCAGAAGCAAGTCCCTGGCCTATGGTCTTGAGCTGCATGTCAGCCTCCCTCTCTGTTTCAGGAAATTAGTGGCCTGGTTTCAGAGAGTCAGGCTCAGTTAGGAAAGAGCGTTAACTCCTCCTTCAAGAGCCTTCTGGTCTATGAGCTCACTTTATCCTAGGTCAGAAGGGGCAACAAAACGAAACAGCCCTGCAAACATCCTATGTTGGCTTCTTCTGCCCTTCATTTGAGACAGGTGAGAACAGAGCCACAGAGATGTCTACAGAAATAGACTTCTGTTTCTTTAGGCACAGGCTAGACTATTTCCCCAGTTGGTCCACGGGGTACAGTAGTAGTTAGACAGATGCTGACATCTAGCTTTGGCCGCCTTTGTTTCTGGGGCTCCTTTCTTGGACGTCTTCATCCTCAGTGCACAGTGAAATGCAGACTGAGAAAACCTCCTCTCTCCACTGACTCCTTACAGGGAGGAGGAGCTGGGGCTTCTCCATAGAGGTAGCTGCCCCAGGGCCCTGTGAGAGCCTTCCCGTGCCCCAGACCCTCTCTGTTATTTGGAATGTGGCAACGGACATGCTCTCTGCTCCAGCACTCCAGTAACCACTCTTGGTTTCCTCAGAAAAGGTACCTGCCTCCCACCAGGTCAGGCTTTTACCCCTGGGCTCTTATTGAAGAGGTCACGGGACAAGCAATGAAGCCATTGCTGTGAAGTGGAGGCATGGTATTCAGCCTGTCCAAGCCTCACAGGCCCCCAGACTGCTGTAGAGCTGGCTGCTCCTGCCTCCTCAGTCTGCCCCCTGGTGCCTCCTCTCTCCCAGCTCGGCTGGCTTGGTCATGCCACCCGGGCCTCGCTGTGCGTGGGCGGCCAGCGGTTTCTACGCCTCACGCTGGGGCATGCTCTCGCTGCTGACTGGCCCCCCGTGGCTTTGCGGCAGCTCTGTGCACTGAGAGACTGTATCCCCTCAGTTGGCAGGCAGAGCTCCGCCCCCGCCTCGCCTGCCGCGAGCGCCGCCGGCCTGGCCGGGCAAGGTACGTGGCATGAGTCCTCCCTGACCGCCTGCCTTGGCTCCCTGCCACCCCAACAGTAGGGCCAGCATGCCAGGCCCGCTCACCAGGGAGGCGAGTCCCATGCTTGTGGGCTGAGATGGGCATGCCATACGGACCACCTAACTTGGCATCTGCAAGCACATTGATGTTATGAAGGCCCCTAACCAGCCGTGCATGCTGGGCGCTTGCCAACTCTCAGGAGGCAATAGCCTGGGGACTTGGAGTTGGGTAGTAGGAGCTTCTCCTCCAGATGGCCAAAGGGCTTGACCCGCAAACAACCCTGGGCATGGCCTGGAGCTGTCTCACGCTAAGACTAGACTCTTGCAGTGCAATTTAAGACCCCTCAGAGAAAGCCTCAAAATTGTGAAGCCTGGTCTCAAAGGTTGTGGAGTACAGATTCCTCAGGGTGAGCCATCCCTTGGCTTGACTCTTAGCCTTGTCACACGCTGAGCAAATCATGTCAACTCTCCCGCCCCCAGTTTCCTCATCTCTGTAATGGTAATGACAGGAAACACAGAGATACTTAGGAACGTGTCTGTTGTAGGTTCTCAGACAGCCACCTGGGAGCTCATAAAACAAAATCCTGCTTCCACACCAGACAAAACAGAATCCTTAGTGGACGGGATAAGTCTAAGTGTTTTGTAAAGTTTTCCAAGTGAGTCTAGTGAGCACCTTGAGTTAAGAACCAGTGTGTGACAGTTGGTAGTCAGGCTCACTCTATAAACATTAAAAATTTACTTGCCCAAATACAGCATGACTGGAGTTAAGGATAAAGGCCCTTTTTTTGGAGAACCAAAATGTTGTGTTGAAGCTATGTTCCTTCTCTCTCTGGAGAAAGTACTAGCTTAGCTAGGAATGGCCACCTAAAGGCCAGAGGACAGTGGCAATAGTTACAGCAATGGTCATGGTGAATGGTTCTCACATGCCAGACGCTATTAAGTTATTTTTAGGCGTGGTTCCATTGTATCCCCACTACCGTCCTGTGACCTAGGGGCTGTTACATCTCATTTTATAATAAAGAATTTGAGGCTCAAGGTGGTTAAATAGCCCACGTGCGCTGGTCACAAAACACAGCGAGCAAGTGCTTAAAACCAAGATAGAAATATAGGGCAGTCCAGGTGGACCAGAGAGTTGGGCTGATTATCCCTGTGCCTCCCAGAACTCTCCCACCCTTTGCTGCCTTCCTGTGCCCTTTGTGGCCTTCTGGTGTCACCATCTGCCTAGTGTAGGTCAAACCCCATGGCTGGCTGGAATCTGTTTGGCAGCTTTATAACTCTAGCCAGTCCCTCCTGCTCATGGATCCAGAGAATGGGAAAGGGTGACGGCTAGAACCCAATAAGCTGGGTGAGGTCCTCCCCAGTGAAGGCTTCAGCCCCTAGGCAAAACCCTCCTGTAGGTGGTCCTGGTTTATGTGTCTGTGACTGTCTGTCCTCACGTCTGGTCGCCTTCGTGAACGTGACACTATTTTCTTGAGAAAACTCCGGAGATGTCTTGCATCCTTCAGTCTAGAGGACTTCCGTGGTGTCTAGAAATGGAGCCCTCAACCATTTCACATCGGCACTGTTTCCGGGCCTGGGCAGAAGCTGTCGAGGACAGTGCTCCCAGTGCCCCGGGAAGCGCTAGTACCGAATGTGGTTTCTCTTCCTAAGCACAGGGTGTCTGCTTCTACTGAGCCCTCATCCATGGCAAAGAAGGTTCTAGAGTGCCGTGGCTCTGAAACCCTTGCGATGCCCTTCCTGCAGAGGAGCTACTACACCGGCCTCTTCTCAGGAGCTGTGGCAGCTCCTGGCCCCTTGTTAGTGCAGCAGTTTCTCGCAGATCTGGCTGCCAGGTTGAGGAGAGGATGTGATGCCGAGACATGACTTGCCTCTTTGTTTTCACAGCTGCCAAAAGCCTATTGAACAAGAAGTCAGATGGCGGCGTCAAGGTAGGTATTCCTCCAGTCCTCTTACCAGAGACGGACTTCCCTCCCAGCAGTTGCTGAGGGACTCTAGGCATCTTGTTTTCCTTTTCCCTAGGAACCTTGTCCTTGCTGTTTTGTTTTAAGCCTTTGTGCTCAGAACTACAGGTTCTACTGGCCTGAGAGGGAAGAAGGGATATGGGCCTCCTGATAGTAGATAGGAAAGATACAGGGAGAATGGTCCAGATCCAGTCTCCTAAAACCTGACTTCCCCATACCCGCCTCATCTCCAGGGCTGGACTCTCTGGGTTTCTGATTTGTTTGGATCGTTTGGGTAATCTTGTCCCTTTTTGCATAACCTCTTTTAATCAAAGCCAACTAGTGTGCCATGGTAACTCAGGCAGGGTACCCATACTGGGAACTTGAAGCTGTTTTTCTGTGAACCACTTTTATATCCCAGGTGAGGTGCCACTGACTGAGAGTCTCAGGCTTCTGTAAGTGAGGGGGCAGTGGTGTGTCACAGCTCATTCCCATCAGTAAAAGGGTTTTTCCTGTGTGAGTCAGGGAATAAGAGGGCCTGGAGTAATAACTTGGCTGAGCTAAGCTGAGATGCAGGCACTCAGAGGATTCAGGGTACACAGGCACATGGGAAGCAGCAAGTGTCCTGGGGCTGGGATATGGGGCACCCACCACCTGACACGTTTCAAAGCAAGACGTTACCTAAGCCATACTCTCTAACAAAAGCACAAGCTGGGCCTTTTCCCAGGAGCGTGTGCCCGCATTTATGTTCGTGGTCTCTATTCCCCTCCTTGCTCTCTTCCTGTTCCCTTCTTTTCTGCATGTTCGCTTTTGTGTCTTTCTGCCACTAGGAAGGGAGCTTAGGTGCCACTCACACCTGCTCGTGTGGAGCTGGGGTTTAGGAGTGGGCACCTGGTTCTAGGCATGCTCAAGATGAGGAAACCAAACAGGGAAAAAGGCTCTCAGAAAAGTGACCCAGGCCAAAGGCTCTGGGCACAAGCTTAGGGAGCAGAGGAAGATGAGACTGTTCAGTGGTTGTTTAAGGTATGGTGTTGGAGGTGAGGGCAAAAGAGGAGAACAGCCTTCATTTTCTTCTCACTTTTAAATGAGACAGTGTTACTTCTATAACCTGAAAAAAGTGCATTTGTATGAGTTGTCATACATATTAATGTTTCTGTTCAGCCAGAACACAAGATGTATGGTGGATACGGTGGCAGTACTGTTATGCTAGTACCTGGGAGGCTGAGGTATAATTATGGTGAGAGTAAGGCCAGTTTCAAATAACATAGAAAAACCTGGCCTCACTTGTTTTTGTTTTAATAGAAAAGGGGAATGATAAGGAAGAAAAATCAGTCAAAATTAGGACTAGCACTGTAGGGTTGGGACTTTATAGCTTAGTGGCAGAGAACAGCAAAGGTCCTGGCTTTCATTCCTCGGCACTGCAGGAACCAAAACAGCCACATTAATCCAATTGAGCAATAGAATTGAAAGTTGTGTGTTAGACTATGGAAAATACTGTGTGCCTGAATAGGAGAGCTATGGTAAGAGAGATTTGAAGGGCTAGGGGTATCGCTAATATTCATGAGGCCCTGGGTTCAATCCGTATATCAAGGAAAATAGATATGTCTGAGTGTACATGGGTGAATGGAAGAAGGAAAGAGCTGTGTGCAGAGGTGTCAAGATATGTTATAGAGCCGGGAGGTGGTGGCGCACGCCTTTAATCCCAGCACTTGGGTGGCAGGCAGAGGCAGGCAGATCTCTGTGAGTTCAAGGTCAGCCTGGTCTACTAGAGCTACTTCCAGGACAGGCTCCAAAGCCACAGAGAAACCCTGTGTCGAAAAACAAAAAAAAAAAAAAAAAGAAAAAAGAAAAACCAAAAAATAAAAATAAAATTTTAAAAAGTTATAATCTCGGGCTGGAGAGATGGCTCAGAGGTTAAGAGCATTGCCTGCTCTTCCAAAGGTCATGAGTTCAATTCCCAGCAACCACATGGTGGCTCACAACCATCTGTAATGGGGTTTGGTGCCCTCTTCTGGCCTTCAGGCATATACACAGACAGAATATTGTATACATAATAAATAAATAAATATCTTAAAAAAAAAAAGTTATAATCTCTTCAAGGCCAGCCTGGTCTACAAGAGCTAGTTCCAGGACAGAAACCAAAAGCTACGGAGAAACCCTGTCTCGAAAATTAAAAAAAAAAAAAAAAAGTTATAATCTGGAGATAGAAGGTTTAGAAGAAAAGATGGTCAGAAGTATCAAGGGAAAATATTCAAAATTATTGACAATTAGGTTGACACAGATTCCCACTACTCAGAATAGAGGCTACCTACAGTCATAGTCTGGCCACACTCATGACACAGGTAGCACCTGCTGTTAGAAGTGGCCCTGAAAAGTCTCACTGTTATGGGTGATTTTAGAAGAGCCCACTGGCTGGGCATTGCACTGCATTCTTGTAAACTTTACACTGTGAAGGCATAGTAAGAAGGTCAGAAGTTCAAGTCCTGCCTGAGCCACATAGCACAGCAACACTGTCTTAAGAAGAAAGGACGGACGGACTGACTGACTAAATTAACTAATTAATTAATTATAATTATCTGTATATAGTTGTGAACACTTTCATCTCAGGGCTCAAGAGGCAGAGGTAAGAGTTCCAGGACAACCAGGGCTATATAGAGAAACCCTCTCTTGGAAAAAAACAAAAAAATAAACAAGACAGAGGCAAGTAGATCTGTGGGAGTTTATAGCTAACTTGGTCTACATAGTAAGTTCCAGGACAGCCTGGGCTGTGTAGAGATCCCGTCTACGTAGTGAGTTCCAGGACAGCCTGGGCTAGGTAGAGACCCTGTCTACTTAGTGAGTTCCAGGACAGCCTGGGCTAGGTAGAGACCCTGTCTACGTAGTGAGTTCCAGGACAGCCTGGGCTAGGTAGAGACCCTGTCTACGTAGTGAGTTCCAGGATAGCCTGGGCTAGGTAGAGACCCTGTCTCAAAAAAGGAGAAACAGAAAGAAAAAAGGAAAATTCATCAGATAGTGTCAAGGTTTCCAGTCTTGACTGTTGAACAGAGTAGTAATGAATAAAATGTCTATTCAGGGGGAAGAATTTTGTTTTGATCGCATTGAGATTAAGGGGCAGGTGGCATAGCTGATGGAGACATTTTTAATGACCCTGGGAACCACTTGGCAAAACCCAGGGAAAAGTCCATTCTTAGTCTTGAACTCCTTGATTCTTCTGCGTCTCCTTCCTAAGTGCTGGGATTGTAAGTATATGCCAAATCATGTCTTGCTTTGTGACTTGAGTTTCAGACAGACTCAAAACTTTCGAGATAATGGGTTTCAAAGATGACTCCAGTATAACCGTGTAACTTTAGCCTAAGAAGATAATTGTAATGTATACAGGTTCCAGAACCAGAGGTGTAGAGCACTTCCTTAGCATGCATGAGGTTCTAGGTTTGATCTTCTGCACAACAGAAAGATACACCAACCAAAAATACTGATTTGGGCTGGAGAGATGGTTCAGTGGATGAGCACCCATATGGCAGCTCACAACTGTCTGTAACTCCATTTCCAGAGGATCCAATGACCAGTCCTTAGCCCTGGCAGGTGGCAGGAAGTGAGAGAGACACAGCGGTAGTCTAGGAAAACATCCACAGTAGGTGGGTAGCATGGGAACCCTTTTATTAAAGAGTATAGCAAATATAACCCCAGAAAGATAATCTAAAGATGATCTGAGGATGAAAATAGGTCAGGATGAAAGCTTTTAGCCTTATTCCTATAATGAAATGCAAGTTGAAACAATGAGCCTAGACTGCATCAGGATGGCGAGGGGTACACAGAGAGACTCTGCGTGGGTGTGCGTGGGTGTGTAGGGGTGGGGGTGGGTGTGATTTTTGATTCTTAAGTTCGTGATGGCAGTAAAAAACCAGTGTCAAAAGCCATACAAATGTTCCTACCTTTGCTTCTGGGCATTTTCTTCTAAGAAGTCTCCTAAAGAAATATGAAATAGGAAAAGCTGAAAGTAGAAAGATGTTTTATATGACATTATATGAAAAAATTGGAAATTGTTTCAAAAGCCAGCTGGAAATAAATGGTTCAATAATAATGAGAATTCCATTTAATAGACTACTAGAGTTACTCATCTTCGGTTGGAAAACTAGTTCGGAAGTTAGGAGCACTTGCTGCTCTCCCACAAGAGTGTAGTCCCCGGTACTCACCTCTGGTGACTTACAACAGCTATAACTCCAGTTCCAGGGGATCAACAACAAAAGAAAACTCACTGAAGTATTTAATCATAGCTTTACTAAGTGATGGGAAATATGGTAACATTGGGGTTTCTAAAACTTTTCCTGTTATTGTGGTTTTTCTCTACTTTCCAAACTTTTCACCTGGACCATGCATTAATATTAATAAGCAAACCAAATTATTCTCTAATAAAAAAACAAAAATGAAGGTGGTGGACAAATGGATACATGCATGTGCTCTTAGCACCTGGAGGCGGGAGGGTCAGCCTACCCTCAGCAGCATAGTGAGTTCAAGGCCTCAAAAATAAATCATCTTTAAACTCAAAATGCTAATTTTAGCCAGGTGGCAGTAGTGCACACCTTTAATCCCAGCACTTGGGATGCAGAGGCAGGAGGATCTCTGAGTTTGAGGCCAGCCTGGTCTAAAGTGAGAGTTCAAAGATAGCCAGGGCTACGGAAAAACTGTCTCAAGGGAAAAACAAAAATAAAAGCCCCTAATTTAAAAGTATAGCATAAACTATGTAACATGTAGTTTATAATAATATTTTAATTGCATATGAAAAGGCTCTAAGAGCAATAGGAAATTGAGCAAAATTCACTCACTTTCCCCTTTGCTTTTCAAATTGTTTATAATGTGATTGTAGTCTTTCTTATTCAGTAATGTGTAAATGATCGATCGTGTGATTGGAAGAAAAGGCAAGAAGATAAAATGTGGGAAATATGTATGCCCTTTGTGGGCTCTCTTGAAATTTGAGCTGATGTCCAAAACTGTGAGGGAAGCCAGTAAATGGCCTGAGCTTTGAGCATTTGGATTCTTCTAGACTCTGTCTACCCTTTCCAATGCTCCTGTCCCCGATTTCTTCCGCTGACTGTTCTCAGGAAGGTTCTCTTCCCTCAGCTTAGATGTTTCTGTGAGATGCTCGAGACAGCTCACGTTGCTTTGAGTGGGTCCTGTACCCAATGGCTCTGAATTAAAGAACCTGAGGTTCTGTTTGGGTTTCTTCGAAGGCTGATGCTAGTGACCCAGGGTCTGTGGGAAAGTGAGCATTTGTCTGTGTAACCTTGGCTGTCCTGGAACTAGCTCTGTAGACCAGGCTGGCCTCAAACTCACAGAGAGCCTCCTGCCTCTGCCTCCGGAGCGCTGGGATTAAAGGCGTGCGCCACCACTTTGGAAGAACAGACTGAAAGGGACCACAAACACTCAAATTCTTTGAGGCCTTGGGCAGCATGACATTCTTCTGCTGACTTCAGGCCGGAGTGGCCATCCAATTTTTTGTTTGTTTTTTAGATTTTAAAGGTTAAAATTGAGTGCTTTTTGAGCAGTTGTTTTGAATATGAAAATGAGGCCTTAGCCCTTTAATTGTGTAAAATTTTAAATTTTTGTATAGTTTTCAAATAGAAGTCAGACATGGTCCTTTAAAAGAGACCTGGCATTTAAGCGTTTATGTGGTATCTGGTTGAGAAGACGACCAGCTGTGTGGGGAAAGATGAACAGAGAAGCTGAAAGATGCAGGCACTGGGAATCTGCCTGGGTGTGGAAAGGATGATTGGTTTGCCTGTGGCAGTGTTCAGGATGAGCAGAGAGCATCCAGGAGAAGAGCTAGCTAGGAACATACCTCCCATGAGGTAGAAGCAGAAGCTGAAAGGTTTCCATCTGAACGCAAGGTCCAGGTAAAATGATTGTAATGGTCTTTACCACCAGCCACCAAAAATCAGCAGAACCAGTATGAGGCCTGGACTGAGCGCCTGGCCCCTTCTCAGAGCTGACGTCAGAGATGTGTTCTTGCTTTCGCTTGGGGAAGGCTGCCTTCAGCAGGCCTGCTCAGCTGTCAATTGTCAGGCATCTGTTAAGACGCTCTGGAACTTAACAAAGGCAGGGCCCTTCGCAGCATCCCTAGGAGCCAAGTTTCGGGACTCACTCTGGAATCCCAGTTCTTGGGAGGCTGAAGCTAGAGAGAAATGCCACAAAATTCAAGGCCAGAGTGGGCCACACTGAGTACCTGTCCGAAGGGGGAAATAGAATCCCAAGAGAAAAAGAGCAAGTATGAGTAATTCTTGGGTGAAAGGATAAGACAGTTAGGTAGGAAGATAAGCACTGGGTGGAAATCTAGCTAGACGGCAATGGTGGCTAAGAATATGAGGTGACTGCCTCCTTTCACGGCATGGTTCTTCTTGGCTATATAGCTTTGTTAAAGGCAGTCTGAATTCCTTGAAGCCCTGCTCTAAAATAAACAAAAAAGCTAATACAAGTTCAGTGTGGTAGCACGTACCTGTGATTCAACTACCCACAGGACACAGGCATGGGGATTGCAGGCTCAGGGCCAGACTGTATAGCAAGACCCTGTCTCAGAGCAGAATAAGGACTAATGCAAAAGGAACCCTACCATAGGGATTTTTTTTCCTTTAATTCATATCCAAATTATGGATAAATGTTATTTTTTAATGTTTTGTATATAAATTATGCATAGTAATGGGTTTTATTATGACATACATGTACACATACTCCCACATACCCCATTATCTTCTGAAATACTCTTTTAAATATTAGTAGCCTCCTTCCAGAAAACATCTCTTTAAAGTAGAACGTTGGTCCTGGGAGAACAAAAACCATTTCTCAGATATGTTTATTATGCCCAGAACATCCTCAGTAAATGGGATTGGATGTCATTAAGTGAATGTACAAAACTCAAGCAACAGACATAGTCTAAGGGGACTTCTGTCTCCCAGTGAGCTAATTATAAAAGTCATAATTACCCTTAACCTCTTAGTCTACTCTGGTGTATTTTTAGTGTGCTATTTGGTCTTAATTGGTTTTTTTTTTTTTCTGGTTTTTCGAGACAGGTTTTTCAGTAGCTTTGGAGCCTGTTCTGAAACTTGCTCTATAGACCAGGCTGGCCTTGAACTCACAGAGATTCACCTGCCTTTGCTTCCTCAGTGCTGGGATTAAAGGACTGTGCCACTACCGCCTGGCTGTTTGGTCTTAGTTTGATGCTCTTATTTCAGCACCTGAGGTCTAAGAGATCTAGTGGAGGTTGAGATCATGGCCTTCTGCCTCTCTCAGCTTCCATCTCTGTGTCTTTGGTCACTGCACTCTTATTCACCAGCTCCCCTGGGCTTCCAGTTCCAGTAATCACAAAAAGCAATAGAACATGCAGAGTTTTTAAAGTAGCAGGACTATACTGACAAAGAATAGAGTGTCAAAACTGAAATGTAAGATAGAGTCTGCTGCCGACCAGGTGTGGTGGCGCACACATTTAACCCAGCACTCAGGAGGCAGAGCAAGGTGGATCCCTGTAAGTTTGAGGCTAGCCTGGTCTACAGAGGGAGTTACAGGACAGCCAAGGCTACACAGGGAAACTCTGTCTGGCGGGGAGGGAGGTGGGAAGAGTCTGCCATCTTTATCTGGACAGCATTCACAGCTTCATTGAGGTCCAAGTTCAGAGGTCAAATGCTGTACTAAAGCTGAGAACATTCTATGGGAACTTTTGTTATTTCTCTGGTATTCCTCACTCACGTTTCAGACAGTCCTGTCTGTAGAGGCTGTGAGTGCCCTTGTCAGTGTGCTGGTCCTGTGAACCCAAACCTGTAGTAGAGGCTGTGAGTGCCCTTGTCAGTGTGCTGGTCCTGTGAACCCAAACCTGTAGTAGAGGCTGTGAGTGCCCTTGTCAGTGTGCTGGTCCTGTCTACCCAGTCGACAAATGTTACCCACATATGCTTGTGACTGAACAAAACAGACTTCTCAGGGTATGCTAAAGTTTCTGTGTTTGTGAACTTGAAAGAGTTCTTCTCCAGCGGCTGGAGGAGTGTGTGTGCCTGTGATCTGTGTACTGTTTTAACCCCTCTGATGCTGGACTCCGGGGTCCCGCTCTTCCTCCTCTTCTGTCCCCTCATGCAGAGCCCAAGCTGGTGCACTAACCTGCAACGTCTCTGTGCTTCTCTTCTTACCTCCTCTTTCCCGTTCTCTTTCCCTTTTGCTGTGGTGTGTCCAGAAAAGGAAGTCGAGTTCCAGCGTGCACCTAATGGTGAGCCTTGCCTGCCCACCCATCCTGCTCACTCCATGCTGCTTGTGCCCGCCTGCCAGCCATGCAGACCCATTCTGCCATGTGCGTGTGCGTCACTCATCCTCACTGCATGTCTGTGCTGTGTGGACCAGTGTGGCCTGTCCTGCCAGGCGGGGCCATTGCCCAAGGTCACCGAGTGGCCTTACAAATGGGCATCAGAAGGTTGCTGTGGAGGTTGGGTAGCCTCCAACAGTCTAATGCACGGAGTAAAACCAGTGGGAGTTTTGGGGAAAGACCCTCTCTTACCGTCCCTCAAGAGATAAGGCCTGGGGCTGGAGAGATGGCTCAGACGTTAAGAGCACTGGCTGCTCTTCCAGAGGTCCTGAGTTCAGTTCCCAGCAACTACGTGGTGGCTCACAACCATCTCTTGTGGGATCTGATGCTCTCTTCTGGCTTAAAGGCATACGTGAAGATAGAGCGCTCATAAAGTCAATAAATCTTTAAAAAGAGAGAGAGAGATCAGGCCTGTTCTCCAGGCATGAGCAGCTGCTTCCTGGGAGCCGTATGTTCATTCAGTAGGCAGCCATGTAATGGGAAAAACTCATGGTTGGCTCCTGGCTCTAAACCTTGTTCTGTGAAAATCCCATTTTCCTGTTAGGCCTGCGCTGAAAGACTATAGTAAATGCATCTTTTCTCGTGGGATACTGGGCACCAAGGGAACACAGCAGCCTAGTCGTTATGAAACCATCCATTATAACCAGAGGTGTGGCCACTCGGGTGTTAGCTCAGTCCTCCGCAGATAGGTATGTCTTACCATGGAATGCTCATCCTCAGCTACTGCAAAGGTCTTTATGTCAGCTGGGTCTGCAGCCGGGACAGTCTTCTCCAATCAACCGAAACCAGGAAATCAGCATCAGTAGCTGAGCTAAGAGAGCTCTGCCCTCTGCTGTCTCAGGATAGGAACACAAGAAAGCAGTCACCGTTTGTGTTTCTCTCTTTTTTTTTCCCTCGACCCCAGGGACTCCTCTCCAGCCTGCACATTTCAATATCATCTTGTAGTACTTGATGTTGACTCAGGATTCCATGGCTAACCTCAGCCACTAACTGGGGTCATGTAGCTGTAGATCTGGTCCGTGAGGCCTTTGGGAAGATGTAGAAGAGTCTGGATGCATTCTGAGTGTGTTCTAGGAGAGAAGAGATACGCTCTGGCTATCAGCGTATCTTCATTTATGCTCTGACTAGAGGCACATTTGTCTCGTGCTTACTGAAGAACTCGGGTGGTCAAGCTGCTCCTTTATCTGTGACCCCATTGGGCCCCAGGGAGACGCAGTTGAACTGCTTAGAACTCGGAAGAGTCAGGGAGCATTGCTGTGGTTCTCTGCCCTGGAGATTGGCCGCCTTCCTTCCTCTCCACACTCCTTCTTGACTCTGCCACTCTATAGCATTTTAAAAGGCAAGGAAATATCCCTGGTGGTCGTGGTTGCCATTAGGAATATTGGCTTGCTGGGCAGCTTGTTCTTTCCTGGGACTGAGTACTGTGACTACAGCCACCATTGAGATTTGCCTGCCCTTCCTCGGGGCTCTGCCCTCACTTCCAGCTGATCAAGTCCAAGATTTTATCAGGTGGAAGATAAAGAGCAAAGTCCTGTCCCCTGAGATCTGTGGCTACATTGTCTATTCAGAGTTGAATTCCACCTGTTTTCTCTCTGGACTCTACCTCCCGGACCAGGCACCCTTGCTCGTTTCCCTCCTCTCTTCATATCAGGCTTCAAACTGTTATTTTAAGGGGAAAGGAAATGCAGGTGCTAGGAGAAGGGCCACAGGGAGCCAGAGTTTTCAGTTTTGTCCTGCTTTAAGTCACCACCCTTCCCACCTGTAATGTGGTGGTCTGGGTCTGCAGTGACCGTGGTGGCCTGGCCCCTGCAGAAAGCAGACATTTCTGGAGAGGTCCTTCAAACAGATCTTTGGCTAGTCCTACAATGAGGATGCTAACCATTGCTCCCATCTGCACGGTGGTGTTACAGTTGCCACCTCGGGCGTAGCACCTGAGGCCAGACCAGGGGACAAGGGAGGTCTGGGAGTCAAATCTGAGCAATGTTGGTGACTCCGGAGGAACTAAACCATCTGTTTTCTTGTCTCAGCCACAGAGCAACAACAAAAACAGTCTCGTAAGCCCAGCCCAAGAGCCCGCGCCCTTGCAGACGGCCATGGTACCTCTGACTACGGCTTCTCCGCCTGACCCTGGCTGCCTCCTGCTTCTTTCCCACTTCCTCTTCTTGCCATACCTCCCTAGGACCCCACAGCTTTTGTCATTTTTTGCTTTCCATAGAGCAGATTGCTCTGTGTGCTGCCCCTCAGGCCCCTTCCCCTTCATTCCCCTGCTTGGCAATGCTCCATCCTGCATGGCAGAACCACTGGTCCTGTACCTGTTGCTGCTGGGGAAAGAGTGATCAGGGCTGTCAGTTAGGCCTCCCGTCCCCAAGCACTCACCCTCAGTGGGTCTGCTATCAGGGCCAGGGAGGTGAATTGTTTGAAAAAAGAAGAGGGTAGGAGCTCTCTTGGTACCTGATCCTTAGTTCTTAGAGGTTTCCTTGTGGAACCTGCCTCAACCTCTCCTTTGTATAGTCAAGAACAGGAAGGAGGATGGAGGTTCCCCAAAGTTTCTCTGGTCCTGGAGAGCCCCTCTGTTGAGTTCTCGCAGGGTTCTTTAGTGGGTACAGTATATAACACAGAGCTCTCTGTGCTACTGCTGGCTAGCTGATGAACTAGCACGGAGGACACTGGGAAGAGAGGGGCGTTTGTTTATTGTTTAATCATGCCTGCCGTGCCTTCTACTTCCTGTGAACCTTTTTGCAATCTGGTGTGGGCCCATGGGGCCATCCTCAACTTGCTGAAGGGGCATCCTAGGTCTTTCTGGGAGACTTTCTCTTTCTGCTTTCTTTGTGCCCCTGTCTTCTGTGCACCCCTTGATGAACACTGTTGGCAGGGCCTGAATCCCACAGCTCCTCTTGTGTATTTGCCCCCTAGGGCTCCCCCACACCCACAGACTCAAGTGCAGAGGCCCCTGTCCTCTCAGTGTCCTGAGAGCCTGCCTCTTCAAGCTTCTCTTTACCAGCCAGTCAGCTAAATCCTGGGTTTCCTGCCTCTCCGGGACTCTAGTCGAGCCAATATATTTTGGTTTGTAGGGATGTCTGGTGGGCAGGCCTCAGTGGTCATCATAGGGTCTCTAAGGGTACCATGTCAGTGTGCGGGGATCCTTCACAGAAGAGCTCAAGTCCCCAAATCTGGAGGATAATTTTTATCTTCTCTCACAGGAACCACAAACCACCGTGGTGCACAACGCTACAGATGGGATCAAGGTGAGTGAGTGGCCACCAGGTCTGCTCAGCTTTCTCATCCAGCAGGAAAGAAATAGACTGAGTCACTGGGGTCTGAGAGTTTTGTGGATATTGTGTGCGGAGTGCTCGTGGGGTCCAGTATCGAGGCAATAATGGGTGTGTTGGTTACTCTGTCCTGTGAAACGACAAAGCTTACTGACTTTGGACCGAGGCTGTACAGTCAGATTGATCCGCTGTGAATCTCAGCTTCAGACCTCAGAGCAGGTCGTTCACCACTCTGTGCCACAGCTTTCTTGTTTGCAAGTGACAGACAGTAGTAAACTCCATGAGTTAGGAAGTGATGGGACTGGAGAGATGGCTCAGCAGTTAAGAGCACCGCTGCTCTTCCAGAGGACCCGGGTTCAAGTCCCAGCACCCACATGGCAGCTCATAGCTGTCTGTAACTCCAGTTCCAGGGGACCTGACATCTTTCATACAGGCAAAGCACCACTGAACATAAATAAAAAATAATAATAAAATATAGTGGATATTAAAGAAAAAGAAGTTTAGTGAGAGCAGGCAATGGTGGTGCTCACCTTTAATCCCAGCACTCAGGAAGCAGAAGCAAGCGGATCTCTGGGAGTTTGAAGTCAGCCTGACCTACAGAGTGAGTTCTAGGATAGCGAAGGTTACACAGAGAAACCCAGCCTCAAAAAACAATGAATGAATAAATGAATAAAAGAAAGAATAAATAGAAGTTTAGTGAGAAGAATTGTTAGAAGGAAGAAAAGAGCCAAGGCTCTGGAGAAAACTTGGATAAGTACTTACTGAGCAAATATGAAAACTGGAGTTCAGATTACCAGAACCCACATAAAACAAACTGCACATGGTGCACACTTGTAGACCAGGCATGTTGGAGGTACAGGACCTCCCAGACAATCTGGGAAGTTCTGGGTACAGCCAGAGACCTTGCCTCCATGAGTAAAGTGGAGAGCAATTGAAGAAGACAACAGTGTCAGTCTCTGGCTTCCATATGTGTGCTTGCACTTGTGCATACATGCACACCGTCCACAGCAAACATGCACTCGTGCATACATGCACACACCGTCCACAACAAACATACACTCACACCCATGCATACATGCACACCGTACACAACAAACATGAACTCACACCCATGCATACATGCACACCGTCCACAGCAAACATGCACTCGTGCATACATGCACACACCGTCCACAACAAACATACACTCACACCCATGCATACATGCACACCGTACACAACAAACATGAACTCACACCCATGCATACATGCACACCATGCACAGCAAACATGCACTCACACCCATGCACATCATACACACTGTGCACCATGCACACCATGCATGCATACATCCCCGAAAAGGGCAAGAATCTAGCCAGACTGTATAGTATTCTCTGTATCGTAACCTCCCACCCCTGCAGTTTTAGTACCATTGCTGACTACCATGACTCTGCTGTATAGAGAGGACAAAATAAATTTCCGTTTGGAGGGAGGGGTAGACCTAGTAGATAACATACCAACAACAAATAAAATAAAATCCAGTAGTGATAAGTTCTCAGAAGAAAGTGGCACAAAGAGAGTGAACATGGCCTTTAATGAAATGGTCAGAGAATGGCTTCGCGGAGGGGCTGTCTGAGCTAGAAATGAAACATCAGTGGGAAGGAGGCAGACAGGCTGTCAGGCAGAGGTAAGGCCTGGGTAATGCCGGAAAGAACCAAGCAGCTGAGCTTAGTGAGCAAAGGCCTAAGGAGTAGGAGAGTCAAGAAGTTGGAGAAGTAGGCAGGGTTCTCAGTATGGTTTATGTGTTTCAACACAGGGTCTCACTGTGTAGCTCCAGCTGTCCTGGAACTCAGTATTGTAGACCACGCTGGCCTTGAGTTGACAGAGATCCACCTGCCTCTGCCTCCCACGTGCTGGGATTAAAGGTGTGCACGCTGTGTCTGGCCGCATGATGTACATTTATTCCAGCAGCAAAGAGAAGCTACTGGTAGTTTTTATCAGAGGGGGATAAAATCTAGCTGTATTTTGTAAGTTCACCATAGATAAGAACTCTAAGGAGAAGGCCCGAGTGTCAGGAAGGGACCTGGAGGCTGCAGCAGTGATACTCCGACAGATGGTAGCTCGCTGTGCATCTGTAGAGAAGTAAGATGCAAGGAAGAGAAGAATGAAGAATGGTCCGAGCTGTAGCATGAGTGATTAGGTAGTGCCTTTTCCTGACATGAAAGCCTAGGAAGGACTTTGGAACCTGAAGAGTTTTCTGAACAAGGAGTAAGGATGGAAGGCAGGAGCCTCTCAGGTTCTTGTGGGCATCTCTTGTAGGAACCTGTTCGTTCTTCTTCCTCCAAGCGTCCAAGGACTAATGATATACATGTTCTCTTTGGACCGCAGGGCTCCACAGAGAGCTGCAATACCACTACAGAAGATGAAGATCTTAAAGGTAGGTGCTGTCCCTGGAGGGGAAGGGCCCCCAACTGTGACCCAGGTACTTCAGTGTTGATGGGACATCGGTCTTTTCTGTCCCTGGAACTGGGATTGGTGCCTCCTTACACAATAGGGGGCTTGACCTAAAAACTACATTCCATGCACTGAGACATAAGGTCCCCATCTGGTGTTAGTGACCAAGCAAAAAGGGCTTCTCCTTTTTTACCAAAGTCTAGCCAAATTAGCTGTCTTTAGGACCAGTGTTTAGAGAACTGTTCCTGTTGTTGATAATGATGTAGCATCCCAGAGCAGAGGCGTCTGCAGAAATTGGTCCTGGTTTTCCTAAGACCCAAGGTAATTCTCTGGATGTAGAACTTTGAGTTCTAAAATGAAAGCAAGGGGTTGTGGTACAAATCAGTGGTAGAACACTGCCTAGCCCAGCACCTCTCCCCTCAAAAAGAGAAAGGAACAAGAAGCAACAGAAACACCAAGGACAGCCCCAGACTGGCTGGGGTGAGTTTCTACTCTGGTCCTGAGTTCTGACCAGGACTGACAGAATTAGAGCTGTTGTGGTGTCTGAAGCTACATGCAGCTGCTTTTGTGGGCCTGTGATGATCACTAGCCTAAACTTGAAGTGGCCAGAATGCCAGAGCTATAAGGCACATGGAGGCCAGACCAGTGGAAATCTTCTGCTCTTTGGGTTGGCCTCATAGAACTTGTGCCTTTGGTTTCTATAAGTGACCTCCTGCTGGGCCGTCAGAAAAGACAGGCTGTGGGGCAGGACCCTATCGGAGAGAGTCAAACACACTGAAAGTGTGTACGTATAAGTTGGTACGCTGCTGGGAGTTGAGAGATTAGTTCGACTCTGACAGAGTAAGAGGTATCATCTCTGCTGGCCTTGTGGCCTAGCCCCTCTTGAATGTCTTCTAGTAGCAGGGGACTTTGTATAGGATGTTTTAAGGCTCCTTTGGAAGCTGCGGGCTTAGGTCTATGCACCTTTGCAGTGTTCCCAGCTGGGAGGCCTCTCTGGCAGAGGCAGCTGAGTGGGATGTGGTCCAGTGCCCACAGCAGCCCCAGGTATCACCTTGCCCCGGCTCTGCAGTGCCAGTGGCTTGGGTCCTGTTCGGCTTGCTCGCTCACCTGCCTTATTCTGTTTGTTTTGGCTGCTCTGCCTTGCCCTGCCCTGCCCTGCCCTGGCTGGCTAGCTGCCCCGCTCCGCACTGGGAATGGCAGCTTGGTGCCTGAAGGACGGAGCCCCCGGGACAGAACAGCCCCCTCTGCAGGCATGCAGCCCCAGCCTTCTCTCTGCTCCTCAGCCAGTAAGTGTGAGGGAGGCACATTCTGGCTTCCAACTCCCTGGCTCTTCCTGAAGCCCCTCAGGGATTTCCCCAAGAGCTGGTCAGCCTAGGCCAGCTACCTGTTGGTCAGCTTTAGGGGTATGGCATCTGCCAGAGCCAGGGGCCTGATGGAGGCCTAGTCCCCAGCAGGTCTGAGTTTGGAGCCCAGAGAAGGGTGGGTGGGAAAACATGGTGTGAAAATGGGAAGTAGAAAGCCACTGGGATGTGTAGCAGGCCTTGATTTGGCAACAGCTGGGAAAAACCGTGAGGAGTCAAGTCCATGAGGGTGGGAGTAAGAGCGGTGGTGCATAGCAACCTAGGAATTGTCTTGGGTTTAGCATTTCCTGAGACTCAGCCATATTCGGAACATGGGCTCTGAATGAGACAGATGTGATTTTGAATCTTAACTAAGTGTGATGCTACACAATTAGAATCCTAGCACTCAGGAGGCTGTGGCTGAAGCCAAAGGATCTCCATTGAATTCAAGGCCAACCTAGCTACACTATGAGACCCCGTCTCAAAAAGAAGCATAAATTCCAGCTACGCTACCTTCAAAAGTCTGTGAAGTGTGTGAGCTGCCTAGAGATTGAGTTTCCCTGTCTGCCAAGTGGGGGTTGCTGAGGGGCCCACCTCACCACAGAGGTAGCTGGCAGGGCTCCTGAGATTCGTGCTTATGCCTGCAGTTCTGTCTGTGTTAAAGGATGCCTGTCTTGGTCTCTTCGCCCCACGCCATACTCTTAGGGAGTTTCTAAATCCAGTCTTCTTCACCCACGAGGACCCTAGTCAGGTCCTCGCAAGAGATTTGATGGGACCCAGGGGAAAGTGTTACGTGGGGCATACCTGCCTGCTTCTCCAAAGAGAGAGTGGAGCTCATTGGCTCCCGGAAAGCCTCTGCTGCTCAGTCAGGGCTGCCCACCTATCAGTGGTCTGTGGAGTCCCTCCTGGCTGCACCTTCAGCTATGCCATTCCCTTCCAAATACTCCCCTTGGCTGTGCTGGCCCAGCTGTGCCCAGCTGTGCCATGCTGGGACTGTTCTAATGCTCGCATTTGTCTGTCTTGCAGCCTCTTGCGCCTGTGAGGAAAGGCTTGTGGCCTGGACCAGCCTGGGGCTCCAGTTACAGTCAGGGTTAGCCTGATCTCAGTCCAAGCTCGCCCTTACGCTAGAGACACCCCCTGCTAATAGTGGCTCTGTCTGTAAGTGAGCTACCCCAGAGAGCAGGGTATCACCATGTGCCCCTTGGGTAGGGAAGGAGGGCACCAAACTGCCTGCCTCCCAGTCTTTTGTTGGTCTTCCATAGGTGTAGTTCTCTAGTTTTTCTGAAGCTTAGCCAAGGGCAGTGTAGCCATCTCTCACGTGAGAAGCTGTCAAAGGTTTTCACAGGTCTGAGATCCTTTATCCCAGGAAATCCCCGTGGAAGACAGTGGTGTAAAGAGAGCTAAGCATCCACCCACACTCTATTCATCCTTTTGGAACTTCATCTCTAGCTCTATTTTGCTCTCAGGCAGGGGTCCAAGGCTAAGTTCTGGACTGCTGAGTAAGGGCTACAAGGGGGTAGTAACTGCGACCTGACTGAGCCCCTGGTGAGAGAAGTAAGTGGTTAGAGGCAGAGAACAGCCATACCTAGAGCTGCTTCTCAGAGAGCCTAAGCCCGCTAAAGATGGAATGCACAGACCCTTAACTAGAGGGTTCACGACATTACAGGCTCCTCAGCTGTTAAAAACAAGTTGTTTACTGCAACATGGTTGTTGATAAAGAAGGTGGCAAAGGCCACAGATTTCATAACTCCTGGATGGGCTTAGAAAGGAGGTAGTCCTTGGTTCTGCAGATGCCAAAAAGGATGAGGTGAAGGGTGGGCTTGTTCCTCTTGCACAGGGCATTAAAAGACAGGAGGAGGATGTCTTTGACAAAGAGGCCATAAGGGATCCCTGAAGGACGGAGGAGGGCTCTCTTGTCCCTTGGGAAGTTGCCCAACAGGTAAATTAGTGGATTTTTCTCCCTAACAGTGCGAAAACAGGAGATCATTAAGATCACAGAACAACTGATTGAAGCCATCAACAATGGAGACTTTGAGGCCTACACGTGAGTAAAGACCCATTGCCCTGAGATGGCTCGTCTCCCAAGTCCGCCTCTATTTTCCAAAAAGTGTCTGTGTTCCTGGGAACAGGGCCATATCTGAGCCCTAAGCCCATAGGACCCCCACAGCCGAGCCTGCCCTATTATCCTGACATGGGAGAAAGAGCAGGACAGCTGAGTGGCTCTGCAAGGCTAACCCCGAGGAGTGTTGTCTTGTCTGGTGTAGCCACTAGCTAACCTTCTGTGGGACAGACACACTGATGAAGAAGGCACATAATTCCCATTGAGGCCTGACAGGCTGTTTTTGCCCCCCACCCCACCCCTGGCCCTCTTTTCTGCAGGAAGATTTGTGACCCGGGCCTCACTTCCTTTGAGCCAGAAGCCCTTGGTAACCTCGTGGAGGGGATGGATTTCCATAAGTTTTACTTTGAGAATCGTGAGTGGGTTCGTGCTGCTGATATACTCCTGCCTGCCCCTCTGTCCCCGCTTCTGTCCCTACCCACCCTTTCCCCCTAGTTGCCCATCTTCACCTTATCTGGCCTTCCTGCTGCATCCTGCTCTGTGCTCACCCCCTGTGTCCTGCTCTTTTAAAAGACTAGTGCCCATTCATTTGGCAACTGTATCAAGGCCCTGTTGATCATCACCATTAGGGGGTTAGGGTCGTTGTATCCCTCCAAGCATCACTTTTCTCCGAGACAGACTATAAACCCTTCAAGACTAAGTCAAGATGATCTCAGCAAGTAATGATGAGAGGTCTGTGTCTGCAGGACTCACAGTAAAGGAAGTAAATGCAGGACAAAACCGTATAAGCAAGCAACAAAGCACTAATGGTGATTTGTGAGGTCAGAAGCTGTGTCTGGGCTACCCTGGACACTGCGGGAGCCAGGCATCTAGATGGGAGAGATTTATGGTCTGAACAGTTGCCAGAGGTCCCAGAACTGAATCATCATACCCTCCATCTCTTTCTCTACTTTCCAAGACCCTCATTCCTCATTTTTCCTTCCTCTTGTCCACTTTATTCTAGGCGGCTCTTATTCTACCCTGAGTGTTACGTTGTAGCTATTTTCCTCACTGACTCCCCTCGTGTGATTTCTCCACACCTTAGCTGCCTGCCTAATGCCCTAGCTATCTAAGCTATCTAGCTATCTAAGCCAGAAGCAGTGTTTATATTGGTTCCAAGGAAGGTCTCTTGCAGCTTCTATAGCACTGGAATGAACTTAAGCAAATCCGAATGGAAGCTTCACCATAAGCACACTGTACGCTGATAATAATGTCCCTTTGCTTTTCCAAACCCAGAGAACCCTGGAAGTTTGGGGGGGAGATCCTGAACTGGGTACTTTAGGGATTTTAAACTTTGATATGCCTTTTCTTTTTAAGTCACAAAATGACTTTGAATGTATTGCTTTCATGATTTTTCTCTTCAGCCTTAGATGGGGCAAAGCGAGCTTAGAACTTTTAAACATCAGCCTAACCAAGTAGAAAACCACAGGCTTTTATTAGAGCCTTATGGTCCTGAGTTTAAATATTTTCTTTGATTTGAGTCTTTTTCCTTATAGTAAAGAAAATAATAACAGTGAACAAACCCATGTCTTGCATGTAAAGCCTCAGCACACTACCTAATGAAAAGAGGAGTTGCTATTGTTACTACCCACATTTCTCTTCCTTTTGGAAGAAACTGATATTGTGAGGGATCTTGGCCTCTGGGGGCAATGAGAGGGCACTTGGGGATTCTAGGAATGGCTGCTGGAGCTACAGTAAAGAGGGTGCAGCCTGGCAGGAATATATGAGTGCCCAAGCCTTATGCCTACTACCTCCACTTCCCTGCCCTGCCCCCTGCAGTCCTGTCCAAGAACAGCAAGCCCATCCATACCACCATCCTAAATCCGCACGTCCACGTGATTGGGGAGGACGCAGCCTGCATCGCCTATATCCGGCTCACCCAGTACATCGATGGGCAGGGTCGACCTCGTACCAGCCAGTCGGAGGAGACCCGGGTGTGGCACCGCCGAGATGGCAAGTGGCTCAATGTTCACTATCACTGCTCAGGGGCCCCTGCCGCACCACTGCAGTGAACTCAGCCACAGGTACACCTGGTAGGGAGAAGGGACTGGGCAGGGGAGGGGTGGCAAAGACTGGGCTTTGCTCTGTAACCAGACAGACCCCAAACTTGGTGTATGCAGTCCCCCTCTTGCTAAGCCCTCAGTCTCTTTAGTTACCAACAGAGGGAGAAAGTGGTACCTACCTCTGGTCCATGATGAATTAATTGTGAAGATCAAGTACGATACTATACATAAAGCATGTAAAACACTCAAATGGAGGCAATGCTGTAAAGCAAATGTCGGCTTCTCCCTTCTTTGCTTGTTGAAGTGGATTTAGCCATGTGTGTATTGTACTAAAATCCCAGGGATTTTGTCTGTGTTCTCATCATCCTCTGTTCTGCTGCCACCTTCTGTTTCAACAGGGGCATCAGGAGATTCCAGCTGGAGGTTGAACCTTCGCAGCCAGTGACTCTGGGGGGCCTGAGTGACAGCGGCAGTCCTGTTCGTTTGAGGTTTAAAACAATTCAATTACAAAGCGGCAGCAGCCAATGCACGCCCCTGCATGCAGCCCTCCCGCCCGCCCTTCGTGTCTGTCTCTGCTGTACCGAGGTGTTTTTTACATTTAAGAAAAAAAAGATTGTTTAAAAAAAAAAAAAAAACTGGGATTCGTACCGTGATGCATTTTAAAGCAACTGATAGCCCTTGGGCTCGCAAAAAGGCAGGAGTTTGTGTGACTCATCCAGGCATGGACAGTGGGCTCACCCACCAGCTTTGAAGAGGTGAGCTTGGACTCAGGCCCCCGTGGACTCAGGGGGACCAGGCAAGGACTCTTGACAGAGCTTTGGAAGCCATGGTGTGGTTGCAGCCCCAGAGGTGGCCTGATTACCCCAGGTCTAGAAGTGGACTTCTTCAGAACATGCATCAACACCTAGAAGGAGATGGAAGAAAATGCCGTGGCTGTCAGACCTACTTGGGAGAGAATGCAGCGCTCCCAGCCCGTCTGCTGTGGAGGCAGCTGAGAACCAGTGGCCTTAGGACTGGAGGCCTGGACTTTGCTGTGCTGTTCGAGTTGATGTAGGCAGAAAGAGAATTGGTGCTGCAAACGTGTATCTGCCATGAAGCTGATGAGAAACCTCGTGTTAGTCTGACATGCACTCACTCATCCATTTCTCTTGGATGCACAATGCACGTGGGCCCTAACACCGCGGCCTGGTTTCTGTGGATGGGAAGGGGAAGGAAGGGGTTGCTACTTTGCTTCCTGTTGGTTTTCCTAACTTAGCAAGGAGGGATGTAGACCTTGGCCAGGGCTCCTTTTGCCACTTTCGGCAGTTCTATTTCTGTGCTGATCTGGACCATCTTTGTCTTGCATTTTCCTGGTGGTCCCCGTGCTGACCCTCATCTGGACCTGGGCCCTCTGCCAAGTGCCCTGTGGGATGTGAGGAGTGAGGCAGTGGAATAAGAGTTGGTGGTTGTTTCTATGCATTCTGGCTGCCCTCCGGGCTGCTTCCCATGCTGCACGTCCATCTCTCTCCCTGTGTTTGAGTTTGAACTGACTGCTTGAGTGAGGAGTGTCCTCTTTAAAGAGGCCTCTTGACTGACCAACTGAAGTATAGACTTTCTGCTGGACAATCTGCATGGGCATCACCCCCTCACCTGCATGTACCCAGAAAAGGGGTCCAGAGCCAAGGCTTCTACATTCATTGTCCCTCTGTGCTCAAGGAGTTCCATTCCAGGAAGAAAAGATCTGTACCCTAAGCAGATTAACAGAAAATAAAGGAGGAACAGTTGGCCTGGTCTTGGTTCCCCCATCAAACAACTGCATAGCATCTGCATTGGAGGGAGGGGAGTGGATTTCAGGAGACACGGGAGCTGGGGAAAAGAACTACAGGCTTTGGAACCAGCTGAGAGGAGAACAAATTCAAGGGTGCTGGTGCTTGAATTTAGCCAGGCTCCTCAAGCACCTTCTGCATGCCTCAGACCCTGGACCCTAGTCCCTTCCTGCCCTGCAGCCTGCGTGCCAGCCCACAGATACTTCACCACAGGGTTTGGTTTTGCTGGCTTGAAGACAACGATTGGTCTTAGAGCTCATTGAGACCCATAGCTTCATACGGCTGTTCCAGCCCTAGTCCTTAGCATTCTAACTCCACTTCTGGGGCTAATGTCAGCATCTATAGACTATTAATAGACTATTAAAAAAAACAAACCACCTTTTAAACAGGAAATGGAAGGCATTTGATGCAGAACTTTTGCATGATGACTTAGAAATAATTTAAAAATTAGTGTTTGTTCTGAATGTTGGTAGTCCCTTCATAGCTTTGTTACAATGAAACCTTGAAGATATTTAATAAAATAACCTTTAAACAGTCCACTGTGTTCTTTCTGTTGGAGGCTCGCGGGACTTTCGTGACAGGGCTTCAGGAGAAGACAAACATCTTTTCCCATTCCCTTGGGGCCTGAAGAAAAAAACTTGGTATAAACTCAGCCAGAGCTGCAGAGTCTGTCTGCCGCCGGGAGGAAGTGGGTTCTTAAGCGGGGGGCCTGTGCCTTCGCTCCGCCCCAGTGGGAGGTGGCCCCACCCTCTGTGCACGGCTCCCTCCCCCTTCGCGGGGCTGAGTGGACGGGCCTGGGCCTTGGGCCCGCCCCGACGCTCTGCAGACTGTGCCACCCGGCGTGGAGGAGGGGGTCCGCGTCGGTGGCCCGAGCGCGAGGCCGCGGGGCTGCGGGGCTGCGGGGCTGCGGCTCTGCCGGGCACGGCGGTGGGCCGTCGGGTTCTCTCAGCCCCCGGTTGCGCGGCGGCCACGCTCAGAGAGCGCGCGGGCCCGAGCGGGCGCCACGAGCCGCAGCGCGCCGCCTCCCCCTGGTGGAAGCGGTAGTTGGGCCCGGCTGCGGCGGAGCGTTCGCTCGGAGATGGCGGAGTCGCCGCAACGCGGCCCGAGGCCCCGCGAGCAGGGAAGCCCGGCGGCCCCGGGACGCAGCGGGGCCCGCGGACAGCGGGGACGCCGGCCACTCCACAGGGTGAGCCATCCTTGAGAGCAGCCTCCCGTCCGCGGTCGCCCCCAGTTTTCCCCGTGAGTGTCGCCACTGTAACCACCCGCAGGGTCGTCCTGGGCGGCCCCTCATCCGGCCCTCTGCGCCCCTGCCTTATGTCCCCGCCGCTGGCCTCCCCTCTCCCCTCAGTTGCCCCATTCCGGTTGCTTCGCCCGGGTCACTACCGGGCTCTTTCAGCCGGTTCCTGCTTGGTGTCAACTCTCGGCCGCGCTCCTGCCCCTTCCCCTCCAGCTCCCCCACCTGTGGGCTCCTCATTTCTTTGGTGAGCTCTTAGTTCCCGCAGAAGGGTCCCTTTATCATCTAGGCCAGGTCCCCCCACAGCGTGGGCTCTGCTCTTTCCCAGTGGTGGGCCCACCTCCAGCCCTCCCTGTTTGCTGTCCACTGTGGATGACGACCCTTGGTTTTCTCCTTCCTCAGAAACTTTCCACTGCCACACACGTTTCTCCTCCAGTGTTAGTCATTGTACTACCCATAACAGTTCTCACATGACCCCCTCCCTAGATCTTACTGCTTCTTCTAGATATGAAGTTAAAATGCAGTTTGTTACAACACAGGAACTTGACAGGCCTGACCTTTGAATCCCAGTTCCTCCACTGACGGAGCTTTGTGATATTGGGTAAGTTACTAAACTTCTCTGGGCCTGAAATTGTGTGTGTGTGTGTGTGTGTGTGTGTGTGTGTGTGTGTGTGTAAAATGGAACCAATACTTATGTGTATTTTCCCTGCCTCTTCGAACTTGTATTAAGTACAAGTGCACTTGATTTACATCCTGAAAAACCTTTAAAATATCCTAAATTAAAGATGCATATAGTACACCTAACCTACTAACCGCAGTGCCTATCAGTGCCCTTTGCTCTATGATGTCAGTTGCTTAGCATTGTAGTTGTGTGGCTGGGGAGGAACTTAAACTGTCTAACATCACAAGGAGAGCATTGTATGAGTCCACTATCTTAGGAAAGGACCAGAATTGTAGGGCCTGGGGCTGTAACTGCAGGGGGAGTACTTGCCTAGCCTGTTCAAGGCTATATGTTCCACTACCAGCATTGGAAACCAAACCACAAAAAGATATGAAGTATCCTTTATACTAAATGTTTATCATTTGCACATTGTAATGAATGGAACCATTTTAAATCTAGGTCTGCTAACACGAGCAAAGCTCTCAGAATGCCTGCTAATCAGAATATCTCTAGATAACCGTTATCAACACAGGCCACACTCGTGAGTTCTCACAACTGTTCTGCCAGGTGGTGATGGCACACGCCTTTAATCCCAGCACTTGGGTAGCAGAGGCAGGAGGATCTCTGAGTTTGTGGCCAGCCTGATCTATAGAGTGAGTTCTAGGACAGTCAGGGTTACACAGAAAAATTCTGTTTTGGAAAAAAGAAAGACTTGAGCTCTTTCTGTGATCTACACCTGTCCTCTGACTCCTATCCCCTCCCCCGACATTGCATTAGAACCTTGGGCATGGTAAGGCATGGGCTCTGCTACTAACCCAGGACTCCAGCCCCACCACAGTTTGTTTGTTATTTGTTTTATTATTACTATGTATACACACACCAGAAGAGGGCACCAGATCTCATTACAGATGGTTGTGAGCCACTTTGTGGTTGCTGGAAATTGAACCCAGGACCTCTGGAAGAACAGCAGTGCTCTTAACCTCTGAGCCATCTCTCCAGTCCCCATCACAGTTTTTATTCTGTCTCCCAGCTCAGTTATGTCATTTAGTTTTACCCAGGCCAAAGCTGAACTCTAAATAATTCTGAAAGATCCTGTCTCTGCCTGTCCCCGCTGAGGTGTGTGGAATGGCAGTGGAGAGGGATTGCCAGCTGCTGACCTCACTGGGAGTGGCTCAGATAAAATGAATGGAAACCTGCAGTGGTCTCTGGGAAAAGAAGCCGTCAAGTGAGATTCCCTTAAAACTGTCTTCTGATCATCTGCCCTCCACCCACTTGGTATAGCTGGATTCGATTCCTCATTTTCCTCCATCCTTAGGGATGCTCCTGTGCTGTTCTGGAGGGAGGATGTGGTTAGTTCAGGAAGGAGAAGTGCATAGAGTCTGCACTTGGCTTTCCGGCTTTTCTTATGCACGAGCGGGTTTTATCCTCCCCCCTGATTCTGGCATAGGGAAGAGAAGGGTATGGGTAATTTTTTACAAGTAGTGCCAAGGAAAGTCTCCCAAGTTCTGGACTCAGACACTAATAGAATTATTAACTCTTGCCATTTCTCAAGTTCCTCCACCACAGGGGCCACATGACTGCAAGTTCGTTAGTACCGTTGGGGATGATGACGGGTGTGATTGATGTAGAAGATTAAGACTCAGGAGATTTCTCCTATCTGATGTCTGATTGGGTCATGAGGCCTCTGAGATGTGCTGTAGAGAGCCCACAGTGCTCCTGCTCACTGGCAGACTGCTCACAGACCTCTGGTCACCCTCCTGGCTGTTTGGTCTTTCTGGATAGGCTCTTTCATAACTTGTGTTGCTGACCCAGCTTGGACATAAGAGAATTTGGACATTTATTTGGGTATTCTAAGAAAAAATGAGCTATGAAGCCAAGGTATGGGATTCACCTTGTATTCTTCTATAGAGCAAAGCATCTGGGCTGGGGAGATGGCTCAGAGGGTGAAGAGCTTGCTGAGCAAGTGTGAGGCTCTGGGTTTAGATTCCCAGTACTAAAGTCTGGTGGTGCACATCTCAGCCTAGGGAAGTTAAAACAAGCAGACAGGTTTGCTAGCCAGCCATTCCTTCTAACTGGAACCGAGAGCTCCAGGTCCAGAGAGAGACTGTCTCAAACATGTGTGTCCAGGCGTATGCCTGCATAGAAAGCATGGGGTAAGAGATGGGATAAGTAGAATGGGTTAGTAACAGACTTTCAAAGGGAGAAGTAATGTGCTGATTTCTCTGCCTTACAGATTATGGGGCCACTCTTCTGGACTTAGCTGATTTCTGATGGAAGAACCACCAGCAGAGCTGAGGAAGCTCAAATTTCAGCCTGAGGCATGGGCCAGGGGCCATGGTGACCTGAGACCAGTAGATTCTGTCCAGTGCAACCTGTTGCTCCTTCTGCCTCTCCTATCCTGTATTGAAAGAATTTGTTCCCATCTCATGGGTCACTGACCCTAAGAGAATCCCTTTCTCGTATTTTTTTGTTCTTCTGCCCTATCAAGACCATTCCAGCCCACAGAACTCCTTCCTCCCATCTCCTGAGGTGGTCCCCATTGCTGCCTCACTTCTCGCCATGCTCCAGCTGTGGAAAGTGGTACGCCCTGCTCGGCAGCTGGAACTGCACCGCCTCATCCTGCTGCTGATTGGTTTCAGTCTTGTCTCCATGGGATTCCTGGCTTATTATGTGTCCACCAGCCCCAAGGCCAAGGAACCCTTGCCTCTGCCCTTGGGAGACTGTGGTAGCAGTGGGGCAGCCGGCCCTGCACGACCGCCAGTCCCACCTCGCCCCCCTAGGCCTCCAGAAACAACCCGAACAGAACCCGTGGTTCTTGTGTTTGTGGAAAGTGCATACTCACAATTGGGGCAGGAGATTGTGGCCATTTTGGAGTCTAGTCGTTTTCGTTATAGCACTGAACTAGCACCTGGCCGAGGGGACATGCCCACGTTGACTGATGACAGCCATGGCCGCTATGTGTTGGTCATCTATGAGAACCTTCTGAAGTATGTTAACCTGGACTCCTGGAGCCGAGAGCTGCTAGACCGGTACTGTGTGGAGTACGGTGTAGGCATCATTGGCTTTTTCCGAGCCCATGAGCATAGCCTATTGAGTGCCCAGCTTAAAGGCTTTCCCCTTTTTCTACACTCAAATTTGGGGCTCCGGGACTACCAAGTGAATCCTTCTGCCCCACTACTACATCTTACCCGCCCCAGCCGCTTGGAGCCAGGACCGCTGCCTGGTGATGACTGGACCATCTTCCAGTCCAATCATAGCACCTATGAACCCGTGCTGCTTGCTAGCCATCGGACAGCTGAGCTCCCTGTGCCAGGACCAGGGCTCGGGCGGGCCCGGCTCCCAACTGTGGTACAGGACTTGGGGCTTCATGATGGCATACAGCGGGTACTGTTTGGACATGGCCTTTCCTTCTGGCTCCATAAGCTTGTCTTCGTTGATGCTGTTGCATACCTCACTGGGAAGCGCCTCTGCCTGGACCTTGACCGTTACATCTTAGTAGACATTGATGACATCTTTGTGGGCAAAGAAGGTACTCGCATGAAGGTGGCTGATGTTGAGGTCAGTTTTTTTTCTTTTCTGTGTATTTTGCTAGAAAATTTGCAAACTCTGTCTGTCAGATTCCCTGCTTTGATTCTGAGCTGGTCATAGATAGATTCTCTGCCTTTTATAGTTGGAAAGACATCTACTTACTGTATATTTCTCAGTCAGTATGTTGTCTCCTGATTTGGCATCTCTCTACTATTCTTTCTAGGCTCTGCTGACCACCCAGAGCAAACTCAGGACCTTAGTCCCCAACTTCACCTTCAACCTGGGCTTCTCGGGCAAGTTCTACCATACTGGTGAGCTCATTTCCTGTTCTGTCTCTTTAGTATTGACCCTGGGCACACACGTTGGAGAAAGGGACAGAGTTTAGGGCAGACATGGATTGACACGGGCGGCAAACAGAAAGCCTTGGCCATGGGCAGGGATCGGTAATGTTCAAAGGATGGAAGACGGCCAGTGTTTCTACAAAACAAAGGCATGGGGCTGACTGTGGTCAGCAGTCAGTGTGTGATCCTAGGGACAGAAGAGGAGGACGCAGGGGACGACATGCTGCTGAAGCACCGCAAAGAGTTCTGGTGGTTTCCTCACATGTGGAGCCACATGCAGCCACACCTCTTCCACAACTGCTCTGTGCTGGCCGACCAGATGAGGCTCAACAAACAGTTTGCTTTGGTGAGACTCTTGAGTCTCTTTCTCATACTTTCTCCCAGAGATAATGTTTCTTTTTTAACCCTCCCTAATGGACACCCTTCCTACCCTTTCCAGTTTCCTTTCTGTGAAGGCACCCCACCCTCTTTACCCTCTACTCCCCAAACTTCACCAGGTCCTGGTGAGAGTCTATGCCATTCCCAGGAGCATGGGATTCCTACGGATCTGGGGTATGCTGTGGCCCCCCACCACTCGGGCGTGTACCCCATCCACACGCAGCTGTATGAGGCCTGGAAATCTGTATGGGGCATCCAGGTGACCAGCACCGAGGAGTATCCTCATCTCCGTCCTGCCCGCTACCGCCGTGGCTTCATTCACAATGGCATCATGGTGAGGGATTCCCACTACTAATTTCAATCAAACTCTGAAATTTAGACAAGCCTCTAACTGGCCTGGACATGTGGCTTGTCATCTGCCAGCCCAAGGCATCCACAAAATAGGGGATAAATATCTTGATAATGCAGATAGTAAATTTTGTTACTGTAACTTCAAACTGAACCTCTATAAAACCAGGGATTGCCAATGCCTCCTGACTTTGGTCCTTATCTGCCCTCCATCTTACCATTCATGTCTCATCTGTCACTGTACTTTTTTTTCCTCTCAGGTGCTTCCCCGGCAAACATGTGGCCTCTTCACCCATACGATCTTCTACAACGAGTATCCTGGAGGTTCTCGTGAACTAGATCGGAGCATCCGAGGTGGAGAGCTCTTTCTGACAGTGCTACTTAATCCGGTAAGGTACCAAAAGGGAACCAGAAGACTAGAGAGCCAAACTTCTCAAGCCAGGGCCTCGCTCACCAAAGCTGATTATGGGATAGGGTGGCTGCGTCTCACATAAGGCACCCTCTTGTAGATCAGCGTCTTTATGACACACCTGTCCAACTACGGAAATGACCGACTGGGCCTGTACACCTTTGAGAGCCTGGTGCGCTTCCTCCAGTGCTGGACACGACTGCGTCTCCAGACCCTTCCTCCTGTCCCCCTTGCACGAAAATACTTTGAACTTTTTCCTCAGGAGCGAAACCCCCTTTGGCAGGTAAGGATGGAGCTCACACTGACAGAGATGTGATGGGGGTCAAGGGTCACAAGATTAGTCCTCATCAGACTCGTGGCCTAACCTTCAGAATCCCTGTGATGACAAGAGGCACAAAGATATCTGGTCCAAGGAGAAAACATGTGATCGACTCCCCAAGTTCCTCATTGTGGGACCACAGAAGACAGGTAAATTGTCCACAGCCAGTTCATCCTATGCTGCCTTCTCATACCTACTTCTAATTAGTCAAGTCTCTTGAGAAAAGATTTTTTTTTTAATTGCATTTATTTAGTGTGCTTGCATGAATGTGTAAATACATGTGCAGGAAAGCTTGAGGAATCAGTTATTTCCAGTTTTGTTTTGTTTTGTTGAGATAGGGTCTCACTGTGTCGCTCTGGCTGTCCTGAAACTCTGTAGACCAGGCTGACTTCAAACTCACAGAAATCTGCCTGCCTCTGCCTCCTGGGTGCTGGGATTAAAGGCGTGCACCATAATATTTTTTTATTACATTTTGTGTGTGTGTGTGTGTGTGTGTACACGCATATGCGCACCTTTATGTCTGTGTGTACATGTACATACATGTGTCCAACAACTTGAGGTCTCTCTTTCCACCATGTAGATACTAGGGATCAAACACAGATTGTTGCATTTAGTGGCAAGAACCTTAATCTACAGAGTTACTTTCACAGCCCTGAGACAGGAACTCCCCCCCCCACTTAATTTAGCTATATAGCACATTTATAGAAAAATGGGCATAGTAGCTCACCTAGCACTTGGGAGGCAAGGGCAGGGGGATTACAGTGAACTTAAAGCCAGCTGGGGCTACATACTGAGTTCCAGACTAGCCTGGGTTACAGAGAGAAGACCCTGTTTCAAAAACTCAAAAAATACTACTTGTACTACTAATAAAGAGCCATCCATGCGTGTCAGCTTGCAGGGGCAATGTGGTAACAGCTTTGTTCTCCTTTAGTGTTCTGAGAGTTGAACCCAGGGCCTTACACAGGATACCACTCAGCTGACCTCTCTAGCTCCTATATGTGGAATTTTTTTTTATTTGTTTAGTTTTTTTGAGACAGGGTCTCATATCACCTAGGCCAACCCTGAGTGCGTCCTGATCTCTTTGCTTTAGTTTTTCAAGTGCTGGGATTACATGTGTAAGCCACCATACCTGGCTTGTCTATAGAGTTTAAAAGAGAGAAAGAGGGGCTGGGATGTGTGCTGAGCCTGCACTAAGCCCTGGGTTTCAGCCCCAGCATAAAAGCCAGTCTGGTGGAACAGGCAAGTTCAGAAATTCAAAGCCATCCTTGGCTATAAAGCAAGTTTGAGGCCAGCCTGGGCTACATAAGATCCTGTCTTAAAAATGTATTAAATAGCCAGCCTTGGCTGTACAGACTTGTGATTCCAGCAATTTAGGAGGCAGAGATGGCTTTGGTGCCTGCCCAGCTATAGAGTGTATTCATGGAAGTCTGGGCCACTTAGTAAGACCTAATCTCAAAATCAGAAAAGAAGAGGTCTGTGGAAGAGTATTCCCCACGTGGGGGCTCTAGATTCAGGCCTGAGTACTAGGGAGGGGGAGGGGAGCTACAAGTGGTTCCGATAAAGTGGAAGGCGAAAGCCACTGTTTTTTAACCCATTCCTGGGCCTCCCTCAGGGTTTTCTTCTCTTACTTTACTCTGGCTGAAGGGAGTGTTTTCTTAGTTCCTTCAAACTGATGCTGTTGAGCTAGCTGCTTTCCTGCACAGGCTGGTCCTTGTCTTCCATGCAGGCACCACAGCTGTGCACTTCTTCCTGAGCCTGCACCCTGCTGTGACAAGCAGCTTTCCTAGCCCCAGCACCTTTGAGGAAATTCAGTTCTTCAATGGCCCTAATTACCACAAGGGTATCGACTGGTGAGACTGGGTCCCCTTGAGTGTTTCTCAGAGCAACATGGCCTTCTCCAAAAAATAACCCATTCCAGCTTCTGCCAGCACACAAACATCTGGCCTTGCCACTGAAATGTTTCTTTTTTCTATGCTACTTCTATAGGTACATGGACTTCTTTCCTGTTCCTTCCAATGCCAGCACTGACTTTCTCTTTGAAAAAAGTGCCACCTACTTTGACTCAGAGGTTGTACCACGGCGGGGGGCTGCCCTTCTACCAAGAGCCAAGATCATCACTGTCCTCACCAACCCTGCTGACAGGGCCTACTCCTGGTACCAGGTTTGCCTGAAGCTAGGGACCTCTAGGCCTTAAGGGAAAGGTGCAGAAGGTAGTAACTGCTAGAGACACAGAAAGGGATGAGGGTATGGAAATTAAACTGGTCCCTTGAGGGGTAGCTTTGCTGTTGTCACCAGACAAGAATATGGCCAGTATAATACTGTCAAATCACCAGCCCTGTCCCTTCTTGTCCTTGGTCCTGCAGCACCAGAGAGCACATGGAGACCCAGTTGCTTTGAACTATACCTTCTACCAAGTGATTTCAGCTTCTTCTCAGGCCCCTCTGGTACTTCGCTCCTTGCAGAGCCGTTGTCTTGTCCCTGGTTACTATTCTACCCACCTGCAGCGCTGGCTGACTTACTATCCCTCTGGACAGGTACAATTCCCCCAAGAGCCTTTGTTAGGGTCCCCTCCCTTCAGCCCAGTCTTAGGAATTTGGAGGGAACCACATCCCTGTCCCTTCAGTTGCTGATTGTGGATGGGCAGGAGCTTCGTATCAACCCAGCAGCCTCGATGGAGACCATCCAGAAGTTCCTGGGTATCACCCCTTTTCTCAACTACACAAGGACCCTCAGGTGGGAGAGCATGGTCCAAGAGGAAGAAGTTTTTGTGGGGAAAGAAGGGGATTGTTTGGAAGAGACATCTCTCCCTGTGGGCTGGGAGGGGTAGGGTGCATTTGTGGGGCTTGAATTTTTTTCCTCCCTGACACCTAATGCCCTGTTCCTTTGAGCAGGTTTGATGAAGATAAAGGATTTTGGTGCCAGGGACTTGAAGGTGGTAAGACTCGCTGTCTGGGGAAAAGTAAAGGCCGGAGGTACCCAGCCATGGACACGGAGGTGAGTGAGACCTGAGTCAAGGCTGCCGCTCCACCTCCAGGTCTCATCTAGCTGCACTCTTTACTGTTTGTCTCCTCTCACGTTTCTCCCATCAGTCTCGCCTTTTCCTTACGGATTTTTTCCGGAACCATAATTTGGAACTATCAAAGCTGCTGAGCCGGCTTGGACAGCCAGCCCCCTTGTGGCTTCGGGAAGAATTGCAGCATTCCAGTGTGGGCTGATGCCCCAGCCTTCTCATACCAGCAAAAAGCCTGCTGCTTCACTGAGGGGCAAGCCTTAGAACAGGGCCCAAAAGGGGGATTAGAGTGTCCTGGCCCCTTACCCCTCTACCTCAGTGGCCCCCAGGATTGGAATAGCTGAAAAGGGAAGAGCATCCATTCCTTTGACATAGTTTGGGGGCCTAAAAAAAGGGGCTTTCCCTTGGTACCCTGTTATGGTACTAGGTACCTTTGACCTATGAACCTGGGAGGTGAGGAAGAGAGGGTCCAGGGAGGGGGTAGAAGAATGTATTAATTCATTATTTCCCTCTTCGTCCCCAGCAGTTTGTGTGTCTATGCCTACCCACGAGAGGGCCCTTTGCTAAGGCCCCTTTAATCAGACAGTGGGATCTACCTGTGGCCTGGCCTCCCTAGTGTCATTCACATTGAATGGGGATGAGGTCGGACAATTGCTCATAGAGCTGAATATGAGCCCTAGCTGTGGGCTAGAAATGTCCTTAATAAACATCCTTATTTTTCTGTTTTGTCTGCTTCAGTGAAGTGAACCACCTAGAATATAGCAGGTATCAACTGACTTTCCACAGCTCTTCTACACAAAGAAGAAGGGAAGGACCCAAAAACAGAGTAAAAAAGGAGTTTATATATTTATAAATGCCAAATAAATACCAGAGGCCACCCAATGCCCTCTCCCAGACAAGGCTGTCTCTCCCAGCCCTAGGCTTCGAAGGTCTGAGACATCTTGGCCCCAAGCTACAGCCCAAGAACAGCTGCCAGTCTGGGCTATCAGGGAATTGAGTGGGGATGACCTGTCCAGCCAAGAGTCACTCCCTCTGTGTGAGGGGCCCCCATAGCCACAGGCCTGTGTCCCTATATAGGGCCCTGTAGGGGCCAGACTCAAGGGGAGAAAGTGGTTATCTCTAGAGAGACCCGCTGCCACAGCTCCTTGGTCTGCTTGCTGCGCTTGAGGTTCTGTAGGATGTCGTTGAACTGCATCATGCCCATGGGTGTCAGGCAGAAGGCGCTGCGGGCGCTGCGGATCGCATTCACAAAGTCGTCGTAGTCGGCAGGGGTCAGGTGAATTAAGCGGTGATGGATGTACTGGAGGGTGGGTTGAGGAGATCTCAGCACAAAGCGTACACACTCTTGTGCCCACCTCCCTGAACATGCTCCATATTTCCTGAGTTATCACCTGCATGTATGCCTGCTGACAGCGCTGCACCAGTTGGTGGAAGGCCGGGGCTCGAAGATGGTTGTGGGCATGAATGGGGTTCAGCCGCTGCAGCGTCTCCATGACGATCTCCTGCAGCACAAACGGGCTCAGCACCCCCTTGGCTGCCCCCACACAGAACTGGTGCACGTAGTTCACTCCTGGGGGGGCAGGGGGAGGGGCATGAGACAGGGGTGGCCACCTCTGCCCTAGGGACCCACTTACATATCTCAGCTCTGGCCTGACAGAGAGCCTCCCTCCACCCCCCACGCTTGCACACATACCCGACCAAGGCCTCAACTCTGAGCAAGAGCTAGGAAGGAGGTCTGGGATAGGATGGTAGGGAATCAGGTCGGGGGACAATGGTCCTGGGGAGGGGAGGTGTTACCCAGCTTTGCTGCCAGCCCCAGCAACCATTTGACATCATCAGTGTAGGGGGGGGAGCGGGAGAAGTTGTTGGGGTGATCGTTGTGTGCCCGGCGACCCAGCATCTCAAGTGCCAGCATTCCTAGGAAACAGATGGGCACACAATGGGGTATATCCTCCACCTTCTACCCCAGCCAGGAACCTAGCCCATAGTAAACAAACAGAGCTATAGAGGGAATCCACTGAAGAGAGCCCCTCACCCAGCTGTTGGTAGAGTACAGAAAGGGACTTCTTACCAACACGGTAAGCGGCATGCAGATGGTGCAGGCTATGTGGATTGACTGGTTGACTGTGTGTCTCTTCCTCGGGTGGTGGAAAACCTCCGCTTACCAGAGGGCTGGGCTGCGTGGTCAGAGCAGGCAGTGAGGTACCCTGGATGGCTGGAAATGTGGATGCTGGATGGACACTGCTCACTGTGAGAGAAGAGGTCCAGAGATTTCCTTCCTACCTCCCATGCCCAGTGTGCCACCTCCCCTCCATTCACCTGCTCCCTGTCCCCGAAACTCACAAGCCACACTGGTTGGCAGTGGGAGCCCTGGCTCTGTGTGGTAGGGATGAACTGTGATGGGAGCCATGGAAGGGACAGGGAAGGATACTGCAGTGGCAGCAATTGAGGGAGGAGTCACTGAGTAGGGGTACTGAGCCCCCAGGAATGCAGGATGCACACCCTATATGGATAGGGAAGAACAGATACCAAGTTATGTCGTGACAAATGGGCATTCCTACATTTCTTAGCAGCCTTGGTTCCCCTACACACACCTCATCCGAACTCCTGGACAGCCCTACTATACACCCAAAGTACTTTACTCCAACCCTACGAACTCCTTGTGCTCTCCCACTACCACACAGTCAACAAAACGCCAGTCTCACCTGTGGGTATGCAGAGCCGGGCACAGGGAAGACGGCAGGCCGGGGCATATGAGGCATAGGGTGGGCAGGGTGAGCTGGGTGGGTGAGGTACTGAGGGCTGCAGGGCAGGTGGGGCTGTAGAGCAGTGTAGGGGTGCAGGCCAGGGGAATGACCATGCCCCAGTCCTGGACCTGGATATAAACTGGATCCCACTGAGATGACTGGAACCACTGTGGCTGCCGCTGTCACTGCTGCTGCAGCCACTGAAACAGGTTCAGTCCCAGGGGTCCCCCTGCCCTCGGGCAGCACCCGCCCAGCCTCCCCAGCAGCCCTCATCCCACTGCCACTACAGCTTGTGGCCCCTTCACGGGCAGTGGATGAGCCGCCTGCTGTCTGTTCATAGAGCCAGAACCACTGATGCGCAACCTCGAACAGCACTTCAGGGTACACGCCCCCACCCTTGGCTGCCTCTTCCACTGCCATACAGGCCTTCTCCAACATCAGGTTATCCTGGAAAGGAGCACAGGGCGTTAGGGGAAAAGGGCTTACCCAGGAATGATGGCTAGTTGAGGGGGGCATCAGAAATCAGGGTCAGTGCTCAGTATCAGTAGTGAGTGCTTCACACAGACTCATTTCTATAAGGCTATCCTCAGGGAACATCCTGGTCCCTAAATGTAAGCCTCCATATCTTTGTGTATGTAAGGGAATAACCCTAACTGTAGGATTATAACATAGTGTAAAGGGTGAAAATGTGAATTCATATTATTGGATTGAATAACACTAATTTGAAAAATAGAAATACTAAAATCAGAAACATTTTGAACACTAACGTGATACCACCATGAAATATGCGCTCATGCTTACATGGAGACTGTAAGTCGGTTGCTTGCCAAGTCTGTATGAAGCCCTGAATTTTATTCCCCATACATACATATACATACACTGTATTGTACATACATACATTGGAGAGAAAGAGGGCAAGAGAGACACAAGTTTTTTTTTTGCTTTTTTTTTTTTTTTTTTTGAGACAGGATTTCTCTGTGGTTTTGGAGCCTGTCCTGGAACTAGCTCTTGTAGACCAGGCTGGCCTCAAACTCACAGAGATCCGCCTGCCTCTGCCTCCCAAGTGCTGGGATTAAAGGCGTGTGCCACCATTGCCCGGCAAGAGACACAAGATTATCTCTAGGCTGTTTGTATAATTAATACATAAAATATTAGATTCATAATTAGATTTGGGTCCCATCCTCAAGATAGCTCATGGACTGGAAAATATTCCAAAACCTAACAGATACTCAATTTACAATATGTGAAATGTTACAATGAGAGAAAAATTAGATACTTCACAAACTCCTAACTAAATATGGGGAAAATCAAGAGAGGGTCCCTAACCCCAAAATAATGGCATGTCCCAGCTACTATAAGAAGGCTGGAGCACAACTGTGAGTTCAAGCCCATCCTAGGCAACTTAGGCCTCTAGGAAGGAAGGAGGGGGAAGAATGACTGCAAGATAGCTAGTTGGTAAAGGCACTTGCTGTCAGGATAGCTAGTAGGTAAAGGTACTTGCTGTCAGGATAGCTAGTTGGTAAAGGCACTTGCTGTCAGGATAGCTAGTAGGTAAAGGTACTTGCTGTCAGGATAGCTAGTAGGTAAAGGTACTTGCTGTCAGGATAGCTAGTTGGTAAAGGTACTTGCTGTCAGGATAGCTACTAGGTAAAGGCACTTGCTGTCAGGATAGCTAGTAGGTAAAGGCACTTGCTGTCAGGATAGCTAGTAGGTAAAGGTACTTGCTGTCAGGATAGCTAGTAGGTAAAGGCACTTGCTGTCAGGATAGCTAGTAGGTAAAGGCACTTGCTGTCAGGATAGCTAGTAGGTAAAGGCACTTGCTGTCAGGATAGCTAGTAGGTAAAGGCACTTGCTGTCAGGATAGCTAGTTGGTAAAGGCACTTGCTGTCAAGATAGCTAGTAGGTAAAGGCACTTGCTGTCAAGCCTGACAACTTGAGTGATTCCTAGAACCCACAAGGTCTAAGGAAAAAACTCCCAAAGCTGTCCTCTGACCTTCACACACACACAATTTTGATAGAAGAAATGCTGAGCACTTAAGTTTCCCCGTGCGCAGACAGCTGAGAGCAGAAGTACCTGTTCCTTGCACTGCACCAAGGCTCGTTGAATTTCATTGGGGTTCAGTGCATGGGCATGAGGCAGGCAGCTTAGAGCCAGCTCTGCCGCTGCCCTCACCATGTTGGAGTCTCGTGCCCGTGATGCTCTATCAGCCAGTGATGCAACCTCAGGGGGTGTCAGGTGCCCATCCCAGCATTCTACCAGTATAGTCAGGGCTGCACTGCCAATCTCCATTGCCTGCCCTTTAGGGAAAAGAAAAAGGAGCAAAGTGAGCCCCACTGGAGGTCTGGGGATGATATCTTACATCAGATCAGCAATGTCACAAAGACAAGACCCTTGCTTCCAATTCATCTCCATCCTGTATGCAAATCAGGACATTGGACTTACCTGTAATCCAGGATACATGGGAAGAATAGGTACGAGAGAGCCAGTTAGGAGAAACAAAATTGTGTAGGCCAAGGGCATAAAGCCCAATCTCAAAGGCGCAAAGGTGCAGGTTGCGATGAGGACCCTGGTGGCCTCCTGAGGAAGATGGATGTGTGAAAATGGAAGTGCTGCTGTTGCCCCCTGCCTTGATCAGAACTGTCTTTGCCAATTCGAAGTAGAAGTGTGCAGCTGCCTCTGATGGCTGATTGGGTACGTGGGGGGCATGACTCTCCGGGCGACGGCCCTTGTAACACCTGATGGAGCAATGGGTTATTGACAGGGTTGGAGTTTCTTCAAAATAGCGTCCAAGTAGGTTAGGAGAGACCTGGGTAAGTAGGGCTGTTAGGGGACAACAGCTGGGTCACAATAGGAATTGGTTTTGAGAAAGTGCAAGATTAGAGAGATAGGTATTTCTCCCTACTGACCTGCCAACTTCAACTGTCTTTGCCCGGGCCCCTCCACTGGCACTAGCCCGGCGGCTTCCACTAGAGGATGAGGAACCCAGGGAGTCTGAGGAAGAGCTGCTAATGCTGTCACTGTCTTGTCCTCGACCCCAGGAAGTAGGGGCCCAGCCCCCTCGAAGTGGCCTTCGGCTTAAGGTAGGAGAGCTGTCCGATGTAGTTTCAGGGGCACTGCTGTCAATGCTGGCCATGCCTAGTACCCCCAAAATGAATCAGTCTCAGAAATCAGGAGTACCTGAAGTCAGTCTCCAGCCTTCAGGACCAGCCTTCCCTCTGTGCCATCCCATAGGTTGTCGTACCTGTATGCTTCTTTTTGGGCCGCCCTGGGGACCCCCAACCTCGACCATTATAGGCTCCACGACTGCCAAGAGCTAGACGGCTAGGAACCTTCCCCTCAGACCGTGGAGTCAAAGCTGCCTCAGGAGGGAGACCCTCACAAGGGGAATGTGGGGAGCTTTCTGAGTAAGAAAATAGGATACTGGGATGAGCCCAGGAAAGGGCATAACAACATGACCACTCACCGCCCTCCTCCCTTCCCAGTGCCCCCACCTTACCAGGCACATTATTCTCTGTGAAGCCCTCAGTGGAACCTGGCCCAGCCCCTGCCACATTTCCTGGCTGAGCAGGACCTGTAGAGCCTGAAGTCAGAGGTTGCAGGGCCCCGGGGGCAGATGGAGCCCCGTGCTTTGAAGGAGATCTCTGGTTGGCTGTGGCTGGACGGCTAGATGAGTAGAAAGAACTCAGTGTCTGTGGCTTGTGTGTCTGGCTTTCTCGGTCCAAGAGTTTGTCTAAGATCTGAAGGAGAGACAAGCAGTAACATGACGTCCTTTATTTCCTAAAGTCTATTACCTTCCTTTCTTCTTGAAGCAGCCTAACGCTCCCTCCTCAGGAAGTCTTCCCCAGTTGTAACTACAGGATAACCTCCCAGCTTACATGTCTCGGAATCTTCCATAACACTTACCTGAGGACTGAATATACTGATATTCAATAAATATTGAAATAAATGAATGATTGACTTTATGCTCTCTGCTTCTCTTCTTCCACCTCATGCCCAAGCATACCTATAAGAACCATTGGTCTCTTGTTCTTTATGAGAAGTCTCCAGAAGTCTCTACTTACCTCCTACAGGCAAACCAGTACTTTTGTCATTGTACTGGAAACTTCTGAGAAAGATAGTGACATTTTGCTCACTCGCTGCCTGGCAAAAACCCAGTACCTCAGTCTCTTACCTTCTTGAGCTTGGCCTGGTCGTCCTTGTAAGTGATCATGAGTGCTAAGGCCAGGTCACCCTTCTCCCGGCGTGTGCCTTCACATAGGAGGGGATGTTCTGCCTCACTCACAGTTGTCTTCATGCCTGTGAGAGGATGAACAGTGGTCATGGCTCCAAAGACAGCAAAAGCATACAAGCCAGAGCCAGCCACCAGCTCATAAGAAAAAGGTTCCCACTGCTTATCATGTATACAGCCTTAGCTCTGTCTGCTTCACAAGACATTTGTAACCTGTTCTACTCCACAGGACTAAAAGGTGTACGCCACCACAGCCAGGCACATCCAAGTGCTTGCTTGCTTGCTACAATATCTCGTGTAGCTCACATTGGCCTCAAACATGCTATGTAGACAACGATGAAATGGACTCCTGAGCCTCCTGCCTCCACCTCCCAAGTACTGGGATTGCAGGCATAACCATTGAGTCTGGTATTAAAATTGACAATTTTCTGTCTAAAACTTCCTGATCTTTTAACCTACATTATATATTCTGTCACCTCCCTGAGACCTTTCTTTAGATTATTATTTTGTTGTGTTTTAAACACCCACCATATGTAGCACATATTTAAGTTTTATTTATCTTTATTTCTGTGTGTGTTTTGCCTATGTGCATGTGGACCATGTACTTGCAAAGCCCATGGAAGCCACAAGAGAGAACATTTTATCCCTTGGGAAATGTAGTTACAGATGGTTGTGAACCATCATGGGGGTGTTGGGAACTGAACCTGGGTCCTCTAGAAAAGCAGTAGGTGCTGAGCCATCTCTCTCTAGCACCTGCTCTGCATTACTGACTGTGTCATGAGAACTAAGTAGTTGGTTCACATGCCATCTTGACTTTCCCACTGCAACTCCTCAAGGCCTGATCCAGGCTTTGCTCAAGACAAGAGCATGGGCATGCGCAAGACAAGACACGTACCCAAGGCAGCAACTGCAGCTTCAAATCCCAGCTCCTCATCTCCAGGCATCTCGTTACACCAGTTGCGACTTGGGGGCCGGGATCCCGTGGGAGAAACCACTAGATGAAAATTGGGTTAAGTTAGGCAAACAAAAGTACCATAGGAAAGAATGCAAAGAAATCCAGGACCTACACCATTCAAGACCTACCCATGAAGCTGCCCGATGGGTCCTAAAGATGACTCAGCCAGAGTCTTAGAGATCTTGGTTTTCCTTTAAAAAAAACAACACAACTACCCTTCTCCCGCCAAGTTCTCCACTTACTGTAAGGGCAGGCACTATACCTGGAGCACAGAGAACGTCAAAAATGAAGCTGGCCAACATGAGAGGTAACACAGGCCGATAGTCACAGAGTGTGCCCTCCCGAAGTTCTTCTGCCCGGCACCGCATGGCACTCATTTCACTGGGACCCAGAGGGATCTTCTTGAGCAGAGCAGCCACCTCAGATTCCTGATATGCCAACTTTACCTGAAAGTACAGGAAGGAACTCAGACCACCTATACCTCAATGGAGGTCAAGGTGTAAGAATCTGCAATGATTAAGGAGAAGACTCGAATGGAACCTCTGACCTCCAAGGCCTTGGTAGAAGCAGGGGGCCGCTGTAGCTCCAAGGCAAACATGCCAACTCGGAAGGCCAGGTTGTGGTGCTCGGGGCGCTCACTTAGCACTGTCAATAGGAAAGCTGCCTTGGTAAGGGTGTTGGTAGCCACCCAGGTCTGACGGCTTGTGGATACCTTGTTTTTCTTGCCCTAAATGGAAGTGCAAAGAAAGAGTTGGACAAATGAGTCTGATTCACCTCAGTGGAAGTAGAAGGAGGCTCTCACTTGGGGTGGGGAACAGGAACAGGAATAAGTGGGGTCAGGAAAGTAGAGGAAGGAGGTCTCTCTCACCTTGGCAGGGGGCGGCTCTACCTTGAGGTCAGGTGGGTTGGCTAGCAGGTCCTGAGCAAGTTCCACAGTGAGATGGGAGGCCTCATTGCTGTAACCATGGGCATGAAGGGCCTCAGCACAGGCAAATAACACCTACAGAACATAGGACCGAAAGACTGAAGGCTTCCCTTGGAGAACATCACACCTGACTATGTAGTACATATTCCTAAAGCACTGGTTCCATGCTTATCCTGGGCATACCATATGAGTTCAGTCTGCTTACAGACACCACCAACATTCAAGATTATGTGGTAACAAGTATTGCTGAGAAAGGGCACTCGGGACAGCGGTGCACTGCTACTCTTATTTGTGACAGGGGTCAACTCAGGTACAGTAGGCTAGGGGAGTTGGCAAAGGCTGTGGGAAGCTCAGAAGGAGACTTCTCAGAAGACAAAGTCTGTTTTATTTTATCTGAGCCAGGATCTCTCTATGTAGCTCAAAATGCCTCCAACTGGAGATCCTCCTGTCTCAACCTCCCAAGTGCTGAGATCACAGGCATTTGCCACCACACCAGCTGGCAGGGAGGGGATTCTGAGTTCATCAACTTTATGTCCCTATCTTTAAGGTCTCTAAAACCTAAAGAAGGAACAAGAGCTAACCAAGCCTTGTGAGAAGAGAATTCCAGGCAGAAAGGCCAATTTGGACCTAAGTATATAGGCAAGAGGGAGCGTGGTAAGCTCCAGGAATAAGTGAACTACACAGAGGATGAAAGACAAAGTCAACCCTGGAGAAACTGGCAAAAATCAGACAGAGTGGAGCCCCACAGTCATGCCAAGGACTTCATCTTTATTCTAAGGGCAGCAAGCAACCACTGAAGACTTTTAAGTAATACACTGACACAGTATCTGAAAACTATCCAGAAAAGCATCAATGTGGAAGCAGCAGAGAGGACAGACTGCAGACCAGGATGCCAATTAGAACAGTCTACAAATGCTAACAGTCATCTACTCCTCTTGACCCTTCCAGCTAGAGCCACTGGGCCTCTTGTGATTCCAAAGGAACCCCCCCCCCCCAACTTCAGTCCCCTTACCTCCATTCGGCTCTCCTGTTCCAGTGGCTTCAACCCAGCAAACAGATCGTGTTCCTCCCCAGTCCCACCCTCGGCCTTCTCCTCCTCGCCTCCAGCCCCATCCTGAGCATTCAGGTAATATGCTTGGTAGTCATCATCATCCTCTCCAACTGTAGGAGCCGCTTCTTTGGTTTTGTGGAGCCCACTACCGCTGTCATCTGTGGAAGGGAGGTCATCTCGGGTACAGACCTCCCCAGGCAGCAGGCTAGGGTGGTCAGTAGAGGCTGTGGGAGGCTCAGGTCCTTCTGAAAAGTATACACCAGCATCTTCCTCGTAAGTATCTGGGGGCTCGGGAAGGAAGGTGGAAGGTCCTCGGGAGCCAACTGGTGGAGGACAGGGTGGAGGACTCTCAGGAAATCCACCAAAGGTGCTGGCCTCTGCACCCAGGGCCAGGCTGCTATCATCCAGGCTCATCTCTGCCAGGTCTGGTTCCAGGGAGCTGTCTTCACTGCTTAGCCGCCGTTTGCTCCCACTGCCTGCTGAGCTCTTGCCCCCACTGCCAGTCCCACCCAGTATCTTGGCCTTACCCCCACCTGGACCCATTTTATGCAGAACCTTATCTCCTCCTTCAGTAGAAAGGCGGCGGGGACCCCGCTGTGAGGAGACCCCCTCACCCAATCCTTTGCGTTTAGCCCCAGGTTCCTTGGGCCTCACAGCTGGCTCAGTAGGAAGAGGTCGGGGTCGGGACTCTTCCAGGCACCCAGATCGAGGGGCTCCTGGCCTAGCAGGCAGGGCCCGGGCCCAGCACAGGGCTAGCTTCCGGTCAGTGCCACTGTAGGTAACACCAGGAAGGGGGTAGGCCTCTTCCCAGTTAAAGTAGCAGGCCTCCACTGCTGGCCGGAAGCCAGGGAAGAGCTTCTCCAGGGTCTTCTTGTGCTGTCCCCGCTTGACATTCTCAATCACCTTCAGTTGCCACTGGCGCAGCTGTGCACACAGTTCCCGGCGGCTGTGGAAACAAAGGGCAGGAGGCTACTAAAGGGATGACAAGCAGTCTGCACTGCGAGTGAAAAGGAGGAGATAAGATAGAAAGGCATAGAGAAGGGTACCGTGGGGAGAGACTGCAGAAGAAGAAGAAAGCCTGTCAGAAACAGGACTCACAAATCTCTGGTAACCCCAGTGCTAAGCTCGTCGCATTTCTCCAGATGAGAGAAATCCCCATATTCAAGATCAGTGTCCAGGCTGGCCCGGGCTGGCCTTGTCAGAATGTGGTGATCCTGGGGAAGACTCACCGCTGAGGGCTGAGGGCAGGGTCCAGCACAGCTAGCCTCCAGAGTGTGACCATCTCATCACACATACTTGCACATGCATGGGCTGCTACCTCTGACTGGCCATTGCTACGGCCTGTGTGACCACTGGCACTGCTGTGTGAAGCTGAGGTACGCACACTGTACCACCAGCCTGTTATCTGGAGACAAAGAGAACTGTGAGGTATACCATAGCTCAGAAGATGAAAGAAGTCCCTCCCCTCCTCCAAGTTCCTGTCAAAAAAAGGAGACTAGCCGGGCGGTGGTGGCGCACGCCTTTAATCCCAGCACTCAGGAGGCAGAGGCAGGCGGATCTCTGTGAGTTCGAGACCAGCCTGGTCTACAAGAGCTAGTTCCAGGACAGGCTCCAAAACCACAGAGAAACCCTGTCTCGAAAAACCAAAAAAAAAAAAAAAAAAAAAAAAAAGGAGACTAAGATAAGAGAAGGGAAAAAAAGAAACTACCACACAGCTCCCAGTCCTGTGGTGTTACCTGTTCATAGGTGAGGCACTGGTCAGTGAGGATTTCCAGCAAGGGGGCAGCATTGCTGTCCCTCCGCTTGAACATTTCTCGAACAATGCTGAGCAGGTTCCAGACACCCTCAGGCTCTCGGCCCCTCAGGGGGCGCAACAGACATGCCCATTCAGCAGCAGCAGGAGGTTCCGTGGAAGACAGATACATAGAGTTTACATCACTGTGAAATGAACAGAGAGGATGATGATTCGGTAGGGCTGAATGAATGGTGCTACAACAGAGTAGGGCTTTGATCTAAAGGGGATCCTGACCCAAAATATGGAGTAGAGTGGGGAAGGACACCTGAGACAAAATTTTTGACCTTTCTCTACATCTGCATCAGTATGATCACCCAAAGCAGAAAAAAAAAGACCGCTGGCTCCACCCAGCTCGGAAAGCACTCTGAGTGCCCACAATCATCATCAAACATGATTTATTCCTGACACCTGCATGCAGGTACCGTGCCAACGGAGGATGAGAAGGTGGGAGACACCAGCATTAACAGAGCGGAGATCTCTCAGTGGCCTGAGGAAGTACCTACAGATTCAGTATGCAGAGATCCGACTTACCTGAAGACCACAGGGGACGGGCCACAGAACTTGTGCAGCGTCTTCTTTATGTTGTCGGTGAGCGTGGACTCATCCAGATACCATGTGCTCTGGTCTGAAGCTGAGGGTCCTGCTGTAGGGTCTGGGAATGACAGGGAAGCAGTCACCTACTGATAAGGACTCATTCACCTAACAACAAGGAGCCTTTTGTAAGTGATGCTCTGTGCTCACTTTCTCTCCACACTCACCGGGAGCTCCACACACTGTGTTGATGGCTGTTGACTGGGAGGAGAGGAGTTCATCGAGGAGACGCTGAGCTGTAGGGAGTATCTGAGGGAACAGGGACAAAGGCAAAGAGAACAAGGCACATGTGAATCCAAGAGGGCTGAGCCTAATGAGAAGGCTGATACAAAGCCTGAAAGCCAGCAGTGGGAAGATGTGCCAACCTCACCCACCTGCTGAGGGAGCTCACTGATAAGGTACTGAGCAAATTTCTGAAGCTGGTCCCTTTGTAGCCGAGACAGGGACTCTGAGACTGGAGCCCGCAAACAGACAGCAGAAGCCTGAAAGAGCAAAGAGAGATAGGAGTGCCTGAGAGAAGGTTTAGGAGCTAGAGCTGGACAGAGGTGGGCAGAGGGGAGGTAAAGGGGCTCACATTGTGGCCAGGCATGCAGCAGAGAAGGGGGGAATAGAGCGTAGGATAGGGCCAGGATAAATTGGGAGGGCCTCACGTTGTGAATGCGGAAGAGACAGAGTGCCACGACATGGGTGCACCATTTGGCCCCAGCCCCACAGGTACAGCTACAGGAAGTGACCCGGCAGCGATCAAACATCACAGCCACATTGTAGGCCCCTTTGGGAGGGACCATCTGTGGTGGCACCACTGTAGCACTCAGATGGAACCCTAGGGAGAAATAAGGGTGTGATCAGAAGTAGCCACCGAGACCAGAGTCTCTGACCTCACTTAACCCTGCCACACACTTATACAGTTAATTCCACATGTTCTGTATGTTTGTTTGCTTTGAATTTTGCCTCTGTTTCCTGAGTGCTGGGATTAAAGACACATGTAACCATGCCCGACCGCAAAGATCAGTGATGAGAGGAACAAGGTTAGCACAAGGCATATGGAACCTTACCTATCTGCAGTGGGTCTTTCACAGCCCTCATGCGGAACAGCTGATCCCCTCGCTGGAACTCATCTGCACTGCCATTGGCGAGGCATGAATACAGACTGCAGGAAGAAGAGGTCATGGCCACCACCCAACAAATAACCTTCCTCAGACACTGAGAGACCACCAAGTCCTAGACAACTCTCTCCCTTAACACTCCTTGGGGGAAATCCCAGGCACTCCCCTTTCCCTTATCTTCCTCTTAGCAGTTCCAACTACAGTATCTCTTTTGTTCTGCAGAAATCCCAGCGGCCAGTCTGAGCTACCAGAACTCCAATGCCCATTATCAGTTCTCTGGACTCACCGAATGTCCTCTTCATTTTCAGGGAAGCTCCAGAAAGCAATTCGAAGTTGGAGTTGTTCAGGCACTGGAGGATAAACTTTCTCCACCACTTCAAATGGGATGTGAAACGCCACCTGCTTTGCTGACAGCTCCACCAATGGGATTACCAACCCATCTTCCAAAACAAAGGTCGGGGTGGTGGAAGAGAAAGGGCCATAATTACTTGGTACCAGTACCACACCCTGGGTACCTGTGTACACACACCATCTTCTTAGAAATATATATTTTGAAGGCTTTTTTGTTTTTTATCTTTTGGGGTTTTATTTGTTTCTGTTTTCAAGACAGGGTTTCTCTGTGTGGGTTTGGCTGTCCTGGAACTTGCTCTGGACCAGGCTGGCCTCAAACTTGAAAACCCCCTGCCTCTACCTCCTGAGTTCTGGGATTAAAGGAGTACATCACCATACCCTATATTTTAAGTTTAAATTTTATTTTTTTCAATCGTGTGTCTGTATGTGGGCTTGTGCATATGCGTGCAGGAGTCGATGCAGACCAGAAGTCAGGAGTTACAGGGTCATGAGCCAAATGGGTGCTGGGAACTGAATGAAGGTCCTCTGCAAGAGGAGCAAGCGCTCTTAGCCTCTGAGCCATCTCTCCAACCAACCCACCCCCTTCTTGTCAGAGTAGAAGAACCTTAAAACTCCTTTCGAGAGAGGGGAGCTGGGCAGTCTCCAGCCACACACAGTCAGCTGGCCACCTCAGGAGCAGAACAGTAGATAGCAGAGAGAGGTCTAGGAAACTCCAAGCCAGACAGGTGTCTTCTAGGACTCTCACAGGCTTCAACACCGAATTTCCCACACCCTCCATTTAGGTTCACATTACATTGTACTGTGTCACTGCCATTCACCTCTGATTGCCTTTTTACTTATCACTTTTTCTCTAAATGACTGCAGGCCTCCATCTAAGGAGAAAACATGAGCCAGAACTCAGAATAATTACTTAGGGATCTCAAGAAGCAGAAGAGCCTACAGGGCCTCTTGGAACCTGAAGACTGACTTCCCATCCTGGAAGCCAGGAGGAGATAGTTATCCCAGGGCACCTGGCTGTTGCTCCTGAAATCACCTGGAGTAGGATGTAGTTAGCACTTGAGAGTTTTCTACACTGTTTTAAGAAAAAGCAGTAACAGCATAACAGGCTGCAGATCTCACAGCAAACAGCTGTATTAGAAAATGGATTAAAAAAATAACAGAACAGAAAAGAGCCTTTCAAAAACAACTGCAAGCCTTTTTTGAGTAAGCAACTGAAGGTAGCTGAGGAAGGCATGGGGGTAGAAATGGTATATCAGGCCAGGTCTGGAAGGCTGTGGACAGGGGGGTCAAGACGTGCATAGACTGTACAGCCGGATCCTGTCTCAGGAGGAAGGCAGGCAGGGAGAAAGGGAAGAAAAAGGGAAAAGACTTTAACCTATGCAGGAGGGCTTCAGTATTTGAGAATCCTGACTGCCATGCCTTCATTTGCTTCCCCCAAAGTTAGAGAATTTGAAGCCCCCAGACAATCCATACTCTCAAATATGAAAGAAGCAAAAGGGTCACAAAAGATTCACACTGAGCTGCCTGTGACCTGTGTTTATGTGTGCATATGCACACAGACAAGTGGCATCTCTTCAACTGAAGCTGGGTACTACCACTCCTAAAAAGTGACACAGGCAAATCTGTCTCCGTCCTAAAGGGGCACCTGCACAACAGCTTGCAGAACAGGTCTTTTGGAATAGCCTGGCTGGAACACATAAATTAACCCTTTCAACTACGGAAGAAAGCCAGCCTGACCTGAGGCCCAGAGAAAAACTGCCTTGGGCAGAGCAAGGGAAAGATGTGATGATCCCTGAGCCTGAGAGGCTTCCCTGTCTTCACTCTCCTTTCCATTCCCTCTAACAAAGCAAGATTCTTCACAGCACGAATCCATAACTTTACTGGAGACCAAGAATGAATGAAACACAAAAGAAAGGTGCTCCGTGAGGAGAGTTCCAAGATAATTATCGTTCCCCCTCCTGCCCAGACCTCAGATAGGAAGTCCAAGGCTCCCACTCTCTGGTCCCAGCCTTGGCTTCTGACAGATGCCAGGAGCAAACCTCTGGTTTAATCCTATGAATTATGGCATCTCCTCTCACTGGCAAGTTCACTTCCACTTTCCTCTTGGTGGAATCCTTTCTTGGTGCAGCTTAGGAGGAGAGAGCAACATCCTGGAAGCGAAGCAACCAACGCATCACCCCACAGAGTGACACACCTCAAGTGGTAACTTTCGCACGGTCCACGCCTAACCACATTCTCTTCTGCCTGTCTACTTCTGGTTTACTAAAGGCCAAATTCCGCTAATATTCTTAAAACAGAAAAGGGATATTTTCCCATATTCGCTCTCTAAGGCGTAAAGGAATAACAAAAGGTCTTTCTGGCCAACCCAGGATGTTCTCTGCCACTACACAAACTTGCGTGAGCGCGCGCGAATGAGCGCCTACGGGTTTTCTCTCTCTCTCTCTCTCTCTCTCTCTCTCTCTCTCGTCCTCCCCTTTCTCCCTCCCTCCCCATCTTTCCCTCTTTCTTTCTCCTCACTTCTCCCTTCGCCTATGCTGTCTCTCTACTGTGAAGATGCCACCCCAGCCCTGGAAGGACAGAAAAACGAGTCTAGAAGTCTGCTCTCAGCTTGGGACAGCTCCCGGTCCGGACAGCTCCCAGGCAAGGCCCAAGCGGGGTTTGCCTGCTTCCCTCCCCCTCGCAGCCTTCCCCCGCTCATCCTCACCTCGCATTCTGGTACCGCCACTGCCACCTCCGCCACCGCCTCCAGTGGGAGAATTGGGCCCGGCTGACTGTTTGCGCCATCCTCGCCAGTTCTGGCAAAGGCTCTCGGCCTCGGAGATGAACGAACAGAGTGAATCCTCCTCAAAGCGGTCGGAATCCTCGAACGAGAAGCGCTCGCCGTCCTCCCACTCCGCGAACATCAGCTCCATGGGGCCCGCACCCCCCGGGGCCGGGTCTCCCCCCGCGGATCCGGGGCCTGGGCCGCCGGCCGGGGACTGAGGGGAGGCCCGGGGCCTGAGGGGCGAGCCGGGGCTGGGGGTGGCCGGGGCGCTCAGGGCGGCCGTGCCGGGCGAGGATCTCGGGCCTGGGAGGGACGCCGGGACAGGCCTCACCCAACAGCGAGGTGCGAGCGGGGATTGTGGCCAGTCTGCGAGACTCGAGGCCCGGACGAAGCGCTGGGCGGTCAGGGCCTCTAGGCGGCTGCGGCGCCGCCTCCCCCATCAGCTGATCCGAACTTCCGGCCGCGCCGGCCATCACCACTTCCGCCCTCGCGTGCTCCGGGCCTGGACCGGGTACGGGCGGGTGTAGGGGACACGTGTGTGCACTGCCTGCTGTTTTCTCGAGCCTACCCTCACCCACAGCTCCCAAAGGAATACTAAACAGCCACAGATTCCAGCAGTTACTTGATGCCCACAATGCCCCCAAGGAAGAAACAGCCGCCGTTCACGTAGAGAATCTCAGGCTGTCAGGGGATAGTGCAAGTGACCATTGGCTAGGTTATTGTCACGCCCCGGGATAGCCCTGAGCCCGCATCGCCTTCTGGGAGTTGCAGTCCAGAACCTAAAATCCAGCCACTTTCTAGAGTCTAAGGGGGAGCGCCAGGAAAGAAAGCTTGTCCTTTTCCTAGATACTGCCTTTGAATCTAAAGATTTTTAGTGTGTGTGTGTGTGTGTCTGTGTGTATGTGCGCGCGCGCGCGATGTAAGCCTTTTATCAGTCTAGGGAAGTTCATGGGTGCCCTCCACCTCGCCTGATTGTTTATGAATTACACACTAATTAGGTTTAAATACAACTACAAAGACTTTAATAAAACAAACTTGTAACATAGTACTGTTTATTTGTACAGTAAACACCAAGACCGGGCAGAGTATTTAATTAATTGATAATGTTTACCTAGCATTGACAAGTCCCTGGGTTTTATGCCTAGCCACCCCCCCCCAAATTATTTCATATGGACACTAATGCTACTGTCGATTGTTTCCTATAACCTTGATTGAAATGCTAAATTTCAGCTATGGTTAGATGTATTTCTCCTCATCCCAGTTAAGAGAATTCTTACCACACTACTGAGAATCTACTGACCCTAGGTTTAGACTCCTTAATCTAAAATTCTCAAAAACTGAATTTCTTCATATAACTAAAAGATCCAGCTTGCAGAGCCAAGCAGTAGTAGCGGAATACACAATTATGGGAAAATGTAGCTATTGAGGGTCACGGAGGAAAGACCCCTCTTTACTTCAGTAATTATCACACTAGACCACATTTAATGCCATCAACTAGAAGGAAAGGGTTAGCTTGATTATGCCTGAGGAGGCAGAGCATAGGTAAAACCCTACACAATGACTCCTACTATTAGGGAACAGTAAATACCTTCAGCAAGCAGTAGACAAATAGAAGAAAAACCCAGTAACTTACAATGAGGTTAATTCTCTGCTGAATCTTAGCTCTACCATGTGGGAGGATTAGTGGAAAGACACGGGGCTATTAGGACAGATAGATGATAATCAGCTCTGCCCAACTATTTAGTAAGAGAAAATAGTTCCAGGAGGGTGTGTGTGGACAGATTTTATCTTCAATTTGGACTGTAGTCAGGTAAATATTAAGTTTATAACATAGCGCTGCTTATTGATAATTAAGCAAGACCAGGAAGAACATATAATTCTTTGGTGATGTTTGCATCCTTAACATTTATTTTTATTTTATGTGCTGCATTGGTGTTTTGTCTGCACATCTGTGTGAGCATGTCAGATTCCCTGGAACTAGAGTTACAGACAGTTGTGAGCTGCCATGTGGGTGCTGGGGATTGAACCTGGGTCCTGCGGAAGCTTAGCCAGTGCTGTTGACCACTGAACCATCATCTCTCCAGCCCCAATGTTTGCACTTTTTAAAGCAACTTTTAAAAAAAGATTTATCTTTTTGTTTTTTTGAGACAAGTTCTTTATGGCCTTGGTCAGAGGTCTGTTTGCCTCCTAAGTCCTGGGACAAAAGGCAGCATGTACCACCATACAGGTTGATTTTGTTTGCTTGTTTAGTTTTTCAAATCAGGGTTTCTCTGTGTATCTTTGTCTGTCCTAGAACTCACTCTGTAGATAAGGCTGGTCTTGAATTCACAGAGATCCACCTGCCTCTGCCTCCCAAGTGCTTGTATTAAAGATGCGTGCCACAACAGCCTACCTACCATACAGGTTTTTTTTTTTTTTTTTTTCTTTTTTTGATTTTTCGAGACAGGGTTTCTCTGTAGCTTTTTTGGTTCCTGTCCTGGAACTAGCTCTTGTAGACCAGGCTGGCCTCAAACTCACAGAGATCCGTCTGCCTCTGCCTCCCGAGTGCCATACAGGTTTTTATCGTGTGTATCTGTCTGTAAGTGCACTTGAAAGCTCCAGAACAGAATGTCAGGTCTCCTGGAGCCAGTTATAGGCAGTTGAGGTACTATGGTTGCTGTGGAACCCAATGCCAATCCTCTGCAAAAGTAGCAAGCACCTTTAAATGTAGAGCCATCTCTCTACCTCCCAAAAACTATTCTTTTTTTTTTTTTTTTTTTTTTGGTTTTTCAAGACAGGGTTTCTCTGTGGTTTTGGAGCCTGTCCTGGAACTAGCTCTTGTAGACCAGGCTGGTCTCGAACTAACAGAGATCCGCCTGCCTCTGCCTCCCGAGTGCTGGGATTAAAGGCGTGCGCCACCACCGCCCGGCCCAAAAACTATTCTTAATTATACAAATCAAAATATATCTACAGGACGTCTGTGTCATAAGTTTATGTACTTTCTTCAGGAATACTTTGGACAGACTATTTTATTTTTTTGAGACAGGGTTTCTCTGTGTAGCTTTGCTGTCCTGGAACTCACTCTGTAGAGCCTTAAATTCACAGAGACTCACCTGTCTCTGCCTCCTGAATGCTGGGAATAAAGGTGTGCCACCACTGCCCAGCTGGACAGACTATTCTTGAAGTATGCACTCACTGAATTCAGCTGAAGGCAAAAAAGCTCTGCATACACAGGGATTTCACCACCACATCTGTATTTAAAAGCAAAAGCACTAAATGGTGTAAAGAACTTGGAAGGCAACAAAGGCCTCCATACTTGTTCAAGAGCATATCCGGTCCAGGAAGTAGTGGAGGATGCATTAACCCCAGCACTTAGGAGGCAAAAGCAGGCAGATCTCTGAGTTATTTGAGGGCAGAGAATTTCCAGGACAGCCAGTGCTAAACAGAGAAACCCTGTCTCAAAAAAACAAACCAATACAAACAAAATAATAATAAAAAGAAGAGCATATCAGGAAACAAAGCACTTGCAAAGTCTAGAGTACAGGGCTCAAGAAAGGGTTAGCTCTGTGGTTCAGTGCTTGTCTAATGCTGGGAAAGGCCAAGAGGTTCATCTTCGGGATGGGGGTTGGCTATGAGGAGGGAGTATCTCTTTTTTTTTTTTTTTGGTGTTTTTCGAGACAGGGTTTTTCTGTGGCTTTGGAGCCTGTCCTGGAACTAGCTCTGTAGACCAGGCTGGCCTCGAACTCACAGAGATCCGCCTGCCTCTGCCTCCCGAGTGCTGGGATTAAAGGCGTGCGCCACCACCGCCTGGCTGAGGAGGGAGTATCTCATGAGAAAAAATGGCCATGGTTCATTCACAAGAGCAAAATTAAGTCCTTTGACTCATTTTATTCTTCAAAAACCCTAACATGCCTCTGGATAGCATTCAGAAATGAATTAAATGAATGATAGTTCATTTAAAATGTCTCTCCATTTTCAGCTGAGGTGAGATTTGTTGGGAAATCTCTGTAATAACTTGGTCATTTTGTGGGGAGGTAAACTCTCAGACTGCTCCAGAGTCTCGTGGATTGACCTCATCTTCCTGGCTTCCTGAAAACACAACAGAAAGAAAAATAACAGTTCTTCAGTTTACTATGCCCTAGACCCATAAATTTTTATAATACTCCAAACCCCAAGAGACCCTGCCTCAAAGAATAAAGTAGAAGAGAAATGGAGGAAAATTCCAGGCAGTGAACTCTGGTCACCACACAACACTGGTGTCCCCTGCATATTCGAACACGCATGAACTTACATCCACACCCCGGAATGAAGAAAGAAAAAAAGGGGGTTTTAGGACCTCCACACATATGCCCCTGCATATTTGAAGATGCACGCACTTACTTACACACACACACACACCCCACACACCCCCACACCCCGGAATGAACAAAGAAACAAAAAGGGGATTTAGGACCTACAAATGCTTGTGTCACCTGAAACTATTATTTTGGTTATCAAGTTCGTTTAAGATCAGCCATCGTCCCTTTAATCCCAGCATTCGTGAGGCAGAGGCAGACGGATCTCTTTGAGTTCGAGGCCAGCCTGGTCTACAGAGCTAGTTCCAAGACAGGCTGCAAACCTACAGAGAAACCCCATCTCGAAACAAAACAAACGAAAAAAGGTCAACTATCGTCAAAACTTAGCTTTTCTCACTTTTGCGAGGGTGAGATGAATGAGAATCTCTTTCCATAACTTAGCTCAAGGCAGTGGGAATCATTCATTTGATTTCCTTTTCTCTTCCCAAGAAGGCACCCTAGGGGCTAGCTGTCACCTGAGCTCTGGAAGAACAATCGAAGAAGTCCTGGATCTCTTTTTTGCACGCCTCGTCGCGGAATTCATTCTGTTTCCAGCAAGCCATCATCATCGACATCTCTGTGATACAGGTCGCCTCTGGAAGGGAAGAACTGGAGGACCTTCAGTCACCGGCTGACCTTATATCTCTCCCGCACGCCTACCCAGCCACCCCCGCTCCCAGTGCTCACCGCCCTTCTCTCGGCGTCTGTTCCCGACAGAGTTAGCTAGGATAAGAGGCTTGTTGGGTTTCAGGACAGGTTTCCCTGGGTTCGCAAACCGCGCCAAGCGGCCGCGCAAACTGGGAGTCGCCATTTTGCAAGGCGTTCCCAGTAGGCTCCGCGCGCTGTGCGTGACCCATCTTGACCCTTACGCTCTTGGCGTGCGGCCCACGGAGAGACGTGCGGACGCTTTCCTTGTCTTGGCCTCAAAGCATCTCCAGGCTCCAACCCTGTCCGACCCACGCTAGGATGCTGTTGTGCGCCGTCCCGGACCATGCCTTTGCGGACTCGGGGAGCAGGCAGGACGCTTGGGCTCCGCGTCGGAGGCTGCCACCTGCTGAGTGCTGTGTCGGCGCAGGCCAAAGGGAAGGCGTCGGATCCCCTGGGCCTGGCGTTAAGGTTGTTGGGTTGGAAAAGATTGTTTTTTACAAACCTCTAAGAGTGGCTGATTTTTAAAACTCTTAGAACCATTCTAAAACCTCAAGGAGAATTCGGCTTGTTTGTTTTACTAATTATAACTGCTGTGTAGGTGCTGTTTATTCGTTTGGAATGACCACGCCGTAAGGTGGAAGATTGTAATATTTATGAATAACATTATATATATATATAATATTTAACATTATTATATTTACTTATATCATTCCCATTTATAGAACTGGATCTCCAGTTGTTGTTGACTTTTAGCTCTTTACAAAACCAAATCCAGAGATGTGCCAGACACCCAAAATAAACTCCCAAGACATTTCTGCTACTGGAAGTGGAATCCAGCAATCATGTAGTTCATATGATTTCTACTTTAGGGCACGATGTACTGCGTGGGTACATTCATATTAAAATTGTTTACACGGATGTTCGGAATGCTCCCTGAATGACCGACACGGATGACTTTTCTTCCAGAGTTTTCCCTCTCCTGCCGCTCTACCCAGCACCCACCACAGTCTGAATCTTTGTTTGTGACCTTATCTACCCCAACATCTGCTTTGAAAGGGTAGCTCCATGGTTAAGAGTGCTTCTGGCTCTTATAGCGACTTAAGAGTTTGGTTCCCAGCATCCATTTCGCAGGGCTTACAATCGTCTGTACCTCCAGCTCCCTCAGGGATGTTCTCTTCTGGCCTTCATAGGCAACACACAGACAGACACACACCTAAAGAATATTTTTGAATATCTTTTTTTTAAAATACATTTAAAATGAGAGGAGCAGACTTTGTGCATCTTGTTTATTGCTAAATCCCCAGTGTTTAAAATAGGTGTCATGCCAAATGTGTGGCATATGCCTGTAATCCAAGCACACTTGGGTCTGAAGCCAGGCTACATTACATAGCCAGTCATCAGGCAAGGCAGGGACACATATGACCCTGCCTCAAAAAAAAAAGTTAAACGAATAAATGTTTACCATTATTTTTTTACAAGTCTGCAATTTAATCATCCCCCATCCTCAAATGTTAAGCAATAGAGGCCAGCAAAATAGCTCACTGGGTGAATAAAGGTGCTGCCACTAAGCCTGATGATATTCGTTCAGTCCCTGGGACCACATGGTGGAAAGAAAATTGAACTCTTGCAAATTATTTTCTGACATACACATGTACAGGGTAGAACAAGCTACCACACACATACATGTAATAAGTGTAATTTTAAAAAAGTAATCAAATAGAAGACACTATGTAAAAAGCAATTTATTATATAAGATGAATCTTGAGATAATAAAAAATAGTAACACTTGCCATCAGCCTTGTGTTCTACCCCATATTCTGGTAAATAAAAGACTCCTATCAGAAACTTCTACCACTAGTACCCATGACCTGCAGCAAATACTTGGTGCTGTACACATAGCTGAGCCCACAAAAGGAAAAAAAAAAATCATTTTGCTTGCTTTCTCCATATGGAAAGTAAAGCTTTGTCATTGGTAAATATGACGTGGCCACTCACAGTTCTTCCCTTTGGGAAATGTAGCACCTGATTTACCCTGGTCTTGTGACTATAACATGATAGGATAAAGGACAGTCTGGGTAGCACTTAGCAAAAAGCAAGCTTGATTGTCCAGCAACAACCATTTATGAATAACAGGCTCACCTGGTGCATAAAGTGCTAAAGAACCCAGGCAGTGGTGGCACACACCTTTAATCCTAGCACTTGGGAGGCAGAGGCAGGTAGATCTCAGTGAGCTCGAGGCCAGCCTGGTCTACAGAGTGGGTTCCAGGACAGGCTGCAAAGCTACAGAGAAACCCTGTCTTGAAAGACAACAAAAAAAGTGCTAAAATACTCATGCGAGCTGCGGGTCCTGTACTTTGTATAACCATCACTTACCTTTCTTGTTGCTCATATGCTATCTGAGTTCTAATCTTGATTGCACTTGTCTAAGTTACTTTGCTATAGGAATATCTATCTATCCTCTTTCTCTTTTTTTCTCTCTCCTCTTTTTCTCTCTCTGACAAGATCTCATTATATAGCTCTGGCTGGCCTGGAACACTAACTAGACCAGGATAGTCTCAAACTCACAGAGATCCACTTGCTTCTGCCTCTCAAAGTACTAGAATGCTGAAACTTAAAGTGTGTGCAACCATGCCCATCTACACACACACACACACACACACACACACACACACACACATCTTGCTATTGTATATTGTAGCCCTGGCTTACTAGCACTCATGAACTCACCTCTCTGTGATACTTTTTAAAACATCTTTTCTTCTTGTTCTCTATAAGAGACCAAACAGGTTAAAAATTTTCATGCTACTATGAAGGCATTTTTAACTAAATAAAGGTCTGGGAGTATAACTCAGAGCCAGAGCACACGCTTAGCATGCACAGGGCCTTGGGGTCCTACTCTCCGCCCCCCCCCCACACACACACAAAAGAAGAAGAAGAAAAAACTTTAGAAATGTAATTTCAACCTTTGCTTAAACTTTTCTTGGTCACATCCTTAGATATCACAATGGTTTGTTTTTTTTGTTTTTTGAGACAGGGTTTCTCTGTAGTTTTTGGAGCCTGTCCTGGAACTAGCTCTTGTAGACCAGGCTGGCCTCGAACTCACAGAGATCCGCCTGCCTCTGCCTCCCGAGTGCTGGGATTAAAGGCGTGCACCACCACCACCCAGCCAGATATCACAATGTTAACCGTGAAGCCTGGCTGCTAAAGGGTCTAACATGCATATGTATCTATCTGTATAGATATTCACAGGAACCTGCAGTTTACAACCATATACTGATAAACCATGAGATCTCTTTAGTGATAATGCAGTAACACAATAAGCATAGCTCTAAGGTCCAAGGCATTCTTTGTTATAACCCCAGGAAATACTCATCTCCTGGGTAAGCTACAGCAGTAGACAGTTGGTCTGCATCTGATATGTATGGGTGTTTTGCCTGCATGTATGTCTGTGTAGCATACTTGCACCTGGTGCCCAGAGGCTAAAACAGGGATTGAACCCTCTGGAACTGGAGTTAGACAGTTGTGAGCTGCTATGTGGGTGCTGGGAATCACACCTGGGCCCTCTGGAAGAGCAGCCAGTGCTCTTAACAGTGGAGCCATCTCTCCAAGCTGAAAGCTGAAGTTTTTATTTAGCTAGCCACTTATGGTGGCTTAAATCCCTTGCCATTTATTTATTTATTTATTATGTATACAATATTCTTTCTGTGTGTATGCCTGCAGGCCAGAAGAGGGCACCAGACCTCATTACAAATGGTTGTGAGCCACCATGTGGTTGCTGGGAATTGAATTCAGGGCCTTTGGAAGAACAGTCAATGCTCTTACCCTCTGAGCCATCTCTCCAGCCCCCTCCCTTGCCTTCTTCAGTCTCTTTGAATTGGGCCGGTTTCATAAAAGGAAAAAAAAAATCTCAATACTAGGGTTGCAGCTACTCAGTCAGCAGACTGCTTGCTTTCCTAGAACCACAAAAAACCCAGAAACTCAGCAACATAAAACTGTCTGAAAAAATGTGAGTAATGAATTGAATAGATCTTTCCAGCCCTACAACAGGTTAGCTACTTAATCTGTTCATGAGAGAAGGACTTCCAAATATACCCCGAACAAGAAATCCAAGCAGTAAGAATGATGGAGATGGTTGTAGATCTTCCCTGGGTTTGTGGAAATAGTCTAAAGTCAGAAAGAAAGGGCCACTTAAAATTATGATGTTTGATTTTAAAGACTGTGCAAGTATCTTAAAGTAACATGAAGAGCTGGGCATAGTGTTGCACACCTACAGCCCAGCTTCTTAGAGGCCGAGGTCCAGGAACTGGCGGCTAGCTTAGACCACAACCCCAGTTTTGCCTCTCCACCAGTGAAACAGCTGATAAGAAAAGCAAGATGAGGAAAAGACACTCTTGAGAAAGGTACTAAATGACGGGCGTTTTAGATCCCAGCCTGACCCATCCTGTCCATATCTGAAATGATGAAATCCCTAGAGGTGAGAAGCATACTGGAGTCAAATGGGTGCTTCAGCTGCTCTACTACCATAGACTGAGATACTAGCTCCATACCATTCAGGCACAGTGGAGAGGGCTAGGGTACCTGCCTAGCATTCTCAAAACCTCAAGTTCCATCCCCAGTACAGGGCAGGAGAATCAGTGAAGACATCAAGGTAGACGATATTCACTAAAGGTTACAGTGGATAGGCCTTTGGTGCCACAGTAAAAGTCTCCAGACGTCTTCCACGCTAAAGGCTCTTGCAAGGGCAGTTAGAGATTTTTATTCCTTTTCATGAAGATCTGATGTACATAATCCCAAAATTTCCTCTGCTGTGTTTCATTGTTGTGGATCATAGCAGTGAGAGCTTCCCCCTGATAGAGACCTTGCCAATAATCTTGTAGCCACATTTCCTTCCAGCTGAAATGACAAAACAGGAGAGCAGTGAATTAGGGAACCACAGCGATAGCAAAGAAATCATAAGCAGGACTGGGCAGTGGTGACACACACTTTTATTTATTGTTTTTAAATCAAAACCCAGACTTAGGGTCTTTTTTCTTTTAAGTTTATTTATTTATTTAGTATACAGTGTTCTGTCTACATGTATGCCTGCAGGCCAGAAGAGGGCACCAGATCTCACTATGGATGGTTGTGAGCCATCATGTGGTTGCTGGGAATTGAACTCAGGACCTCTGGAAGAGAAGTCAGTGCTCTTAACCACTGATCCATCTCTCCAGCCCGACACACACTTTTAATCCTAGCATTTAGGAGGCAGAGATGGGGATATCTGAATTTGAGGCTGGCCTAGTCTACAAAGAGAGTTCCAGGACAGCAAGTCTACACAGAGAAGCCCTGTCTCAAAACAAAACGAAAACAAATAAATTTAAGGCTCTGGATAGGACAAGGCTCTTCTGTGAGGGAAGGGAGATATGGAGTAAAAGTAACACTAGCTCAAGAGATAGGAAGTAGGTCATAAACACGGACATCATAGTTCACCCAAGAAGCTGACATTGCTCACTTGCCTCCAGCTCCCAAACGTAAAGGGAGTAGAGAAGTCACAGTAGGATTCAGAGCGTGTAAACAGTACTCTAGTGGCAAGCCAGTATACAGTATCAAAATTCTCTGTCTATTTTCCATCTTTGTACAGCTTTGTTTTAACCTCTATTTCGTTTATTTTTACTTTTAACTTTTTGCTTTTTAGACAGGTTCTCTGTATCTTTGACCTGGAATAACTCTGTAGACCAGGCTGTCTTTGAACTCTCAGAGATCCGCCTGTCTCTGCCTCCCAGGCATTCGGGATTAAAGGTGTATGCTACTACACCTTGAACTCACAGAAATCTGTTTGTCTCTGCCTTCTAGGCACTGGGATTAAAGGCATGTGCTACCACACCCTGAAGTCACAGAGGTCGATCTCCCTCTGCCTTCCAAGTGTTGGGATTAAAGGTGTGTACTACCACACACAACAACTCTCTTCCTTTTTTTTTTTTGTTTTTTACTTTAAGAACTTCAACTTTTAGTCTGCATATATTTTTAACACACTGTAAACTATTTAAAAATTTTCTTTCTCTTTGAATCTCTCTTTACTCTTTTCTGACCACAAGTCTTTAATTTACCAAGCAATATCAGTAGGATTAAAGGCGTGGCTTTGTTGGCTAGATGTAGCCCATTCCTTAGCTTTCCAGCCTCATGGCTGAGGTACTGGCTGTAGCCGTGTTTACTGCCACAACTCTATGGCATTTCAAGGTCCCTGCTAGCAAGCGAGCTTCATCAGCCTGTGCTTGCAAACCACACGAACCGCCTGCATAAAAGAGTCAGAGTTTGCCCTGGCAGGACAGCTGGCATTTTTAAACGGCGCAGCTTTTTTCCTGCTACGGCTGAAAACAGAAAAGCATGCGTTCAGCTTTTCGTCAACACCATTTAAGTGTTTCGTGGCAGGACCTCTTAATGAGCTGCAGGGTTTTGCAGCTAAAGCTGAGTCAGGAAGCCTCTATTAAATTGCAGCTACCAAGAAAACATGCTCTTCTCTTTCCCAAGCTTTCTCAGGCTTTCAGTGGATTCAGTTGTCCACACGTCTGGGCGCTAATCTGTAGTAATAAGGGGGCGACGGAGCTGCGTTCCCAGCACCCCGGCCGCCTGCTCGGCTAGCTTATGCCCCGAAATAATTACACGGACACTGTATTCTTTTAAACACTGCTTGGCCCTTTAGCTCTAGCCCTTACTGGCTAATTCTGATATCCCGATCAACCCATCTCTAATAATCTGTGAGCACCGGTCTGGGAAGATTCTAGGTCCATCCTGGGTCGGAGCTGAATTGCGTCTGCCCGGGAGAGCAGAGCATGGCGTCTCTCTCTCTCTGAGGTATCTGTTCCCGAGAGGAGAGCTGTGGAGTCTGAGCTCACTTCCTCTTCCTCCCAGCGTTCTGTTCTGTTTACTCCTCCCACCTATCTTCTAACCAATGAGGGCCAAGCAGTTTCTTTTTATTTAACCAATGACGTTCCTCCATCACACACCTCAGCCTAGTAAGAGCATTTTGGAAGGAGCCCCCCACCCCCACCCCAGTTATCAGTCCAACATATACTAGAGTCTCACTGTGTAGTGTGGGCTGACCTCTTTCTTGTGATCTTCCTGTCTTGGCCTTCCAAGTGCTGAGATTAGAGGAGTGAGCCTCCAAACCCATGAAAGGCACTAAAGCACTTCGACCATTTTATGTGTAAAGAAGCCAGGGCCTTGGATATGCAAAGCAAGCACAGTACCATTGAGCTGCACCCCAGCTCCTTTGATTTGGACCATATCCTGATTTGTTCACTCTAGACAGAATTGAAGGAATGCTTTCAATAGGTGTATGATTGACATTGGCCATCAGTGTGGGGTAGAGGGAAGTGAGCAGGAAGCAGAATAGACCTGTGTTGGGAAAATGTTGAAACCACCTGCAGCAAGCCACAGTTGGTTTGGAGAGGGGTTCCAAGAGTCGCTCACAGAGAGTGACTTCACCAGTGGCTGGCAGCAGAGGGCTGCTTCCTGTGCTGCTGGCACAGTAGAGTCCTCATGGCGGAATCTTTCACTCATAGTCTTATCAGTTTACACTGAACACATTATGATTTACTAGAAGAAGAAAAAAAGACATTAGGGAAATAGCCAGGGATGGTAGTGCTTACTTGGAATTCTAATGCCAAAGAGACAGAGGCAGGAGGATCAGGAATTCAAAGCCATAGTTGGTCATGTGCAGTGAGTCTGAGGCGATAGTGAGCTGAGACCTGACAGTGAGGTGAAGACCATCTGAAGGCCATGCTCTCTTTGAATTGTTTGAATGCTGAGGAAGGAGCAACAGCTGCTAAAAGATATTTGTTTATAAATGCTGCTGAACTAATCCAACATAGATATTTTGATGCCTTGACTTTGAAATTTGGATCTAAGGACATGATGCTTTGGAAAGGAGTTTCTTATTTTGTTTTCATAGAGGATGAGACCCTGTTCATTTCTTCTATTCCGATTTGGTATGATGGACCACGTCCTCCTGAAGGGTTGCTGTGAACATCTTCAGAAAATTGCTTTGCTCAACTGCCAACTGAGATGAAACTAGCACACAGGTTATACCATGAAAGACCTAATTAACGACGCCCCCATTCAGCAAGAAGCAGTTTGGAGAGAAAAAACTGCGCCCTTGTTTCCAAATATGGTTTATAAACGTTCTTTTACATTTAAAGGGGGATATGATATAGATATGAATAATTTGCATTAGTATAGATTTTGCTTTATTGATAGAGATTTAAGGTCAATTTTGTTATACGTATAAGTGTTTCTGATTTTGATTAAGGTATTGTGATTGTGTAATTCATTTAAATATGTAATGTATAATTAGGAAATATAGGTTGTTGATGGATAATCATAAATAATAGTCAAGTTTCTAGTCATGTTAGTTAATATTTTCTAGATGTGCGTAGATATATTTTAGATAGGCATTCTTCATATTTTTCAAAGATTATAGAATATGGCATTTTAAATGTTTTAATAACTGAGGACTTTTCATGACAACGAGACACTCTGCTCCTGGCAGCACCAATGTACTTCAAGAGGAAGATGGGCATCGAAGAGGCTCGTTATGGAGTTTGATAGCAATTTGGGCAAGAAACTGCTCTTGCCTGGACTATTGCATAAACTGGACACAGAGAACCCGCAGAGAGAGGGCTACTGAACTTGCCTAAGGTGAGATGATCTTTCAGGGTTCCTGATTCATGAAAAGAGTCTGCGAGACATTCTGCAGGACACAACAGATAGTGACTGAACTGACTTTGAATTTTCCTGCTTTATGGAAATGTCTGCTGGATACCATGGGCCTGAAGGCTGAAGATGGATGCCCCAACGGTACAGAGGAACTTTGGGTGACTGTCCAGGCAGCGAGATGTCTCTGTCATTTCTAGAGTTTTAAAAGTTGCTTTTTTCTTGTTTGCTTAGGTAGTATTGTATCTTTCTGGAGTCTTTGATGGAGTTAAGAATAGTTATAGTTATAGTTTTCCTTAGTTATGATAAAGACTATTGTAACTTTTACTTGATAACTGTTTTGTTATATGTAATTTTGCTATGTAAAAGTTAAAGCCTTTTTTTTTGTTGTTTAAACCGAAAAAGGGGAAATGGTGGAGGAAGGTCATTGGTTAAATAAAAAGAAACTGCTTGACCCTCATTGGTTAGAAGAGTGGGAGGAGTAAACAGAACAGAACGCTGGGAGGAAGAGGAAGTGAGCTTAGACTCCACAGCTCTCCTCTTGGGAACAGACACCTCAGAGAGAGAGACGCCATGCTCTGCTCTCCCGGGCAGACGCAATTCAGCTCCGACCCAGGATGGACCTAGAATCTTCCCGGACCGGTGCTCACAGATTATTAGAGATGGGTTGATCGGGATATCAGAATTAGCCAGTAAGGGCTAGAGCTAAAGGGCCAAGCAGTGTTTAAAAGAATACAGTGTCCGTGTAATTATTTCGGGGCATAAGCTAGCCGAGCAGGCGGCCGGGGTGCTGGGAACGCAGCTCCGTCGCCCCCTTATTACTACAGGTGTGACTGGGTGGAAAAGTACTCTCCTAGCAAGCAGGAGGACCTGGATTTAATCTCCAGCACAGCCAAAATTCTCTTTGTACTCCCCACCTCGGCATCAAAGGTATTCAGCTGAGGTGATGATCCTTGGTAGCCTGGCCTAAGGTTCTCTCTCTGTCACCTCCACACACAGCACTGAGATTACAGGTGTATCCACCACACTCAGCTCCCTACTTATTCCTGACATCTTATAGCAAAGTGAGCCGCCTGTATCGTCTTTTCTAGTTCCCTCCACCCTAAGAAAGCAAGCAGTTTGATGTGACAGCGGCAGGGCGTCCCAGTAACCCTACCTGTCATTCTCAGGAATCTCTTCAACTTTGCCAAAGCCAGGGGTAGGCACTGGGCAGTTCATGTGTGAGGGCTCAGCAATGTGAGGCTCAGGGACAGGAACCTCCCCAGGAGAGGCTGCGCGGGCTTTCTCTTTTTCTAGCCGAGCCAGTTCATGGTCACAGACAAAACACTCAAAGCCATTGAGGTAGTTAGGCAACAAAGGATCATTCACTCCCCACTTCCTGTGCTCCAGGCTATCCAGGAGAAACTGGTTGGTGATACCCCCTGGTTGCTTGTATGCCAAGTATTTCAAGTACTCTTCATCATTCTTGTCCAGAAAGTCAATAAACTCTGCCAGCTTTTGAGGGGACTCAAAGTCATCAATTAGGATGATGGAGTGGTTATTGGGCATCCAATCCCTCACAGAGGGTGAGCCACGATACACAGGCACTGCACCCAGATGCATGGGGCGCCACAGTTTCTCTGTCATGTAGTCATTGCAAATGGCATTTTCCAGGGCCAAATGGAACTTATAGCGGGACAAGAAGTCCAAGAGTTCTGGATCCTCGGTGGTGGCAGTGGCTGTGTCCTGTAACCGCACGGTGGGCAGCTCGCGGTTCTGAAGGCACTTGCCATAGGAATCCACCTAAGCGAGGCAGAGCACGGAGGTCAGCAGGGTGCAGCGTTCGCCCGGTCCACCCCCTCCCCGCCACGCAGCTTTCTCACCCACCGGGATGTAGCGCATGAGCTCGCGTACGTAGCGGTCCCGGTCCGAGGGCACATCGCAGTGGGACTGCAAGTAGAGCAGCGGCGCGTACCCGCGACGACGCCACTCGGTGCGTTCCCGGAGCGGAGGCGCAGGCCGGAGCAAATAGGGAACCCCGGGCAGCCATTGCAGCGGCAGTGGGTAGTCCGAGTGGCGGCTGAAGGTGGCCGTGAGGTTGAAGAGGCGGATCCCAGGGCCGTGGCTCAGCAGGAAGTTGTTGAGCGGCGACTCCTCGTGCAGCAGCGCCCAGCTCTGGTGCCTCAGGCGCGGAAGAGGTGCGTCGGCTGCGCGGAAGTCGGTGCCGTAGAAAAGCAGTGCGCGCGTCCGCGGGTCGGCGCGCGACCGTCGGTCCCGGGACGCCACGCACGCGCCGTGAGCACATTGGATGCGCTCCGAGTCGCCCGGGAAGTGTGGAAAGAGGCCTGGGCTCCACCACAGCAGCACCGGTAGGTCGGCAGTCTCCTTGGTCCCCGGCGGCGGGGACTCCGGCCCGCGCGCCACCCCCACTGCGCCTAGCGCAGCTGGCGGACGGAAAACTGCGCCGTCCCAGGGCTCCGCCCATTCTGCCTCCCCACCCGCCTTTCCCGAAATCCCGGACCGGGAGCTGCTGGCCGCACAGACACTGAGCAGCCCCAGGGCGGTCAGCATCGTCTCGGTGCAGTGAGCAGCCATGTCCATAGCGGATCCACTTGGACAGCACGAAACCCCGCCCTGCGGCGAGTAGAGAGCTGACCCGGTCCTACGCCACAGAGACACACAGCGCATGCGCGGCTCCTCGCACCCGCAGGCGGGCTGGAAGAGGTCATGAGTAATAAAAAGAGTACTGTTACATCTTATTTTATTTCTTTACAAATTAAAGATGCATTGAAAAATAAACCAATGAAAAGAAATGAAAGGTCCAGAGCAGGGGCATCCCAGGCTGGGAGCAGGCAAGCCTGACCACCATCAATCATAGCCCTTGTCCTGCCCCAGCCAATTGGAGTTGGAAGATAATTGTCAGCCACTCAGTCAGTATCAAGCCCGGTTATGTCCTGGCACAGGAAGACAGGGAGGGCTCCAGCCATCTCTGCCTCTCCCCAGCAACGCCCGGGTTAAGCTGTGTTTCTGGTGGGAGCTGAGTGGGATGTGGGCTGGCTCTGTGAGGTATTGCAAGTTGACCATCAGGCTCTCTACAGAACCATCCAGTATTAGGGCTTCTTCAGCTGGAAAGGAGGCTGCTACCTCCTCTAGGTGTTAATATGCTTTGCAATTCAGTCCCAGGCTCACTCATCTCTAGCTATGTGCTTCTGTCCATGAAGTGCTTACCAATCATAGCAGGAGAGAGAACGCCCACAATGGAAATAGACAACTAGTCATTCATCCTCAGTAACTACGACCTTGCTACTGACCACCAGGCCCCCGAAGGACCAACTACTACTCTCCACCACCTACAGTCTATACCCCAGCTCTTATGCACCTGTATATTTTATCCCTAATATAGGAAGTTGTTGATGACACGGAGCTGAATTTGCCACCTCCTGTAATAACCCTGGGATTCCCACTCCTTCCTGCCTGCCCCTTTCCTCTTGGAGGCTGGTCCAAAGAGACACAGTATTGCCAGGGCCTTGCTGCCCCCAAACCCCCAACACCGGATCATATACAGTGAACTGATAAACTACATTCATTACAACTGGATTAGCAGGAGAAAGAGGGTTGAGTAAGGGGTCTGGGGCACCTTCCATCAGCAGGACATGACAGAGCGGTAAGATATTTGAGCCCAGAAAGGTGTCTCCTTTTATCTTGCCCTCCCCCCCCCTAAAGAGACTGAGGTCAGCTTATATGACTCATAAGATATGAAACTGTCCCAGTTTTCTCTGCCATCCTGGGGTACTTTCTGGAAGCTGGCCTGGGACCCTATACCATTTACCCACTTGCTTTAGCTCAGTAGCTGCCGAATCTCCTTATGCATATGACAGAGAAAGTCCACATAGGATGCCCCTCCGCTTAGGCTCTTGTCTTCCACGAGGAAGTGTTTGAACAGCATCTCCAGCTTGTCTTCCTGTTTCACCACGATAAGCTACGGCCAGAAGGCAGGTTGTGAGGAAAGGCTAATGGCAAGGAAGTCTTTAGACTCTCCCTCCCCATGCTCCTTCTTGCTGACTTGACAGGGTAAAAAAAAGTCTAGGAATCAGATCAGCGTTGCTATGCTGAGGCTGTAGCTTAATGAGAGTGCTTGCTACAGAAGGCCTAGGGTTCAATATCCAGCATGACCACCAAACACAACATCTGTGTTACCTTCATGTACCGCATTCTCTGTGCCCGTAAGCTATCAATGAGGCTTCGAACCTTCTTGGACAGTGGATTATCCAGAACTGGCAGAACACTCTGGAACAAAAATTCACTAATTACTTTAAATCCATCAAGAGAAATCATAGCACTTGGGAGGCAGAGGCAGAGGCAGGCAGATCTCTGTGAGTTTGAGACCAGCCAGGTCTACAACAGCTAGTTCCAGAACAGGCTCCAAAACCACAGAGAAACCCTGTCTCGAAAAACCAAAAAAAAAAAAAAAAAAATCATCAAGAGAGCAATAGATTTCGGCACCATGTGACAGGAGGAAGCCTGAAGACACTGGACAGCACCTCCCCTTGCCACAGTGTCCTCAGATATGTAAAGGGACCAGCACAATGACTGCACTGATTCTCTGTCAAATCACCAAAGTGTTTTCCTATACTCATATTATCCTTGGCACCCTGTTCTCACCAAGCCACTGGTGATCTGACTGAAAGAGGAGACGTTGAAAAGGCTCTGGACAACACCTTGTTGGACACTTGCTCCCACCCAGACAAAGAGGTTGAGCCCATTTTCCAACAAATATATATCGCCACTGCTTAAACGCTCTTCAGACGCTCGAACTGCTGGTGGTTCAGTGGTATTGTCGATGGGAGATTTTGTCTAAACGAAAAGGGAAAAAAGTTACCAAGAACTGTAAGACACTCCTTTACACAAATAAACTCAGAAAGCTAAGTCTCTAGATAGTAATGTGAAATGTACGTAAAAAATTCCTCAGTGTCAGCAATAAAGTAATTCCATCCCCTCCTTCTTAGAGGCCCTGTCCTCAGTACAAAGTCTCACACTCCAATCCTCAATCGCACCAGTGGGAGGAGCCGAGGGTAGAAGAAGACATTGGTCTCAGCCACATCCATGGAGGAAACCAGCTGTCGAACATAGGCCCGGTCATCAGTAGTGACCTCAGCGACAGGCTGCAGAACATCACTCTTCAAGACACAGTTCAGGTAAACTGGGAGCAGCTTCATACACTCGGGAAGGATCAACTGAGGGGTTTATGGAAATAAAGTCAATGATCACGGGAAATCCCTCAAAACTGCAAAATTTTGCTGAAAAAAAATCCCCTCACTAACATCCCTGCCCCACCTGTCCTGCAGAGGAAGGGCTGGCACAGTTCTTTCTATAGCAGGCCAGGATCTGGGCACACTGGGTGATCAGAGTGTCACGTACAGTCTTCACAGGGCTATTCAGAACACCCCGGTATGCTGCACGGGAAGGAGAAAGAGCAGTCCTGGTCAACTTCCTGACCCATGCCCCTTGCCACCATCACACCTAACCAGGAGTGCTGACCTGCTGGCCATCTTGGACCTTCCTTTCATCGTCATCCCACCCCGCCCTGTTTCTACCCTCACCAAACTTGGCCATGTAGTTGATGAGCGTGTCTGTTTCACAGTTTCGATACAGATCAGCCAACTGGGTGCAGCAGTTTAGGGCCAGGTTGTGGATGCGAAGCCGACGCTGCCCTGCACAGCTGGTATAAAGCAGGGCACACTAGGGGAAGGGAGAAAGGGGGAACTCACACCCCTCCCTCACAGTTATACCCACCCTTATCATCTTCCCATGGATGCCTCCAGCACTTTCTCACCCCCGCCCCGTCTCCCGCCTGCCACCTGCAGCAGGGCTCCACTCTCTTCATTGAGCCGGTCATCATGCTTGAATTCTACAGTCACTGTCTTGTCCTCATCCAGGCCAGCCAACTCCACATCTGTTGTATTGCTCATGTAGAAAGCTCCAAAGAAATCTACAGCACGGATACCTGAAGCCACAGGGACAGGTCAGGGTTAAAGGTAGGACATGTGCCTCAAGCGGCTTTAGCCTTACCCAGAACTTACCGGTACTTGTCCGAACCCGCATCACAGCGTCAAAGCCCACCACCTTCTGTACGTCCCGACGCAGGTCACTCAAGAACCGTTCCTGGTCATTCTCCACCTACAGCCCAGGCCCAGAGACATACCACTGACCATACAGCTCACCCTGTAGTAAGTCTCCCTGCATCCCTTCCACTCTACAAGCCTGCTTCACCATAGTCACAGTGAAAATCAGGATGATTAGGACAAGGAAGCTTTTATGGATTCGTGACATATCAGGTAACAGAGTATTTCATATGCGATTGTTTAATTCTGTAGACAAATCCTAACTAGTAAACTCTACTTTGAAGACGAAAGGACAAAAGATGAGTAATTAAGTGATTATCCTATGCCAGTTAGTGAGGGGGATTCAATATCAACCCAGGACTGACCCGAAGACCCAGGCACCTAACCACTATACTCTGGGCTCAACCTCATGCACCACTAAGTCAGTAGCTAAAGAGCCACTCCACATATAAGCAGATATTCCCACACCCAGAATTCTATACCTGAAAGCAGGCATATTTGTAGACAGAGCCTCCAGTGAGCTGGGGAACAACAGAGAGTGTGGCCACATCTACATATTGGTTAGGGAAGAGGAAGAGGTCCACACAGCAGCCTTGAGTCACACAGTCTTTGGCCAGAGTCTGATAGGTACCTGTCTGAGGCTGGAACAGAGTCTGGAGGGGAACAGAAGAAATGTCATATGTAAAATGAAAAACTCACACTTTCACGACTTTAGACCCACCACCTTGTCATTCCAGCAGTAGAAGAAAGTTGGAAGGAAAAGGAGAAAGGAAGGGAAGGAAAAAGAGAAAGGAAGGGAAGAAAAATGAAAAGAAAATGAAAATGTGCAGGTATGTTCAGGCACACCTATAATCCCATCACACAGGAAGCAGAGACAAGATCACTACAAGTATGAGGTCAGCTAGGCTACACAGTGAGTTCCAGACCAGCCTAGACTACATAGCTAGATCAAATCTCAAAAAAAACAAAAATGAAAAAGAAAAATTCAAGTCCACCAAAATTTTGTGAGCGGGTTGGCAGTAATAGATGGGACACGTGAGAGGGCAGAATGTAATCCCAGTCCACCTGGCTAATGTTACAAGAGTTGACATTGGAACGTTACCACCTTCCTCTGTAATGGGAGGTCTCTCTCCCTCTCAAGCCACACACCTTCTCCTTGTCTGTGTTGATTAACTTCCTGTCATCTCTATTCTTTAGCTTCCCTGGGGCCTCTGCAATGGGCAAGGAAGTGTGGAACAGAAACAGCTTTCCTGCACACTCAGCAGCCTAGGAAAAAAGATAAAATTACTCAACCATTCCTCCCTTTATTCATCCATTATACACTCATCTTTTTCTTTATATTAGGCACGAACTGTGTGAAAAGGGCTAACTTGCTAGACAGTTATCAGTCACTAAGGCTGTCTTCTAGAGGAAAGCAAGAGAGAAGGTTGCCCGGGACTCCTACGTTACCTTCAGAGCTTCCATTCCAGCCTGGATAACCGGGGCGAATACTGTCTCTGTCTCTCTTGTGTCTGCAAACATTTCTGGGATCTGATCCAACAAGCTGAAAAGACAGAAGATGGCAGCAGAGAACCAGATGTAGCTGCCTCCATTCTCGATTCCTGGACTGAAGACTCATACCACACCTCTGTCCACCTCCTAACCCCTCCACTCAACTCCCACTCTCTCATCTCCACCCCTGGCTCTCACCTGGTGATGACTCCGCGGGATTGACACTGACCACTCTCTCATCTCCACCCCTGGCTCTCACCTGGTGATGACTCCGCGGGACTCATTGACATTGACCAGGAAGCCATCCAGCAGTGGCACAAACATGTCAGCCACATCAGATACAACCATCATCTGGGGCTGAGCCAAGGAGCTCTTCACATTGTAGAAGTGGAGCACCTTATTGTAGGTGACAAAGCCAACTCGGATTGCTGACTCTTCTGCTCCACCCTCCCTGTGGAAGGTGACACTGTTACCCAGACTGGCCACCTTCTTCACCACCCATGATTTCATGACATAATGTTCCACTTGATCAGTCAACCCAGACACCCACCATTAACCAAAGGAAAGCAGTACTTCCTCCACTCTCACCTAGGCAGGTAGTCTAAGAGTGACTTGAGCTCCTCACAGAGGAGCCGCACAAGACCAGTCCTGATGGCGTTGTAGGAGACATCAATCATAAAGATGAAGGCAGGAGGACTGGGGAATTTATTGTTCTGTAGAGGAAGGAAATGTTGAAGGCATAGGAAAACAGTAAGCAGGCCAGCAGACTAGTGGGCAATGCAGTAAGCATCAGAGGGAACCCTGACAGGTTAAGAGAAATGGTGACAGCTCTTTTGGGCTGTCTCACAATCCTCACTAGTGCCCTGCTCCTCTCCCACGACCTTCCCTCACCTTGCAGTAATCTACAGTGGCCAAGAATTCATAAGACCCCAGGGACAGCTCAGGACGGTCATAAGCATCCACACGTTTGCCAGTATGATCCAGATGTTGAAAATACTGGGGGGGAACTGTAAAGAGAATATAGTATATTACTCAAAGGTTCACCCTCAATCTTAGAATGCCAACTCCTAGCTGAACTCCTTCACATCATTCCAATACCCCAGTCCTCACCTGTGCCCTACTTTTCCAGTTCCTGAGGAATGTCCCTCATCTGTCTAACTAGAAAGAAACAATGAAGATGCAAGCCTTCCCCACAAAGCTCAGCCTCCACAGCATACCATCATTGATACAACTGCAAAACGAGCACTGGAAGCGCCTCCCTCCCTCGATGAACGTCATGAGAGGGCACATGTATGCTTTGCAGCGATTACAGCGTAGAGGGCCAGATTCGCCATGGTCCACAACATATGGTGAAGCCTACGGAACAAAGGGAGGGGCTCAGATGGAGAAGACATGGTAACATATGACAGACTGGAGGGAGAGGCAGCATGGCTCACGTACTCTATCTGGAAAAGGAATACAGTAGAAGAAATGAGGACAACGATAAGGGTACTGATCCCTGGCTAAACTCCAGTGCTGGGATTAAAGGCATGCACCACCAAGTCTGACAAGTGTTACTTCTCAAGACCTAAACAAACAGCTACCTAATTTTAAAAAAAATGCTTTTGCAAGGCATGGTGGCACACACCTTTAATCCCAGCACTTGGGAGACAAAGGCAAGTAGGTTTCTGAGTTTGAGACCAGTCTGGTGAGTTCTAGAACCAGGTATGCAGAGAAGCCCTGTCTTAAAGAAGAAGAAAAAAAACACTGCTTTCAGGTACTGGATTGGCAGGTGGGGGCCCAAGCCAGGTGAGGAATGGAATATTGGATATAATAGTACCTTCTCCTTTATATGCATTCCTAATAGCCCTACCCAATTCAAGTCCCCCCCAAAAAATAATAATAATGCATTTATCACCATCCAGAGATTTGACCACACAATGAGAAGTTCCTACATCTAGCTGCCTTGCCTCTAGAAATTAGGCTGTCACCTATCTATTTTGTTTTAAAACAGGGTCTCACTATATGGCCCTGACTAGCTTTAAATTCCAAGACAGACCAGGCGGTATTGATGCACACCTTTAATCCCAGAACTCAGGAGGCAGAGGCAGGCGGATCTCTATGAGTTCGAGACCAGCCTGCTCTACAGAGCAAGTGCCAGGACAGGCTCCAAAGCTAAACAGAGAAACACTGTCTCAAACCCCGCCTATCCCCCCACCCCCCCAAAAAAATCCATAGACAGGAATCTCAGTACCTTCCTCAATATCATGGCTTCCTTAATACCATGCCTAGTTCTCTGTTTGTTTGTTCTGAGATGGAGTCTACTGTGTAGCCAAGGCTGGGCAGAACTCAATGACTCCACGACCTCCTGTTTCAGCTTCTTGAGTGCTACAATTACAGGTGTGAGCCTCTACACCAAGCTGCCTCTGGCTCTTTTCATTTGTTCCTTCTATGAACCCTGGTCTCACAAAGTAATTTACTTGGTTTTTGCTTTCATCCCTACCACTGCTACCAAGTTTGGGCCTTGAGAAAGTAAGATACCAAAGATACCACCGATCCCTCCTGTTCAACCAAGATGTCTTCCATGCCAATCAGAATCCCATCTAGAAAGAAACATCATTCCCTCCATTTCTTTCATTGTATTCTAGCCCCTTCCAATACTTACCTCCTCTAGGGGCAGCCTTGCCAGTGGCTTGATGACAGCTGCCAGAGGCACCTGAGCCTGCTTAGCCATGTCAGATGTGCAAGGGATATTGTAGGATGTGCATCGAATGTACCGGGGACTTGCATTCCCTGAAGAAAGTAGAAGATTTGAGTCATTTCCCAGAAGCCTTCTAGACAGCAGCTCTCCATTGGTGAGTCACTCCACCTCCACAGATGTTAGGAGCTGGCAGTAGCTTTTAGCCCCCTGAAAGACTGCGGGGAGGGGAGGGGAATTGGTGGGGGGAGCTGGTCTCTGGTTAAAGATCAATAAAAACATGATCCATGGCTGACAGCCTTAGAGAATTGGCTGCCATAGGGAAACAGACATTAAAGTTCAGCTTACCTTGGTCTTTCACCAGGAAGTTGGTGGTGACTAGAGGTGGCACCTGTCCCCTTACACCAGTAACAAATGGCTCTGAACCCCGGTTGTTTCTGTCATCTTCAATAACCTGAATCTGTAGGAAAAAGTGAGATGAGTGAGGTGATAAAAGAAAAAGCAGTACCAGGACAAGGGCAGGCCAGACTGTAGCACAAGAACAAAGAACTTGCCAAAAACCACCTCATGCACCAGGCATGCTTTCCTTTTGGAGTCCACATAAATGCTACAATGCTGACCTTCCACTTCACAGCAGCTAGCAGAAGATGCAGGATGGGCCTTGGTGAGAATGGACTTTCTGATAAAACACCCCTGCCCTCCAGTCATTGGTGAGTACCCTTTTATCCCTCCCACTTCTGATCCCAAAACATAAGACATGATTGGATTCCATTCTCCATCCCCATCAAACTTTTCCCTCCCTTCCTCTCTAGAAGGCACACTGATTGAATCAGAGCAAGGAGAACAGATGACAGAAACCCATGTAGAAATGAATCTACCTGGAATGGCTCTAAGTCAATGAAATTAACAAGGAACACAGGGAGGAGAGAATTAAATAGGCAGAAACAATCAGGTAAGGGAAGGAGGCAAATGCTGCCTTCCTTTCAGGTGAGCATCGGTAGGTCCATAGAGGAGAGGATAAATGTCCAATCCTTATGGCCCGATCTCAAACCTCTACTTGTACAAGACATTAAGGAAAACAAACACAAAAAGGATATGCAAAGCTGGTAATCAGACCCTTGTTCAGGCTGGTGACCTTTGGTCAGTTACTTCAAGATGAGTTTGATAAAACCAGAAAAAGTAAAGGGCAAATAAGATTGTGTCCCGCAGCAGAAAGAGCTGACACTTAGAGATACACCAGAGTCTAAGACTCTCCAGATGAGAAGGTGGCCCACACTCTCCCAAAACAAGCAATCTCTTCTGCTCTTGTGAGAAATGCCATGAACCTGTACGTTCATAGCCACCCAGCAGAACATTTCTTCTCACGTCAAACAGGAAGGATCTGCTGCTTGACTCTGTCTGGTTCCACCACATGCCACACACAAGCTTCTGGAGGAGCCAGCAGGACTAAAACCAAAGCTTACCATGCCACCAGCCCACCCTCAGAACCTGACCGTCCATCACCCCATACTCAAGGCACAGCTAACAGCTTGTTTTCTCTTCCATACATGGGATGTGGGCATGCATATCCTTCAGGAAGGATCTAGAAGGGTCAGGGAAGAGAATGGGAAGGGATGGACGTGGTGGATGAGGTGACACGAGCATGCATGAGTGGCACTAACACAGGAGGACAGGCACACACTCCCACCCCTGCACTTACTGGACTAGGAATGGCATCAGGGTCTATTCTGTGCCTGGTTTTCTGCTGAGGAGGCAGCTCATTAAGTTGCTTTTAGTGTTTTAATAATAAAGGCAGCAGGGGTATACAGGGAGGGAGACAAAAGAACAAGAGGCAGATATTACTTCTCTAACCCTGGTGTATCAGACATGAAGAGCTGGAGCCCAGCTCGGACTGCGGAAGTCAGGGACCCAGTAGATCTGGAATTCCATGTCTCTCTGGTCCAACACTAGGCCTAACAGAAAGACCTCAGTGACTCAGACTACCATGGAGCAAGACAAGGTCGGGGGGAGCAAGCAGGAGGCAAGCAGAACTCTTTAAGGAGGCCCTACAGGAAGTTCCCTGGCAGGCCAAACCTACACCTAAGAACTCTCACACTGGAAGATGCCTTGGCTGTCCAGCTAGACTCTCCTTTCCACCACGGAAGAGAGAAGGAACAGCTGTCAGTCCTCTAGGCTTCCTAACTGTGGTAGTTCCCCAAAGGAAGAGGGAAGAGAACGGAATGGAATATGACAATGGCTAAGTATGAGGAGGTAACTGACATCGATGTTACAGACAGGATAGAGAGCGGGCCCTAAGAGGAAAAACTACTCTCTCTACCCACGTCTGAAAAGGAAGGGCTGAGGATTCCAGTGGCTCTAGGGGAGAAGCAACTTCCTCAACAGACTTTACATGTACACTGCCTTCATACACTATGACTGGTCCCCATCCACACAGCAGTGACCTGCCAGTCAATAGTAAAGGGAGCATCATTCTACATCACTACCTATATAGGAGCAGAGAGGAACCAGCGAGGTTTTCCTGCTCTGACTACCTAACAGCAGAGAGCTCCAACCTGCTTTAGCTATCAAGAAGAATGATGCCCTACTAGATCTACGGGAGTAAGACCTGGCCACTACTACACAAACAGAATGGCAAAGATGAATATGTTATTATTATGTCCAAGAGCAACAGAACATAGGCCTCAACCCAGAGCTCTACCAACATGACTGATCACTCTTGGTTCCCCTTTCTTCTCTGTACAGCTGTGGATTAAAAATGCCCTAAAAGACATCGGGGACTTGACATTCCATTTCAAAAGTTTAGACATCACATCTGAGTTCTAAGTCTTCAAGATGAAAGTCGAAAAGGGAATGTTATTAGAGAATGCCAAGCAAACATCTCATCTAGGTCAGCCTGCTTATCTGGCAGACATGTATTTCCCCAAGACCACATAAGCACCTACTTACAGGGCTGGGGATGGCATCAGGGTCCAGGCGCTTAGGAGGCAGTGGCTGAGGAGGCCCAGGCTGACTGCCAAAGGTAGGCGTTACAGGGTATGGGCTCTCATAATTAGGCTGAGGGCCTCGAGCTGGTCCAAAGGAACCTGAGAGACAAGGGCACAAGGTTGATGAATTCAAAATCCCTTCCCTGTCTCTGCTCAAGGACTCAGGAAAATAATAGAACTCTTTGAAACAGTTTATGGAGTATCTAAGAAAGCCACTCAAAGAAAGACGACACTATCTGAATGAACTAAGAGACAAGAAAAATGTCTTACAACCCTCACATCCTAGTAATGGAACCCCAAAGCTGTCTATCTAATTAACTACTTAGCAAATAGTACCAAGAAAAACAAACAAAAAGCCCTGAATAGCTGAAGCTTTTGGTTTCTAGCCAGATGCTGGGGAAAAACTTACCATTTTGCTGCAGCTGATAACCTGGCTGCTGAGGGGAGTGCATAGGTGGTGGTGGTATTGAGGGTCCAGTCATCTGGGTGCCTGGGGGCACAGCATGGGCAGGAGGCAAGGACACATGGTTGGGCTGGCTCACTGGGAGACTCCCAAAGCCCTGTCCAGGTGGGAGTGGACCAGTCATGGAAGGCATCCGGGGACCACCTGAAGCTGGGGGTGTGAAGCTGGAAGCCAGTGGTGGGGCAGATCGCAGGGGAGGCTGGACTCCAGGATGACCTTGAGTCTGGCTAATGGGAGGAGCCTGGCTCTGAGGATAGGAGCCGTATGGACCAGAATTAGGGAAACTTCCTGAGGTTGAGGCCAATGATGTTGGTGAACCTGAGAAACACAAGACGCAGAGGTGGAGGCCCAGTCATTCTGCCTCATTTGATAAATTATTTCTCCTCCCAACAAAAAGGAACAAATATAACTGTCCTTGCTTCTAGAACTCAAAAACACAGGAAATAAAAAATATGCCCAGAGGAGGGCCATGGTAGCATACGCCTTTAATCCCAGCACTTGGGAGGAAGAGGCAGATGGATCTATGTGAGCTTAAGGCCAGACTGGTTTACAGAGAGAATGCCATGACAGACTACAAACCTTCACAGAAAACGAAATAAAATAAAATAAAAATGCCCAGAACCAAAACTTATGAAAATAGCATCCTGGTCCCACCACTACTTACCATAGCCTAACCCAGAAGAGGGAGGGGCTTGAGACACAGCACCACTGATCTGCATTCCAGCAAGCTGTGCAGTCACCTGTGGACTTGTGGGGGGAGGGCCATAGGGCTGAAGCACAGCTGGCTGGTTGACCTGAGGGGCCAATGGGGACCCAAACTGCTGAGACCCTGGGACCCTGTAAAGAGAATGAAGCAGGTGTGACTACAGGGGTGAGATGTCTGTTGAAGCTGGCAGATCTTCACACAGGAAGCTACACTGTATTCTGGCATTTTATGTTCATCCTAAGATCTCTGATAGCTTCATACTTGCGTAGTTGTGGCCAACTGACTTTTTTGTTTTGTTTTGTTTTTCAAGACAGGGTTTCTTAGTAGCTATGGAGCCTGTCCTGGAATTTGCTCTGTAGACTAGGCAGACCTAGAATGCACAGAGATCCACCTGCCTCTGCCTCCCGAGTGCTGGGATTAAAGGCGTGCACCACCACCACCTGGCTCAAATGACATTCTTGATTGTCTATACAAATAAGATTTGTGGCAAGGCTTACTCTCCTCTAGGTCCACTCCACACATACCAAGCACCCTGGGGTCAACACTATTTAGTTGACACAGATGTTATCACCTCCTTAGCCTCAGTCCTGTGTGGACAAACTGCTTCAGCCTTGTAATCTAACCTGAAGAAGGCAAAAGGAAAGGCACACATAAGCAGACCTACAGCAAGTTCCTACTCCAGAAACGCTAAGACGACTCAATTAACTCGCCTATTCAGCTAAAGTATCTATAACTTCATCTTGGAACGGTGTGAGAAGAATCAGTGAGATTAGGAAGCAGGTCAGCTGAAATTAGCATTAGACACTAACTGGGAGGATGATGCTCGCTGTTCCAAGGAAGAACTAGAGAAATGACGCACCAAGGAGCAACACCTTGTCACTTGAATAACTGTTAGATACTCACACAATGACAACACATTCAAATATAAATACTAATCATGCCAGTATCACTGGATACCAAGTGTAGGTAGCTGTTTATTTTCCCCTAGTTTATTTTTTTTTTTAAAGATTTATTATGTATACAGTATTCTCAGTATTCTGTCTGCATATGTGCCTGCAGGCCAGCAGAGGGCACCAGATCTATTACGATGGATGGATGTGAGCCACCATGCGGTTGCTGGGAATTGAGCAGGCAGTGTCTTAACCACTGAGCCATCTCTCCAGCCCCTCCCCTTGTTTGTTTGTTTGTTTGTTTGTGTGTGTGTGTGTGTGTGTGCAGTGTTCTGCCTGCAGGCCAAAAGAGGGCACCAGATACCCTTTTTTTTTTTTTTTTTGGTTTTTCAAGACAGGGTTTCTCTGTGGTTTTGGAGCCTGTCCTGGAACTAGCTCTTGTAGACCAGGCTGGTCTCGAACTCACAGAGATCCGCCTGCCTCTGCCTCCCGAGTGCTGGGATTAAAGGCGTGAGCCACCACCGCCCGGCTACCAGATATCCTTAAAGATGGCTATAAGCCACCATGTGGTTACTGGGAACTGAACTCAGGACCTCTGGAAGAACAGTCAGTACTCTTAACCTATAAGCCATCTCTCCAGACACCTTCTTTGGTTTTTTGAGACAGGGTTTCTCTGTGTAGCTTTGGAGCCTGTCCTGGAACTTGCTTTGTAGACCAGGCTGACCTCGAACTCATAGAGATCTGCCTACCTCTGCCTCCCAAGTGCAGGAATTAAAAGGCATGCACCATCGCTACCCAGCTCAATTTTTTTTCCTGTAAGTGCATGCATACCCAGGGTGAGCGAGTAATAAATGTGTGGAGTTCAAAAGACAACTTTCAGATGTCAATTCTCAACGTGTACCAGGTTGAAGCAGAGTCAAGAGACCCTCTGCTGCACATATACTCCAGGCTAGCTGGCCCTCAGGCTTCTGCCTATTCTCCTCTCCACATCCCATGTCACTGTGAGAGTGCTGGCATTACGGATGTGCACCATGCATCTGGAATTGGTTACAGGGGTCAAACGGAGGTTGTCAGGCACTACCCACTGAACCTCCTCCCCAGCCCCTCCCCGCCTTCCGTATTTTGGCTCTACTAAACAACTAGTACTTTCTGTTTGATCAGCTCCATCTGTTCTTTAGTTACCTTCAACTGCTATCTTTTATGTGCATGTTGTGCGGGGACTTGAACCCAGTGACTCATATATACTAGGCAAGCAAGTACTGTAATGGTGAACTATACCCCCATCCCTAATGCTGCTTTCAACTAATATTTCTGCTAATATTCCTCAAGCTCTTTGTTGGGCTTTGCATTAACTTGTGGTCCATAATATTGAACATACTATTAACCATACAGCAGATGCTCAATAAATCTTGTCAGACTAATTATATTACTCTAGCAGTGTAGATTAATGTTATGAGCTGCCCAGTGTTATTCTGTCGAAGTGTACCACCATACCTACATATAGCATCTATAGTTTTCTATTTAATCTAACCCTATAGCAGAATGAGACAGAGCAGAAAGAAAACAAAAACACTGAAAGCGTGACAGAACAAGCTACAACCAAACTAAACCTGATTCCCAACTTCCAAGACTTAACATAGATATGTATACTTAAACAATTCTAATACAGCCAATGACATAAAGCAAATCAGAAAGTACAGCACACCACATCCAAAAGGCCCACACATATACCCTTCATGATTCCCTTCCTTTCTCCAAGGGTAAATACTCCTAATTCTCAATTACCTTCCATTGTCTTTAAAACACTAGAGTGAGGTTTTGTTAGTTTTCAGTCTTATATAAACAGAATCATGATATATATACTCTCTGAATTTTGTATTTTTTTTCAAATTTTTATGAAATTTATTTATGATATTCCTATTCCTCATTAAATGTTAGGCCATTAAGCAAAGTGATGGTGGCACATGAATTTAATCCCAGCAATTGGGAAGCAGAGGAAGTCAGATATCTGTGAGTTCGAGGCCAGTCTAGTCTACAAAGAGAGTTCCAGGACAGCCAGGTCTGTTACACAAAGAAACCCTGTCTCGAAAGAAAAGAAAAGAAAAGAAAGGAAAAGAAAAGAAAGGAAAAGAAAAGAAAGTCTCTGAGCCAGAGCGAGTAGTCCGTTTTCTTTATCTCTTCATGAGACTGCCTTTATCATTTATTAATGATAATGACCTTGCCAAACCCAATGGTCAATTCTCTGCCATCCTTCCTGTAACAATGAACAAAGCTGATTAATCTCTTACTTTCATGAAACACTCTTTCCCTCTCGACCCCTACCCCACCCCATACACTATATAGATTTGGCCGACATAAAACTTGCTTTGGCCGGGCGGTGGTGGCGCACACCTTTAATCCCAGCACTCGGGAGGCAGAGGCAGGCGGATCTCTGTGAGTTCGAGGCCAGCCTGGTCTACAAGAGCTAGTTCCAGGACAGGAACCAAAAGCTACGGAGAAACCCTGTCTCGAAAAATCAAAAAAAAAAAAAAAAAAAAAAAAAAACTTGCTTTGTAGACGAGGCTGGGCTGTAAATCACAGAGATCCACCAGCCTCTGTCTTCCAAGGGCTAGGGTTTTGTATGTGCCTCAGATACCTGGCCTCTCTTTAAATTTTGAATTTCACTTTATATGTTTGAGTGGTTTGGGCTTTTTTGTTTTGTTTTTTTGCATATATGTACGTGTTGTGGGATATCTGTACACTGTGTGAAAATGTATTGCTTTGATTGGTGCTATAAAAAGCTGAATGGCCAACAGCTTGGCAGGAGATACAGCAGGACTTCAGGGCAGAAATAGAATTCTAGGAAGAAGGCAGAGTTGCCAGGTAGATGTGGAAAAAGCATGACATATAGAAGATGAGGTAACAAGTCATGAGCCTCTTGACAGCATGTAAATTCATAGACATGGGTTACTTTAAGTTATAACAGCTAGTTAGAAACAAGTCTAAGCTATCAGCTAAACTTTCATAATTAATGAGAAGTTTCTGAGCTGGGCGGTGGTGGCGCACGCCTTTAATCCCAGCACTAGGGAGGCAGAGGCAGGCGGATCTCTGTGAGTTCAAGACCAGCCTGGTCTACAGAGCTAGTTCCAGGACAGGCTCCAAAGCCACAGAGAATCCCTTTCTCGAAAAACCAAAAAAAAAAAAAAAAAAAAAAAAAAAAAGAAGTTTCTGTGTGGTTATTTGGGAGCTAGCAGGAGGGAGATACAAATCTGCCTACATGTATGGGTGCCAGATATGTGCCTGATACCCAAAGAGAGCTTGAATCCCCTGGAATTGTAGTTATCGATGGTTGTGAGACTCCGTGTGGGTGCTAGGAACTGAACCCAGGTCCTGTGCAAGAGCAGCAAGAGCTATTAACTGCTGAGTCATCTCTCCAGCCCCCCGAAACACTCTCTGTAGGCCTATCTCTTACCTTACTATCGAATCTTTCTAAGGGTGCTACTACTGACTACACTCCAACTATACTCTTCCTCATGTCTACCAAATGACTTTCCCCTTCAGAGCCTTTGCATTTGTCCTACCCTCCACTGAAAAACGTTCTTCCCTTGGATCTTCATGGTTTACTCTTCATTTCACTAAGGTCTCAAATATTTCCCTGAGGCTGACCTGATCAGACTGTCTAACATAGCTCCGAGCTCCTCACGAGTTACCCACAGCCGCACCACATCTTCCCTGAGGCTGACCTGATCAGACTGTCTAACATAGCTCACTACATATTGCATCTTTAGGAATATTTGTCTGTCTATCACCATCTATTGTGTCCCACGTTTGCCTTTCTAGACTTATATTCAGTGCTAATGAATGACTATAATACACTTGGTAGGTTCCAGAAATTACTTTTCCATTTTCACATCCACTATCCAGTTGCATTTTTTAAACTATTAGCAGAACCCACAGGGCCCGACGGTGGTGGAACAAGCCTTTAATCCCAGCACTCGTGAGGCAGAGACAGGCGGATCTCTGTGAGTTCGAGGCCAGCCTGGTCCACAACAGCTAGTTCCAGGACAGGCTCCAAAGCTACTGAGAAACCCTGTCTTGAAAAAAACAAAAACAAAAACAACAACAACAACAACAACAAAAACTATTAGAAGAACCCAGACAAGGTTCTGACAGGCATAACTTCCCTCCTTCATGTGGGAAGTCCTTCTGTATGTGTGTTGCTTTTATTGGAGCTAGGAGGGAAAACTAAACTGAATACTGGGAGAAGGAAGACACAGAGTCAGTGAGATGTCATGTAGCCACCAGAGGAGAAAGACGCAAACTGCCAGTTGGAACCTTGCCTGTAGGCCACAAGCCTCGTGGTAAAATATAAAATAATAGAAAAAGATTAATTTAAGATGTAAAAGCTAGCTAGATGTAAAAGTTAGCTAGATGTAAAAATATGCTTATGCTATTAGCCAAACAGTATTGCAAATAATAGAGTTTCTGTGTGATTATTTCAGGGTGGAGCAGCTGGGATACAAACAGTATCCAGCAACACCTCCTGTAACAGGTTCTGTGCAAAGAGAGGTTTCTCAGGTTCTCATTATTTATGTAGCTTGCCTTCTGAGTCTTTTCATTTCAGAACTTGCATGTACAAATTTAACCAATTAGTCCTACTAAGTGCCTGGTCTAGTGAAAAAGGTTACACAGACAATCTGAGGTCCCTCTTCCTATTTCTCCCCTAGCATAGGCTAGTGGGGACTAGAACCACTGTGAAAATGTATGTCTGGTAAAGGGGAAAAACATTCAGGTTTACAGAAAGATAATATGGAAACAAACCCAGGTACTAACAGGGGTCCATAATAGGGCTGGACATTAGTAGTACCTGTAACCTGAAAAAAAAGAAGGCAAGGGCTGGCAACATGGCTCAGTGGGTTAAGATCTTTGTTGTCAAGCCTAAAGACTTGAGTTTGAACCCCAGAACCCACGTTCTGGAAGGAGAGAACAATTCTTACAAGTTGTCCTGACGTACCACATGCACCTCATGGCATGCATGTCCACACACATCATTCATACATACAAAACAAATAAATATAACATAAAATAATTAAAAGAAGACAAACAGGATAGAAGGAAGAGAAGAAAGAATCTAAAAATGAAAAAAAAATAGATCCCCATACATCCCTAATCCACTTATATCACACTGATTTTAGGCTCACCCAGTACATACCTTTGCATCTGAGCCGTGGAGCTTGGCCCATTCTGTATATCACCTTGACCAAACTGGCCATATGTAGTCTGACCACAGGGGGCCAGTGCTGTTGAAGCTGGAGGTGCCTCTGAGGAAGGTGGGGCTCTTGGCACACCTGAGGGTGAAGGATAAACACTAAATGGTTAGGAAATAATTTTCTTCTCTACCTTGAGGCAGGAATGCAAAGCAAGAATCAATCACTCCAGTTGCAGAACAACTCTCACTATAGCAGTGTTTGGCATGTGGACGCCCAACAAACAGGCTACTTTCTTCAACATGTTGGGTAAGCTATGCAGAGCAACACAATGGCGGACCTCCCTCTGATCAACACTCTCTCTCAGTCTAAGACAGCCTTCAACCCTTCTCTGGAAAACACAATGGAGGACCTCCCTCTAATCAACCTCTCTCTCAGTCTAAGACAACCTTCAACCCTTCTCTGGAAAACATCTCACTCCACAACTTAGAAACTTGGAGGATACATGAGAAAGGTGGTACAGAAGATGATGAACAAGAATATAATGAATTATTCTATAAGAAACTAGGGATGTGGCACGTGCCTTTAATTAGAACACTTCCAAGGCAGAGGCAGGTCAATCTCTGAGATTCAAAGCCAGCCTATTCAACAGACTGAGTTCTAGGACAGCCAGGGCTACGTAGAAATCCTGTCTCAGAAAAAATAAATAAATAGGGAGGGAGAGAGGGAGGGAGGGAGGGAGGGAGGGAGGAAGGGAAAAAGAAGAAAGAAACTAAGACTAAGGGGCTGGAGATCTGATCAGTTGCTTGCCTAGTATAAAGCCTTGGATTCCACCCCCAGTTCCACATAAAAACCTGCCTGATGGGGACTGGAAAGATGGTTTAGCCGTTTAAGACCTGGGTAATTGCAAAGGACCAAAGATCCAATCCTAGCAACCATATGGTGGCTCACAACCAATTGTAACTCCAATTCCAGAGGATCTGTTTTCTTCTTCTGACTTATCAATACATCCATACAAGCAAAACACTCTTACCAGGAAAGAAAATAAATAAATCTAACATAAAGAACATGGTGGTGCACACCTATAATCCTGGCATTTAGGAGTCAAGAGGGGAACTGTTTATTTGTTTGGTTGTTTTGTTTTACAGTGCTAGGTACTGAGTCAAGGGCATCATGCATGCTGGTTGTGTTGCTCCACTGAGCTATACCAACCACAAGAAAGGCAACTCCTCTGAGCGGCTGTTCTGACCCCCTCTTCTCGGTATATTTTATACATCCTATCACGCTCTTTCACTCACTTTCATGTTCAGTAGCGTTCTCCCAATCAGAGACCTTTCTTCTGCAAGAGTTCTGTCAGTACAGATGGCCTATCCTAATGTCAATGTTGTTACCTACATTCTCACGAAAGCTGGGCTCTGTCCTTTCCTGGGATCAGATCTCTCCTCCAAACTACTCTCACTAACCTTAGCCATACTGCCAGCATACAAGTGATGAGCTACTTGGGAAATCAGTGTTGAAATGTTGCTGACCCTCAGGAAAGATCAGATTCAGAAGCTGAACTTGGTCACTAACCATAACAGAACCAGAGAGATTTCCCTTCAATGACAAACCTCTCTCAGAAGACAAGGACAACTCCATTCTGATAAGTCAAACCTAAAAGAGCAGAAGTGAACTCTGTCCAATCAAAGTCCCAACCCAGAACAAGGCACTTCTAAAGAAACCAAGATCTGGGGGCTGGAGAGATGGCTCAGAGGTTAAGAGCATTGCCTGCTCTTCCAAAGGTCCTGAGTTCAATTCCCAGCAACCACATGGTGGCTCACAACCATCTGTGATGAGGTCTGGTGCCCTCTTCTGGCCTTCACGCATACACACAGACAGAATATTGTATACATAATAAATCAATAAATATTTAAAAAAAAAAAAAAGAAAGAAACCAAGATCTAATTTACCACTTTACTGTTTTTCTACAGTGTGACTAAAATAGTAATATTTCATTCATTTTCAAAACCTATCCATGCCTTGCCTGACTGGTACTCTTCCACTCTATTAAATCTACTTCTGAGACGGGTATGGTGGCCTAGGCCTTTAATCCCAGCACTCAGAAGGCAGAGGCAGGCAAATCTCTGAGGTCTGGGCCAGCCTGGTCTACAGAGCAAGTTCCAGGACAGGCAAGGATGAACAGAGAAACGGCATCTTGAAAAACAACAACAACAAAATATATGTGTGTGTTTGTATCTGTATGTATTTATGTATTAGATTTATATATTTTATGTGTTTAAGTGTTTTGCTCATAGCCTGGCAGGTGGTGGCGCATGCCTTTAATCCCAGCACCCAGGAGACAGAGACTGGCGGATCATTGTGAGTTCAAGGCCAGTCTGGTCTACAGAGCAAGTTCCAGGACTGATTCCATAGCCACTGAGAAACCTGGTTTCAGGGGGGAAAAAAAGGTGTTTTGTTCAGATGCATGAGTGGTGCCTACAAAGGTCAGAAGAGGGCATTAGATACCTTGAAACTGGGATTATGGATGGCTGTGAACTGCCATGTGGATCCTGAGAATTGAACTCAGGTCCTCTACAAGAACAGAAAGTGCTCTTAACCACTAACCCCATAAAATTATATTTATGTATTTATTGTGTGTGGAGATTAGAAGACAACTTCTTTTTCTCCTTCCACCGTGTGGGTCTCAGAGATTGAACGTAGGTTATTAAGTTTAGTGATAAGCACCTTTACCTGCTGAGTTACTTTTATTTATTTTATGGTTTTTTTTTTTTTTTTGGTAGTTCTGGGGATTGAACTTAGGATCTCATACATGTTAGGCAAGCATTTTGTTAATGATTTATATCTTCTTTTTTAATTTTTATTTTTAGACAGAATCTCATCTGTTACCTAAGATAGACTTGGACTTACTCTACAGCCCAGGTAGGTCTTGAATGCACAATCCTCCTGCTGCAGCCTCCCTCACAGGATTATAGGCCTGTGTCTGTGGAATCTACTCTCTTAAACAACATAGTGTTTGGCATTACCTAAATCTTCAACCAGCCTAACTGAAAAGTCTCTTATTAATAACTTTACAAGGTCTGCTCGGTAACAGAGAACCACATACTCTTTTTGAAAAAGTAACATAAAACAAAACACTGAGGGCTGGGAGCATAGAATCTAATGCAACACCAAGCTTCCTTATTTCACTGATAATATAAAATATCCAAGAAAAGGAAACCCAAGCAAAAGAAAATGAATGTCAGTAAAAGACCCAGGAGTACTAAAAGTCATGCATACAAATACACTTTTCTTCCCATATTCATTTTCAGATAAATGTGTCCCAGAGTCATTTCATAGTCAGAACCAGAAGTCAAATGAGAAGCATTCTCAGCACATACAAGGAAAAATGATTTCAGGAAAAGTTTAAGTCAACAGGCAACAGAAGAGCTATGACTACAACCCTTCCATCGAGCTCTTAATAACGCAGCCAAGTGAGGCTGTCTAGGGTGACATCCACAGAAGTGAGCTGTGATGAAATCTGGAAGACTCATTTCCATTAGATGTCTTCAGGTGGAAAGAGTCACACATACAAAAACACAGTGAGACGGACAACTCATGGGCCCTCGTTTTCAGAGGGCCAGATTCATGTTCTTCAATCACAGTCCTTAAGTAGCTTTGTCAGAGGAATACAATCTAACCTGAATACTGCTTATTCCCTTCCTTGGCTCAAAGGAATCTGGGAACATACCTTGGGGAGGTGTCTGCTGATAGCCTGGCAGTGGGCCATTGTAGGCTCCATAGGCAGGTGCTGCAGGTCCTGGTTGCCCACCATAACCGGACTGATGATACCCTGGGTAGATGGGCTGGTTCTGCCCAAATGGTGGAACAGGTGGAGCTGATTGGTTGACATTCATTATGAGTGCATCCCCAATTTGATCTTACCTATGGGGGAAGGAAAAGAACGAAACCAGTCAAAACACTTTCTAAGGAGAGAGCAACTATTCAGAGAAGAAAGGAAGAGGCAGTGATCAGTTGAACTGTAACTCCTGCCAGTCAGTACCCAGCCACTTTCCCCATGCTGTGTCACTCTGAAGAGGTATCAATTCCAACTTCAGACAGACCTAGTAGAACTGAACATCAGACATTCACCAGTGGTATATTTCCAGTGCCTCCTCACAGAGTCCTCTGGCTGATAACTAAGATGATGTTGCAAGTAAATGAAACAATGTTTCCACTTTCCATTCACCCTATAAACACTTCAGTAACTTCAAATATGCTGGGTTGTTTTTTTTTTTTTAGCACTAAGGCAAAAAAAAATTGATTAAAATCCTTCCCCTACAAAAAACAAACTGTAAAGTTATTGATTGGAAGAAATGGCATTCTTTGTCTGACCTGTAACAATCCAAATGTTACTCTGACCCCAGCCTTTCCATGAAATAGTGTATTAACCTTGCAAACGAAGCATTAAGATTAAAAAAAAATGTAGCAGGTGGTGGTGCACGATTTTAATCCCAGCACTCAGGAGGCAGAGGCAGGCAGACCTCTGTGAGTTCAAAGCCAGCCTGGTCTACAGAGAAAGTTCCAGGACAGTCAGAGGTACACAGAGAAACCCTGTCTTGGAAAAAAACAAAACAAACAAAAAACACCTGAATACTTAGCAAGCAGTATTCCATTACAAAGATCATTCATTTCATCCCTCAAGCAGAGAGCTATGGGTATTCTAAATTCAAAAGCATGTCTGTAATCCGGTTTCTGTTCTAATGTTTGTTTGATAAGTCGCTATCAAAACTATTACAATCTTGATCAGCAACAGAGTTGGAGGTCCTCTCAAGAGCCATCCCAATAAGGCGGCAGCAGTTTTAAACATCCTTATCATACTAATTATTCTACAGGCAGAAGGGGCCCAGGAAGAGTGAGACCTCTCAAGTGTTGCAGTAGAACAATGGGCCTCTCTCTCTCTCTTTGCTAGCAAAGCCCAAAAGATGAACTACTGCCGAACTGAAAACTCTGGAACCTAAAGCCATTTTAGGAACTGTCCTTCTAAACCCTAAACCTTGCACATGCCATCAACACTAAGCTTGGGAGACGTCCCTCTCCCCTTTAACTTCCCGAAGTCAGGAGAGAGAAGGACGGAATAAGCTTGGAGTCAAACTCCAATCTTGACTCCATTCTAGGTAGACAGTCGAGGGTGACAACCCAAAGGGGCGGGGCAAGCTTCCTAGAACTCTGAAAGTACCCGAGATGCGGAGGTTTGGGAGCTCCAGAAATCGAGATCAGGAAGCCAAACCAGCCTGTAGGGCCACGAAAAGGGCCGGTTCATTAAGCAGTAAAGACCAAGCTTCTAATGCCCTTCAACATGCTTGGAAGGCGAGGCGAGAGCCGGAACCTGGGCCAGGAGATGAAGGGAGGGGTCTGGGAGCGACCGCCGTTCACGGATGCGGGAGGTGAGGGTCTCTTCCCAGGCCCCGCCCCCAGACTCCTCCCTTTCCTCTAAAACCGGACCACAATCAGGCCAGAAATACCCTGGCCTCTCCTCAGCATTCCTCCCCACCGCGCAACCTCGCGATGCCACTCCTCACCCGGCTCCAGATCCAGGTTCGACTTCGTTCCTAACGTCAAGGCTCTCAGGCTCGACTTCCGGTTCCGAGGGGGGCTGTCGTGCCGTCCCCGGAAGTTCCGCCCCATGTTGTAGGACCGGGAGCCACTCCTTCTGCCACGTCGGCCCTAGGTACGCTTCCGGGAGCCCGGATGCTGCGCATGCGCCTTTGTTCTTTCCTGTTATGGCCACCGAGAGGCATCGCTGAAATTTACGGGTTATTTTCTTCCAGATATTCCAGACTCTTTATAGCTTTACCAGCTGAGAGGGTGTTGAGAAAACTAGGTCAGACTATTTTAGTAACGCTCCCTCTGTCATGCCGTGAACTATTAAGAACCTCTAGTCTCGTAGCCACTTCCTGTTAACCTTTCACCCCCATTGATTTGCGTCCCTCAGGTAGATCTCACCCCCACTGACCTTTGAGCCACGCGGTGGTGGCAGGGTACTAGCCCTTACTATGAGATTGTGTGCTTAAGTGTTCGAGTTTAAGCCCATTAGCTCAATATTTGGAAAATTTCTGCCCCAATTTATGAAAAGAATGCCTAACGGTGATTTGAGATGAATTTAAAAACGTATCATAAGACTGCCTAATATAGTGTTCAATAAAGATTAGTTATTTGCCATTTCGTACTGTGTCTCTTTTTACAGAGGCAAAAATCTATCAGAATCAAAAGATCTCCCTGCTCTCTGTTTAAAAAGCTACAATTCTTTTAGTAATCATAAAACTTCTTAAAGAATAATTGTAGCCGGGCCGTGGTGGCGCAGGCCTTTAATCCCAGCACTCGAAGGCAGAGACAGGCGGATCTTTGTGAGTTCGAGGGCCAACCTGGTGTACAAGAGCTAGTTCCAGAAGCTACAGAGAAACCCTGTCTCGAAAAAAAACTAGAAGAAGAAGAAGAAGAGGAGGAGGAGGAAGAGGAGGAGCAGGAGGAGAAAAGAAGGAGAATTGTAAATAATAATTGTTGGTCTTTTTCTTTCTCCCCCTAGACAGATTTTTGAGACAGGATCTCATTATAGCCAGATTGTCCTGAAACTGGATGTGTAATTGAGGGTCACCTTGAATTCCCAGTCTTTATACTCTCACATCCCCAGTGCATGCACTGTAATTTTTTTCAGTACTATTTATCCATACAGCTTTAAGCACTTCTTTGGGCCAACTCAGATCATAGGTCTCATGAATAGAGTAAGCAAAGTGTTTTGCTTTCATATGTAATGGTAGTTATACAGTAGTGCATACTTAGAAAAAAATGGGTACTTCAGTTTGCATATGGGTTACTAACAATTGTTTCTGCCCAGTTTGTTGTCTTTAATTTTTTTTATGTATGGGTATTTTGCCTGAATGTGTATTTGTGCATCTTACAGAGACCAGAAGAGGGGGCACTGGATCCCCTGGAACTGGAGTTACAGATTAGTTCAAAAGCCATGTGGATGCTGGGAATCAAACCCAGGTCATCTGCAAGAGCAGCTGGTGCCTTCACCAGCCCTGTTTCTGTTCATTTTTAAAGTAATGCCAGTGGACCCTGGTATGATGGTATCGGCATCAGCTGAGCCTTGTTAGAAATGTATCCATCTCCCTCTTTCCTTATGTCATTGTTTCTTTGTTCTTTCTTTCTTGTTTCTAAGTTTTTGTTTTGTTTTGTTTTGTTTTTGAGACAGGGTTTCTCTGTGTAGCCCTGGCTGTCTTAAAACTTGAGTTGTAGACCAGACTAGCCTGAACTCCCAGATCTGCCTACCTCTGCCTCCCCAGTGCTGGAGGTGTGTGCCACCACTACCAGGATTTATTTATTTATTTATTCATTCATTTATTTATTTTTAGTAGGGAATCTCACTGCATAGCCCTTCTGTCCTAGAACTCACTCTGTGGACCTAGCTGACCTCGAACTCACAGAGATCCTCCTGCCCATATCTCCAGAGTGCTGGGATTAATGCATATGCCACCAAACCTGGCTAAAAATGTAAACTTCTGATCCATCTAGATGTAGTTCAATTTTGGAGATGGGGCTCAGCAAACAATAGTTCCTTAAGTCCCTGCCACTAAGCTTGACAGATGTCTCCCTCCTAGATAATTCTCTTGCTGACTAACATTTGTCTAGTTTAATAATTTGCCAAATGCAACTAACATTTTTGAGCACCTGCCCAAGGCTGAGCCTTCACCTTAGATGGAACCGTGGCAGCAGGCCACGGTAAAATATAAAATAATAGAAATGGGTTAGCCAAAGATATAAGAGCTAGTTAACAATACAATTAAGTAATTCGCCAAGCAATGATTTAAATAATATAGTTTTGTGTGATTATTTCGGGAGTCTGGGCAACTGGGAGACTTTAGCATTTACATGATTTATCCTGTTTATCTTTTCACCGTGAGGAAGTAGATGTAATCTGTCTGGCTTGAAGTTACACACTTCCTAGTCAGAGCTAGGAGTCACAAGCTTGAAGATCAAGGCTACAAATTGCATTTTTAAATTTTCTGTATCTCAACTTGGCATTTAGCATGGTCTGTAGTGCTCTTAAAAATGTTACTGATGAAACAAAACAAAACAAGAACACTATTGCTGACTAGACATAGTGGCACATGCCTGTCATTCCAGCATTCTAGAGACCGAGGCAGGAGGATCAGAACTTCAAACACCATTTATAACAAGTTCAAGGTTAGCCTAGGCTGAATAGTGAGACCTTGTCTCAAAACAGTAAATGCGGGGCTGGAGAGATGGCTCAGAGGTTAAGAGCATTGCCTGCTCTTTCAAAGGTCCTGAGTTCAATTCCCAGCAACCACATGGTGGCTCACAACCATCTGTAATGTATAGGTGTGGGTGGAGCTCAATATCGGGTATTTGCCCAGGGTGTGAAGTAGACCAATGAAGCCCCCAAAGCTGAAGGTGTGTGTGTGTCTTATTTTAGGGAACCCATAGCTGTCAAAGTTTTCTGGGTGATTTTGCTGTGCACTGAGTATTAGTTAAAGCCCCTGGTATAGCACAGTGGTTGACCTACAGGGAGTACTAAACTTTTTTTAAGGTGTTTTTTTATGTTGTCCAGTCAGTTGGGTCTTGACCTTCTGTGCCCAGGTAATTGTTTTGCCTAAGTCTCCTAAGTAGTGGGGACTTCAGATGTATTCATTAAACAAACACACACATAACATAAATTAAAGATAATACAGTGAAAGGAATCAGAAGATGTGTAATTTCAGATTAACTCTTATTTCTGTAAAATGTTGATATGTACAATAAAAGTAAAAGATTACTTGGTAATAAATAAATAAATCAGTAAATAAATAAATATATGGGACTGGAGAGATGGTTCAGCAGTTAAAAATGCTTGCTGTTTTTGCAAAAGACCCGAATTTGGTTCCTAAGACCACACTGGGAAGCTTCAGCCTGTAACTCCAGCTCCAGGCCATCTAATGCCTTCTTCATGAACTCACATGCACATACCCACACAGAGACACAGAATTTAAAATAATATAAATATTTGAATAGTCAATGAGGGATATCTAGATGTTTTTAAACTGATAGTCAAGTTATAAAGTTATAGTGATAAACAATAGAATAACAAGAACTCAGATATTGTTCTTCTAAATTCTGACTGGGGTTAGGGGATTGAGACAGAGTTTTTCTGTAGCTTTGGAGCCTGTCCTGGAACTAACTCTTGTAGACTAGGCTGGCCTCGAACTCACAAAGATCACCCTGCCTTTGCCTCCCGAGTGCTGGAATTAAAGCACCACCACTGCCTGGCTAAATTCTGATTTTGATAAGTATATCATAACCAAGATAAATAGCTTTTATCACACCAGCAGAAGAGCTATTCCACAAACCTTACCCATTGTTAATCAGTTACAACATGATAATGTTATGTTTTGTAACGGAAAGAGGTTTCAAAATGTTGGACACATTTGTGCAGTGGAAACCTAGAAACAAGTAGAGATTTTAATGATATCAACAGTTGCTTGACTACACACACATCTCTGACCATGTTTCCACAGCCTCTCCCCTTTTGTATTTTGATAGTAATTTAGCTCAGCAAACATTTGCTGAGAACAGCCTGAGATACAGAATATAATAACATACAATGTGTGATTTGGGAGGTGGAGGCAGGAAGATCAAGAGTTCAGAGTCCAGTTTGGGTTACATGAGACTGCGCCTCAAAAGAAAAACAAAGCAAAAAGTCAAATTGTGGACTACATCAGCACACAGTCCTTGTCTTCAACTTTTTAATGATCTAGGAGGCAGATAAATAATCTACATGATTGGCTGAAAAATGGAAGTGTGCACAAGATACCTATGTCGTCCAAGGAAGGAAGGATTAATCCTATCGGGGAGAAGCTGGAAGATGACCAGAAAACGGCTTTTAGAAAGAAGTAGAAAGATGTAGCAAAACAACTGAATCAGAAATGATCAAAATTCCTCTACCTAGTACCCAGTCCTGTAGTGGACAGACAGGTTTCCATCGTTACAGTTACTACTGATGCACACCTGCATCAGCCACCTTGGATCACTTAGTTTTAGTTCCTTTTCACTAATTTAAAACTGTATTATTTTGTGTGACGTGTCTGCAAGGGTGTTGACACACTTCTGCCACTGCTCAGATATGGAGGTCAGAGGACAGTTTTTTCCTTCCACTCTGCTCCCAAGGATCAAGCTCAGGTTGTCAGGCTTGCACAGGAAGAATTTTTACCCGCTAAGCCATCTCAATGGCACTAAAATCACTAGTTTATAAATTACACAGCCAAGCAGTGTCTTATTAGTCTCCCACTAGCCTTGCTGTCGAAAACAGTATGTGGGTCATAATACTAACAGTCTTGTGGATTACTTCCCCTTCCAGGGCTTGAAGGCTGCTTTATGGAAATAACCGACTCTTCACTTGAGCTTTGCAAATGTGTGGTGAGTGGTTGCTTGATATCAGAGAGCCAAACATACATGAATCTGACAGAGTACTATAAAGGCTATAGCGCAGAACTCCAGCTTTCTCACATGGTGCACACAAGCCTGATTCAACTCCTACTGTCACAGGGGGGATGTGCAGAGAACCTATTGATTGCTTCACCACTACTCACCTTTCCCCAACCTCAGACTGTCCTGCTGCTGTTTTTCAAATGCTCCAACGTATGTGTGGAGAGCAGAGGACAACTTTTGGAGTCAGTTTCTTCTTTCCACCATGCCTTGTGGGTTCCAGGGCTAGAACTCAGGTTGAGTGTCAAGCTTGAAATGCTGAGCCATCTAACAGATGTCTTTAACTTATACATATTCCTTAACTGTCCCCTCTGGAGGAAGGTTTGAGGCTTGGGTCTGTTGCTTCCTCATATCTGGCCACTCGATGTATAAACTTACTCTTTTTGTTAGTTTGTTTTGCAAGACAAGATTTCTCTGTGTAGCCCTGGTTGTCTTGGAACTTGCTCTGTAGACCAGACTGGTCTGGAACTCAGAGAGTCACCTGACTCTGTCTCTCGAGGGCTGGGATTAAACTCTTACTCTTTCACAAAAGTCATCCTTTCCACAGTTAATATCCTGTGCCGTGCACAAGCAGTTCGGGTTCAATAGTAAATTCAAAGCGGCGTTCTTCCCTAAGGAGTTTAAGGAGCAAACCCCGTCACTTCTTGCTAGCTCTGGGGCTGAATCCTCTCTCCTGCTCTCACTGTGCAGTGGGCTTTGGAGAAGGTATGGTGCCTGAAAGATTGTACTTAGTCAAAAGTCCCACAGATCTGATACTGAGCCCTGGCTAAAAAGGCCTGTGCGGGAGAAGGGAGGACATGGAGGACAGGAGTTTGTACTATAATTAGTTCTAGGAGTAAAATAGCTGGGAGAGGGAGAAGAGTACAGCCGGCAACTATTTTAAGCAACGGGTGATTGACAGGACATGTGTACTGAACTGTACTGATCCAAGGCCCAAGTTGTCTGCCTATGGCGTGTGGTGTGTGTGTGTGTATGTGTGTGTGTGTAGGCCTGGGTCAGCAGAAGCAAGACAGCCAGATAGGCAGGCCGGACGGGGTACCAGCACCTCAACTTGTCTCTGAGGGACACTGTCCAAACTCCGGAGGTCACGGGCCAAGCTGTGCAATGGGTGCTGAGGAGGAGGTACAGGTCACATTAGCAGGGGGAGCACCCTGGGGCTTCCGGCTTCAGGGGGGGGCTGAACAGAAGAAACCTTTACAGGTATCCAAGGTAAGGGAAAGCCCCTAAAGTGATATTTCATAAAAAGGGAGCCTAAGGGAACTTGGGAAGAGTCATGTGGTGGCCTTCTGGGCCAGTGGGTGTGGGCAGAGTGGGAGGTTGTGAAGAAGAGGTAGTGGGCAGGTGGGCAGGTAAGCATGGTCAAGGCTATAGGGAGCAGACTGTGCCCACAAGCTCCTGGAGGACTAGAAGCAAAGACAATTCTGGTTTCAGGGAGCAGAATAAAAGGAAGGCCCTGCTTCAGCACTGTGGGAGAAGAGACTGAGTCTGCTCATCCAGTATTTGCTCCCCTATGTGTGTGAGCTTCTCTACTCCAAACTTCAGGAATGTAGGGAAGGTTCTCATTTCTCTCTGACTAATTTGATGTGTGACAAGCTAAGGCAGTCTCTCCCAGCCCAACCCTGCCTTGCCCTGCCCTGCCCTGCCCTGCCAATGCCTTCAATGCTCCTCTTTCCCTAAGTCATATCCATTTTCTTACTAGGCAAGATTAAGTGCTAGGCTTGCTGATTAAGTCATCAGCCTTACAGCTTTACCCTAAAGGCTTAGCTTTCTGGGCTGTAAAACGTGAGTAATGATAGTACCAACTGTATAAACTAAGAATTAGGTGCAATATTTCATACAGTGCAGTGCCTAACATTGGGAGAGCTCAACAAATGATAGCCCTGTGTCACAATCTCCCAGAATACCTCTAGGCAGGTCTTTTTATTTGCACCCCAGACACCTCCTTACTCTATTTGCCCTACAAGACAACAACAACAAGAAAGCCTTTTTTGTCCTTTCATTCCACTCTCATTGGAGCTCCCCATGATCCACAATCTCTCCTCCAACATCTTAGATCCGAAGACGGAGCCAGGCTGGAAGAGCAGGACTCCGAGAGAGGGACCAGCTCTTGGCAATCAATGGAGTTTCTTGCACAAACTTCTCCCATGCCAGTGCCATGACCCTCATCGATGCCTCAGGACATCAACTCGTCCTCACTGTTAGGAGGTATGAAGTCCTCTCCTCCTTTTTCTCTAGCCTGGGTCTCATCTTGCCTGTCTCAGCTCTATGTCTCACTGACCTGACTTCGGTAACTAACACGTACCTATTTCTGGTTACTTTTTCTGCTGAAGAATGTTTGTATATACATCCCAATGGAATGTATCTGCAACTGAGGGATGGGGTGTCAAGCAGGTATTTGAATGTCTGGTAGACTTCAATTCTTTCCCATTCCTTATCACATCTTCCTCAAAGTCGTCAGATCCCTCTCTCCTAGCCCACCTATTCCAGCCATATGCCAGTATCCTTTCTCCCCTGCCTTGCTCCTTCATCCCTCCAGATCCCCCCCAGAGCTGTTAGTCCTGTAACCATTAGACCCTCTTTCAAATTCATCTTTTCCATGCAGGGTAGCAGATGAAGGGTCTGTGAGATCTCCATCTCCAGGGGAGCTTCAGGTGCTGTCACCCCTATCTCCGCTGAGTCCAGAGCCCCCAGGTGCTCCTGCTCCCCAGGCTTTTCAGCCTGGGAGCCTTCGTTCACCTCCTGACAGTGAAGCTTACTATGGAGAGACAGACAGTGATGTTGATGGCCCTGCCACACAGGAGAAACCCCGCCGAACCCGCCGCCGAGGTCCCACAAGGCCCGTCCCTCCAGGAGCCACACCTGATGAGGTCTACCTGTCTGACAGTCCTGCAGAACCAGTACCTGCTAAAACTGGCTCTCCCAGCCAGGGTGACAGCCGTGTGAGCTCCCCATCTTGGGAGGAAGGAACAGCCCTTCAGCCACCACCTGCAGAAGCACTTCTGCTACCTCATGGTCCACTCCGACCTGGTCCTCATCTCATCCCTATGGTGGGTCCTGTCCCTCACCCAGTGGGAGAAGATCTTACTGCCACCTACACCCAAAAGGCCAAGCAAGCCAGTGAGTGCCTGATTTTTTTTGTTCTCAATCAGGATCTGAGTCCTAAGTCTCATCCACACATCATATCTACCTCATGTTCCCTGGAAGCAGTCTTTGGGACAAGTTGAGAAAGTAATGAGGAAGAGGAGAATTATTTTACTCAGGGTCCTAGTTATCTTACAACTGTTATTTTTACATGGCTTAGTGGCTCAAACCAAGAACAGACAATAGAGGTGAAATGGTGAGGGCCTGACGTTTGTGATGGCGGTGGTTTTGCTAGATGGCAGGATGAAGGGAAGAGAAAGGACAGTTTCCAGGCAGGGAATCTGAAAGCAGGCCATGCTCTAGGGGCTTTGCACAGTTTTAATTGTAGGCACGGTGTGAATGATACTTTTGACACTTGTGAGTTCATTGGGATTTCTGGGAACTAACGGGGTGTTAGGAGTAATCATGAGACCTCTAGGAAGTTGGGAAGGAATTTTATTTTTGTTTGTTTGTTTTGTTTTTCGAGACAGGGTTTCTTTGTAGCTTTGAAGCCTATCCTGGAACTAGCTCTTGTAGACCAGGCTGGCCTCAAACTCATAGAGATCCACTTGCCTCTGCCTCCCGAGTGCGCATCGCCACCCGACTAGGTTCTTGCTATTTTGATGTGAGCTACAGAATGGAATCTAGTGAAGTTTTTCTCTGTCCTACGCCTCCCATTCTGTTTCCACAGACTTCCTTTTTGTCATTTCTGAAATCTCAGTATTCACTCTCTCTGGTAATCTGTTCTCTCTTTCTCAGGATTCTCTCTTCTCAGGACTCGCTCTCTCTGGTTACCTGTTCTCTCTCAGGACTCGCTCTCCCTGGTTATCTGTTCTCTCTCAGGACTCGCTCTCCCTGGTTATCTGTTCTCTCTCAGGACTTGCTCTCTCTGGTTACCTGTTCTCTCTCTCTCAGGACTCGCTCTCCCTGGTTATCTGTTCTCTCTCTCTCAGGACTCGCTCTCCCTGGTTATCTGTTCTCTCTCTCTCAGGACTCGCTCTCTCTGGTTACCTGTTCTCTTTCTCTCAGGACTCGCTCTCCCTGGTTACCTGTTCTCTCTCTCTCAGGACTCGCTCTCTCTGGTTACCTGTTCTCTCTCAGGACTTGCTCTCCCTGGTTACCTGTTCTCTTTTCTCAGGACTCGCTCTCTCTGGTTACCTGTTCTCTTTTCTCAGGACTCGCTCTCCCTGGTTATCTGTTCTCTCTCAGGACTCGCTCTCCCTGGTTATCTGTTCTCTCTCAGGACTCGCTCTCCCTGGTTATCTGTTCTCTTTTCTCAGGACTTGCTCTCCCTGGTTATCTGTTCTCTCTCTCTCAGGACTCGCTCTCTCTGGTTACCTGTTCTCTCTCTCAGGACTTGCTCTCCCTGGTTATCTGTTCTCTCTCAGGACTCGCTCTCCCTGGTTACCTGTTCTCTCTCTCTCAGGACTCGTTCTCCCTGGTTATCTGTTCTCTCTCAGGACTCGCTCTCTCTGGTTATCTGTTCTCTCTCAGGACTCGCTCTCCCTGGTTACCTGTTTTCTTTTCTCAGGACTCGCTCTCCCTGATTATCTGTTCTCTCTTCACCATTCTGATTCTCACTTCAAGGAATTCTGTCTTTAAATTTGCATAGAGGCTAAACATGTGGGAGCTTATAGTCTGATATCCTAAGAGTGTTCCCATATCCTACAAAGAAATTCCAAATGTATGTTCAAGATCCCATACTTATCCCTAATTCTCATTTTAGCACCCCTCCCTTCCCATCATGCTGGGCAAGATTCTATTTAGTGGCTCAGGCTTATTTTTAGCCAAGCAGACCTCACAGTACAGAGAGGGTGGGGTGAGGGGAAGGGGAGGCAGGTGCCCACGTCTATCACACCAGAAGTTGGGAGGGGGACAGGTTCTAAAAACAGCTCAGTGAGTTCATTCAGCTGCCAGCTCTGGAGACAAGACAAAGGGGCTTTAAAAGGCCTTGGGGGTGACTCAGGCTGGTCCTGCTCCAGCCAGCGCTGCCTTTCTCAGCATGGAGGCCATTGAGCCCCTCAGCCAAGCCAGCTGCGACAAAGACCCAGTTCCTGAGCTCCAAGACCCATTCTATGCAGGTACTACCCTTTCCCACTCAAAGGGTGCTGGGGTTAGAGTGGAGGGCAGTGTCTCAGCAGTGTAGGAAGGGTGGTTGTTGGGAAAGGCCACACTCTCTTATCCTCTTTTTGCTGTCCTTTCCCTCATTCTTTCAGGAAAATGTCACCACCCTTTTCTCAGAATGGGTTGATGGGTTTATGACCACACGAGCTGTGGAACACTCATAGGAAGAGAGAAGTAGGGGTGCCCTGGGATACACGGGGCCATGTACGTGCAAATCTGGGAGAAGATATGTGGGAACACTTGGTGTTGTTGTACAGGGGCAGCTTACATCAGGACAGCACAATGGCCTGTTCACGTGGGCCCTGGCAGCGTGTCAATGCTGTTTACTCATCTCACTGTGCACAAAGTTATCTTATGAAGAGCTAGGCAATAATGCCCTTATTTACAGGAAGGTAAACGGCTGAGATGAAGTAATTCTCCCAAAACTAAAGTCTGACTCCTGTGTCTATTCTCTCACGCATAATACTATTCTGTGTTATACACGTGGGGACAAAAGGAATGAGGACCCTAATTAGAAAGCAGCTTGGTATCTTGAGAGGAAAAGTAGATGGAATGTCAAGAATTTTCCAGGAGGAACTGGGGATCACAGACCAGAAAGGATCCATGTCCAGGGCGGGGTCTATAGTAGGGCAGCTCTTCCTACTTCCCGGCCCCACCTACTCAGGCCCCACGTGGCGTATGAAGTCCTGCCCTGGTTCCTCAGCACACAGATCTTCTCATGCCCACCTAAAGGTATGCTCCTCTTTTGAGATCTCCACTTGAAAGGCTAGGCAAATGGGAAAGGAAACAGTTTTGGCCTCTGAAGCTGTCTACCCCAGAGCCAACACCAACTTGTGAGAAAGGAGAATATATTTACCTGCTGACCTTGAAATCCCCTAAAGATGTGGGGGTTTGCCATGGAGAGCAGCACTTTGGCTTGACCTGCAGCTTGGATGGAAAGGAGCATTCTAGCAGTTAGGAGGGCCAAGGTCAGTTCTAAAATCCTATCGACACTAAACCAGAGTCTCTATGGGAAAAACTTTGGGAAGTCCTACCTGGAAATGTATTTGACAGATGTGTTTGCAACCCTGTGTTTGTATGAGGGTATAGGTATAAATGAACTGATGAGTATGTAAGCTGGGACAACTGTGAATATGGAAGTTCAATGGAGGAAGTATGTCCCATAGCTGGTTTTCAGGAGACTGATGTTAACGTGGTAGAGGGGAGCTGCTTCTAGGAGTGTTTATGATGTGACCTTGTGAATTGTGAATGAAGGGCCTCGTTAAGAACCTGTGTGTTGGTCTGGGCACAGAGGTGCACACCTTTAATCCCAGGACTTGGAAGGCAGCAATAGCTGGATCTCTGTGAGTTTGAGGCCAACTTGGTCTACACAGCGAGTTCCAGAACAGCAAGGGACATGTAGAGAGGCCCTGAGACAAAAGGAATCTATGTGTTCTGGTTAAAGGAGTAGTAGGTGTGAAGAATCCACTTACATAGTATGGTAGGAGACGTGTCCCTTCTTAACTTTTCTCTCCGGGATGGGTCCTGCCTGCCTTAGAATAACCCCTCCCCCACTCCACTGCCAGTCAGGAATGGGAGGCAGGTGGAGAATGTGTGGCGTGGATAAGGCTCATTTCCTGGAAAACGTGAGTGCAACAGAGTGGGCAGAAGAGCTGCGGTGTGGGCAGTGTCCTGTCCTTGATTTCACCTTTTCCCCTCCAGTCCGCCTCCAAGTCAGAGGACTTTGCCACAGGCAAGAGACATTGTGGTTCCTTTCAGCGGAAAAAACAGGAGGTCAGAGCTTTGAGGAGCAGAATTAGAATAGGGTTGATTACTCTACCTCTTGATCTCCTCCTCAGAACTGCAACGTGCAGAAAGTCTCCAGGAGAAGAGCGTGAAGGAGGCCAAGACCAAATGCCGGACCATTGCATCCCTGCTAACAGCAGCCCCCAACCCTCACTCCAAGGGGGTGCTCATGTTTAAGAAACGGCGGCAGAGAGCCAAGAAGTACACCCTAGTGAGTTTCGGGGCTGCAGCTGGGACAGGAACAGAGGAGGAGGACGGCCTCCCCCCAACGAGTGAGTCAGAGCTGGACGAAGAGGCCTTCTCAGACGCCCGCAGCCTTACTAATCAGTCCGACTGGGACAGCCCTTATCTGGACATGGAGCTGGCCAGGGCTGACTCAGGAACAACAGAGAGCTCCGGGCTGGGAGGGCAGTTGAGCGAGGTCTCTGGGCGAGGGGTCCAGCTCTTTGAACAGCAGCGCCAACGGGCAGCCTCTTGCACCCAGGATTTGGCTCAGGTGAGCCCAGCAGCCATGCTAAATGGGCAGGGTCTGCAGTCACCACCTCGAGCTCAGAGTGCTCCCCCAGAGGCAGCTGTGCTCCCACTCAGCCCTTTGCCGGCCCCTGCAGTCAGCCCTAGCCCCTTCTTGCCGGATGGTGGAGCCCCCAGCCCAGCGCCAAGTATCTTTAACAGGTCAGCGAGGCCTTTTACCCCAGGTTTACAAGGACAAAGGTCAGGTACCACCTCAGTGATTTTCAGACCTTTAGCCCCTAAGAGGGTGAACGAAGGCCTGGGAGCCACCAACCCCGCCCCGTCCCCCTTCACAGCCCCTCTGCAGGGGCCCACCCCACTGCCCAGCTTCATCACAGGAATGCCTGGCCACACGCCCATCTCCGGGGCTCCCAGCACCCCACGCTCCTGCGGTCCCGTAACCGCTACTAGCTCCCTGTACATCCCAGCCCCGAGCCGGCCCGTTACACCGGGAGGCGCCCCAGAGCCTCCCGCTCCTGCTAGCGCAGCTGCTATGACCTCCACCGCTTCCATCTTCTTGTCGGCGCCTCTGAGAAGCTCTGTGCGCCCGGAGGCGCCTAGCCCCGCGGCCCCCGGGTCTGCCAGCGTTCGGGAGCAGCGCATCTCTGTGCCAGCTGCCCGCACTGGCATCCTGCAGGAGGCCCGGCGCCGGGGCACCCGGAAGCAGATGTTCCGACCTGGAAAGGAAGAGCCGAAGAACTCGCCCAACCCCGAGCTGCTATCGTTGGTGCAGAACCTGGATGAAAAACCTCGGGCGGGTGGTGTGGAATCTGGTACGGAGGAGGATGCTTTAAGCCTTGGAGCTGAAGCCTGTAACTTCATGCAGCCACTAGGGGGCAAGAGTTACAAGACCTTGTCTCAAGTGCCACCGAAAACTCCGCCTCCAATGGCTCCCAAAACTCCACCTCCTACAACTCCTAAGACTCCACCCCCTGTGGCTCCTAAACCCGCCTCTCAAGGGCTCCTTGATGGGCTAGTGAATGGGTCGGCCCCTATGGGTGGAATCCCGGAGCTCCCAAGGCTGCAGGGGAGGGGTGGGGAGCTATTTGCCAAGCGGCAGAGCCGTGCCGACAGGTACGTGGTGGAGGCTACACCTGGCGGTAGCCTTAACCCTGGCCTTAGCCCTAGAAGTCCTTCTCCCACGCCTTCACTGCCCCCATCGTGGAAATACTCACCTAACATCCGTGCCCCACCCCCTATTGCTTACAACCCACTACTCTCACCTTTTTTTCCCCAAGCTGCCCGAACTCTCCCCAATAAGGCCCAATCCCAGGGTCCTCGGGCGACCCCCAAACAGGGTATCAAGGCCCTGGATTTTATGCGGCATCAGCCATACCAACTCAAAACTGCAATGTTCTGTTTTGATGAGGTTCCTTCAACTCCTGGCCCCATTTCAGGACCTCCCAAAACTGCCCGAGTCCAGGAGATCCGCAGATTTTCCACTCCGGCACCCCAGCCCACTGCAGAACCCTTGGTTCCCACTGTTCTTGCCCCCAGAGCGGCTACCACATTGGATGAACCAATTTGGAGGGCAGAGCTGGCCTCACCCCCTGTCACTAACCCAGACCATCCTCAAGAGTCTCCCAGGAGCTTTGCTGCCACCCCCAGCTCCTGTGGTTTCCAAGTAGCTAGGCCCCGGTTCTCAGCCACCAGAACAGGGTTGCAGGCTCATGTGTGGAGGCCTGGGGCAGGGCATCAGTGAACAGGGAAGAGGCCCCAGGACCAAGTAATGGAACTTAGAGTCCCAGACTTTTCTTCTGCTTTGTACTACCGGCTTTTTATCCCTGCATCGCCTCTTGCCAGAGATAGTGTTCCCCTTCAGTTTCTCAACTCTGTGCGGCTTGCTGCTTTTTAACCTATTATCTTTGCTCTGGTATCTTCTCTATATTTCCCTGGCTCGATCTCTGGCTTCTCCACCCAGAGGTCTCAGCAGTTTCTCTCCCCCCCCCCCCCCCATTTGTGTTTCTGTCTGTGGGCACTTTAGTGTTAGGCAAAAAGAGCACTGTAAATGACCATTGAGATCTCAGGCAAAAAGCTCACCACTAGGCAAGCAACTGAACCGTGTCCTGAGCCCCTCCACACTCCTCACTCTGCGTATGTGTGTATGTGTGTGTTTCTCTGTGTGTGTGTGCGCGCACGCGTGTGTGCTCATACTTTTGCAAATGTGTGTGGCTAAGATCTGCTCTGGAAAGGCATAAATTAACCATATATGTGAGCTTCTCTTGAGGCAAAGATAAGAGGGGAGTTCTTTTCCTTCTACTAGAAGGGCCAGATAGCTCCACAGGGATCTTGTGAGGGACAAGAGCTTAACTGCAGAAAAACTCCCGAGAGAGGATGTCTGTAGCAGGGACACAGCATTGTGATGTTAACGAGTCTGACAAGTTTCATGGGTCTGAGTTATACAAGCTAGACCTGGAATAAAACTAAGAATTCCATTTCTTTGGAGTTCCGGAAGTTAGCAAGCGGGGTCCTGTGCTGAGCAAGTTAGTATCCAGAAAGTAGAGCTTTTCTTCTGAACTGCTGAAGATAAAAAAGAGGTGAACAGAGAGAGAGTGCATGGGGAGAGTGAGGCAAAAGCCAGGAGCAGGGCTGAAATGAGTGACGTGACCAAGAGGGAGACCAGCTATGTGTAAGGGAGCATAGGGGGACAGGCTGAGCTCAGGAGAATGCAAGCATTTGCCAGAGCAACGGTGTGAGGTGTGTGCCGAATGTTAGAGCTGGTGGCTGTGCTACCTCCTGTGAATCTGACCTTCCATGGCTGCCGCTTCTCCTGACTATCTGGGAAAGACAGGGAGACACTGGGCCCAGACCTCTTTTTTGGCCTACCCTACCCGCAGAAGCCCAGCTTTTGTTCCTGTTCAGCTTCAGGTCCTAATTTCTGGTCCTAGAAGGGTAAGGACTCTCCTTCCATGAAGACCACCACCAGCCACGCCTGCCATTTGGCCTCAAAGTCGACCTTTTCCTTTCCAATATTGGGCACCACAGTTCTTTGGTTTGTGCACAAGAATAAAACATATGCCCACACCTTCTGTTGCTGTCGTCTCTTCTGGTTTTATGCCCAATTCTGATGGCTTTGTGGTCTTCTCTAGCCCACTGTGCTGATTTTGTCTCTCCTCCTGCCTTCCCATCTTTCCCATCCCCACACTCTCTCCTCCAGCCTCTCTCCCTCTTCTTCCGAAGCTCATTCTTTCAAGGTGTAGTTCAGCTTGCACAACTGAGAGCAACCAGAAAGGATCTTGGAGCCCTTTGCCGTCGCATTTCCTGGATCCCTGGGGGACGTAGCTGTGTTAAATGTTCTCTGGGAATCACGGAAAGGGAACGCAATGACAGGTGTGGGTGGTATGGAACAGACCAGAGAATGTGGCTTGAGACTACCGTAGAGAATCTAGGGACTGACTGGAATGCGAGAAGGAAAGTGTCGTTACTTGGTTTACCAGAAGGGGGCATGTTTGTGGCAGTAACCAGATGCTCCCAAGTTCAGCAGCTGGGAATTCCAAAGGAAGGGTTGAGACACCACAGGCTAATACCATGTCTTCATATATTTTGTTTCAGGTATTTGGTCATAGGTGACCAGGCTCTGAGTTTTGTTTTGACAAGAATGTAGTAGTAATAACAAAGTTACCTTTCACTATTTATTTATTTTTTTCTGTTTCCTTGGGTTGGAAGGAAATGGACCAAAGATGAAAGATCTGGGCAGTGGCCACCTGCTGTGGCGAGTGAGGTGGGGGGACAATCAGCATAACAAGAATAGGATGGCAGAAGGGTGTGGTCAGGAAGGATGAGGGCGGAAGCTGACAGAGGGACCCGTGCATTCTAAAAGTTTCAGAAAACCACTTCCTATGAGGCGTGGGAACAAGGGATGGTCGTGGGGCTGGGGGGGAGGGGTGAATGTGAATGAAGCACTATAAAACACAGGTGAAAAGTGAACTTTTGGGAGGGTGAGGGACAAGATTTTCCTGTGTAGCCCTGGCTGTCTTTAAACGTAGGAAGTACTGAGTAGTGGGGTTAAAGTCATGTACCACCAATATATGTTTACTAAGTTAACCCCCCACACCAAAAAAAAAAAAGCCATTTCCTCAGGGTAGCTATTAAGGCAAGAGGTACAAAAGCAGCTGGCTTCAGACCATGAGCGGAAGATGAGGAAGTGTCCAGGGTATTCCTGCAGCTCCCGCGGCAGTGCTTCTCAACCTTCCCGACACTGCCACCCGTTAAGACTATCCCTCATGCTGTGGTGACGCCCAACCATAAAGCCGTTTTCGTCGCCACTTCATAACTATAGTTTTGCTACTGCTATGAATCCTAATGTAAATACCTGGTATGCAGAAGATCTGATGTGTGGGTCCTACGAAAGGGTTGCGACCCACAGGTTGAGAAGCCCTGTGCTAAGACGCCAGAAAGAAAAGGAGTGGGGCTGACAGGCCTTCACTACATCATCAGCTCTGGGTTTGACTAAATTGGTTCCTCATCCTGCCAAATCTAACCCTCAGAGAAAAACCCACCTATTCAAGAAGTCTAAAAGCAACTCCACTGTAAAAATTTCCATCCTGTCTTCAAACTTGGAGCTTTAATCCCTCCGGCCCCAAATACACCCATGGGTTCCTCCGGCCCTGGCCTGCCATGGCCCCGAGTGGCCCACAAATCACGTTTTCTGGTTTTATTTTGTTTCCTTTACCTACTCTTAATCTTACCCGCCACTTACTGTCCTCCCCCTCTCTGCCTCTGCCTTAAATTGCTTCCTGAAATGCATCTTTGGATCTAAGGCTCAAGGTGCAGAGGAGGCACAATCCTCAGCAGACTGATCTCTGGCTCAGACAACCTGGTGGGAGATTCTTGTAGACCTTCCCCTTTCCTGAACATCGAGCAAGGAGGGCAGGAACTTGGTTCCAGGGTCTCAGTACCCCCTGTGCCATTTGAGCTGCTTGTGCTCATCATCTCTATTAATAACTACCATCCCTCCCCCACTGCCGGTGCTGCCCCTACGCTTGCCCAGCTCAGGTTCTCCAGTCACTCACAGCAGCTCAAGGCCTCCCAAGCTGCTGGACCCCAGGGCAAGCTGACCACCAACTGAGCGGCTGGTAAGTCTGTAGCTCTATGTATGGCATGAAGGGGCTGGAGCCCACTCTTCTGACCTCCTTGTCTGCAATTGTGGTGCTCCATCCCAGAGGAGTGGCCTCGCTCCTCATCTCTGCTCAGCTCCCAGCTGTCCAGTTGGAGCCACAGGGTTGGAAAGAAAGGGACCTAAGGAGTTGGGAGGAATCTGGATGGGTGGGGAGGTACCGGAGAGATGGGAAGGGGTAGCCTGAGACCCCTCTAGGCTGGCAGAGTGTAGTTGTCCTTAGGAAACAGAACTCCACAGAAAATTGCATGATTCTTAAGAAGAAAATGAAGTTCTTATCTTTTCCTAGCTTGTCCCCTCCACAGCCGGATCTTATCACTATGTCTCTGTCCCCCACAATTCTCTACTGCTATGTTTGTTATTGCTGAACTGACATCTTGTCAGTACTCAAGTGCCCTCAGTTCACTCTCCACCCCAGGTCTGCAGCTTGGGATAGGAGTGCCTGAAGGAGCAAGGAACACACCCATGACCTCTCAGGCCACGTTCCAGTTGGCCTCCTGGAAGAACAACAACCTCTCCTTCCTATGGAGAATGTTTTGGCTGAATCTCCTCAACACCAGCAGAACATTTCTTCATCCCCTTGGACTTTGAGGGAGGCTGAGGAGGAGAGCAGAGTCTGGAGCCATAGCTGTAGGCTGATATCTGAATATATAAGGACCTTAAATTTATGCCAGGCCCAGGAAACTTGGCTGCACTGCTCTGCCAGGGATGCTGTCTTTTACACAGCCCTCAGCCCCAGCTCTGCTCCTGCTTCCCCACACAGGATCTATGGAAAATGGGTACAAGAGGCTGATAACAGGGAGGGAAAGGGGCGCAGTTCTACCTCCTGCTCTGATTCCAAAGAAAACAAGCCCTAGTGGAGTTTTACTTTTTGGGGGAAAACACATTTCTGTGAAAACCTGAGAGTGGACAGCATAGCCCAGTGATGGAGAACCTGTGTGGCATGCGTAAAGCCTTGAGTTCAATCCTCAGCACTGGAGAAACACACACACACACACAGAGTCCCAAGAAATTTTGCCCATAACCCCAAGTTAAGGAGTACTAAGCCTGGAAGTGGTGGCACATGCCAATTGGGGGGGCAGAGGTAGGCGGATATCTGAGTTTGAGGCCAGCCTAGTCTACAGAGCAAGTTCCAGGACACAGGACAGCAGGGTTACACAGAGAAATCCTATCTCAAGGAAGAAAGAAAGGAAAGAAAGAAGGAAGGAAGAAAGGGAACGAAGGAAGGAAAGGAAGGAAGGAAGGAAGGAAAAGACAGAAAGAGAGAAGCACTGCTTGGCTGTAGTGAGCATGCTCTCCACACTCACCTTCCCATTCCGTCTTTCCTTCAAGCCTGCTTCCCACTCCTTCCAGGTCAAATCCATCTCCACCATGCCGCTCTCGGGAACCCCGGCCCCGAACAAGAGGAGGAAATCCAGCAAGCTGATCATGGAACTCACTGGAGGTAGGGCATGCTTATAGCTCCCTAATGCAGGACTTTTAAGAGCACCCCTGACTCAGGAGTCCCAGAAATTACATAAGACTGGTTATAAGTCCAAGTGAAAATATAAGAGGAATTCCAGCCATGGGGGGTGTGGGAGACAGAAGTGATGAGGTAAGTAAGAAGGGCAAGGAGGAAGAGGCAGGAAGAACTCTTTTCCACTGACTACTCCGAAACAATACCCTGCTACACTGCTCAGCCAGGCCCAGGACCACAGGACCCATGCTCAGTGAGGTGTATGTGAGGACACAAGCTAGGCTGAACCAAATGGTTAACTTCTTCATTTCTTTCTAAGTGCTAAAGAACTTGTGTAAGCATTTAAAATTAAAACTGCACAGGCATACTCCCCAGGGATGTACATGAGTTACCAAACGTGAAGATCTGATACCTCTGGAGCCAGAGTTCACTGAATAGCAAAGGAAGGAAGAACACAAGGATCTGTATTTAGAGATGGGCAGCTGCACATGGTGTTGGCCTATCAGCTTCCCCTCCCCATGCTATAATTTCCCCACTGGCAGAGACCATGATAGTCCCTTATACTTGTTCTCTTCCATTCCAAGCCCATGCCCCTCTGGCCCTGTTTACCTCTCTACCCTAGTATTCCGAACCCTTGTTCCCTTATATTCTCCCTAACTCCAAACCAGGAAATCAAAAGTTCTCATGGGCCGTGTATGGTGGTACACACCTTTAATCCTAGCACTCGGGAGGCAGAGGCAAGCTAATTTGTGAGTTTAAGGCAAGCCTGGTCTAATAGTGAATTTCAGCCCTATCAAGGTTACATAGTGAAACCCTGTCTCAAACTCCCCCCCCCCACACACACACATGCACACACACGCACGCACACACACACACATCCCACATGGGACTGAAGAAGAGGACCCAAGTTCAGTTCCCAGTACCCATACTGTGGCTCCCAACTATCAGTAACTCCAGTTCCAGGGGATCTGAGCCTTCTTCTGACCTCTGTGGGCGCCAGGCCACATGTGGTACACATAACACACATGCAGAAAAAATATTCATACACATAAAGCATAAATAACTCTTTTAAAAAATTAAAATATACACAAATAAGACAAACAAAAGCTTCTTGTAATCTAGACAGATTTTGGTCAGATAACAGCATCTTGCCCCTAAATGATCTCTTTGATTATGCACTTAGTTGTGGGGTGGGGTTCTACTGAGTCCAGATAGCCTTAATTCCCTCTTTCTCTTTCTTTTTTTTTTTTTAAATATTTTATTTATGTATTATGTATACAATATTCTGTCTGTGTGTATGCCTGCAGGCCATAAGAGGGCACCAGACCCCATTACAGATGGTTGTGAGCCACCATGTGGATGCTGGGAATTGAACTCAGGACCTTTGAAAGAGCAGGCAATGCTCTTAACCTCTGAGCCATCTCTCCAGCCCCCTGTTTCTCTTTCTATTTATTTATTTATTTTTTTTCGAGACAGGGTTTCTCTGTGACTTTGGAGCCTGTCCTGGAACTAGCTCTTGTAGATCAGGCTGGTCTCAAACTCACAGAGATCTGCCTGCCTCTGCCTCCCGAGTGCTGCCATTAAAGCTGTGCGCCACCACCACCACCACCGCCCGGCTAATTCCCCTTTTCTGTCACCTCTTCTCCACCTTCTGAACAAGGCGGATGGGAAAGCTCGGGCCTGAACCTGGGCAAGAAGATCAGTGTCCCAAGGGATGTGATGTTGGAGGAGTTGTCGCTACTTACCAACCGAGGCTCCAAGATGTTTAAGCTGCGGCAGATGCGGGTGGAGAAATTTATCTATGAGAACCACCCCGATGTTTTCTCCGACAGCTCTATGGTGAGTATGGACATGAGCCACTCTCTCACAGCCCAGTGCCTTTCCCGACAGCCTCTCAGCAGGCCCAGGCTCCCCAAAGCCCACCAACACATAATACATTCCCAACAGCTCTAGTGGGGGTTAGAATCCATTTCTGAAGCTTAGTTGCCATCTTAGAGCCAGAGCACGCCAAGGAGTACTGCACCCAGAGGAAGAAAATTCCTCCCCAGTGGGGATAAGTATTAAAATAGCATTGCCAGATAAAACATAGGACACCTGATTTGAAGTTATTTTGAAGTTAAGATACAATAAATATTTTTTTAGTAAAGTAAGTTCTTTGTAATATTGGGGACATAAAAATAAAACAAGAATTAAAAACAACAGAATCTCAGGGCTGATTGTATAGCTGAGTGGCAAAGCAGGTGCTTAGAATGCATGGGACCCTAGGTTTCATTTCCAGTGTCCCCAAAGCAAACAGCAAGCCAACAAAAATCCAAAGAGTACCTAGTTAAATTTGACCTCCAGGTTTATTCAATGAGCTGGGTCACTGAGGAGACTTAGGGAGGAGGATTACTAATGAGTATGAGAAAAGTTTCTGTAAATATGTTACCTGTAACATGTAAGACTTTGGACATAAAAACAATACAAGATTTGAATAATAAAATAAACTGGTTTATTATTAATTTTTTTTTTAGATAGACGCTTACCATGTAAGTCTGGCCAGCCTGGAACGATGTAGACCAGGCTGGCCTCAGACTCACAGAGCTCTGCCTGCCTCTGTCTCCTGAGTGCTGAGATTAAAAGTGTGTTATATTTTAAATGTAAAAACACAACACATACTTTCTTAATGTAAACATGTTCCATTAAACACATAAGGTGTATTTATACTAAAAATATTGTTCTATACCCGAACATGAAATTTAAATGGTAATCTGCCCAGCACTCAGGAGGCAGAGGCAGGTGGATCTCTGTGAATTTGAGGCCAGCCTTGTCTACAGAGTTAGTTCTAGGACAGGCTCCAAAGCTACAGAGAAATCCTGTTTTGAAAAAAAAAAAGAAATTAAATGTAAGTTGTAGTTTGCAATTTGTTAAACCTGTCAATGTGAGAAGAGCTTAATGAGTTTTTATAGCTGTCTTCATGTTGAATAAATCTTTTTTTTTTTAAGTCCAGTTTCCTCTTTAAGGATGCCAGAGAGAGGACTAAACCGTCTTTCATTAAGACCACACATCTTCTAGTCAGACTTCTCCAAAGAAAGAAAAGAAGGGATTGGAGAAAGGCCAGGCACAGGACGTTGCAGCCAAGGAGGAGGGGGTTGGCTCCATTTTCTTTCTTCCTCCTCCACCTTCTCTGGGTGGCCGGGGGACGGTGGAAATAGACGCCTGCAGGGATGTGGCCAAGGCAGGAGTGTCTGTCATTAGCCGTTATGCAGAATTAAAGTCAAAGTGCTGAGTGGACATATCTAACTTTAGCAGACCCTCCTCTTGGCTGGGTCTGGTTACAACAGGGTGGAGCATGGGACTGCTTGGGAAGGTAGGCCTCCTCAAGGAGTTTGTGGGGTTATTTTTAGGCTTTGGAACCAAAACTAGTGTTGCCCTTTTGGCCACCCTCCCCTGCTTCACCTGCTATGGCTTCACTGTGAGAAAGCTCTGGATAGGGAGGGAGGAGTAAGGAAAGACAGTTCTCACTGCTGGGCACACTGAGAGGGGAAGGGATAGAGATCTTTTTGCTTTTTTTCAAATTAAAATTGGCTTCTCCCTAGAAACTCATCCTTGCAGTTTCTTGTTGAGAAGATGTCTTTGTTTGCTTTGCCTTGTCAGGATAGGAAGGGGGAGTGGAAGATGAGCTGCCTTCCCCTGGGGTATAATTAGGGAATGAAATCTCTAGAGGAAAGTAATTCCCTCAGGCTGACGATCTTCTATGCAGTTATTAGAGAAGATTTCTCTCAATTTGAGATCTTCTGGCTGGTCATTGACTCCAGTCACCCCTACCTGTCTGAGTACCTCTGTCTCTTTGTATTTCACATACCCATTGCTAACCTTCCTCCTGCTTTGTGTTTTCCTTTCAGGATCACTTCCAGAAGTTCCTTCCTACAGTGGGAGGACAGCTGGAGACAGCGGGCCAGGGCCAGGGGGTCTCCTATGGCAAGGGCAGCAGTGGAGGAGGCCAGGCTGGGGGCAGTGGCTCTGCTGGACAGTATGGCTCTGACCACCACCATCATCAGGGCTCTGGCTTTGGAGCTGGAGGTGCAGGTGGTCCTGGGGTCCAGGCTGGCAGAGGAGGAGCTCCTGGCACAGTAGGGATTGGAGAGCCAGGAACAGGCAAGCATTCTCACAAACATCTGGGCTCTAGGAATGGGACCTATTTGGGGTATGGGAAGAGGGAGAATAAGGCATCTTGGACCCAGAAGGTATCCAGGATACATCAATATGTCTGTTCCACCCACAGCCTTATCTTTAAGGTTTTTTCCTGCCTTCTCAGATTTAGTCACAGATTTCACCCCAGACTACCATTATGTTATAAACCACATACAATTCCCAGGATGTTATACCTCTGGCTTCTAGCCTCAGCAACTTCCCTAATGTTGGGATACGGGGTTAGCCTTCATTAACTACTAATAATAGCGGCTATTATTTGATTTATGTTCTCTCTCATGGCTTCCAGGTGACCAGGCAGGTGGAGAAGGAAAACATATCACTGTGTTCAAGACTTATATTTCCCCATGGGATCGGGCCATGGGGGTTGACCCTCAGCAAAAAGTGGAACTTGGCATTGACCTACTGGCATATGGGGCCAAAGCTGAACTCCCCAAATATAAGTCCTTCAACAGGTAGGGTATTGGGAAGACATATTCCACTGTGTGGTATTTGCTGTGTTTTACTTGGTATGGGATGATAGCTAAATGTTTCAGAAGACTATGGGGTATGGGATCTTCATGGAAGATCTCTGATCTTTTGCCTCTTGTAGCAATGTGGTAGAGGAAAGATTTGTTGGGAAGCAAGATCTGTGTTAGTTCACTGGTCAGCAGTTTTGGCACTGCTCTTTTGAGCTTTGATTTCTCTGAAGGTAAAATGGGGTTAGCACATTTTGTGGTTGGAGGCTTCTTCTGGCTCCCACACCATTCAAGGTGACTATCTCATTGCTCTTCCTACAGGGTACTTCTATTTTTCTATGCCCCTTTCCAAATTACTGTTTTAGAACTGGGTGTTGTAGACCATGGAGAAACAATCTGTGTGAGCAGGCTGAGGGAGGGCTACAAAAGTACCTTCGCATTTGGTTGTTAATTCCTCCCAGCCGGGCCCCCCACTGTCCCTTTGCAGTGAGGGTGGAGCTGAAGGGGCAGAATATTATAATCTAAGATGGTCTCCTATTATTGGGCCTCCAGTATTTAGGGCCACTTTTTCTAAAATGACGGTGTGTGTCACAACTGTCCGTGAGAGCACGCAGAGCCCACCAGACTCTATTTGTCACTAACTTTAGAGGGATAAGCAAACCAGGGATATCGGGTATTGAGAAGAACCAGGAGCAGAGAAGCAATCTCTAGCTACAGTTTGTAGACTCTTGTCCCTTAAAACAGAGTAATAGCTCACGGAAAAAGTACTGTTTCTTTTATTCTGATTCTTAATTATGTAACGTGTCCCCCTCTCAGGACAGCAATGCCCTATGGTGGATATGAGAAGGCCTCCAAACGCATGACCTTCCAGATGCCCAAGTTTGACCTGGGGCCTCTGCTGAGTGAACCCCTGGTCCTCTACAACCAGAACCTCTCCAACAGGCCTTCTTTCAATCGAACCCCTATTCCCTGGCTGAGCTCTGGGGAGCCTGTAGACTACAGCGTGGATATTGGTATCCCCTTGGATGGAGAGACAGAGGAGCTGTGAAGTGTTTCCTCCTCAAATTCACATCATTTCTCCTTTTTGGTTCCAGTTTGAGAGGGGATGCTGGACAGGATTTCCCAACTGTTACTCCAGTGTCCTTGTGGCAATGGAGGGTGAAGGGTGGGAGCTATTGCCTTTCCACCCTTCAAGTTTCCACTCCAAAGCATCCCTCCTCACCAGCTGAGTTCCATCATGTTGTTCCATATGGAATCTGCTCTTTTATGGAATTTCCTCTGCCACTGGTAACAGTCAATAAACTTCAAGGAAATGAACTCATTCTTCCTCTTATATTTGAAGGCTGATGAAAACTGAAACTGATGATAAACAAAGACCAGTTAGAGCTAAATATCAAACATTCATTGTTCAGACTTTAAGACCATACGTGAGCTTCGGTTGCTTACATAACCACACCCACAAAACCACATTTATCAGGTATAAACAAAGACACATCATTCAGTATTACATGAGATAAATTCTCAAGTGTAAAACCACAGGCTGGCCCACATGTGTATAGAGCTGCGAAGCTATTGTGCACTGATTAGGAAATAAATGTTGGCAACACTGGTATTCATTATCTTTTTGTGTAGCCAATTAGAAGTTAGGAAACACCAGGAAAGGAAAACGGAGTGTTAAGAAAGTGAAGGTTCAGCTGGGCAGTGATGGCGCACGCCTTTAATCCCAGCACTTGGGAGGCAGAGGCAGGCAGATCTCAGTGAGTTTGAGGCCAGCCTGATCTATAGAGTGAGTTCCAATGAGCCAAAACCACACAGAGAAACCCTGTCTTAAAAACAAAACAAGCCGGGCGATGGTGGCGCACGCCTTTAATCCCAGCACTCGGGAGGCAGAGGCAGGTGGATCTCTGTGAGTTCGAGACCAGCCTGGTCTACAGAGCTAGTTCCAGGACAAGCTCCACAGCCACAGAGAAACCCTGTCTCGAAAAACCAAAAATAAATAAATAAATAAAAACAAAAACAAAACAAAAACAAAAAAGGAAAAAGAAAGAGAAAGAAAAAAGGAAAATAACTGAAGGTTCTTTTGATTTTCATGAAATAAAATCATGTTTAAAGTTACCAGAGGAGTTGAAGAGATGGCTCAGTAGTTTAAGCGCTTACTGCTCTTCTAAAGGACCAGAGTTCGGATGCTAGCAGAGTGAGTTTGGGAATACATACATAAAAGCTTAGACTGGGTTGGAGAAGTTCGGGAATATATATAAGCGCGCACACACACACACACACACACACACACATATAAAAGCTTAGATGGGGCTGGAGAAGTTAAGAGCACTTGTTCTTGTAGATGACTGGGGTTTAGTTTTAAGCACCTATGTTGTGGTTCACAGCAACCTGTAATTCCAGTATAGTGGATCTGATATCTTCTTCATCCCTCCACAAGCACTTGGCATCAGTTTGGTGCATATACACACATGCAGCCAGAACAATCATACACATAAATAAATCTAAAAATAAAAAAACATATATCCCAATAGGACTAAATAGGGGACCATATAGAATTGAGAAAGAAGTAGGAGAAACCAGATAGGAAAAACCTAAGGGTTCTAGGGATTAGTGGTATCCAAAGCACATGTTTGAAGAAACCATGAAAGTGCAGTAGGAATGAGTGACAATAGTCTTTGTATTAATTTCAAATTTAGGGTCATCCTAAAATCTCAGGCTTACTCCTTTATGTAGCTCCCTCTGGCCTGTAATTCACTATATAGACCAGACTGGCTTTGAACTCACAGAAATACTCAGTGTCTCTGTCTCCCAAGTGCTGGAATTAAGTCACGTTTCTAATTTGTTTTGACTACTAAATCCTTTTTTGTTTTAGAAACAAGCCTGGGCTACTTAAGATCCTATCCCAAAAGAGAGAGGGTGGAGGAGCATCTTTTGGAGAAATTCAGTGTTCTTTAACCATCTAAACAAAACTGTATTATAGTTTTCATCTCTTTAAGAGACAAGCCACGCTCACTCCCGGCAACCCCTGCCCTCCTCCGCCATCTTAGATTCTCTCTGTCCTCTCTTGGTGCATGTGTGTCTCTCTCGGGCCCTTCTCTGTCTCTCTCCTCCTCTTCTCCTTCTTCCCCCACACTCTCTTTCCTCTAAGTAATAAATATTCAATTCTATTCTGTACAATGTGTCTGCCCATGACCCTTCTACAGCTGCCTGCTCACACCCACCAGCCCGCTGGGACCAGCCCAGCACCACATGGCTGGGCCCTCCCCTGCTGCTCAGGACTGGGCACCGGGACCCGCCTGCCAGCCCCTCCCCCCCCCCCCAGGACCTGCCAGCATTTCCCGCCGCCAGCTGCTGGGGACCCGCCAGCATTTTAAAACTCCGTATGTGCATTTTCCTAAGACAGTTTGTACAATTTGGATGCCTCCCTAAAATGCCTGATATAAGGTCTGGATGGAAATAGTTCATTTAGAAGATGAAATCAGCATAAGGGAGTGAGGAGAAAGCCAGTAATGGGTGTTTTGGGTAGTGGATGCTGAATCTCACTGATAATTTCAGCTAGCCACACTACTCTGAGAATCCCAAGAATGCCCATGACTAGCAGCAGCATCTGAGGAAGTGGGCATGGCAGCTGCCTTGGTCTGTAATGCTAGCATTTGGGAGGAACAGGAGGATCATGGGAAATTGGAGGCCGGCCCAGGTACAGAGTAAATTCTAGGTCAGCCAAAGAGGGCTATATAGCAAGCCTCTGTCTCAAACAATCGCAACAACAACAACAACAAAAAACAAAGAAACAGAAAATGAAATGTAGATGAAAGCTGTGTCTAAGGCTTATAATCACAGTACTCAATGCTGAGGCAGAAGGATTCTTTTTTTTTAAAATTATTTATTTATTATGTATACAATATTCTGTCTGTGTGCATGTCTGCAGGCCAGAAGAGGGCACCAGACCTCTTTACAGATGGTTGTGAGCCAGCATGTGGTTGCTGGGAATTGAACTCAGGACCTTTGGAAGAGCAGGCAATGCCCTTAACCACTGAGCCATCTCTCCAGCCCAGGCAGAAGGATTCTTGAGTTCAAGATCTGACTAAACTACAAAGTGAGTTTCTAGATTGGGGCTTGGAAGGCAGAACAAAAAAAGGGAATAAATAAAAATTCAGGCTGAGAACTTATTATTTTCTTCAGGTGATCTCTACAAGTTGGAATATTCTGAGAAATATTACAATAAAACATACCTCAGAACTATCCCCTCAGGAGCAAAGAAATGGAGTATTTACCACAAAATCTCATCCTCGCTGCTTGTAGATGTTACAAATTGGTGGTGCTTCTATATAAAGAAATATAATAAAATATTATAAAAGAAAATATTTTAAAAAATTTATGTGTGTGTGTCCATATTTGTATGTGCATCATGTTTCTGCAGTGCCTGAGAAGGTCAGAAGGGAGTATCAGATCGTCCCTGGAACAGGAGTTGCAGATGGTGTTAGCTAGGAACTGAACTCAGGTGCTCTGCAATGGGAACAAGTGCTCTTAACTGTTGACGCATCTCTCTATCCCCAAAGCAATTCTAAAGTTTTGAATTGCACACTCTCTTAGTTGCATGATGAAATATTATGCTGTTTGGACAGTGGTAGTGCACACCTTTAATCCCAGCACTCGGGAGGCAGAGGCAGGCAGATCTCTGTGAGTTCGAAGCCAGCCTGATCTACAAGAGCTAGTTCCAGGACAGGATCCAAAGCTACAGAGAAACCTTGTCTCAAAAAAACCAAAAAAAAAAGAAAAGAAAAGAAAAATTATGCTGTCCTATGCCGTTTCCTTTCTGTAGTGTGTACAGGTTATAGAAGCTATCCTCTCATTAGAAGTCATCTTAGTTATCATACTAACTAAGTGCAGTGGTCTTAGTCAATAATTTGGTGTATTGATATAATTATTATATATTTTATTAATTCTTGTTAATTTCTATAAATTAGATGTTATTTTTTGTGGTACTGAGGATCAAACTTGGGGTCTCATGAATGGTAGACAAGTGTTCTACCACTGAGCTATGCCACCAGTCCTATAAATTAAAAGTTTATCATAGGTATGCAACTATAAAAAAATAGTATGCTCGGTGCTTGGTACTACTATCTGAAGTTTTAAGAATAGGGGAAGATTCAGATCGTATTATATATGGAAGTTTCTATTCTGCCTGTGAGTTCCCAAATAACCAAAAAGAGGCTTAATATTAATTATAAATGCTCAGCCAATAGCTCAGTCTTGTTACTAGCTAACTCTTACATTTAAATTAATCCATATTTCTTATCTATGCTCTGCCACATAGATTGGTACCTTTTCTCAGTACGGTATGCTCACCTTACTTCTCTGTCTCTGCTGGTGACTCTGACCTTTCTCCTTTCCCTCATTCTCAGTTTGGCTCTCCCACCTAACTTTACTCTGTTTAGGTTTTGACCAGTCAGTTTCTTTATTAAGCTAATCACAGCGACAAATCTTTTTTTTTTTTTTGTTATTTTTCTTTCTTTGGTATTTTTCAAGACAAGGTTTCTCTGTAGCTTTGGAGCCTGTCCTGGAACTAGCTCTTGTAGACCATGCTGGCCTCGAACTCACAGAGATCTGCCTGCCTCTGCCTCCCAAGTGCTGGGATTAAAGGTATGTGCCACCACCAGCCCCCGCCTGGCTCACAGCAACAAATCCTCACAGTGTACAAAAGGATTATTCCACAGCACCATATTCCCTGCAGATAAAGGAGAAAGAATATTATGCCCAGATAGTCTGAGATAGGAGGTGCTCTGAGCTTTCCCCAAGGTTGTAATATGCACTGGGGTGAGCTGAGGTGATATAGGCAGGGCACAGATAGGTTTGCAAAGAGTTCTTCGTTTTCATCAGATTCTCCTGCTAGAAGCAAACAATTGTAGAATTTTTTTGCTGTTTTATTGTGACAGGGTCTCATGCATCCCAGATTGGCTTGGAACTTGATATAGCTGAGGTTGACCTCAAACTTTTGATCCTCCTGCTTCCATTTCTTAAGTGCTGATTATAGCACTTAATCACAATGTCTTGTTTATGCAGTGCTAGGGTCCAAACCCAGGGCTGTGAGCACTCTACCAGCTAAAACTCAGTGTCTGCACTTGCACCCTTCTTTGGATATAGGCGTCATAGTCGAATGCTCTGCCATCTATAGTCCTTCTTTCTTATTAGTTCTTTGCGAATCTTGTACAGTCATAATCACCTTTCTTTTCCAACGCTTCCCAGATCCATCCCCCTTTTCTAGCACCTAGCTTTGTATCTTTCCCCCCACATCAAGGCCAGCTTATGCTGCCCAAATAATCTTGGATGTGTAGTCTTTCACTGAAGCCTGAGTGACTTATCACGGGCTACAGACACTTTTAGAGAAAACTGATTTCCCTCTCCCAGAATCTGACAATGCCAGTTCTTCCTTGACTAGGGTGGGACTTTGTGCCAAAATCCCCTCTCCATGCTGGGACTTGGTCTGACTTGGGCTGCCGTGGGCCTTTTGCGTGCTGTCACAGCCACCGTGAGTCCCCATGGCCGTAGTCTTGCTGCATCCAGGGACAGTGTTCCTTGTCGTCGTCCACTACCTCTGGCTCTCAAAATAGTTTCCCTCCTTTTCTGAAATAATCCCTTGGCCTTTGGAACAGGGCTGTGTTCCTTTTTTTAAAAAAGTTATTTTAAATTTTGTGTATGTGTCTATGTATTGTGTACTCATGCGTGCAGGTGCCCTTACAGGCTAGAAGAGAGTGTTGGATCCCCTAGAAAAAGGGTTTGTGCGCCACTGATGTTGATGCTGGGCCCCAAATTCAGGTCCTCTGGAAGAGCAGTATACACCCTTAACTGCTGAGTTTCTGCTTCTATTCTTTTTTGTTTGTTTTTTGAGACAGGGTTTCTCTAGGTTGTCCTAGAACATGCTCTGTAGACCAGGCTGGCCTTGAATTCACAGAGATCCATTTGCCTTTTGAGTGCTGGAAATAAAAGTGTGCGCCACAACCACCTGACTGCATTCTTTTTTTTTAAATTTATTATATATACAATATTCTGTCTGTGTGTATGTCTGCAAGCCAGAAGAGGGCACCAGACCCCATTACAGATGGTTGGGAGCCACCATGAGGTTGGTGGGAATTGAACTCAGGACCTTTGGAAGAGCAGGTGATGCTCTTAACCACTGAGCCATCTCTCCAGCCCCCAGGCTGCATTCTTTAACATATGTTTATTGTATGCCTACTGTTTATTATAGGTTCTACATTAGGCCAAGGAGGTATAAATACTCCCATATAATAAAGAGCTTTCATAGTCAATCATGAAGTAATTATTAAATTAATCCCTTAAAGTGGGCAAAGGGTGACCAGCATCTGCTAATCACTGAAAACCTAGAAACTGAGTATTTTTCAAGATCAGATTTTTCTGAAGTTGAAAAAAAAAGGAAGAAAAACCATGAGACAAAAAAAAATCATGAGACGATTCAAAAAATTACAGGAAACTGGAGTGACTATGAAATTATCTTTTGTAGGTAAGTCTAATTAGAAGACAGACTATGTTCAGAAGCAGCAATAGTGGCCTAATATATAAAAGTGCATCCATATATAGGATCCAGATAGAAATTGAATCACTTTCTCAGGTTTTGCCATCCCTTTACCATAGGTTTAAATGTGGCTGTAATGATTGTTCTATCTCTTTAAGAGACAAGTCATGCCCACTCCTTCCCCCATCTGCTGAGACAGGCTGATCTTCAGCTTCTAGCCTGAGTTTTCTCTCTTTTCTAGCTCCCTCTCGGAGAGGCAGCTTCCATCTCTCCGTTCTCCCCCTCTTCCCTCTTTGCTCATCTCCCCTTCTCCCCTCCCTTCATAACCACTAAAAAAATATCTAACCTCATTCTGCATGGCGTGCCTATCTGTCAGTCTCTCATCCACTACTACCATGTGGCCTGCCGCCCAGGACCAGCTGCCTTTGGAGATCTGCAGCCCAGCGTAGTCTCGTGCATCATCCCTGCCCAGGACTGGCTGCCCTCAGGGCCTGCTGCCTGCTGTCACATGGCCCACTACCACTGCTTGGGGACCTGCAGTATTTCTGTTGCCTGCTGCTGCTGGGGATCCTGCAGCATTTTTAATTTTTCCATTACAGTGGCTTCTGCAGCTGGGCACAGTAGTGTATGCCTGTAATCTAAGCATTCTGGAGGAAGAGGTAGGAAGACAATACATTTCAGTCTAATCTGACTGAAAGGCATAGTGTGAAAGGCCATTCTGAGCTACACAGTAAGATCCTGTCTTAAAAACTAAGGTTAGCTGGACATGGTGGCACACATCTTTAACCTCAGCATGTGAGAGGCAGATGCTGGTGGTTTTCTGTGAGTTCTAGGTCAACCTGGTATATAGTTAATTCCGGGATAGCCCGGGGTACATATTGAGACCCTGCTCCAAAACAAAACAAAAACAAAAACAAAAAAACAAGCAAAAACCTAAGGGTTGGCTGGGGCTGGTGAGATGGTTTTCTGGCTAGATGTGTAAGCCTGATGACCCAAGTTCCATCCTCCAGATCCACACAGTGGAAGGAGAAAACTGACTAAGCATGTTTTAAAACTAAGGAGAAACCTGGCATAGTGGTGCACACCTTTAGTCTGCTGTACTAGCACTTGGGAGGCAGAGGCAGGCAGACCTCTAAGTTTGAGGCTAGCTTGTTTTCCATAGTGAGTTCCAGGACATCCAGAGCTATATAATGTGTTTCTCTCTCTAGAAAACCAAAACAAACACAAACAGACAAAAATCTGAGAGAAATAATCCTTTTGGTTAGGAGTTTGTGATTCCTAGTGGGTTCTAGTACTCACTACCTCTTCTCTTACATAGCTTACCTTTTGTTGTTAAATACCTAGTCTCTGAAACCTCTGAGTTAACAATTATAAATCATATACCCATGATGCTACTCCTCTGGTAGACTGCTCATTCAACACTGTAGAGACTAAGTCTATGCTGCACAGTGCTTCATTTGTTGTGCCCAAATCCGTGGGATCCCCACAAAAGCCAACAGAGGAGACCGAGTACCATATGTAAAAGCAAAGAACCTTTATTTTAATCAAGTTTGCAAACTCGGTCTCTCCGCATGTCCAACGTATTGGACTAACTGGAGAGCCCCGAGCTCACTTAGAGTAGGGTTTTATAGTAGTAAAGGTGGGAGTGAGAGGTCTCTGAGGTTCAGGACCCCTGACTGGCTGACATTTGTCTAGGGGTGTCCAGGTGAGGTGCGTTGGCAGGTGATCCTGTTTACAGTGGTGGGGGTCGGGTAATCTCAGCTTGTGGTTCTTTCCAGCTACCAGATAAACTACTGAGACTCAGGCCTCTTATTTAAATTTACAGATGGCCAGAGTCCCCGGTGATAATGGCTGGAAGTAAAGAACTTCCTTTGGGTGACCTGCCCAGATTTTTAGATTATCATGGCTGCCCCCCCCCCCCCCCCCCCCCCCCCCGCCCCACTCACTATCTGCATATGAATACTGGGCTCATCAAAAGTTTCCAAACATTACCAAAGTTGAGATGTGGCATAAATACAAAATAAATTCTTTTTTTTTTCTTTTTCTTTTTTTTTTTCTCAGACAGTTTTCCTGTGTAACAGCTCTGGGTTGTCCTAGAATTCGCTTCGTAGACCAGGCTGGCCTCAAACTCAGAGATCCACAATGTTGTTCTCTTGCAACACTACAACTCCCAGCGTTCCCCTGGGGACACATTTCCCAGAAGCCTTTGCATCCTCCGTTAAAAGCAAGGACAAGCCACGAGTTCGCCCCTTCTTGCCCCTTCCTTCCGCTTCCCTAGTGTGTCTGCACATTTTCCCTTACCTGTTATTACCCTTCCCCCTCCCATTAAAGTGTACCACGTGGGACCGCCGCGTGTCTGTGTCTTTCCTCGCGTAACCCTCGTCTAACCCGCAGGAATTAAGAACAACACACCCCCCTCTGCCTCCTGAGTCCTGGGATTAAAGGTGTGCGCCACCACCGCCCGGCCAAAATAAATATTTTACAAGTTTTATTTACTCATTTTTTAATGCGTGTGGATGTTTTGCCAGCATGTCTGTGTACTTCCTGCATGAAGTATCCTCATTAGCCAGAAGGCGGCGTCAGATCCTCTGGTCCTGTCCATGAGCTAGTTCTCAACAAATGCTCTTAACCTAAGATCTCCCTCCAGCCCCTATACATGGGATTCGGAACAGTCTTGGCTGGAAGTGGCATAGCAGGACTTTAGTCCTAGCACTTGGGAGGCAGAGGCAGGTGGATCTCTGTGAGTTCTACGTTAATCAGAGCTACACAGTGAAACCCTGTCTTTTTTGATTTTGTTTTTCACAGGGTTTCTCTCAGTCTGTCCTGGAACTAGCTCTTGTAGACCAGGCTGGCTTCAAACTCAGAGATCCACCTGCCTCTTTCTCCCAAGTGCGCCACCACCGCCCAGAGATCCTGTCTTAAATTAAAAGCAACCACCGCTAACACCCGAACAAACAAAAAAATTAAAAGACTGATATTCCAAATTGATTTTTCCCTCCGCTGGTACAGGGTCTCACTATGTAGACCAGCGTGACCTGGAACTCACATGAGATCCGCTTGACTCTCCCTAACAACTTCTGGGATTTAAAGGCGTGTGCCACTACTCCTAGCCTGATTACAAATGTAAGTGGTTAAACATACTAGCGAAATTAATTTTCGTAATTAATTTAGTAAATATAGCAAGTGGAAAATTTAAATTGCACACTGTGGCTAGCAATATATTTGTACTAGAGAAAACTGGTTTAGATTAAAGTGCCTCATGAAGACTACTCACGGGCTTCAAAAAGCAAAAAACAAACAAAAACTTTCAAATTCCTATTCTTTGTTCATTCCCTTGTGTTTCATTCTTCCTTGCTGACCAATGTTCCTAAAACCCTTTTGTTTCGGAGGCTTGCTTTATTGGTCTCATGAGAGCAGAGCCAGCCCGTGTTCAGAGAGTCGCTAAGGACGTGACAGCCTAGCAAGCAACAAGGGCACTTCTCACTCCGCTGCGAGTCCCCTCTGCATCCCAAGGCTAAACACCTAGGGCTGCTTTTCCCCCTCCCATTCTTTCATCCTTGTTTGTGTGTGTGTGTGTGATTTACTTCCTATTTTGGTCTCGAAAATTGATGGGGCGGGGCACCTGGGATAAACTTTCCAGAGAAGCCAAGTTTGGCGGAGGAGGATAGAAAAAGAACGAATGAAAAATTCTTGAAGGTTACGAGACGATGGGGAACTCAACCTCGGGCCTATCGACTCCATCGCTAACAGTTCGACAAGTCAGGGAAACGGAACCTGAGGTAAAAGGAATACAGTTCTCAGTTTAATGAGGAGTTCGCAGAAGGCGAGCACAGGCACATGCCTGAGTTTATCTCGGTGTACGGTTGGCCATAATAACTGTCCCCGGGGGGGGGGGAACAGACCACCGGTAGGCCGGCCGGTGTTCTTCGACTCCGTCAGAGCAGCTTCGTCGTCGCCCGCGTCCTAACTCCAACTCTTTCCCAGCTAACCCTGAACCGCCCCGCCGCCGCCATCTTATGCATCACTATCGCGAGACATCCTTAGCCGTCAATCCCTGGACTCATTTTCCTGCGAGTTTCTCTTTCACAGTTCTCGCCGTCGCTGAGGGAAGTATCGCGAGAGCCGGTTGCCTTGGCTCCCTGTAGCTATAGCAGCCGCGGCGGTTAAGGATGCGACCGCGGGAGCGGTGAGTGCGACACTCTCAGGGGGGCGGGGCCGACGGAAACGGGGTGCAGGGGTAGCGCTGGGGGAGGGGGTGCGGAAGGTCGGGCCTCGGGGGACCTGCATCCCGGGGTGACGTGTTGGGAGGAACAACCGTTCTGTGGGCACCGGGACCGGGCGCCTTTCTGAGCTGGGGCAGGCGTGGAGGGTTGGTGCCGCTCCGGGGGCGGGGTGGGGTTGGGCGGGGAGACCCGGGTAGAATTGGGTTCAAGAGGCTGGGAAGGAGCGGAGAGGGGTGTGTGTGTGTTGGGAATCGAGAGGCTAAGGAGACTCAACCGGATAAAAGGGACCCCGCTCCACCTAAGGCTGGTCTGGGCCAGCACCTGCGTCCTAAATGGCGTGGCGGGAAAGGTGGCGTCCCGGACCCTCCCAGCTTCCTGTTCCCCTTGCCAAAGAAATAGCCAATAAACCAACACTCTGGACTTGTGAAAAGAGTAGTCTGGGTAAACTAGTTTTAGTTGGAGGGGTTCTTTTCGACGTAGAGACTTTGAGTAGGATAGTGAGTGACTGCTTCTCTGGAATAAAGCGTGGGGTGGGGGCGGGAGAGAGACATTCTTGAGAGAAAAAAAAAATCCTGAGGTGTGCTTCCTCTGGAGAGTTTGTGAATTGAAAAAAAGGGTGTGCGTGTTCACGTTTCTTTTTAGATTCATTCAAATGTAGAATTCCTTTACGATGTGCCTGTGAAATTATATATGCAGTGTAAAATCAGTAGAGATGATATGGCAAAAGAATGTACAGTAGGAAACTTAAACTTTTCACAAATAGAATTTAAAACTAAGAAAGTGTTTCTGTTGCAGCAGGAGGCTGAACTCTCAATTTAGGGATAGTTTTAGTGACTCGCATGTGAAATCCAGTGTTTCCCATTCAGATTACCATCTATTTGAAGAAATGGATGAGGTTTTTTTTTAGGAGACAGAATGAAGTTTGGATACCTGGAAATAAAGCAGCTTTCAGGAGTTAAAATTACTGAGAAAAAAAAATTACCCTCTGAATCTCAAGAGCTGTTTTCTGGAGTCGAGTTTGAACTTTTTGACTGGTTAATTCATTTCTAGTGAAAATTATGGCTTCATGTCAGGGGTAAAGATAATTTATCCACTTTGCAGAAACAGAATTATTAGACGCTTCCTTATAATTTTACAAAGGATAACTTCTTTTGGTTATGTAACTGGGTTTTTCCATATTCACAAATTCATTAATTAAAGTTGGTTTTTAAATCCTTGAGCTAGCTTAGATAGAGTCATGGAACCCACTTGTTTGATGTGTAATAGAGGAAAACTTAATTTGGTGTTCATAACTGAATTTTAAGAAACAAATGCTTTTCTGGGACAAAGTAAAGCTTTGTGCGGCAGTTGAGTCAAGTTTTTTTCTCTATGAGTCGAATAACAAGCTTTCCAGAGCCCTGTCATTTGTAGAAGACTGTCTAAACGGCGAGGGGAAGATTGCTTCATATATCCATTCGACAAACATTTATTGAGCCATATTTTGTGTGAAAGACTTTAGGATGTAAACGTAAAACTTGGTCTCTGCCTTTAATTGCTTTGAACCTATGTGGGGAGACAATAATGAGACATAATTGCAATGTATTTAATTAATTGCATTAACCACAATATCCTAACTGAGTATGAAGCAAAATTCATTGTGTTTACATAGTTGACCAGACTAAAAGATTTTAAAATTTTCATTAAACAAATTCTAAACTTTGCTGCATAAATAAAACATTTTCACGGGAAGAAAACGTTAGAATGGAAATTGGAAGAGTTTTTTTCTGGTCAGATGTCTCTATCCTGTCCCGTGGTATCCTCCGTTCCCCGCCCCCATGGGATTTGTAGCCTGGATCTTCCTGCATCAACTTCCTGAGTTACTAAGGTTACAGATGTGTGCAGGCACCAGTTTGTAATGTGATGTCCTTTGAATGTTTTCTTTTCTGAAAAGAATAGTTTATTGACTATTCTGCTGGGAAACAGAGGCCAGGCAGTAATTGTTGTGTACAATCTCTGTAGCTTGCTCTTTTTTAAAATAAGTTTTTTAAAGATTTGTTTATTTTGTACACAGGGTTCTGCCCAAAAGAGGGCACCAGATCTCATAGATGTTTGTGAGCCAATGCTCTTAACCTCTGAGCCATCTGAGCCATCTCTTCAGCCCTCTCCCCTCCCTCAACCTGCTCTCTTTTAAAGTAAATATCACAATCCTTTTTTCTTTCTGAGACAGGATCTCTCAAGATACAAATACCACATTTTTTGTTTGTTTTTCTTTCAGTCAGCATTTCATGTAGCCCAGGCTGTCCTGGCATTTGGCCTTATCCCTCCCTGATCTTCCTGTCATCCTTGCACTGGGATAGCAGGCATGCATTAGCACAGCGGGCAACTCACAACATCCTTAAGTCACTAATAAAATAGACAACATTCATTGAGTTGTTTTTTTTTTTTTTTTCTCAGACAGGCTGTCTTGGAATTCACTCTGTAGACCAGTCTGGCCTCAAACTCACAGAGATTCGCTTGCATTTGCCTCCTGAGTGCTGGGATTAAAGGTCTGGACCACCACCACCCAGTCTGTTGAGTTATTATTAATGTCCCAGTCATGATATCCCATTTTATCTGCAACACCTTAGTTTTTCTTTCTTTCTTTCTTTCTTTCTTTCTTTCTTTCTTTCTCTTTTTTTTTTTGCCTCATGCAAGCAATTACCTAGGGCCTTGCACAAGCACTCTACCTGCATAGTCTTGAATACCTGAGTTTTAAAAATAAAAATGAGTCTAAAGAGATAGCCCAGTGGTCAAGAGCATGGCATTGCACTTGTAGAGGACCTAAGTTTGGTTCTCAGTACCTACATCTTGTGACTTATAACCACCTGGGCATCTGACCCCCTGTTTTGGCTTCTGCAGTCACTCTCACACATGGCATACACTTACTTCATACATAAAATAAAAATAAATCCAAAAATAAGGATAAGAAGTTAAAAAAATAACTCCAGAAACAAAAGGAAGCTGGGATTCGTGGTACATCATTGTTAGCCTATAATTTGGTGTACAGGGACAGAATCATGGCAAGCTTGAGGCTAGCCTTGGCTACATAGTGCATTTCAGGCCAGCAACCACATGGTGGCTCACAACCATCTGTTATAAGGTCTGGTGCCCTCAGGCATACACACAGATAGAATACTGTATACATAATAAATAAATTTAAAAAGAAATAAATGAAGTCATTAAAGATCATACAGCTGGTAATTGACAGATTAGGAATTAGTTGGAACTGATGTGACATTTTTCTTCTTTTCTTTTTTCTTTTTAGAGACAGTAGTCTTTTTCTATATATCAGCCCTGGCTGTTCTGGAACTAACTCTCCTAGACCAAGCTGTCCTTGAACTCAAAGAGATCTGCCTACCTCTGCTGGGATTAAAGGCATGCGCCACCACTGCCCAGCTAGATTTATTTCTTTTTATTTTATGTGCGTTGGTGTTTTGCCCATATGTATGTCTGTGTGAGGGTGCCAGATTCCCTGGAATTGGAGTTACAGACAGCTGTGAGCTGACATGTGGGTGCTGGGAATGAGCCAGGTCCTCTGGACGAACAGTCAGTGCTCTTAACCATTGAGCAATCTCTCCATCCCCATGATTCTTCTTATATTTTTTTAATATAATGGCATAATGGCACATGCCTGTAGTCCTGGTTATTTCAGGAGTTGTGACAGGAGGATCACGTAAGCCTTGCAGTGTTGTTATAAATGTAAGGGTTTGTATTGTTATGCAAAGAATTGAATAAATATAATCACAGCTGCTTTGAGTTCTAGGATGGCCAAAGCTACACAGAGAAACCCTGTCTTGAAAAACAAGCAAGCAGCAAACAAACAAATTTAATTTTCATGCTGTGTATAGTTGTATAGGGAACTATACTTGGGAAAATAGTTGTAACAATAAATAATTGCAAGCTTCTAGGAAATGTTTTAGGAGTGGAAATGGTTTTATATATGCATATATAATGATTAAATATAATATTTATGTTTACATATGAGGGAATGATACTTTTGCTTGTTTGTTTGTGTCCCTTTTCCCCTACCCCCAGACAATGTAGCAATGTCTGTTTCTGAAACTCATTCTGTAGACTAGGCTGGCATAGAACTCACAGAGATCTGCCTGCCTCTGCCTCCCAAGTGCTGGAATTAAAGGCGTGTGCCATGTCCCCAACCCATATTCATTCATTCATTCATTCATTCATTCATTTGTTACATTACAGATGGTTGTGAGTCACCATGTGGTTGCTGGGAATTGAACTCAGGACTTTTGGAAGAGCAGGCGATGCTCTTATCCTCTGAACCATCTCTCCAGCCCCCCCAACCCATTTTTTTTTTAAATTATAACTCACTGAGTCTGACTGGTGCTACCCATATATTCATGGGTGTTGGCCCATCCACTGGAGTGTAGTTGACCTAGCAGGAGCCACACCCTTAAAAACACCTGACTTTCTTCCCGAGAAGGCATCAACAGTCAATAGTGTCTAAATTAGGAGTGGGGCCTGGTGAGTCCCTAACTCTTCCAAGCTAGAATGTCAACTGGCTCGGTCTCTGCTGGTCTTGAGTGGGCAATGAGCTTACGAGTGCAACGGCCTAGTTATGTCCAGAAGACGGTTTCTTTCTGACCCTCCCCAGCCTCTGGCTTCTGCCCTCTTTCTGTCCCTTTTCCTCAGTGAGCTTGAGCCCCGAGGGTGGGAGTAATATGAATGTCCATTTGTGACTGAGCACTTCATAGACGCTTATTCTCTGCATAATAATTTTTATGGAAAAAGTTATAGATGTTCTCAGCTAAGTTGAAACCAGTGTTGTCAGGAGATCATGGATAAAAGACAAAGTACAAACTTATTACTGACTTCTCTTATTGTATGTCCTACATAGGATAAATGCATTCAGATTATTTAACTGAGTGCCTCTTGTATTTGGTTTACATTTCTCTCTGTGTGTAAGTCTGTGTGTCTGCATCACTGGACCATTTTATCTCTATTTTTTTTTTCCATTTTAAGTGTATCAAGAAATACAGATTTGGCTAGGCATGGTTGTGCATACTTTTAATCCCAACATTTGGGAGGCAGAGGCAGGTGGACCTCTGAGTTTGATTTTAGTCTGGTCTGCAAAGTGAGTTTCAGGACACCAGGGTTACACAGAGAAACCCTGTCTCAAAAAACCCAACCAACCAATCAACCAACCAACCAACCAACCAACCAAAAACTTAAAAACAAAACCAAACCATATATATATGGTTAGTGAGTGGTGTGTTTTCTTTCATTAAGTTGACTTTTTGAAACAGTTCCCCTGTATTGGTTTTAGCTGGAATAGCATATGGACAAAATAAGCTTCCCCCTCCCCCCATAACACTTTTTATTTAAATCTAAGTGGGCTGGGTGCCTATGTTTTTGTGAGTTATTTTTGAGACGTTGAGACATCTTTCTAAGAAAAGTTTTGAGTAAAAGTTGATACAAAAATCCTTTTAAGACTGACAGTAGAAGAACTTCTCTAGAAGGATGGGAATGTTTGGCAGTGTGATTCAGGGGGTCTACAAGTGCTCTTAACCTCTCCTGTACCTCTAGACATCCTGAGGGGCATTTCTTCTCATTAACACAGCCTTCTTTTGTTGTTTTGGAAGTCAAATTTGTTTCTGCTCCACCAGGGAGTGTAAAAGTATTAATTTTGCACCATTCCTATGAACAAAATGATTGAAAACAGGCTCACCCTGCATGGTAGAGAAAAGATGATTTCATCTTAAAGTTCAGTTTCTTCAAACAGAAGTTGCACATTTTTCTTCATTCCCGTTTAACTCTTTTTTGTTTTGTTTTGTTTTGAGATGGTCTCTCTACTTAGCCCTGGTGTCTTGGAACTCATTATATAGACCAGGCTGGCCTTGAACTAATAAAGATCCATGTGCCTCTGACTCCCAAGTACTGGGACTTGGTGTGTACAAGTACGCCCTGAACAAAAACTATTCTTATGGGTGTGAGATGATGTATCATTTATTATGATTTTTTATTTCCCTAATGGTAAGTAATCCTGAGATGTTCATAAGTCATTTGTGTATTTTACTTGATATAATCACACCTTTAATCCGAGCACTCGGGAGGCAGAGGCAGGCAGAGCTCTGTGAATTTGAGGCCAGCCTGGTCTACAGAGCCAGTTCCAGGACAGGCTCCAAAGCTACACAGAGAAACCCTATCTTGGACAAAAAAAAAAAAAATCTTCCTTCCTCCCTTCTTTCCTATCATCATATTTTTTAGGTTTTATTTATTTTGAGACAGGTTTTCTCTGTGTAACAGTCCTGGCTATCTTGGAACTCACTCTGTAGACCAGGCCTGCCTTTACCTCCCAAGTGCTGGGATTAAAGGCATGCATCACTATTACCCTGCTTTATTTTTGATGTTGTAGAAAACATTTATTCATTTTATTTTATATGCATTTGTGTGCCTGTATGTAAGTATGTGTGCTATATATGTGCAAGAGCCTGTGAAGGTCAGAAGCGTTGTATACTTTGGAGCTGGAGTTACAGTTGTGAGCCACCATTTGAGTCCTGGGAAGTGAAACCTGGTCCTCTGGAAGAGCAGCAGGTGCTTCTAACACTGAGCTATCTCTCCAGCTGACGTCCATTGTCTTCATTACTTTTTTTTTGTAGAGTTGCAAGAGTTCTCTACATGTTATATATATTAACCTCTTTTGTTGCTACTGTTTGTTATTTTATTTTATGGAGACAGGGTCTCATTTAATAGCTTAAACTAGCCTGAAACTCAGCATATAGCCCAGGATGACCTTGAACTCATGATGATGTTTTTTCCTCAGCCTCCTGAATCCTGGAATGTGCTGCACATGGTTGTATATAACCTTTTATAAACCGATTCTTAATAATAGCTTTTATTTTATTGGTTAGTTTTTTTTATATATTTTTAATTGATATTTATTGAGCTCTACATTTTTCTCTGCTCCCCTCCCTGTCTCTCCCCTCCCCCTTTAACCCTCTCCCAAAGTCCCCATGCTCCCAATTGACTCAGGAGATTTTGTGTTTTTTTTTTTTTTTATACTTTCTACTTCCCATGTAGATTATATCTTTGTAAGTTTCTCTAACTGTCCGCATTGTTGTCTAAGTTCTCTGGGATTGTGATCTGTAGACTGGTTTTTTTTGCTTTATGTTTAAAAATCACCTATGAGGCTTTGCAGACTCCGCTGTCCCCTTTCACCGCTTGCTGCAGCCATGGTCAACCCCACCGTGTTCTTCGACATCGCGGCCGATGGCGAGCCCTTGGGCCGCGTCTCCTTCGAGCTGTTTGCAGACAAAGTTCCAAAGACAGCAGAAAACTTTCGTGCTCTGAGCACTGGAGAGAAAGGATTTGGATATAAGGGTTCTTCCTTTCACAGGATTATTCCAGGATTCATGTGCCAGGGTGGTGACTTCACACGCCATAATGGCACTGGCGGCAGATCCATCTACGGAGAAAAATTTGAGGATGAGAACTTCATCCTGAAGCATACAGGTCCTGGCATCTTGTCCATGGCAAATGCTGGACCAAACACAAACGGTTCCCAGTTTTTTATCTGCACCACCAAGACTGAGTGGCTGGATGGCAAACATGTGGTCTTTGGGAAGGTGAAAGAAGGCATGAACATTGTGGAAGCCATGGAGCGTTTTGGGTCCAGGAATGGCAAGACCAGCAAGAAGATCACCATTTCCGACTGTGGACAACTCTAATTCTTTTGACTTGCGGGCTTCTTACCCACCAGACCATTCCTTCTGTAGCTCAGGAGAGCACCCCAGCCCCATCTGCTCGCAGTACCTTGTAATCTCTGCTCTCACTGAAGTTCTTTGGGTTCCATATTTTCCTCATTCCCCTTCAAGTCTAGCTGGATTGCAGAGTTAAGTTTATGATTATGAATAAAAACTAAGTAAGAAAAAAAAATAAATAAAAATCACCTATGAGTGAGTACATGTGATGATTGTCTTTCTGTGTCTGGGTTACCTCCCTCAAAATAGTGCTTTCTAGCTCCATCCATTTTCCTGCAAAATTCAAAGATGTTGTTATTTTTTTCTGCTGTGTAGTACTCCATTGAGTAAATGTACCACATTTTCCTTATCCATTCTTCGATCGAGGGGCGTTTAGGTTGTTTCCAGGTTCTGGCTATGACAAACAAAGCTGCTATGAACATAGTTGAGCACATGTCTTTGTGGCACGATTGAGCATCTTTTGGTAATACCGAAAGTGGTGTTACTGGGTCTTGAGGAAGGTTGTTTCCTAATTTTCTGAAAAATCGCCACACTGACATCCAAAGGGGTTGTACCAGCTTGCATTCCCACCAGCAATGGAAGAGTGTTCCCTTTTCCCCACAACCTCTCCAGCATAAATTGTCATCAGTGTTTTTGATCTTGGCCATTCTTACAGGTGTAAGATGGAATCTCAGAATTGTTTTGATTTGCATTTCTCTGGTGACTAAGGATGTTGAACATTTTCTTAAGTGTCTTTCAGCCATTTTAGATTCCTCTGTTAAGAGTTCTCTGTTTAGGTCTGTACTTCATTTTTTTTTTTTTATTGGTGTTGTGCTTTCCTGTCGCTTTAAGGGACAAGCCATGCCCACTTTCATTACCTCTGACCAGCCCGCCGCCATCTTGGGCCCTTCCTTTTCTGTTTCCTTGACGTATGTGCTTTTATTATAAGGAAGACCTGGGAATGTTATGGTTTTGGTCCCTTTAAGAGACAAGCCACACCCATTCCCCTCCCCATCCGCTGAGGCAGGCTGATCTTCAGCTTCCGGCCTGAGCTCACTCTCTTTTCCATCTTCCTCTCGGAGAGGCAGCTTTGCTTCTGCCTCTCTCTCCACTTCTCTCTTCCCCCTTCTCTGTCTGGGACTGGCTGCTCCCAGGGCCCGCTGCCTGCCACCACATGGCCCGCCGCCACCATTTGGGACTTACAGCATTTCTGCTGCCTACTGCCGCGGGGATCTTGCAGCATTTTTAAAAAAAGAACAACAATTGGATTATGTGATCTTTTGGTGTCCAATTTCTTGAGTTTTTTTGTATATTTTGGAGATCAGACCTCTGTCTGATTTGGGGTTAGTGAAGATCTTTTCCCATTCTGTGGGCTGTTGTTTTGTGTTGTTGACCATGTCCTTTGCTTTACAGAAGCTTTTCAGTTTCAGGAGGTCCCATTTATTAATTGTTTCTCTCAGTGTCTGTGCTGCTGGGGTTCTATATAGAAAGTGGTTCCCTATACCACTGCGTTCAATTGTACTTCCCACTTTCTCTTCTATAAGGTTCAGTGTGGCTGGCTTTATGTTGAGGTCTTTGATCCATTTGGACTTGAGTTTTGTGCATGGTGAAAAGTATGGGTCTATGTTTATTTTTCTATATGTTGATATCCAGTTATGCCAGCTATTGGTTAGTTTTTTAATCTATTGATTATGCCCTTTGGTATATAGAAATTCAATTTTTTTGTCTTGCTATTTACACTTTATTTAAGACATGTAAAAAGAACAGTACAATAAGGATCCTTGTATATACCATCTAGTGTGTAAATACTAAGTTGCTCTATTGTTTACAAGTGTTTTTTATATCTTAAAGATAACCCAGGTTGTTGGTGCATATTTGAAATCCCAGCACTCTGGAGGCTAAGGCTAGAAGATGGGGAGTTCAGAGTCAGCCCTTGTCAGTTCCTGTCTGAAAACAATCAAAAGATAACCAGTAGTGAATGAATGTGGTGTTTCTGTAGTTACTTTTTATCTTTCTTTGTTTTTGTTTATTGAGACATGATTTCTCTGTGTTAGTTCTGGCTGTCCCAAAATTGCTCCGTAGATCAGACTGGCCTTCAACTGACAGGCTTGCCTTTGCCTTTGTCTTCCTAGTGCTGGGATTAAAGGTGTGTGTGGTCGCTACCACCACCACCGTTACTTTTAATCTGTTTTAGTCTGATAGTGTGTTGGAAGTTTATCCTGACTAAAAGAGTCTTGTGAAGGAGTGCTAAAGTGAGAAATGTTCTTAAGTTTTGTTTCAAGTTCAGGCTGTAGTCAGCGAGCATCACCAGAGGTCCTTATACATAGTAAGAACATAGATATGTTTGTTATTTGCTCTCCAATACTTTTGACTGAAGGTATTTCATACCATTACTATAGCGTTTTGAAATGAAATCAACTCCATGTATCTTTGGGCTAGGATTGTTCTGTTTTGCCAATAAAGAAATGGATACGACAGAGTAAATATTTTCTTAAAGATGGTGAAACTGAGGGAAAACATGGTATGGAAGTATTTAGTTTTAACTGCATAAAGCATATTTAACTGCCTTGGCTATTTTAGATTTGTGGAAAGAGCAAATGGAAGACTATGTAGTGGAACCGGGAGTATGGCTCATTTTCTAGTATATATAAAGTCCATGGTTTGATACCCAGCACTAACTATACCCTTTGTACTTGGGAGATGGAAGCAGGACGATCAGAAACTGAAGGTCATTCTCTTGTACATAGTGAGTTCAACGTTAGGAAAGAAAATAAAGAAGAGCTGTAATTCCCCCTTGAGGAAATTTGTTTTTGTAAAATCTGTCCAAAAAGTAGTGCTTTTCATAAGGTCTGATTATGGGCAAAGCTGTTGAAACAGATAGGATTGTGGTGATGGACCTGACTTCCCTTCTGTTGTGGCTGAACATGATCTTCTTCTCTTGTGAGCCCTATGCGAGCTGCAACAGAGGCAGTCACTGCTACTATTGGTCCCTGAATTCAGTACTGTGTCAAGTGGCCAGAGCAGGAAATGATCCCATGGTGCCAGGCCTGTGTAAGGAAGGACTTGTTGCTATACAGGTTGTGACTGTCACTTTAAACATACAGAAACTTGCTTACTGAAGGAGGAGCTGCTTCTTAAGGATCAGGTGTGAATCTGAAGGATGACCTCATCCTTCTTACCAGACCTGCCCTAGACGCTGAGTAGATGCTTTTCTTATTACACGTCCTACAGCTGGGAGAAACAGCATATGATTGAGACTTCAAGCGCTTCGTGAGTAGGGGGCAAAAAGCACTTGGGGGACTCTTCTAAAATGTGTGGGTGTGAATGGCAAGCTGAAAGTGACAGACATTTAGACTTTTCTTTAAGTTAAGGATTGTAAAAAGGTGTATGAGAGAGACTGATAAAAGCTTTGGGTGCTCTAACTTTTTTCTAGTGGCCTTGTTTACTTTACCTTTTTTATTTTCTTCTTCTTCTTTTTTTTTTTTTTTGAGACAGGGTCTCACTATGTAGCCTTGGATAGCCCAGAACTTGATGATATGTAGACTAGGCTATTCTCAAACTCAGAGATCTACCTTCCTCTGTGCTAGGATTAAAGATGTGCACCTCCATGCTGAGCTTTAGTGACTTTTAAAAAATTATTATTTGTGGTTGTGTGTGTGTGTGTGTGCAGTTCATGTCATCGTGTGTTAGGGAGATCAGAGAACAACTTTGTAGAGCCAGTTCTCTCTTGTATGTGTTTCTGGAATCTAGCTCAGGCCATCCAGCTTGTGTTGTAAGCCTTTTACCTGGCACTGAGCAATCCCACTTGCTTCTTTTGGAAGTAACTTTTTTCTTGGTGTTAGAAATGAGCCAATCACATATATGCACACACACACATACACAATTTAAGATTTCAAAAATAGGGGCTGGAGAGATGGCTCAGTGGTTAAGAGCATTGCCTGCTCTTCCAAAGGTCCTGAGTTTAATTCCCAGCAACCACATGGTGGCTCACAACCATCTGTAAAGAGGTCTGGCGCCCTCTTCTGGCCTTCAGGCATACAGACAGAATATTGTATACATAATAAATAAACAAACAAATAAATAAATAAAAAAAAGATTTCAAAAATATTAGTAAAAATGTGTAAGTATTATAAAGTTGCAAGGGAGTTGTTATATCGAATAAAAATTGAATATTACAGGGAGAAATTATAGTTTATTTTTAATTAATTATTGTGTGTGTCTGTTCTATATGTGTGTGGGGGTGCTATATGCCATGTGCATGTGTATGGTAGAAGGCAATTTGTGGAGTTAATGTTCTTCGTCTATATGTGGGCTCTAGAGATTGAATTAGGCCATTAAGTTGTTTAGCAAGTGTTTTCACCAGTTGAACCATCTCACTGGCCCAAGTCTTTTGTTTACGTTCAGAATTTCAGGTAGGCCAGATAGCATAAATTTGTAATCCCAGTTACTCTGGAGGCTGAGGCAGGAGAACTGAAAGTTCAAGACCTGATTGGTCTACATAGTTACCTTCAAGACTGGCCTTGTGGTGTAGTAACACCTCATATCAAAATTAAAGTCAAGGACTGGAGAGTTGGTTCAGTGCTTAAGAGAACTTAACTGCTCTTGCAAAAGGCCCAAGCAGCACTCTGTCTGGCTGCTCCTAACCACCTATAACTCCAACTCCAGGGGAATCTGACTATTGGCCCCTGAGAGCACCAGCACTCACTCATGTGCACATTCCTGTGTGCACACACATGCTTACATACATGATGCAAAATAATGAAAATAAATAAATGAATAAATAAAAAATAAAAAATGCAATCTCAGTGGTAAAGTGCTTGTTTAGTATATGTGAGGTCTTAAATTCAATCCCCAGAACTGCTACCCCCCAAAAAATGAGATCTCAAATGCACAAGAACAGGGTGAAGAAGAGTTGACTGGGCAACAGTTCATGTGAAAAATGCCTGGGAAGTTGGAAGTTTGGTGAGTCATGAATACATTGACCTAGTCATGGTTGGTCAGAAGCTGCTCATGCACTGTGGCTACTAAAAACACCTTCAGTTGTATTTCCAGCAATTTATTCAGCTGACACAAGTATTAGTTCCTATGTATTTTTGTGCTAGGTTAGAAACATTTGAGTGCTGGCATAAAAGAATACTGACAAAGTTAAGAGCTTTCCAAGGAAGGCAGACAGATTCATAGACAGTTTGAAAACCATTTATATAGGGAACTTAGGATTTGTGATAGAGGTGGTGGCGAAAAATTTAAAACTACAAAAAGAGTATAACAACATCTCTACACCCACAATTACCCATTAATCCCCTGAGTGTTTGCTGGAATTGGCACCAGAGCTCTGTACATCCTAGACAAGCTCTCATAACTGAGTCCCACCCCTCTTCTATAGTTTCTTTTCTTTTTTTTAAATATTTATTTATTTATTATGTATACAATGTTCTGTCTGTATGTCTTCAGGCCAGAAGAGGGCACCAGACCTCATTCCAGATGGTTGTGAGCCACCATGTGGTTGCTGGGAATTGAACTCAGGACCTTTGGAAGAGCAGGCAATGCTCTTAACCACTGAGCCATCTCTCCAGCCCTCTTCTATAGTTTCTTAACTTTGTCTTTCAAACCTTTTAATACTTGATAGATAGTATTTTGAATTTCTTGTTCTATAGACATAGAGTATGACTTCACAAGAAACACATTTAAGCATTTTGAAGTTTTTTTTTTTTTTTTTTTTTTTCCCTCAAGACAGGGTTTCTCTGTAGCTTTGGAGCCTGTCCTGAAACTAGCTCTGCCTCAAACTCATAAAGATCCGCCTGCCTCTGCCTCCTGAGTGCTGGGATTAAAGTCGTGTGCCACCACTGCCCGACCGCATTTTGAAGTTTTTAAAAGCTGGGCATGGTCATATAGGCCTTTAATATCAGCACTTGGGCAGTAGAGGCTAGGAGATCTCTGTGAGTTTGAGGTCAGTATGACCAACGTATTTAATGGACACATTATAATTGTACATATTTCAGTACACATGTAGGGTAATTGGCCTGTCTGTCATCTCAAATACATATCTTTGTTTTGTGTCTTTTTCTTCTGAGTGCTGGGGTTAAAGGTGAACCCTACCATGTGTGGCACTGTTTTGTTTTGTGGATAAGGTCTCATTATGTAATCCATGTTGGCTTCAAATTTAGAATCTCCTTGTGTCTGCCTCTTAACTATTGTAGGTATAAGATAACATCATTGCATCAGCTATATTATTTATTTGTTTATTTATTTATTTTTTATTTATTTACATTTTTCAAGACAGGGTTTCTTTAGCTTTGGAGCCTGTCTTGGAATGTGCTCTGTGGACCAGTCGTAGACCTGTAAATTGTCTTCTGACTTCCATGTGTACATATAGGCACAGCATAAATATAATAAAAATTTGAAAATTAAATCAGTGTTTGTATTTTCAGAGCAAGGTTTTTCAGGGTATTGTAAAGAACTAGAATATCTTTTATACACAATTTTTAAAGATTGCATTTATTTGATCTGTAAGCATTATAGTGTTTAACCTCAAGTAATCCCAGATACGGGGCTGGAGAGATGGCTCAGAGGTTAAGAGCACTGGCTGCTCTTCCAGAGGTCCTGAGTTCAATTCCCAGCAACCACATGGTGGCTCACAACCATCTGTACTGAGATCTGGCACCCTCCTCTGGTGTGCGGGCATACATCGAGGCAGAATGTTGTATACATAATAAATAAAAAAAAAAAGTAATCCCAGATACATTTTTTTTTTCTGATTTAAAGAATGTAGAAGCCGGGCAGTGGTGGCGCACGCCTTTAATCCCAGCACTTGGGAGGCAGAGGCAGGCGGATCTCTGTGAGTTCGAGACCAGCCTGGTCTACAAGAGCTAGTTCCAGGACAGGCTCCAAAACCACAGAGAAACCCTGTCTCGAAAAAAACCAAAAAAAAAAAGAATGTAGAAGCCAGTGAGATGACTCAAGAGGAAAAGGTGCTTGATGTCAAACCTCACAACCTGAATTCCATTCCTGGTATCTACATAGCAGAAGGAGAGATTGACTCCTTCAGGTTATGTTTTGACCTCTGTTCACCTTCATATACGAGTGTGTATATACACACATGCAGGCATGAGCGCACACACACACATACACACGCATGCACATGTACACTCGTAATTTAAGAAAAAGAATGCATACATTTTAATTTCCTCTCTTCCCTCTCCCCCACTTCTCTCTTTCCCCCTCCCTTATATGTCCCTCCTTTCTTGGTCTTGACCTTGCTAAGTAGTCTCCCTGCCTCATCCTCAGCCTCAGCCTCCAAAATGATAGGATCATGCTACGTCCAGCTCTAAGGTTCTTCACCTCCCTATTTTCTGCCAGCCTGGGTATGATTTATCAGATGTTTTCATTTGACTCCTAAGTGAGTACTCACTAGAAATATGCCTAATAAATAAGAGCGGGAAGATGTACAAACATGAAGTAGAATATTTGTAATTGTCTCGCAAGCATCGCTCAGCCCACCTTGTTCATCTCTTCAGGCTTCCACCTCAACCCAAGACTAGTATGATTTTTTTGCTGCTATACATTTTTTTTTTATCAGAGAGGATTATTTTCCTCCAGCTGCCATGGACTATGTGTAGTAAATGCTATTGATACTGACGTCTTGGCTAGGAAAATTGTCATTGTATTCTCATCTGATTTACATGACAATAGCAAAAAAAAATAAGAAGGCACAGTTTGATTTTCCTACAGATTCTTTTAAAACAATTATTCAAAATTGGCACATACAAACAATTTGTTTGCCAAGTATTTGAAACCATCCAGTCTTACCAGGTGGCATCTGCTATTGTTTATGGAGACCTAACTTAGTTCACAGATGTGAAACAAAGAGTGTCTTGTTTTGCAAAAAGGGAAACTGTTAAAAAAATGCAGCTTTATTGAGATATAATTCCCATGCTATATAATTCAAGCATTTAAAGTATACAGTTTAGGGATTTTAATATATTCAGAGTAGCTACTATTACAATCATATTTAGAACATTTTCATCACTGTACATATCAGCAGTCATTTTGTATACTGCACATTCTCTCACTGCTGTGACAACCAGGAACCTTTCTGTCTATACATCTGTCTGCTCTGGACATTTCTATCTATGGCTTCTTTAGTAGTGTTTTTAAGGTTCATTTTGTAGCTTTTCTATAGAGGCTGAATAATATTTACTTTATGAATATATTGTTCTTTTGTTTGATTGTTTTTATCTATCTATCTAGCTAGCTATTTTCTGAGAGAGGGTTTCTCTGTGTAACAATAACAGTCTTGGCTGTCCTGGCACTGACTCTGTAGACCAGGCTGGCCTTGAACTCACAGATATCCACCTGTCTGCCTCTTGAGTGTTGGAATTAAAGGTGTTTGCTACCACCGCATAGACCAGAAGCAGGCATCAGATCCCCTGGAAACAGAATTTCAAATGGTTGTGAGTTGCCACATGGGTGCAGGGAACTGAACCCAGGTTCTCAGGAAGAACAGTTAGTGTTTTTAAACACTGAGCCGTCTTTCCTACCTGTGATGTTTAATCTTTATTATCAACTTGTCTGTACCCAGAAGTGTGTCTAAGAAATGTTTCAGAAAGGCTTAAAAGGCATTACCACTCTGAATGTGGATAGCACCATGGTTTGGGGGCCTGAATTGAGATGAGAGAGGAAGCCAAGGGCCAGGATCACCCTTTCTCAGCTTCCTGACCACCATGCAGTATGACCTTTCCTGCTGGGAGCCGAAAGAAACGTTTTTCCTCAAGTTGCGCTGTCAGGTATTTTGTCGTAGAGAAAAGAACAAGTATATTGTTTGTACATCTTCCTTTGTATTTAGCACTAATCAGTAGTCGTCTGTGTTTTGTCTTGATGTGGCACTTCTATGCCTTGGCACTAGGTATTAGAAGGCCTGGTTGGAATGTTAAGTGAGTAAGAGAAGTAATGATACCTTTTTTTCTTTTAAACTTGGCACTTGCCTTGCTGCCGAAGGACTGTTTTAGTTTGAGCACATTGTTAAAATGTAAGAGCTTAGTTAGTTTTGGGCAGTGTCCATGCTATTTAATTTTACCAATCAACTTTAATTAAATCTTGTTTTAGTGAACTCATGTATTTTCTCTCTAGGTATAGAAATATAGCCAACTTTCTTATTTGGCAAGAATTCTGCTGATGATTTTTTTCATCAGTATGCTTGTAAAACAACTCTTTTAAATAAAGCTGTTTTATAAGCAGAGTAATACCCAGAAGCGTGTGTGTTGGTCGTCTGGGCCTTTGTGTCCTGCCTGCAAATGCAAGTTCTGTTTGACTGATCACATGTTTCAGGGTGGAACCCAACTGCAGTTCCCTAAGAGAGGTGTGGAGATCTTGCCATCTTTGGGGTGGAAGAACCTTTAGATTTCAAGCCTTATTTTTTTATTTTTTATTTTTTATTTTTTTGGTTTTTCGAGACAGGGTTTCTCTGTAGCTTTGGAGCCTGTCCTGGAACTAGCTCTTGTAGACCAGGCTAGCATCGAACTCACAGAGATCCGCCTAAGGTGTGCACCACCACTGCCGGGCTTCAAGCCTTATTTTATATTGACCAAAAGTCCCGACCATAAGTCCCAACAGCTTAGTTTACATAATTTCTATTCACATACTCTCCTAATTTTTTTGTTTAGGACTGAAGAGTTTGCCTGTTAATGGTTTAAGTGCAGACAGTCTTGGGATTTTTTTTTTTTGGTTTTTCGAGACAGGGTTTCTCTGTGGCTTTGGAGCCTGTCCTGGAACTAGCTCTGTAGACTAGGCTGGTCTCGAACTCACAGAGATCCACTGAATGCTGGGATTAAAGGCGTGTGCCACCATCGCCCGGCTGGGATTTCTTTTTTTTTTTTTTTTAAATAATTTATTTAACTTTATTTTATGTGCATTGGTATGAAGTATCATTATCCCCCTGGACCTGGAGTTACAGACAGTTGTGAGCTGCCATGTGGGTGCTGGGAATTGAACCCAGGTCCTCTGGACCAGTGCTCTTAACCCACTGAGCCATCTCTCCAGTCCCCCGGCTGGGATTTCTTTTTTTTTTTTTTTTGACTTTTCGAGACAGGGTTTCTCTGTAGCTTTTTTGGTTCCTGTCCTGGAACTAGCTCTTGTAGACCAGGCTGGCCTCGAACTCACAGAGAGCCGCCTGCCTCTGCCTCCCGAGTGCTGGGATTAAAGGCGTGCGCCACCACCGCCCGGCCCTGGGATTTCTTAATTAGGGGTTCAGACAACGTTGTTTTGGTGATTCTCTAGAGCACTGTGAAGGTGTCTTCTCACGGTTGCTGGTCGCTATACAAAAGGCTCTTTCAGGGAGGGCCCTTGAGAAATAGCTGCTACCCTGCAAACCTTATTTTGTATGCCCTTTGCCATCAGGAATGCCTTTGGGGGAAGCAGCCTCATGGAACTGTTCTAAGTCTCCAGTGAAGCTTGTCATAGGTCTTTCCAGTTAGTTTTTATTTGTTCTTCAGTTCTTTTGTATCATTTAGCTTCATAATGAATTGTTAGTATGCAGATCCTGGTAACTGGCAAAAAAAGAAAAAAATTGTTTTATCCCTGATTCCCTGTTCTGTGCCTTTGTAGTTTAGATGAACACAGTTTCCCCTTGTTGTTAGTTGAACTTGTCTCCTCCCCTTGTACCCTTGTCTCTGTTCCGTTCCTGTATCACTTGCCCCACAAATGCCCTTGTGACTGCTGGAAGTTTTTTTGCTGAACTCGAATGGCCTGCCTGGTAAGCATTGTAGTTGTGTTAAAAATATGTAGAGGGAGGGTACAAGGACTAGGTAGTGTATATGAAGTTTTTTATTTTTATTTTTTATCCCCCCCCCCACAGTGACAGTTTACTTTGAAATTGAGATTTGGACTCAATTTTTAGGAGGCTTCTTAAGTTGTCTCTTCTCTTCCTCCAGTTATTAAATTTTGGAAATTTTATTTTCCTTCTCTAACATATGTATAAATATATATTTGAACTTATTAGAATTAAAGGGAAGAGATACAAGTTTAAAGGAAAGAGTTGTACAGTTAGTGTTTTTAAATTTCCTTCATACAAGTTATTTGTGAGAAGGTTATGGTTCTTTATATTTATTTTTCAAACTCAGCATATGGATTAAAGAAGTAACAAAGGTCCTGTTTTGTTGCTAATCTGTATCGTTGTATTGTTTTCCAGAAGCAGAGTGATTTCTTTTTTTCCTATTCCCAGAATGTTGTTGGAAAAATTCATTTGGATTTTGAGGTTGTTGCCATTCTGGTTTTCTAAACATTTCAGAGTGGCAGCTGATTTGCTTCTGAAAAGCATCTTAGGTTAGATTTGGTCATTAGACCTTCTTCCTTTCAGGTATGAAGTACTTGATCCTATAAAAATAAAATATTTTAGCCGGGCATTGGTGGTGCACATCCTTAATCCCAGCACTCTGGAGGCAGAAGCATGTGGATCTCTGTGAGTTCAAGGCCAGACTGGTCTACAGAGCTAGTGCCAGGACAGCCAGTGCTATTACCCAGAGAAACCCTGTCTCGAAAAACAAATAAACAAAAAAAGTTTTATATTTCATACTCAGATCATGATGAGCTCATTCCAATACCATTTGAACAATGAGCAATGTTTCATAATGTATGTATTTCCTTAGATTGTGTATATTGACCTCATCTAAGAAATGGTGGTGCTTGTGTGTTGTGAGTGTGTGTGGGTGAGTGAGAGAGAGAGTGTGTGTGCATGCATTTGTGAATACCTTTGGGTTCTTTAGACGTGCTATTGGCAATAGGAGGTCAAACTTGTTGAGATTTTATTGCTGTTTAGTTGAGCCTGCTTTTCAAGTAGAGGTTGTACTTATACAGTAATGACTTTTTGAGCTCTTAGTCTATGTTAAATTCTACAAATATATTTCTAATTTCTATGACAACCCTGACAGGTAGATAGTATTTTTCCTTATGCATTGGTAGAACTTCTCCCTGTCTTCTTCCCCTTGCAGTATAAGGAAAATGACCCCTACTTTTTAAGAATTAAGGAATGCTATGTATCCAGTAATAGCTGCCGTTGTCACAGTTTTACAGCTGAAAGAGCTGGTACTGAAGTTGCTCACTCCCTTTGAGTGATGACTCAAAAGCTGGAGTTATAGCATTTGAGAATCTGAAGACTTTTAGGATAATTTCAGTGCCTCCTGTTTTTGACTGCTACCCCTGAAGAGGGTTTTGTTCTATCTTCTTTCTGATGCTTTGCTCTGGTATCCTCTATCACCTTCCTGCCCAGTCATGCGCTTGCTTTCTCACACTGTACCATTCTGTACCAGTGTTCTCATAACAGAAATGAGTCAAGCTGGTCCTGTCATTGGCTTCCCCTCCTAGTTTCCTCTTGTTGATAGGGTCATTGTATTTTCATTATTGTGCGAAATAACCTGGGTACTGATGTGTTAATAATGATTGTAAAATAAGTCATAGTTGTAATCAAGTATCTAAATTATAAATTATATTCCTCAGTGATTTTTAAGAATTGAGAGAGAAAGCATCTTTGGTTCTTAATGATTTAAATTCCTCAGTGATTTTTAAGAATTGAGAGAGAAAGCATCTTTGGTTCTTAATGATTTAATCAGAGGTTTATAGGGTAAATTTATGGAATTTATGTTTTCTTTTTTCCTCTTTCCAGGGGCCAAATAAATTGCTCTGAAATTCTCTTTTCAACCTGTTACTAGTTTGCTACTATTGACAGTGTGGTAGGAAAGAGCATTGTGTTTGTCCTACTCACCAGAGAGTATCTTTCTTCTATAGACTTTTTGAAAAAATAAGATAACATTTAAGTCTGATTTTATTTAGGCTGGAGTCTCAGGGAAGAGCTAAAGAGCTGGTTGGTTATATCTATAACTGTGTTATCTCTAACCTGGAAAAAGTTTGGTTTGTTTTACAAGACTTTGGTCTTCATTAATTCTTATTTGACAAGTATTGAGCTTTCTGTATTCTAATAAAACACTGATTACGGATTAAGTACTATTTAATGAAGTTCCTGGGAGGGAGGAGAAGTCCCATTTGTGGAACCTGTATTTTAAAAAGACAATCTTGTAGGAAGTGATTAAAACATTATTTTTCTTTTATTTTTAGAAAGGGCCTTGCCGGGCGGTGGTGGTGCACGCCTTTAATCCCAGCACTTGGGAGGCAGAGGCAGGCGGATCTCTGTGAGTTCGAGGCCAGCCTGGTCTACAAGAGCTAGTTCCAGGACAGGCTCCAAAGCTACAGAGAAACCCTGTCTCGAAAAACCAAAAAAAAAAAAAAAAAAAAAAAAAAAGAAAGAAAGAAAGAAAAGAAAGGGCCTCTATTATGTAGCTCTGGCTGCCCTGGAATTCTATGTAGACCAAGACTGGCCTTAGGCTCCCAGAAATCTACCTCCCTCTGCATTCTGAGTGCTGGGATTAAAGTCATGTGTTACCATTCTTGGGAAATTTCTTTTATTAGTGTATGTTAATCACATATAATGGATTTCTTTATGACACTTTGATAATGTCTGTGTAATGTATTTTGATCATACTCACCCTGCCCTACTCTTTCTTGTCCCCTTCCCGTTTCCACTGATCTCCTTCTCTTTCCCAATTGGCCCCCAAGAAAGTGACTTTATATAAGTGATTCCTCATAAGATGTGACTATCATTAGTCCCTGTCAGAATGAGTTGCTGCCTCCAAGTGAATGCTGATATTAGGACTAGGAAGATGGGGTGGGAAGAGAACAGTCTTTAGTAAAATGCTGGGCATATCTACAGAATAATTTAAATTTTTTTTTTTCGTTTATGAGGAAGGATCTTGCTTTCTGTGCAGCCACACTGACGTCCGAAGGGGTTGTACCAGCTTGCATTCCCACCAGCAATGCAGGAGTGTTCCCTTTTCCCCACAATCTTTCCAGCATAAGTTGTCATGAGTGTTTTTGATCTTGGCCATTCTTTCAGGTGTAAGATGGAATCTCAGAGTTGTTTTGATTTGTATTTCTCTGATGACTAAGGATGTTGAACATTTCCTTAAGTGTCTTTCAGCCATTTTAGATTCCTCTGTTAAGAGTTCTCTGTTTAGGTCTGTACTCCATTTTTTTTTATTGGATTATGTGGTTTTTTGGTGTCCAATTTCTTGAGTTTATTTTGTATATTTTGGAGATCAGACCTCTGTCTGATGTGGGGTTAGTGAAGATCTTTTCCCATTCTGTGGGCTGTTGTTTTGTGTTGTTGACCATGTCCTTTGCTTTACAGAAGCTTTTCAGTTTCAGGAGGTCCCATTTATTAATTGTTTCTCTCAGTGTCTATGTTGCTGGGGTTATATTTCAGGAGTGGTTCCCTGTGTCAATGCGTTCAAGTGTACTTTCCACTTTCTCTTCTATAAGGTTCAGTGTGGCTGGCTTTATGTTGAGGTATTTGATCCATTTGGACTTGAGTTTTGTGCATGGTGAAAAATAGGGGTCTATTTTCATTCTTCTACATGTTGATATCCAGTTATGCCAGCTATTGGTTAGTTTTTTAATCTATTGATTGTGGTGGATGATGGTTCTGATGTGTTCTTGGATTCGATTTGCTAGTATTTTATTTAGTATTTCTGCATCAATGTTCGTGAGTGAGATTGGTCTGTAATTCTCTTTTTTAGTATTGTGGTTTGGGTATCAGGGTAATTGTAGCCTCCCTCATAGAAAGAGTTTGACAATGTTCCCTCTGTTTTTATTGTGTGGAATAACTTGAGGAATATTGGTATTAGTTCTTCTTTGAAAGTCTTGTAGAATTCTGAGCTGAAACCATCTGGTCCTGGGCTTTTTTGGTTGGGAGAGTTTTGGTGACTGTTTCAATTTCTTCAGCAGTTATAGGTCTGTTTATTTGCTTATCTGGTCTTGATTTAATTTTGGTAAGTGATATTTATCCAGAAAGTTGTCCATTTCCTTTAAGTTTTCCAATTTTGTGGAGTACAGGTTTTCAAAATATAACCTGATGATCCTCTGTATTTCCTCCATGTTTGTTGTTATGTCTCCCTTTTCATTTCTGATTTTGTTAATTTGGATATTCTCTCTCTGTTTTTTGTTTACTTTGGATAAAGGTTTGTGTATTTTGTTGATTTTCTGGAAGAACCAGCTCTTTGTCTCTTTGATTCTTTGTATTGTTTTCTTTGTTTTTATTTTGTTGATTTTTAGCTCTCAATTTGATTATTTCCTGTCATCTAGTCCTCTTAGGTGAGTTTGCTTCTTTTTGTTCTAAAGTTTTCAAATGTTCTGTTAATTCACTAGTGTGGGATTTTTCTAGCTTCTTTATGTAGGCTTTTAGTGCTATGAACTTGCCTCTTAACACTGCTTTCATTGTGTTCCATAAATTTGGGTATGTTGTGTGATCACTTTCATTGAATTTTAGGACGTCTTTAATGTCCCTCTTTATTTCTTCCTTTACCTATTGATGATTCAGGCGACCATTGTTTAATTTCCATGTGTTTGTGGGTTTTCTGGAATTAGTATTACTGTTGACTTCTAGTTTTAGACCTTGGTGATCTGATAAGGTACATTGGGTTATTCCAATTTTTTTTGTATTTGTTGAGGTTTGTTTCGTGATTGAGGATGTGGTCAGTTTTTGAGAAGGTTCCATGAAGTGCTGAGAATAAGGTATATTCCTTTCTGTTTGGATGGAATATTCTATAGATGTCTGTTAAGTCCACTTGAGTCATAACATCTGTTAGTTCTTTTATTTCTCTGTTCATTTTTTGTCTGATTGACCTGTCCAGTGGTGAGAGGGGAGTGTTGAAGTCTTCCACTATTAGTGTGTGGGGTTTAATGTATGATTTAAGCTTTAGAAGTGTTTCTTTCACATATGAGGGTGCCCTTGTATTTGGGGGCATAGATGTTCAGTATTGAAATTTCCTCTTGATGGATTTTTCCTGTGACTAATATGAAATATCCTTCTTTGTCTCTTTTGACTGATATTAGCTTGAAGTCTATTTGGTAGATATTAGGATAGCTACACCCGCTTCTTTCTTTCTTTTCTTTTCTTTTCTTTTTTTTTTTTTTTTTTTTTTTTGGTTTTTTTGAGACAGGGTTTCTCTGTGGTTTTGGAGCCTGTCCTGGAATTAGCTCTTGTAGACCAGGCTGGTCTCGAACTCACAGAGATCCGCCTACCTCTGCCTCCCAAGTGCTGGGATTAAAGGAGTGTGCCACCACCGCCTGGCCGCTTCTTTCTTAGGTGCATTTGATTGTTATATTTTTTTTCAACCCTTTACTCTGAGACAATGTCTGTCTATGATGTTGAGGTGTGTTTCTTGTATGTAGAAGAAGGATGGATTCTGTTTTTGTATCCAGTCTATTATCCTGTGCCTTTTTATAGGTGAGTTGAGTCCATTTACATTAAGAGATATTAATGATCAGTGTTGCTATCTCTGTTAATTTAGTTTTTATCGTTGGTGATGTTAATTTGTGCATTTTTTTCTTCTTCGGGATTTGCTGTTATGAGATCATTAATTATCTGTGTTTTTGTTGATGTAGCCATCTTCCTTGGGTTGGAGTTTTCCTTCTAGTATTTTGTGTAGGGCTGGGTTTGTGGCTAGGTATTGGTGAAATCTAGATCTGTCATGGAATATCTTGTTTTGTCCTTCTTTGGCGATTGTCAGTTTTGCTGGGTATAGTAGTCTGGGCTGGCATTCGTGGTCTCTTAATGTCTGCATTATGCTTGACCATGACCTTCTGGCTTTCATTGTTTCCACTGATAAGTCTGGTATAATTCTGATAGGTCTGCCTTTATATGTTACTTGGCCTTTTTTTCTTTGCAGCTCTTAATATTCTTTCTTTACTCTGTATGTTTAGTGTTTTGATTATTATGTGGCGAGAGGACTTTTTTTGGATCCAGTCTATTTGGTATTCTGTGAGCTTCTTGTATCTTCACAGGCATATCTTTCTTTAGGTAGGGAAAGTTTTCTTCTATGATTTTGTTAAATTTTCTGTGCCTTTGAGTCGAACTTCTTCTATACCTATTATTCTAAGATTTGGCCTTTATATGGTGTCCCATATTTCATGGATATTTTGGGTTAAGATTTTGTTAGATTTAATGTTTTTTTTTTTAACTGATGAGTTTATTTCCTCTATTGTATCTTCAGCGCTTGAGATTCTCCCTTCCATTTTTTTTTTTGTATTCTGCTGTTCATGCTTGCATTTGTGGTTCCTGATCTTTTTCTCATGATTTCTTTTCCTATAATTTTTTCAGCTTGTGTTTATTGTTTCTCTCTCAGTTTTCAAGTCCTGAATAGTTTCTTTTATATGTTTGATTTTTTTTCTTGGTTTTCTTTTGGTGATTTGCTGATATCTTACAATATTTTGTTTGTTTTTTCCCTCCATTTCTTTAAGAGAATTTCTCATTTCATCTTTAAGAATTTCAAGCATTCTCTTGAGGTTATTTTTTAGATCATTTTCTTCTGGTTCATCCATATTTGGTTGTTCAGGCCTTGCTTTTGTAGAGTCTTTAGGTTTTACTGGTATTGTGTTGCTCTTTGGTGTAGCGTGTGATCTTACCTTTTCTACCCATCTTTTCCTCTAATAGGTGTGTTTGGGGCTGTCTGAGAATTCTGTTGAATAATCTTCTAGGTGCTAGTGAATCCAAAGCTTAGATGGTTGTTCCTCATGGTACAGTCAGTGTCACAGTTCTAGTAACCCTGTTGGTTATTCCTGTTCCTGGAGATAGCTCAGTGCCCTGTGCTTTTGTCTGCTCTCTTGGAGTTTGCTGTCTCAGGCCTACTTTGGCATAAGCTGCTGGCTTTGATCTGTTTCTGTAAATCCTGGTCTGGATCTCCTGCAGAAGTCCCTGGCTTGGAGTTGGACCTGTTCTGGTGGACATCGCTACTCTGGATCTGGTCACTGGCTCAATCCTGATCCACCAGTGTCCCTGGACTGGGTTTGCTCCTGGCTTCTGCTCCTGGTGGAGCTTGTTCTCTCTGTGTCCTAGGTAGCTGGTTCTGGTGGGTGGAGATCGCAGACTCTGAGTCAGGTAGTTGACTCAATCCTGCCAGTGTCCCAGGACTGGGTTGGCTTCCAGGACTGGATTTGCTCACAGCTTCCGCTCCTTGTGGAGCTTGTTTCCTCAGGCCCTCTCAGTGTCTCGCTCAGTTCCACTCCTGTGGAATTTGTTGCCCAAGGTGGAGTTCCTTGCTTCAGGGCAACTTTGGCATAGGTTATCAGCTTCGACCTGTAACTTTAAATCCTAGTCTGGATTCCTTCCTGCAGAAGTTCCTTAGTTGGAGTTGGACCTAGAAAGGTTTCTGGTTCAGGTCTACTGCCTCGGGGGACCCAGGGCCGGGTGCCCCAGGCTCGGGTGCGCCTGAACCTGCAGAGGACCTGCTTACTTCCTCGGAGGTCCCTGACTCACGCTCAGACCCGCAGGGGTTTCAGGTTCCTATTCCCATTCATGTCCCAGACCAATGCGGGAACCCACAGAGGACCTGGCTGAGGCCTACTCTCTCTGGGGTTTCAGACTTGCTCCTGGCCCCGCTGCAGAGATCTCCGGTTCCTGCCTATTCCTTTGGAGCACCCAGGTTCTTCCATGCCCAGACTAATATAGGTCCTGGCTCCGGCCTAGTTCCTGGAAGGTCCTAGACTCTCTCCCAGACTTCTCCCTTGAAGGTCCCGGATTCATGTCTGGACCCTCAGCAGTCTGTCTCGGGCTCACTCTGCTCACTCGCACAGCACAGAGGTTACTCCCCTGTACCTGTTCCAGTGGAGATCATTGGCTCTGTATCTGGTCACTGGCTCAATCGCTGGTTCAGTCCCACTCTGGTTCTGGTGGGTGGAGATCGCAGACTGTGAGTCCGGTGGTTGGCTCAATCCTGGTCTGCCAGTCCACACCTAGCTTTCACGGAGTCTTTTCTTTAGGAGTGTGTGTGTGTGTGTGTGTGTGTGTGTGTGTGTGTGTGTGTGTGTGTGAGAGAGAGAGAGAGAGAGAGAGAGAGAGAGAGAGAGAGAGAGAGAAGAGACACTCCTTTCCCAAACTCTTTTCTTTTGTTTTTTTGAGACAGGGTTTCTCTGTACTCTGACTTTCCTGGAACAAAGTCAGAGATCCTCCTGCCTCTGCTTCCTGAGTGCTGGGATTAAAGGTGTGTGCTATTTCTTTCTGCTTAGCTTTTAATGGACTAGGCTCTTAAGTGTTTTGTACATATTGTTCTGGGTTTTTTTTTTGTTGTTGTTTTTTGTTTGTTTTGTGTGTGTGTGTGTGTGGGGGGGATGAGAGGATCTCACATAGCCCAGGCTGAGCTTGAACTCGATATTATAGTTGAGAATGACCTTGAACTCATAATTGTCCTGTCGCAGGTGCTGATATTACAAGGCTCAAGCCACCTCACCTGCACTCTTTTTTTTCTTTCATGAGACAGGTTTTCTCTGTGTAGCACTGGTTTTGGAACTTGCTCTGCAGACCAGGCTGGCCTGGAGCTCACAGATTTGCTTGCCTCTGCCTTACAAGTGCTGTAATTAAAGACGTGCCACGGGATCTGGGGAATTGGCTCAGTAGTTAAGAGCACTGACTGCTTTTCCAGAGGTCCTAAGTTCAATTCCCAGCAACCATGTTCCTCACAACCATCCATAATGAGATCTGTTACCCTCTTCTGGCCTGCAGGCATACATGCAGGCAGAACACCGCTTACATAAACAAATAAACAAGTAAATAAATATAAAAAATATATGTGCCACCACTGCCTGGCTAAACCTGCACTTTTGAAAACGATCTTGAAAATTACATTTCATTTATTTATTGCATTTGTGTATATGTGTGGGTGTTCACATGTCTCAGTGCCCTAGTAGAGGTCTGAGGACAACTTGTGGGAGTCAGCATGTGGGTTCTGGGGTAGAACTCAGGTTGTTAGGCTTGGCAGCAAGAATTTTTTTTTTAAAGATGTATTTATTCATTATGTATACAGTGTTCTGCAAGCCAGAAGAGGGCACCAGATATTATTACAGATGGTTGTGAGCCACCATCTGGTTGCTTGGAATTGAACTCAGGACCTCTGGAACAGCAGACAGCTGAGCCATCTCTCCAGCCTGGTGGCAAGAATTTTAACTCACTGATTTGTCTTGCTTGCTGTTTTGGCTTGGCTAGCTGGTTGGCTGACTACTGAGTTCCTGGGATTTTTCTGTCTTTGCTGCATAATGCTGGGTTTCGTGAATATGAGGCCAAGCTGGGGCTTCAACTCAAATCTTCAAGCATGCAGAGCAAACATTATAACCCACTGAGCTGTAAACCTAGCCCCATTACCTGTACTTTTAACTACTCTCGTCTTTGTACTATCTTCATAGAGGCTGGGAAATTTTCTGTGGACCTCTGAATGGGAAATATAGGAAAGAGCCAAGTGGCCTACCTCTCTCTTCCTATAACAAAGGGAGACATGTTTTCTTGTTCGTGTATTTTCTTTTCAGCTGGCTTCAGACAAATTGTTTATAAGTGACAGTAAGTTGCTTGTCATAGAAAAACATGATTTTCTGTCTTTTAACAGTGTATAATTCTTTCTTTTATACATGTTGTACTAATTTGATGCCAAAGTTCAACCCGTGGGATATTGTACAGTTGGGGAACTGTTCACTCAAGAGTTTCAGATAACCACCCTATAGATCAACAAATAACTGACCTTTTAGAACTGGGTTGTAGATACTTATGTATATTTTCAAGCTAGGGTTAAAAGGAAATAAATATTGATTCTATTAATAATAATTTTTACTTTAAAAAGTCACCTGTCACCAGGTGGTGGCAGCGCATGCCTTTCGGAGGCAGAGGTAGGTGGATCTCTGAGTTTGAGGCCAGCCTGGTCTACAAGAACTAGTTCCAGCACAGCTAGGGCTGTTACACATGGAAACCCTGTGTCAAAAAACAAAACAAACAAACAAAAAAAAACAAAGAAATAAACAAAAAAAGTCACCTCTCTCTTATTTCAGATATGGATTTTAGGGACTTGATTTTGGAATTGATTATTATAGTGTAGTTAATGTTTTCTTTTCCAACTAAACTTTCAATGATTTCATACCTATTACCCAACTCTATAGACTAAAATTCTGTTTTCTATAATTTTTTATTCTATAGAATAATAAATTCCACATACTGCAATCTGTGTTCAGAAGTAACTAATATGAAAGAGTGGTGTGGGAGTGTAGGGTGTCTCTGTGTCCATTACGGCCAGCAGAGTAAATATCTGTGAGAGACAAGAAGGCAGTTTGGTTTAACATGGCCAAGTAAACCAGTGCTGCATCAAACTTCAGGAGTCTGACCTTGAGTAGCTCATTTTAGGCATATTTAAACACAACATAATTTTGTGAAAACTTACCTGGTGATAATCAGTCACATGTTCACAATAAAGCTTAAGACATGACTACACCAAAGCTCTTTGTAAAGTTCATGTGACATGTTCCATAAAGTTTGTTCTATAGATTGACTACATGTGACACCTTCCATAAGGATAGATTGTAAAGATTGACAAGCTCTCAATAAGTCTGGTGGAGGATTTGGTGTCGTTTCATCCACAAAGAACACTGAATTCACGAGGCTATTAACCATGTCAGCTCTCAGCCTTCTGAAATTAGCAGATTATGCATACATTCATTTGAAAGAACAAACAACCTTGTCTGTTTAACATTTCTGGTTCCCCTCATGTTTATCTGTGAGCACAAGAACCTCTGTCGCCTACCAGGGTAGAATGTGGATGTCATGATATAAGTTTCAGTGTGTATTGAGCACAAAGGAGGATGACGTTAGGAGACTAGAAAGAGAGTACTAGTCTTTGTCTCCTCTTTTTGTCATCCTCTCTCCTTGGATACATGTATCTACATAGATTATATAGACAATCTACATATGCTATATAACATGTACATGTTAAATGCTATTTTCCAGTATGTCATTTGCAAGTATTTTCTTCTAATCTTTGGCTTTTTGCTTTTAGATATCGCAATTAATTAATATATGTATAATTATTAATTATATAATAATTAATTCACTGAATTAATTATTTGTTCATTTTCAGATTTACTAGTATTTTCATACTATTTCATTCACTGTCAATAATTTAGTGAAATAGATACTGTGTCTATTTTACAGACTCAGAAAATGAAGCTCAGGATCCTGTCCCAGATAATCTGCTTGGAATTAAGCATATGAGCAAAAGTGTAGAAATAGAACATTGTCTTCTGTCCTCTTTGTATAGTTCACTGCGTTGGTTCCTTCTATACTATACTTACATATTTTTTCTACTATACTTATATATTTTTTCTACTATACTTACATTTTTTTTTCTGGTGCTTAGAATTCAAGGCAGGATCTTGCACACGAGCCGTCCTCAGTTGCTTTTCTATTTATTTTTTGAGCTAGGGATATTCTTGTATTTCCTGCCCCAGGTCTGGGGTCATAAGCACATCTGGCTTTTGTCTGGGTGCCGGGAACCAAACTCAAGCCCTCATGCTTTTGTTGCAAGCACTTTACCTACTCAGCCATACCCTAGATCTTCTTACCTATATTTGTTGTAACTGTCTTTTTCTTTTTTCTCTAACTTTGAGATTGCCAGCCCCTCTTTTAACTTAAATATAAAGTTTACAGAGAAGTTACAAGAAATAGTAAGATAAAATCTCCATTTTTTTGTTTAAATACAATTTCTTTCGACTAATTATACATGCACACGTCACACTCATACACAACACTCAGACAGCACAGACACAGAGACATTACATCACACAGACACATTCACACAGTACAGACTTACCTGGGACTCGAACCGGTGACCTTGGGCTCTCTGCAGGCTGCGCTCCATTCCATTCAGCCAGCACTCTGACCATTTTAAATACAATTTTATATGTAGTTAAGGATGGCCTTTATGATTTCTCTGCCTCTACTTTCCAAGTGCTAGGGATTGATCCCAGGGTCTTATGCATGCTAGGTAGATACTGCCATCTGAAGTGTTTCCTTAGCTTGGCATTCTCATACTCTTCAGGGAGCGTCACCTATTGTTAACATTGTACTATATTTGTTTTATGTGTCTATTCCTTGTGTGTGTGTGTACATATTATTTCCTACTTTCTGTACCATTTGAGAGTAAGTGGCAGACATTGTTATTTTATATTATAGTTCAATATTGCTTAAAGGGTAATCTTTTCTCTTTAAAAACAGGTTACTAGAGCCATGTAGCTAGAGATACCATTTCCTCATGTGTCTTCAGTAATGACACTGTCCTCATTGTGCTACTTAATGTTAGACTTAGAACGAAACATTTCATTTTAAGTGGAATGTTTTTGTCAACAGTGTTTGCCTACACCATTTTTGCTGCCTTTCTTATCCTTGTTCTTTTTCTCTGTTACTTTTGGTTTCTGACATACCTAAGTAGTGTAAAAACTTACTACTGTCCTCACATAATGCTGCCATTCAGAGCTTGTGTGTCTCTTCTGCCACTGTCTTTCTTCTTTTGGTCTCTGTGCTCAGGTATGTGTCACGGGGCAGGCGATACTGAAAACCCCACTTCCCTGCCAAGTCCCTTGTGCTATGAACCAACTGGAGGCTTGGTGCTTATTAGTGCTTCACAGCCGTTGAGCTAAAGGAATGCTGCGTGGCTTGTTGGACGGCGCTGAGTGGCCTTGAATATGGTGTTCATGAGGGATGCAAGGGACGCGTAGAGAAGTAAGGGTCTTACAGTCTTTGGGAGAACGTGTGAGTTCCTCCTGGTTCTACATTAATCCCCAGGCAATATATGTTGAATGCCTCCTTATGACTACCACTGTGGTGTGGGCTTTGGGGATACTGGAATAAGATACATAATTAAGTGACAATATTATAGCCACCCAATTCCAGCTCTGCTACATACCAGTTAGGCAAGGTAATGACTTTTAAGTCCCCAGTATAAAGTTGAGCTATTGCTATCTACCTAGTAGGCTATTGTGAGGATTAAATAATATCAGCATAGTGTCATCATATGCCTGATACTAGACAATATTTTATTTTATATAGTCATATGATACATGTATACTATATAAAACTAAAGAAGAATAAAGACAGTGAATAGTACGATCATACAATGTATAAATAAATACTTTGTGACACATGTATTGCGAGGTTATAAACAGTCTAGGAATGTGGAAAGGTCGGGGTAACAGTTTTATGCAACCAGTCAATATTCTTGTGCCTCAGTTTTTCCTCTCACACTGACGTCAGTGTCAGATGTTCTCCAGACAATGACTAAAACCTCAAAGCATTTTTGTTTTGTTTTTTGGTTTTTCAAGACAGAGTTTATCTCTGTATAGCCCTGGCTGTCCTGGAACTCACTCTATAGACCAGGCTGGCCTCATACTCAGAGATCCTCCTGCCTCTGCCTCTTGAGTGCTGGAATTAAAGGTGTGGGCCAATACTTCCAAGCTCAGTTTTGCTTTTTTTTTTTTTATGATTGAAGAAGGGTTTTGGTATGTAGACCACACTGGTCTGGAACTCATGATCTCTTTGCTGCCACTTCTTAAGTAGGGTTACAGATGTGTATTGCCATACCTCCCCAGCCCATTTTAGTTTTTGTTGTTTTTTTGTTTTAGGCAGGGTCTCGCTATGTAGCCCTAGGTAGCCTGGAACTTCATCTCACAAATATGCCTGCCTCTGTCTCCTGAGTATTGAGATTAAAGATATGTATCAACATACCCAAACTTCTTAAGCTTTTAAAACTTTATTTAATTTATTTACTCTTTTGAGATAGTCTTGTTATTTTTATTTGTTTTTCGCGACAGGATTTCTGTAGCTTTGGAGCCTGTCCTGGAACTAGCTCTTGAAAACCAGGCTGGTCTCAAACTCACAGAGATCCACCTGCCTCTGCCTCCTGAGTGCTGGGATTAAAGACAAGCACCACCACCACCCACCCGGGAATAGACTTCTTATTTAGCCTAGGCTGGCCTCAGACTCATAGTCTCTCTGCCTTTGCTTCTCGGGAGATGAGATGATGGCACCTGCTATAACATCTGTACTATTTCTAATTTCTAAGTCGTCTGTGTAGTAGACATTCAAGAGAAGCTTGAGGAGACATTTGAAATTTAGCACTTTTGCCAGGTGTGGTAGATAGCTATAATCTGAACACTTGGGCAAGAAGGATGATTGCTGGATGTTTGAGGTCATCCTGGACTGTGTTGTGAGTTCTAGACCAGCCAAAGCTATATATTAAGACCCCATCTCAAAATAGAAATGGGGTCATTGAGATGACTAGGTGGGTGGAGGCACTTGTTGATCCTGGGAACCTGCTTGGTGGAAGGAGCGAACTGACTCCGGAAAGTTGTGTTGGATATGGTTGACACACACATTTAATCCTAGCACTCTGAGTTTTGAAGTCAGCCAGGTCTAACTAGAGAGTTCCAGGTCAGATCCTGTCTCTCAAACAAACAAACACCCAGAGATGAGATGACTTCCTTCCAGGAATGGAGCTTGATTTGATATTACTCACTGTTGTCTCAGACATTGTAGTTGGTTGAAGCCAAAAGAAGGTGGATGATTTCACATTCTGAGTCCCTTTATATAATTTGAGGATTAAGTGATTTATAACTCAAATTATTTTTTCTGATCCTCTGACAAAATATTAATTAAAAACTAGTCAATCAAGTGAACAAACGAGACAGAAGGCTTAAGTCTTTTGGATTGGATATTAAGGACATGTGGTCTGCTGACCATGAGTGATTCTCTGCGACAGAGTCTCATTTCCTAGAATGGAGCCCAGATTGTAAGCAGATTTTCACTTTGCGTAGAAGATACCTTTAGAAGATTTAGATTTCCTCACTGGGTGCTTAATTTTTTACTGATTTTTGTGTTTTTGTTCTTTGTTAACTTCTTTCCAGAAAGTTTGTTTTTGTTTTGTTCAGTTCAACTTCTTCAGAATGTCAGGGAAATTTCCTATGAAAGTGAAGCTGCCTACTCTTGTTTTTCCCTTTGGTTTAGCATCTCCCTTTTCTGTTGCTGGTTTATATTCTCTTTCTCCCTCTCTCTCTCTCTTTCTTCTTCCCCCACACCTCTCTCTCTCTCGGCATTGTTTGCCAAGGTTTCAAGTTTATACTGAGAGGTGAGGCAACGTTGATCTTGGCAGAACAGTGCAAAGCCAGTAGAGTCATGAAGTGACGTAAATTTTTTATTTTTTTCTTTTCTGTTAAAGCTCTCTGGCACAGCTGGATATTCTGGTCTCGGAAGAAAAGAGAAGAGACTTTCTGAAGATCTGGTAGAGAGGACAGAAGAATTTGGAGCTTATTTCAAAGGTGCGGAAAGAACATCAGCAAAATCCTACTGAGAATTTAGACAAACTTCTTGGTTGTGTGGTATCTGTTCAGATGTTTAGAGAGCTTGGGTTTGCTAGAGGAGGATGAGCCAAGGCACTGAGAAGAGGGCGAAGAGGAGTGTGTTGGGTTGCTGCCTTTCCTCCCAGCTGGAGAAGTCTTCAGTCCATGAGAAGCCTTAGAAAGAAGGCTGAAGAGCTTGTCTTACTTAGCTGGGTCCCTCATACTGTTGAGTTGAGGACATCCTTCTTTTCACCAGGACTTTGGGAAGCAGTTTCAGAAGCATAGAAGGAAGCAATACTTAAGGCCTTCTCAGCATTAGTAATATGCTAAGTTACATTTTGAACACTGGAGTAAGTGAAAGACAACGTCACCTGGATCTAAAGGGAACCGAAATTCTGTGAGCTTACATATGTGATGCTTGGGAGATACAAAATCAGTCTTCCAATATAAACAATATAAGCAAACTTCTGGATTCTTTTCTTTTGAGAACTTCAGCAGGCACAAGTTTCCTGCCAAGATTTAAGGCCTTTTTTCCCCCCCTTCCTTCCTTCTTGTTTTTTTTTTTTTTAATGTTAATACTTTTGGGACTAATGTGAATAATAATGTCTTGGAAAAAAAATTACTTTTCTGGAAGCTGTGGTAGTGTTCAAGGGATGTTTGCACCTCGAAGCTCAATGTCTATTGCCCCCAGCAAAGGTCTCAGCAATGAGCCAGGGCAGAACAGCTGCTTCCTCAACAGCGCCCTGCAGGTAAGGCCACCTTTTTCTTTGTGACAACTGATAGTATTGTGTTTGCAGAATCTTTCAAATGTGACAACTGACAGTTTCTGAATTCTGTAACCTGAGATCATATTTTACATTTATTTTTGATCTTAGGCTAGGTTCTTTATTTCGAAAAGAATGTCAGTTACCTAATTTGTAAATTGGAGATTAATAATGATATAAATATTATTAATCTGTTTCAAAAATTTTAGATTGTATCTTGAGAATAGTGTCTGTGTTGTAATGAGTGTGGGTGCAAGTGTGAGTGTCTGCTTTCTCTGTGATCTTCCTTCTCTGCCTACCCAGCACTGTAATAGGCAGGGCTGCCATACACACCCAACATTTTCCTGGGTTCTGGGATTTGAACTCTGGTCCTCATGCTTATGTAGCAAGTAACTGACCCACTGAGCCATCTCTCCAGCCCCAAAGAGCTTTCAAGTAGCAGAAACTCTAGGTGTGCCCTGGTCTGGTATTCAGGGCAGCTTTATTGTTGTTTTCTTCAAAAAGATGGTTTTTATTATTTTAAACTCTAGATGAGTACATGTGTCTACTTGTGAGTATAGATGCCCTTGGAGATCAGAGTCATCAGATCCTTGAATTATAGAAGTTGTGAGCTGCTGTGTGGGTGCTGGGAATTGAATCTGGGTCCTCTGGAAAAGCAGTTAGTACTTTTAAGCGCTGAGCCATTTCTCCAGAGACCACTGCCCTCACCTTTTAAAGACAGGGTCTCACTATGTATCTTGGTTGGTCTACAACTCTCCTTGTAGACCAGTGTGGTCTTTAACTCATAGAGATCTTCTTTCTGCTTCTAAAGTTCTGGAATTAAAGGTGTGTGCCCCTATGATGGCTTTATACATACATACATACATACATACATAATACATACATACATCTTTATGCATACATATGTAAACACACACATGTTTACATGAAAATTTATGTTCATTGTTGCCTGCATGTATATCTCTGTGAAGCCATCTCTTCAGCCCCTCTTTTTTTTTTTTAAGATTCATTTATTTTATGTTTATGAGTGCTCTATTTGCATGTCTGTTACATTACACCAGAAGAGTCATCAGATCCCACTATAGATGGTTGTGAGCCATCATGTCAGTGCTGGGAACTGAAATTGTCCTCCAGGAGAGCAGCAAGTGCTCTTAGCCTCTGAGGCATTTTTACCACCTTTACAGGACCCCACCCCCACCACATTTTGGTTTTTGAAGACAGGGTTTCTCTGTGTAGCCCTATCTGTCCTGGTACTCACTCTGTAGACCAGGCTGGCCTCAAACTCAGGGATCTGCCTGTCTCTGCCTCCCAAGTGCTGGGATTAAAGGTGTTTGCCACCACTGTCCAGTTTTTTTTTTCTTTTTCTGATGTATTGTGTCATTTTTCTAGCAGGGGAAACTTCCTAAGACATTATGGTTATGTTATTTAAATTTTTTTATTCATTTATTTTTATGTATATGGATTTTTCTACCTGCTTTTATGTATGCACACCTTGTGCGTACAAAGCCTATGGAGGCCAAAAGCGCGTGTTTGATCCTTGAGACTGGCATTATAAGCATCTGAGCTGTCACGTGGATGTGAGAGCAGAACTTGGGTGGGTCTTCTGCAAGAGCAGTCAGCTCTTAACTTCTGAGCCATCTCTATAGCCCCAGCATCATTTAATTTTTTAGAAAACCTTTCGTGTGTGTGTGTTACAAGTGCACTTGTCCATTTGTATATTCACCCATGCACGTACAGGCAAGGGGAGAAGTTGTGTGTCTTTTCTACTACTCTGCGCCTAGTATGTGAGATGTACAGGGTTGCTTAGTGGACCAGAAGCTTGCCATATTAGTTAGGCTGGTTAGCTAAAGAACTCAACACTAGGTTGAAAAGCATGCCTAGCTTTTATATGGGTGCTAGAGATTGGAACTCAGGTTCTCTTGCATTCACAGAACGTACCCTTACCTACTGAGCCATCTCCTCAACCCTGTAATATTAATTTTTTTTAAAGACTAGATCTTGCAGCATTACTCTGTTTGGCCTTGAACTTGATGTGTAAACCAATGTGGCTTCTTTTTGGTTTCTGTTTTTTGAGACAGGGTTTCTTTATGTAGCCTTAGCTACTAGCTCTGTAGACCAAGCTGGCATTGAACTCAGAGATCCACCATGCCCAGCTCAGTGTAGCTTCTTAATGGAGATACACTTGTTTCTTAGAGGTCCATGTCACATGCTCAGCAGCCTACTATCAATTTGTATCCTATTGACTTAAGAATTGTCACAAAGGTAAAAATTTAACATTATAGTTCAAGTTTTTAGTACAAATTTCAGGGTGTTCTTCCTTTTCTTGTGGAGAACCATTAATTCTGCACCATTTATTAATGAGTTGGTTCTTTATATGGAACCTGGGCCTTACATTTGTTAAAGTGCTCTGCCACATGGCTAATCTATAAACGGAAGTTTTTGTTCTGCCTGATCTCGCAGCCATTCAGTCCCAATTAAACACACAGAAACTATATTAATTACAACACTGTTTGGCCAATGGCTCAGGAGTATTCCTATCTCATATATCTTAAATTAACCTATTTTTATTACTCTGTGTATCGTCATGAGACTGTCTTTCTAATTTCGTAGCTATATGGTGTCTGCCTGACTCAGCCTTCTTTCCTCCTCTATCTCTGCTTGGATTTCTTGCCTTGTTATATTCTGCCCTGCCATAGGTCAAAGCAGCTTCTTTATTAACCAATGGTAATAAGACATATTCACAGCATACAGAGAGGAATCCTACATCATCTGTTTACTGTATAAATAAAAAGGAAAGTTTTTACTTTAACATAGTAAAACTACATATAACAAAACAGGTATCAAGCAAGAATTACAGTTACAATATTTCTTTGTGCGTCTAAAGTTTCATATCTAATTTATCTTTTATCATAACTAAGGAAAACTATATAACTCTAATCCCCCTGCCCAGTTCTACAGTTTGTAATCCCTAAATTTCTTCTTCAACATCACATTTGATTTTTAATCATAGGATATTTTCATTGGGTGACTTCTATTTCCTATTCAAATGAATGTTTTTTTCCCCAAAATATGTCCATTTGTCATCCTTGTTAGTTATTATATCCCATTTTTCTCCTTTGGATTTTTTAAAATCTGCTTAAAAATTTTATGTGTGTTTGTATGTGTGTATGTATGTATGTATGTATGTATGTGTGTTTGTCCACATGAATGTAGTGTGCCCATGGGGGTCAGATCCCCTGGAGCTGATGTGAGCCACCTGCTTTGGGTGCTGGGAACCAGACTCTGCAAGGCTTTTTTTTTTTTTTTTTTTTTTTTTTTTTATACCACTGAGCCTTCTGCAGTCCTGATGCTTTAGCTTTTTGAGATTTGTTTTAATATGTTAGAATGATCTTTTGTCCAGATCATGGAGATTCTTTTTCCTGCAGTCATTCCCTCTTTTCTTGAATTCTTGACTTGAAAGTTAAAGGCTATCTGTAGGCTAATGAGTATTCCTGTTTTGGAAGGTTTTGTGGCACTTGGACATCTTCCGCCGTAGCTTTAGGCAGCTTACAACTCACAAGTGCATGGGCGACTCCTGCATCTTCTGTGCTCTCAAGGTAAGCTCCTCAGATTGCTTTTTCTCACTATCTTATTTAGCCAAGTTGTTAATATTGAGGGGATTTGGTTAATTAGGGCATTTCCCCCCCAAGACAGGATTTATCTGTGTAGACAGTTCCTGGCTGTCTTGCAACTCACTTTATAGACTAGGCTGTCTTTGAACTCAAGTCTCTGCTTGCCTCTTGACTCTGAGAAATTGAAGATGTGCACCACCATTGTGACTCCCCATTCAATTCTTTCTACCAGTTCTCTACCTCATATTTTCATGCTCTGAGTAAAATAAGACTGGGCATTTGTATAGAAACAAAGAAAATGCGAGAGATTTGATTAAGAAAAAGAAATAGAATAGTCCTTGGTTGGTGTGTATCTTTGACCAACATGTAGTTCTGTGGTTTTTTGGTTCAGTTGTGTTTGAGTAAATCTGTAACTTCCATCTGAGTTCAGAGTACAATTCCAGGGTCAGTCATTATTTTGTCTGTGAGGGTTGAATTATTATTTTTTCTTTTTCCTTTTGGTTTTTCGAGACAGTGTTTCTCTGTGTATACCTGGCTGTCCTGGAACTCACTCAGACCAGGCTGGCTTTAAACTCAGAGATCCAGCTTCCTCTGCCTCCCAAGTGCTGGGATTAAAGGCGTGTGCCACCATTCCTAGCCTGAAGGCTGAATTATTTGTCATGGCTGCCTAGGTATATCAGTTGACTTTTAGCTTAAAGTAGAAATTGTGAGCTGAATACTTGTAGAAATTAGCTCGATTTGGGAAATAACCAGGCTAGCTAAAGGATAAAACAATTATATTTTTATTTATTATAAGGAGCAAACTCACGAAACAGGAACAAGAAGTCCAAGCTCAGCTGTGCTGCGAGGGAACCCCCCCCCCCCACTCACAGAGAGAGAGAGAGAGAGAGAGAGACGGGGAGAGAGAGAGAGAGAGAGAGAGAGAGAGATGGCATCTGGGCCATGCACCAGTTTTACTCCTTCCCCAGAAAGCCATGTCTTAACTTGGATCCACCTCTTAAAGATAATTGACTAACAATGTTTCCCCATCAAATACTCTTGAATTTTCTAATTTAAATTGATTATATGCAATAGTTAACTAAGGGGGCTGGAGAGATGGCTCAGTGGTTAAGAGCACTGACTGCTCTTCCAGAGGTCCTGAGTTCAATTCCCAGCAACCACATGGTGGCTCACAGCCATCTATAATGAGACTTGGCGTCCCCTTCTGGCTTGTGGGCACACATGGAAGGAATGATGTACACATAATAAGTAAATATTAAAAAAAATAGTTAACTAAAAATTTTTTTTAGGTAGGTTCTTATGTTGTCAAAATTAGCCCTGGTCTTGAACTCCCTACTTATATGAGGGTGATCTTGATTCTACCTCCTATGTGTGTTGGGATTACAGAATGCACTATGAAACCCAGTTTATCTGATACTGGGCTCTATGCATGCCAGGCAAGAGCTACATTGACAATCTTTACTTGATATTGTTGTGGAACCATTTTGTCTTTTTGTTTTGTTTTTGAGACAGGCTGTTATTTTATGTTTACCTGGCTGGTCTTGAATTTACTCTGTTACTAGGCTGGCTTTGAACTTGGTTGTGGTTCTTCTACCTCTAATTCCAAGTTCTGGCCTATCTCTCATTACAAGATCCTGGGAAGAGTTGAATGAGTCCTGAATTTTCTGTCATTTGGGTCGTAGACTATATTTAATATAAACTATACTTAATATAAACCACTGTAACTTGTAACAAAACAGTATAAATAATGGGCTGCATATAATCAGAATTAATTATATACATGTGTGAAATTGTCAAAAAAATAAATTATTGGTTGGGCAGTGGTGGTGCATGCCTTTAATCCCAGCACTTGGGAGGCAGAGGCAGGCAGATCTCTTGAGTTTGAGGCCAGCCTGGTCTACAAGAGCAAGTTCTAGGACATGCTCCAAAGCTACAGAGAAACCCTGTCTCAAAACAAAACAACAACAATGAGAGAGAGAGGGAGGGGGAAGGAGAGGAAGAGGGAGAGGGAGAGAGAGAGAGAGAGAGAGAGAGAGAGAGAGAGAGAGAGATTTAACCTGATTTTATAAATGGTCACATTGTCTGCTTTGTCAGTAAGTTCAAGTAATGTCTGATTCATGGCATTAGGCCGATACTTGCTAAAGAAATAATAATCTTGGAGAGATCCTGGGAAGAAGAATCTCCTGAAATTGGAAACTCAAACATGCCTTGCCTGGTCGGGACTTTACTGTACTATTTATTTATTTGAGATGTAAGTCTCACACTGTAAAAATCTCCTTCCTCAGCTCTTCAGTGCTGGATTGCAGGTGTAAACTACTGTGTCTGGCTTTGTACAGTGTTTTACCTGGGAGGGGCTCTGGAGAACCAATATAGTCTTGTATTTTCTTTCTCAGAGTGACAGATTGTAATTTGACTATAAATTAGTATTTTATAAGCCAAAGAGAGGGGAGCTAGCCTTCAGACTTTATGGTACATACTCAAAGATATCTGAGCAGAAGGGAATTTGCTTTTTAATCTTTTTGACTTGAGGAAATATGTTGAGTCTTCAGATAAGATGCTTATGATAGATGGGTTGATATACTTAGGGTGTCAAAGGCTCTATTTTAGGATTTTATAATTCTGAGGATATTTTACAATTTTAGTATTTTCCTCATGGTGTTACTACTTAATCTGACCAGATTTATTTTCTTTAAGTTATAAAATATAGTGACTTAGGCACTGTAGGGAACCAGCTTGATGTGACTAACGTCACTTTGAGTGTAACTGCCATTTTATTTTATCCTGGCATGTATTCCAAACACACACACACACACACACACACACACACACACACACACACACGGCAAATATAGATGTTAAAAGTTAAAATAGCCAAGTATTTGGTGGAATGTTGATAGCAAAGCCTAAGTGTATCCCAGTTGGCCACAGGCTGCCTGTGTCAAGTTTAATTCATAAACCCCCTTCTCTCCTATTTTGGTGTCTCTCCCTTCCTCCTTCCCTTTTTTCCTTCTTATAGGGTCTTACTATGTAGCTCCGACTGGAACTACTGTGTAGACAGGGTTGGCCTCAAGTGTAGAGATTTGCCTGCTTCTGTCTCCTGAGTGCTGGGATTAAAGGCATACACCACCACACCTAACTATGTTTCTTTCTTCCTTCAAATTATGTTTCTGCAATCTGGTATTTGTCTACCCTTTTTTTATTTGGTCTCTGCAAGAGTAAAGGTTTGGGATTATTGTCAGAAAAATAGTTATCTAGTATTCCGAGATTGAAGTTCATGTTACTTTGCAGTGTTACCATGTTATTTTATAGAGACAATTCTCTATTTTTAAATTCCCATTCCACACTGTTTCCTGTTTTAAAGATAGAGGGATGTTTGGTGATGTTAATAAGAATTTTTGTTTTTTTTTTCTTTTGGCCATTAATGACACGTTTGTATTATTTATGCTGTATTTATATGTTTAGTATATAAAATTCTTACCTCTTTTTTTTCAACAAAGGAAAGTTCAATTTTCCTCTTTGAAGTATACTTTAACACCCTGAAAATTCTGTGAAATCAGATTTAATTATTTTGGAACATAATTGTTTACTTTTTTTTGTACATGTTGTTTATTTTGTATATATTTACATTTTTTGAGTATTTACATAATCATGACATTTTTATGTGTTGAGCAGGCATACCTTCAGCTGAAGAGTCTTTTTTGTAGTAATATGAGTGGCGGGGCTACTTTCCCAGCATCCGGCCACCCGCTTGGCTAAGAGCGGCGGGTCAGGCTGCGTCCCGCCACCTGGCTAGCTTTACCTGAAATAATTACACGGAAACTGTATTCTTTTAAACATTGCTTGGCCCATTTCTATCTAGCCTCTTCTCGGCTAACTCTCGCACCTGGACTAGCCCATTTCTAGTGTGGCCCACGAGGTGGCTTACCAAGGAGATTCTAGCCTACGTCCATCCTGGGTCGGATCTTCATCGCGTGTGTCTGCCCGGGAGCGGGCAGCATGGTGTCTCTGCTCCAGAGAGCAGAGCTGTCAGTCTGAGCTCACTTCCTCTTCCTTCCAGCATTCTGTTCTGTTTACTCCTCCCACCTATGTTTTAACCTGTGAGGGCCAGCCAAGCAGTTTCTTTATTGCTTAACCAATGAAATCAACAGATTGATATATGACACTCCCACATCACTTTTTTTTTTTTAAATATAATTCTTGCAGGGCAGTCGTGGTACACGCCTTTAATCCTAGCACTTGTGAGGCAGAGGTAGGCGGATCAAGTTCCAGGACAGGTTCCAAAGTTACACAAAGAAACCGTATCCTGAAAAAAAAATTCTTGTTTTTTTCTTTTGGTTTGTTTGTTTTTTGAGACAGGGTTTCTTTGTAGCTTTGGAGCCTGTCCTAACACTCGCTCTGTAGGGCAGGCTGGCCTCAAACTCACAGAGATCCACCTGCCTCTGCCTCCCGAGTGCTGGGATTGAAGGTGTGTGCCACCGCTGCCTGGCTATGTCTTTTTTTTTTAATGTGCATTGGTATTTTCCCGTGGGTCCCAGGAACCATGTTACAGACAATTACAGCCTGTTATAGACAGGTGTGAGCTGCCATGTTGGTGCTGGGAATTGAACCTGGGTCCTCTGGAAGAGCCATCTCTCCAGACCCGGAAAAAAAAAATCTTTATTGATTCTTTGGGAATTTCATATCATGCACCCCAATGCCGGGATTTCAACATTGATGGTTCCTATTTTCCCCTGTGATAACCTGGGGCCATGAACATCATCACAGACCCCAGCTGCAGCAGGAACATGGACACAAACGTGTCCTTAGCAGCAGCGTTTCTCTGGGTAGTCCAGGCTGGCCTTGAATTTAGAGATCTAAGTGCCCCTGCTGAGGATTAAAGCACTGCTCTGTGCTGGGATTAAAGGTGTGTGTTACCATCATCTGACAAGTTGTTCACTTTTAAGCCTGTATAAAAGCTGCACATGCACATACACAGACACATAATGACACACAAAATAAACTTACTAACATTTTTTCTAGATGAATCAGTAGCCAGTCAGCTCTATATCCCATGTTTACATGAAGGATTTGTCCTCTAAGTCTTCCTGGCTTGCACACCCCAGTCTTTCTTTGGATACAGAATTTTACCTTGCATTACCTCCTGTTGTGAGATATTTGTACATTTTGTGAAGGAGTATTGCTGTGGTTGGTGTAATAGAAAGCTGAACAGCCAATAGCTAGGCAGGAGGTATAGGTGGAATTTCTGGGAAGAGAAAGAAGAGGAGGAGAAATCTAGGTGCTTGGGAGATGCCAGGAGACACAGGGGAAACAGGAAATGCAAGATGGAAGAGCAGTAGTGCTACGCGATAGAATGTAGATTAATATAAACGGATTATTTTAAGTTTATAAGAGCTAGTGAGACCAGCCTACACTAATGACCATGCTTTCCTAATTAATAAGTCTCCATATTGGTATTTGTGAGCTAGCAGCTGACAGAGTGCTCATCCCATGGCTTTGATGCTTTATTGTTTTTGTTTTCTTCCATCCCTCAGCATCTGTCAGTGTTCTTGTGCCTTTTGAGCTTCACCAGTTATGTGTTGTAGCCAGTGCTTCTGATTCCTTTATGGTGGTTTGCATATAATATTTATATGATTCTTTTCTTTTGGTACACTGAAATATATAGTTTCCCCCCTATGTTAATTGGTATTAAATCTATAACTTTCAACTGTTCTGACATGCAAATTACTGATAGTAACCTTTGTTTTAAAGAATTTCTATCTACAAGATGGCTCAGTGGATAAGCATGCTGGTCATCAAGTTTAAGACTTGAGCTCACCAGAACCCACATGGTGGAAAGAGAGAATCAACTTCTGCAAGTTATCCTCCAACATCCACCCATTTGCTCTGGTGTGCTTGTACCCACCCACACACATGCATACACACATACAAATAATTAGTTAAAAAGAGAGAATTGATAGTGTCATTGGATCAGTTTGCTTACTCTGAACCTTGATGTCTGATTTAACAAATAGAAGATTGCATTGTACCAATTACTGTTTCATTTCAAAACCCAACCTATTCCCATCTATTATGATTAAGGACTTTTTGTGTTACCTGTAGCCCAGAGTTCTTTTTTTTTAAAACATTTATTTTTTTATTTATTATATATACAATATTCTGTCTGTGTGTATGTCTGCAGGCCAGAAGAAGGCACCAGACCTCACTACAGATGGTTGTGAGCCGCCATGTGGTTGCTGGGAATTGAACTCAGGACCTTTGGAAGAGCAGGCAATGCTCTTAACCACTGAGCCATCTCTCCAGCCCCCAAGCCCAGAGTTCTTATTGCTCAGGCTGGATTGCTCCTGCGCCCTGTCCACAGGGCATAACTTTAACTTTGGTGTTGGCATATTCATCTGTCTCTGTTCTGGGAAGAAAATCCATCCTCTGTGCTTAATATGTACAAAGATTTTGTTCTTCTTCCAGGGATTGTATGAGAGCTTTTACAGTGCCAGCATGTAGGACAGAGTACTTTTTGTCATAGTCAAAGAAGAATGTTGCTTCGATTGATTAAATTTAAATTTTCAATTAGTGATTAAAAAAATCCACCAGGTGGTGATGGTGCACACCTTTAATCCCAGCACTCGGGAGGCAGAGGCAGGTGGATCTCTTTGAGTTCGAGGTCAGCCTGGTCTACAGAGTGAGTTCCAAGGCAGGCTCCAAAGCTACACAAAGAAACCCTGTTTTGAAAAACAATAATAAAAATAAAATAAAATAAAAAGAATCCTAGAATATAGCATAAAAGCTGGAGGATGCCTAATGGGGTTGGGTGATAGGAGGAAGCAGGTTTTGTGTTAAAAGACGCTCGAACCTTCTGTATTAAGAGAGCGAGTAGACTGTTTATCTGTGGCAAATTTGAGAATTTAGGGGGAAAAATTTGTTAATATCTTTTGAGTTGTACCATGTGGCATTCTTTTTTAGTACCGAACGATTAACCCAGGAAATAAAGTGATCTGAGAAATGATTCATTGTTCATTATCAATCCATTTTTTTCTAGACCATAGCAATGGAAAGATTTTTCATTATTATTCATGACTAATATTAGAGAGGAAACCTATTATCCTACACAATTTAAAGCTGGAAATTAGATCTGTAGTTTTCTCCCTAGAAATCTTTTTTTTTTCAATTTTTTTATTGAGAAAAGGAGAAAAAAAAAACAAGTTTCCACCTCCTCCCAGCCTCCCATTTCCCTCCCCCTTCTCCCACCCTTCTCCCCCTCCCCCCACTCCTCTCCCCCTCCCTCTCCAGTCCAAAGAGCAGTCAGGGTTCCCTGCCCTGTGGTAAGTCCTAGGTCCTCCCCTCTCCGTCCATTTCTAGGAAGGTGAACATCCAAACTGGCTAGGCTCCCACAAAGCCAGCACATTACGTAGGTTCAAAACCCTGTGCCATTGTCCTTGGCTTCTCATCAGCCCTCATTGTTCGCCATGCTCAGAGAGTCCAGTTTTATCCTATGCTTTTTCAGTCACAGTCCAGCTGGCCTTGGTGAGCTCCCAATAGATCAGCTCCACTGTCTCAGTGGGTGGGTGCACCCCTCGTGGTCCCGACTTCTTTGCTCATGTTCTCCCTCCTTCTGCTCCTCATTGGGACCTTGGGAGCTCAGTCCAGTGCTCCAGTGTGGGTCTCTGTCTCTATCTCCATCCATCACCAGATGAAGGTTCAATGATGATATGCAAGATATTCGTCAGTATTGCTATAGGATAGGGTCATTTCAGGTTCCCTATCCTCAGCTGCCCAAGGAACTAACTGGGGAGCTCGGCTTGGGCATCTGGGAGCCACTCTAGGTTCAAGTCTCTTGCCAACTCTAAGGTGGCTCCCTTAACTAAGAATTGTGCTTCCGTGCTCCCCAACCTACCCCTGGACCCAGCAATACCACTCCTGGGAATATACCCAAGAGATGCCCGATCATATGACAAGAGCATTTGTTCAACTATGTTCATAGCAGTATTATTTGTAATAGCCAGAACCTGGAAACAACCTAGATGCCCTTCAATGGAAGAATGGATGAAGAAAGTGTGGAATATCTACACATTAGAGTACTACGCTGCGGTAAAAAACAATGACTTCTCAAATTTTGCATGCAAATGGATGGAAATAGAAAACACTATCCTGAGTGAGATAACCCAGACCCAAAAAGATGAATATGGGATGTACTCACTCATAATTGGTTTCTAGCCATAAACAAGGGTCACGGAGTCTACAATTGGTGATCCCAAAGAAGCTAAGTAAGAAGGTGAACCAAAGGAAAAACATATAGTTGTCCTCTTGGCTATGGGAAGTAGACAAAATGGCCGGGGAGAAAATTGAGATCTTGGGGGTGGGGTGGGATGGGGGTAAGGGGAGATGGGGAGAGAAAAGGGAGAAGGGGAGAATGGGGGGAACTTGGGGAAAAAGGAGGATCTCCCTAGAAATCTTAGCTAGTAAAAAAAGTCTACACACGAGGAAGTAAATCTTGGTCTATTCTAACTACTATCTGCTTGTGTTTAGCTTCCTTATTTTGATTACCTATGGATATGAACAAGATTGTGTTGTGTTTTGATTAGTCATTGTTCTTAAGTCCTCCTAGGCTGTGGATGTTCTAAATATCTTCAGCTGATTTTACCATCGAGATAATTTCAGTAACTTAAACTGAATTCCACCCTTTTTAAAATGTGGAGGTCAGATCGCACCTTTTAATCAAATAAAAGGGTGTAACTGCAAGAGAAAAAATAGATCATGATTAATTCTTTCCTTTCCATAATTTATGACAGTCTAAACTTAATATAGACTTAGAATCTTATCCACAAGAGCCCTTTAATTCCCCCAGTGCTATAAGTGGATATGGTATTGATTCAAATAATGTTGGTAATCTGTGAGGACCGTCATCTTTTGTTAAGACAAAGTTAGTAAATTGACCATTGTGCTGTATAAATGTTTATAATTTCTTACTAGAAGCAGTACTATGTTCTTGCCCTTCCTTGTCTGTGTTCATTATCTTGAAGTTTTGCCCCTCTGTTTCTGTCTTGGTGTGTATGGAAATGTCTGTTTCCACTGGCAGCAGGGATAAGTGTGATAGGTGACTTTAATGATCTTTATATTTTCCATTCTAAGACCAAAAGACCAAAATATTGAATATTAATATGCAATGTCAGTTGAATATAAACAAAGGCTTAAGATCACCCATAGATGTGACAAAGAAGTAGTAATATAGGATTTGTGGATCCTTTTCTACTTAAGAAGTCTGGAAGGTAGCTCTTTTTAGTTATAAGTGGAGAGAATCCCAGAGGAAACAATAGCCAGTTGTTCTCCTTGTTCTCTAAAGGTGAATCAAATATTTTTATAGTTGGACCTGATGGTATATGCCTGCAACTCCAGCACTTGGAGGCTTAGCAAGGAGCATTGCTGTGGGTTTGAGACCAGCTTGGTTATATAGTGAGCTGGAAGTTATTTTGTTTGGGCTACATAGAAAAAAGAACTTGCACTGCTTGAAGAAGAGTCTTTATTGAACTGGATGGTTATCTGCTGATATCAAGGAATTTTTATTACGCTACTTAGAGGATAGTATAGGCATTTTTTTAAGAAAAAGTTATTTTTTAGAGTTTTATTCTGGAATACATTTAGGTGAAAAATGTACAGCGTGTGCCTCCCAATGATCTGGAGTAGGGTACATACACAGGCAAACAACATGAATGGAATAAATTAGCCACAGACTGCCCATTATTGGGTTGGACTGTTGACACATGGAAGCTGGCCATGTTATTCCGTCTGCTCTTGATGTATTTAAGATTTTTCTATAACAAAATGTGAAAAAAATCTTTTGTTGACATTTAGAGTGCTACAAAATGAAAGATGTATGGCCAGGTGGTGGTAGCGCATGCCTTTAATCCCAGCACTCGGGGGAGGCAGAGGCAGGCAGATCTCTGTGAGTTCAAGGGCAGCCTGGTCTACAAGAGCTAGTTCTAGGACAGGATCCAAAGCTACAGAGAAACCCTGTCTCGAAAAAACCAAAAAGGAAAAAAAATTAAATATGTATATGACCTTGCCCTGTCTTCTTTTTTTCTTTTTCTTTTTCTTTGATATTTATTGAGCTCTACATTTTTCTCTGCTCCCCTCTCCGCCTCTCCCCTCCTCCCTTCAATCATCCCCCAAGGTCCCCATGCTTCCAATTTACTCAGGAGATCTTGTCTTTTTCTACTTTCTACTTCCCATGTATATTATATCTATGTAAGTCTCTCTTAGTGTCTGCATTGTTGTCTAAGTTCTCTGGGATTGTGGTTTGTAGGCTGGCTTTCTTTGCTTTATGTTTAAAAACCACCTATGAGTGAGTACATGTTATAATTGTCTCTGTGTCTGGGTTAACTCATTCAAAATGATGTTTTCTAGCTCCATCAGTTTGCCTGCAAAATTCAAGATGTCTTCACTTTGGAACTCCAGGGTTGAGGGGCCACTTCATGAGGCATGTGTGCCAATTATTGGGGTAAATGCCATGCTGAGAAAAACAGCAAGCATTGTGGAACCTTCCTGGGAAATGGAAGGTGAGCTTGAAATGGTTCTGGAGTCCTCTGCGAAGAAAAGAGAAGGATGTGATGCCTTCTCTGTGCCACCCTGGAGAGGAGAGGTACACAGCACACCAGAGCTCGTGAGGACACTTGCTTCCGTGGCATTGCTCAGGGAGACCTGCTAGTTGGCTACAGTTTAAACTATGGTGACATGCAGCCTCCTGCTATCACTTTCCCAGAGTCTGGTAGAATCTGTGGCATAGATAGACTTTCTTGTCTGAGGTGTCTACTTCCCCCAAGCAGGAGGGTGGCTTCTCTCCCCAGGAGGGCCAGTGTGACAAGGAAGCCTGAGAAAGCCACTCAGTGTCATATAGGCAGGAAAGAAATAAACAAGCCCAAGCATCCACAAAAAAATTATTTTAGCTGTAAAGCTAGGGTGTTCTGAGAGAGAAATAGCAAGCTGTTCCCTGCTTTAAAAGCAAGGGCGTGTGTTTTAGGTGGGGAAAAAGACTTAAGCAGCAGCTGCATTTGTAAATGCCAAAACACAAAGACGTTCTGTCTTCATGACACTTCTGTCTTATTCACATGGCTTTTTGCTAATCCAGATCAATTACGTGCTCATGTGTATAGAATTGTCTTCTACTTGATTTAGGAAAGATGGGTGGGGAAGTACCTGCTTCTAGTCGTTAAGGTCTTGTTGCTTTTGTCCTACATCCAAGAAAATAGTTAACAGATAAAAAGTAATGTACTATTTCATAAATGAAAAGGACCTTTAGTTTCCTACATGACTGTAGACAGAAACCTTGAAAGGCGTTGTGTTTTTTTGGCCTATCAAAATGGAATTGTTAGGAACCCACAAGGCAAGATGGTTCCTGGGTTTGAGTTCTTCCTGTCCTTTCTCTCTCCCTGCTGTAGAATCCAGCAATTGGAATAATACCAGTTTTTGTTCTTTATTGGTACTGCCACCTGTTCTTACTGCTGAACTAAATGTTCTTGGCTTTCTTTGGTGTGAACAGGATCACCCTCTGGGAAAGGTGGGGGGTGAGAAAGGGAACAGGAGGAGGCCCGTTCCAGCCCCTGTGCTCATGTGAGAGGGACACACAGGGGTTAGTGTGCTGCTCTAACAGAGGGGCTTTGTGCTTTCGCTTCTTGTAGAGTTACAGCTCCACAGATGCAAGCTAGGAAGGCTGAGGCTGCTCCTTCCTAATCGAGTTCTCCCTAGCCATAGCAGAACAAGGCTGATGTTAATTAAAGTAAGAAAAGATAGAGGATTCAGTCAAAGGCATTTGAAACACATTCCTTTACTCAATGTGGGTGGGGAAAGCTCCGTGTAATTAATTAAGAGATGAGAAAAGAATACAACATGGAGACATTGATGCTGCTGGTACAAGAGCCAGATCTGTTGTTGCCCATCCACTGTGGGTACAGACAGAGCTCTGACCTTAGTCCTTTCCTTTCTGTGCTCAGATCCTAATCTTGGAAAACCTGCCTTATTTCTTTTTCTTTGTTCTTTTTTCTCCTTTTTGAAATTTTATTTATTTTTGAGTCAGGGTCTTACTTTGGACCTCTGGCTGACCTGGAACTATTAGACCTAACTGGTCTAGTACCCACAGAAGTCTCTTGCCTCTGCTTCCCGAGTGCTGGGATTAAACATGTATACTACTAAGCTGGGCTAAAATCTGTCTTTCTTGAATGAGAACAGCAGAATAGAAAAGAAAATAGACCTTCCTTCCTGCTCAAATCTCAGAAACTGAGTCATTGGCTCAGTAGAAGCATCTGACAGGCTACTTCAGGATAAGACAGTGACAGACTGGCAGCTTAGTAACTTAAAATAGGAATATCTGACACTAAGGTGGCAGTTACTATTGTCGGACATAAGCCTAATCTATGTGTACATGCATAAATACATATTATAATATACATATGTATATATACATATCACATACATACATGCTAATCTATATGTTATATTTTAGACTAATATTTGTAGTGTTATTTTTTTCCCATTAATTTCTTTAACTAACTGAGAGAGATAAATACTATTCTTCACTCTCTTAAAATAGAAAGAGACGGACATCTAGAGAAGTTAGATAAATTGCCCAGTTGGGCGGTGGTGGCGCATGCCTTTAATCCCAGCACTCAGGAGGCAGAGGCAGGTGGATCTCTGTGAGTTCGAGGCCAGCCTGGTCTACAAGAGCTAATTCCAGGACAGACTCCAAAGCTTCAGAGAAACCCTGTCTCGAAAAACAAAACAAACAAAAAACAAAAACAAAAAACCTTGCCCAAATTATCTAAGAAAGTTGAGGATTGGGTTAAATTTTGTTAGTTACCTATATGCATATAGGTGCATGATGTGCTTGCCTATTGGATCCCCTGGAACTGTGGTTACAGATGGTTGTGAGCCATTACACGAGTGATGAGAACATCAAGCGCTTTTAACCACTGCCCATCTTTCCAGTCCTTATTTTGATTTTGTTGTTCTCTCTCCCTGCCCCCCTCCCCTTTTCCCTCTCTCCCTCTTCCTTCCTTACTTTCTTCCTTCCTCTCTTTTTGAGACAGTGTCTATGTAGATCTGGCTGCCTTGGAACTCAGCGTATAGACCAGCTGCCCTCAGACTCACAGAGATCTGCCTGCTTATGTCTCTGGCTCTGAAGTTTGGCATTAAATGTGTGTGCCTCTATGCCTGGCGCTTGTTTGATTTTTGATTCAGGATTTTACTGTGATGTCTAGGTTGGCCTGGATCTTGCAATGTGTCCTAGATTGGGCCCTATTTGTAATCCTGCCTCTTTGGAGTGCTGGGATTATAGACATATGCCACAGTGTCTGATTCTTGGGAATTTTGAGCCCTGTATGGCTCCAGGCATACTGTACCATGCCTTGTTTTTATATGGTACTGGGGCTTGAACTCCAGGCTTTGTGTATGCTATACAAACACTCCTCTTATTAACTGAGTTATGTCCTCTACTCTCTTCATTATGTCATCTCTCGGATGGAACCTCACCTTTCATAAATAGGGTCATTTGAACCACAGAACATAGAAAACAAGTAGCTGTTTTCTTTCTTTCCTCCCTCCCTCCCTCCCTCCCTCCCTTCTTTCTTTTCCTGAATCAGGGTTTCACTTTGTGATTCAGGTTGACCTCAAATTCAATGTAGTCCTTGTAGTCATTGTAGTCCTCAAATTCATTGTAGTCTCTTGGTTACTAGAATTACAAGTTCCAGCCATTACAATGGGACCCAGATGACTTATTTATTTTTCTTAAGTTGGTATGTAATTTCTGCTATGCATTGGAGAAAATAAAATTTCAATAGCAATGCCTTAGGAGTATTATGCCTTAATTTCTGAGGAATGTCAACCAAAGACTAAAGAGGTTGAAATTTGCAAATATCTAATTTTTACAGAGTTGTTTTAGAAGTAATTTTCTGGTTGCTTTAGAACTGGTTTTAGAAACTTGGAACTTGGAAAGTGGCTCAGTTGGTAAATTGCTTGCTACTCAAGCAGGAGGCCCTGGGTTTGGATTCCCAGCACCCTGTAAATAAACAGTCATGGTAGTAAATGCCTGTAATCCCAGTGCTGGGGAGGCTCACACAGGAGGATCCTTAGGGATCCTTGCTGGCCAGGCAGTCTAGCTGAATCTGTGAGACCCAGGTTCAGTAAGAGGCCCTGCCTCAATAAAAATCAAGATGGAGAGCAGTTGAAAATTATATCAGACCTCTGATATATCTCCTTGCACATATGTGCCTGCACACACGCTAGATTAGATTCTGGAGACTCAGATCTCATTGGCCCTTTTGTTTGGAGGTGGTTTTTGTTAGAAGTATGCCTTATCAGGAATAGTGAGAAGATTAGCTGGCTGGTGAGTACAAGCCTTGCCAAATGGGTGACTTTTTCCCAGTAAATCTCTAGGCTGTCAGGCCCAAGCCACCCTGGGATTTGTAGTAGTAGTCATTGCTTTCCCAGTTGTCTTCTTTCTTGTTTCTCTTCATTCCTGAGGTCACTAGTCAGATATCCCATTGTCTAACTGCAGACCTATGTCTTTTCTCTTGGCCTAGTTAAAGAGCTTTCTCACAGGCATGCTTATTCTTCCAGCAACAAACTATGGAAAGTTCTGCCATGCCTTTCTTCTATGTAGATCCTAAGTTGCTTCAAAATAGCTTGGAATAATTACAGTAGATTCCTTTAGAACTTATTAAGTAATACTGTGTATTACTGGCCCTGCCTTCTCCACAATGTAGGGAATCGTTTGTAATCAAATAATAGGTTACATGGTAATCTGTGATTGAGTGGCTTTAGAATATTTAGCATATATGAAAAGAAAAGATGCTAGTGAAAAGGTGAAATGAAAAATACTTTAATTTCAAGGTGAACAAAGCCAAACTTAGTTCCATTTTGCTTTAACAGTTTGTGTTATCTCAAGGTTTTCAGCTTTTCTGTATGATTTCTCTATTCTTTTTAAAGGAGAAAGGACAAAGTTCTTTTATTCTCCTTTCATGAGATCTGCCCATATCACATGATTGATTCATTCATTCATTTAAAAACATGCATTTTGTTGCCTTTTATATATTAGTGTCATTCTAGCTACTGATAGAATATCAAAGAATAAAAGAATAAAAACTTATTTTTCACACTTCTGCATTCTTAACTACAATATGAAATATATTAATACTAAGTGTGATGAGAAAAAACAGGAAATGGTGGGGATTTAGGAAAAGAGAGCTTGCACGGTTTGTTGTTGTTGTTTGGTTGGTTTCTCTGTGTAGCCCTGGCTGTCCACTCTTAAGACCATGCCTCAAACTCAGAAATCTGCCTTCCACTGCCTCTGACTCCCGAGTGCTGGCCCAGAGCCCGCAATTAAAGTAGGTTGATCAGGCGCTACTGTACTGAGAAGTGATGCTTGCATAAAACCCTGTAGGAAGTAAGTGGCCAAGCTGCACAAAGAGAAAGCTTGATTCAGGTAAGGAATACAAGTACAAAGTTCCCAGGTCTCAGTCATACAGATAGTTGTGGAATGTAGCGAGAACCCGTATGACCGGTGTGGGTGAGTCAGAAGTACATCTGTAGGCCAAGTAACATGTAGTATTTTCAATTTGGGTTTATCGTATACCTGATGGGAAATCTTTGGAGAGTTTTCAACGAAGGAATAACATTTGATTTTATTACTTTTTTTCCTTCTTCTTGAGGCAGGGTCTTATGTAGCATAATCTGACCTCAAGCCTTGGTTTTCTGATCCTCCCGCCTCATCTGGAACGGTGGTATTACAGGCATGCTCTACAGCGCCTGGTTTGTGCAATGCTCGGATCCAAACCAGGGCTTTATGCATGTTAGCCAACTGAGCTATGTTTTGAACCTAATTTTATTTCATTTTTTAAAATCATCTGACTACTATTTTGAGCCTACTGTGTATTTCCTTGGAGACATGCTTTAGTTCAAGAAATGGTTGCAGTTGGGTTGAAAAAAACAGGTAAGTTGTTCTTCTAGAAGACTCAAGTTCAGTAAATTCCTTGAATCTACTTTAGGTGGCTCACAGCTGCCTTAACTCTAGCTTCAAGGATCTAAAACCTCTGGCTCCACTCGTACCTGCGAGTCATTGTACATACCCACACTCACACATATTATAAAATAATGAAAATTAAACCTTAAAAATAGTAAAAAAGAGAAAAAGTTCCAATCATCCAGTGAAGAGAAGAGTTGGCAGGAGGTGGGGTGGTGAGCAGCATGCAGTCTAAATGTATTTTGAATGTAGAAGTACAACTGACAGGTGTGAGTTCTCAGACCAGCGTTTTCAAGGTTTTTGGCCTAAGTACTGCAAAGAAGTAACTAGAAGTAAATGTAATGGAGTGCTTATTTCTGAGTGGAAGACACAGGGTTTTGTATTTTTTCATTATTATTACTATTATTTTACTGAAAGAGTAGGTTTAGTGGGAAAGAAAAAGTCTAAAGGCATGTGCCAGTCACCACGCTTGACTGGCCTCACATTCTTCATCTTTCCGCCTCATTCTCAGGTGCTGGGAGTATGGACATGGACATGGCTTGCTATTACTATTTGTCAGTTTGGACAATTTGACAATTTTGTAAAAAAATACAAAAGAGGGCTAAGTTTCATAGTAGGAGTAATTCTCCCAAAGAATAATTGCCAATCTGTTTACATGTAGCTTACTCTTTTTAAACTACACATCTTTTCCGTCTCAGGAAGTATTGTAACTGTATTACATTAAGTCTTGACAATGGGTTCTCCTAATGTGTTCTTGATGACCTCACACTCAGATGCAAGATCTACTGTAGAGATATTGTCCTCATTCTGATTTTTAGTCTTTTTGTTTTGTTTTGTTTTGTTTTGTTGATTTTTCGAGACAGGGTTTCTGTCTTTGGAGCTTTGGAGCCTGTTCTGGAACTAGCTCTTGTAGACCAGGCTGGTCTCAAACTCTCAGAGATCTACTTGCCTCTGTCTCCCAAGTGCTGGGATTAAAGGCACGCGCCACCTCCGCCTGGCTTTTTTTTTTTTTTTATAATAACTAGCTGAATGTATCTTGTTTCCATGGCTGTCAGCATAGTGATGCCAGTACAGCAGACTAGGATGTACAGAAGCTTAATAACAGTATTGTGTTTTTCTTCTTGTCTAACCTCCTCCCTACAGGGCATTTTTAACCAGTTTCAATGTAGCAGTGAAAAAGTGCTTCCCTCTGACACTCTCCGCAGTGCTCTGGCAAAGACTTTCCAGGATGAGCAGCGCTTCCAGCTGGGAATCATGGACGATGCTGCAGAGTGCTTTGTAAGTGCTGCCCTCGTGCCCTCTTGGTCTCTATCAGGGACTATTTTATGACAGCGTTTACTGTGCCCTGCTCTGCACTGGGACCAGAGGTCTAGAGTCTACTACTGCAATGGGAATTGCCTAGTAGCTTTATGATTTTTTTTCCCTTCAGGCTTGGTGTAGTTTAATGCTTGCTACTACATAAAACAGTGGCTTTTACCTTCAGGAGAAGCAAGGCATGTTGAAGTACAAATTGTACTTCCAGAGCTTCTGATCCAGTAGTCTGGCAGAGTTCCCTGGTAATGCTGTATTGATGGTGCTCCTTTTGGGAACCACCATATTTTTATTAACTTCTTTTTTCCTAACAATATTAAGTAGAGACTGTGATGTTCCTTCTAAACAGTTACATTGCTCTAGTGACTTTATCCTTGATCTCCCACCTCCTAAGTGCTAAATGAATGTGCTGACACACAAGAGTGCCACAGAAAAATCTTTTGACATTGGATAAATAGTACACAGAGTTCAGAAGAATTGGGGGTCATTGGCTGGTTTTCATAGTGAGTTTAACTCTTTATTTCTTTTTAAGACTAGGTCTTGCAGTGGAGGCCCTGCAGGACTGGAGCTCTATTGCAAAATAAAAAAGGGGTTGTTATAGGAATAATGCTGAATGAAAATGTACTATTAAAAGTTTATTTACTGGGATTGAGGATGTAGCTTAGTTGGTAGAGTACTTGCCTAATGTGTCTAGCCTTGTCCTATCCCTAATATATAAACCAGACATAGCACACATGAAGTAGAAACAGGAGTATCAGAAGATCAAAGTTATCCTGTGTAACATAGTGAATCCCAAGCCAGCCTAGGATATAGGAAACCTTGTTGAAAAAAAAGTTAATGTACTATACAATACCATTTATATAGTATTCTTGAGATGACAAAATGATAAATATGGAGGACTAGGCTGGTGATTAAGGAGTTAGCAGTATGGTAGATGAACAAGGCTCTGAAGAGGCAGCGTGGAGCAGCTCTGCAGTGTCTTGACTGTGGCAGCGGTTATAAGACTGTATGTGATGAAATTGCATCGAGTTATATCCAAACCCAAGTTCATGTAAAACGAGTAAAATCTGAATGATCTATGGCTTTCATAATTTCTTGTGTTTATCTGTCTGCCTGTCTTTCTGTCTTTCTTTTTTCTTTAAAAAAAAAAAAAAGGGGGGCTGGAGAGATGGCTCAGTGGATAAGAGCACTGGCTGCTCTTCCAAAGGTCTTGAGTTCAATTCCCAGCAACCACATGGTGGCTCACAACCATCTGTAATGAGATTTGGCTCCCTCCTCTGGCTTGCGGGCATACATGGAGGCAGAATGTTGTATACATAATAAATAATAAATAAAATCTTTAAAAAAAAAAAAAAAAAAAAAAAAAAAGGTTAACAAAATTTAGAGATATTCTTGCTCTCCAGTAAGGTTTTTGGTGAATTGCTTGCCAATTTGTCCATTTGGCTTTTAAGTGTACTGCTTTTGTATTTTCCTGTCAGGAAAATCTGCTGATGAGAATTCACTTCCACATTGCGGATGAAAGCAAAGAGGACATATGTACTGCCCAGCACTGCATTTCTCACCAGAAATTCGCAATGACCTTGTTTGAGCAGGTAGACCTATCGGTCCTCATGTCTTGGACTCTGTCTTGAAGAGCATTTTATCTGGGGTGTAGAGTAAAATGGGTTTCAGAGCAGTTGATGATGTGGTTGTTTGCCTTGCTTCTCCCTCTGCCCAGTGTGTATGCACTAGCTGCGGCGCCACCTCCGACCCGCTGCCTTTCATCCAGATGGTGCACTACATCTCCACTACTTCCCTGTGGTGAGTTTCATCCTTTTTTTTTGTTTAAGATTCATTTATTTTTATTTTATGTGTATGAATGTTTTACATGCATGTATGTTTGGGCACCATGCTTGTGCTTGGCACCTCTAGAGGTCAGGGAGAATATAAGATACCCTGGAACTGGAGTTACAGACAGCCATAAGCTGACATTTCGGTGCTAGGAACTGAACCCGGGTCCTCTGGAACAGCAGCCACTGCTCTTAACTGCTATTCAAGTCATTTTTCCAGTCTGCTCTTATGGAATTCTTTATTGTACTGTTAGGTATACCTTCAGTTAATTGGGTTTTAACTGAGGACCACCAAATAACATGTATCCTTATTGTTGAATCTGTGCTATATTACAAGACTCCTAGATTCCTAGGCTTATTAATAGTTAGCAAAATGGAAGGAGAAATGGAGAGTCGGGGATTTGGGGACAGGTAGAGAGACTCACTTTGTTTGTATGACACTGAGGTTAGTCAGGCATGGAATTGTCATATAGTCAGCAAATGAAAATCACACATGCACATGACACCTTTAATCCTAGCTCTTGGGAGGCAGAAACTAGTGGACCTCTCTCTGTTGGAGGCCATACTGGTCTACATAGCTTGTTCCAAGACAGCCACAGAGAACTCAAAATAAGACGTCTCTTAAAAAGAGAAAAAGAAAATGACATTTTCTTTGAGTTAAGGTTTGTATGAATGATTTTATTTTTTAATTTAGCCATAACTTGGTATAACATCTGTTATTACCTTCCTTTCCCCATCTTGAAGTAATCAGGCTATTTGTATGCTGGAAAAACGTGAAAAACCATCACCAAGTATGTTTGGTGAGTTGCTTCAGAATGCCAGCACCATGGGGGACCTGCGAAACTGTCCGGTGAGTTAACTCTTTGGACTTTAGGATGAGAAAGAGAACCCTGGTTTATAGCATCGCCATGGAGCAGGTGAGAATGTTTGAACTAGCACTGTGTGTGTATTTCAGAGCAACTGTGGGGAGAGGATCCGGATTCGCCGTGTGTTGATGAACGCGCCACAGATTATCACAATTGGACTGGTTTGGGACTCAGACCATTCAGACTTGGCAGAGGATGTCATCCACAGTCTGGGCACCTGCCTTAAGCTGGGTGATGTATGTATTAGCTACCTTTATTTCTGTATTGTTCAAGCACTGAACAGACAGGCGTGTTCTAAGTGGCAACTAATAGCATTTTTGGGCAGATATACTTGCGTTTCTGTGTGCAGATTCATGAGCCTCATGCACATGCTCACATACCACTTTTGTGAGGATGGTAGAACCCTTTTAGAAACAAAAGGCACAATTTTTGTCTTGAAGGACAGGATGGGCAGAACTTAGATATTGGTAAAAAAAAATTAGTTTCCATGGGATGTTTATTGTTTGTTTATACCAGGATGGTGCAGAGAAGTGTATTCAACCATGGGAAATAGTAAGGTCAAAGGAACAAAGTCTTTTTTTTTGGATTTTTTGAGACAGGGTTTCTCCGTAGCATTTTTTTTTTGGTTCCTGTCCTGGAACTAGCTCTTGTAGACCAGGCTGGCCTCGAACTCACAGAGATCCGCGTGCCTCTGCCTCCCGAGTGCTGGGATTAAAGGTGTGTGCCACCACCGCTCGGCAAGGATCAAAGTCTTGACTTTGGGAACTGAAGGAGGTAGAAGTTGGTGGCCTGAGCCCAAGAATAGGAAATTCACAGCGAGGACACAACAGAGAGACCATCACCAAGGCCACTCCCTTGTGAGGGGGAAAGATTTTTGTTTTTTTATTGTAGATAAGAGAGAGAATGAGAATAGATAAGGCATCTGGGGTAAGTCTGCCTTGGCTACTCTCCAAGACAGAGAGAGGAGCAGAGAGAAAAAGCAAGGAGGGGGCAGACTGGCAATTGCCAGGGCTATGGAAGCAGAGAAGACAGCAAAAATAGTGGGAGAGTCCTGCCAGTTAAAGAGGTTGTGTTGCAGCAGGAGGAGGGCTGGTTAGTGGAACAGCTTGGGAACTAGCATGGAGTCTTACCTGTTGGAAGTTTATTTGCATTAATGGAGGGCTAGATGTTCCCTCTGGAGACTGGAGGCCTGTAGGAACAGATAGGAAAGTGATGACTTCCCACCGACAAACAGAAAGTCACTTTACAAGGTTCCTGAGGAATGTTGAGTGTCATTGGGTCAGAATCCAGCCTGAATCCAGATTACCATTCTGTGGGGTTGGTATCTGACAGTAATAAAATAGCTTAGATGATAATTTAGTATCTTAGGGGTTTCTGTGTATTTATTTTGGGGAATGGGGAAATAAAATGTGAGAGTAGGTTTCATTCTTCTAAGCTTTATGATAGGGACAGCTCATGTTTTCCTTCAGTTCAAGGAGAACCAAAAAGTCTGGTTTCCTTTGTTTTGGTTTCTGTCTGGGACAGTCCCATGACCAAGGAGAGGCTGTTCTTGTTTTAAATAGCCACTCCTGAGAATAAATGAGCTGTCTGGGGTCACAGTTTGGATCTCCTCAAGGAATCTAACTGAAGGTTGTACACAGTAAGATCTTAAAAGTAGGGTTCTTGTTTGTTTCTTTGTTTTACCGTCTAAATATTCTATATTATTTCTAGTTTAATAAAAAGAATATTTGAGTCAGAATCTCATATAATAATACAAGCTGGATAACAATGGGATATGTAGCCTAGTTTGCTCTTGAATTCTTAATACTCTTGCCTCTATCCCTCTATTTATCTATTAGGTAAAGGATAAAGGATTATAGGTGTGTGCCATCATGCCTGATTTTGATTTAATTATTTTGATTATTTTCTCATCCAGGTCAATTCTTAGTTCAGAATCCCTTAATTCAAATGTTTGTGTCTCTTAGCACTTGAGACAGAGCTGAGCATCTAGGAGCTGAAAAAAAATTGAAACTTGAGAGCTGGTTTTTGTTTTGTTTTGAAATTGTTGTGGCTTCTCTTATGCCTCAGAATGAAAATATTGAACTTAGCATGTAGCCCAGGCTAACTTTAGACTTATGATCCTCTTGCCTTAGCCTCCCTGGGTTGGCATTATAGGCATATGCCAACATATATGCCTTTCCAGTTCATTTCTAATAAACAATCTGGACTATCAAAAATATTTCAGCTTGAGGGGAAAAGCAAGTTACTGTCTTTATTTAAGAAATGCTGATGGCCACTGGACATGGTAGCACACATCTGTAAGCCCAGCATTTGAGAGGCAGAATCAGGAGTTCAGAATCATTCTTAGCTATACAATGAGTAGAAAACCAGTCTGGCTACATGAGGCTCTATCTTGATAAAACAAAACAAAATAAAGAAATGTTGACAGAAGAGCTAGTGTGGTAGTGTGTGCTTATAGTCTCAGCATGCAGAAGGCCGAGGCTGCAGCTACCAGCCAGGGATAGATACATAGTGTGGCCTTGTTCAGGGTAGAGAAGAAAGAGAAATATTGATGGAGTCTGCTGAGGAATTATGTTAGATGGTTGACTGTGTGATGAGTCTTTCCCTTCTTTTTGTTTTCTTCCTATAGTTGTTTTTCAGAGTGACAGATGACCGGGCCAAACAGTCTGAACTATACTTAGTAGGAATGATCTGTTATTATGGCAAACATTATTCTACATTCTTTTTTCAAACAAAGATCCGAAAATGGATGTATTTTGATGATGCTCATGTCAAAGAGGTAGGAATATGCAAGGATCTTGAAGTATTTGGTGACTGAAATTTAAAAAAATATATTTATTTTTCCTCAGTTTTTATTTTAATAGTTTTGGATGGTGATTCTCTACGCTATCGGTAAGACACACATACTTTGTGTTTAGATTGGTTGTTTTTCTTAAAAAAAAGATTTAATTTAATTTTCATTTTTATTTATTGTGGGTTTTTTTTGGGGGGGGGAGCAGGGTTTATCTGTGTAACCTTGGCTGTCCTGGAACTCTCTTTGTAGACCAGGCTGGCCTTGAACTCACAGAGATCTACCTGTCTCTGTCTCCTGAGTGTTGTGATTAAAGGCATGTGTCACCACTGCATGGCTAATTTTATTATTTGAAAACCGTGTCTGTGTATATGATGCACATTTATTTGGGTATGGTATGTGAGTGTAGGTGTCCACAGAGGCTAGAGTGGTTAGAACCCCCTGGGTCTAGAATTACAGGTGTTTGTGAGAACTAAATTCCAGTCTTCTAGAAGAGCATTAACCAGTCTTACTGAGTCATCTCTTCAGCCCCAGTAGGTTGTTTTTTCTGAAGGAGGGTTTTTTTTTTTTTTTATTTTTTTATTTTTTATTTTTCGAGACAGGGTTTCTCCGTAGCTTTTGGTTCCTGTCCTGGAACTAGCTCTTGTAGACCAGGCTGGCCTCGAACTCACAGAGATCCGCCTGCCTCTGCCTCCCGAGTGCTGGGATTAAAGGCGTGCGCCACCACCGCCCGGCTGAAGGAGGGTTTTGATCTGTATTCCAGGCTGGCCTGGAACTCGAAATGTAGTCCAGGCTGGCCTCAAACTCGTAGAGAAGTCCTCCTTCCTTAGCCTCCCAAATTACAGGTAAGAGCTATTACACCTGGACTTTATCTGTTAAACGTAAGGGCAGTAGTTTTAAAATTCTGTAATAGATAGGAACAGAATATCTTTTATTATTTTCTCTCAGTTTCTCTAGATATTCAGCATGGTTTGTTTTTATAGTTGACAAATCATCATCATTATTAAATGGTTTATTGGAATGGGAACAAGTAATGTAGCTAATTAGATTTTTGTAGTTAACTCCGAGTTGAGGACTTTCAGTTTGGCATTATCCATAGGTGATAATTTGTTTCAAGGCTATTAAAAATTATCCTTTCCAGGCAGTGGTTATGCACTCCTTTAATCCAGCACTCGGGAATCAGAGGCAGATCTGTCTGATCTACAGATCAAGTTTCAGGATAGATAGGGCTACAAAGAAAAACAAACAAAACAAACAAATAAAAATTATCCCACAATTCTCAATTCCCTGGAGATGGGCTATAGTGATACCTAAAGCAAGAAACTTGGTCTTGTCTAAAGAAGACTCTATGGATAAAATGGTTTAGGTGTCTGCATCAGTTAGGAAGCTACTTGTCATAAAACCAGCAGGGTCAGGAGGGTGGTCGGGAGAGAATGGGAGGGGAGGAGGGAGGGGAAACTGTTGTTGGAATGTAAAATAAATGAATAAATTTAATAGTAAAAAAATAGAAGCTATGAAGGCTGCTGTAGATATGCTAATCATATCAATATGTAGATTTGAAGCAAAATCTTCCACTAGTAGAGTCTTTGTCAAATTTCAATATTCTCTTTTGTGGGGAGGGACAATAAATTATTTGAACATTAGGGGTTTTTTTTTTTGTTTTTTGTTTTTTTAACCTGAAAAGTATTCCTACAAAACAATAAGATTGGGATGTGAAACATAAACTATGCTTTAATTTAAATAATGGCAACTTAGCTTTAACTTACTGAAAGTGCGTTCTGAGTAAACTATCATACTAGCTAGTTGTCTAGCTGGCAAGCCATAATTACACCTAAGAATGCCTGGTTCACGCTTAAGAGGGGATGAATCTATGGCTGTTATGTTACTCTTCCACTGTGTTTGCAGAGCTGAATCCATCACAAGGCTACGGCCGAGAGGTTCAAACTGTCTATTTTAAGCAGTTTGCATTTTATGTCTTGCCATGTGTGAACTCTAAAATTGAATGTTATTTATTCTTATTCTAAGATACTTTGTAAGAGAGTTTCTATTTTCCTTTCAGCTTTGTTAAGGTGATTTTGATATTTAGGAATGAAATTGTGGAAGTGGAAATTTGAAGTGAGCTCTTAAATCTAATGTCTATGAAAAGAAGTTGATTAATAAAGCAACCTAGACTCCTCACATAGCATGTCCACCTTTGTGAGGTTTTTTTGCATATTTCAAAATTGAGTTAATTGTTCACATAAATAAAGCTAATTGAATTCATTCTTTTCTCTGATAGTATTTTAATGCTTTCTTTAAAAGGGGGCTTAATAAATAGTCATTAAGTTTAGATCTAAGTTCTTTTTTTTCTACCTAATTTTTGTTGTAAAGAAACTACATTTGGAAGGAATTATGCTTTGAATTGTGGATATGAATCATAATTGTCATATTCTTCTGGTGTTTCTGGCTCAGATTGGTCCGAAATGGAAGGATGTGGTAACCAAATGCATCAAAGGGCATTATCAGCCCTTACTGCTGCTTTATGCAGATCCCCAGGGTACCCCAGTGTCTACCCAGGACCTGCCTCCCCAAGCTCAGTTCCTGTCATACACCAAGACATGCTACGATAGTGAAGATTCAGGTGAGCAGCCTAGCCCTCCCACCACCCCGTGGAGTCAGATAGCAGCTCATAGTCTAGCTAGGAGGAAGAGGGTCTATTACATTGTAAGAAACAAGTGCCAACTTGTGCAAAGCTAATTAGCATCAAGCTTCGTTTTCTTCAGCTTCAAAGAGTGTATTGCCTGAAATCAGCTTGCCCCAAATCAAAAGTGAGAAGGCAGCTATGCTTGTTTGCATCAAGATCCTAAAATAAAATTATAACGGATGCTTCAGTAGCCTTGTTACATTGTTAAGGTTATTGATTCCTTCTAGTAGTGTTGCAGTGGCTTAAGTGAATTTTAAAAAAGATATGTATTTATTTATTTTATTTTATATGTGTGAGTGTTTTTGCCTGTGTGTATGTTGTACTGTGTTTATGCTTGGTGCCTACAGAATCCAGAAGGTGTTGAATCTTCCAGAACTGGAGTTATGGATGGTTATGATCTACCATATGGGTGTTGGAAACTGAACCCCAAGCCAAGAGCAGAAAGTGTTCCTCACCACCGAGCCGAGCTATCTCAGCAGTCCCTGGCTTAATGAATTGTTAAGAAGCACTAGAATAATTCTAATCCTTGGAAATGAAAGAGTTTTGTTTAAATTCCAGATGTAGAAGTGATGGTCCTCAGTGTATGAATCAGTTGTTCCAGTCTAAGCCAACTGTTCAAAATTGCATAATGCCTTTCTATGGAAATAACTTTAACACTAAAGTCTCAGGGTATCCCACAGAGGCTGATAATATTTGAACTATCGCCCTTGTAGTTTGATCTTGAGTTCTGTAAAGATGCAGGACTGACTCTTAGCATTGTTTCGAAAGAGAAAGTACTTGCCTTAAAGTCTTCCCCTCCCATTGCATCTCATTCCTGTTTGGTCTGCCATGTTTCTTCCTGCTGTTTTGTTTTGATTTGGTGGATTTTTTTGTTTTTTTTTGTTTTTTGGTTTTTTTTGAGACAGAGCCTCACTATGTAACACAGACCAGCCTGGAACTCACTATGTAGCTCAGGCCAGCTTCTGTTTTATGGTGATCCTCCTGCCTCAGCCTCCTGAGTGCTGGGCTTATACCAGGTTCAACAACCACTCTTCCTGTTTTGTACCTCACCCGGACCTACTCTATTTCTTCCTTCAGTCAAGTGCCCATTTGTCTATTGTGTTTATCTAGATAAGGGTTTGGAGAAAAGCCTTCTGTTGGACACATTCACACTAAAGAATGAAAACAGCCCCATAATTCCTCAAAGATACTAACAATGTGTATGTCAACTTTTAAAGCAACATAAAAAACAATATAAGACAGAGCGCCTCTAAGACAATGAGCAGTGGTGTGTGGACAGTATAGGAGAGTCTCTAAGACAATGAGCAGTCGTGTGTGCACAGTATAGGAGAGTCTCTAAGACAATGAGCAGTGGTGTGTGGACAGTATAGGAGAGTCTCTAAGACAATGAGCAGTGGTGTGTGGACAGTATAGGAGAGTCTCTAAGACAATGAGCAGTGGTGTGTGGACAGTATAGGAGAGTCTCTAAGACAATGAGCAGTGGTGTGTGGACAGTATAGGGAGAGTCTCTAAGACAATGAGCAGTGGTGTGTGGACAGTATAGGAGAGTCTCTAAGACAGGTGAGCAGTGGTGTGTGGACAGTATAGGGAGAGTCTCTAAGACAATGAGCAGTGGTGTGTGGACAGTATAGGAGAGTCTCTAAGACAATGAGCAGTGGTGTGTGGACAGTATAGGGAGAGTCTCTAAGACAATGAGCAGTGGTGTGTGGACAGTATAGGGAGAGTCTCTAAGACAATGAGCAGTGGTGTGTGGACAGTATAGGAGAGTCTCTAAGACAATGAGCAGTGGTGTGTGGACAGTATAGGGAGAGTCTCTAAGACAATGAGCAGTGGTGTGTGGACAGTATAGGGAGAGTCTCTAAGACAATGAGCAGTGGTGTGTGGACAGTATAGGAGAGTCTCTAAGACAATGAGCAGTGGTGTGTGGACAGTATAGGGAGAGTCTCTAAGACAGGTGAGCAGTCGTGTGTGGACAGTATAGGAGAGTCTCTAAGACAATGAGCAGTGGTGTGTGGACAGTATAGGGAGAGCCTCTAAGACAGGTGAGCAGCTGGCTGCATGACAGGTTGGCCTGGGGCTTTCCAACTATATAGATCTTACGTCTCACAACTTTTTCATTTCTTCCACTTTCCCCATAGGTTTTCTAAAAACCCCACAGTTTTTCACAGTGGCAGGCAAAGTGAGGGCTTCAGCAAGGTAGGGACAGGGGTGGGAGGAATTGTATGTATGTCTGGATTACCTGGAAGATGGGTGTTGGGAAGAATGGCTCTGTGGTGTATTCTTCTCCCTCTTCCTTCTAGGAGGTTCTTGCTTTATGGGTCTTTGTTGCATTCATCTCCCTTCTTCATCTCTGTCGCTGTTCTCTCTCTCCTTACTTTTTCCCCTGTGTCTCCTCCTTCCTTCAGGAAGGGAGCCTTCCATCTCAAGTGACACTCGAACAGATTCTTCAGCGGAGAGCTATCCCTACAAACATTCTCATCATGAGTCTGTGGTCAGTCACTTCTCTTCTGATTCTCAGGGGACAGTCATCTATAATGTGGAGAATGATTCCATGTCTCAGAGCAGTCGGGACACAGGTAGGGACTTAACATAGGACTCCGCTTGCCTGATTCAATTCCTGCATAGAAAGTCTCCCAAGAAAATAGGGCAAATAGTAAGTAGTATGCAAGGCTAAAAAGTGCAGAATTTGGGTAATTGAATAGTATACAAAGAAACTTGGTAGCTCTGAGTGATTGCATATAGGAGTACATCAGTAAGGACCATGTGATATGATTGTCAACGTAATTTTCTTAAGTCTACTTTGTCCTGCTGTCCTTTTAATCCCATTAGAACCCCTTTGCCTTGTCTTCTTCCTGGCCATGTTTCATGCCATGGTTTTGAGTGAAAGGCTTCAAGAGAAGGTATATTTATGAGTGGGAAATACCTGTTCATCCTCATACTAGGTTTGTGAAGGAAGAGGTGCAAATAAAGAAAGGATGGCCTGCTTATTAGTGTACATTCCATACCAAAAAATTCTCGAATTGTTTTTTAATCAGTCTTGTATCAGTGGAAGACATCATTACAGGGCACAGAAGGAAGAATGGTGAATGACTACTGAGATGGAAAGTTATGAGAAATAGAATAGCTAAGGCACGAAATATTATCTGAATGCCTAAGGATTTGGGGGATTAGTGAAGCCTTTGGATCAATGCTTTATTCTCTTCATTTTTAAAAAAAATTCTTTTTAAAAATTATTCTTTTTATAAGTATGGATGTTTTGCCTGCATGGATATCTTTGTACCATATGTGTGCCTGGTGCCCACAGAGACCAAAAGAGGTCCTTGGGCTAGGCAGTGGTGGTACACGCCTTTAATCTCAGCACTCAAGAGGCAGAGGCAGGCAGATCTCTGAGTTTGAGGCCTGTAACTGAAGTTATAGATGACTGTGATTTTAGGTAACTGATTTTTTTTTGTTTGTTTTTTGTTTTTCAAGACAGGGTTTCTTTGTGTAGCCTTGGCTGTCCTGGAACTATCTCTGTGGACCAGTCTGGTCTCGAACTCATAGAGATCCGCCTGCCTCTGCCTCCCAAGTGCTGGGATTAAAGGCATGCACCACCAGTGCCTTACTTTAGGTTACTTCTTAATTTAATTAATTAATTCATTCATTCATTCTTGTTTCTTTCTTTTTTTTCTTGACAAGGTCTTGTTTTGTAGCTTAAGTAGGTCTCACACTCAAGATGCCTTTGCTTCAGCCTCTTATGTGCTAGGATTACAGGTGTACAACATCACACCTGGCTTTATTTATTCGTTCATTTTTAAAATTTTGATATGAGGTCTTAGTATGTTGCCCAGGCAGTTCTGAAAGTCCTGAGCTCATGTGGTTCTCCTTCCTCAATATCTCCATTGGTGACACTATAGACTCATGCCACTGCACCTTGTTAGGTTACCTTTAATGTGTGAATATTTCCCCTTTGGCTTTCTCCTTGCTATTTATGGTGGAAAACTAGGTAGTTTCACTTGTATATGTCCCAGATTCTGAGTTTTAATGGTACTTGAGCATTTTACTCTATCCTCTTCCTTCCTTCCTTTTTTCCTTCCTTTTTTCCTTCCTTCCTTCCTCCCTTCCTCCCTTCCTCCCTTCCTCCCTTCCTCCTTCCCTCCCCCTATTTATTTATTTATTTATTTATTTATTTATTTATTTATTTATTTTTTATTTGAGACAGGGTTTCTGTGTTTCTCTGACTGTCCTGGAACTTGCTGTGTAGACCAGGGTAGGTTCAAACTCAGAGACCCACCTGCCTCTACTTTTTGAGTGCTGGGATTAAAGGTGTCCACCACTATTGCCTGACTGTCTTTTTTTAAAATTTAACTTGTTTTGTATGTGGGTGTTTTGTCTACATGTATGTTTGTGCACCTCATGCATGCAGTGTCCTGAAGGCCCAAAGAAGATTTTGGAGTCTCTAGAACTGGAATTATGAGTGGATATGAACTGTCGTATAGGTGCTTAGAATTGAGCCTGGATTCTCTGGAAGAGCAACTGAAGCTCTTAACCACTGAGCTGTCTTTTTAGCTCTTGAAGAATGCTGGGGATTGCACCCGAGTCCTGTAGAAGAGCATTCAGTGCTCTTAGCTACTGAACCATTTCTCTAGCTCCCAAATTTCCTTTTTCACCTTTTTTGAGACAGAGTTCTTTGTGTACCCAGGCTGTCAGGCAACTTGCTTTGTGCACTAGGCTGGCCTTGAACTCACAGAGATCCACTTTTCTCTTCCTCCTGAGTGCTGTGATTAAAGGTATACACTACCACTGCCTCCATCCTCTTTCTTATAAGTTGGACCTAGAAGTTCGGTCAGACTCATTGGATTTCTTTTGAAGACTGTTGTATAGATGGTGTTAGGTGCAATTGTTTTGTAAGGCTATCTTTCTGGCACTGTGAGTCAGAGAGAAGCCACTCCTGTGAGGGAATGATGTATGTATTAAGTTTACGGTCAGTAGAATCCCTAGTGGTTTAACCTTGGTATCATTTAGTTGCTGTAGGTGATTTTCTCTTTTTGTAAGTGTTTCTCTTTGGCCCAAATAACAAATAGATGGATAAAAGCAATAAAAGATTGCATGAGGCAATTGGTTGAGAATAATATCCATCACATTGCATTACTGATAACCTAAGTGCCTATAAGGCTCTTTATACACCAACATGTCAAAATAAATTTGTTAGCTTTCATGCATTTGAGAATCTGGGCAGTGTCTTTATTTAGCCTGTCATCAAACTTCATTCACGTTCTGGGTTCCAGTTGCATAGCTGATTGTATTCTTCAGAATCTGACCTTTCTTTTTTTTTTTTTTTTTTTTTTGGTTTTTCGAGACAGGGTTTCTCTGTGGCTTTGGAGCCTGTCCTGGAACTCGCTCTGTAGACCAGGCTGGTCTCGAACTCACAGAGATCCGCCTGCCTCTGCCTCCCGAGTGCTGAGATTAAAGGCGTGCGCCACCATCGCCCGGCTCTGACCTTTTTTTAATATAAATCATACTCATACATTTGCATATTACAGGCATGATGCCAGGAAAGTTACATAAAATATTGATTTCCCTTGGGGTTTCTCAATGATTATTGACAAGCAATTATGTATGTTTGAGTGAAGTCAGATTTGGTAGAGCATAGGTTGGAGATGAGAATGAGAAATAATCAAAATTGAAATACCTTTTAAATTTCACATTTGCAGAGGGTTTAGAACTGAATCCTAAAGCCACATACAATGAGAGCTGCTGCCAAATAAGTAAAAGCAAACTCTGACTTCAGTTTATGAGGGTGGGAGGTGGACGTGATGCATGCCTCTAATTCCAGTGTGTAAGAGGCAGAATTGCTGTGAATTAAGGCCAGCCTGGACTGTATAAAATAAAAGCAAGACCCTAACAAGACTGCCTTAAGTAAACAAAATAAAACCCACTTACCTCAGATTTAAAAAAAGAAGAAAGTGTCGTGTGTGGTAGTGTACGCCGTCAGTCCCAGCACTTAGGAGGCAGAAACTAGTGGATCTACATTGAGTTCAAGGCCAGCCTGGTCTACAAAATGAGTTCTAGGACAGGTGAGGTTACACAGAGAAATCCTGTCCCCAAAAAGGGGGGGTGGTGGGACGAAAAATGTGGGTTCATGACATTTATTTATTTATCTATCTATCTTTGAAAAATTGGCAAGGGCTGATGAACCAGTACCTACTTGGTCTTGCAAAGTTTTGATTCCTCAGCACTAAAGAGCAAACAGAAGTTGTTAATCAACATCTTTAGTTTTTCTGGGTCACGGGAAAGATGATGAATATGGTTTGAGGCTGGTGATTGTTCAGGATATGTTAGATTGGGAAGGCACCGTTGATTACCTGACCTTTTCTTCACTTAGCTACTGAGAGAGTCTTACACTTACATCAGATAGTTCTGACCCTTACAGTTTCTGATTCATGTGTATAATAAATTTGTGGCACTACTACATGTCCCAAAGGGAGACCCCTCTCAACAGGGGAGGGCTCATTTGCAGAAAGCAGCTCACTCCCATTTCCTTGTTCTTTCAGGCCACCTAACTGATAGTGAATGTAATCAGAAGCAAACATGGAAGAAAGGGTCTCTGGTAGAGCGCAAGAGGAGCTCTGGCCGTGCTAGGAGGAAAGGTGATGAAGCCCAGGCCTCAGGCTACCACAGTGAAGGCAAGCCGTCCACACTCCTTTGCTTCCTCCACTAAACTTTAGGATCAAGACATTTGTGATTATTTTAAACACCTTTTTTTCTTTCATTCTTTCTGATTTCTAGGAGAAACACTGAAAGAGAAGCAGGCTCCTAGGAATGCCTCCAAATCCAGCAGCACCAGCAGGCTAAAGGATTTCAAAGAGACAGTTAGCAATATGATCCACAGCAGGCCTTCCTTGGCTTCTCAGACCAATGTGGGATCTCCTGGTGCAGGGAGGGCAGGTGACCAGCCAGACAAGACACCACCAAGGAACTTGCCTTTATACTCTCGGGATTGGGAAACTGAGAGTACCAGTAGTGAAGTGAAATCCAGTTCTTCCAGCAAGTACCGCCCAACATGGAGACCCAAACGAGAGTCTCTGAATATTGACAGCATTTTTAGTAAGGACAAAAGGAAGCATTGTGGCTATACCCAACTTAGGACCTTTTCTGAAGATTCAGGTGAGCAGAAATAAGGGAACAAATGGGCTTTCAGATACGATTGATTTATATGTTTAAAAATCCTCGGTTTGGGGGCTGGAGATGACTCAGAGGTTAAGAGCACTGGCTGCTCTTTCAGAGGTCATGAGTTCAATTCCCAGCAACCACATGGTGGCTCACAACCATCTATAATGAGATCTGGTGCCCTCTCCTGGTGTACAGACAGAACACTGTATATGTAATAAATAAATTTAAAAAAAGACATTCTGAGTTTTCTAGTGTAGCTGTCAAGGAACATCTTTACTCTGCTGTTATGTTTTTTGAAGATATGACTTAAGTGAATAATGTCTAGAGGGTGGGTTTAGTTAGATTTTCATTTAGGCAAACTCTAAATCTACTTCCTTTATTTGTCCTTTGGGGTAGCTAAGGAACTGACACCAGATGAAATAAGCAAGCCACTTGCTTACGACATTAAAGCTGGTGGACCAAGCTCACAGCATAAACCTTGGGGTGCAGCCCGGCCAGGCTCTCATCTTTTAGAGCAGCATCCACGCCTGATCCAGCGGATGGAATCTGGCTATGAGAGCAGCGAGAGGAACAGCAACAGCCCTGTGAGCTTGGATGCGGCCCCTCCTGAGACCGTGAATGTCTACAGGTATTGTCTGCTTTATAGCAGTAGTTCTTTGCGGCAGTGGGAGCCTCCAGCTGTGAGTTAGGTGAGTGCAGAGATAGGTTTTAGCACTGTCCAGTCATCTTCTCTACCTTCTTTTCTGTAGCAGCAGCACCCTCTGTTGGGAGGAGGAGTAAAGGCAGTGACTTTCATTTCAAGCATTAGCTATGCAGTAATATTTGTTTAGTACATACTTAAATAAAACATAATAAAGTTGGAGAAATATAGAGAATACTAACAAGGGTAATGGTGCCAACTTGTAAAATGTTCCTCATTTGTTAGGCGTGTAGGACCAAATGTCTAGAGATCTAATATACAACACAAATATAAACTTTTAAAATTGTACTGTTTGTGGAATTCATAATGAATGGGATTTTAGCTGCTCTTGACACAAAAAGACAAAACCGGTCTCTGTGAGGTAATGGGTGCTGATTTCTGCTTTACTTTTGGCAGCCTTGAGCATTAACCTATTCTGCCACATGCACTGTGTTGTACACTTGAAATGTCCACATCTCTTGGATGTAATATTGTAGCTCAGTCTCTTCTTAAATTCGTTTTTGTAGCCCAGACTGACCTTCAACTTAAGTTGATTCTTTTGCCTGATTTCCAGAGTGCCGAGATAACAGGCGTGTACCACCGTACACATCGGGAATGATTGTGATCTTACATTTTAATTCTAAAAATTGTTTGGGAGGTCAAAAACATCACTTAGCAATTAAAAGTACTTGTTGCTTTTGCAAAGGCCCTGATTAGAATCTCAGCACCCACATCAGGCTACTGTAGCTTTAGGGGATCTGACATACTACTCTGCCTTCTACAGGCACCCACCATAAGCATGTGCAGACACATGCATAAATAAAAATCAATTGTTTAGTAAATATTTTTCAACAAAAGATGAATTAGTGAGTCAAAACATTGATTTTAAAATCACAGAAGAGCCTGGGCGGTGGTGGCACACGCCTTTAATCCCAGCACTTGGGAGGCAGATGCAGGCGGCTCTCTGTGAGTTCGAGGCCAGCCTGGTCTACAAAGCGAGTTCCAGGACAGCTAGGACTGTAAAACAGTGGGGGAAAAAAAGAAGAAATCCTATTTTTAACTTATTCTTGATTTCGGTCATGGTTTTGAGTACTGGGGACCCAATAATGAAACCATTGATAATCATAATCCTATAACATAATAATGACAGTTTTGTATAGCTCATTATACCCTGCCTATAGGCCTCATTTTGCGCTTCATACATTGTTTTTATTGTTGTTGTGTAAGCAATATTATTATTATTTTAATTTTTACTTGCGTTTTGTTTGTTAGTATGTTTGGTTTTTAAGACAGGGTTTCTCTGTGTAGCTCTTGCTTGTCCTGGAACTTGCATGGTAGACCAGGCTGACTTCGATTTCTGGAATTCAGTTAAAGGCATGCACCACACATCCCCCTCTGCCAACCAGAAACAGTATTTTTAATCTTCTGTTTTGAAAGGAATGATTCTATTCTCCTTTGAAAGCGTTTTGCCATATCCTTCTTTTTCCCATTGTTCTTGCCTACCTAGTGGATTATGTTTTATGTATGAGAAATGCTACGAAGGTTTATTACATTGGGCTTGAATTTAGCTCAGTGGTTACAGTACTTGCCCAGCATGGGTAAGATTCACAGTTCTGCCCTCCAGAATAAAAGGCATCAGTAAGAAATAAGAAAATAATAATATGAGAATATCTTCTTTAATTCACATAGTAGATTTTGGATGTCTGCTAGATGCTAGATATTTTTGTTTGGTTTTGTTTCTAGACAGGTTTTCTATGTGTAGTACTGGCTGTCCTGCAACTTGCTCTGTAGACCAGTCTGGCCTTGAACTCACAGAGATCTGCCTGTCTCTGCCATCTGAGTGCTGGGATTAAAAGTGTGCGCCACCAGCGCCTGGCAGCCAGATATTATTAGACACACAGATGTGAAGGAAACTAGAGAAGAACACAAGTATCTGCTTCAGAAGCCATATAGCAGAATGAGCGAGTTCATTAAGTAAGCAAGCAAAAGACAAGAAGGATGACTAGTCGGCAGCAGGTAGACAACAAGACATCATAAAATCTGTTGTACATTCCGAGATGACTAAAGTAGCCCAATTGAGAATGCAAGCAAAAGTAATATCAATTTGGAGCTCAGAAACAGTTAGCAGAAATTGACTGGGGAAGGCCCCTTGAGGCAGCCAGTTGGAGTTCCTGATTGAGAGAATCCTGAGCAGAGCAGAGTATATACCCTTTGGCTGAGACTTCTAAGTAAAAGAGCAAATGATAGCAAACAGCTAATACCATCAAATTGGGGCTTACAGTCATTCAGCACAAGCTGGCTGGAGAAGCTGAGGCAGCCGACTGCAGCTTCCTACCGAGAATCTTGGTATGCAGTTTTTTCTGACCTTTCCACGACTGACCTTCTAATTCCAGTTCCTATTGTAGGCATTTGTATACTATAGGATAAACAATAACAACTTTGATTGGAGATAGTCTGCTGCCTTCTAGTTGTTCTTAAGGGTACATTGTTTTTTTTTGTAAAATAAAAAAAAATGTGTATGTGTAGGCTAAAGGGCAGCAGAGATCCGTTTTCTCCCACTATGGGGATGCCTTGGTTTGATCTCAGGTCATCAGGCTAGGTAGCAAGCACCTTTACCCACTGAGCCATCCTACCAGTCTAAGGACACAGATATTTTTTAAAAAAATAATTAATAGTGGCTGGAGAGATGGCTCAGTGGTTAAGAGCATTGCCTGCTCTTCCAAAGGTCCTGAGTTCAATTCCCAGCAACCACATGGTGGCTCACAACCATCTGGAATGAGGTCTGGTGCCCTCTTCTGGCCTGCAGACATACATGCAGACAGATTACTGTATACATAATAAATAAATAAATAAATAAATAAATAATTTATAGTTATTTGTGTGGTATTTTGCCTTCATGTATGTCTGTGTTGTCAGCTCCCCTGCAATGGAGTTACAGACAGTTGTGAGCTGCCATAGGGTGCTGGGCCCCTGGAAGAGCAGCCCACACTCTTAACTACTCAGACATCTCTCCAACCCCCAGGGGACAATGGTTGTTTTTTTTTTTTTTTTTTTAAGACTCTTAGCAGCAAGCTATTTTCCCCTCTGTTTGCTGAGGAGTTAGTGATCCTGTCCGTCTCAGGACAGGGCTAGGAGTCAAGTTAGAGCCTCCCTTACTCTTAGAGTCCTTTCTCTACCTCCCTCTTGTTTGTCTCTCTGTGTTTTTTTGTTTGTTTGTTTGTTTTTGTTTTTGTTCTGTTAAAGTAGACAGGGTCTCACCGTGTAGTCTTGGTTGGCCTGGAACTTACTTTATAGAACAGTCTGGCTTTACACTCACAGAGATCCACCTGCTTCTGCTTCCTCAGTGCTGGGATTAAAGGTGTCTACAATCATGTTCCACCCCAGTCTTTTCACAAGCATAAATAGAGTACAAAAGCTGTTTGTTTTTTTTTCCCTTTTTTTCAGTCTGAGATGAATTCTTGTTCTATTCTGATTGCCCCAGCCTGGAATTCCCAGTCTTAACTCATTTTCCTCCCTCAGCCTCTGGAGCTGCTGCAGCATGGTTTTGCCCCATGGCCTTTGTTCCCAAGCTTTCATGATGTCTGCTTTCTGTTTTGAATTTTAGTCTTAGGAATGTTGTTAGAAGCCACCTTTGAAACTTTTACTACTGTGGATTCTTTTTTGAAGGGATCAAAGCACAAAGAGACCAGGGTTTGTCCCTTCTTGGCGTCATATCCCGAAGTCTCACAGCAGTAGCATCCTGGAGGTAGACTCCACAGCATCCATGACCGGCTGGACAAAGACTCAGCCCCTCTCAGGTAAACAGGAAGATACTGGTTCTGACCACCAGTTCTATTTGGGAAACAACTTTGTTGAATACTTCAGCAGACAATTGTTGTTTGAAAATTCCATCAAAATGTAAACGTGTGTGCTGGAGATGTAGCTCAGTCAGCAAGTGTTCGTTATGCACCATGAAGACCTGGGCTCGATTCCCAGCATGCTGGGGAGGCATGTCCAAAGAGCTCACTGGCACCAAGCTAAATCAGCAAGTCCTAGGTCCTACTGAGAGATCATGTCTCAAAAAGCACAGTGGATGGTAGCTGAGTATAGTACCAAGTGTGATCTCTGGCCTCCACATACACCCACACACATGTGAATAAACACACATACCCATCCAAACATACTCGTCCCCAAGTGTAATGTGGAGACGTCTCAGCTGCTTTCCCTCAGTTTCTCTGTTTTTTTTTTTGTTTTTCACAGCTTACCTGAATGTGTTTTTTTTTTATCTTTTATATTTTTAATTTCCAGTTATAAGACAGGTAAGGCAAATGGTCAGTGATGGGTCTAGTGGTACAAGCAAGCTTGGAAAAAAAAATCACATTTTAGCTGTCTATAATGAGATACACGTGGCACCCAGAATAAACCCCTATTCCCCAAATTACACTGATTTTTAAGGCAGATATTTTTCACACAAGAAATAATCCCAAGTCCACAGTCATGCCAAAGTCCTTTTTAGATAAATCCTTGCCATTTCCTAAAATTATTAAAAGCAGTTATAATCCTATGTATGTACTGTACATTATATACATATATGTATATATAGATATAAAAATTTAAAGCCTATACCCAGAGATCAGTGGAGGATCTGGAACAGTCATATATACATAAACTAGTAAAGGGTTAGTTAGGTTTTTGTCCCAGGCTTCTTGGAGGTCATAGTCCAGGCATGATGTATGCAAAGTTGTCCAGTGTGTTTGATGTTGCCTGAATGTTTTAACATTGGAAGGAGTTTTGTGAAAGGAGGAGGGACAGAAATATAATGCATGATGCTAAAAACAGTTTTTCATATTAGAAAAGAATAAGTTCAGGGCTGCAGAGATGACTCAGGTTAAGAGAATTGCCTGCTCTTCCAAAGGTCCTGAGTTCAATTTCCAGCGACCACATGGTGGCTCACAACCATCTGTAATGTATAGGTGTGGTCTGCTGCCCTCTTCTGGACTGCAGGCATATACACAGACAGAATATTGTATACATAATAAGTAAATAAATATTAAAAAAAGAAAGAAATATTTTAACACAAGAATAAATCCTAGGGCTTTTTTGGTATAGGCAATGTCTTGAGAAATGGCTTTCTTCATGACTGGTGTTGTGAACTGAGCTACAACATAGATACATGGGCAGAACCATGACATTATCTGTTCAGGTTGACCTCACCCTTGCTTCTGTATAATAGTCTCAGTACCTACCAGTTGATTGATGTTCCTCAGTGGTTCTTAGAGGCCGGGGGAAAGGAGTGTGTAGGAACAGTAATAAGAAGGCGTGAACTTGCATAGGTATTCGTGGTGACACTAGCCAGGCAGAGGAATATATAGAGAAAGGTGCGCTTGGAATACTGGGTAAGTTAAAGTAAAGGCCTGGCAGAAGACATGCCTGCTTCCTCATAAAATTACATACTGTGCTTATCGTTCACATTTTCAGTTATTTTATGTCATGCAACATTAAGAGACTTGTGAATGTGGATTAACCTACCTACTATCCTTTCTAGTCTCTTCAGATAGGTGACCCACTTTCAGTATAATAAAAACTGTGTCTCATGGATTTCCCTTTTAGTCCTCAGTTCCGGATTAGCTGGATAGAATATAATCTTCTTTCTTAACAGGCAAAAGATGTTTAGCAAAGTGATGACATTTTTTTTTTTACTCACATGCATATGCATCCACATGTGAAGAAGCACACAGATACATCACACACATATACACATACACAACAACAACAACAACAAATAGACCCAACTATAGAAGTAAATTGGGTCCAACAATTCAATAGCCTACCTTTTACCTCCTAAAACTGAAGGAACCGGTGTTAACTCTGTGGTATATATGCTTATGTAAATGCATTGGTGTTTATGTACATACATTTAAGCCTCACTATTAAAAATGAAAACACACTGTACATCCTATTCTATCCCCTATACTTTTCCTTGATTTATCATGTCTATTATTCCCAATCTATGTAGAGGTCATCAATGAACTCTTTAAATGTGAGTTTTTACCATGGATAATTTACAAACTGATTTTTAAAAAGTGGTGGAAATTAACAGAGGAAAAAAATGAAAAATGACTACTTTTTATTTTATTTTTTTAGTACCCAGGAGTTTGGAGGTCATACATGTTAGCATGTTAGACAAGTGCTCTGCTACTGAGCTATACCCCAGCTTTTTGTTGTTGTTTTGTTTTCTGAGATAGGTTCGTTCTATATAATCTGTACTGGCCTGAAACTTAATATATAACTTAAGCTGGCCTTGAATTCATGGCAGTTCCTCTGTTACAGCTTCCCAAGTATAGTATTATAGGTATTAGTACCATGACCAGATACTTCTTGAGACACGGTCTCACTAAGTTCTCTAGGCTGGCTTTGAACTTATTCTATAAGCCAAGTAGGCCTTGGACTAGTTATCCTTCTCCATCCCCCTTTGGAATAGCTGGGATCATGGACCTGTGCCTCCAGCCCCAGCTGAATTTAACCTATTTGACTTGAAGTCAGCTCTACCATCTGCCATCTGTGCTACCTTTCTGTGTCCTAGTTTTCTCTTTTCCTAACATGGCTGTATACCTTATCACTTGAGAGATTTAAATGAAATAATATATGTAAAATGCTTTTAAAGCTGTTCTTAGTATATTGAAATGCTTAAGAAGTGTTAGGAGTTATGCTGTTACTGTTAATAGAATATTGAAAATTTGTATGTTGTTGTTAACATCATTGTTATTCATGTCCCATAACTCTCTGAATTTGATAAGGAAAGCACTGTCCAAAGTATGAGCTGGAAAGCCAGAATTCCAAAGGCTATACCACTATAAGTCCAACAGATAATTCAGCTCGATTGTGGAAATGTTGTAATTTATCGTCTTCGCTTGTATCTCAGGTGGGGAGCTCACCTCTAAAAGTGAGCTGGATGAACTACAGGAAGAAGTGGCCAGGCGGGCCCAGGAACAGGAGCTTCGAAAGAAGCGGGAGAAGGAATTAGAGGCTGCTAAAGGGTTTAACCCTCATCCCAGCCGATACATGGACCTGGATGAACTGCAGAATCAGGGTAATTGTGAGAATTAGTCTGTAGGTAGGTAATGGGCAGAGAGAGAAAAGGCAAAAAGCAAGATCCACACTTAGAGATCTCTAATCTACTGTTTAGCAATATTTGATTTTATTTTGGTTCAACTACTGTAATGAGAGTTAAGTTAGCCTGTTGTGGTGGCGCACGCCAGTAGGATTTGCTGAAGGAGGCAGAGGCAGGAGGATCACGAGTTCGAGGTCAGCCTGGGCTACACATTACAAAAAGAGAGAGAGAGAGAGAGAGAGAGAGAGAGAGAGAGAGAAGCTATGAATGGACAAGTTTATTGATTAGAGATAGCAGTACTTCTAGGTACAACCATTAAAAATCTGAAGGTTAGGGGCCAGAGAGATGTCCTATTGTTAAAAGTACTGGCTACTCTTCTAGAGGACCTGAGTTTGCTTCCCAGTCCCCACATGGTAGCTCAAAATCATCTGCAACTTCAGTCTCAAGGTATCTGATGTCTTCTTCTGACTTCTACAGGCACAGGACCACATGAGGTACACTGACATATATGCAGGCAAAATACCTGTAACACATAAAATTAAAAAAGTTTAAAGCTTGATGATTAAAAATAGTGCATAACTCAGGGAAAATGGTTCCTTTCAACATCTCTGAAATGTGTAAGTAACACAGGTCCTAACTGAGATGATGGAGGAGGGTCATCTGTCTGTGTGAGATTTTCATTGGTTAATAAAGAAACTGCCTTGGCCTTTGATAGGACAACAGCTTAGATAGGTGGAGTAGACCGAACAGAATGCTGGGAAGAAGGGCAGTGAGGGAGATGCTATAGCTCTCCTCTCCAAGATGGACGCAGATTAAGATCCTTCCTGGTAAGCCACCACCTTGTGGTGCTACACAGATTATTAGAAATGGGTTAATCAAGATGTGAGAGTTAGCCAGTAAGAGGCTAGAGCTAATGGGCCAAGCAGTGTTTAAAAGAATACAGTTTGTTGTTATTTCCAGGGCTAAGCTAGCCATGCGGGAGCCAGGTGGGATGAAAAGCAGGCCTGCCCACAGCTCCTTCAACACTGAGAGAATGAGAGAACAAGAAGGGGTGGTAATGTTTTTAATGAAGTGCTTACCTATGCCTGGCAGGCTCTCTGAGCTATAGCGTTCTCTCTCTCTCTCTCTCTCTCTCTTAGAAATGTAAAGTTAAATATTTTTATTAGTAGGAATCTATTCCTGTCAAAGTCTTGTGTGAAAAAATAGTAAAACAGCAGGGAAACTCTGCACTATATTTTTATATTCCTAGCCATAATGTGCTAGTTTTGTTTTCAGTTTTGGTTCTGGGGTTTGAGTTGTTTTCCAAATGGGGTTCTCCCTTTGTTGCCCAGACAGGCCTTGAACTCATATCATCCTGCCTTAGCCTCCCACATAACTGGGGTGGTAGCTATGTACCATCACACCCAATTGTACATGAATAATAAAAACCCAGAGACAGATATTGGGGCTCAAGCTGAAGATCAGAAAAACAAAACAGCTAAGCCACTAGAGAAGTCTTACCTCTACCAAGGCTGGGCAACTGCAGACTGAGTCCTGAGCCTCTGTCTCCTCTCATCTTATATTCCCCTCTAGAGCTGGGATTGAAGGTGTGTGACTCCCTAGTACTGAGAGGGAGTACAAGTGTGAGCCACTGCCACCTGGATGTGTTTCTGCATTGATCTTGTGTAGCCAGGGTGGCTCTGAGCTCACAGAAAGCCATCTGCCTCTGTCTCTCAAATCCTGGGATTAAAGGTGGGTGACATCACTGCCTGGCCTCTAGTGGTTTAGGTTTACCCTTGATCTTCAGGAATGCTTTGTTTATTAAAACAACTAAAATATCACTATACCCAATCATGATTTATTTTGATCCCATGACAACTCATTCCCAAATCGCATCTGTATATAGATGTAAATTTCCCCAACTGCCTTATTTTGACTAATTACCCTCACCAAAACCACAAAACCAAATTAGTTTATATTATTACTTTGTGCCTTGAGACTAGTCTTCAAGATAGGAGTTCAACAGCTTGAGGTATCTTCTTTACATAGGTCTGCTAGTAACAGTCTACAGTCTAGGAGCCAGTACCCTTGGACTAGCTGGTTTTTCTTAGCTCTTTTCATACTTTGATTCAGGACAATTTTGTCTTCTGTTTCCCAAGTTATTTGCTGTGTTTATTTCAAGATGCGTTTTAAAACTTAATGTCGTGGCTCATAGCTTTAATTCCAGCATTCAGGAAGCAGAGGCAGGCAGATCTCTGAATTCAAGGCCAGTCTGGTCTATAGAATGAGTTCCAGGATAGCCAGGGCAGAGAAACCCTATCTTGAAAAATTAAAAGTAAAAAAATAAAATATTAAACAAGAGCTTTAAAATTTCAATTCCGCTTAACTGCTTCTGTATTTGGATAGTCTATTTTTTTAATTTTGAACTCAAGTTTTATCAGTTTGAAGTTCCAGGTTTATATTATGCTCTGTATGTTTATGTTTGTATGTGTGCAGGTACAGGTGAGTGCATGTGGAGGCCACAGGACAACTTAGATGTTGTTTACCCCACCTCATCCCCAAGGACACACCTTTCTCTGCCTCCCTAGTGCTAGGATTACAAATGAATACTTCAATATCTGGCCTTTTTTCATGTGTGCTTTGAGAGTGTAACTCGGGTCTTCATGCTCATAAGGCAAACAGTTTATCAGCTGAGCCATTTCCATTGCCTTTTTATTTTTTTTTTTATTTTTTGGTTTTTCGAGACAGGGTTTCTCTGTAGCTTTGGAGCCTGTCCTGGAACTAGCTCTTGTAGACCAGGCTGGCCTTGAACTCACAGAGATCCACCTGTTGGTATTAAAAGTATGCACCACCACTGCCTGGCTTCCTTAGCCTTTTTAACCCTTCTTTGAGATCAGATCTCATCACTCTTAGCATTGCCTGACCTAGAGCTCACTTTGTAGATCAAGTTGGCCTCACAGTTGTTGTGATTCTCTTCCCAAGTGCTGAGATTACAGGCATGCAATTCAAGTTTATATTGCTACTGAAAGAGCGATCTTGTTATCTTCCTCTTTGTCCTTTCCCTACTCTCTTAGTTAAGTGTGCATTAAAGCCAAGTCCTCCTGATTACGTTTCATTGTCAATTCTCTATCAGCTAAGCTGCAGAAGACTGAAGCCCTGAGCGCTGAGATTCCAGATGATGAAGATCTAAATCTAGCATACTGATTCATTAACTATAATGAACTTTTACATGGTCCCAGTATCTTGCTTGGGCCTCTGAAGGGATTATATGTGTGTACCTCTTTGTCCTTTTGGTCTTTTTGTTTTGTTTTTAAAGCTACCACTTCTGTTTGTAAAGATGTTTAGATTTAGTTGATTCCAACTGTAGTGAAAGAACTTAGGGTATAGGGCTAGGGCTTGGGGAAATCAGAGTTCTAGAGAGGGGGTAGAAACTGACTGTCAAGATTTTCAGAACCAACTTACTTTCCACTGTCTTCTTCCTTTCTTATTTTTTTTCCTTCCTTCTTTTAAATCCCCCCCCCCCCTCCCCGAGACAGGGTTTCTCTGTAGTCCTGACTGTCTTGGAACTTGCTCTGTAGACCGGGCTGGCCTTGAACTCACAGAGATCTGCCTGCCTCTGCCTTCTGTGTTTTGGGACTAAGGGCATGTGCCACCATGCCTGTCCCTTCTTGCTTTCTAAAAACTAAAAGAAGTAGGAAGAGTATTGGTTAAGGTTGTAGCCAAGCCCTTCTTATCATGTCCATTTGGAGGTAGTTAGAGGAAGTGTCACATTATGAAGAGAATTGACTCGGGCTTTTTATTGTTTCATTTTTGTTATTTTGCTATTTTGAGACAGACTCTCATTATATAACCATGCCTGGCTGGCAACTTGCTATGTAGATCAGGAATCTTCCAGCCTCTTCCTCCCCAGTGCTGGGGTTAATGGGCATGTGCCATCATACCTGGCTTGAAATTTCATTCTTCTAGCCCTTGTGACCATGTGAAGGCTCAATGTCAATTCCAGTCATAGGTGAATTATTATAATTTACCACCAGTTAATGGTTATAGATGGCTAGAAAGTAAGACTACTTGATGGTCCTTCATGAAAGTTTACCCTTCTTAGTCCTTACATCTGACACTGTTCTTGGACTGCTCTTTTGTTCTACCTTTGGCCCACGTGTACTTTGCGAGTTATATGGGAGGTGGCTTTTTAGAGATACTTTTGGTGAGTGAGGCATGATCAAAGCAAAAACTTTGCATTGCTACAGAAAGGGTGGTCTATGTACAAATGAAATTTAACTGCTGTGGTAGATACATTGAAATAGAAACTATATAGACCACCTCTGCTCAAGAGGTATATTGATAGAACAGGGTGGTGAAGAGAGAAATGTACCTATATGGAGAAGTGGTATGGTATGGGTGACTTTCTACAGAATAGTTAAACCCATGGTTGCCATTACAGCAGTAGAAGTCTGGAGGTGTTCTCATGGTAGTTGACAATGTGTGTCCTGTTGTCTCATAGAAGAGCTGTTTAGTTCCAGGCATAAGAGCCATGCTGCTACTATGGCTACTGTTCTTGCCTTGAGCAGGCATTAGAGTTGGAATGTGAGTATGGCAGCACATTCCTCCCTTTTCGTGGCCTTGCTTAGGTCTCAGTTAAGGCAAAAACGGATGCCTTACTTGTTCTAAAGACTTCTTAATAGCAATGAACAGTTAGATCAGTAGCTTAACAAGTATCTATGTGTCCCAAAGAGAAGAAACGGTACACAGGAGAAGTTGGGATTAATTATAATAAAAATGAAAAGTGCTGGCCCTTTCAGGGAGGAGTGACGGCTTTGAAAGGTCCTTGCAAGAGGCAAATTCAGTATTTGAAGAGTCCCTGCATCTGGAACAAAAGGGAGACTGTGCTGCAGCTTTGGCTCTCTGTAACGAAGCTATCTGTAAGTAACTCAACTGCTACAACTATGGCATCTTTGACTAACTCCACAGTACGTACTTGTGTTATCACACAGATGGCCTTATGAACAGTTTTTAATGTCTTTTGTGTTTCCAAGCTGAGGCCAGGTGGCTATCTTAGCCCTTCAGATTTCAAAATGTACCTGGTGGTGTCACTGTAGTTTGTGGACATCTACGGGAACAACCACAGGAGCCACAGATGAGTTCTTCAGTAGTGTTTTCACCCCCCAAATAAAGTTAGATTTCAGATATGAGGTTAGCCCACTCTTCCTGTAGGAAGACTACAGTAGGAAAACTGAATAAACTGGCTCTGACTCCTAGACCAGGAACTTTTCATTGTAATATTCCATTCCTTGTGTTTCTGCCCTGACTTCCTGGTGTGCAGTACCATAATGGTATCTGACTCCTAAATAGGACCCACGAAAAGCTGTGCTCTATAAAGACAGATGCAGGTTTGTATCTTAATGTTTTTGCTGTGGGCCATCAGAAAGGGGGAATTGGGGGAGCAGAGTGTGGAGACAGTTAAACAGGTCAGTGAAAAGATAAGGTGGCAACCTCTAAGCACTAATTTTATCTTCCTGGTTCCTTTCAAGTTTTGTTTTCATTTCTTTAGTGTTTTGTTTGTTTACATTTGAATTAACTTGTTTGGCCTCCATGGTTTCCATGAATGTTCCATAGAGCCAGAGCCTGTTCCGTCCCTGAACAGTGCATGCATAGTCCAGTGCATTGCATTCCTGCTGTATATTTTGTTTTACTGCCTACCTTTGCTTGGTTTTGGTTTAGTTTTTGTTCTTTTATTTTTGTTTGTATTTTGTGTTTCTGCTATATTTTCTTTTGCATTTTAGCTAAACTAAGACTTACCCTGCATGGTGCCAGCTCTAGCACGCACAGCAGAGCACTAGTCGATAAGAAGTTGCAAATCAGTATTCGAAAAGCACGAAGCCTGCAGGATCGCATGCAGCAGCAACCATCATCGCAGCAGCCGGTGCAGCCCTCAGCCTCTCTCCCACCACAGGGGGGTGCCGTCCCTCAGCTTACAAGGTAGTGCTTAAAAACCACATTAGTTTATGGACATCAGGGGAGGAAGTGGCCATGAGTGCTCCATAGCATGAACTCTTGTCTTCTCCATTACCAGGGAAGAGAGAAAAATGGCTAAGATTTTCTTCTCTAAGGTCAGAGATACAAAAACTCATTGCATGGATGGTCCTTTTCTTAGAAAGATGCAAAAAAGTACCAAATAACAAGTTATCCATATTCCCAGGACTTGTATAACAACATGATTATTATGTTTGTATTTATTATGTTCTTATGGGATCTGGTCTGCCTTTCATGTTGTAGTAGTAACCATTTGATTTATTTTGGGATTTCAGTGTTTCCCATCCCTTCTAAGAAAATAACCAGTTTATCTTGCTTTGATTAAACCATAGGGAAGAGACACAAAGATTTCTTTGTTTGCTTCTCTAAGGTTGGGATAGGAAAAAGTCTCAACAGGTACTGGAGTAGTTACCATATTTTAGGGGTTTCAACTTGGCTTTTACTTAGAATAAATGAATTTAAGTAAAAATTAACTTTGGCTGTAATAAATTTGAATAGTTTTTAAAATATAATAAAAGAAGATAACTTTTTTCATGTGTATGTGTGTGTGTTGCTGGGGATAGAACCCAGGAACTTGTATATACTACTAGGCAAGTGTTCTTTCAGTGAAGTACACATCCGCTGCCTTGGTTGTTTGTCTTTTGACTATCAGCCCCATTATGGTTGTTAACATTTTTGAGCATTTGCCTGCATTCAAGTCAGAGCTAAGCACTTTTTGATTTTTTTTGTTGTTGTTATTACAATAACCTGATGAGACATGGACTGTTACGTAGCATGCTTTTTAAGTATGGAAACTTGAAAAGAAGATAGTTCCTTAGCTAGTAAGTGGTAGAAATATAGAATTTAAATCCAGATCTTTTTGATGCCAACACTTCCCTGTTTCTCCTTCCTTCCTCCTTTCTTCAGAGAGAGAGAGAGAGAGAGAGAGAGAGAGAGAGAGAGAGAGACTCTCTTACAGCCAGGCTAAGTAGGGCCTGACAACCTTGAACTCTTGGTTTTCCTGTTTTTGCTTCTGGAGTGGTGATATTGCAGGCCTGTTTGCTACCACCCTGATTTCTTCAGTTCTGTGGCTTGAATCCAAGGCATCCTACATGTTGGGCCAGCACTCTACCAAATGAGCTACTTGCTAGGCCAGGTTTTTATTTGTTGATTTACATTCATGTTACAAGAGTGGCAGGGTGACTAAACCTAGAAACATTTGTAATCAACAGGTTTAGTATTTTTTTTTTTTATCTAAAATGGTTTGAGACCAGAAGTAAATCAGTGTCTGTCTGTCTGTCTCTCTCTGTTTGTCTCTGTCTTTATGTTTCTTTCATTTTATGTCTCTTCTTTGCCTCTGTTTCTTTCTATGTCTTTTTCTTTCTCTCTAGCTGTCCCTTGTATCTCTGTCTTTCTGTCTCTTTCTGTCTGTCTTTCTCTCTGTCTCTTTCCTTTTCCTTCCCTCCATTCCTCTTACCTTCCTGTACCTTTTTCTCTTCATTTTTCAAGATATGGTTTTAATATGTAACTTTAGCTGGCCTGGAACTTGCTAGGTAGACTGTGTTGGTCTCCAATCTACTATGATCCCTTGCCTCTGGTTCCTAAGTGTTGGGATTAGATCTTTGCACTGTTGCCTGGCTCAGATTTCAATTTTTTTCTTTTAGATTTTAGAACACTCACGTAGATAGGTTGAATACCCTCAGCCCTGAAATCTGAAGTCTGAGATGCTCCAGGGCCCAAACTTATTTCATTATTGTGTCTGCTCAAAAATGGGTGGGGCTTTGCAGCATTTTAGTTTGGATTATCAGATTCTTAATCTTGATCTGATAATCTAAAGTTGGAAAGGTTGAAGTTTTCTATAAGACTGCATGTGTTTCAGTCAGAAATAGAAAACAATGAGAATCAACTAAACACAGTTTGTTCTGATTTCCACTCCTCAGTGTGAAGTGAGACCTGGTCTATCATTGTGAAGAAACATCTGATGAGGAATACAGTGGGTCAACACATAGGATACAAATCACCTTGTATTCTCTAATAACAATATCTTCTCATTTTTTACTGAGCTACCCCATAGGGGAACATTTCCCTCCTTGTACAGCACCTGGGATTTTTTGTTGTATGGTATGAGCGATTTTAGGCTTTCCCTTCTATGTCATCTGCTTGTGGGAGAAGCAGTTTTTATCTTTTTAAATTTGCAATTAGAATGTGATTGGAATGGGACTTCACAGGTAGTGAAGAATATTGACAAAGACTGTACTTAATGCCACATATACAAAATTGGTAATGACATTGAGTAGATAGTAATACTTATCTTCCTTTTCTGAACCTGTGAGCTATTGGCTTTGTTTGTATTTGTCTTCCTCTTCATGATAGCTGTGAATAGCTGTCAGTGGAATGAAACGAATAGTTCCTCTTGGAAGTATTATAGTTAGTTAAAGCACCTTATGACTGGTTCTCTCTGTTTGTTTCAGTGAACAGCCTGTCCCGCTCCAATTATTGTTAAGCCAGGAGGCACAGCTGGAACCCTGCAGAGATACAGCATTTGGGGCCAGTTCTTCTTTCTTTGACTCCCCTGCTTCTTACCCTGAGCCACACTCGTCACTCACCCCAGAGCCACCTGCTGCGTCTGTGCCACAGCACAATTCCCCTAGTAGATCTTTGACACTTCTGCTGCCTTTTGAGGTGGACAGGATTAATCCCTCTGCGTTCCACAGGCAAGATTTACCTAAAACAGCGTGTAGAATTGAGACGAATTCTCAGCAGGAATGCCTGCCATTGGATGTCCTTGAAGATAAGCTACAAGGCCACAGGGAGAACAGCAGCAGCTGCAGGAAATTCCCACCACAAGAAGGAAGGGGCATAGTTCAAGATTTGCTGTTTGAAGAAAAGAAGAATTCTGTTGACATATCCATGGTGATGCCTTGGTCACATTCAACAGGAGAAGACACTAGTAGTCCTTCAGGTTCATCAGCTCCACCTACTATTCCTCCTTCTAGGGCCTGCTACCCCATACTGTCTCCTGCTTCTTCACCTGAGCTTCATGCTATTGACCCCATGCAGAAACTTAACCAACATCTTCAAGCCCAAAGTCTCCAAACTTCATTGACTTCAAAAGTAGTCAGAGGCAGTGAGGAACCCTCTAGGCCGGAGTTCCCCAGTACAAAAGGACTTGTCCGCTCATTGGCAGAGCAGTTCCAGAAGATGCAGAATACCTCTATGAGGGATGTTACAGGTTCCCAGGATCGAAGCTTGCCAAATGGTCTAAGGAAGAACTCTTCTTCTGACTTTATTCCTCCATTACCCCAGGCGTCAGGAAAAGACCACTGTCGCTGGGTAAAACAGCAGCCTTCTCTTGATGGCAGGAAAAGACTGCCCTCCTGGGAAGATCCTGCTGATCATCCTTCTCTTGCCATGGACTCTGGGCTTCCCAGTGGGGAAACCCCTAGAAGAGAACAGCCCAGGTTGGCTGAGCCCAATATATACCAAGGAAAGCTATCCCAAGTGATAGATAGTAATTCTAAGGAGCTGGGTAGCAGTGTCAACTTGGGGATTTCTGTGCCTTTGGATTCCTGGGTAAATGTCACAAGGCTCTGTGATTCTCAGGTCAAACACAGGGGCTCTGGGCCAGGAGTCGCATCTTCCCATGATACCCATACATGTGTAACCTACCCAGAGAGAAATCACATCCTTTTGCATCCACACTGGAACCAAGACACAGAGCAAGAGACCTCTGAATTGGAGTCCCTCTACCAAACCAGTCTTCAGGCCTCTCGAGCTGGCTATTCTGAATGGAGGTCACAGGCTATGGCTTGGCAGCCACTTAACCAAACAGGTAAAAATACAACAGTGGTGGGGACATCTGCAAACTGAAAGCCAGAGAACCAGATCAAAAGCATCACTATCTTACTTAAATACAGTGAAACTCCTGACTTTTCCTCCTACAGTCTTCATGGCAAGGGATAAGAATTTTTTCCCCCTTTCTGGCCAGAATTGAGATTGGGTCAGAATTATCCCTCAGAGAGTAATCCCTTCCATATAAGGAAATGATCACTTAAGTATTTGCTCATGTGCTCTCCAGAATGTGGTGTGAAGAAGTGGCGCATAGGTCTCGGAGAGTGAGTTAGCACAAAATGGGGAAGGCTGAGAAGAGCCCTCTTTTTTTTTTTTTTTTTTTGGTTTTTTCGAGACAAGGTTTCTCTGTGGTTTTGGAGCCTGTCCTGGAACTAGCTCTGTAGACCAGGCTGGTCTCGAACTCACAGAGATCCGCCTGCCTCTGCCTCCCGAGTGCTGGGATTACAGGCGTGCGCCACCACCACCCGGCTTGAGCCCTCTTTTTTTTATTTTTATTTTATTTTTGAGACAGGGTTTCTCTGTAGTATTTGGTGCCTGTTCTGGAACTAGCTCTTGTAGACCAGGCTGGCCTTGAACTCACAGAGATTCACCTACCTCTGCCTCCCGAGTGCTAGGATTAAAGGCGTGCGCCACTACTGCCCAGCAAGAAGAGCCCTCGTTTTCTGTGTTTTAGATGTTGAACTAATCCAAGAACCAGACTCCAGGTTCATCTTGCCAAAAGGGTAGCCACACTAAACTAAGTCTCTACTATGGCATTTTCCAATTTTACCTGGTTCTTCCAGGAACTGCCATGTGTGTTCCTTGGATACTACATAGAGTTGATGTTATGATATGTTTCTGATCTGCATTCTAGTGTAGACTTTATAATGTTTATTTAGTACTCTTTAGGTACACAAGACAAGTTTATATGGATGTATTTTAATGAATGTGGAAAGGCCAGAATCTACTTCACTGAGCTTTCTTCTAAAGTAAAAGAAAAAGAATATGAGAACATTAAGTCCAAATTAAGTGTTTTAAGAATAATAGTATCATGCTACTGAGATAGTTTAGTGGGAAGAGGCACTTTCTGCAAAAGTCTATTTATTGACTTGAACTCAACTCCCAGAACCCACATAAAGGTGGAAGGAGATGGGCTAGAGCGATGGGTCAGTGGTTAAGAATAGTTTTTGCTTGCTGGGCCGTGGTGGCAGACCTCTTTAATTTCAGTACTTGGGAGATAGAGGCAGGCAGATCTCTGAGTTTAAGCCCAGCCTGGTCTACAGAGTGAGTTCCAGGATAGGCAGGGCTACACAGAGAAACTCTGTCTCAAACAACAACAACAGCAGCCACAACAAAACCCCAAAGAAAACCTTAAAAAAACCTTTCTGCTCTATTGAACTACATGGGTTCAATTTCTAACACCCACATGGTGGTTCACAACTGATTCCCTCTTCTGGCCTTTATGAGAAATGCATGCATGTGGTGCACAGACAAACATGCAGGTGAAACATTCATATTCATAAAATAAAAATAAATCTCTAAGGAAAAAGGGTGGCCATTGAGAACTGACTGTACAGAGTTGTTCTCTGACCTCCACATGCTTGATGTAGCATGTGTACATACATACACATGCATCAGACACATGTTAAAGTAAAAAATAATTTATCATTAAATAATGCTTTACAAAATTAAACTGTTTGAATGTTAAATATATAAAATAAAACATATAAAAATAAAATATATAAAACAAAACAAAACCAGAAAACTTTTATAATACTTAAAGCCAGACATGGTGGCACACACCTTTAAACCTAGCACTTGAGAGGCAGAGGCAGGTGGATCTCTGAGTTCAAGGCCAGCCTGGTCTACAGAGTGAGTGCCAGGACAGGCTCCATAGCTACAGAGAAATTCTGTCTCAAAAAACAAACCAACAACAACAACAAAACCTTACAATAACATTTCTCATTGTAGCTAATTCTAAACATGTATAAACTAGCAATTTCTTTTCCTATTGCTGTAAAGAAGTACCATGAAGAGCAGCTTAAGGGACAAAGGATTTGTTTTAGTTTCTAGTTCAAGTCTGTTATGATGTGGAGTTGAGGACATGAGGTCGTCACATCCACAGTCAGGAGGCAGAGAAGGATGAATGCATGAATACATGCTACTGCTCAGTTCCTTGTCTCCACTCAGCCTCGGATTCCAGCCAGGAAACGCTACTGTCCACAGTGGTTCCATCTTCCCTACTCAGCTGACACTAACTTATCGAGTGCATGAGAGAGCGAGTGAGCTGGGCAGTAATTTGAGTACTGCCTATAGCCTCCTCTAGTGTTTTTGTAAGTTTACCTTTGACCTTTTTTATAAAAAAAGAAAAACATTTATTTATTTATTATATATTTCCTATCCAATGATAGTGTTCCACCTGTTTGTATGCCTGCTTGCCAGAAGAGGGAGTCAGATCTCATTCAGATGGTTTTGAGCCACCATGCGGTTGTTGGGAATTGAATTCAGGATCTGTAGAAGAGCAGCCAGTGGCTCTTAATCCCTGAGCCATCTCTCCAGCCTGCCCCTTTATTTTTTTAATTGCAAAACTTTTTCTTGTTTTGAGATTGTCTTACCATGTAGTGCAGGTTAGTGTTGAACTTATTATGTACCCCAAGCTATACTCAAATTTATGGGGATCCTCTTGCCTCCCAGAGAGTATTGGGATTCAAGGCAAATACTATGCCAGCTTACCACAGTCAATTTTATTTTATGTTTATGGTTATTTTACCTGCATGTATGTCTGCACACCATGTGTATATCTGATACCCACATACTAGGAGAGGGCATGAGATCCCCTTGAACTGTAGTCACAGAAGGTTGTAAGCCACCATGTTGGTGCTCGGGATCAAACCCAGGTCTCTACAAGAGCAGCCAGTCCTCTTAACTGCCTACTTCAGCCAGTTTTAAAAGTGTTTTCATCACCTTCCAAAGAAGTTTCCTAGGGCTGGAGAGATGGCTCAGAGGTTAAGAACACTGACTGCTTTTCCAGAGGTCCTGAGTTCAAGTCCCAGCAACCACATGGTAGCTCACAAGCATCTATGAGATCTGGTGCCCTCTTCTGGCCTGCAGATGTACATGCAGGCAGACCACTGTATACATAATAATTAAAATCTTAAAAAAAAAGTTTCCTATCCAGTGATAGTTTTATGCCTTTTGTCCTTTATCCCTCTCCCTTACACCATGTAAACACAAGTATTTCCTTTTTTTAAAAAATATTTATTTATTTATTTATTTATTTATTATGTATACAATATTCTGCCTCCATGTGTGCCTGCGGGCCAGAAGAGGGCACCAGATCTCATTACAGATGGTTGTGAGCCACCATGTGGTTGCTGGGAATTGAACTCAGGACCTTTGGAAGAGCAGGCAATCCTCTTAACCACTGAGCCATCTCTCCAGCCCACAAGTATTTCCTGTATACGTTGATCTGCTCTGGACATTTCCTAGGAATGAAATCAGTGTTTGATATTTTCTGACATGATTAATCCTGGCATTAGTTCCTGAAGAATTGTATAAACTTTTGTTCTATATTCTAAATTTTCTAGTACCTTCAAGTTGCACAGAAATAATTGTCTTTATGTCTAAAATGTCTAAAACATTAAAAGTAGCTTTTGTTAAAATTTCAAGCCAGATGTACTGTTGCACACCTTTAATCCCATCACTTAGATGACAGCAGCAAGTAGGTCCCTTTGTTACCAGGCCAGTGTGGTATACATGGTTCCAAGTCAGCCAGGCTTACATAGTGAAACTGTTTCAGAAAGTGAGAAAAGAAAGAATTTAAATATATTAAAAAGAGTAAAAGTGAATGTTATAATCAAATCCCCAGATTCTTTTACCAGTTTTTATGGTGATTAATTTGGCAATTTATGAATAAAAGACCAATTTTGATTTGGCCATAACATCTCCACACATATTTTCCCCTCCTAGTAAGATTTTAATTTTTTTCCATAAGATAGTTATTATAAACTAAAATGTACTTATTGCGTTTTGGTCATTGTAATCAATTTGTGCAATGTATTACGTACAGGTTTGTGGTATGGTAGTTTTTTTTTTAAACTGTTTAGATACACAAATACTGGCTGTTATATACCTCCATGGTAAGTATAGTAACATGTTGTACAAATTGATTGAAAAATAAGCTGTGGGGGCGGAGAGATGGCTCAGTGACTAAAAGCATTGGATAGTCTTCCAGCGGACGCAGTTCAATGCCAACACCCATATAATGACTTATAACCATATGTAACTCCACTCCCAGGGAATCTGAGGCCACCTTCTGTTCTTTGTGGGAACCAGGTGGTGCCAATAGACCATCTATGTCTATGCATGTGGTGCACAAACATAGATGCAGACAAAACACCCATACACATAAAATAAAAAATTTTTAAAAATATTTATTTATTTATTATGTATACAATATTCTCTCTGTGTATATGTCTGCAGGCCAGAAGAGGGCACCTGACCTCATTACAGATGGTTGTAAGCCACCATGTGGTTGCTGGGAATTGAACTCAGGACATTTGGAAGAGCAGGCAATGCTCTTAACCTCTGAGCCATCTCTCCAGCCCATAAAATAAAATTTTTAAAAATTATTTGAGTTAGCCAGACAGTGGAGGTGCATACCTTTAATTTCAGCATTTGGGAGGCAGAGGCAGGTGGATCTCTGTGAATTCGAGGCCAGCCTGGTCTACAGAGCTAGTTTCAGGACAGGCACCAAAGCTACAGAGAAACCTTGTCTCAAAAAAGCAAACAAACAAACAAAAAATTACTTGAGTTTGAATGTATCATCTAAAGATTTAAGAGGTAAAACTATGAAAATCAGAAAAGGAAACTATGAGAAAAACTTTCAGACCTGGATTTGACAACAGTTGCTTAGATGGCACCAAGAAAACAAGGTATAGGAGAAAACTAAGATAAACTGTGCTGCGTCAGAGTTAAAGCTTTTGTGCATGAAAGGGTACTGCTGTCTACCAGTGTGAACCATTGGTAGAACATGTAGCTAATCAGCATGCATCAAGTCCTGGGTTCAATCTCCAAGACCATGGAAAGATAAAAACTTTAAAAGGAATGCTATATGGGACTGGGGAGATGATTTAGTGGCTTAGAATACTTGTTCTTACACAGCACCCAGGCTCACTTACCAGCACCCACATGGCAGCTCATAACCATCTATAACTCTGTAACTCTAGTTCTGGGTGGGGGCACTGCACACAAGTACTACACAGACACACATGTAGACATAACACTTATACACTTAAAATAATATAAAATCAAAACATACATTTAGTGTGCATATATGTATGTGTGTCTTAGTACACGTGTCGTGTTCCGAGGACAACCTGCAGAAGTTGGAGTGTATGTCTGTGTACCGCATGTGCAGTACCTGTGGAGGGCAGAAGAGGGAGTCATATTTCCTAGAACAGGAGTTATAGATGGTTGTGAATTACTGTGTGGGTGCTGGGAATCGAACCCAGGTCTTCTGGAAGCTCAGTCCATGTTCTTAACTGATAAACTATTTCTCCGGCCCTTTATTTACTTATTTAAAAATCGTTTTTGATATATTCTCCTGGTAGCTCACAATGGCCTTGAACTTCTTTATCCCCTGTCTCTACCTCATAGGTATTGCCATCATACCAGGCTACATTTTAAAATTATTTATTTGTTGGGAAGCCTTTTAAAAGTAAAAACTTCCTCCAGGCAGTGGTGGTTTTTCTGTAGCTTTGGAGCCTGTCCTGGAACTAGCTCTTGTAGACCAGGCTGGCCTTGAACTCACCTGTGCTGGGATTAAAGTCCCAGCTGGTGATTCACCCTTTTAATTCTAGCACTTGGGAGGCAGAGGCAGGCAGATCTAGGTTCAAGGCTACCCTGGCCTAAAGTGTGAGTTCCAGGATAGCTAGGGCTACACAGAGAAACCCTGTCTTGAAAAACAAAACAAAATAAAACAACAAAATAGTAAAAATTCTGAAGGTTTCACCAGAACCATTCTGAGTCAGATCTGTGGTGAGGCCCAGGAAATTGATGTCTTGTTTTTGTCTCATGACCATTCCCCCACCCCTTTCCACCCACTGAAGATCGTACCCTCAGGGCTTCATGTATGTGAGTATTATACAAATGAAGTATAATCCCATTCCCTGAGAAAGTATAATGCTCAAAGCTCCAGTACTATCATGAGAACCAGTGCATTAAGTAACAGGAAATATTCAAAATAACTGATCTTAACAGTTTAGCTGCATATGTATGTGTATGGTATGTGTGTGCACATGTACAGGTATCAAAGTAGCATATCCAGACATGAATTGGTGGATGCACCTGTGCATGCAACACACACACATCAAATGTAGGTCAAGGGCAGGTACATTTTCAGGAGACTTAATTAGTTGAATGGGGGGGAGAGGGGGTTGTCACATCAGCTTACAGTGGTGTTAGTGGCTGTTTATAATTTACTTGATTGAGAAAAGCCAAGAGTACCTGGACATAAAAGAATATCACATACACCAAATATTCCTGAAGTGATCCTGCTCAGGGAGAGAATGGGAGAGTGTCAGAAGATAATAGAATACCGTGCTGAACATGAAAAACTTGAGTTCCAATTCTAGTTAAAACACTATCTCTAGCAGACTCTGGAACTCATTTTCCTGTTAGATCAAAGGAAACAGGTTTGATTTACAATGACAATGACCATTTAAATTCTGAACTAAATTAAGATATTAGTTGTTTCCTTTCTTATCACAATATGTTAGATCACTATATCACTTACTTTTACTTTGTGTACTACAAGTTTGGGCCAGATTCTGGAAACAAAACAAAACTAATTTTATTCATAAAAGAGAGATGTTGCAGGGTGGAGGATATTCAGCAGATTGGTTTTTAGACCTCCTTAGAAATTTCAGCCTATAGGAATTTATCCATATACCGAGATTTGCTCTATGCATTCAAGGAGCATATTTCCCATTGTATTCAGAGATGCGTATCAATCACTTAGTTAAAGAATGCTGGTGCTAATGTCTCCAGGCTCTGCTTTTAGGGCCCAGAGGAAAGATGGCTTCAGCTTGCTTTTATGTTTTCCTCCTTAGGCTTTGCAGATAGCTCGGGGAGGAGACTGCACTCAGCCCCTGGTCTTGATCTCTCACGGACTCCAGCAGCAGAAATGGAGAACGTTCTTCATGGACCAAGCACAGTGCCTGTCTCCCAGGTACCAGTCTTTGTTGCTGAGGTACTACTGGATTTGGGTGGGTGCTAGAGAAGACAGTGGAAGGTTGTAGTGCACACATGTGGTGATCTGAGACTGCAAGGAGAGTGTGATCTCAGATCGGGCTGACTGCCTTTGGGATCTGTCTAATGTAGATGTTAACCGATTTTTCCCATATCCCCGAGTACAGGGGCTGGGGGGAAAAACACAGGCTCAGTGTCTTACATCTGCCTGTGTGTGTCTGTGTGTCTGATGGCTGCAGCTTGTGGAGACCTCATCAGGGGATGTGGGATACATCTTACACAGTCTTAAGTGACAGCCTTTTTTCAGAAAGGGAGGCTGCTCAAGTCTCTTCCATAGGTTTGTAAGTCAGTCGAGTCAGGAATCATCTGTTCAGCACACCTTCCTCCTTGCTAGTAAAAATACAATGGAGGTGGAAGAACAGGGAGAAACTTCAGTTGCCATTTGGGGAAATTAAAATACATTCACCCTGAATTAGGATAAGTGGTCCTTATTTACACATGTGTATTCAAAGTCCAGAGAATGGTCCTTTCCTGGAGCAGTTTTGCAAGCTTTGCAACCCTCTTAGATGGATCCTAGATGTAAAGAGTTCTGTTAATGCTTATCGCTGACAAAATACCTATGGAGACAAGGGAGGTAAGATTTATTTCAACTTGTGATCTTCGAGGTTTCTCTCTGTGATTGATAGCTCCTTTGAGTTGGGCCTGATCCAAGGCAGAACATATGTTAGAGAGGGCCATGAAACAGAGTAACAGTGATGCAGGGGTCCAGGGACAGGTCTGCTTTTCAAAGGCACATGTTAAAGTGATTGCTGTCTCCAAATAGTACATACCTTTTTTTTAAATTCTTATTGTGTTCAAGACAGGGTTTCTTGTGTAGCCTTACCAGACTGGCCTCAAACTCACAGAGATCTGCCTGCCTCTGCCTTCTGAGTGCTGGGATTAAAGACATGCGCCACCACTGCCTGGCTTCTTCTGAGACTCTTACATACTTTTTAAAATAAGTTTTAAGAAGCTGTCAGGATACAAAGCATTCTACTTTGAAGTTTGTCCACCAGGTCAATTTGATAAAAATAGGTTTTACTTTATTTACTTTATTATTGTTACTGTTTTTATTATATACAGGGTCTCATTATTTACCCTGTCTGGACCAGGCTGAACTCCACAGAAATCTGCCAGCCTCTGCCTCCAGAGTGCTGGGGATGAAAGGCGTGTGCTACTACATCAAGTTTACTTTATTTTTTATTTGTAGTACCAGACTGAACCTTGGACCTCATATGCTAGGCAACTCTCTACACCTAACTATCTACACTAAACCCCTTAAAAATAAGTTTTAAATCCATGATACAATTAAAAAGGTTCAAAAGGATATATAGTGCAAGCTGTCTGTCCTACTAGCCTTTCATACCCAATTCTCCTCCCAAAAGGAACTCTAAAGGGTGGGAGTGTCAGTTCTTAAATGAATGAACATTTCTTCTTCCTTTTCCTCCTCCTCTGCTTCTCCTCCTCCTTTTGCTACTTTTCCTTCTCTTCCTCTTTGTCTTCTGTCTCCTCCTTTTCTTTTTTGGGAATAGGTGGTTTCCCTGGCATACATTTTTTCTCACATATTTTCAGTGCATTTAATCTAAATGTTATTTTTTTAAGAGAGTTTGCTTTTGTCTGGTGTAGCATACACTTATTTATTAATTTTGCGTATCTTTTTAAAACAATGCTTATTGAACTTGTTATATTTGATGCTATGCCAGGCTCTGGGGAGACTGTGGTTAATGAGTCTCTGGTTTCATGGAACGTTTAGTCTACTACAGGGACAGATGAACACAGTTTTTTTTAAAATTAATTTATTTATTATGTATACACATGCTAGAAGAGGGCACCAGATCTTACTATAGATGGTTGTGAGCCACCATGTGGTTGCTGGAAATTGATCTCAGGACTTCTGGAAGAACAGTCAGTGCTCTTGCCCTCTGAGCCATCTCCAGCCCTAAACACATAGTTTTATAATGTGATTAAATACTTGCTGCTCTGAGACCATCACAGAAAAGGTTAAGTATCAGGGAAGGCTTCATGGAGAAGAAAAATGAATATACCAGGCAAAGGGAAATGAAGTAAATCTTCATTGGATTAAAAGAGGATAATTGGGTATGACAGGATTAGAATATCTGATGAGGAGAAATGATGGAAATGTTGGCAAATGATAGCAAAGAATATAAGCAAGAGTCAGATCATAGAGCACACGGATTCTGTAGGTCACACAGGAGTCTGAGAGGCTAGAGAGAAGTAAATATATTGGCGAGTCAGTTAGGAAGTAAAAGAAATGAGATTGGTGCCTGCCTGCCTGCCTACCTTCCTATGGAGGAAAGATAAACCAGGGATGATATTCAAGTTTTATGGGTTGATAATTGTGTTTGGGAAAACTGTATAATTAATTTTGGGTATAGTATTCATTACTGAACATAGCTCATAATGTCTGGGTATGAGACATATGGGCTAGCAGTTGAGAATGGATTGGGACTCCTAGCCACTGAAAAGAGGGAAAAGCATGATAAAGATAGGAAATGGGCCATGCTGTTCTTGTGAAGAGTTTCACATTTAGGGGGCTCTTTTTCTGAAGAAGCTTAAAACAATACATAAAAGGCAGCAAGAACTCTCAAAGGGAAAGTGGGGATTCTACTAGAAATCCTTTCTCTGTGAAACACTTTCATAAATATCATGAACGTAACTGATGATATAATACAAATTCTGCTCTTAGATAGCTTGCAGCCCATTAAAGGAATCTAAGTATACTGGCATATAGATTGTTTCATTTACCATGTTGTTTACTGAGTACTTGCATTGTCAGATGTTAGGGATACTGAAATGAAGTGTCTTCTACTATAGGAAGAAAGACACTTAATAAGCAAATGATATAACTCAAGACAGTTATAATTATGATAATGAAGACTAAGTCAAGGGAAAAGGTGTTAAAAAGGTAATGTCTTTCTTTAGGACTGTTTTTAGTTAGGGTAGTGAAAAATACCATCTTTGAGAGGAATTAATATTTGATTAGACTTCAGTGATAAGAAGTTTGGGACCATGAAAGAATATTCCTGGTAACAGAAGAGCAAGTCTAAATGCCTGAGATAGGATGAGTTGGTGTGTTTGAGAAATATGGAGAAAGGCTAGGTGTGATGGTGCTTGCCTGTAGTACTTACACTTCTGAGGCTGAGGCAGGTGTATTTTAAGTTTGAGCCATTCTGTGTTACATAACAAGATGTAGTCTCCAAAATAATAATTATAATAAGAATAAGCAAATAAGAAAAAGGAGGGTGCGTAAAGGGCACAGAGACAATATAGGATTAGGTGAGATCAGTCACACTGTGTCACATGGGACCTTGTGGCAGGTAACAGGAGATGGGAAGATCAGGTTAAGGCCTTTGTAGTGGTCCAGGCAAATTTAAATGTGAAATCTGTAAGTAGAAATGTCTCTTTGGCGATGGTGAATGGAAATAGGAAGTTAAGGGCGTAAACACCAATGTTTATGTTTGAGTAAATATGTCTTAGAAAAATATATTAGGAAGAGGAGTTTGGAAACTTCAATTTTGGATGTTTTACTGTTTTTGATGATAAAGTAAATATTTCTGGATCTTTATCACAAAAGTGAATGGAGCCATGCAGGACATAAGCAACTGGAAATAGGAACATGGCATGCAGAAGAGGCAGCTGTGCATGGAGCTTTGTAGGGCAGACATGGAGTAGAGTTCAGTTGTATAGGTAGTTTAGTGCCCAGTGTAGATTTATTTCACCTCTAAGTCTGTTTAAATACCCACCCCACCTCCTTCTCTTTCTCCTTTTCTGTCCTCTGTTTCGTTTATTTTTTGGGGTATCAGGATTGAACTCAGAGCCTACTCTATAATTGAGCTACATCCCCAAATCCTATGTTTCATGGTTATTGTTTTTCTTTTCTCTTTCCTTTCCTCTTCCCCTTCCTTCCTTCCTTCCTTCCTTCCTTCCTTCCTTCTTTTTTTTTGAGAAAGAGTATTACTTGTATAGCCTAGACATCTTTGAACTTACTACATGGGCCAAACTAGCTTTAAACTCAAAGTAGTCTTGCTTAGTCTCTTGAGAGCTGTGATTATAGGTGTGCATGTATTAATCAGCTCCTATTTTCAATTTCTATTTCAATCTCTTTAATTGTACTGTTAGCATTGAAGAGATTGCTAAAGGCCCCGATGGTGAACTTAGGAAAGTAGAGGATGGTAGAAATGGTAGAAGGAGAGGACCGTAAGCCTTTTCTAGGAAGCCCAACAAATGGTATAGTGGAATAAGATGAGTCCTTCTCTAGAAAAGGTGTGGTGTTCTAGTTTCTTCCATTTCCCCCTGCTTGCCTCACTGTGTTTATCCAACCGCATCCTACCATGTTAACCCTCATCTTTGTGTGTGTGTGTGTGTTTTTTTTGTCTTGTCTCATTAAAAGGATTCATCAAACGTGAGGAAAAAGACTTTGGAAACCGGGCACCATTGTTCCAGCTCCTCCTCCCTCCCTGTCATCCATGACCCTCCTGTATTGCTCCTTGATCCTAAACTCTGCCCTCCCCAACCACAGTTCCTGTCCCCTGATGTTCTGATGCCCAGCATGGCAGGGGAGCCCTGTAGACCCCCAGGTAACACCCCAAATTAATATTATCTGCTAAAGTGTGATTGTTTTTCAGGGTCAAATCAATATACCTATGGGGAAAGTGGGGTGTCCCAAGGTAGACTGGAATAAATATATGAATTACTGTTTTAAGATCAAGCACTGATCTTCATGAAGTATGACTGAATAATTTTTTAGATACCATGCTCCATTGTTGAGAGTGAACCAAACTGTCCAGTCGTGAAAGAGTAGTTTTGAAGTGGTGAAGTGTAGTTAATAACTAGCCTTTGGGATCCTCCCCCAAACTGAAAGTATCATCTCTTTTAGCTAGTTTTCGCCCCTGCTATTTTTTGAGTTCCAGTTGAGGGATGGTGTAGGAGGAAAGAAATGAACGGAAGACTGGAAAGACACTGTACCTTGAGAACCCATGTCATAGGTACAGACCCAGATGGTCTGCAGGAAGATGGGCAGCACCATTCTGGCTTATTGAAGGAGCTGTGGGCCACTTCTTGCCACCCAGCTCCCGGCCGCCTGGCTAGCTTATGCCCCAAAATAACAACACACAAACTGTATTCATATAAACACTGCTTGGCCCATTTCTATTAATGTGTGTAGCACCCCAAGGTGTGCTTACTGGGAAGATTCTAGCCTACGTCCATCCTCGGTCGGAGCTTCGTCACATCTGCCCCAGAGAGCAGAGCTAAGGCGTATGAGCTCACTTCCTCTTCCTCCCAGCATTCTGTTCTGTTTACTCCACCCACCTATGTTCTAACCCATCAGGGCCAAGCAGTTTCTTTATTAATTAACCAATGAGCCGGGCGATGGTGGCGCACACCTTTAATCCCAGCACTCGGGAGGCAGAGGCAGGCGGATCTCTGTGAGTTCGAGACCAGCTTGGTCTACAGAGCTAGTTCCAGGACAGGCTCCAAAGCCACAGAGAAACCCTGTCTCGGAAAAAAAAAAAAAAAACCTAATTAACCAATGACCTTCCTCCATCACTGGCTCTCATTGACCTCCGTCGGAAGATGTTCTCTTCTTCCTCCCGATGGGTTTAGCTTACACTTGGTTGTGGTTCTCAGTAGGGAAAGAGGACATACTACTTGGTACCTAATAGTTGTTGGATAAAGGTACTTTGAAATATCATTTAATATCATTTAATACACAGGGTAGTCCTTCTGATTCCAATGTCACAAATACTATCGTGAAAGAAATGTATAGAAAAGACTTTCTGTATTGTATATGAGGTAAGAGTAGTATGAACAAAGCAGCAGTCTCAGAAATTTAACAAGGATTTAAGAGAGGACACTTAACTGCTAAGAAAAGCCAACTGAAAAAACAAACAAACAAAAAATGCTAGGCAGTGAAGGTGCATGCCTTTAATCCCAGCACTTGGGAGGCAGAGGCAGGTGGATCTCTGTGAGTTCGAGGCCAGCTTGGTCTACAGAGCAAGTTCCAGGACAGCCAGGACTGCACAGAGAAATCCTATCTCAAAAAACATATGTATGCTTGTTTAAAAAAAAAGAAAAAGAAACAAGAAACCAAGTGAAATTTTAGTGTAATTGCTATAGGAGTTTGCAGGGGGATATATTTGTTATATTAGTGTAATTGCTATAGGAGTTTTCAGGGGATATATTTGTTGTATTAATTGCTATAGGAATTTGCAGGGGGATATATTTGTTATATTAAGTAGCCACTCTTGTGCTTGCATTTATACATGTGTGTGCATGAGTGTGTTAGAGAAAGATTACCATGGAGGGTATGGTAATATCCAAGAGACTGTTTCATTTCCCCAAAATAGAAAAAAATTGATTTTGATGTAATATTTAGGAGTTTTTAGGGTTAAGGCTATCTATAACTCAGTGGTAGCTTGCTTACCTAGCATGCACAGGGCCCTGGGTTCAATCCCCAGTACTGGCAAAAAAAAAAAATTACTACATATATTAAAAGCAAAACTGGGTTTTTTATTTTCTCCTGTGTGTGTATTCTTGGACAAGTAAAGAGTTGGGCAAAATATTCAGGAATGGTCCTTTGGAAAAGAGAATTATTTTCTAAAGATACTCACTCAGTCTTTTGGTTTCTTTTTCCTTCTCAGGAACTTCGAGGAGTGTCCAACAGTTTCTGGCTATGTGTGACAGGGATGAAACTCCCCAAGGGGTCAAGTACACAGGAAGGACTTTGAACTACCGAAGTCTACCCCATCGTTCCAGAACTGATGCTTCCTGGGGACTAGGGCCACAGACCAACCAGCATTTTGGGACCAGTGTTCTAACTAGGCCAGCATGCAAGCCTCAGCTAAGCTACACTGCCACACTACGAGAACGAAGCCAGGGCCTTCAGGTTCCTCATGCTCAGTCCTGGGGGAATCTTTTCTCTTCACCCTCGCATCTTCCTGCTGTTCACCCAGTGTCCCCACCATCCAACAGTCTTCATTTACCCCTTAGGTCAGCTTGGAATTCAGGTCCTGTTCTGGGGTCCCAAACATCTGGCCCTCGAAGAATAGATATGCCCCCAGATAATGACTGGAGACAGGACAGTTACCCCTCCCAGCATAGACATAGGAGGAATGAAGAGGAGAGAATTATGTTTATTCTATCAAATTCCCCTGGAAGAGAACAGAACAGGGTGAGATTTTTACAGCACAGCAGGTGGTAAGGATAACCTCTAACCTTTCCTGGAGCCATACCTTTCTCTATAAAACTGTACCATGGCAGAGTCGATACCTTGTGTCCTGCCAGTTAGGCTATAATCATCTCAACATAAAATTGGCAGCCATATGCCTGTAATCCTAACAGTTTGGAGGTAGAGGCAGGAGAAGCAGCTGTTCAAGGCCAGAGACTTTGGACTCTTGCCAAACAGAACCACCACAACAAAAGAATTGTTGGTTTTTCCTAAGGGTGTTTGCTTCTTTGAGGGAGAATATTTGAAATTCCAGCTTTCGAATTGGGGCTGTAGCTCAGTTGGTAGAGTGTTTTCCTAACATGCACAAAGCCCAGGTTTGGAGCCTTAGCACCATGCAAAACTGGTCATGGGGGTGCACACCTATAATTCTAGCACTTGGAAGGTGGAGGCAGGAAGATCAGAAGTTCAGGTTCATCCTTGGCTCCGTAGCAAGTTCTAGGCTAGTTGGCTTCACAAGACCCTATGGGGGGGGGGGGGAACAAAAAGGAAAACTCAAACTTTGGCTCCTCTAACAAAAGGAAGCAACTAATGCTTAGGGCTATATTTGAGCCATTTTAAAATTGAATCTATTTTATTACTCTGGACACTAGCTATTCCTTAATGTTTAAAGAAATTATTTTATTCTTGGTTAAGTTTAGGTCCCCATCTCCAGCTGAGTCCTCATCTTTTGGTCCCTACTATATTCCCTACTTAATCCACTTAGTTATTACCTGGACTCTCCCTGGAGTCACGAGTCTCACCGCATCCTAATGGGAAGCTCAACTGCCAGGAGTTATGGCTGTCAGCCTTCCTTGTGACTCAGACCTAGGCCTAGAATGTGGAGCTGCCAACAGAGTATTTGCCCTTCTGAAGAGATGGAGTTGGGCATACTAACACACCCTCCTATCCTCAGCAGCAATGCCATTACTGCCACTCCCTCCATCCCTGTTGTAAACTCTCAGAGTTAGTTAAACTATTTTAGGGCAAAGCATACTGTTTTTTTGTAAAGTATTTTTCATTAATAAATCTATAAGATAGTTCTATTTAATCTCCTGTCCTTCACTTTTGTATGTTCTTACTCTTTTCTTCTGGGATCGGGAGGTCTGGACATTTATATAAAATGGCTTTTGACCAAGTGAAAATGAATAACCAAAGAGGAGCTGAAAAATACATAGTTAACTGTTGCAGTCAAGATAGCCTTAAATAAGAATATTTTTCCTTTTGTTATGGCTGTTAGCATGTTTCCTATCCCTTTCCTGCCTGGACACTCAGTACATGACATACTTTGTTCTTCCCCTTACTAAGGAGATTTTTCTGGGCATTCAAATTATCTGACATACTCCTGGTACAAGTACACTCTTGATGCCCTTTCTCTTTACATTACAGGTTTGTTATGTGCCTCCTATCCCTTGCTCTCTCCCTATCGTCCCACTCATCTCTTTTCCCCTTAAGAGTCAGAACATCTATGATAATGAGATCTATCTTCACCCATGACACATTTCCAAAGCTCCCTTTCCTTTAAAAGATACTTTGTAGTGCCTGGAGAGATGGCACAGTGATTAAGAAAACAGGATGTTCATCTGTTGGACCTGGGTTTGATTCCCAGCACCCTTAGCTCCAGTACCAGGGACTATAACTACCTCTGTGGGGACTGAACACGTGTGCACTCACATCTGTGCAGACAAAACACATGTACACATAGAACAATTTTGTCGGTTTCCCTGGCAAGAAAAGGAACTGGGTTTTCTGTCCTTATTTATCCTGTTGATTGACACAAATAAGAGATTGCTCTAGTGCTTCTCCAGTCATCACTGGGGACGGTCCTACGCCATGAGATACTTGGGCCTCAGTAGGTACGCTGGCCCTGGCCACTCCACTGCTGCTGTCATGCACACTCTTCCAATCTTTGTAAAAATGCACCCATCTAATTTGTGTCTATGTGAGAGGGACACCCGAAGGGCAGAGACTGTATCGGGATAGCTTCTCCTTTCCATCATGGTTTAGTGGCATATGCCTTTACCATCTGTGCCGTCTTGCAGTAACTCATCACTGAGGAAGTCTGTTCTCGTTCCTTGACGTCATAGATGTTGGTCAACTTGATCTGTTTATGTAAGTTGTCCCGGCCCAAATTCTGTGTACGCACAAAGATATAGGAACTAATTTCCAATTTTCTACCTACGTGGTCTCTGTTTTCCAACTTTTTTCATATATATGAATATATATAATTAATATATGTAGATATAAATATATGCATGCATACTTATGTACACACATACACATAAAAAATTTTCCATGGCCTTCCCAGGTGAACCTTTAAAGATATTCTTTAAATATCTCTAAGGTGTCATTCCCTCAGTTTCCATGACTGGTGCTTAGACTTTTTCAGCTTAACTTAAAGGCCTTCATACTCTTGACCCTTCCAAACCCCAAATGCAAGGGTCAGAATAATATGCTGACCACACCCCTGTCACCTTTTCTTTTGAGACAGACACTCACTTTGTTGCCCTGACTGGTTAGACCGGGCTATAGACTTGAACTCACAGAGTTCCTGCCTTCCTCAGTTTCCCTAGGATAAATTCTATTTTAAATGATAATGCCACTTTTTTACAGTCTACAATGGCTCCTTCATTCTCCAGTCACACAGTTACGGTTTTGTAGGTAAATTGTCATCTATTTGTCTAGTAGTGGGAAATTCTGAGATCTGACTACATCTCTTCATCCTCCTGGGCTCCAGTAAGGCCAGGGAAATGTCCTTTCTTCTTTGCACTCCTCACAGCCCCTCACAGCTCCTAAATCTGGTCAGAACCCTCTCTTGACTGTCAAGACTGCATGCAAGGAATTTTCATCTGATCCCTTGGCCTGCTCTCGTTTCGGTAGTAGGCGCGGTAATTTTGCGCAAGTCCCTGGAGCCTGTCCCGCCCCCGCCCCCGCACGCGCAGTGCATGACGGTCTTAGCCCCTCTGAAGGGAAAGAGGGTCCGCCATGTTCCTCCGCGGCACCGCCGCTTGGCTCTGGTAGCCGCCGCCCCCGCCCCCAACCCCGCCCGGCCCGGCATTCAGCCGAGCCCCGGGCCCAGCATGGCCGCCCCTGAGCCGGCCCGGGCCGCACCGCCCCCGCCCCCGCCGCCGCCTCTCGGGGCCGACCGCGTCGTCAAAGGTGAGAGGTGGCCGAAGCCCTGGGGACCTGGCGTGAGGCGCGGTGTGAGGGCGGGCGGGAGCCCGTCCCCTCGGGAGCGGGCCCGGCGGGGCGGGCGAGTGACTGGCTGCCTCCCTTGGGGAGTGGCCCCTGGGCGGGTCCCCGCTGGGCCGGGCTCCCGCTCGCCCTGCAGGCCTGGCCGGGGGGGGGGGGGGTTCTGCGCGGGGTGTCGCTAACGCGGGGCCCGGGGCCGCCCGCCGCAGCGAGCCCCTTTCTTTCCTGCGCTGCCCGTTACCGGCGCGGGGCCCGCAGTGAGCTTCCGGCTCCGCGACAGCTGCGCTCCGGCTCGCCCGGGCACCGAGGGGCCCCGATCCCCTTAGCCGTGCGCAGTCGCCATGAGCCGTCGGGCTCGCCCGGGTGCTGGCCCATGCCTGCTCCCCGGTGACAGCGCCTAGCGAGCGTCTGCCGCAGGGGGTTCACGTTCGCTCTTCAGGTGCCACCCGGCGCGGAAATTGGGGAAACCGTATGGGATTGGACCAGGGTGAAGGATCCAGACGTGATCTAGGAGTCCAGTCTTTTCACTACAGACCCAGGGAAAAAATCATATTATAATAGAAAGAAGGCTAATTTCGCATATTGTAAGAAGTAGTAGTTTAAAAACCGTCAACATTGATTAGAAAGGGTTACCTGTCGCCTCTAAACACACGACATAACTCTCTAGACGAAAAAGTGAAATCTTTCTCAGCCAGGGAGGAATTAAGGGATAATTGTGTACAGGTAAACAGATTTATTTACAATAGAGAAATTGGAGAGGCAGTTGAGAAATCTAAGAGTCCAAGCTCCGAGAGAGCACATCAACCACAGATAATACTGTGGATGTTAGTAAGAACTTTGTAGTCAGTAAACATATTGTAAAATAAAGATTTCGTTATTTTGATTATGCTATTTTATCTTTAAAGGTATTTTTATTGTCAAATTTATATTCTCAGATATACTGGCACAGTGTTTAAAGCTCAGTTTTGAACTGTGACCATGGTTTGTCATTAAAATATTTTAAAACAAGAAACCCTATTCTCCTTTGTGTGTGTGTGTGTTTTTTTTAAGTTTAAAGTTTTCAGTCTGCACTTTCGGTTCTTAAAAGAATGACACATTTTTGAACCTAGGCCTATATGGGTTGGGTTAGACATTAGAATGAACCAAATAGTTTATGAACTTCTTTTTCTGAGAAATATTTTTTTTTCTTTAAGGGAAGAGAGATCAGTCATTGATCCTATCAAATCCTTTAATTTTATGGGTGGGGATTGATCTAGAGGACATGACCTACCTCTTCATTTTCTTAACTATATTTCCTGTATGTTCAGATACTTTTCACCAGAATAAAAGCTGAAGTAGCTAGTCACATTCCCGAATCATGTATTTATGTTGTCCTCATGTGAATCTTGTTCCTTGACAAACATGTGGCAGTATTTTCCTGTGCTGCTTTACTGAAGCGGAAAGGAGATTCCAAGCATAAGGCACCTGGAGTGAGCTGAGTCCAGACACAGCCATTCGCAGCTTATTGACTCTAAATTAAAACCATTTTCTTTCTTTCTTTTTTTTTCTTTTTTTTTTTTTTTTTTTGGTTTTTCAAGACAGGGTTTCTCTGTGGCTTTGGAGCCTGTCCTGGAACTAGCTCTGTAGACCAGGCTGGTCTCGAACTCACAGAGATCCGCCTGCCTCTGCCTCCCGAGTGCTGGGATTAAAGGCGTGGGCCACCATCGCCCGGCAAAACCATTTTCTTGTAGGAAATTTTCAGTTAAGAGGCTTAAGGTTACCATATCTTGTGCAGTAGTTGTATCTTCTTAATGGATACAACTTTGATTTTCTTGTAGAATTTGTTAAAATCCCTGATACTAAGGTGGCACATGATACTACGGTGGCACATCCTAGGACTCTGGAGGTAGAGGCTGGAGGATTGGTGTTAAGTTTGAGGCCAGTCTGGTCTATATAGCAAATTCCAAGCTAGCCAGAGTTACATAATGAAACCTGCCTCTAAATAAATAAATAAAACAAATTAAGCTCAGATTTCATTTATGTTTAGGATAATGTTTTAACTTTTATATACACTGTTTCATGAGAATGTTTGGGGAATTGCCATTAGTATTGACTTTAAATCTTACTCTCTGGAACTTTTCCTTGTCTTTAAATTTTAGGCTCAGTGCTTCTACTCTAAAGACCTCTATTTTATGGACATGTAGGGTTTTTTTTAATCTTGTTTTATGAGCATGGATATTTTGCCTGTCTGTTACATACTTACACCCATGTGTGTGATGCCCCAGAGGGCCAGAAGAGGGTGTCAGATCTTGTAGAGCTGCAGTTACAGAAGGCTCTTAGCAGCCTTGTGGGTGTTGGAAACCCAATTCAGATCCTTTGAAAGAGCAAGCAGTGAATGCTCTTAACTGCTGAGCCATCTTAAGTCCCAGGTAAGTAGGTTTTCAGGAGAATATAGAATGTTTTGTTTACTGTCACATTTAGGAAATGCACTTATAAGTTTGGGAGATTTTTAATACTATAAGTGATTCATTTATAAATGTGATGAACATGTTACTAAACTTGTTAGCAATTCTTTGTCACTGGTCATGGTTTCCTGGTTAGTTATACTCAGTTTCTGAGCCTAGTAGTCCAGCTACTGACTCAAATCAAACTATTCATTTAAAAATTTAATAGAGAGGCTGGTAGTTAACCCATGTACTGCTCTTTCAGAGAACCAGAATTCTGTTCTCAGCATCTGTGTGAAATAGCCCACAGCTTTCTAACTCCAGTTTCAAAAGATGTGATGCACTCACTCTGCCCTGTGGGAAGCTGCATTCATTTGCTTATACTCCCGTACATACACATGCTTACACATAACTAAAAATAAAAATGAATCATTTAAAACCCTTAACCTGATGTGGTTAATCACAATGGCATGTATGTTCATAATCCCAGCGCTTGGGAGGCTGAGAAAGGAGGATCATTCATTCAAGATGTGCCTGGGGCACATAGCGAGACTATGTTTCAGAAATTCCCAAAGTAAAATATTAAATAAATCACAATGTGTTCCTGAAGCTTCTGTTGCTTTTTTTTTTTTTTATACATTTTTGTTAAGAACATGGAAACAAACATGTTGGTGAGATGCTGTACTGGGTAAAGGTACTTGCTGCCAAGCCTAATGACCAAGGTATGGGTAAGAAGCAGAGAATCAATTTCTCTTTAAAGTTGATCTCTGACCTCCACACAAATACACATACATACATGCACAATAAATAAGTAGAATACATTTAATAGAATGGAGGCTTAACAAAAAAGAGAAAAATGGAAACTAGGAAAAACATACTTTATTGCCATATCAGTAAAATGGTGTAATTGAAACGTAAAATTCTGATTTAGGAATATTTCTTTCACTCCTCACAGATTTACTTAATTTTGTCCAGTTACATTTCCTCACTAAATTGTGCATGTTTTGTTACATAAACTTAAAGCTAAAATGTCACTGACTTGATCAGTTCTGTTATCATAACATGAAATTCACCTTTATCCCATAGAGAGTAGTGTTTAGATTTATATACATTTTAGCACCCACAATGTAAAAGTTTTTCCTTTTAGTTTTATTATTTTTTTTTTGAGATAAAATTACTTTGTGTAAGAACTCTAGCTGTTCTGCAACTTGTTTGTAGACCAGGCTGGTCTTGAACTCACAGAGATCTGCCTGCCTCTGCTGTGAGTAAAGGTGTGTGCCGCCACTGTATGGCTCTCTTTGGTTTTTAAAGAAAAAATGACTGTACTTTCTACGTTTGCAGTCAATATGGCACTCGTGGGTGTCAGTTCTCTTTCTACCATGTGGGTCCTAGCAGATCAACTCCAGTTATGTCTGACTTGATGGCAAGTGTCTATACCTGCTTAGGCATTTCACACAGCTCCCTATTGACTATTTTTTTTTTTTTGAGAGTCATTTGTAGTCCAGAGGTTGACCTCAAAGTTGATTATTTAGCTGAGAGTGGCCTTGAACTTATCTTCCTGCTTTCAGGAAGTGAAGGGTGTGCATTCCTGATAATTGATTTTTTATATTCAACATTTCCCTCCAGTTTTCTAGTTTCATTAGTCATAAATTATCACATTCTCATATTGAGTGAAAATGCTAAAGTGTTTTTTGTTTTAAATGTATTTCTTTTTTAATGGGCAGCTTTATTCATTTAGGTTCCTCTGCTTATAAGTCTGAGATCATTTGCCAGACTATTTCCAGTACCTTAGTTTTATCAGAGTTGTTCAGTTGTTGCCAGAGATTTGCAAATGATTCATTCATATCTTGAGAATCACATAATGATTTCATTGTTGCTCACAGGTTTAATATTTTAAAAGCAGTTTGAATGTTAGTTTTTTGTTTACAAAATATCTTGCATAAAGATAACTCCTTAAAATGATTTTTCTTCTTTTTACCCATTAAAATTTTAACCCATACTAAGATAATTTTTTAGTATTGTGTGTCCTAGAAAAAGCAAAGGAACAGAGACCATTAACTTATGTTTGTGTTTAAAAGAGAAGAGAAAGGACTATGGTAGTAAGTTATCTTATAAGAAAAATGCCAAGAAGGAAATTCAACTGCTCAGTAGAGAGCTGAAAGCCAGAGCTATTGAATGAATAAGCAAGGATTATAAGGGAAAGTTTGGTGAAAAGAACCTTGATGTAGCCGGGCAATGGTGGCGCAGGCCTTTAATCCCAGCACTCGGGAGGCAGAGGCAGGCGGGTCTCTGTGAATTCGATACCAGCCTGGTCTACAGAGCTAGTTCCAGGACAGGCTCCAAAGCCACAGAGAAACCCTGTCTCGAAAAACCAAAAAGAAAAAAAAAAAAGAACCTTGATGTATTAAATGTGTTTTAGTGTCAGTCATATGACTTCATAAAAATGTTAATTTATATTCAGAGGTGAATAATTGAGCTAATTATTTGATTGATTATACATAAAATTTATTTTAGGACATCGGAGTTATAAGCTGGATGTTGTTGGTACATGCTTTTTATCCTAGTATTTAGGAGGCAAAGGCAGGTGAGTCTCTGAGTTCAAGGCCAGCCTGGTCTACAGAGCCAGTTCCAGGACAACCAGGGCTACATAGAGAAACCCTGTCTTGAAAAACAAAGTTATGAAGTAGTAATTGTTTATGCTTCATAGCCTATAAAAAGAGAGTGGCATTGTAAAAGATAAAGTCTTGGAGCTGGAGGGATGGGTCAGAGCTTAAGAGCACTGGCTGTTGAGGTCCTGAGTTCAGTTCCCAGCAACCACATGGTGGCTCACAATCATCCATAATGGTGCCCTCTTCTGACATGCAGACATACACACAGGTGGAACACTGTGTATATAATAAATCAATAAAATTAAAAGAATAAAAAGAGGTAGTACCTTGATCTTTGGGAATATCAGTACTCACAAAAAGTTAATAAATTTCTTTGAGTATGGATATGGTTAATATTTATTGCAGAACTAGCAAGTTGTCTCCGTTCAAATTAGGTAGTAATGTCCACTGGCAGTGCTCTTTTTTTTTTTTTTTTTTAAAAGACAGAGTCTCACTATGTAGCCCCTCAAGGACCAGATTGGCCTTGAACCCAGATCATCTGCCTGCTTCTACTGCATCCGTCCCCGGTACTGGAGTTAAAAATGTGTGCCACTACACTCTTCTTATGGGAGATAGATATATATTAATAAGAGAAATGAAGTCTTGAGGGATGGGTAGGATTGAAATAAGATAGGGTTGTTTATTTGTGCAACATTTGTTGTATACATGCTCTGTACCAGGCATTTTACTAGGAATTTTTTTTTTGAAGGATGTAATTCAGTTGGTAGTATGCCTGCTTAGCATGCAGGAAGCCTCAAGTTTCATCTCCAGTACCACATAAATCAGGCCTAGTGACACATCCCTGTAATCTTTGGGAAGTTGAGTCAGGAGTATCAGAAGTTCAAGTACATCTTTGGCTACGTAGGGAATTTGAGGCCAGTCTGTGATATATGAGACCCTATTTTAAAATAAAAGATACTAAGATACAGTCTTAGTGTGGCTAGTATAGTGGGGGGACAGTTTAAATAAATACTGCTGTTAGAATGACAAAGGGATCTAACAGTAATCTAAAGTTAAAGGAAAAGCATCACTAAGTGTAATGTTTAGAGGTACTCCTTGAAAGGTGAGTGGGAATGGAATAGAGAAAACAGAAAAGTATAGAGTTTTTTTTTTTTTTAAAGCATGGTAGTAATATGTAAGGTGTTTAGCAAGGAATGGCGGATAAAGTTGGAAAAGAACTTTTGTGGTTTTTTTTTTTTTTTTTTTTTTCGAGATAGGTTTCTCTGTAGCTTTGGAGCCTATCCTGGAACTAGCTCTTGTAGACCAGGCTGGCCTTGAACTAACAGAGATCCACCTGCCTTTGCCTCTCAAATGCTGGGACCTTTGTGTTTCAAGTTGAAAAACTGAAATGAAATTTAAGATTGTAATAGGAGGCAAACCTCTGGATGATTAAGGATGCAGGCTGTAGTTAGAATTAGACTTCCTGGTGTTGAAAACTACCTCTACCACTGAATAACCTCATGTAGACACGTTCTTAACATTCAAGGTCTAAGTTTTCTCATCAGAACTAAAGCTAATATGGTCTTAGTACAGAGTTTCTGGCATACTAATGAAGATAGTATGTGTATAGTATGTCCCATAGTACCTGGCCTGACATGTGGCCAGTACTGAATCAATGGTAGCCATCATTGTTACTGTTTTTTGAAGATTTTAAAGTAGAATAGTAATGTTATTGTTTTGAAAGCTAACTGATAAGATTGTGTGGAGCAAATTATTAAAGGAGGCAGAAGCTTTAATTAGTTTTACTTTTGTTAGTAGAGTAGTACAAGAAATGGATGACCAAAGCATCAATTAAAGGGAAAAAAAAAACCAGGTCTGATTATGCTTAATAGTAGTAGGAGGTAGATAGATACTGGATAGATGATGGAGAATGGGAATGAATCAGATAAACAACACTAAGGGATAATAAGACTAAATTTTGCTACCGAGAAACCCTGTCTTGAAAAACAAAAACAAACAACAACAACAACAAAAAGACTGCATTTGCTTTATGGATTGAACAGTTACAGTTGGAAGTACAGACTGCAGTTATTTGTTAAAGACTGATAATGGTCACATTGAGAAAGACCCTGATTCAGGTTATTCAGTAAAGTGCCTGTGGTACAATCATGAGGACTTGTGTTCAGATCCTCAGTACCCACCTTAAAGCCAGGGCCTCATGGGGAGGCAGAGACCATTGGTTAGTTAGTCTAGCAGCACCAGGAGACTCCAGATTTAGTGAGAGACCATGATTCAGAATATAAGGTGGGGGGTGGTGAAATGATTCAGGAAGTAAAGCATTTCGGTGTAAGCCTGATAACCCAGGTTTGAGTATAGTATTCATGGTGGTAGAGAGACCTTCCAAACATATGGTTTATGCCTTTAATCCCAGCACATGGGAGGCAGAGACAGGAGGGCTCTTAAATTCTGCCTCAACCTGAACTAAATTGGAAAAAACTATCTCAAAGAAAACTAAAACAAAAATAAAACTACATAAAATTTTGAGCTAGGTAATTTGGCTGTGCTTTGTTCTATTGAGAATGAATAGTAGAATTGAAGTTTTCAAGTAGAACTTAGATAAGAAATTGAGTGTATATTGACACATTTCAGGAAATTCAGCAATGAAGATGTAAGAAAATTGAAAGATTTGAATAATCATAAAGACTTGGAGTCATGTTGGAACAGTGGCTCGATGATTAAGAGCCATTGTCCTGCAAAGATCCTGAGTTCAATTCTCTGTACCCACATCCAGTGGCTTAACAACCACCTGTCACTCCAGTTCTGGTGGTTCTCATGCCCTTTTCTGGCCTCCATGGATATCCCCACACATGTGGACTCAGGTCCACACTTATAAAATAAAAATATGACTAGAGAGATGGTTCGGTGGTTAAGAACACTTGTTACTTCCTACTTTTGCAGAAGACTGGTTTAGTTCTTAGCACCCACCTAGTGGTTAACATCCATCCAGGATTCAAGTTCCAGGGAATATAACATTCTTTTCTGATCTTCATGGGTACCAGGCATGCACACGTACATACATGCAGATAAGCACTCATAAATCTAAAATAATTAAAATATACAAAAATAATGAATCTTTTAAAAAATCTAAAATTCCTAAAGGGGGAAATCTCCACAAAAATTTAAATCTAAATGATGGGCAGTAGTGATACCATGACAAAAACAACAAAGAAGGAAACAACATTTGATGAAGGGATACTTAAATAACAACCACAGTTAACTCATCCCAGGGATGCTTTGCAAATTTGAAAATAATGCTATTGTATGAATGAATCTTTCCTTAGGTCATGTGACTACTCCATAGTTCTACATCAGACTGATGAAGAGCCTTGGTTTGGTTTGGCTTTTGTGGTGGAATCTCTCAGAGCTCAGGCTGGCCTTCAATTCTTATTCCTCCTGCCTTCACCTCCTAAGTGCTAGTGTAACAGTTATGCACCAGTGTTCCTGCCTGAGGAGCCTTTTGATGATCCCTTAGGTCAAATGATTTTGGCATTATGTTGATATAAAAACAGATGATCCTACAGCATCATTTTGACCTAGTTTGAGCTATGGCTCTGCACCTTGAGAAGCTACTTAACATCTCTGAGTCCATTGATGAAATGAAGATGAATTCTATCTGATCACACAAGCTGTCTCTGAAAATCATGTGAGACTGTGTATTGGAAAACATTTTATAGACTAAATGATAAATTGGCACTGCTACATAAATTGGTCTTAAGATACATGGGTATATTAGAAACTACCACATACTAATAGTTGAATAAGCTGTGTATATTGTGGATCATTTGATATATAGAGATAAATGACATAGCCCTATTACTTTCAAGATAGGCATTTAACGATGCAAGTTGTAATAAAAGTATTTGCCATGTCCTGTGTTATCTGACCCCAAAAATAAAAGGTACTGTTAATGTAGGCTGAGAGTATCATAAAAGTTTCCAAGAATGAAACACTAAATGAGATTTAAAGACAAGGAATAACAGAACGAGGTGGTTCTTGCATAAAACATCCTATTGTACCTGGGTGTGAGAAGCTAAGGTGGAAGATTGTGGAAGTTAAGATCAGCGTGGGCATAGTGAATTCCAGATGAGTCTGAGCTAGTGTGAGACCTTGTCTCAATTCCTCCAACATAAGTTGAGATTATATACCCAAAACGACATGCAAAGTAAATCAATCGTTGGTCTGTCTGTCTATTGGAACAGATTGTCACTGTGTAGCTTGGCTGGCTTGTACCTTGCTGCTCAAACTCAGAGACATACCTACCCCTGTCTCCTGAGCACTGTTCTCCACACTACCATGCCTGACTAAAATAGTTTTAAATTAATGTAATTTAAGAAATAAAAGCAAGTTAATGTCTGAAACAGAATATTTCAGAATATAAGGTAGTGGTAAAAGATGAGGGTAAAATATAGGTAGGTATTTCGTCATGAAGGACCTCTATATTATGATAAAGTAATTTGAATTTTAGAGATGGATAGAAATCAGCAGAGTGGTTAAGAGCACTTGCTGCTCTTACAGAGGACCTGTATTTAGTTCCCGCACTCACATGGTGGTTCACAGCCATTCATAACTCCAGTTCCAGGTGATCAGATACCCTCTTCTGACTTCTTAGAACACCAGACATGCATATGGTACATATACATACATATATGCAGATAGAATACTCAAACACAAAATAATTTCGGTTTTATATAGTGAAGCCAATCTGAAATGGAATATTGATGCTTGGATTTTTAAAAATAGTACTCTGTATGTTTAGGCAAGTGGCTCAATTAGTAGAATGCTTGAGGACCTGAATTCCTTCCCCAGAACCCAGTGGGCAGTAAAATAAGTTAAATTACATAGATAAACATTTGGCTTTAGTTTTATCTACATCCCTAAAAGATCATATTCAAGTTGTTTAGAAAACATTGTTTTTATGTTTGTATTAAGAACATGCAAGATGAACTTGCAAAGGTAAAGGTAAAGACACTTACTGCCCCACCCTGGCAGTCTGAGTTTGATTCTGGATCCCATGTATAGATGGAAGTGAAAAACCAACCTACAAATTAAATTTGTCTTCCAACCTCCACACATTTTGTGGCATATTCACTCAATACATCATGCAGACCAGTGGTTCTCAACCTTCCTAATGCTGTGACGCTTTAATACAGTTCCTCATGTTGTAGTGACCCCAACCATAAAATTACTTTTCTTGCTACTTCATTACTGTACGTTTGCTACTTTTATGAATCATAATGAAAAAAAATTGTTTTCCCGATGGTTGTAGGTGACCCTAGTGAAAGAGTCATTTGACCCCAAAGTCTCGACCCTCAGGTTGAAAACTGCAGATGTAGACACATACACACTATAATACTTGTTTTAAAAATGGCATGGAAGATTGTCTTATGTTTGCACTTTATTTCTATTCAGGTTTATGTAGTAATTATATTTTATAATATGAGTTCTGACTGAATGTATTGTGGTAAAGAAATTTTTTTTTAAATATTTATTTATTTATTTGTTATGTATACAATATTCTATCTGTGTGTATGCCTGCGGGCCAGAAGAGGGCACCAGACCTTATTACAGATGGCTGTGAGCCACCACGTGGTTGCTGGGAATTGAACTCAGGACCTTTGGAAAAGCAGGCAATGCTCTTAACCGCTGAGCCATCTCTCCAGCCCAAGAAAATTTTTTTTAAGAAAATCTTTAGTTATCTTGAATTTTTTTTCAAATCAATTCTCTTACTATTTTCAACAAAGAACATGTTCTTACATATAGTTTATTATTACCCGCCCTCACCACCACTACCATTAGGGGTTGAATCTAAGGCCTTACTTGTGAGACAAGCACTCTACCATGAGCCCAGGTCTTACAGAATTTAGCTAAGTAGCTTCCTTCATTTATACTTGTTTGTCTGCTTACTTATTTAATTTTGAGACAAGTTCTCAGTAGCCTAGGCTGTCCTCAGATTTTATAGACCTAAAGAACTATAAAAGCTGGGTTTGGAGGAACACCTGTAATCCCAGCACTCAGGAGGTAGAGGCAGGTGGATCTCTCTGAGTTCATGACCAGCCTGGTCTACATAGTGAATTCCAGGAGAGCCAGGACTATATAGTGAGACCCTTAAAAAAAAAAAGGTGTGCGTGTTTGTGTATGTATGTATGTGTGTGTGTGTAGGACCTGGGTTTCATCTCAAAACCAAATAGTGTTATTTGATCATTCTTTAAGAAAAATTTTGATTAAATTAACATCTATTAAATAAAGAAAACCTCTTTGAATATTTATGAAATTTATTTTCAGTTTTATTTATCTAAATCCAATTAGTTTCTGTGTTAATATATTGTTACTTATTTTGTGTTCATTTAAAAATATGCAGCTGTCCCTTTTCCCCCAACTCATCGATTGACATCTGAAGAAGTATTTGATATGGATGGGATACCCAGGGTTGATGTTCTGAAGAACCACCTGGTTAAAGAAGGTCGGGTAGATGAAGAAATTGCACTTAGAATTATCAATGAGGGTGCTGCCATACTGCGGCGGGAGAAAACCATGATAGAAGTAGAAGCTCCAATTACAGGTAAACTTACTTGTGTTTTGGATGTTATTAAACCAGTATTTAGTTGATTGGAGATAAAGCTATTTCCTTTTCAATCACATTATATACTGATTGATATTAAATGGACATTGTCTTGATTTTATGGGTCTGTATTTTAAGTTTTTGTTTTTAATAAGCATACATGAGGCTAGTCTAATATGCTTTTATGAAGGTTTCATCAGTTATATTGGCCATACTTCAGTTTGATTCAGTATTTACTATGCTCTTAATTACTAGTGGCAAATACCTTTATAATAATCAGAATTTTTATGTGATCATTTTAAGGTCATTGAAAAGTACTAAGTTGAAATGGGAGTTTTATTACTAGCAATATAATCTTGTCATCCTGTGAAGTGCTTACTTAGCTTCTAAAAAAGGAGCCTTATAAATTTACATGAAAAATTCATTACTGACATATCTTGTTACTTTTGTTACATCTTGTTTTAGATATTGAGCACATGAGCACTTGGTTAAATATCATCTCTATGATGACTCTTTCTTGGGCCACTCTTCAGATTATTTCTTGATAGCAATTATAATATCTCATGTTACAGCAGTTAGAGTTTAAATAATATTTGTTAATTCAGAGGCTTTTCTTCATATCTAATAATCTTCTTGTTTCAGTGTGTGGTGACATCCATGGCCAATTTTTTGATCTGATGAAACTTTTTGAAGTAGGAGGATCACCTGCTAATACACGATACCTTTTTCTTGGTGATTATGTGGACAGAGGTTATTTTAGTATAGAGGTAATAATTATATACTATCATTTGATTTGCTATTGTTAATATAGATTTTCTGTTAATTCCTAGTACAATAAGTTCCTAAAAATACTTGTATTGGGTTCTTTTTAATACCTCTGTATATTCTGAAATTTGTAGGAAAAGCTATTATTTATTCCTTTTTCAGACTATTCAATTAGTTTTCTTTGTATTGTTTCTTATAATTACTGTTTTTTTCCTCAGTGGAAATGATAAGCAGACTGAGGTCTTTATTGTCTTGTTATCTCATGGCTTATGAGCTAATGATAGTCATTTCTTTACCTCTCTTGCCACTAAGGGCATTAAACCATGAAATTCTTAAAGTGAAGCATTCATTATATAATGCTGTAGATCTATTTCATCATGATGCTCTTAAGACTCAAGAATATCCAAAACAATTTTTTAAACTTTTAAGAGGCATTAAAATGACCTATTGTTCGTCACTTAATTCAGTGATTCTTTTTGCTCCTTTTCATTTTGAATGTATAAAGTATGGAAAATACAGATGTAGTTTCTAACATATATATCTCTTTATTTAAATGAATATGGAACCATATTAAAACATTTCTTTACATAATCTGTATACTGTGACATTTTACATATTGGTAAATACAAACCTACAGAATCATTTTCCATTGAATAAACAAACTTTAGCTTCTTGTTAGACACTTAAAATTACCATTTTCTTTTATGAAATTAGTCTTTTCATTACAAGTGATGTCTTATTGGAACATTGTAATCCTATATTTCTGTGTATTTACCCTATTATTTCTATAGGGCAGATTTGTAGGTAGACTTGCGACTTGCTTAGTGAAAGCTCTGTCAGTATATAATTTATATTACACGTTTAATATATTCCAACCAGGTTTAAGCATTAACAGATACTGGTTAATTTAGTCCTCAGAACATTGTTATGAGGTAAGTACTGTTATTTATCCATTCATTAGATGAGGAACCTAACGTTTGAAGTTAAATTAAGTTGGCCAAAGTTATATAGTTAGTAAGTGGCTCAATCAAGCAGTCTGAATCTAAGATTGTGCTATTGTGCTTTTCATCACCTGTCTTAATAGGTACTGAGGCCTTTTTTTTTTTAAGGATTTATATATTATGCCTACAGTGTTCTGCCTGCATATTTGCCTGTGGGCCAGAAGAGGGCACCAGATCTTATTAGATAGTTTTGAGCCACCATGTGGTTGCTGGGACTTGAACTTAGGACCTCTGGAAGAGCAGCCACTGCTGCTCTTAACTTCTGAGCCATCTCTCCAGCCCTACTGAGGCCTTCTTACCTGGCAAATTTCCATTCTACTTAGTGTTGTGTATATCCACTTTTAAGGTGTTTTTAGTATATTGTACTTCTCAATAAGGACTTTATGACTGTGTTCATTCCATTCCTTAGGAATTTTATTATCCTAGGATTTTCTTCCCATTCATATTTTCATTATCAAACTCTTTAATCTTTGCTGAATTACCTCGAGGCCTTAAGAAAAATTCGAAAATGGTCTTGCCTAACAAAGAACTTAGTATAATTGATAAAATCAGTGAAGTAAAACTTAGTTGTTACTGAGCATGTTGGTGTATATGTACTCATTTAAGACTATTTTGTAGTTTAGTTAGTTAATAATACTGTTACAGAAAAGAAAAAGAATCAAAACCAAGAACAGTTAGTTTTAGTAGATGTTTCTTTGGTTTTACCTTTCCTTTCCCCCAAGAAAATGAGGGTCTAAAAAGTTATGCACTTCAGTGTACTTGGTTAAAATAATTTTTTTCTTTTTTTCTTTTTTTCCCGTTTTCATCCTCCTCCCCACCCCTAAGGGTTCCTCTGTGTAACAGCTTTGGCTGTCCAGAAACTCACTCTGTCTGGATAGATCCTCCAGCATCTGTCTCCCAAGTGCTGGGATTAAAGGCATGAGCCACCACACTCAGTTCTGACTTTTCTTTTTTTTTTTTTCTTTTATTTGGTTTTTCGAGACAGGGTTTCTCTGTAGCTTTGGAGCCTGTGCTGGAACTAGCTCTTGTAGACCAGGCTGGCCTCAAACTCACAGAGATCCCCCTGCCTCTGCCTCCTGAGTGTTGGGATTAATAAAGGCGTGCACCACTACCACCCAGCTCTAACTTTTCTTTTTGTATGATTGTATAAGCCCTATTTGTTTTTACTTGAAATGGCCCTTTCTTCTTAAAACAATACATAAAATGTTAGTTTTTTATGTTAAATCTAGAGAAATGTGTGTATTCAAAATGCTGTTTGTTTCAATGTTTTTGTTATAAAAATTGCATTTTCTTTGAATTAAATTTTAGTGGTTTTCAGATTTCCTAATGCTGCCGCCCTTTAATACAGTTCCTCATGTTGTGGTGACGCCCAGCCATAAAATTATTTTTGTTGCTATTTCATAACTGTAATTTGCTACTGTTATGAATTGTAGTGTAAATATCTGTGTTTTATGATAGTGTTAGGCTGCTCCTGTGAAAGGGCCGGTCGACTCCAAAGGGGTCAAGACCCACAGGTTGAGAACCACTGGATTAGCTAGCTAATAAACACCTGCATTGTGTAAGGAAGTGTTTGCAAACAACAAAGCAAATATAGAACTTGGCCCCTTGTTAGGCAATGTGGCATAATGCTTAAGATGAAAGGATCAAAACCTGTATTTTTTCAGAGCTGTGTGATTTGTGGACAAGTTACTTAGCTTACTGTTTTAGTTTCCTTATATGTAAAATAGAGGTAATATGATAATTGCTTTTTGGCCTTTTGGCTAAGATAAAGTGAAGATCATATATCATATTGTTTGAGAAATAAAAGAAACAATTTTTGTTTGAGAAGAATTGTCAAGCACTCCAGTGCTCAGCATATTGGTAAATACTCTTCTGTTAGCTTTTTTTGTTTTAGTGTTTTGTTTTTTTTTAATTATTAAGGAGGAAGCCATTTTGCTAAGTTACATTAAATAATCTATAAATCTTAAGTAGATTGATTTATTCAACAAGTATTCTTTGGTCTTCTATTTGCTGGATACTTTTCTAGGAGAGTCAGAAGCAGTAATACAAAGTCTAATTTCATAAAGCTTGTTATTATTATGGATTAAATGGCAGTAATAAAGAGTAACAGAATTTATAAGGTTAATATAGTTAAAAGAAGCAAAGATCAACATAGTTAAATAAAATTTAAGAAAAATTCACTGGAAACATTTTCTTTTGCAGTGTGTCTTATATTTATGGGTCTTGAAGATTCTATACCCAAGCACATTATTCCTTCTGAGAGGCAACCATGAATGCAGACACCTTACTGAATATTTTACCTTTAAGCAGGAATGTGAGTACTTTCAGGGAAAATATTTTCAGTGGTTCTTTGGGGATGACATAGATAGTAAGAGATATGAAGACTTTACAGTATAACACATAAGAACAGATTCCATGTACATTTTTGAGAAAAAATGTTAAGTATTTTCAAGTTTTATTTCCTGTTAACATTTTTATGGATGTACCTAAGAATAGTTTGGATTTTTTTCATATATTTTTGAACGTCTTAAAAGTGGTGTGATAACTTTATGTATTTATAAAGCTATATGTATTTAACAAAGACCAAGAGAGGTGGTGGTATTGTTTCATGACAGCTTTTTATCAAAAGATTTATTTTTATTTTATGTGTTTGAGTGTTTTTTCTGCATGCACGTATGTATGTACCACATGTATGCCTGGACGTCAGAAGATCCCGTGGAACCTGAGTTACAGATGGTTATGAATTGCTATGTAGGTGCTTGGAATCTAACTCTGGTCCTCTGCAAGAACAACCAGTGCTCTAAATCTCTGAGCCATATCTCCAGGCCTCCTTTGCAGACTTCTATGTCTCAATTTTAAGGCATCCTGAAAAACATATATTTATCTTGTCACCATTATAGACCATTTCAAACATAGTTAATGAACTCAGATTACTATTTCTTAAAATTCATTTTTACTGCTTTAAATTTTGTGTATGTCTTTGGGTATGTATGTGTACATATGTGGAGTACTCCTGGAGGCCAGAAGCATCATATCTCTCTGAAGCTGGAGTTAGAGATGCCTGTGAGTTGCTTGGTATGCATGCTGGGAATTGAACTCAGGTCCTTTGGAAGAACAAGTGCACTTAGCCATTGAGCCACTTCTCCATACCTGAATTGAAATTCTTAACCTACAGTATTTATCCTTTTTCTTCCTAATAAAGCAATAATAACCTATCCACCACTAGATGATATAGAGCAGTGTTGACTTTTTTTTCATACTTTAAACTTGCATGTGGTGATATTTTGTTTGTGCTTTAACAAATAAAGCTTGCCTGAGAATCAAGAGTGTGGAGTGAGCCACTAGTTAGCCATAGAGGCCAGGCCACACATCTTCAGTCTCAGAATTCGGGAGGCAGATGGTTCTCTGTGAGTTAAAGGCAACCCTGGGCGATACTACATTGATCCAGTCGCAAAGTGACACAGCCAGGAGGTGGGGGGCTCACATCTTTAATCCCAGTATTTGGGAGTCACCCACACCTTTAATCCACTAGGGAGGTGGAGACAGGAAAGGGATGTGGCTGAGCTAAGAGAGGAATATAAGGAGAGGAGACACAAGTGCAAGGCATTCAGTCTAAGGACTTGAAGAGGCAGGATGATTTTGTAGAGGTAGGAACTAATGGCTTGATGGCTCTGCTTTTCTGATCTTTCAGCTTTCAGCCCCTAATATCTGACTCCAGGTTTCTGTTATTAAGACTAATTATAAATTGCAATATGTTGAGCTTGTTTAATTAATATCTGCAACCATATTAAGTCTTCAAATTAAGTTCTGAAAATAGGAGTTTTATTCCATGATGTTAGAGGGACCCCTTGTACATACACAAATGTATATATTGCATAAGTCTCATAAAAATATATAGTATTTACTTATAACTTGTGTATATTCTCTCATAGACTATCTTTAATACCTGCTATGGTGTAAATGCTGTGAAAATAACTGAAGTTATTGTATTGTTTAGGAAATACTTAAAAGGGAACAGATAAGTCTATGTGTTGATTGTGAAGGAATTTTTTTTCTAAATAATTTTTGATCAGAGGTTGGCTTAGTCAACAGATAAAGAACCCACTAATACAGAGAACTGATTGTAATTTTAAAACTGCCTGGGCATGACAGCACATGTGTTTCATCTTAGCCCTTAGAAGGCAGGGGTAGGCGGATCTCTCTGTGTTTGAGGCCAGTCTGGTCTACATAGCAACTTCCAGGGCTGCATATTTGAGACCCTGTCTTTAAAAAAAGTAAAAAGTAGAGACATGTAGACAAAGAAGAAACAGCATAGAATACAGCCGTCTAACTTCAAGAATGAGGAGTCAAAAACATAAGATGAAATATAGAAAATACGTGTTGGTTTAAGAGTTCAAATTAAAATTTTTATTAAACCACATTGCTAAACAGTTGACTTATCAGTTAAGATTCACTGGGTGCTTAATGTATAGGAATTTTCTATTTTTAGATTTATTTGTAATTATGTATATGTGCATGTGTCTCTCTGGGAGTTGGTGAGTGTCAGTGCCTGTGAAGACCAGAGATTTGGAAAGGCATGGAGCAATTTCAGATAGTTGTGAGCCACCTGATGTGTATGCTAAGACTCAGACTCCAGTGCTTTGGAAGAGCAAGAAGTTCTCTGAGTTGCTGAGCCATATCCTTAGCCCCAGAAGTTTTCTTATGTTTGGTTGTTAACTAAAGATTAAGGTTTAATAATCCTCCCTACCCCCATGCATGTGCATATTTTATATTTTTGGTTGTGAGCCTAGCCTTCTATAGTGGCTGAGCCGTCTCTCCAGACTGCATGTGCATATTTTCCCACATTTTGACCCAGGCAGGGTGTCTCAGCTAGGACACCCTGTGGTTAAGATAGACTGGTGTCAGTCCAGGGTGGGGATGAGGCTGGCCGGGTGGCAGCAGCGCAAGCCTTTGCCTTTATTCCCAGCACTTGGGAAGCAGAGGCAGGTGGATCTCTGACTTCAAGGCCAGCCTGGTCTACAAGAGCAGTTCCAGGACAGACTCCAAAGCTACAGAGAAACCCCGTCTTGAAGAACCAGAAAGAGAAAAAAAAAGATAGACTTCTGTCTTGAAGTTAGAAGTAAATAAATAAGGGGGGGGGGGGGAGAACTAGGGTCTTTTTTTTTTTTTTAGATGACTATCAAATATCCATTTAAAAAGTCACTTAAAACATTTAGAAATTTAAAAGCGTATTGGACTCAGGAATGTGCATATTTCCTTAAAAATAAATGATGATTTGATAGGATTTTTTTCTTTCATGTATTTCTGATTAGCTTCCTGCTTTATTGCTTGTTTTAAGCCTTTATTTAGATAAGAGGAACCTGGTACTCCTCCAATTTTTTAAGTGGGTGAACTTTGAATTTCATTGTGATGATGTGATTTTGTTGTAATAATAATTTTAGGGTTGCTTAGTATTAGAATTAAGATAGTGTTAAAACTTTAATCCCAAAGTACAGTTTTATTTATTTGTTTATTTATTTTTTTAAGTGTATTGGTGTTTTGCCATGGGTGTAGAGTCCCCTGAACCTGGAGTTACATTCAGACAGTTGTAAGCTGCCATGTGGGTGCTGGGAATTGAACCCAGGTCCTCTGGAAGAGCAGTCAGTGCACTGAGCCATCTCTCAGCCCCTTTAATTTTTTTTAATTAGTTGTATGGAAGTTCAAAATTGAACTGTTTTTAGAGATTTTATTTATTTATTTATTTATTTGATTTTCGAGACAGGGTTTCTCCATAGCTTTTGATTCCTGTCCTGGAACTAGCTCTTGTAGACCAGGCTGGCCTCGAACTCACAGAGATCTGCCTGCCTCTGCCTCCCGAGTGCTGAGATTAAAGGCGTGCGCCACCACCACCCGGCTATTTACTTATTTTTAAATAATATTTTAGGACCATCAACTACATATCCAAAATAAATTTAGAGAGAACACATATTTATCTTTGTGAGACTGATAACTTTGCATATTTCTGTTGAATCTTAGGATGGAAGAGGCTTTAAAAAAATCTTTGTACTGTAAACTTCATTCTTCGTGGTGTTATATTTCTGTGAATCTTAACAATTGTATAGTATTGGTCACCACTGTATTCATGGTACAGAAGTTACTTTGTGCCGTAAATTCATTTTTGCTGATTTTTGTTGTTGTTGTTGTGCTTTTTTTTTACCCAGTCTCAACTTCTGACTCCATGTAGGTATTTTCTGTGTTATAGTTTCCCTACGTTGGTTTTAGTAGTCAGTTTAGGACATTTCCCTTTAATAGTTGAAAGTAGCTATTTCAAACTCACTAAAAAAGAAAAACTATATTATGAAGAGAATAAGAAATAAAAATCCAGTATTGGTGTATATTTTAAGAATAATTGGGCTTGTGAGATGCTTCAGTAGATAAAGGCACTTGAGACCAAACCTGATAATCTGAGTTCCATCACCAAAACCCATGTTATGGAAGGAGAGAACTGAATCTTGCAATTGTTGCAATTGTGTGTGTACACACACACATACACACATACATCTAAATAAATGTAAAAACAAATTTAAAATAACTGAAATTTTTCAAATGCTAATATTTTTCTCTTTCTAGGTAAAATTAAGTATTCCGAAAGAGTCTATGAAGCTTGTATGGAAGCTTTTGACAGCTTGCCCCTTGCTGCACTTCTAAACCAACAATTTCTTTGTGTTCATGGTGGACTTTCACCGGAAATACATACACTGGATGATATTAGGAGAGTGAGTATAACCAACCTCTATAGTTGGTTTCTTTTCACAGTATTCTTTTTTTTTATTATTATTATTAGAATTATTTATTATATAGTGTTCTGTCTGTCTGCGTGTCTGCCTGCAGGCCAGAAGAGGGCCCCAAATCTTATTACAGGTGGTTGCTGGAAATTGAACTTAGGACCTCTTGAAAGAGCCATCTCTTCAGCCCCTGTTCACAGTATTTTTGATTTAAAGAGGTTTTTGTTTTTTAAGACAGGGAAATCTCTGTAGATCAGGATGACTTTGAATTCAGAGATCTGCCTGCCTCTGCCTCCCTGAAGCCACCACCCAGATAGAGAGTTTTTAAAGTCTTCAAATTTAGCATTAGATTTATTTTCACTGGTAAAATTAGATATTGATAAAAATTAATGTTGCCGAGCAGTGGTGGCACATGCCTTTAATTCCACTACTGGGGAGGCAGTTGCAGGCAGATATCTGAGTTTGAGGCCAGCCTGGTCTATAGAGTGAGTTCCAGGACAGTCTGTCTTGGGGGGAAAAAATTAATGTACTGATTAATAGACTGATTTCAAAGAAATACCTCTTGATCGTTTAGAACAGTGCAGTGCAGACTGTATTCAAGTTGCTATCCCTTATATACATTCTGTCTTCACTTGGTGAGTTATTTCTTCTTTGTGTCTTTTATTCACAGTTAGATAGATTTAAAGAGCCACCTGCATTTGGACCAATGTGTGACTTGTTATGGTCTGATCCTTCTGAAGACTTTGGAAATGAAAAATCACAAGAACATTTTAGTCATAATACTGTTCGAGGATGTTCTTATTTTTATAAGTAAGGAAAAATGTCCAAAACTAATCACATTTTAATTATGTAACATAATTTGTACTTCATACAAAAAGGATGGTTTTACTTAATTTACTCTTTTCCCCCTACAGCTATCCAGCAGTGTGTGAATTTTTGCAAAACAATAATTTGTTATCGATTATTAGAGCTCATGAAGCTCAAGATGCAGGGTAAGAATTCTGTTTCCCTGACCCAAATTTACACTTGAATGCATATCATACTTAGTGATCATGATTGATGCTTTACGATGCATATTAAGCTATTTGTTTTGCAGCTATAGAATGTACAGAAAAAGTCAAACTACAGGGTTCCCTTCATTAATAACAATTTTTTCGGCACCTAATTACTTAGATGTCTACAATAATAAAGGTAAGATGTTGTTGATAAAAAGAAAAATCTGTATAGACAACTTAGCCTTTTAATTTACTTTAAAAAATATTAGGGGGCACTGTTTGAAACTGTCCAAATCTCATAAAAACTAAGATATAAGGGAGGGGAGAGAAAAAGAAGTAAAATTGAAAATGTGCAACCAAGTTGTGTGCAACCTGCTCTGCAACCTGTTGCTCATAAAGCCATTTGTAAATGTGCTCAGAGTTAAGCACAACCACAGATGATTTTCTTAAACCCCCTCGCTTAAATCTTCTCTTATAACTGAATGTTTTCTTGTCTGTATAGAGTTTTTGCTATCACCGTTTTGTTTATTTGCAGTGTCTGCTTGTTTATTATGTTGTTTGTTTTATGTTCATAAGTACATGTTTTCTTTTCTTGTTTTCAAGTTTTCTTTTGTCCCAGTAGTCTTTTATTACTGCCTCAAGATTTTATTTGAGCCTTAAAAAAAATCCCCTATGGTCTGCTTTTAGAAGGCTCCCTCTCTTCCTTTCATTTGCCTTTAGATTTTTTTATACCCTTCTTTACCTCCTTTTCCAGTAGCGTCCATTTTCCTTCCTTTGCTCCTAATTTTATCTGACTATAAAGATTAGATTTCATTTTATTCTTAACATAACTTACTGATTGAGAAGCTTCAGGGTCATAATCTAGTTAAATATGTTCCTGGGACATGGAAGATGAGATGGGGCTTTACATAGTTCATGTCTTCAGAGGAGAGAACTTATAGGCCAGTTTCTATTCTGTCTTGACATGTCTAGAATTCAGTTGACTATTTCGTAGCTTTAGAGTCAGACTAGAGTAGATGTGCCAGGATAAATCAACAGAAGGTTGATGATGTTAAAAGGTGCATTTAGAAAGATAATAAGGTCATTGCTAAATGTGGGTCATGGTTTGAAAGAGAAGAGTTTTTGGTGGCACTAGTTGACATTTAAAAGATTAAACTTTATCTGGAATTAAACAGCATACTAGATCATTTTTATATAGAATATGCTATAGGAATATAGAGATAACTAATGAAATATGGCTTCATTTTTTTAATAAGTAGCATTCCTAAGTTAATCAAGAACAGAATTGATTGCATCTGTCGGCTAGTACCCTCACTATTCAGCTCTGTTTTCTCGTAATGTAAAAGGAGCGCCTAGTCAGTGTTGAGTTGACTGCTGCCTTGGTGTCTGTTCTCATTCAGTTTAGCTTAGGAGGCTAAGGAAATCGGTTTTTATAATTTTCAAAACTGAAACTCAAACCAGTGAGTCTGCTCTGTCAGAATCAAATGTCTCAGTATTTCTGATTCATGCATAATTGATGCTTATGATTTGAGTGTTTATATTAAAGTGGGCATCTTTGTGATCTTTCATTCCCACCCATAAGGCAATTTTCTAGATTTCTTATTTTTCTCTTTTTCTCCTTTAAATTAAAAGTCTGAGATGTTGGTATCAGCCCATAATTTCTGAGGCTACTCTTAAAATATTTTTATTCAACATATGAGTTGGTTAAGGGATAAGACATACCTATTGAATTAATGGTAACCCAAAGCAAGGTTGCTTTTGGTTCTATGTTAACCAGAATTTTAAATGTTGAATTTAACATCTCCATTATTAAAATAAAAGAGAGAGGACAAGCCGGGCGATGGTGGCGCACGCCTTTAATCCCAGCACTCGGGAGGCAGAGGTAGGCGGATCTCTGTGAGTTCGAGACCAGCCTGGTCTAGAGAGCTAGTTCCAGGACAGGCTCCAAAGCCACAGAGAAACCCTGTCTCGAAAAAACAAAAAACAAAAAACAAACAAACAAAAAAAAACAAAAAGAGAGAGGACAATAACCCATCCACTCATAAGATGAACAGTCCTCTGTGGCTGTGTTTCCCCATCATGATGTACATTCTGTCTGAAATCCTAAGCACCAAGCAACTTAATCATGAACTGAAATCTCAAAATTACCCGCCAGAGTAAACCTTCATTTCTTTTTTTTTTTTGTTAGTTTGTTGTTGTTTTTGTTTTTTGTTTTTGTTTTTTAAGACAGATTTTTTTTTAAATTATTTATTTATTATGTATACAATATTCTTCCTGCAAGCCAGAAGAGGGCACCAGACCTCATTACAGATGGTTGTGAGCCACCATGTGGTTGCTGGGAATTGAACTCAGGACCCTTGGAAGAGCAGGCAATGCTCTTAACCACTGAGCCATCTCTCCAGCCCCGTAAACCTTCATTTCTGAGTTGAAAAAAAGATCACACATTTCTAAAATACTTCATGGCTAGAGTTGGCTCACAGCCATAAATAAAATATTTTGTACTTTTTTAATGGTTTCATGTGGAATACATTCTCTGATCTTAAACCTTTGAGATAGAGAGAGTAGACACTTTGGTCCATTTTATAAATGAACAGACTAGTTAAATGATCATCTGTTGCATAGCTAATACATTCTGCACTCTAGCCTTCTAATTCCATGTTCCACAAAGTAAAATAACCAGTACCTGAGATTTAAGTTGATTATGGCTTATAATTGTATTGGGATATTATATTAGGAAGATATCTAAAATTGAGGTCAATATGTATCCCTGGATTATTAGTTACATTGTTTTGCTCTTCTGGTTATTTTAATAGATATTTTTTCCCTAAATGAAGTAAAATGTTTGTTTGATGTAGTTTCACCTGATTTCATGTACTAAGTGAAATAAACACATTTATACATTCATAATTTCTAAATTGGTGGGGTTTTTTTAATTGCCTTGTTGAATTTAGCTGTTCCTATTAGCTTGCTTGCAATTAAAAGAATCTTTTTTAATTCTTGAACTTTGTGAGATTAAAAAAAAACTAGAAAATTGCCCATTGCCATTCTGTGTTTCCCCTAAAAATTGATTTTCACAATTTTGGGTTTATTAAAGTGCATGTTCATCATTGGATTATAAAGTAAAACAAGCATTCTGGAAAGAATTTAAAAATTTCATTAATAATGGGTAAACATTTTATATTTTTATGTATTTTAAGTTGGGCATGGTGTTACATACCTTTAATATTAGCACCCAGGAGGCAGAGGCAAGCTGAACTCTGTGATCTGTGAGTTCAAGGCCAGCCAGGGCTATACAGTGAGATCCTGTCTACAGAAGAAAAGTAATGTGTATTATTGCCAAAAATTGATTTCTGTCTCCTACTACCAAACCCGGATTCTACTTGTCCCTCTATCTTAAACGGATACTATACTTTATGTGTTTGATGCTCTTCAGCCTAAAGACAGTTTGCTATATTGATATTCAACTTATCTTGCAGCTGCTGTACTAAAGTATGAAAATAATGTGATGAATATTCGACAGTTTAATTGTTCTCCACATCCTTACTGGCTGCCCAATTTTATGGATGTCTTCACATGGTCTTTACCATTTGTTGGAGAAAAAGGTATATTTTTGGTTTGGTTTGCTTTGTTTTGTTTTACAAAATAATTATTTCACTACTTTTACATTTACTCTGGTTTTACTATCATAGACACTCACTTGCTAGAGGAAACTGAAGCCTGACTCCACTGTGCCTACAGTTCGACTTGTGTCTGTGGCCATGGATATGACAGCCTCAAAGATATTTTGGTTCAATGTTTACAGCCCCCATGTGAGGATGGGGACTGGGAGAGGATTTATTTTATTTTATTTTATTTTATTTTTTTTATTGCGAAAAGAAGAAAAAAAAAACATAAACAAAAAACAAGTTTCCACCTCCTCCCAGCCTCCCATTTCCCTTCCCCTCCTCCCACCCTTCTCCCCCTCCTCCCACCCTTCTCCTCCTCCCCCCACTCCTCTCCCCCTCCCTCTCCAGTCCACAGAGCAGTCCGGGTTCCCTGCCCTGTGTTAAGTCCTAGGTCCTCCCCCCTCCGTCCATATCTAGGAAGGTGAACATCCAAACTGGCTAGGCTCCCACAAAGCCAGCACATTAAGTAGGATCAAAACCCCCTGCCATTGTCCTTGGTGTCTCATCAGCCCTCCTTGTTCGCCATGTTCAGAGAGTCCGGTTTTATCCCATGCTTTTTCGGTCACAGTCCAGCTGGCCTTGGTGAGCTCCCCGTAGATCAGCTCCACTGTCTCAGTGGGTGGATGCACGCCTCGTGGTCCCGAATTCTTTGCTCATGTTCTCCCTCCTTCTGCTCCTCCTTGGGACCTTGGGAGCTCAGTCCAGTGCTCCTGTGTGGGTCTCTGTCTCTATCTCTATACATCACCAGATGAAGATTCACAATGATGTTTCACTCGGTCTGGGAGAGGATTTATAAATAGCCTGATGTTGTTTTCAGCTGTTGGATTTTCTTTCGTTTTTGTCTTAAGCCTAAATCTTTTATGGAGGGTTAGCTTTCGTTCGGAATGGACACTTCCTTCATATTCTAATACCATTTGTGGAGATTTCACAGCAGTTTATTGGAGAATTTAATAGTCTTCATTTTGTCGATGTTAGTTATTTTATAGTGCATCTGTATTCTAAGAGAAGTAGAGAAACCCAGGTTCTGTCTAACTATGAAATCTATAAATTCTTCTATATCAAAAATATGTATCTATTTTTACTAATGATGCTTTCTCACAGATGTTGAGAAATAGCTATAAGAACTTTTACCTTTGAGAAATAACCGTTAGGCTTTTAAAGAGAAAATAAATGCTCTTTAAGAATTTTTTCCCCTAGTTTTGTAGAATTTGGATTTTGTTGCCGTCTTTTTCATGTTAGTGTTCTTTTTCCTTTCTTTGTTTCTTTTTTCCTTTGTTTTTTAACAAGGCAGCGCATTAGATTTCATATGTGGTAAATTGACAATCTGAGAATAGAGATAGAATTATAAAACATTTTGTTCTATACCCCCTCTGTTTCACACCTCTTCCATGTTACTGAATGTTCCCTTTTTTGTGATAGTCACTACTTTCAAGGCAATTTTTGATTCTAAAATTCAGAATTAATAATGACACTGTGCATGTTAGAATTTTTGCAGATTGCTTTTCCTCTTCTGCATGTACTCAGTAGGTCTGATGTTACGTTTATAGGGAGATAGAGTTACCCAATTTAACATTTGAGAAGAGGACTAGTTAAGGGCTTAGATGGAAAGGATGCATTACACTTACAGCCTTCTATCTTTGGGGTATGAGAAATAGTTCACTCATAGCATCATCAAGCTAAAAGGAATTTAAGAATTCATCTCTCTCATTTTGTTGTCTCTAGGCTAGATTGCAGCTCAGCTACTTTAATATAAAATTATGAAGATGGAGGATGGAGAGCAAAAGGATAAAGAGGAAAATGGTCATTTGTAGATTCTAATTTAGTTATCTTACACCTCCTTGTACTATTTCATAATAGCTAATGTTTCTGCTATGAATGTTTAAACAAAACAGATCATATATAGCCTGTAAGTGACTTTAATAATTTATATTGACCACTTCTTATTGAGAGATCAGAAAATTTAAGCTGGTTTCTGTTTGTCTGCTACAAGTGGAAAGAGGATGGAGAGCAAAGCTGGGCATAGTGCCTTGTTCCTTAATACCTGCATTCAGGAGGTGGAGGCAGGAGTATTGGCAAGTTCAAAGCCACATTATGCACTTCAGGTCACCCATGGCTACAGAGTGAGACCTCAAACTATTGGCAATCTTGCTTTGACCTCTAAAGTATTGGATTATAGTCAGTAGCCATTTCCTCTCTTTTTCAGAACTACTTTCTTATTTCATTTTTTTCTTTTAAAACAAAATGGAGTTGAACTAGTGGTCCACACTTTTTAAAAAAAATATTTATTTTTATTTTATGTACACTTACGTTTTGCCTGCATATATGTCTGTGTGAGAGTGCCATATCCCCTGGAACTGGAGTTACAGACAGTTGGTGAGTGTCATGTGGGTGCTGGGAATTGAACACAGGTCCTCTGGAAGATCAGCCAGTGCCCTTAACTTTTAATCTCAGCACTTGGGAGGTGAAGGCATGAGGATCAGGAATTTAAGGTCATCCTCTGCTATATCTTGAGTTTGAGACAAGTCTGAACTAGCTTCCCGCTAACCCACTCTGCCCAAAATCTCAATACTGGAAAATTTTTAATGTATTTTAATACTATGAATTCCTGTGTACCAATTATTCACCTTGTACAGTTATCAAATCACCATCAAATCTTTATCATTAACATTCCTAGTCAGTATTACCTTTGTATATCTAAACTGTTTTGAAGCATTTTTTGTCTATACCTATTTTAGACTGTATCTCTAAAAGACAGAGACTCATTTTTAAGTTTACATTAAAACATCTGTTAATTTCTTTTTTTTTCTTAAATATTTATTTGTTTATTTATTTATTATGTATACAATATTCTGTCCGCGTGCATGTCTGCAGGCCAGAAGAGGGCACCAGACCTGTTTGCAGATGGTTGTGAGCCACTATGTGGTTGCTGGGAATTGAACTCAGGACCTTTGGAAGAGCAGGCAATGCTCTTAAGCACTGAGCCATCTCTCCAGCTCTGTTAATTTCTTAATACAGAACATATTAATTCATTTTGAGAAAGGGAAAATTGATATGTAAATATATGTATATGTGGAGAACATTTTTCATATTTTCTTGTTTTGGGGGTGGGTGTTTCTAGATAGGATTTCTCTGTGTAGCCCTGACTGCCCTCAAACTCAAAAGATCCTCCTGTGTATACCACCACTGCCCTGCTCATATTTTCATATAGTTGAAATGAATTGGTAAACTTTTGTTTATTACCCCTAATTTAAGGACCTTTATAGTAGACCATCTTGCAAGACTTTTTTTTTTTTTGAGACAGTTTCTGTCTATGAAGCTCTTGTTGCTTAACCTAGACTTGACCTGATTTCATGATCCTCTTGCTTCATTCTCCCCAGATTACTGGTATATACCACCAGTCTTAATTTAGCAGTCATTTCTTTAAAACAGACAAACAAACAACAACAACAACAACAACAAAACATGTTTTGAAAGGCTTCACAAAACTACAAGTTATCTTTGTACGGTGGCAGGGTGGGGGCATGTTAATCTCTGTAGTGTTCCCGTGTAAGTATATTTGCTGCTGAAGCCAGCAATAGTGGCCCTCTAACCACTTGATGTATGGTCTCCATGGATTGTTATAGACATTTCATATAAATGGAATAATACAATATGTAGTGGTTTTTTATTTGTACTGGCTTCTTTCCAACATTCCCCCCTTTTTTAAATTAAAAAAAAAATTATTTGTGTATATGAGTGATCTGTTGACTTTATACCAGAAGAGGGCATCAGATCCTACTCTAGATGGTTGTGAGCCACTATGTGGTTGTTGGGGACTGAACTTAGGGCCTCTGAAAGAGCAGCCAGTACTCTTAATCCCTGAGCCATCTTTCTAGCCCCTATTTTGGTTGTTTTTGTGTAAATGTTTATATGGAAGCTGGTACAGATAGTCTGGGTGCCTATGTATGCATAGACATGTGGAAGCCAGAGGACAACCTTGGGAATGTCGTCATTGTTCATTCTTTTGTCTTCTGCATTGATTTTTGAAACAGGCTCTCTCACTGGCTTGGGGCTCACCAAGGTTAGTTTATCTGCTCCAGTGTTATAAGTACAGCATAGCACATGCCACTGTGGCTTGTTTCAGAAGTTTGTGATTATGATAAGATTTAATATAATTCTTAAGACTTACCTAAACCATAAAGATTTACCTCTGTAATTGTGTGTGTGTGTTTTACAATTTTAGTGACCTCTGTTCCATCTTGAACTAGTTTTCATACTAGTGTACTATGGATGGTGTCTGTCCCGTTCTTTTTCAGTAGATAGACAATTTTTGAAAACTTTTCTTTATCTGCTGATTTTGACATTAACTGTAAACTTTTATTTCTGGACTCTCAGCTACTTTCCGTTTACCTATGAGACTATTTTACAGTTTTTGTGACTTCTTCATAAAATGTATGATGTATCCTCTTCTGGAAAACTGAAGACTAGTTTATAATTCCTCTCAGATGTTATTTATTGAAACTTTTGTATTTCTTAGCAGAGCTTTGGTATCTTTGAATTCCAGTTTCTCAGAGTTATTTTCTATTTTCTTGTTTTCATTTTAAAGTTTATCAGTTTTTAAAATTCTGTCATTCCTGCCATTACAAGGTATCCTATTGAATTATTGCTGTGCATATATGTGGGCAGGTGTATATAGCCATCTAACATTTCACTCTCTTTTCTTTTTGAATAGTAACTGAAATGTTGGTAAATGTTCTGAGTATTTGCTCTGATGATGAACTAATGACAGAAGGTGAAGACCAGTTTGATGGTATGAATACTCATTTACTATTTTTATTATGAAATGATAGCTCTTTAACTACTAAGTGTCAGTACAATCTATTTCAGAATAAAAAAGTCATTACTTTCCGGTGGCTATACTATTTGATAAGTGAGATTCATTCATGCGCCCCCCCCCCCACATATTTTAAGTTTTAAGAATAATATTAGGTATTTTTTTTTTAGTGATGTGGGACTTTTCAGAAAGGGGAAGTTTGGAAGAAAGAACAAAACAGAAAAATGGAGGTTGAAAGATGCAGTTCCTGATGAATATGGACATTAATTTTGATATGAAGAGGTTGTTATTTAGTACCATGTTTATAGTACATCAGAAGCATTTCTGGATTCTCGAGTATTGTTTTCATTTCTTTACCAATGTAGGCTGTTCTCATCCTAGTGTGGTTATGTTCTAGAAGACCACTTATAGTTTGCTAGAAATTCTGAAAGTTTTTCTTTTTCCATGGAAACAAGGTTTATATGTGGTTGTCTGCCTTTATATAAGCCAAAAAGCTTGTGTACCAAATGTATATTTGTAGTATAAAGGAATACCATTAAAATTATTTGGCTTTATGTTTTTGAAATTTTTACTTAATAAATTTTTAAGCTACTTAAATTTTAACGATAAAATAAAAAGATAAGTAACTTAAAAGCTAAAAACTGTTGCATTCCTTATTCTTCTTATGTATTTATTTTTTTTAAGATTTATTTATTGTGTATAGAACATTCTGCCTCCATGTCATTATATGGAGGCTGTGAGCCACCATGTGGTTGCTGGGAATTGAACTCAGGACCTGGAAGAGCAGCCAGTGTTCTTAACCACTGAGCCATCTCTCCAGCCCCTTATGTCTTTATTTTTGTACTTTTTATAGTGTACTTATTTTTCTGGTTGTCCAGTATTCAGATTCTTTCTTGTGCTGATTATGGTCTATGTATTGGTAAGATTTTTAGGAAGATATAATGTCTTTTTTTTCTTTTATTTTCACCCTTCTTCTTTTTGAAATGGTCTCTTATACTTCAGGCTGGTCTCAAAACTCATACTGTAGCTTATGACCTTGAGCTCCTAATTCTTTATTTCCTAATCATTGGTATTATAGGCATTATGTCATACCTGACTTGTTCTATTTTGTTCTTGCTGTGTAGTCAAGGCTAGGCTTGAAATACTGATCATCTTGCTTTAACCTTTTTTTCTCTCGTTGGGCTGTATTATTGATAGTAACACCATATCTGATGTATGCCATGCAGTGGGGCTTGAACCTAAGGCTTTATGCATGCTAAGCAAGCCCTCTTCCAACTTAGTTGTTGCCCTAGCTCTCCTCCATTTTTTTCAGAAAGGTCTCTCTGTATGTAGCCCAGGCTGGCATAGAACTATGGCCAGCCTACCTGTCTACTTAGTGCCAGGGTATCTGACATGTGTTACAATCATGTCTGAGTGAAGTTTGATTTTAAACCTATTCATTTGTTGCAATACAAGTGTTGCTATTGCCATGTACTGGTGGCAGGCAGAGTTAATGCTTTTATTACTGTAGTTTTATTAATACCATAAGAAGCAAATTTATGTCAGCTGTTTTTTGGGAGGGTTGGCTAGTAAATATTTTTTTCTCCCATAAGTATTTTAAAATAATTTACATATGGCTTTTTTTCTTAAAAAAATAAAAAGTGAATAGTTGTAATTTTTTTCTCCCTGTTCTGCTATCACTGTTCTAAGAAAAGGTCTAGGTTCAGACTCTAGTTTCTTCTAAATGAATCTGAGGAAAATTAGTTAAACTTTGGGGGTTATACTTCCTTCATCAGTTTGAGGATAATAATAACTGTTGATAATAATGTTACAGGTATTGAAATAATATTGAGGCGGTGATTGAAATGACTTGTCACATGCCTTTTTTGTTTTTCAGTTAAAGTTTTCTGTCAATTTATCACTTTCTTTGAATTATCCAGTGGTTATTTTAATTGGTTTATATTAACTACATTTGAACCTAGAGTATTTTTTAAAATAATATTTAGCTTTCAAATTAAAGAATTCTTATTCTATAAAACTAATCCACTTACTGAAATTTACTCCACTGAATATATAACTATTCCTATTAGAATTAGGTGGGTTTTTTTTTTTTTTTGCAATTTTATTTATTTGTATTTTTGTGTGCTTGAGTGTTTTGCTGTATGGACATCTGTGCACCACGGGTGTACAGTGTTCATGGAAGCCAGAAGAGGAAGTTGGATCCTCGAACTGGAGTTGCAGACAGCTATGAACTGCCATGTTGGTGCTGGGAATCAAACCAAAATACTCTGAAAAGAGCAATCAGTGCTCTTCACTGCTGAACCATCCCTTCAGTCAGAATTAGTTTTTCTTTTTAACATTAAGTGAAATTGAAATTAGTATTTGTTTTTTTTATTTTGTTCTCACTACTACTCAACTGCCATTTCTTTTTTAAATAGCTTATTTTTATTTTATGTTCATTGGAATTTTACCTGCATGTATGTCTGAGAGTGTTGGATCCCCTGGAGGTAGAGTTAAATCCAGGTCCTCTGGAAGAACAGCCAGTGCTTTTAGCTAAGCCATCTCTCCAACCCCTCAACTACTATTTTTAATATCATCTCTCCCTGTATTCAGGAATTGATTATTTTATAGATTTGTTTTACATTCAGTAAGATCAGTAGAATTATTTCACATGGTAATTTTAATTTTTTTTTTGTTTGTTTTTTTGAGACAGGGCTTCCCTGTAGCTTTGGAGCCTATCCTGGAACTAGCTCTTGTAGACCAGGCTGGCCTCGAACTCACAGAAATCCGCCTGCCTCTGCCTCCCGAGTGCTGGGATTAAAGGCGTGCGCCACCACCGCCTAGCTTTAATTTTTTTATATAACTTCTAAAAATATGTCATTTGCATTAGGTTGATCGTATTTCATAATTTAATGTCATTTTATCAGTGTTTTTATCAGCATTGCCAATAGCATATTTAGTAGTAAGTAGGTCATTTTCTTGAAATAAAAAAGTCAAAAGTTTCATAGTTAAGATTAACTTAGTACTTGGTTTGGGTACCTATAGTTTATATGGAGATAAATGTGATTGATTTTAAAGATTTAACAAGGGATAAACAAAAGCTTTTATTAATTGTTCCAAACAAACTAAGAAATTTTATCATGTGCTTAAAGCATAGAACAATTAGAATATATATTCCTTTTAAACAGATCTTATTTATCTTAATGTTTTTCCTATTAAGACATAGCATAAATTATGCCAACTTACTTATTTGTTTTATTATTCTTGCATTCCAGGGCTGAATTAAATGTCATCATTAAAGAGGCAGTATCATTTGATAAAAAAAGATAATGGTTTAGTAGTACCTTTCTTTTTTTCTTTTTCTTTTTGTTTTTTTGGGTTTTTTTTTTTTTTTTGTCTTCTTTTTGTTGAGGCAGGGTTTCTCTGTGTACCTCTGACTGTTCTGGGACTCATTCTGTAGACCAGGCTGTCCTCAAACTCAGAGATTTGCCCTCCTCTCTGCCTCCTAAACACCTTTCAATTTTATTTGTAGCTATACAGTCTTGGAAAAGTCACCCAGCTTCTTAAGATCTTCTCATTTATAAAGTGAGAGAACAGAAAAGATGACATTTTAATCTCAAGTAACTTTTACAATTTTCAGCACCATTTATGACAGTGTTTCTACGAGAAAATACAGACCTCTGTTTTGCATACTAGAAATAGATCCCTCACTGTTAGGATTATAGATGCAGTTACTTCTCACTTTTTTCACCCTTTCATTAACCAGGTTATTAGTATCAGGAATTCTAAGAAAAGAATAAAAAAATATGAATGAAGGAGTTTGCATAGAGGAATAGGAGTACTTGGGAGAGAAACCATTAAAAGAGTGGAAGAAAGTGGAGGGTGTTAGGATAGATGCTAAAGTTCAGCATAGGATCCAGAAAAGAACTACTGGAGCATGCTACTGCCATTCTTCATTGTTTCTTTCCCTTTATGCGTTCTTTCTCTGTCCCTCCTTTCTCCTTTCCTTTTTGTTTATTTGGGGGGTTTTTTGGTTGTTTTTTGAGACAGGGTTTTTCTGTGTAACCACCCTGACTATCCTGGAACCTGCACTGTAGACCAGGCTGACCTTGAACTTACAGAGATCCACCTGCCTCTGCCTCCTGAGTGCTGAATTTAAAGGCCACCATGCCTAGCCTTTCTCCTTTCCTTTCATCATAATGACTTAACTTATCTCTTCTCATTCTCTTTTTCTGTCCCTCAGTGAAGCCATTCTACAGATCTGGGAAGAAATCTGACTTTAGAAAGAAAACTTGATAAAATGTGGTTTGGGATGGAGGTTGAATGAGGGTTTAGTTTTTCTTTAGAGAAAGGGAGAAAGTAGGATTAGAGATTTCCAGAAGCAGGAAAGAAAGAATAGTTTTTAGTTATTTGCTTTTGAGATTTGTTGAAATGAATGAAGGCTTTTATTGATGGCTCTTTGGTATTCTGTATTGTTTGCTTTGTGCTTGTATGAGTAGTTTTTTTTCCAAGATAACCTTACATAAACATTGCATATAAAAATGTGTAGCATCCTTTTTTAGAGGTGTTAATCATGAAAGAATTTTTGAGCACCGATTTCTATGATATTTAGAATGCATACATTTCTAGATATTTATCTTTTGTCTTCAGTTTGGTTAAAGAAATGCATAATCTATGTATTAACAATGCCACTAAATAAAACTGTGGTTCCTATAATGCAATCAATCATATATTAGCAATAGAATGTAGGATCTGGAAAACTCAAATTAAACCACCTCCACTGTCTACTTTTAAAGCTGTTTACTTGTTTTGAAGCAATCTGTTGCTATTTTTGCAAAAGGTGTCCCCCTGTCCCTAGATTGGATTGGGAACAAACAGAAAATAGTTAATTTTGAAAGCATTCTACAATTCAGATTCAAGAAATCATGTCATGTTGTTATGGAGTATGGGAGGTTCAGCTTTTTCTTTATTGTGAGTGGGTGAGCCTTTCTCCTGATGAAAGTTACTCATATTTTCTGTACATGCTACAGATTTTGCATATATTGGTATCCTTGAAGAATCACATGAGTTTGTATCTTATTTGTGTCATTGCTTTTCACTTAACATACTTTCATGGGCGGCATATTTACTTAGGGTTATTACTATAAATGTGTGATTGTTAGCATAGTCTTTTATTGGTCTTATGTGTTTTCACGTGATTTTTTTCTGTCCCTAATTATGTCTACTTTCATCAAAAATTATAATCATTCTATTCATATTTCTTTCTGAACACATATCTTTCAAGAAATCTTTGCTTTAGAGCTCTACCTTGTAGCATCTGTCTTTTATTTACCAAGTTCTATAGTACTACATTTTTCAAATAGAAGGGCCTTCATTTTTTCTCCCTTTCTTTATACATTCATCCTTCAATACCACTGCCAAGTTAAATCTCTATCTTTTTATTTGTCTCAACCACCTTTTCTCCATCATTCACTTCCTTTTTTCTGGACTCTCCATCTGAAGAACGGCTCATATATGGCAATAAAAAAGGTACAGACCAGACAGAGTAACATTGTTTTGAAATATGACTTCATAAGTTACCTCATGTCCATGTAAGTTGGCATATCTGTTGAGTAATATTTTGAGAGTCTTTTTGGGCCTTTTGCAAATTTAGCCTGACTCTTAACATGAGTTAGTGTTTGATATTTTAGAAGTCATATTCCAAGACATCTGTCTTTCTGTGCATGGAAATAGTTTTCCCTCTTTTCATTCCTCTTGTTTTAAAATTTCATTCTTTTGCTTATTTGTAATGTTTTGTACTTTTTCCTGCATGATTAGGGGTGTTTGATTGTCTGTCTTATTCCCCAAAGTACCTTTAAAGTGGACATTTGCTTTAATATGATGCATGATGTGTTTGTAGACTGATTTTAAATCCTGATTTGTACAGTATGTTTATGTTTCTCAAAATTTTTTATTTGAATTCAGTATAGTTTTCATATCATTTGGTTTTACAAATATATAAAGGCTGAAAATACAAATGTATGTTGTTATAGCCATCCTTTTCAACCTGTTTCTCCTTATACAAATCAAAATATTTTAAAATTTCTGCCAATTTAAAAATGAAATATCTATATTAATTTATTAGAAGAAAATCAGACTTTGTATCCTTGGAAAAGTTGTTTAATGATCTCCTTGGGGTCTTTAGTCCATAAAATAAGCAAATATCTCCAGTGTATCTTCAGATTCTAATATTCTTTGATAATTAACCTTTTTTTCTTTTCTATTTTTTTTTTTTAATCTGAAGAGCACCTCTTTGATGTTGTAATGACCACATAGTTTTTTTGGCGCTTTAGTGCTCCCAATATTTCAGTATTGCCCTTTAGAGAATAACAAAGTAATTGGAGTCCTGCTCTCTAAGTATATGCTGTTTTCATCCTTGAAATTGGACTTCTTTTTTCCTTTTAATTAAGCCTAGTTATGATCTTAGTTTTTAGTTATATGTGTTTGTAGTCTGTTTGAATTTTAAATGAAATGCTCTCACCTACAAGACTTCTGATTGATTAGACCTCTTCATACCTAAGGTCCATTTTGCTCTAGCTTCTTAGGCCTTTCCTTGACCTTCTCCTCAACAGTGGTGCTTCCATGTGCGTGTTTTCATCATGTTGAAGTACAAGTTTAAGGAAAAATGGGTCCAGATTGACTCTGATTGCTATATATATGGTAACAGGACTGAGATTGTTGTTCCTGCTGGAGACCAAAGAAAGGAAGAGTAACCTTTGAAGTGCCTTTGGCCAGCCATGGAGCCAGTTCTTTTGGTGTACTGTTTAGCCAGCTTTTTGAGGGAGTTTCTTCTTACTCTCTGTTTCACATTCAATGCCTATGGTTATAAAAGCTTAAGTATACTTGCATGAGTATGGAGGCCAGCTAGTCGATGAAGTTGAGATATTCATTGTTGCTGAAATACTGCTGTAGTCCCTACTTTGTGATCACCATTGTAGTTATTATTTCCCTTTGTACATTATTTATAGATTAACTTAGAGTCACGAAGCTTATTCTTTAATAATAAGAGATTTTTCTAGTGTGCATGTTAAAGGCTTTTGTGGTAGTTAAACAGAAGTTTTTCATTTGTCTTCTGCATGCCATAGGCTCCCATGAAAACTTAAAAGTATAGGATTGTTCTAGTTTTTTCTCCTCTGGTTTTGGAATTCAAGTTGGGCTCAAGTCTTCCTACCCCAACCCATACCCCCTTTACTCTTTTCCTGACTAGTCAGTGTTGTGAGATAATTAAAGTTTGTGATTTGTTCTTATCAGACCCCAATATTTGATTACTGTTGAGCTAATCATTGAGGGAATGAGAAAATTTCTGGCATGATTTCATCTAGTGTCTTCCATGTGAGCTGGTAGCAGGAGACCTGGTATTGGTTTAGATGAATCTGGAATAGGCTAGTAATGCTTGAGTGCCCTAAACTTGAGCCTTTTTTTCTTTTTATTCCATTGAAAGTAGGTTCAGCTGCAGCGCGGAAAGAAATCATAAGAAACAAAATCCGAGCAATTGGCAAGATGGCAAGAGTCTTCTCTGTTCTCAGGTACGGATACATTTTCCTGATTGTTTTGCAGAAATTATTTTACTATATCTTATGATCATTGTTCTATTTGATACCTAGAAACAATGTGGTTTTTCTATTAGAATGAATTGTAAATTTATATACTGATGAGGGAAATAGAAGTTCCTTTGAATCTGGTAGTGGTTTGTTTGCTTGCTTGTTTTGTTTTGTGGTGCTGGAATCACACCCAAGACCTAAATCATGTTTAGACTAAGCATGTAGTCTGCCACTGAAATTAGGGTTTGTGACCTTTGGGTCTTGCTGTTGGAATGAAAGCACTAAATCCACACTTTGAAAATCAGATCAGGATAAGATTCTTGGTGAATTTTTTCTCATCCATATAGGATATCTGTTTTGCTAGAGTACAATGTGCCTTCCTGGGGTCAAAATTCAGGAAGAGGTTTCAGGAAAGCAATATGTATTTCAATTGTAATGTATCTACCCTCCTAAATGAAACATTTAAAATATGGGAAAATATGTATCTTGGAATTGAGGAGAAAATGTTAACAATGAATGTCATTGTATACATAGCCTATATCTGAGCCCTAGCCCTTCTTTTAAAGTAAGCATTTATTGATAGATTTTTATTTTGTTCGGTTTTGCTTTTTGCAGTTTAGAGAATCAAGCCCAGTGCTCTGTGCATGCTAGGCAAATGCTGTACCTCTGCGCTACTAACCCTTGTAATACTTGTTACATTTCTCTACTCTAGGGAGGAGAGTGAAAGCGTGCTAACACTCAAGGGCCTGACTCCCACAGGGATGTTGCCTAGTGGAGTGTTGGCTGGAGGACGGCAGACCTTGCAAAGTGGTAATGATGTTATGCAACTTGCTGTGCCTCAGATGGACTGGGGCACACCTCACTCTATTGCTAACAATACACATAATGCATGCAGGGAACTCCTTCTGCTTTTTAGTTCCTGTCTCAGCAGCTGACATAAGCAGGGTCCTATATAATAGGCAGTATCTGATTAGTACCTGGTCAGGGCATAATATTGATAGAACGGGTTGTCTTTCAATTGAAAATAATGATCAGTTCCCCAACTTTTCATAAAATGATATGGGAGCATCTCATGTCATAATTCTGAAATATTTATTGATACATTTGTCTAATGCACCTTTTTGTTTTAAAAACCCCAGTCAAGAATGTGAATCAGGGATATACATATTACTAAATTGGAAATGTGATTCCAACTTTAACTTTTAAAATTTATATAATTGTATTAGATTATGCTTACATTTTTAAGTATTTGATTTTTGAGTTAAAATTCTGCTTAGACCCAAAAATTTTCTTTATGCACTTCACTTGATAAAAGATTTATGCCAAGTTTTGTACCCTGGTAAATGATTAGAGTTTGTTTTCTGTGGTGTTTGTCAAATGTTCTATGTATAATTGACTGTCTGTAACATGCTGTTTTCTTCCTCTGCAGATAGAGCTGCTTTCCTAAATCTGTCTGTCTTTCTTTAGGGTAGCTGTATGTCTGTAAATATATGTTCAATTAAATTACTCTTTCAGACACTTGTCTGTCTTTTGATGTAGAAGCAGCTTTGTAGCACCTTGATTTTAGGTTTGCTGCATTTGTTCCTGCACTTGGTGCATTTTGAACATGAATGTAACATTAGATATTAAGCTATTGTTATAAAGGGTTGAATTTAAATCCTGTAAGTCAAAATTGAAAGGGTGTTATTAAGTGTGCCTTTATTTTGCATGAAAATAAAAAAATTATACGTAAAGCATTCCTGTAATCTGGCTCGTTGAATATTTTATGTTTTTTAAAAAGCTAACTTGATTGTTTTAGTATCTGTGTAAGTCCTGGGTAAACTTTGAAAGCCCATTATAGATTAAATAGAATAAAGTGCTGTGAATATTGCAGCCCATACACCATAGTGCTCAGTCTCAATTCTTTCCCTTATGGATAGAATACAAAAATTGTAATGTGGAAAAAAACTATACATAGAGCTACTTTGACATCTCTCCAAGGCTTATTAAAACATGCAGTGATAGATCTGTTGTCCATAATACATTTTTTTGGGTGTATTTAGTGAATTTTTTTAAGTGAAAAAAAGAAATTCCCTTATAATGTCATTTTACTTCGTTCAAAAAGAATCCTTTTTAATTAAAATAATTTTTGGTAGACAAATACTTTTTATCCTATATATGTTCTATTTTATATTATTCTATTGTCTGTTGTTTACCACTGGTGCAAGCAAGTTCAACTAAGTACAGTAATGGCTTTCTGATGGAGTAGAAACCACATATAGCTTCAGATTTTTATGCTGAATGAGGTTTTTTGTTTTGTTTTTTAGTTTTTGAAATAATCTAGAACTTTGAACATTACTGAACCACTAAGTTATATTCCCTTCCCGAGATTTCTTTTTTCTTAATTTTTGATTTGAACCAACTCTTTCTGATCTTCTTTATTTTTTTTGCCCTCTACTTTTCCTTTACAAATATTTTAAATGCCAAAGAGAATTTCATAAATTTAATTTAAACATTAATAAAACCTCAAATTTTCAATAAACATTACAAAATTGTTACTTGTAAAGGATAATTCTAATAAGGAAAAATATGCCCATTGTTTAAAAAAAAACCACAAAATTAAAAGATAGCATATTTAAATAAATCTACTTGTTAGTTTTACATTGTATCCTTGGCAAACTGTGCTTTCAGATTTCTCCGTTAGCACCTGCTAATTACATGCTTTGTTGACAGCTCAGTACTTCTATTTATTTTTAATTTGCATGAAGCTCATTCCTTCAACTTGGAAACCACCCTCAGCTGCAGGGAAGGTTTGAAAGACAGCAGCTTTGCTGAAGGGACTGTCTGTTCCTAGCATAGAGTGAGTTACTGGAAGGAGCTGAGCTTAAGGTGTCTAATTTGGGAAACTGGATAGCTCCCCAGTTCTGATGTTATGGTTTGAGCATTTGGTTGAAGTTATTTCCCTAGCATATGAAAACTTGTTTTAAAAGAAGTAACAGCTCATATAGAAACTACATCTTTGAGATTTTTTTTACTTAAAACATTGTTTTAAATCTCTATAGAGACTCTAATGTGTGTGTATGACTGAGAGATAATATGAAAATAAATTTTTGAGCCTTCAAGACTGTTTTCAGAATATAGAAATGACCTTTTCAGTATCTTTTAAATTTTTTTTTTTTGTTTTATTTTTCTGAGACATGTCTTCACTGTATAGCCTTGACTGGCCTGGAGTTCACTATATAGACCAGGCTTCCCTCGTACTCATACAGGTCCTCCAGCCTCCGTTTCATGAGGTACAAATCCTCCAGCCCCTGCCTCCTGAGTGCTGGAATCAAAAGCATAAGCACCACCGTGCCCAGCTTATTTTTAGTATCTTTGAAGCTAATTTATATGTTATTTTTGGGTGGAGGGGGTTGTTGTTGTTTTAAAAACTACAACTCTGCTGTACTTCAATTTTGGAGTTTTGTATTTTTTTCATGATAATTTGATTGGGAATTAGTCCTATAAATCATTGCATATCACAACATATGTGGGAAAATATGTAGCTGTCTCTATTTTAATAATGTCAAATTCCTATTGATTGATTGTTCTTTATTGTATCGAAGAACATAATAGTTAAAGGCAGTGCTATACTGATACTTATTAGCCCTGTGTCCTGTGTAATTGAAAATTAATAAAAGAGAAGTACAGTATGGCTTTCAGACTGAATTATATAGTTATCATGTTTCTTCTAGTTTACTATTTAAGCTTCAGATGTTCATATTTCACTTCTAAGCCTTTAAACTTCACAGAGTATATAACTTACTGTCAAGTTTCATAGCTTGGAGTTTATCAGTAGAATTTTAAACTTTTAATATAATTAAGAGGATACTAAGCCTCTTAATGAAGTCAATTTTAGTCTTTATCATACACAAGCTATAGAATGTTTTTTATCAGTCTCTTCTGCTATCACAACTATTAAACCATATTCCAATAGACTTTTTTTTCTTCTTTCAACTTTAAATTATAAAGTGTTCACATTATGAAGGGGGTTGATGATGAATGTTCGAGAACTGATAAATATATACGGGTCTCTTTTTATTCTGTTTTGTATATTTTTGTTTGTTTGAGACAAGGTCTCACTGTGTAACCCTGGCTGGCCTGGAACTCACAGAGCTCCACCCGCCTAAGTGGTGGGATCAAAGGTATGGCCACTATGCGCAGTAAGATGGATCTTTTGTCCCAGTTTTCTCTCTGGAAAAATTTTGTAAAATTCTTTGCAGATACACATTGCTAGATTTTTTTTTCAAAGTTGAGTTGCACAGTGGACATATAATGTGTATATCTGAGTAATTTGATTTAACAAGTAAGGAATATTACATCTTTATTCAATATTCATCCTCCCTCTTTTGGACTCCCAATTCACTTTATGATTAAGATCACCAGTGTTTTCTAATTTAGTTCCATTCATAACTGTTTTGGATAAAATAATTTCTAAATCATACATTTTTTTTTAAAAAAAGACATTTCAGAAACAAATATTCTAATTACCTTTATTGTGGAAGGAAAAAAAGCAGATGAATTGGAGCATTCTTGTTGTAGTTTTCTGAGCAGACACACTTTGTATACAGAAGGGTAACATTGTCAGGCAGTTACTACTCTTTGCAATTTTATTTTATTTTAAAGATTTATTTATTATGCATACAATGTTCTGTTAACATACATATACCAGAAGAGGCACCAGATCTCATTATAGATGGTTGTGAGCCACCATGTGGTTGCTGGGAATTGAACTCAGGACCTCTGGAAGAGCAGCTAGTGCTCTTAACCTCTGAGCCATCTCTCCAGCCCCTATTCTTTGCAATTTTAGATTATACTTTCCAGTGTGAACTCTTGTTTGCAAAACCCCAAAATGAGCAAACAACCTTTAAATTTTTTTGAATTATTATTTTACTATATTATTCATATGGCCTGCATATATGTACATGTACTGTGTGTGTGCATTTATGGTGTCCTTGGAGATCAGAAGAGGATATCAGATTGCCTGGGATTGGCATTACAGATGGATTGTTAGGTGTCAAGTCTCTGCGAAAACAGCAAATGTTCTGAACTGCTAACTCTGCATTGCCCAGAAAGGCATCTTTGACTACAAAATGTACAACTAAATATTCAGTTCTTTAAATGGTCCAGTGCAAGTTATACCAAGAATTTTTTTTTCTCACATGACCCTTATTATGAAATAATTAGGACTAGTTGCCTGAAGACATTTCCTTTAATTCCTTTCTGATTAGCATATGGATTTGGAAAGATGCCCAGTAGCCTTTTTTCTTCACCTAAGAATGCAGGCTTCTTGCATCTAATCAAACTAATTATCATGATAAACTGAATATAAATAGAATTTAAAAAATGTTGTAGGTGTTTAGATAGTTTAGAGTAGGAACTAAGGCATAGTAGTATACACTAATAGTCTCTCAGCTTCTTTAACAAATGCAAGATGATCAGCCTCCTTCAAAACAAACAAAACTGAAGTTCCTAGCATAGAGAACGATTCCTTTTAGAGTCCCCCTAAAGAACAGAACTTGAAAATTATATTTAGATTAGTTCAATAAATATAGGGTTCATCAGTTTTATCACAGTTGTACCAGATTTTCTGCTATACTTTGCATAGTAAATTTAAAGGGACTGAAAACCATTATTGACCCCTTCCTAGTTTGTATCTTAGGGAACCAAGTGGTGATGAATGTTGTTAATATTAGAATGAAAGAAAAGATTCTCTTGTTCCTTTTCTGCTACAGTGCTATCATAATTTTTCTGTAATGATAATACACTGATAAAACAAACATAATCAAATTCTAGCCATAAAATACTAAATTCAGGGTAAGCAATTAATACTGGAGTGCATTTGCATGGGTGCTGAGGTGTCTGTCTTTACAATAGGTCTATATGTCCTGTGCTCTGATGTCATAGTGCTGTGTGTAAGCTGTGCTGTGTTAGGAATCGGGGGATTGGGTGGAGCTCTAATACGGGTATAGTTTGTGTTCAATTGTAAATAATGATATAGTTTGGGTACTGTGATATATTAAGTGATCATTGCCTTTTCTGCTGTACAATATGACCCTTCTCATCTCTCTCATTCATTTTGCATGCCTCTGCTCACTTCTGTACAGCCACAGTTGAGGCTATTGAGGCTGAAAAAGGTACGATCAGAGTCCTTGCACTGGGCAGAGATCTGTGGTCTGTGGGTGGGCATCAAAGAATGTCCTTTGGGTGTGTCTTAGGCCTAGCTTGTGCAGATGAATCATACTGGCTGACTCATCAAGTTTAACAGTCACATTCCTTTTTTTTAATCACAAGAGCTGATACCTATAGTGTCTTTTCTCTTTCTAGTATAATCCAGAGTTTATTGTTGTTCTTTAGTGTGCGTTGTATATTATAGCATTTATGTTGCTTTTTTTAAATGGACATTATTAGACTAACCCTGCAAGTAGAGCTCTAGCCCATATTTTGTGTTTCTTTTTTTCCCCTAAGTGAAACCCCCACTAAATAAACATGTGAGTTTCTTTTTGCCCATTCTAGTTCAGGAACTGTTACTATAATGATTTTTGCTTCCTGAAATTTGGGCTATAGTTTTATAGATAAGATTATATTCATGTGAATCAAGACTTAGTTTGGTATTACACACTTCTGTTTAGTGGCCACAACCATTTGTTTGGTTCATGTTTATAAGTAGTAGTGATAGAGATTAAATATATTAAGCACCTAGACTTTAAGTAATTGTATGGCTATCTTTTTTTAAATCAGCATTTTCTTAATGGTATCTGTATCCTTCCAGATGAAATGAATAAAAATCCATAAGAATTGATGTAAGCTAGGCTTGGTGGTGAATGTCTATTCTAGCAGTAGGACATTGAGTCAGGAAGATCTAAATTTGAGGCCAAGGCCAGCCTGAGCTATGTAGTGGGACCTGTCTCAAGACAAAAGTTAAACAAAAGAACCCTTAATACTTAAGAAGGATTGCCATTTATTTTGACATAGTTTATAGTAATTGGCCAGAGAATGAAAAGAAACATGTTCTAATGGATGAAATTATTCCTATTTTACTTTTTGTTTATCAACCAAACACATTCTAACTTGGGGGACATTTTCCACTTTTTCATTTTATACTGGTACTCCTCCAAGGTAGTTCCTACCCTGCTCCGTTTTACCCTCACGTGTGTTGGGAGTTATCCTTATTTAGTGTCCTCACTTGACCCCCTCTTTGCTACCTCACCTTTGTCATGGTCACCATGTGATCTAGGTTTGAGGTAAGAGGAGATAGATTGCCGGTTTAGTAGAAGCAGACATACTGAGACCATTGCCTACAGGTTGATTTTTGTGGGCAGGGAAAGGCAATTCTAGTTTTTGTTTTGCTTTATTTTAAATAAAGCAAACAAAACCATATTAACTTGTTATCTGTGAAGCTGTCATCTTTTTATTTAAATTTAAGTGTTTCATATTTTAATGGGGAGACTAAAATGGGTATAGAATTCAATTATAAAGTAAAACTTAAGTGTTGCTATCTATAGTAATTTTCTCCTTAAAAGTCATTATGTTTTTGAAAACTCAGAAGTGTTTTTACAATTACTGACTTATCAAATTTGCATTTTGTTAAGCAATACGAGGATTCTCTCCACCACATAGAATCTGCAGTTTTGAAGAGGCAAAGGGTTTGGATAGGATCAATGAGAGAATGCCACCCCGGAAAGATGCTGTACAGCAAGATGGTTTCAATTCCCTGAACACCGCACATGCCACTGAGAACCACGGGACTGGCAACCATAGTGCCCAGTGACCAGCGGCTTCCCAGGGACTCTTAGGTCTTGGACCCCAAATGGACAGATCACCCAAGAAACTGGAGGGGTCGGCCAAGCTGATGATAAATGTCACAATCTCTCTGAAGAAACCATTGTGCTTTTTGAGACCCTTGCCCCCTTCCCGGATGGATGCTTGAGGGCCCTGGGACATGTGTTGTCTAATAAGATTGGGTAATCGCTGCCACAGTGGAGAGCAGTGAGCAAGGGGATTGGGGCAATTTCCAGTGGAGGATATCTACGCCTCCATTTATGCTTGTGGTTCACACATTTACGTTTACAAATGAGATTCCTGTTTTGTTTTGTTTTCTCAGTAGAATTAGGGTTTTTTTCAACCATGAGTTTAAATCCAATCTTTAGAGTTAATGTGGACTCTCCCCTACCCCATGAAATGTCTTTAAAAGGATGAATTAGCATGGTCTTAAAATATATTTCTGAGGTTACTAGCTGTATTTTGAATTGTAGGCAAAATCTGAGAAACCCAGTTGGTGTTTATACAAAATGCTGACCTCAGGTCTATAGTTCTTAAATGTGGCTAATTCTGTAACATAGTCTTGGTATTTTTCAATTATGAATGCATAAACTATTTCTAAGAAGACTCTTACTTGAACACAAATCCAAAAACCAATTTAGAATCTTTTTTGCCCATGTCTTTTGAGATTTACACCCCAGAGATTTAAGGGGAAAAAAAGCCTAAATTTTCAAATTATGAAGAATTACAGAATTACTCATTTAAGGAACTTTAAAAGAAGTTTGTACATTGTCAAAGTAAATTTTAATTCAAATCATGTCTGTAAAACTTGACATATTTTGTGTATGCACGTTTTCATTTTGCAAATATTTAATATATAGACCTATGATGTACAGGTACATGATGTATAGGTTACTTAGGTGTCATGAGAAATTTTAGTTTATTGTGAGTATTCCAGTTGCTTAAAAAACCACCAGGGTGATTTGCTGCTGGCTTTCTATCATTTTTATGTTTAAGTGCAAAGGAAAATTTAAAATGTCTGGAAATGTTTTTGATTAAGTAATACAGCCTAGAAGCAATGGTTCTTTTCAACTCTTCAGATGTTAGTGGAAGCATAAAAGTCAAGACTGCATGTTGAAATTTTACTTTTGATAGTTACAGAACTGCTTGGTTAAGCTAAATGGAACCATGTGCTAATTTTACACAGTTACTGACCTGTGCTGATTGCCACTGTAGTTTGGTATTTCCCTTTACTTTGGTGGCCTGCTTCCTCTCATGCCCTGGAATACAACTCAGAGCTCCAGGCAGCGGAACCATCTGTTGTTTTGTTTGCCAGAAAGTGCACCCTGTATGGTCTCCTGTCTAAGTTGAAAATGTTATGCATGTGCAGGACTATTCAAGTATTTTATAAACAGTAGCACACAATAAATTCCATGCATGGGCCGCTGCTCCTATCTCTGTGTTGGGTTTTATTTGAAAGATCTAGTCTGATTTAGCCTTTTATGCATATTGTAAAATTCTGTTCTTTGAGCTAGAATAGCCTTCAGAGATCATTCTATAGATAACTAATGATTTCATGAATTAAATTCTTGCCTTTATAAATTTTACTTGTTTCCCCCTTAAACTTTTGTTATACTTTTTTTTTAATGTGAATAGTTGTGCATTGGAGAACTTTGAATACCTACAGCAATCTTCCAAAATACAATATTTAAAGTCACTTGGGGCTGGGGATATAGTTCAGTGGAAGGGTGTTGCCAGTCATGTTCAACCCCCTACTGCCGTAAATATAATAGAAGTCATTGTTTTCGCCAACTCTCAGTTGAAAGAAATGTTCTAGTCTTGGACTTTGTTAGAGTGATATTGATAAACTGTGTTAGGATATTGGGTAGTTTAACAATAGGCAAAATACTAATGTATGGTTACTCTGAGATTGTGCATTTCCTCTGCCATTGTTGAAGTGAATATAATTTTGTGCAAATCGAGAAATTGCTCACAATTTATAATATGACAAATAGCTTTAAACAGCAACTATGATACTCATGAAGCATCAGTTTATATCAAAATATATATTTTTGCCTAATTTTAGATAAAAATAGAATCTAAAGTTTTTTATTATTGTTCAACATAATATTGATTTGTAAACAGTCCATTTGCTGCCTCTAAAATTACTATATACTTTATAGATTTTTCGTAAATTTTTTTGAAAATTACATTGTTAAAGTAGGAACTTAACTAGTATATTAAGTGCTAGGAACTTAGCACTTTGATTTCTTACTAGGGTTATATAGTATTTGTGAGAGTCACAGGTAAGCATAAGACATCATTATCAAACTTGAAGAGTTGCAGGTTGGTGTTAAAAATTAAGAAGGAGAAATCAGTGTACCTGAAAATGGTAGGTAGACTGTCATCCAGCCTCACAGACTTCTTACAGATTAATAAAATGGGAGCCTCTTTGTAGTCTACACCCTCTTCCTCCTTCCCCTCCCTCTCTCCCTCCCTCCCTCCCTCCCTTTCTTCTGAAAAGAGTCTGTGTAGCTGAGATTATGCTTCAACTCATCTATCCTCTTGCCGCAGCACCCCTAGAGCTAGAATTTTTAGTCATGAACTACGTACGATACCTAGCATTTCATCTTCATGGATATAGTTTTACTAAAAATGGTTAAATGATAATTTTCATTGTAACTCCTAATGCAAATTGTGGGGATTTCAGACCTCTAAGTTTTTACTTTAAATGTCTACCAGTGTAGGTAGCATTGCTAAAGTAGAAATATCCCCTATCAATTTTTTGCCCTGTCACTATCCTTTATATTCAAATATGACATCTCTGAGTTGGCAGAGTCAGTCTGATTTTTTTTTTTTTTTGTACCTTCTGGTTCAATCTTTAGCAACAGAACTCTTAACCCCATTGAAGGTCATCATTTAATTTTGAGGCCATTTTAATTTGAAGTCAGCCTTGAAATCTTTATTCACCTCTATTTCATCAGTGTTTTTTAATATTACAATTTCCTTTGTTTACAACTGTTTTATATGGTATTATGTAATATGTCATTGACTCCTTTGTAGTTCATGCATTACAGTTTAAGATTCCTTTGGAATCCTTTGTGTGAAAACTTTGTAATTTGATGTACTACATTCTAGGACCCCATTGCAGGACCCCATTGTTTCCAGAGGCAGGTAAGTGACACCTGTGGTCATGAATGTAAGCGAAAAGGTGGGGAGGGAAGGTGGGTTGTTTTTAGTTGTATAGAACTGCTGTCAAAATAATATGCTGTTAGGTTCTTCAGCTCTGTAGTTATAAGTGGAAGGAGCTAGGAAATGTGGTTGAACTTCCTGGATCAGCATCCCTGACCAGGTTTGGAAGGGTAACTGAGTTAAGTTTCCTTATAAATTGTATGTATTTTTACTCAGTAACAAAAATATTGGTCTTCCTATTTTGATATTCCAGAAGCATTTTTTCCTCTTCTGAAATTGTCATGTAGAATGTCCTTTGACACTCTTCATTTAGAGAATACTTTAGGCTCCTTTCAGTGAAATGTTTTTACAAAGTAGTTCTTGGTTTTCCTATAGTTAAGTTTGTTGTACAATTAAATGCCATTTCTCTCTTCCTTTTTGGGTAATTATATTTATACTTGAGCCTATTTTGGATATAGTTGAATTCTGTTTGAGCAGTGTGTTAGTCTAAAAAGGGACATTGGGCTCAACCTTTCCCAAAGATTCCTTTTCCATTGGTCTGGTGCCTATCCTTCTAGCCAAATATTGGTTCTTTAATTAATCCCAAGGGATTTCCCCCCACCCTACCCTATTCCCCATGAAGCTATAAAGTGAGAGCAGAAATACTACCTTGAGAGACATCCAAGACGTCGTAAGTTTCATCTTTCCTCATCTTGCCTGGCTACAGTGAGCTGGGGGAGGGGGGGATGTTGACAGAGTCTAGAGCCCTCCTGGCAGAGAATAAGGGTCAGAAAGAGAACTCGAGCAGGTGTCCAGGTCCTGACTTGCCTCGTTAGGGAGAATTCAGCCTTGTCTGTCTGGTTGGCAGGGCACCCTTAAGTCACTGATACCCAGCATTTCAGCAGTTTGCAGAAGAAGTGATGTGAAGGAACAGCTGCAATTGAGATTCAGCCTAGATCTGAAGAGATCAAGCGTTGAGTTCACTTGGAGGAAAGAGAAGGAAGGAAGCCTAGGGCTTAGCAGGGTAAGTTACTTTCCCATCAATCTGTCTACTTAGTTCATTTTATAATTCTGTAAAGTATCACTCAAGGGAGTGTTAATCACTGATTAAGTAGCTAATGTTGTCTGTTCTTTTGTTGTTGTTTTTGAGGCTGGGTAGCTCTGGCTGTCCTGGAACTAGCTTTGTAGACCAGGCTGGCCTCAAAATCAGAGATCTGCTTGCCTCTGTCTCACAAGTACTAGTGTTAAAGGTATGTTTCACTACCATCTGGCCAGAATAGCAATATTTTATATGTACTTTCCCCTTTCATGACCTTCTCCCCACATTTGGCGGTTCTTTGGTTTTTGAGATACTGTCCAGACTGGCCTCCAACTCATGATCATCCTGCTTCAGCTTCTTAAGTGCTGGAACAAATTTTCATTATGCCTGCCTTCCCCTACCCTTTAGAGGAGCCCAGGGGCCATCTGTACTTTCCCCTGTCTGCCCACCACTGTCTGAAAGGTGTATTTGCTGATGGATTTAAGAAACTACAGTGAGATCTCAGTCTGGAGACGATGAGAATATGACTCTATCTTATGTGAAATAAATGGGACTTTTGTTAAAGGGAGGGAGGAAGGAGGAGAGTTCTGTTTAGGAATAAGTTAATGATTTAGGTTAGACTTTGGAGACGAAGGATAAGAGTTTTTCTAGAAGCCAGCTTACATTTCTGTAGTCAGTGGTGTTTTCTCTTTAGTTATCAGGATGGGCAGAAAGAAAAAAAAAAACAAAAAACTAAGTCATCTCTTTTGTAGGTTAAGTAAGCTAAACGTTGCTGAGTTCTTAGTGCTTACCAAAGCTCTTTCTGGTTTCACCCTTGCATATACTCTGGGGTCCGTGTCCCCCCCTTCATTTTTCTCAGTCTTATACCCCTTGAATTTGGAGGAGCTTGAGACTCTGGGAAAGCTAGAACCACAGACTGAGTGTACAGTATACAAATTCAGAAATACAAACACACAACACATATACGACATACATCTAATGACTTTTCATTCCTACATTCTCACCTTCCTGTCAGATAACGAGTACATTTATAATACAAGTCATCAGTATGCTCTGGATATACAGGAGTTTGTGACATAAGGGATTTTCCATAGCCAGTTTTTCCTCCAAGTGGTGCAGAGCTTTTGATTTCTGTATAATAATGTCTCACCCTCCTATGTATACACATTTCTGAGAGTGGATCTACCATTGGAGGAAGGCATTCTTGAAAATACATAAATGAAGCAGTATCTTTCTAACTATGGAAAAAGGTTATGGGCTAGTTTGAGGAAGATGATCATTATAAACCCTTGGGTGTAAGGCTGTACATCTGTCCAGTTAGATATACTTTCACCTGGGGAATGGTTCTAGCATTTAAATGCTTTTCCTAGAATGCTGTGATTCTGGAAACACACTGGACATAGGAGTATGTATGATGGTTAAAAGTGGATGGCAGGAAGCTGGCTATAGCTCAGAGTACTTGCCTAATTTATAAGCCCTGGGGTCAATCCCCAGCACTCCACAAACTGGGTGTGAAAGTACATGCTTGTAATTACAACACTAGCAAGTGGATGCAGAAGAATCAGACGTTTATGATCATCTTTAGGTACACAGTTCAAGGCCAGCCTGGGCTACATGAAACCCTGTTTCTAAAAAGACAAAATGAATGCAGGTGGACTGGGAGTTTTACTTGTTGGCAGAATACTGCTTTTTATACAGAAGGTCCTAGATTTGATCCCTAGTATCATGGAAGGAAGGATCAATTACAGGCATAATCAAGTTCTTGGAAATGGGACTCAGAGGTATAAAGAGGAGTGATTCCCACTTACACTTTAGTACAGGGACATGACTTGTAAAACTTAAGGCCGTTTGTTTTCATTAAGTCCAATGTCCTCACGGGTGTTCTATAGAGAATGCAGATGAGCTTTCATTGTCTCTGTTTTGCGAATGCCAACAAACCATTCCCTCAGGTTGAGGAGAGATACTGGAAGGGTAAATGGAAACACGAAGGATGAGAGAAAGAAAGCGCAAGAGAAAAATAGACATTTTTTCTTGATTCTTCTATGAACCTCAGGCCATTGATTTATAAGAGTAGCATTTAAAGGGGTATGAGCTGAATGATTCTGGAAATACTTGGATTTTGCCACCTGTGTACATTTCGCAGCTCCATGATGGTTTTGTACACTTCCCTTTAACAAATCTGATTGTAAAGGATCAAATGTCAGGCCATTTTTATAACAAAACATGATCCCTGATGTGAACTTTGTTACCTTGTTTGCAGTAGAACCAGCTGCTGCTGGTGTTTTTATCCTCTATCCTTTTCTTGTCCCTGGAGATAGTAAACCTGGATATTAATAGCTTTATCCTCTTCATGTTTACAGATATCTTCATTTCTTAAGTACTTTTTTCAGGTAGAGGAGAAATTTACATATGAAATTTAAAATTTTAAAAGTTAGCAATTAAATGGCATTTAGTGGTCTGTTGATATAGTTCAGTTGGTAGAATGCTTACCTAGTATGTACGAAACCCTGGGTTTGATTTTCATCACTTATAAACCCAATATGGGCTTGGTGTGTTGGCGCACGCCTTTAATCCCAGTACTCGGAAGCAAAGGCAGGCGGATCTCTGGGAGTTTGAGGCCAGCCTGGTCTACTGAGGTAGTTCCAGGACAGACTCCAAAGCTACAGAGAAACCCTGTCTTGAAAGAACAAAACAAACAAACAAAAATACCCAGTATGGGAGTATACTTGTCATTGGAATACTCAGGAGATAGACTCAGAAGAATCAAAATTTGAAGTTCATTCTCATCTCCATAGGAAGTTTGAGACCAGTTTGGGATACTTGAAACGCTTTGTTTTTGTTGCTACTTATTTTGCTTTTTCAAGACTGGGTTTCTCTGTTGCTCTGGCTGTCCTGGAACTCACTCTGGGTACCAAACTGGCCTCACACTCACATAGATCTGCCTGCCTCTGCCTCCACCACCACCCAGCTTTAATTTATTATTTTTTTAATTTATTTATTATGTATATAATGTTCTGGGCACCAGATCTCATTATAGATGGGTGTGAGCCATCATGTGGTTGCTGGGAATTGAACTCAGGACCTCCAGAAAAGCAGTCAGTTCTCTTAACCTCTGAGCCATCTTTCCAGCCCTATTATTATTTTTTAAAGTATATTCAAAGAGTTATAAACCTCTCTATCTAGATCTAAAACATTTTCATCCATAAAAGAAAATTCAACTTTTGAAGCAGTTATTCCTCTTCTCCATCCACTCTATGATAACTGTCAATCTCTCTCCCAGTTTACTCCCTCTCCCTTTTGTCTTCCCAACATATAAATCCCAATGTGTTCATTATTCATTCATTATTGGACCTTTAGTTGTTTCAATTTACTATCTGGACAGTGTTGTTGTGGGCGTTCAAATGAAAACATTTATTAGATAACCATTTTCAATTGTTTGGAGGAGCCTACCCAAGAATGAAATTTCTTTATCATGTAGTAATTTTATGTTACTTGCCTCCCTTCTTCCCTCCCTCCTTTGTTCTTTCTTTTCTTTTTGTGAGACATTGTATTCCTTGCTAGCCTTGAAATCACTTTATAGTCCAGTCAGGTCTAGAATATGCCCTGTGGCAGTCCCCCTGCCTCTGAAGTACTGAGATTATAGGTGAAAGCCATACATGCCCCCCCTTTATTACTTTTTCAATAGCCATCTTTATGGGGCGACGAAAAGATATTTCATTATAGTTCTGATTAAGAATTTCTTAATGACCAGTGAACATCTTTTCCACGTATTTTCCATTTGCATATTTCTTTGGAAAAATAACCTACTTAAATATCTTGTCCCTTTTTAATGCATTTCTTTTAATTTTTGAGAATTTCAGACATATATATTATATTTTGATCAGATATACCTCTCATTTTTCCCTCAAATTCTGCATCCTCCACATACACCATACACACAACAGGACCCACTCCCAAATTCATTTCTGTTTAAAACAACCCATTCAGTCCAGTTAGTGGTGCCTGTATGTATATGGGTTTGGAGCCATCCATTGGATCATGAGGACACTTCTTCCAGTGACCACACTCCCCTCAGTTGCCAGTAATTCTTCTGTTAGGAGTCAATACCTCCTGAACTCCTTCCCACACATGCTGGAATTTTGACTGGCTGATCTGTTGATTTTTGTACAGGGGACCACAGTCTGATTTTATGAATAAACACCATGTCATGTTCAAAAGACAGAATTTTGTGGCATTCCTCTCCATTTTCCAGTTTTATATTATTTTTCCTCCCCCCAGACAGTGTTCCCTGAATCTTGGTGGGCTTGGGTATGATATAGATGATAGTTGTCCCATTTAGGCCTGAGCACTCAAGGTCACATATACCAGTTATGTAGTTCTCCATTAACTACTGTGCATTGTAAAAACTGCTCTGACCAGGGCTGAGAGTAGTACAGACCTATGGGAATAAAGGTAAACATTTAGAAAGAAGTTTGACAACATAGACACTTAGCAAAAACAACAGTCTTAGTTTCCCCCTAGGGCCTATGAATGCCCCACTCAGACTTTTGACCAGGTTTAGAGTACCAACCATGAATTTCTTCTTGTGTAGCTGGCCTCAAATACAATCAGTTGCAGTTGGTTACCTCCATAATGGCCATGCCACTATTTTACATTCAGTGAGCATTTATTTATAATTTTATTTAATTATTTGTTTATTATTTTATTTATAATTTTAGGGCCTAACACTGGGTAAGGCCATTGATGTTTTTTTCTCCTCCAGCAGACAGCATAGCACCTCTGGCACTATGAAAGCTAGCCAGCAGAGAGAACGTTTCCTGGTCAGTTCTGTATGTCTTGTACCCAAAATATGTATTGTCTTCAGCTATAGGTCTTCAGCATCAACTTAGGATAGACTTTGCTTGTTTTTAGTTGGATTGTTTATTGTCTGTTGTTCATAGGGTTGGGTGTTGTTTTGAGACAAGGTCTCACTGTGTGACTGGGTACTGGAACTCAGAAATCTGCCTGTCTCTGCCTTAAAGGTGTGTGCCAACACGGCTGGTAAGAGTTTTGTTTTTTGGAGTTGTTGCGGAGACGGGAGTTGAGACTGGGTTTCTCTGTAGCTTTGGAACCTGTCCTGAAACTAGCTCTGTAGCCCATGCTGGCCTCTAACTCACAGAGATCTGCCTGCCTCTGCCTCCTGAGTGCTGGGATCAAGAGTTTTTTTTTATGTATTCTTATTAACCTCCTTATGAGTGTAACTTACAAATATTTCCTCTAATTCTTTGGGTTGTTGTTTCACACTGTTGATGGTATCTTGGCATTTTTTCAGTAGGTCTTAGATTATTCCTGTCAGTATTTCTACAGTCGGACTTTTCTTTGTATTCAAAAGTCCTTTTCCCTGTCTAGGTGCCTTCAGGGTATTCCTGTCATTCGAGGTCAATTCCAACTGCTTTCTGCTTCATGAAGTCACCTATAACTTACTCACTACGGAGATATCTTCTGCTCTCCCATTAGTGCTTTCTAGAAGATTTCATCATACTTTATAGTTCGTATATGATACCCCCATTTAGATGAAATGTATAAGTTTCTTCCTGTTTTCAATTGACAGGGTTTCTTTGTTCTAGCCCAAACTGGTCTCAGACCTGAGATACTCTTGCCTAAGCCCTCTGCTGAGATCACAGGCATATGCCCAACAGAAATATATATAATATTTTACAAGTGATTTTACCTGTTGATCAGTAAATATACATTGGATAAATGGAAGTTTTAAGTTTTTTAGTATGATCTTTCGTGAGTAGGCACAGGTAAAAGAAAAGACAGGAAAGGAAACTTGGGTATCACAGAGTCCCAGCTAGACTAATGGATGGATATGACCTTGATTTTACTTACAAATTTCTATGTTTTAGAGATTTTCTTCTTAATTTTCTAACATGGTTTTTTTTTTTAAGATAAAGTGACCTTTTATTTTCTTTTTCCCCTTGATATGCTAAACTGTTTTATTTATTTGAGATAGGGTTTCTCTGTGCAACAGCCCTGGCTTTCTTGGTACTCATTTCATATCCAGGTGTCCTCCTTGAACTCACAGAGATTCGCCTTTCTCTACCTTCTTAATGCTGGGATTAAAGGTGTGTACCACCACCTCTGACTGCTAAACTCTTTTAAATTCACATTTACCATTCCAATTTTAGTGTGTGTGCTGCTGAAGTGAGTGTCTGAATTGCTCTATCTATCTATCTATCTATCTATACACACATTGTGTTTATTAAGTTTATTTCTTTTAATTTTTCAAGCAAATTTAAATGCACTTTTATTTTATAAGTTTGATTTTGTTGTTGCTGTTGGGACAGAGTCTCGTGTGTGTGTGTGTGTGTGTGTGTGTGTATAGAAATGAATTATTTCTTTCACGCACAGTGATATTTTGCCTGCATGTGTGTTTGGATGAGGGTGTTGGATCCTTTGGAGTTACAGACAGATGTGAGTTGCCATGTGGGTACTGGGAATTGAACCTGGTCTTCTGAAAGAGCAGCCAGTACTCTTTAACTGCTAAGGTACCTCCCCTGCTTTTACTATATTTTTGCCTTTCTGATGCTCATTTTATATTGCACTTACTGTATATTTTTAAGTTTATTACTTATAATTTTTTCAAGCAAATTTAAATGCACTTTTATAAGTTTGATTTTGTTGTTGCTGTTGGGACAGAGTCTCATTGTGTAGCTGTGGCTGTCCTGCAGCTTGCTGTGTAAACCAGAGTGGCCTCAAACTCACAGAGTGCCTGACTTTGCTTCCTGAATTCTGAAATTATGATGCATGTAGCACCCCACCTGACTATCTTGTTATTTGGAAAAAAAAAGATTTTTTAATTACATTTATTTATGTATGTGCACTTGCATATACATGTGTGCTTGTGAGCATTTGCACAGAAGTCAGAGAACAACTTTCAGAAATTGGTTTTCCTTTGATAACATGGGTTTCCAGGATCAAACTCCAGTTGTCAGTCTTGACTACTTACTGAGCCTCCTTTCTGGGCCCACTGTTTTTTTCTTAAATAGATAAGCCAGTGCCTCTACTCCAAATAAATTGTGGTTTAAAAAAAAATAAAAATAAAAGGCAGGTGGAGCGATGAGCGATGACTCAGCAACACTTAACTGCTGCTCTTCCAGAGGACCTCGGTTTGGTTCTCAGCAATTCACATGGTAGCTCAAAGCTGTCTGTAACTCCAATTCCAAGGATCTGACACTCTATTCTGATCTTCACAATACCTGGTGTGCACACAACACATGTACATATGTACAAGAAAAACACCTACAAAAATCTTCTAAAGAAACTTCAGGACATGAAGTTATTCAGTGGGATAAAGTGTTTGCCCAGCAAGCTTAATAACCTAAATTTTACCCCTGGAATACAAATGAAAAGGCCAATTCTTTTGGGTCTTGTACTCTGTAAAGATTTGTCACTTTACAGTAGCCAATAGCCAGTCAGGAGGTATAGGTGGGGTGACCAGAATAGAATTCTGGGAAGAGGAAAGGCTGTCTGCAGTTGTCACCCAGACTTAGAGGAAGCAAGATGAGAATGCTTCACTGATAAAAGGTACCAAGTCATGTGGCTAACACAGACAAGAATTATGGATTAATTTAAGATGTAAGAGTTAATTAAAATATGTGTAAGCTACTGGTCAAACTGTTATAATTGATATAGTTTATATGTTATTATTTGAGTCTGGGCAGCCAGGAAACAAATGAACAGTCACTGCTTACACAACTCCATAGCACATGTCTATAGTTTCTTTCTCTTAGGTCAAGATGGGAGATAGAGACAGAATTTCCTAAAAAGTTATGAGCCACCTAGCCTGGATTGCACAGTGAGGCATACATAATAAAAGGGATCCTGCCTCAAATGAGGTGGAAAGCGAGAGACAACTCCAGAAGTTGTTCTAAATTCCACATACACATTGCAGTATGTGTCTGTCTGCATTTTACACATAGATGTAAAATAAATTCTTTAAAATTATCAGTTAGGGCTGGAGAGATGGCTCAGAGGTTAAGAGCACTGACTTTCCTTCCAGAGGTCCTGAGTTTGATTCCCAGCACCCACATGGTGGCTCACAACCATCTGTAATGAGATCTGGTGCCCTCTTCTGGCATGTAGGCACACATGCAGCCAGAACATTGTATACATAATAAATAAACAAATCTTTAAAAAAAAAAAACAAAAAAAATAAAATTATCAGTTAGTTCCATTTATCTTAAGTCCTAGTATTGTTCAGATGACAAAACATTAGCCAGATATCCTGGCAGGCAATAGATCCCAGTTTGTAAACATTTTCCATTTTTAAACTGTCATTTAAAAAAAAAAAAAACTTTTCTAGAGTCACACCATCTTTATGTTAGGACTGAACCGTGACATTTTTATTCAGATGTTCCTAGTGAAAAACTGGTAGTTATTTAAATTAGCCTGATGTGCTTAATTATTCTCCCTGTCATAAAGGTTTTACAGTTTCTGGTCTCTGTTCTCGTTTGCTCTTGAGTAATTTCATATCATCTTTGATGTACTTATAGACTCTTTTGGTAAAGCTGGATCACTGTCAACACCAGTGATTACTATGCTTTAAATATTTTTCTTTTTGACCTTCAGTGGAGGCATTTCCACCAGTGTTACCTTTTATCCCATTGTCCTCCCAGCGTACATACCTCATAGAATAACTTGTCATGGCTGATGAGGTCCTAGTGGATGGATCAAGATGGTGACTAGAGCCACAGCACTAGTTTAGAATGTGCTCACAGAAGAGAGTACAGGGTGGAGAGGAGAGCCAGCGGGACAGGTTGATGCCTGTTTATGTCTTATCTCCACAATTCATAACAGGTTAGGTTAGCCAATTTTCCAGCTACTGGTAACTTTGGTTAGCCAAAAACTTGTTGCATTTTCTTCTTTTTTAAAGTTAATTTAACAGTCTGTGCTGAGACATATAGGGTAGCACACAGCTGGGCTACATAAGAATCTGCTTCAAAACAAACAACAAAAGATTCTATGTGTTTAATATATTAGTACTTTATAAAAGAGTTCTGCTGGGGATGTAGTTGACGTGGTATAGTGCTTACCTAGCATTCATGGATGTGGTCTTAGCACTTGGGAAATGGAGCCAGAGGATCAGGAATTCAAAGTCATCCTCAGAGACATAATGAGTTAGGGGCCATCCTGGTCTATATGACCTGTTCCCTCCCACTTCCCCAAAAAATCAAACATTGACAAGGCTAGGGTCTACTTTACTCAACCAGTTCCTATCCACTGCTTCTTTAAAGATTTTGTAATTCCTTACATTGTACATTTATTTACCTGTATATAATACATATATCACACACATGCATAAATTATATTGTATGTAATTATTCTCTTGTTTTTGTTTAAGAGTGGGTCTTGCTGTGCAGCAGGCCAGGCTGGCCTGCAACTCTGCATTTTCCTTTACCTCCTGAGTACTAGTATTATAGAAGTGAGCCACCATGTGCCTAGTGGTCTCCTCTTTTTTTTATAACTGCTTATAGCAATAACCAATCCATAACTAATAAATAAATTTTCTCATAGCCATGCCTCAGAGACTTGAATGTGAAGTAAAAGGTCAGGCATCTGAATACATGATTTCATTTTGTCAAATTCCATCCCCGTTTAGCGTCTTGTCCCCAAGTTCATTGGACATGGCTCCACGTTCACAACGGCGAAAGCACAAGAAACCCCCGCCTGTGACTCCCATGGTTGTAATCCCACCCACAGAAATATCTTCGGAACCTTCAACCCTCTTAAAAGCTGACCCTAGCATTGATGCACTTGGCTTCATTTCCTTGGATAATAATGTACCAGGTCTGTCCCAGTTGATACTTCAAAAGCTGAACATGAAAAGCTATGAAGAATACAAGTGAGTGATGAGTCTGTGGAAAGGGGCTTAGTGTCTTTGGTGCTGCATATCAGAAGATGGAAGTATAATAGGGAATTTTCTCATTCTGACCTCTGTCAGTTACGTTAGTATCGTCATCGTCATCATCTATGCCCCGGCAATGTTTAAGCATGCTTGGGCATCCTGTTTATGGCAGTTCTCCAGTTGTTTCTATCCTGGGGAGTCCTAGATGTTTGTATTATTGTCATACCCAAGGTTCCACAGTCTTCCTTTATGCTAGAAGAAATATAATTGCTAAAGAAAAATGGAAGTGGGATACATTTAAGATTACATGAAAGTCTGTACAAGGTGGAGGAAGCACAGAAGAGATTTGGGAGATACTCCTCACTGTTGCGCTTTCTTCCCTGCTATGTCTACAGGTTGGTAATAGATGGGGGAACCCCAGTATCAAGCTTTGGATTTCAGTGTCCACAAGAAATGTTCCAGAGGATGGAGGACACGTTTCGATTCTGTGCTTACTGTAAAGCACTCCCTTGCAGACTTCCAGATCACAAGGTTCTCCGGCACTGTAAGAGGTGACTTGTGGGGTGCTAGTGGGGGAACATTCAGAAATAATCCTATATTAAGTGCTTATTCCTAGAGGAACAACCGTAAGGGTTTTTTGATTGTTTTTCTTTTGCTTATTTTTTGTTTTCAGAATTAATAGTTTCTCATTTTGTGTGGCCCCAGTTTTAATCCTGTTTATTTTTGGTTTTGTGGGAGATGAAAGAGCAGATGTTCTTCTACTTTCTTCTTGAGTACACACGGGCTAAGATCACATCTGTTCCAAGAAAGTTGAGGTGGTCACTCTTGTTAAAAGAAAGCATGGGCAAAGTGTGTGACTTTTTGTTTTGTTTTGTTTTAGTTCACCCCTGCCCCCCTGAAAGAGTGAAAAACGTAAATTTTAGATAGGTGGAGTGGAGCAGCACTGTATTGAGAACTGCATTCCTTTGGCTTCCCTGCCAGCGTGACTTCCCCTGCCAGCGTGGCTTCCCTGCCAGCGTGGCTCCCGCATTTGGGTTTTCACCTGTCATTCTTCTCTGCATCCTCTTCACCAGTTCATTGGCCCATCTTCGAACACACGCAGTCGCCTTTGTGACAGAGGGACATGTTTCTTTGGTTCATTCTCTCAGGTGCAGAAATGTCTATTACTGTGATACAGAGTGCCAGAGGTCAGATTGGCCAGCACATAGGAAGGTTTGTCAAGTGCTCCGTCTTGTGGCTGTAGATCGTGTCATGGAATGGCTTCTGGTTACAGGTAGAGTAGGGGTATTAGGAAATTGTATCTTAGTGATAATTGTTGAATATAGTTGGACAAAAATAAAAGCATGTTGTTTTAAGGGGAAAATGAGAAACGTGACAAGGAATGGGAATACTTGTAGTTACTAGGTGGCAAAATAAATATGACTTATTGAGGAAGGAATTTTGAAGCCAAGGATTTGCTGTTTGTTTGTTTATTTGTTTTTTTCGAGGCAATGTTTCTCTGTAGCTTTGAAACCTGTTCTGGAACTAGCTCTTGTAGACCAGGCTGGCCTCAAACTTACAGAGATCCACCTGCCTCTGCCTCCTAAGTGCTGGGATTAAAGGCGTGCGCTACCACCACCCAGCTGGATTTGCTATTTATTATTTTTTTAAATTATGAATATTTGAGTATGTGTTTGTGCACATGCATGCAGTGTCCCTCGAGGCTGGAAGAAGGCATGTCCTCCCCTAGAGTTTGAATTACAGACAATTGTGAGCTCCCCAATTTGGTTGGTGGGAACCAAACTCAGTTGTTTCCAAAAGCAGTGTGCCCTCTTCTTTCCAGCCCTGTTCACTTACTCCTTCTACCTTACAGGTGATTTTGTCCTACCCTCAGGACCTTGGCCATGTCCAGCAGAAGATATTCAGGATTGGGATGCCTGGTTTACTATGAGGGGTTTACAGCTAGAGTCTACACTGAATACTGTTCTCAGTAGCAATGCTATGACCATGCTTTGGGCCAATCTAGGAAGGCCACAGCCAGAACCTGATGTTCTGTACAGCTCTTTGAAGCGGTTGATAACAGATGTTCTGTCACGGCCCTTGACCCTGGGCCTAGGGATTCGGACTCTGGCCATAGATGTTGGGAAGACTGGAGGAAGCACATTGCATATAGTTGGTGCTTCCCACGTGGAGACATTTCTCATTCGTTCTGGAGATTATGATGAGCTTGGCTATATGTTTCCTGAACATCTTGGCCTCCGTGTGATCATGGTGGGTGTGGATGTGGGTGCTAACCTTTTACAGAGTTCCTCACCTTTACCCCTGGAGCCTGGAACAATTCAGCTTAGTGGCCACAAGGCTCTGTATCATGACTTCTGGGAGGAGCAGATAGAGACTGGGAATCTAGCCCATCCAGATTTGGTGGCTGCATTCCATCCAGGTAAGAGCTATTCATTCAGAGAAATACTGAGGAGCTGATTTTTTCACTCTGTGCTTATGTTTTAGTTAGGGTATTTATTACTAAGATGAAATGCCATGGCCAAAAGAAAGTTAGAGAGGAATAGGTTTATTTGGCTTATACTTGTGCATTCGTAGTCCATCACTGAAAAAAGTCAGAACAGGAATTTAAGCAGGGCAGGAACCAGAAGGCAGAAGCTGATGCAGAGGCCATTGAAAGGTGCTGCTTACTAGCTTGCTCCTCATGGCTTGCTCAACTGCTCTATTATAGAACCCATGACCACCCACTCAGGGATGGCCCCACCCACAATGGGCTGGGCTTTCCTCCATCAATCAGTATTTAAGAAAATGCCTTACAGTCCGATATTATGGACACATTTTCTCAATTGAGGTTCCCTCCTTTCAGATGACTCTAGCTTGTGTCAAGTTGACATTAAACTAGCCAGGAGAACTTACAACTGTTTTCATTTGGTCTTTATTTGTTTCTTTTTTGTCCTCATTAAATACTTGGTTGATTATTTCCCATACATCCTTTGTTGAAGAGCTTGTGTAGCTCATGATGATGAGAACTGGAGATGAACAACATAAGGGTTTAGTAGATAATCAAAGGAGCGTCATGCTCTTAGGATATATCTCAGCCTTTCTTTCATCTCTTCATGTTTCCATTCTTGTTCTTCAGGTTTTCATGCCTCCCCAATCTTGATGGAAGCTTGGCTACCTACCCTGCTGCTACTTCGTGACCATGAGATTCCAACGTTGATTACTGTTTACAGGTTTTTTACCTATTTCTGTTTCTGATCTTTTCTGACTCACTTTTTCCTGTGCACAGATGAGCCCACTTTGATTCAGCTTGCCCCTTAGGAAGGTGTTCTTCCTTCCTGCATGAGGCTCTAAAACAATTTTCTGGGAAGAGTCCTTTATTACATAATCTGGGATTTGGTGAGACATTTGGAAGGGAAGAATAACCCTTGCCTAGTACAGCTTTAGAAAATTATTGGTATTGGTCATGAATTGCCATATACTTGAGCAATTTCTACTCGTTCATAATTACCAGAGGGATTTTCCTTCTCTCTTCTGCAGCCAACAGGAATTGGAAGCCTCTTTGCAGATTCTGGTGAACTTGGATACACACATCATTGCTTGTGGAGCTAATCCTTTCACATCCCTCAAACCTGAACAGGTTTATTCTGACCCTAATAAGCAGCCAGTTTACAGCAGTGCCTACTACGTCATGTTTCTTGGAAGTTCCTCCTGCCAACTAGAGAAGCAATTAGAAGAAAAAGCAGATGACTTTTCAATAATTGAACCAAATCCTGAAAATGGAAGCTTATTCAAATCACTACATTGATGTCAAATTGTTGCCAGCTTTGAGATCTGCTGAATGCTAAACCTTATTCACAGTCCAAGTAAAGATTCTATACCAATGAACGCTCAGTATGACATGACTCATTTCTGATGTTACCCTAGTCCTGGGAATTGAACACAGGGCTTTGTATATGCTAGGGATGTGCTTTACCATTGAGTTATGTTCCCAGCCGTCTGTTGTCATTTGTTTTTTGTTTGCTTGTTTTGAGACAGGCTGTCATGAAGTAGCCTAGACTGGCCTTGAATTTACTAAGGTCTGCGTCAGCCTCACAAGTAGGAGGGGTTTCAAGCTTGTACAAGCTTGTACAAGAAGGCTTGTACAAGCTTGATTTAACTTGTGTCTAAAAAGTTAGCTATGGATAGGTGTGTGTGTGTAAGTGTGAATGTCTCACTGGTTTTTTTTTTTTTGGTAGTCTCCAACAAAGTTGGAACTATATATGCATTTGCCACTGCACAATGGTATGTTGAGGCTTTTTAAATCACTTGTTTTGTTTTCTATTTACAGTCACATACTACTCAACTGCACAAGAAAAAAAGACCTTAAAATTAGAGGATTTGGGGGCTGGAGAGATGGCTCAGTGGTTAAGAACACCAGCTTCTCTTCTAGAGGTTCTTAGTTCAATTCCCAGCACTCACATGGCAGCTCATAACTGTCTATAACTGTGTAGACATACATGCAGACAAATACCATGTACATAAATATATAAATCTTTTTTTAAAAAAATTAGAGGATGTTTTTCTTGCCAAGGGAATGATTAGCATCAGATCTGTTTGGACTGCCGTACCAGTGCACATTGTGTCATTTCCTTACCATCCCCAGGATGTTCGTTTTTAAAGCCTTGTCATGACCTTCATGTGCACATATAACTTTTATTTAATTATTTAATTATTTAATTAAAGATTTCTGTCTCTTCCCTGCCGCCGCCTCCCATTTCCCTCCCCCTCCCCAAATCAAATCCCCCTCCCTTGTCAGCCCAAAGAGCAATCAGGGTTCCCTGCCCTGTGGGAAGTCTAAGGACCACCCACCTCCATCCAGGTCTAGTAAGGTGAGCATCCAAACTGCCTAGGCTCCCACAAAGCCAGTACGTGCAGTAGGATCAAAAACCCATTGCCATTGTTCTTGACTTCTCAGTAGTCCTCATTGTCCGCTATGTTCAGCGAGTCTGGTTTTATCCCAGTCTTTTTCAGACCCAGGCCAGCTGGCCTTGGTGAGTTCCCGATAGAACATCCCCATTGTCTCAGTGTATGGGTACACCCCTCGCGGTCCTGAGTTCCTTGCTCGTGCTCTCTCTCCTTCTGCTCCTGATTTGGACCTTGAGATTTCTGTCCGGTGCTCCAATGTGGGTCTCTGTCTCTGTCTCCTTTCATCGCCTGCTGAAGGTTAATATTTAGGAGGATGCCTATATGTTTTTCTTTGGGTTCTCCTTCTTATTTAGCTTCTCTAGGATCATGAATTATAGGTTCAATGTCCTTTATTTATGGCTAGAAACCAAATATGAGTGAGTACATCCCATGTTCCTCTTTTTGGGTCTGGCTTACCTCACTCAGGATAGTGTTTTCTATTTCCATCCATTTGCATGCAAAATTCAAAAAGTCCTTGTTTTTTACTCTAATATGTATATATTCCATAGTTTCTTCATCCATTCTTCCATTGAAGGGCATCTAGGTTGTTTCCAGGTTCTGGCTACTACAAACAATGCTGCTATGAACATAGTAGAGCATATACTTTTGTTGTATGATAAGGCCTCTCTTGGGTATATTCCCAAGAGTGGTATTGCTAGGTCAAAGGGTAGGTTGATCCCGAATTTCCTGAGAAACCGCCACAGTGCTTTCCAAAGTGGTTGCACAAGTTTGCATTCCCACCAGCAATGGATGAGTGTACCCCTTTCTCCACAACCTCTCCAGCAAAGGCTATCATTGGTGTTTTTTATTTTAGCCATTCTGACAGGTGTAAGATGGTATCTTAAAGTTGTCTTGATTTGCATTTCCCTGTTGAAGTTGAGCATGACCTTAAGTGTCTTTTGGCCATTTGAACTTCTTCTGTTGAGAGTTCTCTGTTCAGCTCAGTGCCCCATTTTATAATTGGGTTGATTAGCCTAATTTTACGGTCTAGTTTCTTAAGTTCTTTATATATTTTGGAGATCAGACCTTTGTCAGTTGCGGGGTTGGTGAAGATCTTCTCCCAGTCAGTGGGTTGCCTTTCTGTCTTAGTGACAGTGTCCTTTGCTTTACAGAAGCTTCTCAGTCTCAGGATGTCCCATTTATTCAATGAGGCCCTTAATGTCTGGTGCACATAGAACTTTGCTTCTCCCAACAGACAATTGCACTTTTTTGTTGATTTTGGGTTTTTTTGTTTAGTTTTGTTTTGTTTTTGAGACAGGGTCTCTTTGTATAACCTTGGCTGTCCTGGAACTCACTCTGTAGACCAGGTTAGCCTCAAACTTAAAGATGTACCTGCATGGTAGTGCACACCTTTAATCCCAGCACAGGGGAGGCAGAGGTGAGTAGACCTCTGTAGAACAGGCTGAAGAATAGACTTTTCAATGAATGTTGCTGGGACAATTGGATAGCCACACGCAAAAGAAGAAAGTTGGAGCCCCAAGCCTATGATATAAAGTGAATTCAAATTGATGTGGGATGTGCATTGATTCCAGTACAAGGCTGGTATGGCAGGAGGTTCAGCAACATGAGGCTGTCCAGGCTACATAGCAAGACTAAGGACGAAGCCGGGCGGACGAAGCCGGGCGGTGGTGGCGCACGCCTTTAATCCCAGCACTCGGGAGGCAGAGGCAGGCGGATCTCTGTGAGTTCGAGACCAGCCTGGTCTACAAGAGCTAGTTCCAGGACAGGCTCCAAAGCCACAGAGAAACCCTGTCTCGAAAAACCAAAAAAAAAAAAAAAAAAAAAAAGACTAAGGACGAGAAGCTTCAGTACTCATGAGGTTCAAGGACATGGTGACATGGCAAGTTTGAATCCAGCCTAAGCTATAATTGAAAGATTTAAGGCAAAGTGACCCTGGCAAGTCCCCTAGCAGGTAGGAGACCGCAGTGGATGGGAGACAGACAGATAACACTATGCAGAGAGAGCTTGGGTATTGGAAAGGGTATAAGGGTAAGGGATTATGGAGGGAAGAAATGGTGGGGGGGGGGGGCAATGGTTGCTTCATCAGAAGAAGGCACAAGATCAGCTTGCCTTAGCAGAAAGAGGGTGGGGGGATTGGGGTGGGTGAAGCTTGTCTCTTAAAGGGACAGAGTACCTACATGACAAGAAAGGTCAGCAGAACAAAACAATGAAAACCTAGCCTCAGACATTCCTTAAAAATGTTCAGAGAGCTAAAGAACTTACATGTGTAGAAGAAAATATATAAGTAAATCTTCATAAACTTGTATGTTTTCTTAGATTATTATACCAGAAACACAAATGTTGGGTATTCAAGCTGACTCAGGCAGCTGGGTGAGGAAAGGCTTGATTTCTCTGACCTGCATAGACTCCCCTTGTAACTCCTGCCCCTGGAGACCTCCAGCTGCTACCCTCCACCCTCAGACTACTCTGGCAGCAGGCCTGTAATGGCCTTCTCAGCCCCGGGAGGAGGGAGAGTGGCCAGGTCTCATTACAGAAAAAAGTGCCCAAGTGCAGGTCAATAACCCCTCTAATTCCAGACTACCCCTCTCCACTCCCAAGAAACCCTATATAAAGCAGGCCTTCTGCTCAGTTCTCTGCTGCTGCTCACCAGAGTAGAAACAGTTACCCTTTCTCCTGTGCCTTTCTGAATAAATCTCTTGTTTGATGTTTGTTGTGCAATATGACTTTGTGGTGTTCCTTGGCTCTCAACTGCCAGCATACCTCTACCTCAGAGCTACAACACAACAAAAACAAACATTGGGTTATCTTAAATTTTATGTTTCAGATATCAAGAAAGTGAAAATGCCTTAGGCTGGTAGATGGCCCAGTGGTTAAGCCTGAAAAACATTGTTGCAGTCTCAGAACCTACTTGGTGGAAAGGAAGAAACATCTCCCTCAAGTTGTCCACTGACCTCTACATTTACATGTGTCCATACAAATACATTTATCTTACACAAATGTACATTTGTGTGTGTAGTGGAGTTGGAGTGTGCTGACGCGTGAAGGTACTTCCTCCACACTTAACCTGTGTGCTTACTGTAACGATCTGTCTAAGAGATAAGCCATGCCCACTTACCCCCCCCCCCCATCCCTGAGGCAGGCTGATCTTCAGCTTCCTACCTGAGTTCTCTCTTGGAGAGGGCAGCTTCAGGAGAGGTCTCTCCTCTCCCTCTCTGCCTCCGCCTCTGCCTCTCTGTTCTTCTCCCCTTCTCCCTTCCCTTACATAACTTCTAAATAAATATCCAACCTCATTCTGCATGGCATGCCTCCGTCTGTGTCTTGCCCACCGCTGCCACATGGCTTGCTGCTGGGGACACCACCACCGGGGACCAGCCACCTTTGGAGACCTGCAGCATGGTCTTATGTGTAGTCCCTGCATAGGACTGGCTGCTCTCAGGACCCCCTGCCCTCTGCCTGCTGCCGCCAGGGATCCCACAGCAAGCTCCTCGGGGATCCACAGCAATTTTTAATAATCTATTACGCTTACCTCACACTTAACTTGAATTTCATCCTTGGGAACCACATGGTAGAGTAAGAGAACCAATTCCTGCAAGTTGTGCTCAGGCCTAAGTACCCAAAAACATGTTTTTGTTGTGAAAAGTGAAGGGCATGCTAGGGAGATAGCTTAGTTACTTGGAAGTGCGAGCCCTGAGAATGCAGAGATGCCAATCACTATCCAGCTAACTGTTCAGAAGTCTCAGTGTGACCATCCTTTAAAAAAACAGATGAAAGGTGTTATGCCCAAATCCGCAAAGTCCCCCAAAAGCCAACAAGGAGATCGAGTTGTCATCTGTCTCCATCCCCCTCCACCTCCGCCCAGTATGTAAAAGCAAAAAAGCCTTTGTTTTATGCAAGCTTGCAAACTCCAGGCATGTCCAACATACTGGAATAAACAAAAATCCCCAAGCTCAGTTAGAATAGGGTTTTATAGTAGTAAAGGTGGGGATGAGGGGTTTCTGAGGTTCAGGACCCTTATTAGCTGACATTTGTCTAGGGGTGTCCTGGTGAGTGCGCGCTGGTAGGTGGTCCTATCTAAAGCAGTTGGAATGTTAGGCATTTCTTTTGGGTGGTGCTCTGGTAATCTCAGTTTGTGGTTCTTTCTGCAACCAGGTATTGCTTCAGGGTAAACTACTGAGACTCAGGCCTCTACACGTTGTTAATTTAACAAGGCGAGGAATTATTTTTTTTAAATATTTATTTATTTATTATGTATACAATATTCTGTCTGTGTGTATGTCTGCAGGCCAGAAGAGGGCACCAGACCTCATTACAGATGGTTGTGAGCCACCATGTGGTTGCTGGGAATTGAACTCAGGACCTTTGGAAGAGCAGGCAATGTTCTTAACCACTGAGCCATCTCTCCAGCCCAAGGCGAGGAATTAAAAAAAAATAAATAAAAATTAAATTTATCGATGGCTGAGTCCTACTCTGGCTGGTGATAAAGGTTGAAAGTAAAGAATTTCCTTTGGGTGATCTGTTCAGATTTAGCGTATCACGGCTGGCTCTTTCAAAAGTTGGTTAACCTCTAGCCTCCCCTCACCGTGTCACTGTGTGTGTGTGTGTGTGTGTGTGTGTGTACATATGTAGGTTCTTTACATAAAGCTGCCTCAAATATTTAGTTGTAGAGTGAGTTTAACGAGCTAATGAATAAGAACGTTGAATCAACTCCCCTCTGCTTAGTTTTGCCTAATTCATCTCCAGTTCCGTCTACCCAGAATTCCCTATAATTGAAGGCAAATATGCCTTGAGTCCTCGAGATACCTAGGCCTGGAGCTTGGTTCCCCAGGACTACCAGGGGTGGGGCAGACACTCGGAGACTCAACCAGCTGAGCCACCTGTTGGGCGCTGAGTCCCGCCCGTGCTTGGGGGCGGACCCGACGGCCAGCATCCTTGCCCCGCCCCTATGCCACGCCCTTCGGCTCTTCCTGCTTCCATATTGCGGGAAAGCCGGCGGGTCTGTGACTCTGCTCCCTGGTTCAGGTGAGGACTCGCACCCCCTCCCCTTGCGGTCCCCCCCCCCCCCCCCCCCGCCGGCTGTCAGCTCGTTCCCATTCTGAGGTCTGACCTTCGTGCGGGAATGGTGAAGGCCTGCTCGCGTTACCAGCGGACTGGGCCTCCGGGTGGCGCGTTTTGGGTGATGGGGTGGGTTGGGCAGGCTTGTCCTGCCTGCGGGAGGACCGGGAAGGCCTGTTGGTCGGTTCTCTGTTAGGCTTGACAGAGTGGGGATGCCAGAAAGCAGTGGCACCCCGCTCTGGGTCACGTGGACCGCAGGTGAAGGGCTTGAGGCCAGAGGGTGGCCCTGGTGAAACGCCTCTCTGTCGGGGTCTGGCTAGGGACCAGACTTTTTGATGACACAGCAAATTTAGAGTAACTTGGAAAATTTATGCTGTGCTTAATGACACGTAGGACAGAATTCACAAACAGATGTAAGCTCGGGCTTACAACTCTTAGAAACTGATCTAGGAAATAACATTCTAGATTTCATCCCTGGTCCTTGACCCATATCAGATGTGTCATTGTAACAGCCCGAGGAAACCGAGGTGCAGAGGGGAATTCAGAAGTGCACGGAGGTACAAGATGCAGGGTTGCAGGCGATGTCTTACTAGGACCCATTACAGTTCCCACTTGCTGTCAGGTGATAGTGAGCCATTCTGATAAGGTAATCTGTCCCAATTACAGTAAAGTATAATGAGCTACCTGCTATTAGGCAAGGAAAACATTAGAGGCAGGTGGAAGAAATAATTTTGCCTCTGGAAACAAGCCACCTCTCCTCAGTCCTCATGGTTGAGTAGAGAGCTGCCTACCCCTGCAGAGATCTAGTCTTTCAGCGTTACTTATCCAGGTCAGTGATTGCTTTAAATGACCCTTCCGGAACATAGAAGCAGCTTTTGGAAAACTACATCTGTTCTCGCCTAAGTCACACTTCCTGTTTCTCCTCCTCCCTCTTTGCGCCCTCCCCTGCCCCCCAGCTTCTTGTGTTCCTAGGCCTCTTGCCAGTTGAGACACTCACATTACTTTGAAAGACCCACCCTTTCACTAGCTGACTCACTGGGTGGAGATGGTTTGGAGAACCAAGAATGAGTTTTCCAAGTTTTCCAAAGGTTGTTTGTAACATAGAATGTTAAAGGAAAAATAAAAGCTCTAGTTTACTTATTAGCGTCCTGTTACTTAAGCAGAATGGAGTTAATTTGTTGAGTCACCCTGGGGTTTGTTTAGCTTTTTACAAAAACCTTAAAGTCTATCTTTTGACAAGACCACGTGAACACTGCTGAAAGGGACATTAAAAAGTAAACTGCGTGGTTGTTATTCCCCAGCTCTCCCAAGGATGCTGCCACCCTTTTCTGCTTCAGTGTTGTCCTTTCAGTGAGATTGTCCACATACAGAAGAAAATGGCTCTATTTCTTTACCCGGATGCTCACAAACGACCCCTGCAGTTTTCCACCTTGCTTCTTTTCCCTTGTGTGGTAGATGACTTTATATATGAATTTTTAAAGCTACTGCATTTTTAGAACTTGAATAGCACTTTACTTTGACTATTCATGTGTTTTACTTGTCTTCTAGTGTTTGCATTTTTTGACAGCTCTTCATATTACAGATGATACTATAATGAATAGCCTAGTACATACGTGAATGCATTTGTGAAGGAATTTTTATGACCTATACAGAGATGGAATTTCATTCTAGTGCTTAATATTCTTTAAAATGCACTGAAATTATTGTTTCAATTTTTCATGTGCTGGTACCTAAATAGTCTTTGATTAATTAATTAATTTATTTTTGTTTCATTTGAAAATAGAAAGGCCAGGCACTTGGGAGGCAGAGGCAGGCAGATGGATCTCTGTGAGTTTGAGGCCAGCCTGGTCTGCAGAATGAGTTCCAGGATAGGCTCCAAACTACACAGAGAAACTCTGTCTCAGGGGGAAAAAAATCTTGGTAATTTTTCTATAATTCCTCTAGGCCTTAAAGGGAAGATTTAGTATAGGACCTAAAAATGTAGAGCTGGAACTCTTTGATCAGAATAAATCATTCTTTTGTCTGTATATGTACGTGCATATATGTGCAAGTTTGTGGGGCTGGAGCACATGCCACAATGTGCATATATATGGTAAAAGTCAGAGGAAAATCTTGGGTGTGATTTTCCAGTCACATATAGCAGGCTAGACGTCCTTGAAACTTTTGGGAATTCTTCTGACTCTATGTCCCATCTCACTATAGGGGTGCTGGAGTTAGAGACTTGAGCTACTGTGCTTCCATAGTGGCGGTGCTCTCACTCACGCTCCCTCTCCATCCTCCCTCTCAGTGCCTCTTCCTCCTCTCCCTCCCTCCTTACCTGTGAGCTACAGCATCAGCCCTTTAACCTTACTGCAAGCATGAGGACTGCAGCTGGATCCCTGTAATCCCTGCTTATGGGAGACAGAGGCCAGGCAGTCTGATTTAGCTAGACTAGCTGAACCAATAACTCTGCATTCAGAGGGAGTCCCTGCCTCAGTAAATAAAGCAGACAATGATTAGGAAGACTCCCAACATCAATATCTGGTCTACATACACGTGCACATTTGAACACACACATACCTAAAAAAAAGAAAAATATTTTTCTTCCTCATAAAGGTGAATTTCTTTTTTTAATTAACATTTTCCCATTATTTTACATCCCAACCACAGTTTCCCCTCCTTCCTCTCTTCCCATTCCCTCCCCTTCCCAGTCCCTATTCCCCTCTCCATTCAGAAAGGGGCAGGCCTCCCATGGGCTTGGACAGAGATAAGACTGAGCTCCTCCCCTTCATCAAGGCTAGGCAAGGTAATCCAACAGGTTCCCAAAAGCCAGCTAAGCTGCTACTGAGTCCAAGTTACATACAGAGGGCCTAGGTCCATGCAGGCTCCCTAACTGCTGGTCCAGAGTAAAGGAGAATTTCTTAACCCTAAAGCTTTAAGTAGCTAATGTAGTCTTTGTTTTTGTGACCCTAAACATTATTTCACAAATTATTTTCTGATTTTCCCTTTTTGATCCTGACCTCTTTCATTTGGCCCACTGACTGTCCTTTGGAAGCTTCAGCCTTGCCCTTCCTCCTTATGGCAGTCAAGGACCGAGAAGAGGAAAGAAAGGACAAAAATAAGCCTCTTCCCATTTTATACACAGGTCTTTGACTTCCAAGTAATTGAACCAGACTGAGTCATTTTTCTTGTTACCTTACTGTCTTTGTGTGGTCACATGTATGTGTTCATGTTTCTGTATACGTGTGTGTGTGAGTGTGCGCGCGCATGCACATAGACCAGAAGCTGACATCAGATGTCCTTCTCTATTGCTTTCCATCTTCATTTCTGAGCCAGTCTGATGGGGGCATTTTCTCAGTTGAGTTTCCCTTTTCTAGATGATTCTAGCCTGTGTCAAGTTGATAAATAAATAACCAACACAGTGTGTTCCCTGCCACGCCTGACAATCTGAATTTGATCCCCGGAACCCACATAATGAAAGGAGAAAATCTGCTCTCTCAGTCGGCTACAGTGTGAGACCCTGTTTCAAAAAAAGGACGTGGGGTGGGAGCAGGCTCTCACTTTTGGATCAGTGAGTTCTTGGGTGATTTAGATGTATAAAGTCTGTATTATTTAAAGAAAGGAGAAAAGATTTCAACTGAAGTAAGGAACGATGCATGACCACAGGCTTAAGGTCTAGGGCAGGTATGACACATAAGCATGATTGAAGTCATAGAGATTTTACACTGGGGAATGAGGGTTGGGGCTGGAGTTATGGCTCATAAAAGAGCACTTGCTGTTCTTGCAGAGGACCTCAGATTAATCCCAGCCCCCATGTGGCAGCTCACAACTGTCTCTTATTAACTCTAGTTCCCGAGGATCTGGCGTGTTCATTCCACAGGCACTGGACAAGCATGTGGTACACACACATGCATATAAAAACAGTTAAATCTGTTGACTATAAATTGGAGTCAGTACCAAGAAGACTAGAATGTTTGACCAGTAGTTTGGGGGGTGGTTGTTGTTGTTTGTAATTGTTGTTCTGTTTTTGTTGGTTTATTGTTTTTGGGTTTTTTTGTTGTTTTTTTTGTTTTTTTTGTTTTTTAATATTTATTTATTTATTTGTTATGTATACAATATTCTGTCTGTGTGTATGTCTGCAGGCCAGAAGAGGGCACCAGACCTCATTACAGATGGTTGTGAGCCACCATGTGGTTGCTGGGAATTGAACTCAGGACCTTTGGAAGAGCAGGCAATGCTCTTAACCACTGAGCCATCTCTCCAGCCGCCTATTGTTTTTGTTTTTGAGAAAATGTTTCTCTGTGTAACAGTCCTGGCTGGCCTGGAACTCACTATGTAGACCAGTCTACTTTCAAACTCAGGAGGTCTGCCTTCCTCTGTTTCCTGAGTACTGACTGGGCTTAAAGATGTGTGCCACCACCACCTGACTTGTCCAGTCATTTTCCCCCTGATTTTACTGGGGTCTGAATCTAGGATTATGTAGGCTAAGTGCACACTTGTTACTTGTAAGACTCTGCTAGTGAGTTTTATTTGATACTTCAGCAATAAGTAAATCATTGTGGATTTGGGATCTTAGGAATAGTTTGTGGAAAGGGCAGCTAATGGTGATGCCCAGGGAGATTGGGAAGCAGAGAGTATGAGCAAGAGCATGAATGGGCTAGTAATCTTAGTGAGCCAGTCACCCTGCTCTGGTGAGACCTGCTACAAGGACATGCCATGAAAATTGAAATGCAGGAAGAAGAGGAGGGTCATTTCCACAGATGGGTAGAAACGATTGTGTTACTTCCTGCACTAGAATATTGGGTAATTTAAGTAGTGACTCTGGCAACAGGTAAGGAATGGATATACTCTGGTGGAGGGAGTATGTAATTCCATACCAGACTTGAAGGCTCTTGACTACTTTTTGTTTTCCTCATGGTGCAGGGCATCAAACCCAGAGATTCTAGGTGTGAGTTACTATACCTGACTTTTAAATGGCTTTACACACACAGTCTACTACCTGACTACATCTCTCTCAGTATCTCATTTTATTGTGAGATCCATCATAGTGACACCCCCCCCTTTATCTTGTACTTGATATTGTTCTACATTCTTGCTAATCTGTGTTCAGCATGTTTTAGAACATTGCTTTCACCTTTACTCATTAATTTACTATCCATTTATAAGTGTTTTAAGTCAACCTTGGGTGCCATTAGGGTTTATCACAAAGATCTGAAGCTTGGCAATTAGATTAGGGTGGTTAGCTGGTGAGCCCTTGGGATTTGCATGTCTCCATCTCCCCTTGACTAGATCACAAGTGTGTACCACCACATCTGGCTTTTTACATGATGCTGGGGACTAAAATCAGGTCCTCAAATTCCACAGTGATCGCTTCCCCAGGCTGCAATTGGAGGATATATAGACTATACGGTACAGCTGGTAAGAAGAACACATTTAATAAGCTTTGCATATACCCGTAATAGATTATCTATGCTCTGTGTGATAGGGAGGTTGTGTGCGTGCTTCAGCCAAGTGTGAGAAGGTTGGAGGACAACAGGAAATCAGTTCGTCTACCATGTAGATTCCAGAAACTGAACTCAGGTTATCACATTTTGAAGCAAGTGCCTTTAAGCCTCGGAACCATCTCTCTGACCCCCTTATTCACATTTTAATGTGCACCATAATACAGTTTGTATGTGTATGTTTCTCTTTCAAAGGCCTTGAGATGTACAAGAAATTATAAAGGACTTTTTGTTGTTGTTGTTGTTTTTACAGAAATGTCATATCCAGGCTATCCCCCTACAGGCTACCCACCTTTTCCTGGATATCCTGTACGTATTGCTGTCAAAATACTAAAATCATTGATATCTTTCATGCAGTTGTTATATAGAAGTAGCCTGTGCCTTAGAGCAGGGGTTATGAACTCGAATGTGCAGAGCTATAAATCAGTGAGAAAAGGCGAGTGTTATCTGGACATGGACACATGGAGACTGCTTAGCTCAAGTCCAGTGTGCCGTGCAGGGAGCACACCTCGTGGAGCACACCTGGAGTAGGTTAGCTTTTCACAGAAAGCTAGAAACCTGTATTTTATGTGAAATGGCCCAAGGTTTTAGTGTTTGTTTTCTGAGACAAGCAATACAGCACCATCAGAAACTAGTGATTCTACAACAACAAGACCTGAGCATCCAAACACAGATGAAGCAGAAGAAAATGACCAAAAAAAAAATACCTTTATGAAAATGATTGAGGCCCTTAAAGGAAATGAAAAATTCCCTTAAAGAAATGGAGGAAAAGACAATCAAAAAAATTGGAAGAAATCAACAAATCTCTTAAAGAAAGCCAAGAAAAAGCAATCTGTCAGGTGAAAGAAATGGTTCAAGACTTGAAAACTGAAATAGAGGAAATAAAACTGAGGGAAATCTGGAAATAGAAAATCTGGGTAAACAATTAGGAACTACAGATGCAAGCATAAACAACATATACAAGAGATGAAAGAGAGAATCTCAGGCGTTGAATATACAATAGAGGAAATAGATTCATCTGTCAAAGAAATTGTTGAATCCAACAAATTCTTAACACAAAGTATCCAGGATATATGGGACACCATGAAAAAACCAGTAAAATACTGGCAAATTGAATCTAAGAACACATCAGAAAAATTATCCACCATGAAGTAGGCTTCATCCCAGAGATGCAGGGATGGTTCAACATACAAAAATCCAGCAGTGTAATCCACCATATAAACAAACTGAAAGAAAAAAGAATGTGATCATCTCATTAGCTGCTGAAAAATTGTTCAACAAAATTCAACACCCCTTCATGATAAAGGTCTTGGAAAGACCAGAGATACAAGAAACATACCTAAATATCATAAAGGCAATATACAGCAAACAACCAACATCAAACTAAATGGAGAGAAACTCAAAGTGATCCACTGAAATAAGGAACAAGACAAGGCTTTTCACTCTCCCTGTATCTATTCAATAGAATACTTGAAGTTCTAGCTAGAACAATAAGATCTAAAAACAAAAACCAAACAAACAAACAAAAAAACTGAGATCATGGGATCAAATTGGAAAAGAAGTCAAACTTTTCACTGTTTGCTAATGATATGATAGAATACATAAGTGACCCCAAAAATTCCACCAGGGAACTCCTACAACTGATAAACACCTACAGTAGGTCCAAGAGCATTGCAGAAACTGTACATTCCTCCCTAGGACAGAGGGGAGGAACTATAATATATTTCCATATGCCATGACAGTGAAGGGATCTGAGAGGTTGGTTAGCACTTGATAAGTACATGCCTATAATCACAGCACTAGGAAGTGGAGGCAAGAGGTGTAAGAGTCTGAGGGGAGCCTGGGCCGTGTATCGTCAGGCCCTGCAGGGAAAGACGGAGGAAGGAGGAAAGAGCTGGTTCTGATTCCCATAGAAAATGGGGATGCTTTTGTCCACCTCACATATAATTAAATTTAACTGAGTTCTGATAAGAATCCTGACAAAGTGGAATAGGATTGATAAAGTAATATGAGACCAGAACTGATAATAATTATTTAAATAATTTATTCAACTGTATTTCATGTATTTTAGTATAAAGATGTTAGATCCCCTAGAACTGGAGTTACAGACAGTTGTGAGCTGCCATGTTGGTGCTGGGAATTGAATCTGGGTCCTCTGGAAGAACAATTAGTGCTCTTAACCACTAAGCCATCTATCTCTTCAGCCCTGATAAGTTTTTTTTTTAAGTTTAAAAAAAATGCATGAATAGTACTCTTTGTTCTTTTGAAATGGGGCATATATTTCTTTAATTATGTCCCCTTAACATGTTTCTGATTTTTCCAGCCTGCGGGTCAGGAGTCATCTTTCCCCCCTCCGGGTCAGTATCCGTATCCTAGTGGCTTTCCACCAATAGGAGGAAATGCTTACCCGCCAGCACCAAGTGGCAGCTACCCAGGAGCTGGAGGCTACCCTGCACCTGGAGGCTATCCAGCTGCTGGGGGCTATCCAGTTACCCCACACCCAGGGGGAGCTCCAGCCTATCCTGGAGGTAAGTCATATATGGTCATGAGGTTAGTAGTGACTTGAGATTTGCTGAAGCATTCTTTTTTGTCCCTCCCTTAACTTCATTATTATTCCTTGAGAGTTCAGAGTTACTCTTAGTTCACCATGGACAGCTAAGACTTCAGTAGCAAGCGCGAGTGAAAATTCTCAGGGTTAGGAGAACTGGAAGACTTAAGATACTTTCCTGTGAAGGGAATGTAGTACTGTTCTTGATATGAGAGGCCCTTGTAGAATATGCCACTTAGTTATCAGTAATCTTAACTGATTGAGAGGGCCTGGAGCAGTGGTTCTCAACCTTCCTTCCTAATGCTGCAACTCTTTAAGTCAGTTCCTCATGGTGTGGTGACCCCCAACCATAGAATCATTTTTGTTGCTCTTCCCTAAGTATAATTTTATTACTGTTATGAACCGTAATATAAGTATTTTTGGAGACAGACTTTGTCAAAGAGGTTGTGACCTACAGGTTGAAAACCATTGTCCTGGGGAGATTGAACACTGACTGCTCTTCCAGAGGACCTGGCTTAGGTTCCTAGCACCCACATGGCAGCTCCCAATTCTCTCTCTCTCTCCATTTCCAGAGGCTCCTAGGACACCGCATGAATGTGCTATATTGATATGCAGACACACACTTCATATATATAAAATAAAAATAAATAAATCTTTAAAAAAGCAACAGAGGCTTTAGTTAGCATCACATGGTACCTTTATGCATTAGGACCACTTTATCTAGATTTAAGAAAAACAATATAGGGCTGGAGAGATGGCTCAGAGGTTAAGAGCATTGCCTGCTCTTCCAAAGGTCCTGAGTTCAATTCCCAGCAACCACATGGTGGCTCACAACCATCTGTAATGGGATCTGGTGCCCTCTTCTGGCCTGCAGGCATACACACAGACAGAACATTGTATACATAATAAATAAATATATAAATATTTTAAAAAAAGAAAAAGAAAAACAATATAGGGGCTGGAGAGATGGCTGATCAGCTAAGAGACCTTACTGCCCTTGCAATGGAATTGGGTTCAATTACAAACACCCACATGGTGGTTTACCAACCATCCATACCTCACTTACAGGGGATGTACTGCTTTCTTCTGACCCTGAGGACACCAAGCACACATGTGGTGCACATACATATATGCAGGCAAAACACACATAAAACAAAAGGAATAAATATAATTTAAATATTTATTTATTTATTTATACAGTGTATAGTCTGTGTGTATGTCTGCAAGCCAGAAAAGGGCACCAGACCTTATTACATGTGGTTGCCAGGAATTGAACTCAGGACCTTTGGAAGAGCAGGCAATGCTCTTAACCACTGAGCCATCTCTCCAGCCCCTAATTTAAACACAATTTTTAAAACCCACCATAGTGATTTATATTGTAAGTTACTAAAAAAGCTAAATGTACTAAAACTTTTGTTTTTTTTAAGACAGAGTTTCTCTGTATAGCCCTGTCTGTATAGACTGTTCTGGAACGCACCCTGTAGACCAGGCAGGCGATCTTGAACTCTGTGATCTGCCTGCCTCTGCTTCCTGAGTGCTGGGGTTAAAGGTGGGCATCACCAATTCCTGTCCTGTACTGTTACATATATGTATGTGTGTGAACACAAGTGCCAGAGTACATTTGTACAGGTCAGAACCGTGTGGGCTCTCGGGCTCAAACTCAGATGGCGAGGCTTGGCATCAAGTGCTTCTACCGACTAATCCAGCTCACTGACCTTTGAACATACTTTCCAGTTTGCTGTGAATTGATGGCAGGTTTAATGTACACATATAGAATGACTGTTACAGCCTGACTGGCATATATTTTCTATTGATTATGGTAGACATTCTAAAAAAAAATTTCTCTGTATTATAAGACTTGATATTTTGGTTTTTTTTTTTTTTTTTTTTTTTTTTTTTGGATACAAGGTCTTACTCTGCATCCCAGGCTGACTTGAAATGCACCATGTAGCCCAGGCTTGCTTGGAACTCACTGTGCAGCTCAGACTGGCCTCCAGCTCCTGGCAGTCCTCTTGGCTTAGCCTCTTGAGTGTTAAGATTAAAGGGATGAGTTTCCACGTGCGGCTTATTGAAATGTTGTTTATTTTCTTAATCCCTTAAGGACAAGGCTTTGGGGCCCCACCTGGTGGAGCAGGCTTTTCTGGCTATCCACAGCCACCTGCACAGTCTTACGGTGGTGGACCAGCCCAGGTTCCAGTACCAGGTATGTTCTGGCTGTCTAGAGACAAACTGTTATGATTCTGCAAGCTTTTCAGTTGTCAGTAAACTTAAATTGTATTTGAGATAGTCTTTAGGGAATATTTATATAATTCTGTAAATAATGCTAAGTATGTGGTATCATGGAGTATCAATTTGATGTGAGGTCATAATCAGTAAAATGGAGATGAAGAACAATTTTCTTCTATTAACTTGTCTGTCCTCAAGCCAGAAGCCAGTTCTTAAAGGAACCACCCTCAGGACTGTACCCTGACAACCATTCCAGATAGACTCAGAATTGAAGCTAGTTCAAGGTTTCTGTTTGTTTGTTTGTTTTTAAAGTGGGGAGGAACTTGATAGATGGCTCAGCAGTTGACACCACGTAGTATTCTTTTTTGTTGTTGTCTTTTCAAGACAGGGTTTCTCTGTGGCTTTTGGAGCCTGTCCTGGAACTAGCTCTTGTAGACCAGGCTGGCCTCAAACTCACAGAGATCCGCCTGCCTCTGCCTCCCAAGTGCTGGGATTAAGGGTGTGTGCCACCACCCAGCTTCCATGTAGTATCTTTACAGAGGACCTGAGTTTGGTGCCCAGCACCCACATCAGGCAGCTTACAGCCTATAACTCCAGTTCCAGTGCATCCTACACATCTTGCCTCCACAGGCACCTGCACACTCACATACACAGTTTAAAAAATAAGTCTATCAAGTACGCACACATATACATACATACATACATATATATACATACATACATACATACATACATACATACATACATTAGCGTCTTTTTAAAAGATGTTTGTCACCCAAGTTGGTTTTCCATTAAATCAATATTTAAAAGATTATCCTGGAACTGAAGAGATGGCATAGTGGCTTAAGAACACTGGCTACTCTTCAAGAAGGTCTAAGTTCATTTCCCAGCAGCCACATGGGACTCAGTTTCAGAGGATCCAACACCTCTTCTAACGTCTGCTAGCAGCAGGCGTGCATGTGGTGCACAGACATAACATGTAATAAAACATCCATACACAAAACATGAAATAAAATAAGTTAATTTTTTAAAAAATTTAAACAATAATAACATAAAAGATTATCCTAGTGAAGGTTATGGGCTTAGGAAGAGGACAGGACTCAGTCTGCCCTGGAATGCTCTGGAATGTCTCAATCTGCCCTGGAATGCTCTGGAATGTCCCAGGCTGTCTTGGAATGCTCTTAGTAGAATGGTCTGGTACTAAACTCACAGAGATCCTCCTGCCTCCACTTCCAGAGTTCTGGGATTAAAGGTGTCTATCACCATTCCCAACCAGAATATTAATTTTAAAGAAAGTACATGAGGTATCATTGTTATCCCTATTTTGCAGTGAGAAAAGTGCAGCAAAGTTGTAAAAGCTGTAAGACTCCCTCACTCAGTCCTGGGCAGCCAGGAAGTGTCTGAGCTTAATGGTATGCGGTACCAAGCCCAAGGACGAGGTTTAGAAGCATAGGGTGGAGGAAAAACAGAAGGGAATAATGTATATGAATGTATATGAAATGAAAACAGAGGGTGGCAGTTTTGAGGGACACAAGAAAGATATGAGAATGCAGGTATGAACAAGAACAGTAACTATATGTGAAAAAAATTTCAGAAACTCCCTGTCTTGTACCTTAAACATACTGTTTCTTATCTCAGTGAGTAGCACAGCATGAACGTGTGCTTCTGTGTTCCTGGTGATTAATAGAAACAGTTTGCTGTAGCTTATTTTTCTTGTTTGCTTTTAATCCACAGGTGGCTTTCCTGGAGGACAGGTGCCTTCTCAGTACCCTGGAGGACAAGCTCCTTACCCTAGCCAGGTACTTTTGCTTTGTCTCCTTAAGTTTTTGCTTCTACTCTTTAAATTTAGTGCAGGTCCCCGGGACTCATCACACTGAGGAAGGGTGTCACTCCGTCGTGAGGCAGAGGACATGGTCTGTCACAGTAGTGGGAGATGTACACTTTACTTTCGATGGACACTATGGTCCTTGGCCCATCTGTGCTAAGGAGTGTCTGATACATTTGGTCTGAACAGCCTCATCATTCTCACGGGTGATGATGCTCTTCCTCTGTCCTAGAGAAGGCATGTGTGCTCTCAACATCGGTCATAGCATCTCTGCCCTCAGCAGTAATTGGGACTATGAACTTGGGGGGTGGGTGGGTGGTATTTCTCAGACTTAGGGGTGGTTGTTTTCTGTTTTTCCTTTATAATTTTCCACTCTCCTTTCAGATCAATACAGAATCCTTTTCTTCTTATCCTGCTTTCTCTCCTGCTTCTTTGGATTATAGCAGTGATGTGAGTAAGGACCGCCAACATTCGTTAATTGCTAGGTCCTGTATATAGACAGCATTTGTTTCTAGAACTCCTCACTGTGAGACCTCGAACTCACAGAGATCCAGCTGCCTCTGCCTCCTGAGTGCTGGGATTAAAGGCGTGCGCCACCATGTCTGCCCTTGTTTCTGATTTCTAGTGTTGGATTTTTATTTCCCCTCAATGCTTGTCAGAACTTTATTTATTGATTGATTTTTACAAAAGTTCTTTACAAAGTACAACAGGCTCCAAGATAACACTTCCTTCTAGCTATAGGTGGCAAAGATGTTATGGCAGGGAATCCAGATGCTTAAATAGGAATGAAAGAGGCTACCATCATTTCAAATAAGAGGAACAGCTTACTTTTTACCAAATTTTTTAATTCCACCCATGGCAGGGTCCCTTCCCTGTGGCCTGGATTTTAGCTCTCTGAGTCTTGTCTGCTCCTCTGTTTCTGCTTGAAAGCCTTGTCTTCCTGTCCACCTCCTTGGCCTGCTGATATGGTGCCTACAGACAGCCCCTTTACCACACCCTCTGCTTGGCAGAACTTTATCCATGGAAGCTGGTTAAGTCTGTTAAACTGATTTCTGAATAGTCGTATAAGACTTCCCATATTTGAAGTTTACCCTACCTTTCTCCATATATAGTTCCCCATTTTCATACTATTTTATTAATTGTTCTATTATTTTATTCTTTTATGTCTTCTGCCAGTTACTATAATAGGATTGAAAGCTTGGATCCTTGCCTTTATGTTGACTTTTAGAAATTATTTCTGAGTTACATACTAGGGAAGGTCTGGCATTTCCAAACTTGCCTTTGGCAAGGTAGGGGAGGGACTGTGGACATGGAAGAGGGACCACTCAGCGGTCTTGTTGGGTTTTGTTCACAGTGGGGATTTATTGAATTTGAGAAGCAGAGAGACTTGAGAACCTTGTTCAGGACTGCACAGCTAATGAAAGACTAAAGTGAGACATAGTTCTTCTGACGGGCAGAGTCGTAGAGAGATTCCTCTAAGACTGCCGTACATTGTTTTAACCCTTTCAAAATTATTCATCTTATAAATCTGTAATTAATTGTGGAAGAGAATTTTTATTTTCCTTTAAGCATTGTGTGTGTTCCTGTTTCTGTTCATGTATGTGTTCATGTGTGAGGCACACGTCTGGACACAGGTACCACAGTGTATGTGGCGGTCAGAGGACATCTTGCAGAAGCTGATTTGCTCCTCCACCATGTGTGTCCCTGGGAATTAACTCAGGTGTCAAGTTTAGCACCAACCACCTTCACCCAATGAACCATGTTGTTTGATAGCCTATAAATTATTCATCTTTTAAGTTAACATGTAAAGTGGTGGGCTTCATTATAATTTTTATATATAATATATGTATGCATACATATACGTGTCTGTGATTTTACTTCTTATTCATTCCCTTCCTCCACTGCCCTCCCACCACCACTCCCCATCCTTCACGGTGATCTCTTTCCTGTTCGTGTATAACCTCTTCTGCATTCATGCCTCATGTTTTCTGTTACCTTCTGTTTCTCCTCCATCTCTCACTTAAGGTCTCTTTATTCATGTTTCTTGATACATAAAGAGGGTTTGTTGTTGTTAGTGTACAGATGGGGTTTTTACACACACCTCCCTGCCCTCGTCCCTGCTGTTTCGTTTACTGTGTTCTGTGGTCTTTTCTACCCTTGCCCTTAAAGCCTCTCTTTCCCAGTCTCACAGGTCTCTTTCTAGTTCTTGACAGAGGTTTATATATGACCAATATGTTGAAAAAATTTTTTTATTTTTTATTACTTTTTTTGGATTTTTTAAGACAGGGTTACTCAGTATCTTTGGAGCCTCTCCTGGAATTAGCTCTTGTTGACTAGGCTGGCCTTGAACTCAGAGATCTGCCCGCCTCTGCCTCCCTAGTGCTGGGATTAAAGGCATGTGCCACCCTGTTACAAGGAGAGGAGCCGCTTGTTTGTCCCAGCTGCCTGGCTAGCTTACACCTGAAATAACCACACAGAAACTGTATTAATTAAAACAGTGCTTGGCCCATTTGCTCTGGCCTCTTACTGGCTAACTCTCACATCTTGATTTAACCCATTTCTATTATCTGTATATCGCCATGTGGCAGTGACTTACTGGGAAAGATTCAGCATGTCTGATTCTGGCGTCTCTATGGCAGTTCTCTGACTCTGCTTTCTTCCTCCCAGAATTCAGTTCTGTCTTCTCTGCCTACCTAAGTTCTGCCCCTATCAGGCCAAGGCAGTTTCTTTATTCATTAACCAATGAAAGCAGTACAAAGACAGAAGAACCTCCTACACTATCACACGACTGAAAAAAAAAATTTATGCTGCAGTATTTGTTACAAGTAGAATAATTTTAGTTTTTCCTTAAAACTACTTTGGAAATATTTGTTCTTTGCTTATATTTCTGACTTGGACATTAATGGGGAGTAACTGCTAAGCCTGTTTTGGCAAAGCAGAATGTTAGGGCATGAATATGTATAAGTGGGAGGAATTCCTAATAATAAAGACCTTTCCTTGAAGCTGGAAGTCTTGCTTGGTGGAAGGATGCTTTCCCGGTGTTCCCAGGGCCTGGATTCAGTTCCCACCACCATCAGAGAAAGGGTTCTCTATGAGTGCTGAGCTGTCCATGTTCCTTTCTCTCTTTTATTTTTTGTCCCTCAACAAGTGCTGGGTTTTTTTTTTTTTGTTTTTTTTTTTTAACCTGTGTAGCCCTGACTGTCCTAGAACTCACTCTAGATCAGGCTGGTCTCAAACTCAGAGATCCACCTGCTTCTGCCTCCCGAGTGCTGGGATTAAAGACATGCACCACTAGCACCTGACTGGGTTATTCTTTTCCTTCTCTCCCTCCCTCCCTCCCTCCCTCTCTCCCTCCCTCCCTCTCTCCCTGTTTCTTTTCTTTTCTTTTCTTTTTTCTTTTCTTTTCTTTCTGTTGTGGACCATCAATTATTTCTCTGACCAGAAGGGAGGCGTGGGAATAAAAGACACAACTCACATGACTTTATTGGAAGGGAGTTTTCAGGAATCTCTCATGAAATCCTGAGTTCACATCCTGAAAATCACCCATGTTTATTCTCCAAACAGCTTTCATACCAAAATGCAAACTGAGGGGAAAATTCAGTAGCATTCTGTTTCCTAGGTAACCAAGCGAATGACTAAGGTCACATCTCCACTTTTCTATGCCCATTTTGTCACCTCTTCCTATCTATACCTGCTTTGTCATGTAGATTGAATTAACATCTCTTTCCCAGGCATCCTCCCAAAATACAAAGAAGGATCTGAGTGACATTAGCATATCCTGACCCTTTGTTTAGGATGGAGTCAGTTTGTCCTCAAAGGCTAGGTGACCACCTCCTGTGCGGCCTGTCGCAAACTGTGGCCTGAAAGTCTCGGCCAGCCATACAATGTAGAAATATGGGCCTGTATAATATGGCCCAACATTTTCTTTTTCTTTTTTTTTTCCTTTCTTCCTTCCCTTTTTCTATTGTTTAAGAAAATATTTAGTTGGAGACTAATATGTTAGTAAGGGGCTAGATCTGTCTGTCCAAAATGAGGCCTGGTAATAATGTTCATATTCTTGTACTAAATCCTTGTATATATATGGTAGCTGGTGAAGTTGCCTATTGTCCAAGCAAAATTTTTTACTTGAACCTTATACACCTTTTGTTACCAGCCTGCTATGATGACTCAGGGCACCCAAGGAACAATCCGACCAGCCTCCAACTTTGATGCTATAAGAGATGCAGAAATTCTTCGCAAAGCAATGAAGGGTTTTGGTAAGGAAATGGATTGTCTTTTTACAGCTATAGGAAAAGTGAACCTAAGTCATAAACAAAGTCCTGTGTCAACTTATACCTCAGTATCATGTGGTGCCTACTGCCTTGGAAGCATTCTCGTCCTTATATAAATATATCTGTGACTCTTCCAGGGACAGATGAGCAAGCAATTGTGGATGTTGTGTCGAGTCGTTCCAATGACCAGAGGCAACAAATTAAAGCAGCCTTTAAGACCATGTATGGCAAGGTATGTCTTTTCCCTTTTACAAGAAGCAGTGGGGTCTATTCCGCAGGGTCTGCATCCATGTCAGATTGGACACTGTATTTTTACTAATACTGTGGGGGACAGGACAGATAAATGGACTTCACAGATTCCAGGATTAATATCTCTTCAACACCTCATCTCCCCTCATACTGCATCTTGTATGTGATAGTCATTCAGGAAACAGTGGCTATGGCCCCCACTGAGATCTACTCCTTACTTAGTCCCTGCCTTTTCTCAGCTGTTGGTCATCTTCCACCCTCTTCCCTCTGAACATGTCCTGTGCTACAGCTGGTGTTTTGTGCTTCTGTGTGCTTGTTTCTGTTTCTGCGTGGCTAACTTCTTCAGTATTAGCTACTCTCTGTACGACGAGAGGCAGATTTGGCTGACACTTCCATAGTGGTCGCATAGCACTTTTTAAAAATCTGTGCTGCTGTAGGTCTCACTGCACTGCCAGCTCTCAGAACCTCCTCTTTATGTTCCAGCAGGAGGTGTGTAGTGAGCGGTTCCTTAGTAAATTTGTGTTGAATGGATGATCAGTGCCTACATGCAGCCAAATTAATGGTGAAATTGCCCTTGATCCTTAGACGTGATGGAGAAAAGTGGCTAGCATATCTTTGTCATTTACACAGGAATCTAAACTTTCCTAACATCTTCTGCAGTGTGTTTACTTTCTTCAGAATGTTAGCCTGTTTTCCTCTACTCAGTTCAGATATACTTCTCTCTCTCTCTCTCTCTCTTTTTTTTTTTTTTTTTTTTTTTTTTGAGACAGGGTTTCTCTGCCTCTGCAGCTCTTGTCCTGGAACTAGCTCCTGTAGACCAGGCTGGCCTTGAACTCACAGTGATCCACCTGCCTCTGCTGAGTGCTGGGATTAAAGGCATGCGCCACCACCGCCCAGCCTACTTCTCCGTATTATTATTATTTCTGCTACTAAATTGTGTGTGTGTGTGTGTTACAGGTATGCATTGAGCTTTCTTATCATGATCTATCTCTTTCTTTTTCATCTATTCTCTGTACGTGTGAGATGTGTTACGTGAACGGGTTCTCTCTAACGTGTGTGTCTCAGAGAGTGATCTCAGGTTGTCAGACTTAATAACTCACATTGTGGCAGAGGCAGGCAGATCTTTGAGTTTGAGGCCAGTCTGGTCAATAGAGTGAGTTCCAGGACAGCCAGGGCTACACAGAGAAACCTTTCCCAAGAGAAGAAAGAGACCATGCATTCTTCTTTTATATTTAAGTTCACTTAAATATCCTGGGAGGGTCAGGACCTGGCATGCTGGGATTTGAAGTCCAGACCAATACAACTCTCAGGCCTGGGAGCTGGGGGCTACGCTCCCAACTTAACAATCATTTTTTAAACACTCATTTATTTTTGTGCGAGTCTGTGTATATGTGTGTGGGTGTGCACATGCTGTCAGACATGTATGGGGGTCAGCAGCCAGCTTTCTACCATGTGGGGCCCAGGGCTTGAACTCAGACCCCATACTTGACGGATATCTGTTACCCCTCAGCATCTCACCAGCCCCCATGTTGTTGGTCTGAATTATTCTTTTTCTAATCATACTTTCTGTCTTTGTATCTGGTACAGTAGAAGAACTGCAGGAAGGACTTATGTGTTTCTAAACAGTGAATTCATCACTAAATTTAATACTCATTGCGTCATATATCACATTCAGATTTGAAATTTTGACTTTCATAGTGCCAATTCCGTTTTTCCGTAAGAGTTAAGTGAGGGGCTTAACAGGTGGCTCAGTGGCACTGGCTGCTCTTCCAGACAGCACAGGTTCTGTTCCCTGCACCTACGCAGCAGCTCACCACCCTCTGTAACTGGGAGATCCAGTGCCTACTTCTGGTCTCCACAGACACTCAGGCATGTGGTGCATAGACATATATGTAGGTAAGACACCCATACACCTAAAATGAAAATTATTAAAAGAAAAGAACCTCATGTGAGATAAGATATAGAAATCCTGTATATTCACTGGGTAATGGTGGCACACACCTTTAATCCCAGCACTCGGGGCAGAAGCAGGCAGATCTACAGAACAAGTTTCAGGATAATCAGAGCTATACAGAGAAACACTGTTTTAAAAAAAGGAAAGAAAAAAAAGAAATCAGTGTTATGTACTTAATTTTCATATCTTTTTAAACAGGATTTAATTAAAGATCTCAAGTCAGAGTTGAGTGGAAATATGGAAGAATTAATCCTTGCCCTGTTCATGCCTTCTACTTACTATGATGCCTGGAGTTTACGGAAAGCAATGCAGGTACTCCACCTTATTTTCTATAACTATTCTGCATTGCTTTATATATAAGCCTCACAAATTTTGATAATTCTGAATTTGTAGGGATGTATGAGGCAAAATATTACTTTGTGTCCTCTGAAATGTAGCTTGATCATCTTTAGAGACCGTCCCTTGCTTCTGTGTAATCCCTCCCTTCGTTTCATATAGGGGGCAGGAACTCAAGAACGTGTATTAATAGAAATTTTGTGCACAAGAACAAATCAAGAAATTCGAGACATTGTTAGATGTTATCAATCAGAATTTGGACGAGATCTTGAGAAGGACATTAAGTCAGATACCTCAGGACATTTTGAACGTCTCCTCGTGTCCATGTGCCAGGTGAGTGTGGTATAAATGTCTGTATGTTAGTGGAGGGACCAGACTTTTTATCTGAGCATGTGCCAGTGAGCACACTTCATTAATAGTCAGCTCCCTGAATTATTGCTGTCGTTAAGAGGAACAACACAGAATGCAGTGAACAGTTTTCTTCGTAGTTGTTACTGAGACTGTTCTGTACATCTGGCTTTTGTAAGAAATTAGAAAATAACTTCTTTTAGATTTCATGAAATCAGAACCAGCCTGAGGCTCTGTGGCAGAGGTGTAGTTGAAAGTCCTGTCCGCTTAGCAATGTCCTGTCAGTTCATGAGTACCACCAGAAGATGTGCAGGGCCACAGGAGAGGCGGGAGGACCTTCCTTATTTCCAGGTGTGCAGAGAAGTGACAAGAGAGCCTCTGGAATAGTGTTAAGGACGGTGAGGGAAGGTCAGTGGATAACACACTTGATTGGTATCGGAAGTTACTTCTGACAGATAGTGTACACAAGGACAGGATCGCAGGGATCTGAATTCAGGGGAGGAGAGGCTCTGACGAGCCAAGGAAAGGTAGTTAGAGAAAGTATCGTGGGTGTACAGTGGTGTGCCAAGGCTGGAACTACAAAAATGAGGGGAAAATGGTCGGAAGAGCTAAGTTTGAACAGCAAAGCAAAAGAGTAAACTAGCTTTGAAAAAGAGCAAGAGGGGGAGGCAAGTGTATATGTTTAGTGCTTTAAAAAGGGGTGCGTGGTTTTTAATTGGGTTTATCTTTATGCAGGGTTCATGACCCATTCTTGACTTTTCTAGGGTGGGAAGAGGTTTAGCACAAATAATAAAAACCCAGAGACAGATATTGGGGTTCAACTTGATGGTCAGAAAAGCAAACAGCCACGTCACTAGAGAGCTCTTACCTCTATGAAATCTTGAGACCGAAAGAGAGCGAGTTCCTGTCTCATCCTGCCTTATGTTCCTCTCTAGTGCTGGGATTAAAGGTGCGCACCACCACCCTACCTCTGTGGCTAACTAGTGTGGGTTCTGGGATTAAAGGTGTGCCACCACTGCCTGGCCTGTAAGACTGAGTAGAGTGGCTGCTGTGCACTGACCTTCAGGCAAGCTTTATTTATTAAAATGCAAATGAACTATCACTACTCAGACGTTAATTCTTAGAAAACAGGAAATTACTTAAATTACTTAAATCCAAAGAATATTATTTATTATTTATACAATATTCTTTCTATGTGTATGCTTGCAGGCCAGATGAGGGCACCAGACCTCATTACAGATGGTTGTGAGCCACCATGTGGTTGCTGGGAATTGAACTCAGGACCTTTGGAAGAGCAGGCAATGCTCTTAACTGCTGAGCCATCTCTCCAGCCCCTCCAAAGAATAACTTAAAATTTTTCCTGAGGCCGGGCGGTGGTGGCGCACACCTTTAATCCCAGCACTCAGGAGGCAGAGGCAGGCGGATCTCTGTGAGTTCGAGACCAGCCTTGTCTACAAGAGCTAGTTCCAGGACAGGCTCTAAAGCCACAGAGAAACCCTGTCTCGAAAAAACAAACAAAAAAAAATTCCTGAGCACTTTTTAAAGAATATTCCTTTTATTATTTGTGTTTTGGAAGGAGTGCTAGAGATTGCAGCCTTGCTGGGACAGTAGGCAGGCATGCTGCCTCTGAGCTTAGGCCCCTTTTGAACACACTTTCTTGAGTTATGTCTGTTTACCCATTTGTAATATGACTATGCCATTCCTCATGCCAAGTGCTCCTCAAAAGAGACTTATCTAGTTTTTTGGGTTTTTTTTTTCCTTTAGATTGAATCTAGGGGATCATACCTGCAAGGCAAACAAACTGCCTACCACTAAGCTATATCCCCAGCCCTCATAATAAATATGTGTGTGCTAAAGTATACTTGGATCTGAAATCTTACATTGTCCTTTCTTAGAGTGAAAGTCCTTGAGGGCAGAGACCTGGTCTCTGGTGTCCCTGTAATTCAACATAATGCCTGGTACAGAGATAACACACTGCTTGGTATTTTACAGTTTTATAGGAATATAACTCTACAGTGTGTTTTGATCTCAAATCCCAACGAAAGAGAGTTATAGTATTTTTCATTTCAGTGATAGTTTATATTCCATTGTTAAAGACATTTAGTTGTAATTTAGCACTTAAAGCCCTGAAACCCCTTACTTTAGCCTTATTAAGCCATGACCTTGACCAAAACCCAAAGCTAATTGTAATGTAATACTGATTTGGAAAGAAAGACTTGGCAGACTTGGTGCATTCACCTTCAATACCTTTCCCTAGACATTCCATAGTAGTGTACCGAGGAAAGGACTTCACTTGACTCTGGTCTTTCTCTTGCAGGGAAACCGTGATGAGAGCCAGAGTGTAAACCACCAGATGGCTCAGGACGATGCCCAGCGCCTCTATCAAGCTGGTGAGGGGAAGTTAGGGACAGACGAATCCTGCTTCAACATGATCCTCGCCACGAGAAGTTTCCCTCAGCTGAAAGCAACCATGGAGGCTTATTCCAGGGTATGAACTTTTCTGGAGATTGCATGTCTGTCTTAAGATCTGAAAATGCTTAACTCTGTAACTTTTGTTTGCAGATGGCAAATCGAGATTTGTTAAGCAGTGTAAGCCGAGAGTTTTCTGGATATGTCGAAAGTGGTTTGAAGACCATCTGTAAGATTTTTATTTTTGTCCTTTGCCTTAATTTGTCTTTAATTGTGTGATTACAGTTAATCACTAGTTAATCACTAGTTAAACACTAGTCCCTAGAATCTGCTTAGGCAGAAACCGAGTAAACCCTATATTTTATGTACAGTCCTCTGAATGTTGATGGTGTAATCAGATGAATATTTTGTTTGTTTGCTTGAGAGTATTTGGCTTTGTTTGTATATCTTTATTGAGCACTGTACGAAGACCTCGTGTATTGTAGTTCTTCCTCTTAACAAATGAGGAAGCCCTAAGGAACTACCAGTATTACCCCAAGACGTGGTTTTTTAGTTAGTTAATTTATTTATTTATTGAGACAGGGTCTTACTGTGTAAGCCAGGTTGGCCTTGAGTTCGCAAAGATCCACCTGCCTCTACCTCCTGAGTGTATCTCCATATATAGCACACAAAACATTGTTTTGAGCCCTCAGAACACACATCCAAGTTCTTAACACAGTGAGACTCTTTGGAGTTAATGTGTTTGTGGTGATCTGACACCTCAGTGTGTGGGAATTCTGTCCTCGGGATACCACAGAAATAAGGAGAGTCTTACGAACTCCTTATTACTAGCCATGGAGTGCCTGAAAATGTTAGTGTAATGAGCACGGCTAAAGTGACAGTCGCGTACAATGTGTACCCTCTGCCATCTGTAGGAACTCACTTTGCTAAGTGGTTTTCCAGTGACTCACAGTTCCAAATGCTGTTTTCAAATCTTTGTCAATCTGTTTTCTCTTAGATGATACTCATAGTTTTTTCTCAGCCAAATGACAGTCGTTTTTGTGTGTATATGGTGCTAGGAATTGAACCATGCTAGAGAAGTACCTTACCACTGAGCCGTCGTGTGTGATATGTGTGTTACAGACTATGCATGTCATGGCACATGTATAGGGACTAGAAGATATTTCGGTGGAGTCAGTTCTAGCTTCTGCCTTTAGGTGCTTTGCATTTGGGGGATCGAACTCAGGCAACTGGGCTTTTACAAGTGCTTTTCCTGCTCTAACTGGGCCCTCAAAAATATATTCTTAATGTAAAGAATTCAGATTTCTGTCATTTCTTTTAATAAGCTATTACTTAATCTGGGACACACCTGCTATAGATCTTCATACTAGAAAATGTAAAGAATATACATCAGAAAAAAAAGAATCTACATCAGTGCATCTATAAAGAGAAAATAGATTTATCTGCTTGAGTGAATCTTCTAGAAATGAAAGTTGCCTGTCTGATTCAGCTACAAAGGTTGATACATGCTGAGAAAAAACAAGTAGCAGAAAACCATTCACACTCTTCTTATTTCTGTGTAAAAAATAATCACAAACAGGCTTAAATGAATGCACAGAGGTGGGCTGGCTGGTCATGCCGGCCTCCTCTGAAGCATGTCTGCCTTGCAGTGCAGTGCGCCCTAAACCGCCCCGCCTTCTTTGCTGAGCAACTCTACTGTTCCATGAAAGGCGCTGGCACAGATGACTCCACCCTGGTCAGGATCGTGGTCACTCGCAGTGAGGTGAGACAAGATGACACTCTCTCTGTCAGACTGAAGAATCAATGTTCATGATTATAAAACCCTTAGGAATGACATGCTCTCCATGTGAGGGAGGTTTTCAGTAACATTAGCCCCTCAGTGAAGACAGCAAGAAAGCTTTCGTACTTGAAAAGGCCAGTGAGGAATACAGGTTTATGGGAAATTGCAAGGTGTATTTATTTGTTTGTTTGTTTGTTAAATTTCTAAGGAGACTGGGGTCTCATTAGATTGCCTAGGCTGGCTAGGACTACAGGATGCACCATTGTGTCTGCCTTGCTTTTGTGGCTTTAGAGCCTGGCCTGGAACTAGGTCGTGTAGTCCAGGCTGGCTACAAACTCACAGAGATCCGCCTGCCTCTGCCTCCTGAGTGCTAGGATTAAAGGCGAGCGCCACCACCACCCGTCTTATTTACCGACTGATTTTTGCAGTGCTGGGACTGAAACCTAGGTACTTGTGCACGCTAAGTATGGGTTCCAGTTTGTTCTTTTTCTTGGTCGTGTAAAAAGTAAAAATACCTATCTGTTTGGATATCAATGTTAGCATCCTTGTGAATTATAAAATAGTCTTTAAATTCATCAGTTTTTACTTCAATATATTGATATTCTCTGTGTGTGTGTGTGTGTGTGTGTGTGTGCGTGCGTGCGCGTGCGTGCGTGCATGCGTGCGTGCGTGTGTGTGTGTGTGTGTGTGTGTGTGTGTATTTGGGGAGGAGGATTCAAGACAGAGTTTCTCCGTGTGTAGCCCTGGCCGTCCTGGAACTCCCTCTATAGCCCAGGTTGGCCTCAAACTCACAGAGTTCCTCCTGCCTCTGCCTCCCAAGTGCTGAGCCACCACTGTCCAGTTATATTTTTAATTGAAAGTATACATTATTAAATAAACTATAGAAGGTAGTTAATTTTTTTAGAAAGGCAAACAAAATTTAGGGTTTTTGTTTGTTTTGTTTTAGACAGAGTTTCTCTGTGTATTCCTGGCTGTCCTAGAACTTGCTTTGTAGACCAGGCTGGTCTAGAACTCTGAGATCTGGCCCATTTTGACCATTTTTTAAGTGTACTGTGCAACCGTGTGGTCACATTGTGCACTGTCGCACCATCTAGAAATGTTTACATCTTGCCGAACTGAAAATCCACACTCAGGAAACAGTCACCCCTGCCTTCTGCTCAGCCACACAGCTTTCTGTCCTGTGTTGATGGCACTGGATTTATCGTGTGCTAGGAATTGTACAGCATTTTTGAGACTGGCTTCTTTACTTAGCCTCGGCTTGGAACTCATCATGACTGCATAATTTTAAGACTGAGTAACAACCCGTCTTGACTGATGTTCGTCTGTTTTTACGTACTTGGTTTGCTTCTGCCTTTTGTGTTTTGTAAATGATGCTGCTATGAGCGTGGTGTGCACTGATCCCTTCCAGTCCCTGCTACTTCATTTGGGGATTTAGCAAGAAATGGAGTTGCTGGATGATACTATAATTCTGTAGATCCTTTTTTAATTTTTTTTTATTTTTTTAAAAATATTTATTTATTTATTATGTGTACAGCATTCCTTCCATGTATGCATGCAGGCCAGAAGAGGGCACCAGACCTCATTACAGATGGTTGTGAGCCACCATGTGGTTGCTGGGAATTGAACTCAGGATCTTTGGAAGAGCAGGCAATGCTCTTAACCTCTGAGCCATCTCTCCAGCCCCAAATATTTATTTATTATATATACAATATTCTTTCTACGTGTATGCCTGCAGGCCAGAAGAGGGCACCAGATCTCATTACAGATGGTTGTGAGCCACCATGTGGTTTCTGGGAATTGAACTCAGGACCTTTGGAAGACTGAGCCATCTCTCTAGCCCTGTAGATCGTTTTTTAAATCACTGTACTGTTATCCACAGCAACTACTGCATGTTACATTCCCACCAGGAATGTACAAGTGTTTTCATTTTTTGGCATCCTTACCACCTCTTACTGTATTACACATTTTTGTAAAGCTATCCTATTATCAGATAATGTATATTTTAAATGACAGTATTTGGGGATAACAGATGAAACTGGTGTCTTGTCATCCAGGGTTTTCTAAAGCAGCAAATGAGATCTTCCCTGAGAGTGTGAGCAAAGGTGGCCTCAGCACTAGTATGAATGATAATTCTGGAACATTGCTCATTGGGTGTTTATCCTTTCCCATTCTGATTATTGTGGTATTATTACATAAATAAATGCCCTGATCTACAGAGTAAGTTCCAGCGAGGGTTTTACACAAAGAAACCCTGTCTCAAAAAAGCAAAATGAAACCCAACAACAAAAATGCATTTTCTTTGAACAGATTTTTTTCTGACCTGCCATTTCTTACAGATTGACCTTGTTCAGATAAAGCAGATGTTCACCCAGATGTATCAGAAGACACTAAGCACCATGATTGCCAGTGACACAAGCGGGGACTACAGAAAGCTGCTGCTGGCCATCGTTGGTCAGTGAGAGGGATTTGGGTCTCTTTAATGAATGAAGCTCTTCTGAGCTTAGCCTTGCAAGCAATGAGACCTGCATGCAGAAATGTCAGCACCACTTAACTGGAGTAGCTTTTTACTAAAGATTGTGTCAGGGTAACGTGCTTGGGTTGCACACATTGTTACTGCCTTAATTCCAATATTCTTTTTTTCTTTGTATATCCAATCAGTGTAAAAGCCATATCAATGATGTAGTAATTTTGTGCCATGTGTAAAGCTTTATTCTCACTGCTTTTGTTTTAATCAGAATTTAAAATTGAATAAAAATCACAGCAATCTAATTCTGTGTAATGTTAAAATGTTCATTACCTGTACTTCAAAAACTGAGAGAATGAGAATGGTGTTTTTTAAGACTGATGCTGGTCTGGTTTGATTTCAGAGCATAAATTTCAGCTCAGGAACATACTTAGAAGCCACAGTAAGCCCCATCTGACGGCTGAGGTTCCCTGGTACAGGTGGAGTGTCTCAGCTTCAGCTAACAGTATTGAAGCGCTTTAGAGCCGCCTAATGTCCACTCAGATAAGACAGCTTGTCCGGGAAATCTCTTAACTCTGCAGATTTTGAAAATTTCACTGGTGTTCTTGAGACTCCTTTTCTATCCCAAGGCCAGCTGTTAGGAGTGACTCCCACTGTATGGGAGGAGTGCCTTGAAACCACACAACTCTGACGGTGGTGACCCGTGCAAGGCTGCCTTCTAAGCTGCTGAGACCCCAGATATTACGTTATCTCAGTAACCAGAATGTTCCCGAGGCTCTCAGGAGCTTAGCTGAAACACAGGAAAGCTGCCTCCCCTCCTCAGCGCAGACGCTTCAGCCCTAATAGAATCATTTCTGTGTTCTTGCCTGATTGGGGTGGATGAGAAGCAGAGCTAGTGCCATTCTGTTAATAGTCACAGGGAAAATCACCTCAATTATGTAAGCCTGTTTTCCTTCCCATCTTTTTAAGAAAGATTTTATATATGTGTGTTTGCCTGTGTACATGTACATACAGCCACTGCATACATTGCCGGCAGAAACCCTGGAACAGGTTACAGATGCTTGCGAGCTGTCCTGCGAGTGCTGACTCCTAAAACATCCTCTGCATGACCAACATCTTTGAGATTTTTATTTTACGAGTTTATTAGACTGGAAAAGTGGAAAGCTATGGTCTGATCTTTAAGATAAATGTTTAAGCAATAAGTTTGGCCCAATGACTTTATAGAAACAGTAAAATGGTATAATACTTTTAAAAACCACAGTTCTTTTGACCTAGAGTGGTAATTGTAATTTGAATCTTTTTTAAAAATTACTTATTCTTTATGTGTATAATCATTCATATATATGTCTGTACACCCGTCAAGCCTGGGGCCTGAGGAGTCCAAAAGCGGGCAGCAGATACTCTGAAAATGGAGGTAGAGATGGTTGTGAGCTGCCATGTGGATACTGGGAATTGAAGCCAGGTCCTCTGGAAGAGCAAACAGTGCACTTGACCACTGAGCCATCTCTCAGCCCCAAGTTTGTTTGCTTGTTTTTCCTCATTTGTGTATTTTGTTTTTAAAGACAGTCTTGTTTCATAGTAGTGACTGGCTTTGAATTTGGAATCTTCCTGTCTTAACCCTTTTATGTTCTGGGATTGTAGGCATATGCTACCATATCTAGCCCCTAAGCTTAGTTGACATGTAATTGACAAAATTTAAATTTGCTTAATTTAAGCCTCACAGTATGATCTTTGATAGAACTAATCTTGTGTAGTGTCTTCCATAATCAAATTCAAACTGTCATATATATACATGTATATATATATATGTATGTATGTATGTACATATATATAGAGAGAGAGATGAAACTTACCATTTACATTTCAAGTGTGAGATGATACGTTATTATAAATTATAGTCACCACATTTCTAGAACTTAAAGTTGATAGCTTATACCTTTGAACATCTCCCATTTTCATGGCCTTTGCCCCTGGTAACCATCAGTCTGTTAATATGAGTCAACTATTTTATGTTCCACATACTTGTAATATAAATGACTGACTTATTTAGCATTTTTGTTTTTGTGCTTGTTTGTTTTGAGACCGGGTATTATAGTGAGTCTTGGATGGCCTGGAACTTGCTGTATAGACTAGGCTGCCCTGGCAGCCTCTGCCTCCCTACTGCTGGGTTTGAAGGTGGGCATCACCACGTTCGGCTCATCTGCATCATTATAAATGGTAGGATTTTTTCCCCCCTTTTCAAAGTCTAAATATTTCATCATGTGTTTACATATCACAATTGTGTGTGTGTGTATGCACGTATACAGTCATGTAAGTGTCTTACATAGCACAACATCTAGAAGTCAGAAGACATCTTTGTTTTAAGGCAGTTCCTTTTTTTAACTGCTATGCAAGCTTCTAGCTGACTCAATTTCAAGAGATTCTTCCATCTCCACTTCCCATCTTTCCATGGGAGCACTGGGATTATGAACTCTTGTGACTCGAACTCAGATCCTCACATTTAGACACAAGCACCTATGTCATTCTTGTCCCTGCTAGACCTCTAGATAAGCAAATCGCTTCACCAAGCTAGACTTGGTAGACTTGAGTGTTCTTTACCACCTTGGATTTTCTTGGCAACCTTGTTCAAAATCTGTTGGTCTTAATGGTTAAGTGCATATTTCTTTTTTTTTTCATTTTTTTAAATTTATTTATTTATTAAGGATTTCTGCCTCGTCCCCACAACCGCTTCCCATTTCCCTCCCCCTCCCCCGATCAAGTCCCCCTCCCTCATCTGCTTGAAGAGCAATCAGGGTTCCCTGACCTGTGGGAAGCCCAAGGACGGCCCACCTCTATCCAGGTCTCCTAAGGTGAGCATTCAAACTGCCTAGGCTCCCACAAAGCCAGTACGTGCAGTAGGATCAAAACCCACTGCAATTGTTCTTGAATTCTCAGTATTCCTCATTGTCCGCTATGTTCAGCTAGTCCGGATTTATCCCATGCTTTTTCAGACCTAGGCCAGCTGGCCTTGGTGAGATCCCAATAGAACATCCCCATTGTCTTAGTGTGTGGGTGCACCCCTCGTGGTCCTGAGTTCCTTGCTCGTGCTCCGTCTCCTTCTGCTCCTGATTTGGACCTTGAGATTTCTGTCCGGTGCTCCCGTGTGGGTCTCTGTCTCTGTCTCCTTTCATCGCCTGATGAAGGTTAATATTCCTGAGGATGCCTATGTGTTTGTCTTTGGATTCACCTTATTTAGCTTCTCTAGGAACATGAATTATAGGCTCAATGTCCTTTATTTATGGCTAGAAACCAAATATGAGTGAGTACATCCCATGTTCCTCCTTTTGTGTCTGGCTTACCTCACTCAGGATAGTGTTTTCTATTTCCATCCATTTGTATGCAAAATTCAAGAAGTCCTTGTTTTTTACTGCTGAGTAATACTCTAATATGTATATATTCCATACTTTCTTCATCCATTCTTCCGTTGAAGGGCATCTAGGTTGTTTCCAGGTTCTGGCTACTACAAACAATGCTGCCATGAACATAGTTGAGCATATACTTTTGTTGTATGATAGGGCCTCTCTTGGGTATATTCCCAAGAGTGGTATTGCTGGATCCAGGGGTAGGTTGATCCCGAATTTCCTGAGAAACCGAAACACTGCTTTCCAGAGTGGTTGCACAAGTTTGCATTCCCACCAGCAATGGGTGAGTGTACCCCTTTCTCCACAACCTCTCCAGCAAAGGCTATCATTGGTGTTTTTTATTTTAGCCATTCTGACAGGTGTAAGGTGGTATCTTAAAGTTGTCTTGATTTGCATTTCCCTGATCGCTAAGGAAGTTGAGCATGACCTTAAGTGTCTTTTGGCCATTTGAACTTCTTCTGTTGAGAATTCTCTGTTCAGATCAGTGCCCCATTTTATAATTGGGTTGATTAGCCTTTTACGGTCTAGTTTCTTGAGTTCTTTATATATTTTGGAGATCAAACCTTTGTCAGTTGCAGGGTTGGTGAAGATCTTCTCCCAGTCAGTGGGTTGTCTTTTTGTCTTAGTGACAGTGTCCTTTGCTTTACAGAAGCTTCTCAGCCTCAGGAAGTCCCATTTATTCAATGATGCCCTTAGTGTCTGTGCTGCTGGGGTTATACATAGGAAGTGGTCTCCTGTGCCCATGTGCTGTAGAGTACTTCCCACTTTCTCTTCTATCAGGTTCAGTGTGTTCGGACTGATATTGAGGTCTTTAATCCATTTGGATTTGAGTTTTGTGTATGGTGATAGATATGGATCTATTTTCATTCTTCTACAGGTTGACATCCAGTTTTGCCAGCACCATTTGTTGAAGATGCTCTCTTTTTTCCATTGTATACTTTTAGCTCCTTTATCGAAGATCAGGTGTTCATAGGTTTGTGGGTTAATGTCAGGGTCTTCTATTCGATTCCATTGGTCGACTTCTCTGTTTTTATGCCAATACCAAGCTGTTTTCAATACTGTAGCTCTGTAATAGAGTTTGAAGTCAGGGATGGTAATGCCTCCAGACAATCCTTTATTGTATAAGATTGTTTTGGCTATCCTGGGTTTTTTGTTTTTCCATATAAAGTTGATTATTGTCTTCTCCAGATCTGTGAAGAATTTTGATGGGATTTTGATGGGGATTGCATTGAATCTATAGATTGCTTTTGGTAGAATTGCCATTTTTACTATGTTGATCCTCCCAATCCAAGAGCAAGGGAGGTCTTTCCATTTTCTGGTGTCTTCTTCAATTTCTTTCTTCAAAGACTTATAGTTCTTGTCAAGTAGATCTTTCACTTCCTTGGTCAGGGTTACCCCAAGGTATTTTATGCTATTTGTGGCTATCGTGAAAGGTGATGCTTCTCTGATTTCCCTCTCTGCTTCCTTATCCTTGGTGTATAGGAAGGCAACTGATTTTTTGGAGTTGATCTTGTATCCTGCCACATTACTAAAGCTGTTTATCAGCTGTAGGAGTTCTTTGGTAGAATTTTTGGGGTCGCTTATGTACACTATCATATCATCTGCAAATAACGAAAGCTTAACTTCTTCCTTTCCAATACGAATCCCCTTGATCTCCTTATGTTGTCTTATTGCTATTGCTAGAATTTCAAGCACTATATTGAAGAGGTGTGGAGAGAGTGGACATCCTTGTCGTGTTCCTGAGTTTAGTGGGATGGCTTTGAGTTTTTCTCCGTTTAATTTAATGTTAGCTGTTGGCTTGCTGTAAATAGCTTTTATTATATTTAGGTAGGACCCTTGTATCCCTATTCTCTCCAAGACCTTTATCATAAAGGGGTGTTGAATTTTGTCGAATGCTTAAGTGCATATTTCTTAACTCTCAGTTCATTTCCTTTGCTCTGTACTGTCTGTCCTTAAGCCTGGATCAATTCCTTTTAGACCAGCACTTTTATTATTATGAAGTGGGAAGCATGAGTCCTCTTGTTAATTTCTGACAAAGTCAGCAGTGGTTTTAAAAAAAGGTTTATCTTATATTTCAAATGTGTGTGTGTGTGTGTGTGTGTGTGTGTGTGTGTCTGTCTTTGTGTGGGTATGTGCACATGGGTGTAGGTGCCCTGGAGCTGGAGTCATAGACTTGGGACTGCTTGTTGGTTGTGACTTTGATAGCAGTTTGCTTAGACCTTGTCCATTTCCTTCCAGCTATACTGCTAGGCATGGTCAGCATGGAGGCCACGCTGGTGGGATAGTGTATACTTGGAATGCACAAGAAGCATCTGGCTATGTAGCCCTAGCTAATGTGGAACTTGCTAGCATACCCAAATGAGAATTTATTTCTTCAACACAGGGATTCTCTGTATAGCTTTGGAGCCTGTCCTGGAACTAGCTCTCATAAACCAGGCTGGCCTCGAATTCACTGCCTGCCTCTGCCTCCCGAGTGCTGGGATTAAAAGTGTGCACCACCACTGCCCTGTCTCAGCTGAGAATTTTAAAAGATTTATTTTTCACTTTTACGTTTGCCTGAGCATAGACACTCACAAAGGCCAGAAGAGGTCCCTGGATCACTTGATGCTGTAGCTACAGGCAGTCGTGCTGCCCATGCGGGTGCTGGGAGTCAAACTTGGGTCTTCTAGCACAGCAGGAAGGGCACCTTTTTTTGTTGTTGTTTTTCGAGACAGAGTTTAAGTGCATAGCCCTGGTTGTCCTGGAACTTTCTCTGTGGACCAGGCTGACCTTGAACTCTCAGAGAGTCCCCTATCTCTGCCTCCTCAGTGCTGGAATTAAAAAGGTGTGTGCCACCTGCTCCCTGCCCCAGGCAGGGCTAACTGCTGAATCCAAGAGTAAGCATTTAAGATACAGACATTTTGAGAAAAGACTTAAGTTATTAACTTGCTTTTGAAGGGAAGACTTTTATATTGTCCAGGCTAGCCTCAAACGCCTGCTCAAGTGATCCTTCCTTCTGCATCAGCCTCCCAAATAACTGGAACTAGAGGTAAGAGCCTGGGCATCCTTTAAAATGATGTGTGTTCACACATATATTTAGTAAAGGCTTTCTTTTCTTTTTGGTTTTTGTTTGTGGGGTTTTGTGTTTGGTTGTTATTTTGGCCTGGTCTCACTGGACTTTTTTCTTTAACAAAAGTTCCTTTTAGTTTTATTGTTCGTGTGTGCGTGTGTGTGTGTTGGTATATTGAAATCAAGAGTCGAGAAAATAAAATCGAAGGGTGAAAAGCTGCACTTTCACTCAAACTTGCAAAACGGAAGAAAAAAACCAAACCAAACCAAAACACACTACTCAGGAGGCGTGGTTTTCAAAACACAAGTGTGGGCTGTCATCTGCGACGGGAAAAACAAGTTCTCGCGAGAGCTAGCCGGTTGCTATAGTTACAGAAAACATAACCAGCTTCTGCCTCAGGTAAGACAGCACCTCCCTTTCAGAGGCCTTGGGTTACTCCTCCTCCCCAGATCTTTTCTTCCAGGCCAAGGCCAGGTTGAAACTCCCGTGGTACCAAGGACTCTCCCTCCCAGCCCAGCTGCTCCCACCGTACTGCCTCACCCTGAGCGCAGGCCCTTCTTAGGCTTTTGTCCAAGGTCACCCTTACTCAGTGGGAGGTGGTCCTACTTCTGGGTTAGTGGAGCCAGTTCAGTGAAGTGCTTGAGACTCTTGTGTGCCTAGCACCGTGAGAAAAGCCAACAAAATCCCCATCCTCATAAACAAAACAAATGTCCCCGGAATAGGAGTGGCTGAATGCACGGGCACCGTGATTATTATTATTATTCCCGAATGGAGAGAATCTTCGTGGATAGGAAATGTTTAAAGTGAATGAATAGCTTTGGTATCTGTCTTAGAAAGGACAGAAGAAAAACAAATAGGAAGTCAAAGAATGCGAAGGTCCCAAAGTGATAAGGCTACACACTGGGGAGTGGGGGGCCCAGCCTAAGCTAGACCTTCGAAGGGCGATGTTGACCGCAATGCTGAGGCTGGAGCTGGAAGTAGTAACACAGCTGAAGAATATTCGTGTGTATTCCTCTGCCTTGATCTCGATTTATTCTCACATTATGATCCAAACGTACTGAAGTATTTGATTTGCTTTTTGATCTTTTTGAACCTTTTGCAGTCTTTTCTTTCTGCCTGGAACAGCCTTCATATTAAACCATTCTTTTAGCTCCAGGTGGCCTCCCATGAGGAGATTGTCCTGGTATGCCCATACACACATGCCTTCTCAGACCTGCTTAGGTCCCAGCTTCACACGTCCCTGCTCAGTGATGGCCTGGTAAGATAACAAATTGTCGGAAACTGTTTCCTTCTCTCCTGTATGGCATATAGAAAGGCTTTAGTGCATACCAAGTCATAATGGAAAGTTAGTTTGCTCAATCCTCTGCTAGGGTACCAGTCACCAAGCTGATCCCTCCTGGTCTATTTATATGTCTCTCTTCCTCAGTAGACTTTAAATTCCCAAGGAAAGGGGGCTTATATCGTCTCCTAACCTCAGCAGTTACCCCTGTCCCTAACTTAATAAAGTTTGCTCGATTAATGATTTTGACAGGAATGGAATGAATTGGATAAAAAGGAATCAAAGAGACTCAAAGTGTGCTAGTTTAGCACGGGGAGCACTAATTTACCAGAAGGGGCTGACACAAAAAGGCATTCCTTTTGTGTCGTATGCTTGGTAAGGAAATTGCCAGTACCACTGAGGCCCTGGAAGCGCCTGGAAGCATTTGGGTGCAGCAGAGAAGTGAGGCTTCCTCAGCCTGAGGAAGCCTGAAGGCTGCAAAGACTGCCCTCTTTTTAGATCACCCACCCCAGACAGACGTGGAGGACTCTGTCCTCACAGCTGACTTTTCCTTTTACCTTTAAATTTATTTAAATTTAAATTTATTTTCAGTATAAAATATATAAAATTTCAGTATAAAATATGAAATTTCAGTATGAAACAATGGATTTCCTTATGACAGATTCATCTGTCTGTCGTTGTACTTAGTTAGGTTCCTTCCACTGTCCCTGTAGGCCCTGACTCATCCCTTCCACTCTCACCCCAAAACTGTTTCTTTCTCTCCTGTATGGCATATAGAAAGGCTTTAGGAATATAGAATGGCATATAGGAAGGCTCCTTCCTTCCCTCCCTCCTTCCTTCCTTCCCTCCCTCCTTCCTTCCTTCCTCCCCTCCCTCCCTCCCTCCCTCCCTCCTTCCTTCCTTCCTTCCCTTCCTCCTTCCTTCCTTCCTTCCTTCCTTCCCTCCTTCCCTTCTTCCTTCCCTCCTTCCTTCCTTCCTTCCCTCCTTCCTTCCTTCCTTCCTTCCTTCCCTCCCTTCCTTCCTTCCTTCCTTTCTTTCGCCAATAAAACTTTTAATGATTGTAAAAACCATTAACATAATCTTGGTAAATTGATCAGGAGAGCTATTTATGTATTTTGCTTTAATACAATACACTGGGCAGAATAATATTCTGTTTTTTTTCTTTTTTCTCATTTTTTATTAGATTTTTAAAAAAGAAATACCAATCCAAATTCCCACTCCCTCCCCTCCTCCCATTCCTTCCACACACCCTCCCACTCCCCATCTAATCCTCAGAGAGGGTAAGGCGCTTTGCTTTGTGGAAGGTCCAAGGCTCTCCCTATTACATCTAGGATGACCAAGGTATACATCCAAAGAGAATAGGATCCCAAAAGGCCAGTGCATTCAGTAAGGATAAATCCCAGTGCCACTGCCAGTGTCTCCTCAGTCTGCCCCAACCATACAACTGTCAACCACATTCAGAGGGACTAGTTTGGTCCTATGCTTGTTCCTTCCTAGTCCAGCTGGAGTTGGTGAGCTCTCATTAGCTCAGGTAAACTTTTCAGTGGATGAACCATTCATGGTCTTGACCTCTTTGCTCATATTCTCATTTCTTCTACTCTTCAAATAGACCTTGGGAGCTCAGTCCAGTGCTCCAATGCAGGTCTCTGCCTCTGTTTTCATCTGTTATTGGTTGAAGGTTCTATGGTGATATTTAAGATAATCATCAGTCTGACTACTGGGCAAGGCCAGTTCGGGCCCCCTCTCCTCTATTGCTTAGGGTCTTGGCTAGGGTCATCCTTGTGGACTGCTTGAAATTTTTCTTGCTAACCCCATAATGGCTCCCTCAATCAAGATATCTCTTTCCTTGCTCTCATATCTGTCCTTCCTCTATCTCGACTATCTCATTCCCTCAGGTTCTCCTCAACACTCCCCTTCTTCCTTCCCGTTCCCCTTCTCCCCTTCCTTCTACCCCCCGCCCCCATGTTCCCAATTTTGTCAGGCGGTCTTGTGTGTTTCCAATTTCCAGGTGGGTCTATATATTTTTATCTTTGGGTTCACCTTGTTACTTAGCTTATCTGGGATCATAAACTATATAGGCTCAAGGTCCTTTGTTTATAGCTAGTATCTACCAATGATAGTACATAGCATATTCATTTTTTGGGGTCTGTTACCTCACTCAGGATAGTGTTTTCTAATTCCATCCATTTGCATGCAAAATTCAAGATGTTATTGTTTTTTTACTGCTGAGTAGTACTCTTATGTGTAAATGTGCCACACTCTCTTTATCCATTCTTCAGTTGAAGAACATCTAGGTTGTTTCCAGGTTCTGGCTATTACAAATAATGCTGCTATGAACAGAGTTGAACAAATGCTTTTGTAGTATGATTGAGCATCTTTTGGGTATATTCCCAAGAGTGATATTACTGGATCCTGAGGTAGGTTGATTCCCAGTTTTTTGAGAAATCACCATACTGATTTCCAAAGTGGTTGTCCAAGTTTGCATTCCCAAACTTGGGAGTGTTTTCCCTTACTCCACATCCTCTCCAGCATAGGCTATCAATGGTGTTTTTGATCTTAGCCATCTGACAGGCATAAGATGGTATCTCAGAGTTGTTTTGATTTGCATGTCCTTGATAGCTCAGGAAGTTGAACATTTCCTTAAGTATCTTTTGGCCACTTAAAATTCTTCTGTTGAGAAATCTCTGTTGAGTCCAGTACCCCATTTTTTAATTGGGTTCTTTAGAATTTTAATGTCTAATTCTTGAGTTTTTTATATATTTTGGAGATCAGTCCTTTTATGATGTGGGGTTGGTGAAGATCTTTTCCCATTCAGTAGGATGCCTTTTTGTCTTATTGACTCTGTCCTTTGCTTTACAGAAGCTTTTCAGTTTCAGGAGGTCCCATTTACTTATTGTTGCTCTCAGTGTTGTGCTACTGGGGTTATATTTAGGAAGTGGTCTCCTGTGCTCATGCATTGAAGGTTACTTCCCACTTTCTCCTCTATCAGGTTCTCTTATATTGAGGTCTTTAATCCATTTGGACTTGAGTTTTGTGCATGGTGATATATGGATCTATTTTCATTCTTCTACAGGTTGACATCCAGTTATGAAAGCACCATTTGTTGAAGATGTTTTCTTTTTTCCATTGTATAATTTTAGCTTCTTTGTCAAAAATAAGGTGTTCATAGGTGTGTGGATTAATATCCGGGTCTTCAACTCGATTCCATTGGTCATCTTCTCTGTTTTTATGCCAAGACCAAGTTGTTTTCATTACTGTAGCTCTGTAATAGAATTTGAAGTCAGGAATTGTGATGCCTCCAGAAGTTCCTTTATTGCACAGGATTGTTTTGGCTATCCTGTTTTTTTTGTTTTTCCATATGAAGTTGATTATTGTTCTTTCAAGGTCTGTGAAGAATTGTGTTGAGATTTTGATGGGGATTACATTGAATATAGATTGCTTTTGGTAGAATTGCCATTTTTTACTATGTTGATCCTTCCTATCCAAGAACACGGGAGATCTTTCCAGTTTCTGGTATCTTCTTCAATTTTTTTATTCAGAGACTTAAAGATCTTGTCGTATAGATCTTTCACTTCCTTGGTTAGTGTTACCCCAAGATATTTTATGTTATTTGTGGCTATTGTGAAAAGGCGATATTTCTCTGATTTTCCTCTCAGCTTCCTTATCATTTGTGTATAGGAAGGCTACTGATTTTTTGGAGTTGATCTTGTATCCTGCCCCATCACTGAAGATATTTATCATTTGTAGGAGTTCTCTGGTAGAGTTTTTGGGGTCACTTATGTACAATATCATATTATCTGCAAATAATGAAAGTTTGACTTCTTCCTTTCCAATTTGAATCCAGTTGATCTCCTTTTGTTGTCTATTGCTATTGCTAGAACTTCAAGGACTATTTTGAAGAGATATGGTGAGAGCGGACAGCTTTGGTTTGTTCCTGATTTTAGTGGAATTGCTTTGAGTTTCTCTTCAATCAATTTGACGTTAGCTGTCAGCTTGCTGTATATTGATTTTATTATATTTAGATATAATTCTTATATCCCTAATATTTCTAAGACCTTTATCATGAAGGGGTGTTGGATTTTGTCAAATGCTTTTTCAGCATCTAATGAAATGATCATGTGGGTTTTTTTTCTTTCAGTTTATTTATATGATAGATTACATTGATAGATTTTTTTTCTTTTTTTTTTAAAAAAATTTATTAACCTTGTTTTTCAGTTATACTGGTGTTAGTGTTTAGTCCATCCTTCTCTCTGGCACTGGCTGATGGTGTTTACCAAAGCTCTGCACTCCCCTGACACTGCCCGTTTTGCATAGCACGAGAGGAATGGGAAAACGCACAACCAAAAAGTCACATACATGCCATCATTTAAAGGTTAACACAGCTCACTTCATTTGCTGGTCCTGAGTGGCCAGGGGTAACGAAGGCTGAACTTCAGCTTACAGAGGTCCCTCAGTTTGAAGAGGGTCACTTCAGTCTTGCAGATAGAGCTATGGATTCTATAGCAAAGTGACCAATGTTAACAGTTAATTCTTTTTTTTTTTTAACTTTTTTTTTATTGAGAAAAGGAAAAAAAACAAATTTCCTCCTCCTCCCAGCCTCCCATTTCCCTCCCCCTCCTCCCACCCTTCTCCCCCTCCCCCACTCTTCTCCCCCTCCCTCTCCAGCCCAAAGAGCAGTCAGGGTTCCCTGCCCTGTGGTAAGTCCTAGGTCCTCCCCCCTCCGTCCATTTCTAGGAAGATGAACATCCAAACTGGCTAGGCTCCCACAAAGCCAGCACATTACGTAGGTTCAAAACCCCGTGCCATTGTCCTTGGGTTCTCATCAGCCCTCGTTCGCCATGCTCAGAGAGTCCAGTTTTATCCCATGCTTTTTCAGTCACAGTCCAGCTGGCCTTGGTGAGCTCCCAATAGATCAGCTCCACTGTCTCAGTGGGTGGGTGCTCCCCTTGTGGTCCCGACTTCTTTGCTCATGTTCTCCCTCCTTCTGCTCCTCATTGGGACCTTGGGAGCTCAGTCCAGTGCTCCAGTGTGGGTCTCTGTCTCTGTCTCCATCCATCACCAGATGAAGGTTCTATGATGATATGCAAGATATTCGTCAGTATTGCTATAGGATAGGGTCATTTCAGGTTCCCTATCCTCAGCTGCCCAAGGAACTAACTGGGGAGCTCGGCTTGGGCATCTGGGAGCCACTCTAGGTTCAAGTCTCTTGCCAACCCTAAGGTGGCTCCCTTAACTAAGAATTGTGCTTCCGTGCTCCCCTATCCAACCTTCATTTATCCCAATCCTCCTTTTTCCCCAAGTTCCCCCCATTCTCCCCTTCTCCCTTTTCTCTCCCCATCTCCCCTTACCCCCATCCCACCCCACCCCCAAGATCTCAATTTTCTCCCCGGCAATTTTGTCTACTTCCCATAGCCAAGAGGACAACTATATGCTTTTCCTTTGGTTCACCTTCTTACTTAGCTTCTTTGGGATCACCAATTGTAGACTCCGTGACCCTTGTTTATGGCTAGAAACCAATTATGAGTGAGTACATCCCATATTCATTTTTTTGGGTCTGGGTAACCTCACTCAGGATAGTGTTTTCTATTTCCATCCATTTGCATGCAAAATTTGAGAAGTCATTGTTTTTTACCACAGCATACTACTCTAATGTGTAGATATTCCACACTTTCTTCATCCATTCTTCCATTGAAGGGCATCTAGGTTGTTTCCAGGTTCTGGCTATTACAAATAATACTGCTATGAACATAGTTGAACAAATGCTCTTGTCATATGATAGGGCATCTCTTGGGTATATTCCCAGGAGTGGTATTGCTGGGTCCAGGGGTAAGTTGATCCCGAATTTCCTGAGAAACCGAAACACCGATTTCCAAAGTGGTTGCACAAGATTGCATTCCCACCAGCAATGGATGAGGGTTCCCCTTCCTCCACAGCCTCTCCAGCAAAGGCTATCATTGGAGTTTTTTATTTTAGCCATTCTGACAGGTGTAAGATGATATCTCAAAGTTGTTTTGATTTGCATTTCCCTGATTGCTAAGGAGGTTGAGCATGACCTTAAGTGTCTTTTGGCCATTTGAACTTCCTCTGCTGAGAATTCTCTGTTCAGTTCAGTGCCCCATTTTTTAATTGGGTTAATTAGCATTTTAAAGTCTAGTTTCCTGAGTTCTCTATATATTTTGGAGATCAGACCTTTGTCAGTTGCGGGGTTGGTGAAGATCTTCTCCCAGTCAGTAGGTTGCCTTTTTGTCTTGGTGACAGTGTCCTTTGCTTTACAGAAACTTCTCAGTTTTAGTAGGTCCCATTTATTCAATGTTGCCCTTAAAGTCTGTGCTGTTGGGGATACACATAGGAAGCGATCTCCTGTGCCCATCTCCTGTAGGGTACTTCCCACTTTCTCTTCTATCAGGTTCAATGTGTTCTGACTGATAGTGAGGTCTTTAATCCATTTGGACTTGAGTTTTGTGCATGGTGATAGCTATGGGTCTATTTTCATTCTTCTACAGGTTGACATCCAGTTATGCCAGCACCATTTGTTAAAGATGCTTTCTTTCTTCCATTGTATACTTTTGGCTCCTTTATCAAAAATGAGGTGTTCATAGGTTTGTAGGTTAAAATTCGGGTCTTCTATCCGATTCCATTGGTCGACTTCTCTGTTTTTATGCCAGTACCACACTGTTTTCATCACTGTAGCTCTGTAATAGAGTTTGAAGTCAGGGATGGTAATGCCTCCAGACAATCCTTTATTGTATAGGATTGTTTTGGCTATCCTGGGTTTTTTGTTTTTCCATATAAAGTTGATTATTGTCCTCTCAAGATCTGTGAAGAATTTTGATGGGATCCTGATGGGGATTGCATTGAATCTATAAATTGCCTTTGGTAGAATTGCCATTTTTACTATGTTGATCCTCCCAATCCAAGAGCAAGGGAGGTCCTTCCATTTTCTGGTATACTCCTCAGTTTCTTTCTTCAATGCCTTAAAGTTCTTGTCAAATAGATCTTTCACTTCCTTGGTTAGAGTTACCCCAAGATATTTTATGCTGTTTGTGGCGATCGTGAAAGGTGAAGCTTTTCTGATTTCCCTCTCTGCTTCCATATCCTTTGTGTATAAGAGGGCAACTGATTTTTTGGAGTTGATCTTGTATCCTGCCACATTACTAAAGGTGTTTATCAGCTGTAAAAGTTCTTTGGTGGAGTTTTGGGGGTCGCTTATGTACACTATCATATCATCTGCAAATAACGAAAGTTTAACTTCTTCCTTTCCAATTCGAATCCCCTTGATCCCCTTATGTTGTCTTATTGCTATTGCTAGAACTTCAAGTACTATATTGAAGAGGTATGGCGAGAGTGGACAGCCTTGTCGTGTTCCTGAGTTAAGTGGGATGGCTTTAAGTTTCTCTCCATTTAATTTAATGTTAGCTGTCGGCTTGCTGTATATAGCTTTTATTATATTTAGGTATGACCCTTGTATCCCTAATCTCTCCAATACTTTTATCATAAAGGGGTGTTGAATTTTGTCAAATGCTTTTTCAGCATCTAATGAAATGATCATATGGTTTTTTTCTTTCAGTTTATTTATATGCTCGATTACATTGATAGATTTTCGTATGTTGAACCAGCCCTGCATCTCTGGGATGAAGGCTACTTGATCATGATGGATGATTTTTTTTTTATGTTATTGGAATCAGTTTGCCAGTATTTTATTGAGAATTTTTGCATCCATGTTCATGAGTGAGATTGGTCTGTAATTCTCTTTCTTGGTGGAGTCTTTGTGTGTTTTTGGTATCAGGGTAACTATAGCTTCATAAAAAGAGTTTGTCAATGTCCTTTCTGTTTCTATCATGTGGAACACTTTGAGGAGTATAGATTTGAGAAGAGATTAACTCTTCTCAGAAGCTCTGGTAAAATTCTGCACTAAAACCATCCAGCCCTGGACTTGTTTTGCTTGGGAGGTTTTTGATGACAGCATCTATTTCCTTGCAGCTTATGGGTCTATTTAAATTGCTCATCTGGTCTTGATTTAATTTTGGTATATGGTATCTATCTAAAAAATTGTCCATTTCATTTATGGTTTCTAGTTTTGTGGAGTACAGGTTTTGAAGTAAGACCTAATGATTCTCTGAATTTCCTAAGTGTCTGTTGTTATGTCCCCCATTTTTATTTCTGATTTTGTTAATTTGGATGTTCTCTCTCTGCATTTTCATTAGTTTGAATAAGGGTTTGTCAATCTTGTTGATTTTCTCAAAGAACCAGCTCTTTGTTTCATTGATTCTTTGTATTGTTTTCTTTGTTTCTATTTTGTTGATTTCAGCCTCAATTTGATTATTTCCTGTCTTCTATGCCTCCTTCCTGGCTGAGTCTGCTTCTTTTTTTTTTTCTAGAGCTTTCAGGTGTACTGTTAGGTTACTAATGTGAGCTTTCTCCATTTTTTTTATGTGGGCACTTAGTGCTATGAATTTTCCTCTTAGCACTGCTTCCATAAGTGACCCATAGGTTTGGATATGTTGTTCCTTCATTTTTATTGAATTTAAGGAAGACTTTAATTTATTTCTTCCTTGACCCAGGGGTGATTCAGTAGTTGATTGTTCAATTTCCATGAGTTTATAGGCTTTCTGAGAGTAGTATTGTTGTTAAATTCTAACCATAATCCCTAGTGATTTGGTAAGACACGGGGATTACTCCAATTTTTTTCGTATCTTTGGAGGTTTGCTTTGTTACTGAGTATGTGATCAATCTTAGAGAAGGTTCCAAAAATACTGAGAAGAAGGTATATTCTTTTGTGTTTGGGTGGAATGTTCTATAGATGTCTTTTAATTCCGTTTGATTTATTACATCTGTTAGTTCTCTTATTTCTCTGTTAGGTTTCTGTCTGGTTGACATTGGTGAGAGAGGAGTGTTGAAGTCTTCTACTATTAGTGTGTGCCATTTGAGGTGCGATTTAATTTTTAGTAATGTTTCTTTTACATATTTGCTCTTGTATTAGGGGCATAGATATTCAGGATTGAGACTGCATCTTGATGAATTGTCATCCTAATATCTAACAAAATTTATTTCAGTTTGAAATCTATATTGTTAGCTATTAGGATAGCTACACCCACATGTTTCATAGGTCCATTTGATTGGAAAAGCTTTTCCCAACCCTTTACTCTGAGGTAGTGTCTGTCTTTGAGGTTGAGGAGTGTTTCTTGTATACAGCAGAAGTCTGGATCCTGTTTTCGTATCCATTCTCTTAGCCTGTGTCTTTTTTTTTTTTTTTTTTGGTTTTTTTCGAGACAGGGTTTCTCTGTGGTTTTGGAGCCTGTCCTGGAACTAGCTCTTGTAGTAGACCAGGCTGGTCTCGAACTCACAGAGATCCGCCTGCTCTGCCTCCCAAGTGCTGGGATTAAAGGCATGCGCTACCACTGCCTGGCGCCTGTGTCTTTTTATAGGTGAATTGAGTCCATTGATGTTAAGAGATATTAATGACCAGTGGTTGTTAACTCTGGTTATTTTATTTTTCAGTAGTAGTGTTAGTGTATTTCCCTTCTTTGTGTTATGCCGGTAGGAGTTATCAGATGTCTTTGTTTTTGTGAGTGTAGTTAGCTTCCTTGGGTTGGGGTTTTCTTCCTAGTACTTTCTGTAAGGCTGGGTTTGTGGATATGTATTGTTTAAATCCGTTCTTGTCATGGAATATTTTGTTTTCTCCATTGATGGTGAATGAAAGCTTTGCTGGGTATAGTAGTCTGGGCTTGCATCTGTGGTCTCTTAGTGTCTGTAGCACATCTATCCAAGACCTTCTGACTTTCATGGTTTCCATTGAAAAGTCAGGTGTAATTCTGATAGGTTTACCTTTATATGTTACTTGACCTTTTTCCTTTGCAGCTCTTAATATTCTTTCTTTATGCTGTATGTTTTGTGTTTTGATTATTATATGGCGAGGGGATTTTTTTTTTACCCAGTTTATTTGGTGTTCTGTAAGCTTCTTGTACCATCATTGGCATATCCTTCTTTAGGTTGGGAAGGTTTTCTTCTATAATTTTGTTGAATATATTTTCTGTACCTTTGAGCTATACTTCTCTTTCTTCTACCCCTATTATTCTTAGGTTTGTTCTTTTCATGGTGTCCCAGATTTCCTGAATGTTTTGTGTTAAGAATTTGTTCGATTTAATGTTTTCTTTGACTAATGAGTCTATTTCCTTTATTTTATCTTCAGTGCCTGAGATTCTTTCTTCTATCTCTTGTATTCTGTTGGTTATACTTCTCTCTGTAGTTCCTGTTCATCTACCCAGATTTTCCATATCCAGAATTCCCTTGGTTTGTATTTTCTTTACTACCTCTATTTCAGTCTTCATGTCTTGAAGTGTTTCCTTCACCTGTTTGATTGTTTTTTTTTCTTAGTTTTCTTGGGTTTCTTTGAGGGATTTATTTAATTCTTCCAATTTTTGTTTGTCTTCTCTTCCATTTCTTTAGGGTTTATGTTTTTTATTGATATTTATTGAGCTCTACATTTTTCTCTGCTCCCCTCCCTGCCTCTTCCCTCCCCCCTTCAATCCTCCCCCAAGGTCCCCATGCTCCCAATTTACTCAGAAGATCTTGTCTTTTACTACTTTCTACTTCCCATGTAGATAAGATCTATGTATGTCTCTCCTAGTATCCTCATTGTTGTCTAAGTTCTCTGGGATTGTGGTTTGTAGGCTGGCTTTCTTTGCTTTATGTTTAAAAACCACCTGTGAGTGAATACATGTGATATTTGTCTTTCTGTGTCTGGGTTACCTCACTCAAAATAGTTCCATCCATTTTCCTGCAAAATTCAAGATGTTGTTATTTTTTCTGCTGTGTAGTGCTCCATTGTGTAAATGTACCACATTTTCCTTATTCATTCTTTAGTAGAGAGACATTTAGGTTGTTTCCAGGTTCTGGCTATGACAAACAAAGCTGCTATGAACATAGCTGAGCACATGTCCTTGTGGTACGATTGAGCATCCTTTAGATATATACACAAAAGTAGTATAACTGGGTTTTGAGGAAGGTTGTTTCCTAATTTTCTGAGATATCACCACACTGATATCCAAAGGGGTTGTACCAGCTTGCATTCCTACCAGCAATGCAGAAGTGTTCTTCTTTTTCCCCCACAACCTCTCCAGCCTAAGTTGTCATCAGTGTTTTTGATCTTGGCCATTCTTTCAGGTGTAAGATGGAATCTCAGAGTTGTTTTGATTTGCATTTCTCTGATGACTAAGGATGTTGAGCATTTCCTTAAGTGTCTTTCAGCCATTTTAGATTTCTCTGTTGAGGGTTTCTGTTTATGTCTGTACTCCAATTTTTTAATTGGATTATGTGTTATTGTGATGTCCAATTTCTTGAGTTCTTTGTATATTCTGGAGATCAGACTTCTGTCTGATGTGGGGTTAATGAAGATCTTTTCCCATTCTGTAGGCTATTGTTTTGTCTTGTTGACCATGTCCTTTGCTTTACAGAAGCTTTTTAGTTTCAGAAGGTCCCATTTATTGTTTCTCTCAGTGTCTATGTTGCTGGGGTTATATTTCAGGAGTGGTTCCCTGTGTCAATGCGTTCAAGTGTACTTCCCACTTTCTCTTCTATAAGGTTCAGTGTGGCTAGCTTTATGTTGAGGTCTTTGATCCATTTGGACTTGAGTTTTGTGCATGGTGAAAAATATGGGTATATTTTCATTCTTCTACATGTTGATATCCAGTTATGCCAGCACTACTTGCTAAATATGCTTTCTTTTTTCCATTTGATATTTTTTTGCTTTCTTATCAAAGATCAGGTGTTCAAAGATGTGTGGATTAATATCTGGGTCTTCTATTCAGTTCCATTGGTCCTCCTGTCTGTTTTATGCTAATACCAGGCTGTTTTCAGTACTGTAGCTTTGTAGTAGAGTTTAAAGTCAGGTATTTTGATGCCTCCAGAAGTTCTTTTATTGTACTGGATTGTTTGGGCTATCCTGAGTTTTTTGCTTTTCCATATGACATTAAGTACTGTTCTTTCGAGGTCTTTGAAAAATTTTTCTGGGATTTTGATGGGCATTGTGTTGAATTTGTAGATTGTTTTTGATAAGATTGCCATTTTTACTATGTTAATTCTGACTACCCAAGAGCATGGGATATCTTTTCATTTTCTGGTGTCTTCTTCAACTTCTTTCTTCAAAGATTTAAAGTTCTTGTCATACAAGTCTTCCACTTGTTTGGTTAGAATTACTCTGAGATAGTTTGTGCTATTTGTGGTTATTGTAAAGGGTATTGATTCTCTGATTTCTTCCCCAGCCCTTTTATCATCTGTGTACAGAAGGGCTACTGATTTTTTTTTAGTTAATCTTGTATCCTGCTACATTGCTGAAATTGTTTACGAATTGTAGAAGTTTCTTGGTAGAATTTTTGGGATCACTTATATAAACTATCATATCATCAGCAAACAGTGAGAGTTTGACTTCTTTTCCAATGTGTATCTCCTTGATCTCCCTTTGGTGTCTTATTGCTCTAGCTAGGACCTCAAGAACTATATTGAATAGATATGGAGAGAGTGGACAACATTGTCTTGTTCATGATTTCAGTGGAATTGCTGGGAGTTTCTCTCCATTAAGTTTGATGTTGGCTGTTTGCTTGCTGTATATTGCCTTAATTATATTTAGATATGTTCCTTGTATCTCTGCTCTCTCCAAGACCTTTATCATGAAGGGATGCTGTATTTTGTCAAAAGTTTTTTCAGCATCTAATTAGATGATCATGTGGTTTTTATTTTTCAGTTTGTTTATATAGTGGATTACATAGACAGATTTTCTTATGTTGAACCATCCCTGTATCTGTTTGATGAAGCCGACTTGATTATGATGAATGATAGTTCTGATGTGTTCTTGGATTTGTTTTGCCAGTATTTTATTGAGTATTTTTGCATCAATGTTCATGAGTGAGATTAGTCTGTAACTCTCTTTCTTAGTAATGTCTTTCTGTGGTTTGGGTATCAGGGTAATTGTAGCCTCATAAAAAGAGTTTGGCAATGTTTTTCTGTTTCTATTGTGCAGAATAATTTGAGGAGTATTGGTATTATTTCTTCTTTGAAAGTCTTATAGAATTCTGAGCTGAAACTATCTGGTCCTGGCTTTTTTTGGTTGGGAGACTTTTGATGACTGTTTCTATTTCTTCAGCAGTTATAGGTCTGTTTAATTTGCTTATCTGGTTTTGATTTAATTTTGGTAAGTAATATTTATCAAGAAAGTTGTCCATTTCCATTAAGTTTTCCAATTTTTTGGAGTACAGGTTTTCAAAATATGACTTGATGATCCTCTGTATTTCCTTTGTGTCTGTTGTTATGTCCTCCTTTTCATTTCTGATTTTGTTAATTTGGATATTCTCTCTCTCCCTTTTGGTTAGTTTGGATAAAGGTTTGTCTATTTTGTTGATTTTCTTGAAGAACCAACTCTTTGTCTCATTGATTCTTTGTATTGTTTTCTCTGTTTCTATTTTGCTGGGATTTTGATGGGCACTCTTCCATTTCTTTAAGGGAGTTTTTCACTTTCTCCTTAAAGGTCTCCATCATTTTCATAAAGTTACTTTTAAAGTTGTTTTCTTCTACTTCTTCTGGGTTAGGATGATCAAGTTTTCCTCTTGTGTGACCACTGGGTTCTGGTGTTACCATGTTGCTTTTTAGGATGTTGGAGGAATTCTTGCATTGGCACCTGCCCATTCTTCAAATGAGGCTGGCAGTGTCTTTGCCTCTTGGTCCAGTCCTTGCTGTGGCTGTCTGAGTGTTTGCGAGTTTTTCTTGGTCTGCTCTGTACTGTCAGTGTGTGTCTCAGAAAGCCTCTGAGGTCTCTATATGCCTGCTCTTTTGGTCTTCTCTCCTAATTTGCTCTCTTGGTGCTCTCTCTTAATCCCCTCAGTGTTATAGCAAACTCTTGGTTCCCTCAGTATCATAGCAAGCTCTCAGCTCTTAGGCAGGTTGTGGTTAATAGCTTGGGGGGTCCAGTGGATAGGTTTTAGTTTTAGGGGAGCTCCCTGCTGGCTGACTAGAAAAGCTGAGGGAGTTGGGAAAGGGCCCCTGGGTTTTGTCCCACTGGGGAGGTCCTAGAGAATGGGGCATCTGGCCATGTGGCTGTTCACTCACCTCTTAAATCCCCACAGTATTGAAGAAGCTGTGTTTCAGAGTTCCACGGAGATTGAAGCAAATAGGTGGGTTTGGGGGCAGGGTATAGCTAGTAGTTTGAATGGTGGCTGGATGGCATGGGGGAGCCTAGCCACAGGAAACTCCCTGTTGGCTGGCTAGAAAAGCCAAGGGAGTTGGAGAAAGGGCCCAGGGTTTTGTCCTGCTGGGGAGTTCCTAGCCATGTGGCTGCTTACTCACCTCATAGGTCCCCTCAGTACTGGAGCAAGCTGTGTTTCAGAGTTCCACCGAGACTGCAGGCAAATAGGTGGGCTTTCACATGTCTGCTTTCATGTCATGTGTTTGATTAAACCTAGGTTCTGCATATGAGAGGGGACATATGTTTGTCTTTTTCCCTTGCATTATTCTTTTTTGTTGTTGCTGTTTTTGTTCTTGGTTTTTGGTTTCTTGAGACAGGATTTCTCTGTATAACAGCTCTGGCTGTCCTGGAACTCACTTTGTACACTAGGCTGGCCTCGAACTCACAGAGATCTGCCTGCCTCTGCCTTCCAAGTGCTGGGATTAAAAGCGTGCACCACCACCACCTGGCTCAGTTAGCTTTCTCCACTCATACAATCTAAGATCCCCAGCCCAGGGAATGGTGCTGCCCACAGTAAGTCAGTCTTTTTACCTCAACATGACCAAGACAATCCCCTACAGGATTACAGTCCCAGGAGATTGACCAAGACAATCCCCTACAGGATTACAGTCCCAGGAGATTGTACATTTGTCAAGTTGACAGTACTAATTATCACAGCTAATCTAGGCTATGTGGGATCCTGTCTCAAACAGACACTTATTTATTTGTTTGTTTGGTTTTTTTAAGTGAGACAGTGTTTGGTTATGTAGCCCTGGGTGACTGGTTTTAAATTCTATAAACTAGGTTTGCTAGAACTCAAAATCTTCCAGCCTCAGCTTCCTAAGTGCTGGGGTTACAGAGTGTGTGTAAATGGAAATTTTCTCTGTCCCTTCAATCCCAGTGAACCAGTCTCTTTCTGCCCACTGGGTCCCTGCAGCCGCTTATGATATTAAGCTCTAAGACTTCATATCAATTACAATTGTTTGGCCAATGGCTTAGGCTTCTTACTGACCGACTCTCTCTTAAAAATTAACTATGTCTATTAATCTATATTCACCATGTGGTTGGGTCTTACCGGTGATGCCCTGGCATCTCACTTCCCTGGTCTACATGGCATCTGCCCGACTCCACCTTCTCTTTCTCCCTATCTTTGTTTCAATTTCCCACCTAAGTATATTTTGCCTGGCCATTGACTGAAACAGCTTTATTCATCAACCAATAAGAAAAACACATAGTCACAACATATAGAAGGACATCCCACATCAGGTATGTGCCATTACACCCAAACAATTTAATTTTTTTAATAACTTTTTTTAGGATTCATTTATTTTATGTATATGGTGCTCTATCTGCATATACACCTGCAGGCCAGAAGAGAGCATCATTATAGATGTGGTTATTGGACTCTGGACCCCTGGAAGAGCTGCCAACGTTCTTAACTGCTGAGCCATATCTCCAGCCCCGAACAATTTACTTTTGAAATTGTTTATAAAATTATTTGAAAATAGAGGCATGTGCCTTTGTTGCTTTCAAGAGTCTATAAGACAGACATAATGCCCGAAGGGAACTTCTCAGACTGGAGGAGATGTGGGGAGAACACTGTCTTGTGATCATTTGTATGTCATAGGTGTTTGTATTTAGGGACTTTTAGCATCAGTTAGTGGAGCCATGCCAGTGACAATCCTCAAAGTATTTTCCCTCCAGCAGCAGAGGCTGCAAAGCAGGGATGACCAAGGCTCGCCTATAACGTGCCTGCAGCCCCAGCAGTTCTGGTTGTGATGTGGTGGACAAGAAAACAGATTCATTTGTTATCTTTACAGAGGGCAAAGTGGACCAAAGAGACTTTGACCGAGTGCTGACATGGATCAGGTGTCATCAACAGGCAGAACGGTGCACATCACTGTGACAAACGCATATGATTTGGTAAATTGATTCTTGGGAACCCACAAAGTCCCTATGTAGGAGCATGGGGGGGGATGAGTGAAGCTGTGCCTCATTTTACTCCTCCCAATTATTTCATGTTATTAGTTTATACTCAGCACGTTGTAATAGTAAATGTTTAAACTACCTGGTCTTTTAAATGGTAAACTTAACAGGTAAAAACAAATCTGTCTTAGTGTTTCTATTGCTCTGAAGAGACACTGTGACCATAAAGGAAAAGATTTAACCATGGTGGCTTACAGTTCAGAGGTTAAGTCCATTGTCATCATGGCAAGAAGCGTAGTGGCGTTCAGACAGACATGATGCTGGAGAAGGAGCTGAGAGTTCTACATCCAGTTTCTAAGGTAGCAGGAGGAGAGAGACACTGGGCCTAGCTTGAGCATCTGAAACCCCAAAGCTTGCCTCCAGTGACACACTTCCTCCAACAAGGCCACACCTCCTAACAGTGCCACTCCCTGAGCCTGTGGAGGCTCTTTTCATTCACACCAACACAAAGTCATTTCTACCCACCCTATTCTGTTTCTTCTGGGGCAGAGTTTCACTATCCCAGGCTGGCCTCAAATTCAGAGCAATCTTCCAGTCTCAACCTCCTAGACTCTGAAATTACAGCACAAGTCGCCACATCTGGCTTATAAATTTTACCCTATTCTTCTGAAAAGGTTTTAAACTTTGTGAATTCTTTCAGTGATTAATTTCATTTTAGCATTTCAAATAACAGACCTGCAATAACTGCTAAAAATTAGGTAAATACTGAAATGGGAAAATATTCACTGCCCTGAAGTTTATAGAAGGATTCTTTAAAAGGACATAGGTAATGAGCTGTTTGTTTAGTAATGTATATGCCAAAATGTACATATGCACACACATGCACAATGAATAATGTGTATGCCAAAGTGTACACATGCACACACACGCACAATGAAACATAAAATTATATTCTGAAATGTTAGTAATGCCTGCACATTAGAATAAGGCCATAGGAAGTTTATTTCCCTGTGTATTTTTTCTCAAATTTTAAAGATATATAGCAATATATTTTTAGGTTCAGGTAAGACAAAAAGTGATACCTTTTTAAACTTTAATGAAAATAACTTTTACGTAGAATGTTGCATTTAGCTAGAACTGCATTTGTTTGATGATTTTCTACTGTCCCATTTGTATTTGTGGTGTAGCTCATTAGTTCAGGATAAGATAGGCTACCAGATATGCAGAAAAGTCATGTATCTGAAATTGTAATGTGATGTTTCTGCCCACAGAAAGGCTTTAAAGGAGATACTCCAGTTACTTTTGTTCGTGCAGAGTTCAATCAGGCAGTTCTCGGAGACTCTTCAAAAATCACTGTCTCTCTAGAAGGAACCGCTAAGTACAATTTTACTAGCAGCATTGAGCTCAGTCCTGATGGAGGAATCACTTTAGATGACCTCGCCCACAAACCTTTATTCCGTAAGTCTCATGGTTCAAGGGTGCAGAGATTCTGAGTACTCAGCACTGTGATAGGAGGGCTGCATGTTCCTCACACTGCATGGAGGGTAATGCAGTAGACTTTGCTTTGTCTGCTTCCTGCATCTGAAACCATGACATGCTAATTTTATCAGTTTTCCATACTTTTTCTTCTAGAAGTTTCATTTGTATTCCAATAATTATGGTTGTCAGGTTTTAGGGAAAATGATTTTTAAAAAACCCACAGAACTTGACACATTTTTAAATTGTCCATTGTTTATCTGACATTTGGGCCTCACTGGGTAGCCTGTGTTTTCTGTGCTTTTGTATATGCACCATCCTAAGTGGCTATTTTTCACTTGCTTCTGCTGCTAAAAGATGCTCTTCTTAAAATCAAGTCTGGATTTAATTTATTTCAGAATCTCCAATTCGTAGAAATATCTGTAACATAAAAGACGCTTGAAGAGTCTTTGTTAAGTGAATTAGATGGATAGGTGGATGTTTTCTGTATGTAAACATTCTTTTATCTCTGATGTAATTTGTTACACTTGTGTGCTAGCTCTTTTACTTTGTTTTGATCTGTAGTGTGTGTGTGTGTTCAGGTGAGTTATGTGTTCGTGTATTTTGTTGTGTGTACATGTACATGTGCATCTGTGCAGAAGCCAGAGATCAATATCAGGATATCGATCCCATATTACTGTTCACCTTGTTTGTTTGTTTGTTTTTTGAAGTAGGGTCTCTCCCTGGTTAGCCCATTAACTCCAGGAATCTACCTATCTCAAGATTTGCCCACTGCCCCCACCATCCTAACCTGCTGTCTTAGTCACTGTCCTACTGCTGTGAACCTACGGCAACTCTTATAAAAGAAAGCATTTAACTGGGGCTTGCTTAAATTCAGAGGTTATTCTATTACCTCATGATGGGAAGCAAGAAGCATGCAAGCAAACACGGTACTGGAGAGGTAGCTCAGAGTTCTACATTCCGATCAACAGGCAGCATGAAGTGAGACACTGAACTTGGCTTGAAACCCCTTGGTCAGTGAGTCCGGTTTTATCGCTGACCAAGGTGTTTCAAGCCAAGTTCAGTGTCTCACTTCATGCTGCCTGTTGAACATAGCGGACAATGAGGACTACTGAGAACTCAAGAACAATGGCAATGGGTTTTTGATCCTACTGCACATACTGGCTTTGGGGGAGCCTAGGCAGTTTGGATGCTCACCTTACTAGACCTGGATGGAGGTGGGTGGTCCTTGGACTTCCCACAGGGCAGGGAACCCTGATTGCTCTTCGAGCTGATGAGGGAGGGGGACTTGATCGGGGAAGGGGGAGGGAAATGGGAGGTGGTGGTGGGGAGGAGGCAGAAATCTTTAATAAATAAATTTAAAAAAAGACATTAACATCTTTATATTTATCATTATTGTATTTCTACATACCCTTTCTGATAATTAAAATAAAGGTAGCAAAATTCAAAAGAAAAAAAAGAAACCCCTTGGTGACACACTTCCTCCAAGAAGGCCACTCCTACCTCAACAAGGCCATACCTCCTAGTGCCACCTTAAGCATTCAAATATATAAGCCTATGGGGGCCATTCCTATCACTCCACAACACCTGGAGTTGCATATGCTTGCTATAGGCTCCCACATTTTATGTGAGTTCTAAAGTCGGGCACTTCATTGACGTGTGTTTTAGTCTGTAGTCTTTGTAGTAGTCAGAAGTCTCTAGAGCAGTGGTTCTCAGCCTGTAGGTCTAAACAAATGGGTAGCATATCAGATATTTACATTATGATTCACAACAGTAGCAAAATCACAGTTATGAAGTAGCAGCAAAATAATTTTATGGTTGGGGTCACCACGACATAAAGAACTATATTAAAGGGTCATAGCATTAGGAAGGTTGTGAACCACTATTAAAGGAACAGAACAGACTACATGAATGTATGTTAAAAGGGAGTTATTTATTAGACTGAGTTCCATGATATGGTTGGGGTAGTCTACCTCACACTGTAAAGACCAAACATCCAGTATTCCAAAAGACTCAGTCCTGAGTGTGTAGCCTGGTGTGTAGCAAGTCTTTCTCTGTCCTGCCAGACAGCTCCCAAATAACCACATGAAGACTTATTAATTATGAAAGCTTGCCTTCTTGTTGATTGCAAAATTTTCACAGTGAAAACAAGCACACACATCAGTCTGTGGCACGGTGGTCTGTATTCTGTCAATTATATTTTAAATAAATGCTGATTGGCCCATAGCTAGGCAGAAGTATAGGCGGGACAACCAGACAGGAAGTAGAGGCAGGTCAATGAGAATAGGAGAATTCTGTGAAGAGGAAAATTTGGCCTGCAGTTGTGACCCCGCCACAGAAGAAGCAAGATGTGACTGCCTCGCTGAAAAAGGTACTGAGCCACGTGGCTAACATAAACAAGAATAATGGGCTAATATAAGTTATGAGTTAATAAGAAGCCTGAGCTAATGGGCCAATCAGTTTATAACTAATGTAGACCTCTGTGTGATTCCTTCGGGACTTAATGGCTACAGGACCAGGTGGGACAGAAACCTCAGTCAACGTCAGTCTTTATTTTTCATTTTGTAATTTGTCAGTTTTTTAAATGATAAAGTTCATGAGTGCTTACCAAACCCTCAGATCTCAAGATATAAGACTTGGAAATGCAGAAAATATTCTAGACCAGTTGTTCTCACCCTATGAGTCATGAGTCGTTTGGGGGAATCACCTAAAACCATCAGAAAACACAGATATTTACATTATGATTCATAACAGTAGAAAAATTACAGTTATGAAGTAGCAACAAAATAATTTGATGCTGGTGCATGCCTTTAATCCCAGAACTTGGGAGGTAGAGTGAACTGTGAGTTTGAGGCCAGCCTGGTCTACAAGAGCTAGTTCCGGGACAACTAGGACTGTTGTTACACAGAGAAACCCTGTCTCGAGAAACAACAAAAGACGAAGAGAAGAAGAAGAAGAAGAAGAAGAAGAAGAAGAAGAAGAAGAAGAAGAAGAAATTAAGAACTACTGTGCTAGATCCTATCTCTATCTTTTTCCATAAGAATTCTTGGGGTCCCACAATAGACCACCAAACTCACAATTGACAGAGGAGTGTAGCACAAATAATAAAAACCCAGAGACAGATATTGGGGTTCAAACTACAGATCAGAAAAGCAAAGCAGCCATCCACTAGAGAGACCTTTTACCTCTACCAAATCTTCAGACCGAAAAGACAAGATCCTGTCTTCATGAATCCTCAGACTCCTTACTCCACTGAGTTCCTGTCTCTTCCCTTTTATATTCCTCTCCCTGCTCAGCCCAGCTATCTCACTCCTATCTCTACCTTCCTAGTGCTGGGATTAAAAATGTGTGACTCCCAAACACTGGGATTAAAGATGTGAATTACCACCACCTGGATCTGTTTCTGAACCATTTTTGTGTACCTCGTGGTAGCCTTGAACTCACAGAGATCCATCTCCCCTGTTTCCCAGGTCCTAGATTAAAGGTGTGTGTTACTATACTTCCTGGCCGGTATGGCTGACTAGCATGGCTGCTTTGCCCTCTGATCTTCAGGCAAGCTTTATTTATTAAAACACAAATAAAAGACCACTATAGAGGAGATGCTGAAAAGCTGCACCTTGGGGTAAAAGTCTCAGGTGCCTCTTAAGGGACAAGTTCTCCAGCTTAGCCTATTCAGCGTCAAGTGTGGCTTCTCTGTGAACTAGCCAATCGTGGAGGAGTACTTACCAGCCTTCCTCTCTCTACTTCCTCCCTCTTTTTTCACTTTGCTCTGTTTCTCTGAAATCCACAAGAGGATGTGTACCTTGATTGCTTTCTTCCCGAACAAAATGAGTGAAGAACGTAGAGCTGAAGGGTGTGACCAAAGCCACGGGATAGGAGTGGTCCCTTAGTTCCCAGGAGCAAGGCAAATTGCACTTGGAGGTTTTGAGTAGTGAACACTGATGAATGTTATGCCCAAATCCATGAGGTCTCTGCACAAGCCAACAAGGAAACCGAGTCCCGTGTGTAAAAGCAAAGAGCCTTTATTTTAATCAAGTTTGCAAACTTGGTCTCTCTGCATATCCAACATATTGGAATAATCGGAGAGCCCCGAGCTCAGTTAGAGTTGGGTTTTTATAGTAGAAAAGGTGGGGGTGAGGGGTCTCTGAGGTTTAGGGCCCTTGATTGGCTGACATTTGTCTAGGGGTGTCCTGTTGAGTTGTGCTGGCAGGTGTCTCTATCTACAACACTTGGAATACCAGGCATTTCCTTTGAATGGTCTGCTCTTGGGTGGGGGTCAGGCAGTCTCAGCCTGTGGTTCCTCTTGCAGCAAGGCATTGTCTCAGAGTAAACTATTGAGACTCCAGACTCCATTTGAATTCATCGATGGCCAGAGTCCCAGGTGATAATGGTTGGAAGTAAAGAACTTCCTTTGGATGACCTGCCCAGACTTAGCTTATCATGGATGGCCCCCACAGTGAACATAGGGAGAGAGCAGTGCTCTGAAATCTAGAAGTGGATTTTAATGTTTCCACAAGAACAAAGCCTTGGGCTGCCATAGATGAGGATGTGGGACTGAAATCATGTCCCCAGTACAACTATGGCTCTGAAAACTCAAGGCTCGGGAAAATGAACTCTACTCACCATCCTCCCTCTTTAGAAAGAAGAAAAGAGTGTGTATTGGTGATTAGTAGAGATGGGCATGTGTGCACCACACACAGGAGCTTTATGAAACAAATTAGTCACTTTCTAGGCCACAGCAAATACAGAAGAATCAATAGTGTATAGATGAAGTTTTCTTTGTGTTTTTTTTGAGTCAGAGTTTTGCTATAAAGTCTAAATTAGCCTTGAACTTGTTACACAACCAGATTGCCCTGAGTTCTCCTCCATCCAAGTACTAACCAGGCCTGATCCCTGATCTTCTAAGGCCTGGTGCATTCAGGTGATGTCTGTGGACTAACCTTGAGCTCTCATCTTACGTGTGCAGCCTAAAGGATGCAAGTGTGTGCCACCATGCACAGCTCAGATAGTCTCCTAGACAAAATATTACAGTTAGGAGAATCACTGCTCAGTATCAAAGAGACAGAAATTTCATTTGGAAATTTAAAACAAACCAAAACTTATTTCATGGAACAAAGAAATCAGTAAAAAGTGGAATGTATTTAGAATTACCAAACAGTAAAATATCAAATGCTAAACACAGGGTGGCAGTGGGGGGAGAGCAGGGAGTATCTAGCTCAGTAGTAGAGTTCCCCACTACTACAAAAAGAAAACAAGACTTGTAAAATGTACTTACAGTAGAAAAACATTTATAATAGTAGTGTGTTCACTAGAAATCAAAAAAGAATGAAACTTCTGAGATGATGGAGTAGATACATGTTCCTATTTCTCAGAAAGCGCAACTGGACATTGTGTAAAAGCAAAGAGAGAGGCTGAAAGGTGGTAAGAAGGAATTTAAGTCCCCTGGGAGATGAAGGGTACATTCCATAGGTCACCTTTTATCTCTCTATGCCAGAGTTCATACTTAAGTGGTTAGCACCATAGAAACACCAGTGGGTTCAGATTCACAAAAAATTGTTTCATTTGTATGTGTGCATGCTGTATGTGAGGGGAGTCTCAGTGGAGTTACTGGTGGTTGTGAGCTGCCCAGTGTGGTCCTCTGTGTTTCATGACAGCAATAGAAACCCCAACTAAAATGGTAGTACACACTTTTAATCCCAGTACTCAGGAAGTAGAGGAAGGAGGATAAGAAGTTGAAGATCATCTTCGGCTACAGAATGAGTCTGAGGACAGCCTGAGATACATGAGATCCTATCTAAAGCATTAATTTCTAAAGAAGTAAGGTCAAGTTTCACCGAGTAATCCAGGCTGACCTTGAACTTGCAATTCTTGCTTCCACCTCAAGTACTTAGATTACAATGTGTGCAACCACATCTGTCAATAATTTTTTATGATAATACAATAGGAACAGTGGCTCTCTGAGATGAGGAGTAGTAACTTTGTTGCTGGAGAGCAATATGCTTCTGTTGCCCCTACATTTATGTGTTACAGACGAAGTGCGGAAGTGACTGAGCTAGGGACTTCTCACTGGCGTGCCTCCTTGGGTTTCAGGATAATTGTTGATGTTGCTGTAATTGCTGTCTCTACTGAGATTTAAACTGAAGTATCACACAAGCCTTCTTGCCGTTGAGCTATGGACCCCCATGGCAGAACTCATTTTCTTTAACTTGGACTTTGCTTGCCGTGGCTTTGCCATCTGATGGAGTTGTTAGAAGCGTTCTCCTTTTCTTTGACTCTTCTAGTAACCGTGACTGAGGTTTTACCAAAGGAAAAGAAACAGAAGGATGAGAAGACCTTAACTCTGGGCCAAGCTGTGGTGGACCTTCTTCCTTTACTGGAAGGTCAGATGTGTAATTTATCCAAAAGTGAAAAATAACAAAATGCATAAAACCTATTTCTAAACCGGGCGGTGGTGGCGCACACCTTTAATCCCAGCACTCGGGAGGCAGAGGCAGGCAGATCTCTGTGAGTTCGAGACCAGCCTGGTCTACAAGAGCTAGTTCCAGGACAGGCTCCACAGCCACAGAGAAACCCTGTCTCGAAAAAACAAAAAAAAACCCTATTTCTAACAATGTGTGAAACTCATGTTTTTGTGGGAAATGTTGGCATGTGTCTGTGCCTGCATTAGCTCTGACTTGACCCTTTCTTTGGCTCCCCTTGACCTTATAGGAGAGGACTCCTTTGAAACGACGGTCCCGTTACACCCTGTGCAGGGATCACCTTTAGAAACTCCTTCTCCAGGCTCTAAGGTAATCCAAGTTTTAAATCTTAGTGTTTTCAGCTGCCTCATAATCCAGCTATTAAGGTCGAAGTTGAGTACAATGTATTGGGCACTTCCTTTCACAATACCGATAGTGCTAGTTTCTGGTAAACGGCACGAAAAGGCTGAGTCCCACCTTGTGGATTATAACCCTTTGTGATGAAACGATGTGGCGAAGAGCAGATATTGGTTACTTTGCACAGATGAGCAAGTAACTTAAGTAAGGCTTAACTATGGAAACACTTCTTGAGCTGTGTACCAATGGATTAAATTATGTATGACAGTATGTACTTAGGCATGGCAGACTGCCTCTGGCTGGAGACCTCTAATTCAACAGTACCAGCCAATACCTTATCCTGAATTCCAAACGCTGAAACTTTCCTCAGTGACTCCCTGTAAACATCCGAACACACCATTCTAAACGGAACTCAGCATCTTCCCTAAATTTATCCTTTCTTAAAAAATCTTATTGCCTTGGGATGATGACAGTACCCATCCATGAAATGACATGACATAGGACCTAAGTTACACCCATGGATCCTATCTATAGTTACTCTCCAAATCCAACCTGTTAGGAATTTTTCCTAACGCGAGCTCTCTGCTGACACAAAAATCCCAATCAAGCCAAATCATAACAAGCCAAATTAAAAATATCTAGGTTTAATGAGATTCCTGTGCTCTCGGGTAGCCCCAAGGGGGAACCACTCAAGGGGGAACCAGGAGGCCACTAACAGGACCACCATGTTGGTGGGGGGGAAACGACCACATGGGAAGCAGTTTAAATAAACTGGGGAGGGGTCAAGACTTGCCGGGCACAGGGACAGGGCCTCCAAAGATGGAGGCCAGAGACCAGGGCTTACACAACCTATTCTCCTTCCTAAGTTACACCCATGGATCCTAACTACAGTCAAGTTCCAAATCCAACCTATTCTCCTTCCTAAGTGTCTTTAGACTTTTTGTTTTTGTGGTTTTCCTGCTCCACACTACCTCAGCTTTTGTTGAGGTAGTAATCTTGACACTTACTTACCTTTGGGTAGAAAGCAGCCCAACACACTTCTTTAGTCCCTTTACAGTAGCTTTTCTTTGAACCAGAATTATTTTTTCTTTATGTCCTTTGCTGATCCAAGTCACAGACTCCTTTATGGCCTGTAAAATTAGGCTTTGTCATTGCTTCCTACTCTCTTCCAGTCCAGTAATTAATTACTCACTTCTTTGGTGCTTCTCAAAGACAGTATTTTGTACAGGGTTTGTCATAACTCATAAAGCTATGATACGAATAATGAAAGGAAACATGTCTCTTTTGTTCTTTGGTTTTTTGAGACAGGGTTTCTCTGTGTAGCCCTGGCTGTCCTGGAACTAGCTCTATAGACCAGGCTGGCCTCAAATTCATAAAGATCTGTCTATGTCAAGGTGTGTGCCACAACAGCTCGGCTGGGACTTGTCTTTTTTATTAGCATATTATTAGCAGTCAATACACATGTAAGGGGCCAGTGAGATGACTTCATGGGGAGCACACTCGGCTGTCACATTCAAGAGCTGAGTTCAGTCCTAGGAACCACACAGTAGAGGGAGAGAACCAGTTTCCACAAGTTGTTCTCTGACTACGCCCATTCACATAAATAAAAAACACAGACAGACACACACACAAATACTTGAAAATGTCTTTTTTTTTTTCAAGACAAAGTTTCTCTGCATAGCCTGGGCTTCCCTGGAACTCACAGAGCAGGCTGGCCTTAAACTCACAGAGATCTGCCTGCTTTTGCTTCCAGAGTGCTGAGATTAAAGGCGTGCACCACCACTGCCCAACTGAAAATACCTTATAACAAATGACTACATTTAAATGATAAGAATAACCATAAGGGAGTGGATGTGGTGATGTACACCCTTGTGGGAAGCTGAGGCAGGTGAAGTTCTTGGCCAGCCAGGGCCACTCAGCGAGACCCTGTATAATAACAGCAATGGTGATGGTGATGTACACCCTTGTGGGAGGCTGAGGCAGGTGAAGTTCTTGGCCAGCCAGGGCCACTCAGCGAGACCCTGTATAATAACAGCAATGGTGATGGTGATGTACACCCTTGTGGGAGGCTGAGGCAGGTGAAGTTCTTGGCCAGCCAGGGCCACTCAGCGAGACCCTGTATAATAACAGCAATGGTGATGGTGATGTACACCCTTGTGGGAAGCTGAGGCAGGTGAAGTTCTTGGCCAGCCAGGGCCACTCAGCGAGACCCTGTATAATAACAGCAATGGTGATGGTGATGTTGACAGCTTAGGTATAAAGCACTTACCATACAAATGTGAGTACTGGGTTTGAATTCCCATAGTCCCTGTAAAGCCAGACCTGGGCCTGTAGTCCCAGTGGAAAGTGAAGACCAGTATTCATGGTTGTCCTTTAGCCTCCACATGCTCACCATGGCACATATGTGCCCGAACACATACACACATCATACATGCAACACATCCCACATAATCATGAAATACAGGCTAGCAAAATACAAGCACTCGATCCCACTTCGTGAGTGCCTACTGGTTATGTTCTGTGTGGAGTCATCCAGCTCCTGTTCCATGTCCCCAAATGGAGTTTCTCTGTGTACCAGCTCTGGCTATCCTGAAACTAGCTAGCTCTTGTAGACCAGGCTGGTCTTGAACTCACAGAGATTGGCTTGCTTCCGCCTCCTGAGTCCTGGGATTAAAGGCGTGCACCACCTCTGCCCGGCCTGCGTGTTTGTTTTTTACCTCACTGTTATAGAATGAAAAGGACTCCAGTTCAGCAAAACTCTCCAGTTCTCCTTTTGACTCTTTCTTCAACTCCTGGTACCTGGGGAAAAATAAATTTTAAGTCCTCTGTTTGAAAATAATTAAGTTTAACCTTGTTTTAAACAATAGTAGCAAACAATGTTAGTAAAGACTATGAAGACCTAGGGCAATTTTCCTGAGTGCTGCGTAATTTTGTTTTATAGCAGTGCAGCCTTGATGTGAAGGTGTTTGTGACAGAGCCGCTACTGACAGCAGCCCAGGTGTCTGCAAGCAATCTCCTGAAGGTCACACTGGAGGCTGCCTACTCCGTTCCTGAGTCATTCATGCCTGTAGGGCCTCAGCAGAACTACATGGTTGGGCTGCAAGTTCCATCCGTTGGAGAGGTAAAGCCCTGCTCCCAGATGTCTGCACGGGTTCAAGCCAGCCTACACTCAGGGCCATGTTTCTCCCTGCCAAGACTGCACTCAGACCCACTCTACCAATGGCTAAGATTTATTTTAGGCTTAAAAACTAACACTGATTTTTTGTTTTACATGTATATTTTCATAACCGTATGCATTTACACAATCTATACATTGCATGTAATTTATATTAATCACCATATAGTTATGGTCCAAAGAATGTGCACCGTTTAAAGTTGGTGTGTTTGTTGGACTCTAGCGTCCAAAACACCAAGAAGGAGTCGCCCCCAGAAACCACCTCACACACCACAGCCAATGCAAAAGCATGAGGATTTTATTAATTCTGTCATGACAGGATCCCTCAGTATTTGGGAAGCCGAGAGACCTCGAATAGCTGGTATAGTCTACTTTTAAAGGGGCCAAGAAGCAAGGGGGGTTGTTCTTTGACTATTCTGATTGGCTTATTCGAAAGGGCTATTACCAATAATTGACTGGAGAGCTGTTGCCAGATCAGATGAGGTAAGAGGTCATTTTGACCCCGTTTCCCAGGGGACTGAATCAAAACATACGTATATGGGTAATTGTTCAGGAACTGAGTACATGCATGTGTATCTGTTACGCCCTTGGTTCCCAGGGGAGGTGGGGAAGCACTATGGCACAGAGGCTGAGAGGATTCAGAATTGTCAGAAATGGCTTCAGAATTGTCTTAAAGTCTTACACGTTTATACGTGGATTATTTTATGGGTTGTGTGTAAGTATCTCATTATGCACTGCTTCCTCTTAATTATAGGAATTGTTTAACTCAGATTTCTAGATACAGGAACACATAAGGTTCCTGCTGGAAAGGCCTAAGGTGCAGTAAATTAATGACCTCACCCATGTTGCTGGCATGGCTTTGTGCATGCAAATTATCATAACACTGCTGGGGATTGGTGGGTCCCAGGGACACTTGACTTTCATTTCTGAAACTGGAATAATCCAACTTGAGTTGGATGTTTGCTTTCCTGTCTAGGAACAAGCCCATGACTGTGTGTGGCACATCTATGCATTGCTCTGCTCCAACTTGAGGTTTCTACTAATTTCTGGGGGTGGGCTGGTGAGATGTCTTAAAGAATAAAGGTATATTGCTGAGCCCAATGACATAGGGAAAGAAAACACCAGCTCCCAAATTTGTGCACATGCATGCACACACATATAAGTTAATGAGTAAAACACTTTTTAAAAGAATAATTTACATTTTTATCTTGTTTTCTGTAATTCACAGAGTTATATATTGGCACAGACAGAGTGAAGGGCACAGGCCCTACTAGGTAATCATTGGGATAATACCCAGAATTCTACTGGAAAAAGTAGTAAGCAAACTTTTTTTTTTTTTTTTTTTTTTTTTTTTTGGTTTTGAGACAAGGTTTCTCTGTGTATCTTTGCCTGTCCTGAAACTTACTCTCTAGACCAGGCTGACTTAGAACTCACAAAGATCTGCCTGCCTCTGCCTCCAAGTGCTGGGATTGAGGCATGCGCCACCACCACCTGGCATTAGCAGACTAACTTTGCTGTGCCCTTTGCGAGTGTCCTCACATCTGGCATTACTGTTTTAGAAAGACTACCCTATGGTATTCAAGAATGGAAATCTGAAGCTTGGAGGAGAAAGAGAAGTCGTTCCCCGGCCTAAAAAATGGCCTATTGCTAACATTCTCGCTCCAGGAGCTAACAACATTCCTGATGCATTCATTGTGGGTGGTCCCTATGAGGAGGAGGAAGGAGAACTCAACCACCCTGAGGTGAGAGAGGATTTTCATGCTAAGCACCGTGTATTAACAGATTATAAACCCTTTGTGATTCTGAAATGTATACACACACACACACACACACATACACACATACTTGGCATTTGTCAAAACTGGTTACATGTGAAAATCAGTATCTAATTTTCTGCAAACAGAATAATTTACATCCAATTTACTCTTTCTATTGCATTTATTTCTTTTTGAGTAGATAAGTATGTTATTCAGTTGTTACTATAATGAACACAAGATAACTTATAAAGAGAAAAGGTCTGTGTGGTTCACTGGAGCTTCGGCTCTGGTGTTGGACTCTAGAGTCCAATCACCGAGGAGGAGTCGCCCCAAGAGACCATCTTTCCCACCACAGCTGATGTAAAAGCATGAGGATTTTATTAATTCTGTCATGACAGGGTCTTTCAGCATTAGAGAGGTCAGAAAGACCCCAAATAACTGGTACAGGCTACTTTAAAAGGAAAAAGCCTTTTCCTAATGCCGGGCAGTGGTGGCGCACGCCTTTAATCCCAGCACTTGGGAAGCAGAGGCAGGCAGATCTCTGTGAGTTCGAGGCCAGTCTGGTCTACAAGAGCTAGTTCCAGGACAGGAACCAAAAGCTACGGAGAAACCCTGTCTTGAAAATTAAAAAAAAAAAAAAAAAAAAAAAAAAAAGGAAAAAGGAAAAAGCCACAGAAGTAAAGTGGGTGTCTGAGGGTTGTTCTTTAACTATTATGATTGGCTTATTCAAAAGGGCTGGAGAGTGGTTGCCAGGTAAGAGGAGATATCTGAGGGTCACTCTGACCCCTTTCCCAGGGGCTGAGTCAAATCAAGTCTCCAGGAGGCCTCCCACCTGGCACATACATCAGGAACTGAGTCAACATATTAAAGGTTATCTGGCCCAATTTCTGGAGAGCATTCACAAAGACTCAGGGAAATGGAAAGTTCCCAACATTTCAGTACGTGTGTGGGTAATGTTAGATTCCTGGTTCCCGGGGGAGGGGGGCAGTACTGCTGAGAGGCCTGAGTTGTCAGAAATGGCTTTAGAGTTACTTTAGAGTTCTACATTACACTGTGATGTGTTGGACCCTCTGATTTGTACCTAAGAAGCCTCCATCCAGCTTCCTTTCCTAAAGGCTCCAAACCTACCAGTAGTACCACTTGTGGGGCCTTTAACACAGAGACATTCGGCTTCCAAACTATAGCGAGAATAATGCATTTCAAGATTTGAAGTTAAGACACACACAGTAAAAGTCCTTCTTCCATGTATGTGTCTCCTTCCTAATTCGTTCCCATCTTGTTTCCTTAACAGTTGCTTTGTCAGGGCTTCTCCCAAAATAAGCACAACCATGGGAGATTGAGAGACAGCCTGGTCCCTTCCTGGGAAAGACAGGAAGAGGGTCAGATTTCAGGACAGACTTACCAATCAAACACAAGTGCTTAAAAGAAAACAATAAAAGGTTCCTAGGGCTACATTTCTATTAGCTTTTCCATTTGATGATGACTCCAAAGGTAATGAAATAACATTCAGACAGCATTATAGCAAGATTTATAGAGAATGGTTTTTCTTCTTCTTTTTTTCAAGACAGGGCTTCACTTTAGCCTGGCAGTGGTTGTTCATAACTTTAATCTCAGCACTCCAGCACTTGGGAGGCAGAGACAGGCAGATCTCTGTGAATTTGAGACCAGCTGGTCTGCAAAGCAAATTCTAGGACAGCTAGGGCTACACAGAGAAACCCTGTTTCCAAAAAATTTTAAAAATTAAAAAAAAATTGTTGGTACTGGAGAGATAACTCAGTTGTTAAGACATATAACATAAGATCTAAATATACAAAATAATTTGTAAATATAAGGGAATTATACATATTCGCTAAAACCAGAAAAATCGGATTTGATTTCCAGCACTCATGTGGATGACCACCACCATCTATAACTCCAGTTCTAGCAGACCTGATGCCCCTTCTGGTTTTCCTGGCCACCAGGCACACATGATGCACAGTGAGCCGTCTATATCTATAGGCAAAGCACCCATATACATCTTTTTTTTAATTTTTTTTTAGGTAATCTAGACTTTGGGGAAGTATTCAATTGTAATTCCAGAACTAGAACATATCAAGAAGTTACTCCTGGTTATAGTGGCACTGGCACATACTCCCAGCACTCAGGAGGCAAAGGCAGGCAGATCTCTTGAGTTTGAGGGCTGGTTTACAGAGCAAATTCGAGGACAACCAAGGCTACACAGAGAGAACCTGTCTCTAAAAAACAAACAAGCAAAGAACCAAACAAGAAGCCGCTCCTCTTTTTCTGTTTATTTCATGTTATTGTTTTTGTTGCAGGACTGGATATAGATGACGCTTACATCAGGAGCAAGGAAGCATGTCAGTTTTGCCTCACACATTTATAGACATTAGTGCACACATTTGATACTGTCCCCATCATTTTTACAGGCTAGTTTACAATGTGCTTTGTTTTACTTTATAGTGTATCTTGGGTATTTTTCACATTACTACATTAAAAAATGTTCATTTGTTTTCCTTTTTGTGACATGACATTGAATAGACATACTTTAATTTATTCATTTCCTTACTAATGATAATCAAGAATTTTTTTAGAAAAGTAATTGCAAATGATTCTTGTACTAGTTGACAAACATCAGTAGGAACATTCAGAAAAACTAACGACATGAGGATGTTGTTCTTTTCATTGGCTCTAATAAGCTAGTAGTAAGGGTAACAACATTTAAAAGTCTGAAATGTCTTTTCATCTTTGTTTAGTGGATATTCACACTTTCCTGAGATTTACATTTTATTTTATATATTTGGATCTTATGTTTTAGTTTACATAATTGTTTCTCAGCCATGGTTGTACCTTAAAATTAGCTGCAAAGGAGCCAGGTGTGATGCCACATACCTGTGATCTTTGCACTCAGGAAGCAAAAGATCTTCAAACCAGCCTAGACTACACGTAGTGGCAAGTTCCAGGCCGGCCAGGAGGCCAGCCTGGTCTACTTAAGCCCTATCTCAAAAACCAAACCAAACTAAAATCTGTAAAGCTTTTGTTGAGCCCTCGGTTGGCCTTGACCTCATCTTCCTGCCTCACCCTCCTCAGAACTAGGAATGCCGAGATGTGGGACATCTCCAAACAGCCCTGGAAATCTCTTCAAAACAATGGCAGTGGTGTATTAGTTTCGCTTCCTGTCACTGTGGCAAAAATATTCTGACGTAAGAAACCCAGGCTCACAGAACCAGGTGACAGTCTGTCACTTCAGAGAACTACTACTGGTCACGTCACAGCTGTATTCAAGAGCAGACAGCAATGAATTGGTGCACACAGCCTGTGCCAGCTGCTCTCAGGACTCTAATAAGGTTAGATAAATAAGTACACACTGCCACTCAATAGGAGATCGTTTTTTAAACTCCATGATTTTTATGTATATTCTGAATTGAGAATCTCTGACTGAGGTTCTGTGCATAAACATTTGGCACCTAGTAATGGGTTGATATAAACATGACATTATCTCAGGAGATTATCTCAGACCTGTAGCCACAGTAGCTATCATGTATGAGAACACTCACAGACCACCAGAATAAACAGAAAATTCCCTCTGATTATTTCATAGGACAAGGAATTTAGGAATCAAGCAGAATGCATCAAGAAGAGGATCGTCTGGGACTTGGAGAGTCGCTGTTACCTTGACCCTTCTGCTGTTGCAAGGTGGGAACGAAAAATGCACACCTAACCAGCCAGGCCTGCAGGCTGGGTACTGTCCCTCCTCCCCCACAAGGTAGGGTTTCTCTGGTTACCTCTGGTTGTCCTGGAACTCGCACTGTAGACCAGGCTTGAGATCACAGAGATTCACCTGCCTCTGCCTCCTGAGTGCTGGGATTAAAGGCGTGTGCCACCACTGTCAGGCTAGTTTTGGCTTATTTAAATACAGCATAATCTGCTGAAAACTATTCTTGTAATGATTAACTCAATCCTGTGTACACAACAAAACATGGCTAGATCTACTGGAGGAACAAAGTAAGCTTAACACAGAGCAGAGGTGACTACATTGAAACTCTTTGTAAAGTCCATGTGACACCTGCCGCAAAGATGGGATCTACAGATTTACTGAGAAAAACAGGTTTATGAGATGGATCTGGAAGAAGGTTCCAAGCTGACTCCGGCTGCTCAGATTATGCAAAGGCCACCAGGCTAGAAAAAAAATGTCCCTATAGCCTTCTGGTGGAAAGGGGTTTTGCATTCTTTTTTTTTGGGACTAGGGCAGATCTGTGAGCACCAAGACCAGAGAGCTGACCAGGAGAAGGGAGTATTGTCTGCTCTTGTAGAGGACCAGGCTTTGATTCCTAGTATCCACACGGCAGCTCATACCCATCAACGCCCACGTGGGTTTGTTTGTTGTATATTGTCATCTATTCTCACCCACCACTAAGCCACAACATTTGGTGCTGTTGACTTGGATGGGAACCGAGGTTGCAGTCTTTCCTCACCAGACAGGGCTCCTTTTGCTGGATAATTGTACTGACTACATGATAAATTTTGGCTGGAGATGAGATTAGTGAACATGACAGTCATGACAGTGGGGCATGACACTCAGGACAGTAGAAACTTGAGAAGCCCAAGACCCGCCACTTGTCCAGTGGTCCATGACTGGGGATGATTTGACCCCACAGACATCACTGGGTGGCTTATTATCAGCCACCATATTTCAAATTCATATCTTTCTAATTTTGTGAAGTCCCACTTCATCACATATATGTGGGTCAGAGGAAAACTTTTTGGGATCTATTTTCTTCCACCATGAGCGTCCCACTGAGTCACTGACCCTTTTTAATCTTGTATTTGTATCTGGGCATTAGGTTTGGGGAAATAGGAAGTCAGGACTAGGGTTTTTAGTGTAAGGTTTGGTCTTGATCTGTTTAGGAGCTGGATATGGTGAACATTTGTCATAGCTGTGCCCCTGGTTTCTGGCTCATTTCTCCTACCTTGTCTTCTCTGGGCTGTCTTAAGAGCCCTAGAAAGACGGAACTCGGTTCTGCTGCTTTCTCTGCTGAAACTTGCTTCTCTTGAGTGCCATCGGCTGCTGCCAGGCTTCTGCTGGAGGGGTGGGAATGAGTTCTCACTGTGTTGTAGGTTCAGGCTGTTGTTCTCAGAAGGAGTTCGTAGTCCTTTTCTCCTACCTTTCAACCCGTTGTGAGAGACAGAGTCTGGACATTGGTGGAGTTGTCTAGCCAACTTTACTCTCAGAACACATAGGGCTCTGGTAGTGGCCCTTAAAGATAGGACCTTTCGGGCTGGAAAGAGGTTAAGAGCTGACAGCTCTTCCCGAGGTCCTGAGTTCAATTTCCAGCAACCACATGGTGGCTCACAACCATCTGTAATAAGACCTGGTGCCCTTTTATGGCCTGAAGGAAGAATATAGGCAGAACACTGCATACATAATAAATAATAAATCTTTTCTTTTAAATAATAAATCTTAAAACAAACAAACAAACAAACAAACAAACAGGATTTCTCTGTGCATCCCTGGCTGTCTTGGAACTCACTCTGTAGACCAGGCTGGCCTCAAACTCAAAGAGATCTGCATGCCTTTGCCACCACCATCCAACTTATTAAAAAAAAAAAAAAACAAGTTTGTGCATGCCTTTAATCCCACCCGGCACTGGTGAGACAGAGATAGGACTCACTCTGTGAGTTTGAGACGAGCCTGGTATACGTAGCCAGGGCTATATAATCAAGACCCTTTCTCAAAAATAAAATAACTCTGTTAGGAATTTTTCCTAACGCGAGCTCTTTGCCAACGCAAAAATACCAAATCCTGGCATGCTGTCCAGACCAATACAACTCTCAGGCCTGGGAGCTAGGGGTTACACTTCCAACTTAACACCCCCCCACCCAAAAAACAACAACAACAACAACAAAAAACAAATAAAAATAAAAATGAATACTCAAGGATATTTCAAAACATTTGCTTCCCACCCATCCCTGAAGCTTTAAATTTCTCTTCTCTTTGGGGCCCTGCAGGGCTCCTGCAATTAACATCCATAAGAGGCAACCCTTACATCTGGGTTCCCTAGAATGTTTTCAATTTTTAGTCTCCAGTAATTTGTCAAAATTGCTATTTAGGTTTTTTCCTGGTTACTGTGCTGGCTTTGGCTGTCTACAAGAGCTAGTTCCAGGACAGTTCCAAAGCTATAGAGAAACTCTGTCTCCAAAAAGCAAGCAAACAAAAAACAGCAACAACAAAAAGCAGAAAACTTAGAAAGTATTGGGAGGGCATTCCAGTGACTGACATGCTGAAACTCACCTGCGTTTATTTTTCCACAGCTTTTATACCCTACATAAATGGGGAGGGGGGAGATGGTAACAGAAGACTTTATTAACAAGGATACAAAGGATACGCAGTCCATGGCTTTATCACTGAGACATGAAATCATTAGCATCCTGTTGTCTGAGCAGCGAAGGTGCTCGAGGTCACTATTCTGAAGACTGTCCTTAAAGAAGGAGCAGAGGTGCATCTGCGTATCCTGACCACCTGTCAGGATGGCATGGACTCCTGACCACTTGTCAGGATAGCAAGGACTTACCACAATGAGCTAACTTAATTTCAAAAGAACCAAGCTCCAAACTCACAGACAAGGTGGAAGTGAGCCTGCATTTTCCAGCCTCCACATTGGGCCATAGTACTGAGACTGTCGCAAAAACCAATTAAGAATCACCTGCCTAATAAGACAGTCATTCTCCTCCCTCGCCCTCGCCCTCTCCCTCCTTCCCTCCCTCCTTCTCTCTCTCTCTCTCTCTCTCTCTCTCTCTCTCTCTCTCTCTCTCTTACACACACACACACACACGCACGCACGCACGCACGCACGCACGCACACACACACATCCCACATGTATTTCATTACTTTCTGGATGATAGACTTTATACTTAGGACTAAGCAAGGACTCTGCTATTGAGTCATACCCAAGCTCCTTGTCCTCATTATTTTCTACAGAAGATTTCTTGTTAAGCCCTAACAGCCAGTGTTTGCAGTGTGGTGCTGACGGGCTGGTTTTGCATTTGCAGTTTCCAGAAGCGAATCGCTGATTGCCGGCTCTGGCCTGTGGAGATCACAAGAGTGCCTTTGGTTACTGTACCTAAAGGGAAACCGGGCAAACTTGAGAAGGTAAACATGTACCAAAGTAAAACTGGTATGGAGGCTTCTGTCCATGACTCCCAGCAACCGGGAAACTGAGACAAGGCTCATTTGTGCTCCAGAGCTGGAGAACAGCCTAGGCAACAGAGACAGCCTTCATCTCAGTTTTCAAAATTAGAAGTGACCAATCAAATTAAATGTGTTACTCTTTGTCTAATCTGATTTTATGCAACTGTTTTTCCTAATGCAACCAGTCTGTGGTTCTTTACCTTGGACTTTCTTGGTGTGTTCCAGGAAAACCTGGATGATTGACCGCTGAAGTTCCTTGCTGCTCACAAATACTTGTTCAAGCCTTATTTTCAGATACTTATTTCCCCTTGACCCTTTGCTATGTTCTTACCAGAGGTACCATAAAAAAATAGTCATTTTTATCTAGGTCAAAATGAGTAATCCATTCAGTCTAGTAAATTTAGACTTACCTACAGAATGTTCTAGACTCGTGGATAAGCTACAGTGCTGGGAAGACATAGCTTTGTGGGCATGCTCTCTGTCATTTTCCTGTATGTGTCTCGTCTTTATTCCTTGTGTGTAAATTTTGTGAGGGTGGGCTCATACTGCTTATGGCCTGCACTGAACCTAGCATGACACACAGATTGTAACAGGCACCTAATAAACATCTAAGTTATTTGATTTGGTTTTGATAAAGGCTTTTTTGTATAACAAAAATGTTACCACCACAGTGAGCAAAAGGGAGCCTTATGGTACTACTGGTAGGAACGGAAAGTAGTCCAACCTCAATGAATTCAGTGTGGAGGTTCCTCGAAAACTAAAGATAGATCTAGCATCTGTTGTAGCTGTGCGGCTTCTGAGTATTTGCCCAAATGACTGCCAGCCAGCACAGAGATATGGCGCATCACTGTTCACAACAGCAGTTAGGAAGCCAACCCAGGCCCTCAACCACAGAGGAGTGGCTTTGAAAACGTGGTTTTAAATACATGATGAAATTTTTTCAGCCATAAAGAATAAAGTAATGTCAGCTGGGCGGTGGTGGCTCATGCCTTTAATCCCAAAGGAACTAAGGGGAAGGGTGTGTGGAAGAGTGTGCTCAGTGCATATTCATACCCGACTAAACATGTCCTTGTGTAACACAGTGCCATCTACAAGGAATGTGTACAATGAAAACTGTTTTGTTTTGAGATAGGGTCTCTCTATATAACCCTGCCTGTCCTAGAACTCACTCTGTAGACCAGGCTGGCCTCAAACTCACAGAGATCCACCTGGCTCTGTCTCTTGAGTGCTGGGATTAAAGGCGTGCGCCACCACCACCCAACATCTTAGTGGAAATGAAGGCAGGTCCCAAGTGTCTATATGACTGAGCCAAGACCTACAACTGGTTACTTGGCAAAGCTTGTTCGTAGAGCAGCCTCCACACTGCCTGCCTCGCTGCGCTGTGCTCTGATGCCTCTGCTCCTGTCCCCTTAGACCGATGATGAAAATCAGCTTTCGTTTCATGGCGTGGCATACGTCAACATGGTCCCACTCTTGTATCCGGGGGTGAAGAGGATAAGGGGGGCTTTTCATGTTCATCCCTACCTGGACAGTACAGTCTTTGAAAAGGTAAGAATAAATGTAATAAAGGTGTCACCCTAATGTTTCCTCCATTTGTGTGCTGGTCACGGCTGTGCGGCTGACATCTAGAACCAGTCAGTATATGGCATTCAACACTGTGTCCTGGGAAGAGACCTCCTCTGCCTGTCTTTGGGTTTAATCAGCCACTTCTATAAGTCATTTTGGTGCTGAGTCAATTTAGTGTCTCCAGCTGGGTCTCCAGCCTCCCCATGCCCTGGTTGTTAACCGTGTTTGTAATAACAGACACAGTTTCTCATCTAAAGCTCAGGCTGTTCTTAAACTTACAACCTTCCTGCCTCTGCCTTCCAGGTGACAGGACACGCCAGCATACATTTTTATTTTTTGCAGTTTTAGATTCCTCCAAAATTTCAAGAGCTTGAACTTTGTCTTTTGAGATACAGTCTCACTGTGTAGTCCTGACTGTCCTGGAACTCACTCTGTAGACCATACTGGCCTTCCAACTTACGGAGATCTGCCTGACTCTGCCTCCCAAATGCTGGAATTTAAGATGTGTGCCACCATGGCAGGCCTGAACATGGATGTTTTTTATCTTACTATTTTTACTTGGGTTGGAAAATGACTCAGACAGTAGAGGCACTTGCAGGCAGGCTGACAACCTGAGTTTGATCCCCAGACCCCGCAAAATGGCAGGGAGTCACCTTCTCTTCAGAGTTGTCTGATGACCTCCACAACATACATACATACACACAAATAAAATTTAAGAAAATTTAAGGGGGCTGGAGAAATGGCTCAGTGGTTAAGAGCACTGACTGCTCTTCCAGAGGACCCGGGTTCAATTCCCAGCACCCACATGGCAGCTCACAACTGTCTGAAAGTCCAGTTCCAAGGGATCTGACACCTTCACACCAATGCACATAAAATAAAGATAAATAAATCATAAAAAAATTAAAAAAAAAGAAAATTTAAATTGTCTAGCGATGGTGGCGCATACCTTTAATCCCAGCACGTGGGAGGCAGAGGCAGGCGGATCTCTGTGAGTTCAAGTTCCAGGACAACTAGGGGCTTGTTACACAGAAAAACCCTGTCTCAAAAAAAATTAATTTTATTAGTTAAAACAGTCTTTAAATTTAAATATATTTGGTCATAATCTTGTCCTCCCCCAAGTCCTTCCAGATCTTCTCCCTGTCCCTACCCACCCAACTTTGTTTTTTTTTCTCAAAAATACAAAAGCCCAACTATAACAATAGAACCCCCAAAACCAATAAAACAAAACAAAAAACACCCAAACAGGAAAATCAAACAAAACCACCAAACTGCTGTCAAATGCTGTCAAATAAAAGTACACAAAAAATTGTGGAGTCCGTTATGTTGCCAGCTACTTCTGGACATTGAGGCCTGCCCTGGAGTGAGTGATATTCCCAGTGTCACTCCATGGGAGAAAACTAATTTTTCCTCTCCCAGCAGCTATAAATGACAGCTATAAATAACTTTTATTTACCCTTGTGGCTAGGTTGTCATTCATTCATTCATTTTATAAAGTATAATAAGATAAAGCAAAAACTATCACATCAAAGTTGGACAGGACAGACCAACAGAAGGAAAAGAGCCCAACAGAGCCCACAAGAATCAGAAACCCACTAGTTCACACACTCAAGAATCCCATTAAAACACTAAGCTGGAAGCCATGATATATATGCAGAGGATCTGGTGCAGACTGGTGCAGGCCTTCTCTATATGTGTTGTGGGTGTTGGCTTGGGGTTTTTGTGGGAGCAGCATATCCCTGACTCTTTTGCCTGCCCTTGGGACTCTTTTCCTCCTATTGGGTTGCCTTGTCCAGTCTCAATATGAGGGCTTTTGCCTTGTCTAATTGTATCTTGTTTTGTCCTGTTTGGCTGTTGTTTCTTGGAGGCCTGCTCTTTTCTCTTTTTAAAAAAATTTTTTATTGATATTTATTGAGCTCTACATTTTTCTCTGCTCCCCTCCCTGCTTCTCCCCTCCCCACTTCAGCCCTCCCCCAAGCTCCCCATGAGGCCTGCTCTTTTCTAAAGAGGGAATGGAGAGGGAGTGGATCAGGGAGAGGGAGGAGGTGTGTGGTGGGGGCAGTGGTAGGACTGGAGTGAAGGGAAACTGTGGTAGGGATGTATTGTATGAGAAAAACACCTGTCTTTAGAATGATTACATAATACATTGTTAAACTTTTCAGGGGTTACTTTCCCCTAGAAAACATGACAAACTTAACTGTGGTTTGAACCATACCAAGGTTTTATTGTGAACTTTAAACTTGCCTCATTCTTTCAATTATAAATTAATTAGTGAATAGCAATTAGACAAATATTGTCTCTTCTATATAAATGAGTTAATTACTGAAATAATTCAGAATCGTGTGTCAAAGATTAAAATTTTTCTGATAACAAGAATTATGATTCCAGGGACTGGAGAGATGGCTCAGAGGTTAAGAGCACTGGTTGCTATTCCACAGGTCCTAAGTTTAATTCCCAGCAACCACAATGGTGTAGGAGGTCCTTCTGTCTTTGTGTTGCTTTCATTGGTTAATAAAGAAACTGCTTTGGGCCCTTGATAAAGCAGAAGTTAGGTAGGTGGAGAAAATTAAATGGAATTCTGGGAGGAAGAAAGCAGAGTTAGAGAGGAATGCTGTGGACATGCCAGAGACAGACATGCTGAATCTTTCCTGTTAAGCCACTGATACGTGGCAATATACAGATTAATAGAAATGGGTTAAATCAGGATGTGAGAGTTAGCTAGAACTAATGGTCCAAGCAGTGATTTAATTAGTACAATTTCTGCCGGGCGGTGGTGGCGCAAGCCTTTAATCCCAGCACTCAGGAGGCAGAGGCAGGCGGATCTCTGGGAGTTCGAGGCCAGCCTGGTCTACAAGAGCTAGTTCCGGGACAGGCACCAAAGCTACAGAGAAACCCTGTCTCGAAAAAAAAAATTAGTACAATTTCTGTGTGGTTATTTTAGGGTTAAATTAGCCCAGATGAACAAGCAGCAGGCCCTACTCCAACACCAACCACATGGCGGCTCTGTAATGACATCTGGTGCCCTCTTCTGGCCTGCAGCAACACATGCAGGCAGAGCAGTATATCAACACCAAGTACAGCTGTGAGGTCTCCTCCTACCACTTTAAATAGCAGGGAAGCCACTGATTTTCTGTGGTTTTCTGTGTTCTACAAGTGAGGGATGTAATGAGGTTCTTCGGGTCTCTGTTCGGGATGCTGAAATGGTCTGGAGAAAATGACCCCTTTGGGTGGCCCCTTTACCTATGACTTGTTTTTGTTCCTTTCCTTTCTTTCAGACCAAATGTTTGTTCAGCTTATTCAGGGATACTGGGCACCATCTGGCTCACAATAACAAAGCAGGGGGTCTAAACTCCCCACTGTCGAAACCTGTTTCCAAGAATCTGAAAGAAGAGAAAGCAGTGAAAGACAAGGAGATAGAAGGCCGGGCTCGGCCCGGGGACTTGGTAGGCTCGTAGACTTTAAGTGGACGCTTGTATTAACTCCCATTCGGTGTATTGTATTGATGTGCTTTGCGTTTTAATGTCCCTGCTGCTATGAAGACCATGAAAGAGTCCAAGTTTTGATGTTTCTTTTTGTTTCAGCAAGCACCTAGCATAAAATCGCAGAGCTCAGATACTCCTCTGGAAGGCGAGACCCCTCTGAGCCACAATCTAGAAGGACAGGTAAGTGTACTCAGCATTTTTTTTTTTTTTGGTTTTTCGAGACAGGGTTTCTCTGTAGATACGGAACATGTCCTGGAACTAGCTCTTGTAGACCAGGCTGGCCTCGAACTCACAAAGATCCGCCTGTCTCTGCCTCCCGAGTGCTGGGATTAAAGGCATGCGCCACCACCGCCCAGCTTGTACTCAGCATTTTAGCAATGAAATTTCAGTTCACTTCACCAGACCTTCACTGAGCACGACAGCTTTAGAGGAAAATGTGGAAGGTGGGACATGAGTCACCTCGAGTAGCCTAGGACCCTGGGCAAGTTTGTTCACTAAGACCTTAAAGTAAGTTGGTACCGGATTGTGTTTAAGGTTTTTTCCAAAATTAAGTTTTATGTTTCATTAAGTCTACATGGAACACCAGGAGTCCGTCTGCCCTCAAGACCCCTGCTCTCCTGCCCCGATTGATCTTTTTAGCTGTGACTCAGAACGTTGGTGGGTGCTGTAACAGAAACAGTAGTGAAAGAAAGTTCTTGCTAGACTCAGAGGAGACGATGTTAGGATGGAATAGCCCCAGGGAAATCATTACAGAGAAGGTGAACCCAAACACAGTGATGACAGAGAGAGGCACTCCATGGTCAGAGAACAGCTTGAGTAAAGACACAGAGAAAAATTATATCAATGAATCCAGCGTATGATATAAGGGGATGAAAAGAGCAGCAGTTCTCAACCTGTGGGTTGTGACCCCCAAAGACCATCGGAAAACATAGATATTTGCAGTATGATTCATAACGGTAACAAAATTACAGTTGTGAGGTAGCAGTGAACATAATTGTATGGTTGGGGGTCCCCACAACCTGAGGAACTGTGTTAAAGGGCTGCAGCACTAGGAAGGTTGAGAACCGCTGTAGAGAGAAGTGGAGGTAGGGAAAGACAGAGTCTGCAGAACCTGAACGCCTTGCCGTGCTGCTTAGCTTCATTCTGCAGGGGACTCGTGAGCTCCGTCTTGCCACTTTCTGAGCTGGGCATTGGATACAAGACCTAAAGAGAGCTCAGTAAGCCCTCTTCATTATCTGTGACAAAGGCATCACAGACATTAGAACTGTGAAGGATGGTGAATTAGAAAGTGCGTTGCTAGCCAGACTATTACTTTTACTACTGCTGCTTCTGCTGCTGCTAGTTCTTCCTCCTCCATCTCCTCCTCCTCCTTCTTTTCTCTGGTTTTTCAAGAGAGGGTTTCTCTGCATAGCCCTGGCTGTTCTGAAACTCATTCTGTAGACCAGGCTGGTCTTAAACACACAGAGATCCGCCTGCTTCTGCCTCCTGAGTGCTGGAATTAAAGGCATACCCCAGACTTCTTGTCCAGGTTTCATACAGAAGGCTGGGTGGGGCCGTGTGGGTCTTTCTTACCCCAGACTTCTTGTCCAGGTTTCATACAGAAGGCTGGGTGGGGCCGTGTGGGTCTTTCTTACCCCAGACTTCTTGTCCAGGTTTCATACAGAAGGCTGGGTGGGGCCGTGTGGGTCTTTCTTACCGTACACTTGTGCACTGGTGACAGTTGGATTTGGGAAAGGAGTCAAAGCAAAGGAAGTCAGCGACCTACAGGGGCCAGGTTTTGAGCTTGGGAAATTTGTGGGGACAGGGAGATTGATGAAGAAATGTCAAAGGCAGCTCAGGTTTCAGGTGTTGCTTTGTAGAAGGTTGTCATCATTAAGAGAAGCTTCAAAAAGAAACATGGATACATCAGAGGGCTGTATTTAGGATGCTGGCAAAAATAAGTCTGGGTAGATGCATTCAGCAGTCAGAGTTGTGGGTGGTTAAGACTAGGAAGATATAAGGAGTTGAAGACAAAGCTTAAACATGAGAGGGCTGCTGGAAGAAAGAGTGGCATGCATTTAAAAGAGCTCCAGACAAACGTGAAGGAGTTGGCCAGGCATGGTGGTAGATGTCTTTAATACGAACACTGGAGAGTCAGGAGGTTTCTGTGAGTTCCGGGCCATGGTCCACACAGAGAGTGCCAGGCCAACCAGGGCTACATAGTGAAATTTTGTCTCAAAAAGAAAATAAGGAGCTGGAAGGCGGTGCACACACATTTAATCCCAGCACTTGGGAGGCAGAGACAGGTGGATCTCTGTGAGTTCCAGACCAGCTTGGTCTACAGAGTAGTTCCAGGATAGGCACCAAAGCTACAGAGAAATCCTGTCTCTCAAAAAACCAAGAGAGAGAGAGAGAGAGAGAGAGAGAGAGAGAGAGAGAGAGAGATAAAGGTTAAAAATTTTAAAAGGTTCAGTAGGATCCACTGGAGTGGAAATTTCCAAGAACAGACAGGAAAACACTTTCTTCCATGAGTTAACCCCTATTGCTACATTCCTGTCAAATTATTATCCCCTGTAAAACATTAGAGCCATGGAGACCACACTTCATATGCAGTTCATTAAGTAGTTCCTAATATTACTAAGAGTGATTCATTACTGTCTATTTATGAGATTTACCAATAACAATGTCTTTGCAGCAATATTTGGAAGCGGGGACATACATTGTCCTGGAGATTCAGCTGGACAAAGCCTTGGTTCCAAAGCGGATGCCAGAAGAACTGGCCAGAAGGTGTGGGGCACCTACTGCATTTGTTAGTTTAGGAGTGAAGAAGTTTGTCCCAACAAATGTATTTCCCTTGTCCTAAGCAACAGTGGTTTTGTTTTTTGTTTTTTACAGATAGAGTTTGTTCTACTATTGTTTCCTCATTGCAAGGCGTCATTAAATTTTTTTAGTTGACATGAGCAAGAAAGTATAAAACACTCAGATTCCTACTGTTTTGTTGTAGTATTTTCCCACCGTGAGTTGCTTTAAAGCCATATGCTACAAACACATGCACATGTAGTGCATGTACATTAATTCTCGAAACCTGTTTTTACCCTCTATCATCACGCTTTGTTTATGCGTTATTATATTATGTATATTATATATAAAATATGTTACTATTTTTTGTTTGTTTGTTTTTTCGAGAAAGGGTTTCTCTGTGTAGCCCTAGCTGTCCAGAACTTGATCTGTAGACCAACCAGACTGGCCTTGAACTCACAGAGCTCTGCAGTGTGAGTCTACGAGTCTGGGCGAGGTTCAAAGTGGGGTGAACACGCACTGATACAGGACAGGTTAGATGCCACTGCAGTGGTTCTGACCAACAGCAAGCCGCCTGCTCTGCTCCTACCATCTGCCTCGCTCACCATGAGAGTGAGAGCGAGACACCCTGCCCTCAGTTTCCCAGGGGCAGACAAGACCACGCCCTAGAGCTTGCTGCTCCACTGCTCCAAGTCAGAGATCTGCCTGCCTCTGCCTCCTGAATGCTGTTTCTTTCTCTTTTTTAAAGATTTATATTTTATTATGTATATAGTGTTCTGCCTGCATGTGCCCCCTGCAGGCCAGAAGAGGGCACTGGATCTTATTACAGATGGTTGTGAGCCATCATGTGGGTGCTGGGAATTGAACTCAGGACCTCTGGAAGAGCAGTCAGTGCTCTTAACTGCTGAACCATCTCTCCAGTCCCAGAATATGTTACTATTTCATCAGCATTTTATCTCTGTATTTATCTTTCTTCATAGTAAGTCGGTTTTTCTCTTGTCAACTTATTATTTTATATGTACCAATATTTTGTCTGCATGCATGTATGTGCAGTGTGTGTGTGTGTATGTGCAGACTCTGTGTGTGTGTGTGTGTGTGTGTGTGTGTGTGTGTGTGTAGATGGAGGCCAGAAGAGGGCATCAGAATACCTGGAACTGAAGTTAAAGATGGTTGTGAGCCAATCTCAGTTCCAAATTTATTTATTCCTTTCTTTTCTTTCTTTCTTTCTTTCTTTCTTTCTTTCTTTCTTTCTTTCTCCCCAGACAAGGTTTCTCTGTAGCTTTGGAACCTGTCTTGGAACTAGTTCTTGTAGATCACACTGGTCTCAAACTCACAGAGATCTATCTGACCTTTCAAGTGGTGGGATTAAAGGTGTGTGCCACCACCTCCTGGCTCCATTTCTATTATTTTATATTTTACCACGAGGCTCGTGGTTTGTTACCCCTTGCTTCTTGGGCGGCTACATGGAGTCTCTCAGACTCTGCTCTCTTTCCTCCTCTATTTCTGCTTAATTTCTCGCCTTGCTATAGTCTTCCCTGCTACAGGCCAAAGCAGCAAAAAAAATTAATAATAATAAAACATATTCACACCATACAGAGAGGAATCCTACATCAGGCATGTGCTACCACCACCCAGCCTCTCTCTTTGTCTCTCCTCTCTCTCCTCCCCTCTCTTTTTCCCTTCCGTCCTTCTTTCTTTCTTTTTTTCTTTAATTATTTTCTATTTCATGTGTCTATCTGTCTGTGTGGTTGTTTTGAATTGTTTTGAGATAGGACCTATAGCCCTGGAACTTGCTATGTAAACCAGGTTGGCCTTGAATTCAGAGTTGCGTCCTCCTCTGCCTTCCAAGTACTGAGGTCAAAGTCAAGCACTCCTACTCTCAGCTTTTATCTGTAGGGTTTTAATTTGTGTGTGTGTGTGTGTGTGTGTGTGTGTGTGTGTGTGTGTGTGTGATTTAGGCTGGCCTAAATCAATTCTTCTAATCTTTTTTTTTTTTAAACCTTCCTTCCTTCCTTAAAACTTAGGAAATTTTTGCTCTCTTTTTCTCTGTCTGGAAGGAATACAATTAAGTTAATGCCTTGTGGGCTTTCTTCTGTGTTTGCTCTGTCTTAAAACTGAGTTTCATGTGTCCTGGGTTACGTAGCCAAGGGCAGCCCCTGACTTCTAATCCTGCTGTCTGCGCTTCCTCAATTGCAGGTGTGCACCACCAAACCTGGTTTTATGCAGTGCTGTTGATCAAACCTAGGGTTTTTTGTATACTAAGCAAACATTCTACCAACTGTGTTGCGTCCCCAGCCCCTTTCTTCTTTTTTTAATTTGCCTGTTTAGAATTAGAAATTCTCCTCTGGGAACTATATTCCCCACAGCCCATCAGTTTTGGAATGTTGAGCTCTTTTTTTTTTATTTGATTTTGCAGGTATGTATGTGTGTGTTTGTGCTGTGCACTGCTGTATGCACACATTGTATCAGTATACTCAGCCATGTGTGCATGTGTGCTGGGTGCACGGGTGTGTGTATGTATGGATGGATTTATGCTGTATATGCATGTATTCACGCATGTGTATTGTATATTCAGCCATGTGTGTGTTATGTGGGTATGCATATTTGTGCTGTATATTTCTGTGTGCACTTATACACACATTTATGTCTCTATATCCATGTGTGCATGTGTGGAGGCCAGAGGGCAGTGTTAGCTGTCTTCTTCAAACACTTGTACCTTAGTTTCTAAACATTATGTCTCTGTATTCTGCCTGTACTTGGCCCTTGCTTCTTCAGTCCAACCAGACTGACATCTTTTCAAGTGCTCACATGTGAGGCTCATTTGTTGTTGTTGTTGTTGTTTGTTTTGTTTTTGAGACAGGGTCTCATTATGTAGCTCTGGCTGTTCTGAACTCAAGACCAGGATGGCCTTGAACTCATAGAGATCCACCTGTCTGTGCTTCCTGAGTGCTGGGATTAAAGGTATTCATCAAGCCTGAAGTTCCTGTTGTTGCAAGCTCTTTACACTGGCCGCTTCTTTGCCTGAAATACCCCTATCCTGAATATCACATGAATTTGCCTTTCCCTTGCCTTGGGTCTTTGCCCAGAGAGCATTATTTTCATGTGGCCTTTCCTGCTGCTCGTCTGCTCCAGCAGCCTGGGCCTCCTCATCATCCTCCATGGCCCATGCTTATACTGTGTTTATCTTAGTGGTTTCTTTCCCAACCAGAAAGTAAACTCCACAAAGGCAAGGTTCTTTGTGTTGTTTAGCTCCATCCCCAGGCCTAGAAAAGCTCCTGATGGACAGTAGGAACTCACCACATATTTTCAATGAATTGATAATCCGTCTCTGGAGTGGAAACTGGGAGACTAACAGGAAAATTAAAAGGAGCTCCTTTGCAAACTGGAGAGCTGCCTCAGTGGTTAGGGATACAGATGCTCTTTCAGAGGGCCTGAGTTTGGTTATCAGCACCTACATGGTGGCTAACAACTGCTCTTAACTACAGTTCTAGGGTATCCAGTGCCCTCTTCTGGTCTCTTTAGATACTAGACAAGCACACAGTGCACATTTATAATTGTAGGCCAAGCACTCATACACATAAAATAAAAACAAGTAAATCTTTTCTTTCTTCCTTCCTTCCTTCCTTCCTTCCTTCTTTCCTTCCTTCCTTTACATTATTTATTTATTTATTTTTGAGGCCAGGTTTCTCTGTGTAGCTCTAACTATACTGAAACTCACTCTGTAGATCAGGCTGGCCTTGAATTCACAGAGGTCCCCCTAGTTCTGCTCCCTAAATGCTGAGATTAAAGGTGTGTACTACCACAACCTGATTCAAGCAAGTAAATCTTAAAAAAAAAAAGTTCTCTTAGAGTTTGATGGCATTATTGTAATTTAATAAAGCAGTTCTGTAAATTATGATTAAGAACATACTTTTTAGGGCTGTAGAGATGGCTCAGCAGTTAAGAACACTGGCTGCTCTTCTAGAGCTTCTAAGTTCAATTCCCAGCAACCACATGGTGGCTCACAACCATCTGGCATAAAGGCATTCATGAAGATACAGCACTCATATACATAAAAAAAATACATCTTTTAAAAAAACCACAAAGCCGGGTGGTGGTGGCTCATCCCTTTAATCCCAGCACTTGGGAGGCAGAGGCAGGAAGATCTCTGTGAGTTCGAGGCAAGCCTAGCCTACAAGAGCTAGTTCCAGGATAGGCTCCAAAGCTACAGAAAAACCGTGTTTCAAAACAAACAAACAAATGAGTAAATAAAAAATAAAACACAAGCTTTTTATTCTAGGTGGAAAGGAAACATTTAGTTTTACAAATCTGTGTCCTTTCAGAAACACAGACAGACATAATACCCATTATTTCCCAACCCTTAGTCCAGGGGCCACTGAGCAATGCTTGAAGAAAAAGTATGAGGATAAGAACAGGGCTCCGATTAGTACGGTCTTCTATACTGAACTAGGGTTCAGATCTCTATATGAGCGAGCACAGCAATGCTCAAGTGCACTGGAGAGACAGATATCAGATCTCCTCCACATGGACTGGGGGAAATAGGAAATAACAAAGGCATGCTGATAATAAAGGTTTTATTGTTTTTCATGATACAGGGTCAAGGAAATGATACCTCCAAGGCCACCTCTCACCCGCAGGACAGGGGGAGCTCAGAAGGTAGGTGTTAATGCTGGGGCAAAGCTGTGGGCATTTGAAGGTGGTGTTGACAGTGGCTTCCAGAGGAGAGGAGCCTCTGTGGGCTTCCCAGGCTTTCATTCAGTTCCATCTGTGATCAGTGAATCACATACAGTGTGATTCTGGCCCAGCGAATAGGACAGTTTTTACAGCTAATGTGGTGTAGGACTTCTCATCTGTGATCTAGGCATCTCTGAGGTCTGCTCACTGCATTCGTTGTCTTCCAGGCAGTGAGTGACTACCACACACAGATCAAGAGCATTTCCAGGGCCATCCTGGATGAATACCACCGAATGTTTGGAAAGCAAGTGATCAAAGTGGGAAGTGATGTAGACAGCGAAACCTTGGAGGAGCAGAAGTGCCAGCTCAATTATGAGCTCAACTGCTCTGGAAAGTACTTTGCTTTCAAAGAACAGCTCAAGGTGAAACACACATTTCCTTAGTTACATGACCAGCCTGGGAGCCCCTTCTGTACCTGTTCAATAGTTCCAGCCTCGGGAGCCCCTTCTGTACCTGTTCAATAGTTCCAGCCTCGGGAGCCCCTTCTGTACCTGTTCAATAGTTCCAGCCTCGGGAGCCCCTTCTGTACCTGTTCAGTAGTTTCAGTCCTGGGAGCCCCTTCTGTACCTGTTCAATAGTTCCAGCCTCGGGAGCCCCTTCTGTACCTGTTCAGTAGTTTCAGTCCTGGGAGCCCCTTCTGTACCTGTTCAATAGTTCCAGCCTCGGGAGCCCCTTCTGTACCTGTTCAGTAGTTTCTGCTCTGGCTCTGCTCGGATGAGTCCTCTGGGGGAAAATGTTCAGTATTTATTACAAGTGAGAGCTCGTAAGCCCTCATCTTCACTCGAGGCTGGCCTTGAGACCAGACACCACCCTCTGCCCGCTAGAAGAAATTATGTTCTTGACACTAATTGTACATATCTTTCATTTAAGTCTCCTTGATGGCAGAATTAAGAATTGAGAGCTGTTGCTGCACACCTGTAATCCTAGTTCTCAGGAAGTGAATCAAAACAAACAAAAAACTAAAAGCTTTTTTTTTAAAAAAATCTAAAAGTCTTTCAAAATAGTTTATTAAATAATAATGGTTATTATTCATTCTAGAGCATTTTTTAGTTTGGGAGATGGGTTATTTTTGATCAACAAGAGATAATAAATATTATCACATGGGGTTATTATTAGTATTAATATGATGAAGGTGTTCAACATATAACCCGACTTAAGGGGGAAAACAGTCACTGCCAGACTGTACCATAATGCTGTGCTGTATATTATTATCCCCACCATCTGAGATCTGAGATCCCCGTAGGTACTCAGAACTTTGGATAAGGACCTGAAGCAATGGCTCAGCAATTAAGAACGCTGACTTCTCTTCTAGAGGACTCACATTTGGTTCCCAGCACCCATCTGTAACTCTAGTCTCAGGGAATCTGATGCCAACTTCTGGCCTCTGTGGGCGTCATCAGAATGTTATCAGAAGGGAATGTGTGTGTCTTGCAGCATGCGGTGGTAAAGATTGTGAGAGAGAAATACTTGAAGACAACAGCATTTGAAAGCCAGGAGGAACTGCAGACATTTATCAGTGAGCTTTATGTGTTCTTGGTAGATCAAATGCATGTGGCCTTAAACCAGGTAGGTGTTTACAGCTCGGATCCCGCTCCCCTTGGAGAAGAGCAGGGCTTCTTTTGAAACACTGCTCTCTTCTTGGTTTATTTCGTTCCTTTAGTGTGCAGATGCTGATAAGATAGTCTGTTCTGCACAAGGTCCTGGCCATGCCTGCTCTTCAGTTCCCCAGAAAAACTGGTTCTCTAGATTTCAAAAATGTTACATGGGACTGGAGAGATGGCTTAGCAGTTAGGAATATCAGTGCTCTTCCAGAGGACACAAATTAATTCCTGGCACCCATATGGTGGCTCACAACTCTAAGTCTAGTGCCCAGGCTTCTGAACCCTCAGCTAGCCTCGGACAAGGACATGCAGGCACCAAAATAAGCATGTACCTAAATAAAATAAAAGATTTTTTTAATGTGGCGAATTGTTAAATAAAAGCTATGGAAATTGTGAAACAAAAAATTATTTTATTAATGTGCACAAGTCTCAGTTTTCTCAGGATGATAAAAAAAGGGAAAACTGTGTCTGGGTATCTTAAAAGTTGTGTTACTGTGAAGATGACGGTAGCAATTAAATTGCACATTTAAATTTTTTAATACATTTTTATTTATTTTGTATGTGTATTGCCATGTTGTGCACACGTGGAGATTCCTCTTGCCATTGTGTGGGTCTCAGGGACCGAACTCGGGTCATTAGAATTAGCAGCAGACTCCTTTGCCCACTGAGCCTCTTGAAGCTCAGGACATCCATTTTAATGGCTGATGATCCTTTCTTCCTACTTGTCTGCTTGTGCTGGATTTGGACAGTTGGCTTCTTGCCGGCTTTTATGCCTTCCTGCGTGTAGTTAGTTGTTACTTGATGTGAACAGTGACAAAATCAAATCTTATCATGGCCAGGGAGTCCCTGGCCGGCCAGCCCACTTCACAGTCTCTGTCCGCTTTTCTCTTTCTTAACTGCTTTTCTTTCCTGCCACCCAGCCTTTCTCTTCACATGATTCAGTCTTCCTGGTATAGGTAGGCAGGAGAGTACAGTCGTATAGGACTAAAAGGACAGTCCTGCACAGACACAGGTGATGTCTAGGACTAAAAGGACAGTCCCACTTAGGCACAGACACTGGTTGGGTTTGTTTGGAAAATTCTTGACCGTTGACATGAGATGGGATTTGCTACTGTCTCTGTCCCCAGGGATCTTTTGTTTAGGAGAGGAGACAAGCACAAAACACAAATGGGATGGAACATATCTCCACAGAGCAGGCCGGGGGCCTGTGTGATGCTGGGACCTTTCAGGGAAGGCTTCATGAAAGATTGTGGCTTGAGCTGGGCCTTCAAAGTTGCAGACATATCCAGGTGGCTCAAGAGCATTGAATACCAGGCCCATCACAAGGTTAAGAGTTCAAGAATGCAGCATACACAGAAAGTTCACAGAGTTCGGGCGCAGAGGCTGAAGTTGTCTCGAGTTGGAGAAGCAGGACTTGAAGCTGGGGATCCATTCCTGATGAGGGTTTTGGGGTATGGAGGGGAGGCCTTGAACACTACACAAAGAACATTTGCAAGGTCAGAGGAACTCAATGACTGTTAAGAGCACTGGCTGCTCTCCAAGAAGACCTGGGTTCAATTCCCAGCACCTACATGGTGGCTCACAACCGCCTGTCACTCCAGTTCCAGGGGATCTGATGTCCTCTTGTGGCCTCCATCGGTACCGGGTATGCACATGGTGAACTGTCTTTAGCAAGACACCCATAGGCATAAGATAATTTTTTTAATTTAAAGTTTTCCTTTTTCCAGTTAACAGGAACAATGAATTGAATTACTCATACTGGGGTATAGTTTGATTATATCAATATGGTACAGAAAAGCTCTATCAAGGAAAACAAAAAAATCAGGTAAATGGAGGAAGCTATTGTTAGGAAGTCCCAGGTACAAAACTATGAAAGAAGCTAGGTTTGAAATGGAAGGATTAGACGTGAAAAGGAGAAAGCATTGGGTGAGTCTTCCTTGATATCAAAAGGACAGAGCCACAGATGGAAACAACTTAGGGGGGAAGTTGAAAGGTGAGGGTTTAGGCTGGAGATATAGCTCAGTGCTAGAGCAGTTCCCTGGCATGTGCAAGGTCCTGGGTTCAATCTCCACTACCTTAAAAAAAATTAAGGCTTGCTTGTCTAATGACTTCTCTTTTCTCCTTCCTTTCTTCCTCGTGACAGTGTTTCACATAATCTAGGTTAGCCCTGAACTTGCCATGTAGCCAAGGATGGCCTTGAACTGATCTTTCTGCCCCCCCTCAAGTGCCCGCTGTGCTTAGCCTAGCCTTTCTATTACTTCTCTGAAATAGCTCCTTACTGAAGTGATGGGACTTGGCCTAATAGCTGTGAGCATGAAATACCAGTTACTCAGTAGATGAGACAGGAGGATTGAAAGTTAAAGATTTGCATGGTCTACAGAGTGCATTCAAGACAAGTGTACTTCTCTGTTCCTACATGATTGCACATGCGTGTGCACACACACACTACAGTCTCATTTAATGTGATGGTTGGATCTCACATCCAGTTTATTCTCATAATTGTTTCATTCTGTTTGTTTACCATCTCAATGACAAGTCCATGCCAGACGACATGCAAGGCACTGCCTCAACAATTCATACCAGCAGTGAACAGCTTCGACTCTTCGCATTTGAGGCAGAAGTCAATGAGAATTTTGAAATGGCAGCAGTATATTATGAAGAGGTAGCTAAATATCTCAGTGATGATTATTGTTATTATTTGTGAATCTATGTAAAATGATAGTTTGCTATTAACATCAAACTTGCCCAGTGAAAGGATAGACACAGATCAGTAAACAGAGAGGGAGACCAAAAATATGACCATATAAATAAGATCATTTGGCGTTTTGGTTTGGTTTGGTCTCATTTATTCAAGGCTAACCTTAACTGAACTCACTATATATAGCCAAGGACGAACTTGAACTTTTCTTCTTCCTGCCTCTACCTCCCCAGTGTTAGGATCACAGCAGCACATACAACACTCACAGTTCATGTGGTACTGGAGATCCAACACAAGCCATGAGCACGCTAGGCAAGTACTGTACCAGACGAACTGTACCCACAGTCCAGGTTTCGGAGCTTTGAGACAAGGTCTCTCTGTATATCTCAGGCTGACCTATGAGATCTTCCTGTTTCAACCTCCTATGTCTCTGTCTGTCATCCTGAGATTACAGACAGGTTATCATACCTATCTGGCTTTTTTTACTTGAGTGCTAGGATCTGAAATCCGGCCCTCATGTTACATGATGAACGCCATCTCCCCAGTAGCCAGGTCATTTGATTTTTAATGAAACTGTACAATAAATTCAATGTAGAAATGAGTTGTTTCAACAAATGAGAACAGTTGGCAGTCCACATGCAAAACGAATGAACCTTGATCTGACTTTAAACATTTTGCAAAAATTAATGATAAATGGATAATTAATCTAAATGTAAAACATGGATCATTCAAAAGAAACATAGAAGTAAATCTCCTTGACCAGGTCTTATAGGGTCCTTGACAGAAGACCCAAGGACAGAAGGTCAGCACCAGAAGGCAGAGCAGGAAGACTGCTATACATTGGAAGTCAGCTTGGGCTATATCACAAGTTCCAAGCTAGCCAGGGCTACAAAAGTACAGATTAGGAGAAATATATTTTTCAAACAACTTTTATCCATAATTTAAGACTCCAAATGCAGCCAGGCATTGTGGTGCTTCTTTAATCCCAGGACTTGGGAGGCAGAGGCAGGTGGATCCCTGTGAGTTCAAGGCCTGCTTCATCTACATAGTGAGTTCCAGAACAGTTAGAGCTATATAGTGAGACCCTGACTCTAAAAAACAAACAAAGACTCAATATGCACCGTTTTTATAAAAGTAGTTAGTGTCTGTTTTAATTATTTTGGGTATACTTAAGAGTGGAATTGCTGACTATACAGTGATTCTGTGTTTAACTTTTGAAGGGTTTCCACTGGATTTGACAGGATTGGCCTTCATCTGTAGGTTGCTCTTAGCAGCACTGGCATCTTAACATCAACTCTCCCCGTGCTGACTGAACTCAGGGTGTCCTTCCATTTATTCAAGTTTTCTTTCATTTCTTTAAACCATGTTTATAGTTTTCATTTACATGAGGTATCCTTTTTCTTGCATTCATAGGTAATTGTATATATTTTCCATCTCAAGATCATGGCAGTATTATTAGCTATTCAAGTAAGTCCTTAGTTCCTGAGGCACTGATTGAGTTCAGGAATAAATCTCTCGAGGATTCTGTCTTTAGGTCATGTCAACTTTTTGACCTTATACTCAAAGCTAGAACAGCACTTCTAGCTGGTCCTCTGGGTCCTGTGTAAGCAAAAGAAAGGTGATGGTTTTGACTTTCATAATGCATGGTATTTATGGGGCTTTTACTGTGTAGTATACACAAAAAGTGGGGCATAGTGTCGCAATAACCCTGTTCCTCCTGATACTTTGTGTGCCTAGAGGTTGGTCCGTGAGCCCCAGAACCTGGATCACTGGCTGGATTATGGTGCCTTTTGCCTTCTCACTGAAGACATCACGAAAGCACAGGAGTGTTTCCGGAAAGCCCTTTCCCTGAACGAGAGTCATATTCACAGGTAGAAGGGAAACGGAGAACAATGAGTAGGAGCAGATAAGCTACAACATGACCTAGGACCAGACTGCTAACCGTGCTAGCGGGTCTCTTCCCAGCTTGTTGCTGTGTGGTGTCCTTGCTATCTTGTTGGAGAACTATGAGCAAGCAGAAATCTTCTTTGAGGATGCTACGTGCTTGGAGCCCAGCAGTGTTATCGCCTGGACTTTACTTGGTAGGCTGTGGCCCTGGTGCGCATGTGGGCTTTCCTCCATCACCAGATTCTTTCTCCTATTTAGTGACTGAAGATGTAGGATTTTTTTTAGGGGAGGGGTGTAAGGAGTTTGAGACAAGGTTTCTTTGTGTAGCCCTGGATGTACCAGGCTGGCCACAGACTCTGAGAGTTCCATCTGCCTTCCAATTGCTGGGATTAAAGGCGCGCACAGCCAGATGTGGTTTTAAACTCTAGGAAAACAGAGCAAAGAGAAATGAAAGGTGCCCACTCTCACCCACACTGGTGGGAGCTGAGTCCTCTATCTCAGCTTCTTTATTTCCTCAGGGTTGTTCTATGAAATTCAGAATAATGACATTCGAATGGAAATGGCATTTCACGAGGCGTTCAAACAGCTTCAGGCACGAACCCTCCAAACAAAGCTGAAGAGCGCCGGCGCCATGGAGAACACTGAGGAGGGAGTGAAGATGGAGCACAGTTTTGGCCCTTGGGGAGCCGTACACGATTCTGCCACAGCCATGAAATCAGAAGGCCCGACAGGTGGGAGTGGGATGTGGAGATGGGAAATGTCCGTGGGAACTTACTGGCCTAGGAGTAGGACCTGGCACAAAGTAGGCGAAGGCAGTGTTTGTTCAAAAATACTGAAAGTTTCAGTCATTTCAGCCGTATCGGGAGACACCATGCTTATTAATAACTCATCGTCAGGGAACTGGCCAGAAGCATCTGCTGATGCTGATTTTCATATCATAGAGAATTTACTCCCTTCATCAATAACCCTTAAAAATAGGTATTGAAGGGCTGGAGAGATGGCTCAGAGGTTAAGAGCATTGCCTCTCTTCCTAGAGGTCCTGAGTTCAACTCCCAGCAACCACATGGTGGCTCACAACCATCTGTAATGGGGTCTGGTGCCCTGTTCTGGCCTACAGGCATACACACAGACAGAATACTGTATATATAATAAATAAATATTTTTTAAAAAATAGGTATTGAAGCCAGATGGTGGTGGCGTGTGCCTTTAATCCCAGCACTTGGGAGGCAGAGGCAGGCAGATCTCTTGTGAGTTCAAGGCCAGCCTGGTCTGTAAGAGCTAGTTCCAGGACAGACTCCAAAGTTACAGAGAAACCCTGTCTCGAAAAACCAAAAACAAACAAAAAAACAAAGCGAAAAAAAGGGTACTGTTCTGAATACATTAAAATGTTTTAATGTTTTTCTTTTGTCTTTTTCTTCCTACCATGTAATTCTTAAATATATCTATTATTAATCCACTTCCCCTCCCCTGTTCTCTATCCCTGTATATTTTAAAGATTTTTTTTTAGATTTATTTATTTAATTTGGGTTTTTTGAGACAGGGTTTCTCTGTGGCTTTGGAGCCTGTCTTGGAACTAGCTTTTTTAGACCAGGCTGGCCTCGAACTCACAGAGCTCTACCTGCCTCTGCCTCCCGAGTGTTGGGATTAAAGGCGTGCGCCACCACTGCCGGGCTCCATCTATGTATTTATGTATTGGGTTGGGAGACATTTGTACCCTGACACCTATGCAGCAGTCAGAGGATAGCCTTGAGGAGTCGGGTCTGTCCTTCCACCACGTGACTTTCTGGTGTGGAACTCGGGTTTAATGACAGGCACCTCCATCCGCTGAGCCATATAACCAGCCCAAATTTGCTAGTTTTTAAGTTTTAGAATTCTAGAAACATTCTAGATTTTTAATAGAACTTCTAGAGTTATTTGGTATGTGCTTTTCATGTGGTGTTTTACCAATTGTAATAATTTTGAGATTGAACCATGGTGCACCACTTCTATCAGCTCCCTGGTTTTACTTCCACACTGCATCCCAGTGTAGAGAGAGCCCTGCATGCCTATCCGTTGCTTCATGCTTGGTTGCTTCTATGTTGGGGTGATTGAGCTACTGACATTAGGTTCCAGTTTTTGCAGGAGAGACTATTTTTTGGACTGTAGTAATCAGTTTATTTCACAGATTCTTGAACGCACAAGCTCCAGAGAGCAACTGGGTCTTCAAATACACACAAGTATCAAATGAATTTTCACCCTTACATTGAAATAGGCCTGAAGCAGTTGAAACATAAGAAAAATAAGAGCTTTTAGCTATGTATTAACTGAGAAACTACATACAAACCAAATATTATGGAAAGGGGCTAAAAGGAAGGAGGCTGAACGGGCAGGGAGATGTGAAAGTGTTGGAACAAGATAGACTTTCATGTTGCTCCTGTAAACACCTAGAAACTCACCAGCTGAGACCATAGGTTATTAAGTAATGTGGTTTATATTTTCTAAATATCTGGAAGTTTTCAAGATATACTTGCTTCCTGTTTTTTTTTTTAAGATTTGTTTGTTATATGTAGTGTCCTGTCTCCATGTATGCCTACTCACCAGAAGAGGGCACCAGATCTCATTACAGATGGCTGTGAGTCACCATGTGGTTGCTGGGAATTGAACTCAGGACCTCTGGAAGAGCAGCCAGAAGTCAATGCTCTTAACCTCTGAGCCATCTCTCCAGCCCACTCACCTGCTTTTTACTCACAGTGTTATCTCATTGTGACTGGAAAATAAACTTTCTTTAAGTTGAATTCTTCAAAATTATTGAAACTTGTTTTTATGGGCCAAATAGTCTGTCTTGATAAATATCCTTAATGAAGACAGTGCTCTGCAGATGTGGATGAAGTTGTTAGCAGCTGTGCTTCAGTTCTCTGTCAGTTTGGGCACAGTTTTAAAGATGGGGTTTCCCTTAGTAGCACAGGCTAGCCTTGATCTTGCTGTCATTCAGCCCCATCTCCCAAGACTATAGACATGGGTCACCATACCTGGCTGGAGTTTTTTTTTTTTTTTTAGAATATTTTCCTCAACTAACTTTATAATTGTCTCATGTTTAGATCTTTAGGGAGTCCATTTAAAAATATTCTGCTAGGTGGAGAGTATGTTTTATTTTTATTTTTTTTTTTGTCCAGATAGCTATATAGTTTTCTCTGCAATCTCTACTAACTTCATTATTTCCCCCTTGAGGTAAGGTATGTATTCCTAAACTCTGACTTGTCATCCTGACATATTTGTCAGATGTAAACATATATATAAGCATTGAATACATGTCTTTTATGGCTATGGTTTTGACCTGTGCCTTAATATCTGGCATATCAGGTTCTCACATGTGACTGTATCACTTAGCTATGTGTGGACCTTTATTTGTCTGTATGGATTTTATAGTGAATATAGTAAGTGTATTTTTTAAATGTAGCTACATTTTTTCTTTTCTTTTCTTTCTTTCTTTTTCTTTCTTTTTTTTAAATATTTATTTATTTATTTATTATGTATATATACAATGTTCTGTCTGTGTGTATCCCTGCAGGCCAGGAGAGGGCACCAGACCTCATTACAGATGGTTGTGAGCCACCATGTGGTTGCTGGGAACTGAACTCAGGACCTTTGGAAGAGCAGGCAATGCTCTTAACCACTGAGCCATCTCTCCAGCCCCCCTTTCTTTCTTTTTCTTTTCAGTTTTTGTGACAGGGTTTCTATATAACAACTCTAGCTGTCCTGGAACTTGCTTTGTAGACCAGGCTGGCCTTGAACTCACAGAGATCCTCCTGCTTCTGCTTCCCACGTGCTGGGATTAAAGAAGTGTGCCACCACTGCCCAGCTGCTATAATCTTTATTCGAACTGTATTCAAATTAGAGATTATTTGAGGGATAATTAATATTTATATTAGCCCCATCTGTCCTGTGTGGCGATGATGCCTCCACTTAATAAATTTTCTTCTTTGTCTTTTTGTTTGTTTGTGGGGTTTTTTTTGTTTTTGTTTTTTGTTTTTTTTTTTTTGAAACAGGGTTTTCTCTGTAGCTTTGGAGCCTGTCCTGGAACTAGCTCTTGTAGACCAGGCTGGCCTTGAACTCACAGAGATCCTTCTGCCTCTGCCTCCTGAGTGTTGGGATTAAAGGTGTGTGACACCACCGCCCAGCTTCTTGTTTTTTACTAAAATTTTAACACTTTATTTAATAAGACCCTGTTTAGTAAAAAAATTTCTAGTTATTTCTAGATTCCAGATAGTTTTTATTGAATTTGTATGTAGAAGCCTCGTTTCTCTCTTACTCTAATGAAATAATGATTTTTGTTGGTTCTTTAAAATATGACTATGAGCTGGGCATGGTATCCATACCTTTAATCCCAGTGGTTGAGAGGCAGGGGCAGGTAGATCTCATTCTAGAGAATGAGTTCTAGGGCAGCCAGGACCACACAGAGAAACTCTGTCTTGAAAAACCATCCAACCAACCAGATAAACATGACTGATACCCACCAGTCGACATAGTTTCGTCTTCTCCCTCCCAATGTTCATGTCAAATACCTTTTTAAAAATGTTTTGCTTTATTTTTAATTTTATGTGTGCATATGTGTCTGAGTAAGGAGTTTGTGGAGGCTTGTGATCCCCTGGAGCAGGAAGGAGTTCTAGGCAGCTGGGAGCCCCCTGATGTGGATGCTGGGAGCCAAGCTCCCCGGCCCTTTTGGAACTTATGCTCCAAGCCCTGGGCCACCTCTGTGCGGCCCCTACATTATCTTGTTATTTCCTCCAATATTGTCATAATTTCCCCTTTTCTTTTTAAATTTTCATCTTTCATTACTTTGCGATTTCTGGTGTAATTTCTCAGCTTTCATCTCTTCTATGTCTGAAGCTACTGGTTTTTGTTATTTTCCTCTGAAAAATTACCAAGAGTTTTTTGTTATTCAGGGATCAAACTCAGGAGCTCCCACACGCTGAATCCTCATCTCCCCGCTGAGCTGCAGTCCCAGCCCCAAGGTTGTTGTTGCTGTTTTACTTATTCTTTGTATCATCATCTTCTGTGTCTTTGATGTGGTTCCCCCCCCCCCCGCCCCCAAAGTTGAAAGTATTTTGTGGGCGGTGTGTTTCCCTCACTGCCTCTGCCCTCTGGGTTCATGTCTTCCCAGATCTTATGCATTCAGTTCAGTTCGTTATCTGCTTCTGTGAGTTGTTCCTCTCCCCCACTTCCTGCTGAGCCCTGGCGGAAGAGGTCCTGTCCCTTGGGAGCCTTACTGTTGTCTGTGCTGTCCTTTTCTTCTCCTGTGAGTTCTTGAGGTTGTGGACCTGGCAAAGGACTGCAGTGCCTGTGCTGTGTGGCCTCACCATGCCTGGGACCGACGAGGTGGGAGGCGCTTACAGTCTTTGTTCACGATGCCCACACATTAGCCCGGTAGTGTTTGCACATTTTCACCCCTGCGACCTTCCAGTGCCGGGGACGAAGCTCCTTTTCATCGTTATCTGATCTGTTTAGGACCAAGCACTGTCTTGTCCAGTCTAGACGAGTTTATTGAAGAATCATCTAAGGCGCATTCTGAGTCGCAGGAACCAATAATGACTTTACAGCCTCTGGAACCTTCTCTTGCCCAGAAATCATCCAATGTGCTATTAAAAGAGCTAACAGCGAAAAAAGGTAAGTAAGAGTCAGTGTTTTCCCTGGAAAGAGGGCTGTAAATAAACCAGCTGAGCACAAGGACTCTCGGGACTGTGGGTCCTGATGAAGGTACACTGAACAAGGAATCTCGGGACTGTGGGTCCTGATGAAGGTACACTGAACAAGGACTTTGAGGACTGTGGGTCCTGATGAAGGTACACTGAACAAGGACTCTGAGGACTGTGGGTCCTGATGAAGGTACACTGAACAAGGACTCTGAGGACTGTGGGTCCTGATGAAGTTATACTGACTACACTTCTTCACATTAGTAATTCTTCACATTAGTCCAGGGTCTGAAATCCAAACTCCATGTTGGAACTCCTTTGATAAATATGGATTTTAATTTTGTTCACACAAGTATCTAACAGAACTGTAATTTTCCAATGAGTATTCATTTTCAGAATATCTGTAAGTTGTGTTTCAAACCCAAGGATGTCTGAGAATACCTCTTTAAATTAATTGGTTAATTTTTTTTGTGTGTGTGTGTGTGTGTGTGTGTGTGTGTGTGTGTGTGTGCCGCACTTGTGGAGGCCAGAGGCCAACACTAGGTGTCTGCCTTAGTCATCTGCTCCAGACCACAGAATTATGCAGGAAGGGTACACACAGCTGACCTTCAGGGTCAGCTCATGTGAGATGCTTATCTCCCGTGGGACACATCATTTGGCAGGGGATGAGCAGTTCTGTCAGCAGAGATGCGCATCTCACTAACCTTATCTCCAGTACGATAAGGAATACCACCTTCTGAATGTGCTACTGTCTCGGTTGCAGACTTCTTGTGTGAAGAGCTCTTTCCCTCAGATTACAGTTTGGGGATTCTTTCCATAGTACCACAGTGTGTTTATCTTGTAGTGGGCACAATTCCCCTATGCATTGGTACATTGGATGACTTTTCCCAACAGTGCATGAGTCTGTGGTCTCAATGTTTCAGCTGTCTTGACTGGCCCATGAGTACAGGGATCTGTTGGGTTTGTGTTGTTTTGTTTTGTTTGTGGGATTTCAGTGGCGCACCTGTGCCTGGCTTTTCTCATGGCAGATGGAAGTCAGAACTCATGCCTCTACTGACTGCGTCTCGCCAGGCCCTTTAATGGTTTCAAAGCCCTTCATCCGGTTGTGACTGGCCCCTCATCCGGTTGTGACTGGCCCCTCATCCTGTTGTGACTGGCCCCTCATCCTGTTGTGACTGGCCCTCATCCGGTTGTGACTGGCCCCTCATCCGGTTGTGGTGGCCTTTAGAACCACATTTACCACGAAGGCCTTTGAGTCGGCTTTTGAGTCATAACTACAAATAGTCTATTGCTTCCCAGAATCTGATCTTTATCTCACTGGAGATCAGAATATTATTCTCCATATCTTATTAAATATGTCTGAGCTTCTGGCATTCCCTATTTGCATCTGGTCTTCAATCCTGTTAATCTATTTCCAGAAACATCGAAATGTCAAGATTCCTCGGCCTTTTTGCATTCTACTCCTTATGCTATCCCCCAACCTCCCGCCACAATCTTCATGGAGACCATTCGTTTTCTGATGAAGGTCAATGCTGTCCAGGTCAGAATGTTGGGATGGGCACAGATGGAAGAGTTTAGTGAATTCTGTATTCTATCCATAGCCGTGTCTTGAAAATTTAAGTATGTGTGAAGCAGAAACCAAAGATAATTTTGGTGCTGGGGACTGAACTTGGAGCCTCCTACAAACTACACACATATTCCACCACTGAGCTCTCTTGCTAATTCCTCAAGCATACTTTTAAGGGCATTTCTTCCCAAATGTGAGGGCTCTCCAAACACCAGTCACTCTCTGCAGATGCTATCAGCTGAAGTCTGTTCCCCATAGAATGCCCCAGAACAAAGTCAGGCTCTACATTTGACTGCACCCGACCTCTTTCTTTTAAAAATATTTTTACATTTACTTCTCTTGGAGGAGACACATGCATGTGGAGGTCATAAATCTTCTCCTCCTACCATGTGAGTTCTGGGGACTGAACTCAGATATTGTAGCAGCAAACACCTTTACCCACTGATCGTTCTTGTCAGTTCCTGAGCTCTTTTGTTGGCAGAGGCTGCTCGTTTGTCTTCTGGCCACCTAGACTCCCGAAATAATCATGCAGAAATCTGTATTAATTGCAATACTGTTTGGCCAATAGCTTAAGCATATTTTTAGCTTGCTCTTATATCCTAAACTAACCTATCTCTATTAATCTGTGTATCGCCACGTGGTTGTGGCTTACCAGGTAAAGTTCTGTCCTTCATCTGGCGACTGTCTCCGGTGGGGTTACATGGCTTCTCCCTGACTCGCCTATTCTCTCTCTCTCTCTCTTTCTCTCTCTCTCTGTATATATATATATATATATATATATATATATATATATATACACACTCTCTGTATATATATATATATATACACTCTCTGTATATATATATATATACACATATATATATGTATATATACACACACACAGACACATATATATTTTCATTCCAGCCTGGCTATATTCTGTTAAGCCATTGGCCAAAAGCAGCTTCTTTATTAACCAATGGTAATAAAACACTCATAGCATACAGAGGGGAATCCCACATCACTTTTACTTTTAGGAACTTATAAATCTTGGAGATTCATAGGTACCTGATTATACCTCTTTTACCATCCATTCCCGAAAACAGATACACAGTGCTATGTGAGAGAGGGCTAAAAACATTAAATTATTTTTTTTAATATTTGTTTATTTATTTATTATGTATACAATATTCTGTCTGCATGTATGCCTGCAGGCCAGAAGATGGCACCAGATCTCATTACAGATGGTTGTGGGCCACCATGTGGTTGCCGGGAATTGAACTCAGGACCTTTGGAAGAGCAGGCAGTGCTCTTAACCACTGAGCCATTTCTCCAGCCCCCAACATTAAATTATTTTAATGGTACAACTAGGCAAGATGGCTTAGTGGGTAAAGGGGTGAGGCCTTGAGTTTGACTTCTGGTACACACATGATGGGAGAGCCAACTCCTGCGAAAGTTATTTCCTTACCTCCACATACACAACGTAGTACCCATGTGCCCCTGCCCCCACCTCTACAAACATGCATCCACATACATTATTTCCAAATTTACTGACCCACATAGTCACAGGCAGAGCAGCTGGGGAATGCAGTCTTCTTCCCCAAAAGGAAGACTATCCAATAAGCACATGCCCACATGAGGGGTGCTCATGAGTAAGCAGTGGGAGGGAGAGTGAAATCTAGGACTGGTAGAGTTGGCCCTGATCCTGCAATCACACGCCTCCTGAAGGGCATGCAGTCTCACAAAAGGATGGGCTGGACCACATTGAAAAAGAGCCTTTCACACAGGGGAGTATTCCCAGTAGAAACAGGCTCTCTCCTCAGTGAGTACATCCCATCTCCCCTGGTCAGACCACCCGCAGCAGGTAGAGCTGACAGGCTTATGTATCAAGGGCTGAAACACTAAGAATAGACTGCAAAAACTGAGGAGGCTCCACTTCTGCTTTGCAAGCATATCTGACTGCAGCAGATTTGCAGGTCATTTGAATTGAGGAGGTGGGGAAAAGAGCCTCAAATGCACTGGTAAGCATAAATGTTTAGTGGTATGGCAAAAGCAGGTATTTATGTTTGTGAAATTCCAAATCTTAGCATTTCAGAGAGGTGGGGCTTGCCTCATTATAAGTTTCCTTAAAATGTCAACAGTTTGAAAATGTTACGTCCTGTAAGCAGACGACTGAAGCCTTTTCCTGTACGCAATACATACAGTCTACATACACCAGGGCCAGCACCATGCGGTACTGCGGGGTCTAACTCCCAGTCTGGTGACCACCGGGGCCAGCACCGTGCAGTGCTGCGGGGTCTAACTCCCAGTCTGGTGGCTCCGGGGCCAGCACCGTGCAGCGCTGCAGGGTGTTCACTCGAAAATGTTGATATTTACTGACTGAATAGCTGTTACTAGAACATGAAGTACTGAATGCTTATGATTTGCTCTTGTCCCTTTGCCACTAAAGATGCTCATTTTACTCTGTGAGGCACCCCTCACTGCTGTAAAGCTCTGCGGCTATTACAAGCAGTCATTTTATGCTCTTGATCATTGGCTTTCCTTGCAGTTTGTGCACAGAGTGCTGGCACATGAGCTGCTGTGCCCTCAAGGAGGACCCAGTTGTGAATATTATTTGGTTCTGGCCCAGACACATCTTCTCAAGAAGGACTTTGCTAAGACAGAGGAGTACCTTCAGCAAGCAGCCCAGATGGACTATCTGGTACTGATTTTCCTAGATAAAGCCTCTTGAATGGGAGGAGAGGTGTGACCAGGCTTTTTTAAAATAGAGATGACAGCAGGGCTCAAAAATGTGGATCTCAGCAGCTAAGGGGCTTGAACCCAGAAGTTTGAGGCGGGCACAGGCAGCATGAGGAAACTGTCTCAAAACAGAGTAGTGGTACCATGTCATGGAGAGAGTTCTGATGTGCATGGTGTGTGTGTGTGTGTAACATTTACACTTGTGTTTTTTTTTCTTAAGTGAGCATGAGTTTTACAAAAGGTAAAGAGAATAGACAAAGTGGGCATTTAGCAGAAATTTCTCATTATTTCAAGTTTCTAGACTTCTATTTGCTCTGAATAGCATTATCCTGATTACAGTTGAGTGTTTGTCTTAATAGTCACCCCTGAAGACCAAATGGCTTTGAGGAATCAGAAAAATGAGAACAGACCTAGGAAATTATTCCCTAGCGTGACAAATACAGTTCTTTGTGTGTGCTCTGGAGAGAAGACTTGGTAGGAGACCATGTGATGATAGCACTGTACCTTTAATCCCAGTACTGCAGAGGCAGGCAAATCTTTGTGAGTTTGAGATCAGCTTGGTCTACAGAGCGAGTTTTGAGTTCCAGGCCAGCCAGGACAGCCAGGGATACACAGAGAAACCCTATCTTGATAAAACACAGAAAAAAGAGAAATGTACCAATCTAACTTTAAATGTTAAATAAAATTCATTAAAGACTGAAGTACCAGTCACCCTGCATGTTCTCTGCTTCCTCAGAACCCTAATGTCTGGGGTGTGAAGGGTCATCTCTATTTTCTGAGCGGAGACCACGCGGAGGCCAAGGCATGCTACGAGCGAACTATTAGTTTTGTAGTTGATGCTTCTGAGATGCACTTCATCTTCCTACGCCTGGGACACATCTACCTGGAGGAGAAGGAGGTAATGGAGAGAGAAGACTGGGAAACCATGACCCAGGATCTGTAGGGGCGATGGAGAAACCTAGAGCAACCCGAAGAGTCCCGTCCTCTGTCCTCCCACCCCACCTTCTTTTTAGGGACTTTCATTCTGGTAAATCTACCCTGCAGAAAAGAACTCGGGACACGTCAGAATAAAGTTATGAAATTTATTAAGTAGAGATACAGAATAACACACCGTTTAGCTAAACATGGGTGGGAGAGGAGGGAGTAAAACTGACGTAAGAACAATACACATCCAAAATGGGCGTGGGCTTCTCCAGAGATCAGTCTGGATATCGTCATATGGGTATTGTGAGCTGTAATTTAAGAGGAGCTTTAAAGATTAAGCAAGTTGTTAAAAATCAGAGTGTAAAATCTAAGTTGTGGGGCTGGAGCGATATATTAATATATAAATGTCAGTTTTTATATATTAACCAACAGGAACATGACGTCACAGTGCTGGACAATGCACATGGGAAGGCTGAGCCAGGGCTGAGAGAAGTCACAGCCCTGCTGCAGTGAAGTAAATGAGACATTTTCTTTCTTTTTTTTTTTTTTTCGAGACAGGGTTTCTTGTAGCTTTGGAGCCTGTCCTGACTGGAACTAGCTCTTGTAGACCAGGCTGGCCTTGAACTCACAAAGATCCTCCTGCCTCTGCCTTGTGAGTGCTGGGATTAAGGGCGTGCACCACCACTGCCTGGCTGACATTTTCTTTCTAATGTCATTGCAAGCTGCATCTTCAAGGCACTACTGAATTTATAGTTACTAAGCAACCAGTTCCTAGATTAAACATTCAAGGTCAGCTGTAGATATAAGGCAAGAAATAAGCCACTGAGTCCTACAGGGTCTTGCTGAGTGTGGCAGTGTGTACCTATGGTCCTAGTGCTCAAGGGCTTAGGTCACAGGACTCTTGAGCACAGAACTTTCAAGTCAACCTGGGGAAAATACTGAGGTCTTGTCTCAAACAACAAAAAAGAGACAATGGTCTAGGGATATAGTGCAGTTGGTTGAATGCATATTTATCATGAATACAGCCTTGAGATCAAAGAAAACGGGGTGTGGTGGCACATCCTTGGAATTTCAGGTTTCAGAAAGTAGAGGCTGGGGAATCAGTCATTGAAGGGTCAGCCTGGGCTACAGCAAGCTTGAGGCTAGTCTGGGCTATATGAGACTGATGCGGGATTTTCCTCTGTGTGCTGTGATTACCACTGATAAATAAAGGAACTGCTTTGGATCTATAGCAGAGCTATAGAAAAACAGAGCTAGATGGGGAAAACTAAACGGAATGCTGGGAGAAAAGAGGTGGAATCAGAGAGAAGCTATGTAGCCCTGCCAGAACTTTGCCAGTAAGACACTGCCACGTGGCGATACACAGATTAATCAAATGATTTAAATTAATATGTAAGATTTAGCCAATAAGAAGCTAGAGCTAATGGGCCAAGCAGTGTTTTAAATATAGTTTCTGTGTCATCATTTTGGGGCTGAGCAGCTGGAAATGAACAAGCGGCCCTCCTTACAACATGAGACCCTGTTGCACGAATATTAAAAACCCAGAGACAGATATTTGGGTTCAAGATGAAAATCAGAAAAGCAAAACAGCCAGCCACTGGTTCTCACCTCTATCTCAGACTGAAATGGGCGAGATTCTAGATTCTGTCTCCACAAATCCTTAGACTAAAGACTGAGCCTGAGACCTGTCTCTTCCCACTTTATATTCCCCTCTAGTGCTGGGGTTAAAAGTGTGCACCACCACCACCCAGCCTCTACGGCTAACTAGTGTGGCTGCTGGGATTAAAGGTGTGTGCTACCACTGCCTGGCCTGTATGGCTGACTAGTGTGGCACACTTGATTTATTAGACCACAAACAGTATACCACTATATCTGTTTCAGCTTCACCCACACTAAAAGAAAAAAGATGGAATCTTATTATGTTACAAGACTGCCTTTGAACTTTTGGGCTCAACCAATCCTCTTCTCTCATCTCTCAGACATTGAGTAGCTGGAGTATAGACTTTGCATCTGAAGGAAGCTGGATCTTTGAATGTCTCTAAATGTCTTCTGTGGCACATTTAGACTTTTCTGATAGGAGACCAGGTTCTCAGAGGGACCAGAGGCTCAGTATCTGTCATCCTTCCATATGATGCCACTTCCAAGGGAAAAGATTTAGTTCATAAAGTCTAGACAGAATTCAGATGAGCACTGTGCCTGCCCAGAATGTCCAGCGTAAGTCCCTCTCTCGTCTTCAGATCCGCTCCCAGGTTCTCACCCTTCTGACCTTTCATTTTGGCTTCCTCATCTCCCCCAGTCCTCTTGTATCAGCTCCTTTAAAGGAGCCCTGAAAATATAATCCAGTAGGGCAGTGGTGGCGCACTCCTTTAATTCCAGCACTGGGGAGGCCGAGACAGGCAGATCTCTGTGAGTTCAAGCCAGCCTGGTCTACAGAGTGGGTTCCAGGCTCCAAAGCTACAGAGAAACCCTATCTTGAAAAGCACCCCCCCCAAAAAAAAGGAAAAATAAAAGAAAGAAAATATAATCCAAGGAGTCACTCAATTCGAGATTATTCTGGAGCAAAACTGTCAAGAAAATCACAGTTACCTTACAACATGGTGTTTGAAACTTAATGTTGCTTTCTTTCAACAGTATGAAAAGGCAAAGAGAACCTACATGCAAGCCTGCAAGAGAGCCCCTTCATGCCTGACCTGGCTAGGACTAGGAATTGCCTGTTACAGGGTAAGAAAACAGAGTCTGAATACCAGGCCCTGATTCCTTGGTCCTCCGAGCATATTGTGGGGGGTTGTAATGATGGTGGAATGGCAGTCTGCTCTAATGAAAAAAACTTTTTCAAAATTACCCATAAGGCCAGGCGGTGGTGGTATATGCCTTTTAAGCCAGGACTCAGGAGGCAGAGGCAGGCGGATTTCTGTGAATTCAAGGCCAGCCTGGTCTACAGAGCTAGTTCCAGGATAGTCAGGGCTGTTACACAGAGAAACACTGTCTCGATAAAACAACAACAAAAAAAAAAAAAAGGAAAAAAGGAAGGAAGGAAGGAAGGAAGAAAGGAAGAAGGAAGGAAAGAGCATTGCCTGCTCGTTCAGAGGACCTGGTTTCAATTCCTGGCACCCACATGGCAGCCCAATGTCTGTAAGCACAAGTCCAGGGGATCCAATGAATGCAGACAAAATACCAATGCACATAAAATAAAATTAAACAAAATGAAAAAAAAAGAAAAATCTTAGGCAAACCTAGCCTGAGAAATCTGAGATATAAATAGACCGAAGTGAGCTCACAGGGCTACACAACCAGTTACGGAGTCAATGTTATTCTTTTAGCTTTTTATCATGGACAGTTTAAAATGTTGTCTGTAAAGAGAAAAAAAATGCCTTCTACTCTACCCTGCTTTAGCCATCATTAACTTAAGGTCGCCGTTGTCTTCATCCTTGACATTTCTTTCCTCTGCAGTCTTTCAAAGCACCTGTGAGACATGGCACAGTTCATCTGCAAATCTGCTAACATGGTCAGCAGACTCTAAGTCCCATCCTGTCCAGTGCCAGGGATGGGATTCTCATGTACCTAGGGTGGCCTCAAACTCACAGTTTAGCCAAAAATATCCTTCAACTCCTCATCTTTTCCCCTTACCTAACCAGTCCTGGGGTTGTAGACAGATGTTTTCCATCAAGGCCGTGAGGCTGCTGATGTCTATCATATTCAGAGTCCCTGCCTTGAGGCTGGGACAGCCCTTCCATCATTCAGGAGGTAAAAGTGGAGGCAGAGGAAAGTAGTTGTTTATGGGGTGAAGGCCAGCCAGGGCTGCAGAGAGACCTTGTCTCAGAAAAATAAAAAGAGTTTTATATGCATGATGTACTCAGTCACGCCCCATACCTTTGTAGTTAGTCCCTTTAGCTCTCCTGACCTTGTGTGTCTAACAAACTTCATGGTTCCTCTCTGAGGCTATCCTTTGGTGTTAGGGTAGATCCAATGCTGTTTCTCTTTGTTCTACTTCTAGATCGCAGGTGTGCTTTTACTATAGAAATATTTATTTTTATTTTGTAATGGAACTGTTTTATGTTTTTTTATTTTTCATCATGTTTTGCTTTTTTGTTGTTTTTTAATGTGTCTACCAGTGAGGTCTTTGACGGTAGGGTGCGGTATACCTGCGCACGTATTTTCTTATCAGCATCAAGTATACAAATGTGGAGTGACTGAATAATCAATACCCGAAAGCCCTGATGAGCAGGTCAAACATGGCCATGATTGAAAGGCTACTAACCCTTCATCTTTTCTTGGGCTTAGAAACTCTCTCTGTCTCTCTTTGTGTGTGCTTTGTTTTTCAAGTCAAGGCTTCTCTGTGCAGTCCTGGTTTTCCTAGAACTCGCTCTGTAAACCAGGCTGGCCTTAAATTCAGAAATTCTCCTCAAGCCAGGCAGTGGTGGCGTAAGCCTTTAATCCCAGCACTTGGGAGGCAGAAGCAGGCGGATCTCTGTGAGTTCAAGACCAGCCTGGTCTACAAGAGCTAGTTCCAGGACAGGCTCCAAAACCACAGAGAAACCCTGTCTCGAAAAAGCAAAAAAAAAAAAAAAAAAGAAATTAGCCTGCTTCTGCCTTCTGAGTGCACCACTGCTGCCCGGCTTTCAAAACTGGAAAAAAAATCTAGGCCTGGTGGCTCATGCCTATAATCCCAATGCCTGGTCAGCTGAGTAGGATAGTTTCAGTTTCAAGGCCAGTCCTGCTGAGAGTCTCTACACAGGAAGGCCCAGTCTCTAAATAAATAATTTTAAAACAAAATAGATAAAAAAAGAAGTTACTTTATCACGGGGAGGAGAGAGATATATATCTACCATATATCCATTCACAAATAATACCTATTAATAGTTACGAAATTATATAAGAACATGTAAAATATATGCTGCATGTGACCCCAGGGTTTTGAGGTTTTGTTTGGAAGAGCACTGGTATAGGTCATGGACATCTTAAGTGAAAAGCACTCTGGACTGTGTCTCTTCTCTCTCCCTCTCCCTCCGCCAAGCTGGAGGAGCTCACCGAGGCTGAGGACGCTCTCTCCGAAGCCAATGCACTGAATAACTACAATGCTGAAGTATGGGCTTATCTGGCTCTGGTCTGTCTGAAGGTAAAGTGTTTCTTATGGTCCCTTCACAAAGCCCTTTCAGGGAACAGGCAAGGGCCCAACTAAGAAAGGTAAGATGGCTGTTAACACGTAATAACCCAAGTTTGATCAGCTCTAGATTTGGTCATTGTACTGATGACAATGGAAATGTCAGTCTTAGGCAGTCGCTCCTTGAAAAGATTATGCTTAGTAATCATTAACTCACATGTTCTGTGTGTTTCTTTCAGGTTGGACGACAGCTGGAAGCTGAGCAGGCCTACAAGTACACAATAAAGGTATGCGGCAGAGGGCTGTAAGACCCAGAATGTAGATTGTGAGCACTCAGTGCTTGATGGATTTCCGCCGAGGGAAACACACACCCATGAAAACAACACAACATTCTAAGTCTTTAAGGGAGCTCCCATGGTATTGAGAATATCGGAAAAGCCCATTTTATCCCTTCAAATTTGGAGCCTCACAAATTAGGGTTCTTCAAAGCTTCATGGTGTTCGAGTTAGCTGCTGTTTCCCCGTCTTGTTTCTGCAGCTGAAACTGAAAGATGAGGCTCTGCTTACAGAAATCCACACCGTTCAGGAAATGGTTGGGTTTGGAAATCCATCTTTCTGACATCCTTAAAAATGGATATTCAATATGGAACCACAGCATCTCACCTTCCTTCCCAAATTGTCACGACAATGTGAAAACAAAATAAGAAACTTCCAAATTGTCACGACATGAAACCTGACCTCTTCCCCCCTTAGCTGTTAACTATAAATCAGATCACAATTAAAAAGGAAAAATCAAATTTATCAGTGTTGTTTTTTGAGTCTTATATATTTCATGTTTATACAATTATGTAACTAACTAATAAATATATTTTGTGAGTAGCTATATGGCATAATGGTGTGACTATTACAATTTCTGATGAAGCTTATCATCAATTGCCAAGGTTCTTGACTAGCTTCAGTTACTGCGACTTGGCAATGAAGGCATCATCTTCAAAGGTGAGCTTAGAACACTGTCATCTACATCACTGGGTAAGGGAGCAGAGGATATTCTTGAGGCTAAGCCTTTTGGGAGAGCTGAAAGAAGGGTCTTTAAGACAGACATACTAATTTCTTTAAATCAACCAGTATCTTCATGGATGTAAATCAGGAGTGGCTTTTACACACCATTGTGATCAGAGTTGCAAAATTCACTAGTGAAGCCATAATTCTAGGTCTTGAGAGGACAAAGAAATCATACCCTTAATTTCTTAGAACATGTTGCAGTAAAGGGGGGAAATGAACGCCCTCTCCCCCTTTATTTACTTAGTTGTTTTGTATTTATTTCGAGGCAGGGGTTCTCTGTGCAACAGTCCTGGCTGTCCTGGAACTAGATCTGTAGAACAGAGCTGGTCTTGAACTCATGAGATCCGCCTGCCTCTGCCTTCCCAATGGCGTGCGCCACCACCGCCCGACTCCCCATCCACCCACCTTATTTTTTTTTTTTTTATTTTCGAGACAGGGTTTCTCTGTAGCTTTTTGTTTTTTTGTTTTGTTTTGGCTCCCCGTCGGGGAATCGAACCCCAGTCTCCCGCGTGACAGGCGTCTCTGTAGCTTTTTGGTTCCTGTCCTGGAACTAGCTCTTCTAGACCAGGCTGGCCTCAAACTCCCAGAGATCCGCTTGCCTCTGCCTCCCAAGTGCTGGGATTAAAGGCGTGTGCCACCACCGCCCGGCTCTCCACCTTATTTTTTAATGGAGCGATTTCTTCTGTGAGGGTAGGAGAATACAAGGGAAAGTGAGAGTCATATTAATAAACAGAATAAATTATTTTTGATCCTGCTCCTCGCTCAGTCCTTTATGAAGTCTTCCTGAGGAAAGGGAAGCCAATTTCGTCCCCTGCTGTGTCCGGACCGCCCGGGCTCTCCGGTGGGACCCCACCTGCCCACCAGGCCATCACCAGCGCCTGCCGCCCTAACCAGGGTGGGAATCGTTGCAGGATCCCTGCAGACCGGACCCGCAGTCTCGGAATACTCACCCCCACTGCCGCAGGGAATCATGCCAATGACAGCCCCAGGAGCCGCTCCACGCCTCCAAACACAGCTTTTCCGCGTCATTTACGGAAGTCGGGTCTCTGGGTCGCCTTGTTGTCTTCCGGTAGACGCAGAAAGAGAAAACGGAAGAGGTGGGGCGAGCGGCCAAGCGCTTCCGCAGTGGGCTTTCCGGAGACTGACGGTGCGTGCGAGGACGCCTAGGGCGCTCCTCCAGGCTTCAGGCTCTGTGCGGCTGGTCTGTGCGGGGTCACGCGTCGCTGCGCCATGGTCCACCTTAGTGAGTGCGCGGGGCTTTGGGGCACGTGCGGGAATCGGGGACCCGGGCTAGGAGCGGCAGTATCGCCTCAGTCCACTTTGTTTTTAGACACTGTGTAGCACTGGCTAGCCTAAAACTCACTAGGTAAAGACAGGCTGGCTTCGAACTCATAGACAGCAAGCTCATAGTTTGTCTCTGCCTCCAAATGCGTTGTGCTTAAAGGCGTGCTCTCTTCTCAGTTTTCCCCAAAAAATCGTCGTAGTAGTCGTTTTGCAGATGGGGCAGCTAAGGGTACAAGGTCGCAACCTAGTAAATGGCAGGTCTGTATTGCCCGCGTTTGGGGAAAAGGAGGTATGTCCGAGATGGAATGTTGAAGGGGAAAAGTTTTACAGATAAATTGGTACCCAAGCCGGACGGAATAGATTGGAAGTGAGAACATTGCAGAAAGAGGAATTGGGCCTTCACCGTATATGACCTATTTCGTGTCTGCTGTTTTTGCGTCCTAACCAGTTATTTCTCTACAGCAACCTTTCTCTGCAAAGCGTACCGTGGGGGCCACCTAACCATCCGCCTCGCCTTGGGTGGCTGCACCAACCGGCCCTTTTACCGCATCGTGGCTGCTCACAACAAGTGTCCCAGGGATGGCCGCTTCGTGGAGCAGCTGGGCTCCTTCGATCCGCTGCCCAACAGTAACGGAGAAAAACTGGTTGCCCTCAACCTGAACCGGATCCGATATTGGATTGGCTGTGGGGCTCACCTCTCTAAGCCTATGGAGAAACTTCTGGGTAAAACATCTCTGAGCTTAGATAATTTAAGAGGTTTTTATACCGGAGTCAGTTCTAGGATAATAGAAACAAAGGATGATTTTCACTCCATCCATGCTGCTCCGGATAGGAGGAAGGTGTGGTGATGTAATTGCCAGTTTTTTGGAACACTTGGAGTGACTGGGATGTTGTGGGGGTAAAAATGGAGCTAGTGTATCTTAGGCACCTGTCTGTCAGTTTCCTTTTTTCCCTTTAAAGTAAGGAGAGCAGTGTTAGGAAGCAGACAGTGAGCTTGGCCCATTTCTTGTCTGGGCCGTGGGTCAGGCGTTGCATCTCATTCCTGGGAAGCCTTGGCATGTGCAATATTACAGAGAAAATCCTGCTGCTTTTAGGTCTTTCTGGCTTTTACCCCCTGCATCCAATGATGATCACAAATGCTGAGAGACTTCGGAGGAAGAGAGCTCAAGAAGCCCTCTTAGCATCGCAGAAAACAGAATCGGAGCCTGGAGAAACAGAAGCAAGCTGATGTCAGTGCACACAGTTATGGCTGCAAGGCCAAGGGGCCTTCACAACTCTTGCGCAGAGCTTTCTGTTGGGTTTGAGGATCAATAAATGGAGGTTTTCAAGTCCCAGTCTTCCAGCATAACCTGAGCAGGAATCAGACAGAGGTTTGTTGTCTGACATTAGAGCTGCTAGGCCTCCTGCCTTACCTGTGAGTCAGTGGGTGTGGGGAGGTTTTGGGATTAGGCCCTGGTCACATTGGGCAGTTTTACAATCTGCTGCCTTTTAGTCCTTTCCTGTGTCAAAGCCCTCAACCAGAATGTGCTTTGCCCATTCAAACGCTTTCTTTAAGACAGGGTCTTGCTCTGCAACCCTGCCTGGTGTGGAGCTTGTTATATGTGATACGTAGACCAGACTTTAGCGTGCAGCCTCTTGACCCTGTCTCCTGAGTGCTGAGATTACAGGTAGAGCTACTATTGCCTGGCCCCAATGCTTTCTTTATCACTTGGGATCATCCCAAAACTCAAGAAGTTACCTTGTTTATTGTTTGAATTAGTGAAGATTTATATTGTTTTCTTGACATATGATCTCAGGTTTACACAGATGGGCTGTAAAAATTGCTTTGGGGTTTTAATAACCTTTTGTTTTGTTTTTGTTTTTTAGAGATAGGTTTTTCTCTCTGTGACAGTTCAGGTTGTCCTGGAACTCAGAGAGATCTGCCTGCCAAATAAATGCTGGGATTAAAGGCGTGCACCGCTACCTTTTAAGAGAGTAGTTAGAAGGAAGCTAATACAAAGCCCCTTCGTATAGTATAGCCAGCTCTGTACTGAGAAATTGCTTGTGTATTCAAGAATTACACCTCTAGTTCAATTATATCCATGTTCACAGATGAGAGAGGCTGTCCCTTAACAGTAGGAAACTTTTATAGACTCCATATGTCCTACAAAGTCTTCCTACATATATTGTTGCCTATATGAGGGCAAAAGTAGTGATAAGGGGGCTTTTCTGTGGAGATGGCTCCAGGGGTAAAAGTGCTTTGCCATGTAGTTCTGAGGTCCTGAATTCAAATCCGTAGAACTCATGTAACAGGAAGTGGAAGAGTCTGCAGTAGCAGCATCCTACAGGAACATGGATGGGAGGGAAAGACAAAGAAATCTCCAGACACAGGCCAGCCGGTGTGCACAGTGGAAAAACAAAGGAGGCCACCCTGTCTCAAGAAAGGTCCAAAGTAGACAGCTGTGGTCTTCCTCTGGCTTCCACACATGTGCTGTGGCAGGCACATACCGCCCTAACTCACACACACACATCATACACAGAAGACAGTCAGTGATAGAAGTGTTGTGCTTAGGCATCCTGAGTTTGGTATGTAAATGAGAGGCCTATGAAATCAAATCTAACATGTGCTTCACCAGAACAATAGAACTCTATAGCTACTAGCATGAATTACTTGTTGAAGGGACACTGGCCTACTCTAGCATGTAGCTCTGGCAGCCTTGCCCTTCTCCCCAGTTCCCTCTACCTTGCTAAAAACCATTAGATTAAATCCCTAAAGTTAGCCACCAGCATTTATTCCTTATTTGACTACTTCCTCCTCCTGAGGCTAACAGGTCCAGCTATCCAAGTGTTAAAAAGTTCAGCAATCAAAAAATCCCTTTGGTTTATCCAACTAACATGCCCAATCAGTATGCACCACGACATCCAAACGCAGACCTGCCGTTTTTTCTCAAGGTCATTTGCTACTGTTTGCTGCCTGAGTCCGGAAGTAGCCACTTTAACTTTTCTTCCCACTTAATAAAGGATCTTTCTGGAAAATAGATGTTTGGGTGTGGGTTTGTGCCTAATCCTGGGTCTGAGAGGGAGCCTCTGCTACGCATGGGGGTGTCTCCTTCACATGATCATTTGTTTTTCACAAGCTGGATAGATAATGTAGGTTTCAAATTTAGAGTAAGGCTAAAGTACTGGAAGGTTCCAAGGCCTGCTCATGCTCTGACTTGTCTTATCTGGGTTCTAGAAACATCTACTAGCAAATGCACTTTCTGAGACTGAGGCTGTCCTATGTGGCTGCTGGTTTTCCTTCACTTGGCATGAGGGGTCTTTGAGAATAGATAGAGAGGGACTGCCTTTAGTTGTCTTTGATTTTTAGATATGAGGAGTGGGAAAAGCTGAGAAAGCACTGAAATGTTTAAAATGAGAGGTTGAGTCAATCTTTTTTTTTTTTTTTTTGGATTTTTCGAGACAGGGATTCTCCGTAGCTTTTGGTTCCTGTCCTGGAACTAGCTCTTGTAGAACAGGCTGGCCTCGAACTCACAGAGATCCGCCTGCCTCTGCCTCCCGAGTGCTGGGATTAAAGGCGTGCACCACCACCACCCAGCGGTTGAGTCAGTCTTATGTCCACCAAAAGTGTCAGGTGACTGGAGCAGGCAAGTAGAATTAATTCTGTGCTGTCTAATAAATATGGTCCTGCCTGGAATATAAAAGGTATTTTTTGTTTTTTCAAGGATGGTTTCTCAGTAACAGCTCTGGCTGCCATGGAACTGGCCCTGTAGACCAGGCTGACCTCAAATTCACAGAGCCGGTGTGTGCCACCACTGCCTGACTGATAAAAAGTCCTTAAAACTTGCTTTGTGCGTTTGGTTTGACACAGGCTTTCTCCCGTGTCAAGGATTGAGGGATTCATCTCAGGTGATGTCATTTGGGCCTGTATCGAGAATCTTAAAAAAAAAAAAAACACATTACTTTAACCTTTGGGTTGAGTATGTTAAATTTCTCAACGCAAATACATGCCCATTCGTATTACATTTACTTATGTGATTTGTGTGTGTGGAGGTCAGAAGACAACTTGTGTTCTGTGCTGGGGGTCATCAGGTATGGCTGAGTATCCTTGCCAGCCCGAGTAACCGCTTTCTACTGGGAAACTGCTAAATGTTTTCATGTGTCATTGAGTGAGCTTCTATGTAAGAATCCTGGAGGCAGATTTCGGGGCAGGAAGGAGTGCTGGCGTGAGAAGCGGGGACGGCTTGCTTCCGCTCCAGGAGACTAGGCGCTCCACGCACGCAGAGCAGTATTTTCGCGGGCGAGATCAAGTCCGCTTTGCGGCTGCCGTAAAGCGCGCTTGCCCCGCCCCCGGTGCGCCGCCTGTGACGCAACGATCAAGGCTTTTTGGGCGGGAAAAAGGCGGTGGGTGGGTAGAGGCCGCGGGGGTGCGGAGCGGCTGTGGACGGAGTTCTTCGGCGTTGGCGGAGCCGTGCTTTCCGGGTCATGGGGCTGCTGGAGCTCTGTGAGCAGGTGTTCGGCACCGCCGACCTCTACCGGGTGCTGGGCGTGCGGCGTGAGGCTTCCGACGGCGAGGTCCGACGCGGCTACCACAAGGTGTCCTTGCAGGTGCACCCCGACCGCGTAGACGAGGAACAGAAAGAGGACGCCACCCGCCGCTTCCAGGTATGTGGGCCCGCGTTCGGGCGGCCACTCGAGCTTCTCCCGCTCCGCGGGACACCATCCCCGGTACAGCGCACTGCTGTTCCCAGGCCTGGAATTTTTAAGCAGTTCTGGCCGCCCAGTGTCAGCGGGAGGTTCAGGGTGACTTTTGGATGCTCTTTGCCTGCAGATCTTGGGAAGAGTCTATGCGATTCTGAGTGACAAGGAGCAGAGAGCAGTGTACGATGAGCAGGGGACTGTGGACGAGGACTCTGGTAGCCTCAACCAGGACCGGGACTGGGATGCGTATTGGAGGTTACTCTTTAAAAAGGTAGCAGGGCTTTGATTAATTACACCGTCCAGTTCATAAGTACAGTTTTCGAACTTAAAGCGATCTTCTTTGTTATTAGATATCGCTAGAAGACATTCAAGCATTTGAAGAGACGTACAAGGGTTCTGAAGAAGAGCTAGCCGATATTAAGCAGGCCTATCTGGACTTCAAGGGCGACATGGATCAAATCATGGAGTCTGTGCTTTGTGTGCAGTACACAGACGAACCCAGGCTAAGGAACATCATTCAACAAGCTATTGATGCCAAGGAGGTCCCATCATACAATGCCTTCGTCAAAGAGTCTAAACAAAAGATGAATGCAAGGAAAAGGAGGGTAAGTCTGAATGCTATTCGTAGCATATCTCAGCTGCTCCAGAAAGGGATCGTGGAGTATTTAAGACGATGGGAATCAGGACTGCTGACATGGGGCTCACCTGCGGCACTCATCTGGCAGGCTTGTCAGATCATGAAGAAAACCCTGGTGTTTGCCTTTTTATCCCCCCGGTATGTTATGCTGAAAATGATTTTACTTTATGGATTGTTTGAAATCACCCTAAAGTGCTTCTGAAACACTTCTCACATGGGGCAGACCTTGTAGCTTTGCTATCTTAGGGAAGGAAATGTTTGGAACTTCGTTACCGTGGCATAGGCTGTGGTCCATTTGTGGTTGGTGGACAGAGAGAAGATGTTGGAGTGTGTTGGTCCTGGTACTTGAGCACTGAGGAGGCTAACGTAAGAGATTGCCGCTTCTGAGGTCAGGCTGGATTGGTTGTCTAGTATGTGGTAGGTCCCAAATTAAGTCTCCAAAATGGCTCAGAAGAGGCGGAGAAAACACAGATTCATTTTTTAAAATTCTGTAGATGCATGTAATTATTAAAAATTGTAAACTAAAGAGCTGGAGAGATGACTGTGGACATACACTGCTCTTACAGAGGCCCAAGTTGATTTCCAGCACCAAAGTCAGGTGCTTCACAACTGTCTATAACTTGGGCTTCTAGGGATTTGACCCCTCTGGTCTGGTCTCTAATCCCTGAGTGGTCTCTCCAGACCCCATCTGCTCTTTTTTAAATTTTTTTTTTTTTTTTTAAAGCACACTTGAAGTAAGTCTTTCTGACCACTCTGAGGAACACTTGACTGCTGAGAGCTGAGGACTGGGACTTGTGATTAAGCCAGGGTTGTTAGAAATGACAGCATAGGAATTCAAGGTAGGGAGCATCTGTGTTTATACTCTTTGGAAAAGTGACCATGGACTGCTATTAAAGCAACAGTTGCTTCATCTTTGCTTTCACAATGAGAGAGCTTCCTGGAGAGCAGGCAATTTAAGATTTTAGGGATCTGGTGGGCACTTGAGTTGTCTTCTGTGTGGTTCAAGTAGGTGGGCAAAGAACCGAAGCTTTTGGATGCATGGAATTGCAGAGAAAAACTGACCTTTGTGTATGGGGCCTGCTTTACCGGAATAAGAGACTGCCGTTTCTGTTGCTCAGAGGGAAGAAGTGAGAAGGCACCATTTGGTTGTGTCTTGCCCACCGCGCTAGTCATTTTAATCATTTTCTAGGTAAAACTGGGACAGCTGTACTCGAACATGCAATTTTAGTTTGAGAAACTAATGGCGGAAAGACAGTTTGAAAACTGCCTACCAGTGTGAGGGGTTTAGGAGATGCTGCATCTGAGAGGTGAGAGGAAAACAAAGCTTGTTCTTGTTCTGTAATAACAAGATCCCAATTTATTATTATTCCTACTATTAGTAAAATTCTTTGCTAATTAGAAATTTTTATAAGGAGTTAGGGCCATGTATTTTATAATTTTTTTAATTGATATTTATTGAGCTCTAATTTTTCTCTGCTCCCCTCCCTGCCTCTCCCCTCCCCACTTCAATCCTCCCCCAAGGTCCCCATGCTCCCAATTTACTCAGGAGATCTTGTCTTTTTCTACTTTCTACTTTCCATGTAGATTAGATCTATGTAAGTCTCTCTTAGTGTCCTCATTGTTGTCTAAGTTCTCTGGGATTGTGGTTTCTAGGCTGGCTTTTTTTTTTTTTGCTTTATGTTTAAAAACCACCTATGAGTGAGTACATGTGATAATTATCTTTCTGTGTCTTGGTTACCTCACTCGAAATAATGTTTTCTAGCTCCATCCATTTTCCTGCAAAATTCAAGCTGTCATTTTTTTCTGCTGTGTAGTACTCCATTGTGTAAATGTACCACATTTTCCTTATCCATTCTTCGGTCAAGGGGCATTTAGGTTGTTTCCAGGTTTTGGCTATGACAGGCAAAGCTGCTATGAACATTGTTGAGCACATGTCCTTGTGGCATGATTGAGCATCCTTTGGATATATACCCAAAAGTGCTATTACTGGGTCTTGAAGAAGGTGGTTTCCTAATTTCAGAGAAATTGCCACACTGACATCCAAAGGGGTTGTACCAGCTTGCATTCCCACCAGCAATGCAGAAGTGTTCCCTTTTTCCCACAACCTCTCCAGCCTAAGTTGTTATCAGTGTTTTTGATCTTGGCCATTCTTACAGGTGTAAGATGGAATCTCAGAGTTGTTTTGATTTGCATTTCTCTGATGGCTAAGGATGTTGAACATTTCCTTAAGTGTCTTTCAGCCATTTTAGATTCCTCTTTTGAGGGTTTCTGTTTAGGTCTGGACTCCATTTTTGGTTTTTTTTTTTTTTTATTGGAGTATGTGATCTTTTGATGTCCAATTTCTTGAGTTCTTTGAATATTTTGGAGAGCAGGCCTCTGTCTGATGAGGGCCATGTATTATTACAGTTACTGCCTTTAGATGTTCTTGTGGTATTTTGGCATATTTTGTTAAGTGAAGGCAGCTTTGAAGTCAGGTTAAAAAAATGCTAAAACTGAATTTCCTAATGTTTTCTCTACTCAGAAAACATTTTAAATTTATGTGTGTTTGTGCGTGTTTGCTGGTGCACTGTGTGTGCATGAGTGTGGGTGCTCACAGAGGCCAACACGGGGCCAACGAGACTATTGATTTCCAGGAGCTGGAGTGACAGGCAACCCAATGCTGGCGTGTCCTCGAAGGGCAAGAAATGCTGCTGACCACTAAGCTGGCTAGCCCGCTTGAGAAAGCCTTTGAACCACAGTGGTTCACAAGACTGCCACCAGTGCTCTGTACAAAATTGGGTTTCAGACGAAGAACTTGAAGTGTCTGATACCTGGCCTACCCTTCCAGGCTATGTGACCCTCCAGGCCATCTAGTAGATTGTTTTCCTTTGTGTCACCATATGGTTTGTGATGCTAGAGTACTTGTGCTCTCTAGGATAGAACAGAAAGGCTTACAAGAACCAAAAGTGTATGCCGCCTTCTGTTGAAAACCGTGTGTGATTTTATTCTTGTATCCCCAGCACTAGAAGGGGTCTTAACATTTTCTTTTTTCTTTTTAAGTTTTTTGAAACAGGGTTCCTCTGTTTAACAGTCCTGGCTGTCCTGGAGCTTGCTCTATCAACCAGGCTAGCCTTGAACTCACAGAGATCCTTGCCTCCCAAATGCTGGGATTAAAGGTGTGGACTGCTGCCTGGTTTAGCATTTTCTTTAAGGGATAAAGGTGTAAATCTGTTATTTCTTGGTTGCCATGGAGTCTGATGAAAGTTTCTGTTCAGGCTCAGGAAGAGGCTAAAGAGGCAGAGTTGACCAAAAAGGAGCTGGGGCTGCAGGAAGGAGTGGACAACCTGAAAGCACTCATTCAGGTAAACGTGGCGGGCTTCTCTCACAGCCTCATGGTCTCTTGTGTGTGCGTATGCTCTTGGGAATGGGTTCCAGTGTGTTTTGTTTTTGTTTTCTTTTAAGGTGTAATTACACATAACTTGCACCATGTGTACAGTGGAGTAATTTCCCCTCTCCACACTGTACAGCTCTCACCCCTGGTTCTAGAATATTGTTACCTCTCCCAAGGAAGCCGGTACCCATTAGTAGTCACTGGAGTGCTTCCTTGGCCCCACCCCCTCCAAACCATGAACTACTTTGTCTCGCTGGACACTGCTGCATTTTGAAAGATGTATTTAACTTCTCAAACAGAGCAGACAAAAGGATCGGCAAAAGGAAATGGACAGTTTTCTGGCTCAGATGGAAGCAAAATACTGCAAACCTTCCAAAGGGAAAAGGACGGCTCCCAAGAAGGAAAAGAAATAATAGAATTTTTCTCTTCATATGTCAGTGGTGCCATGGTAGACAAGGTGAAGGCAGGTGTTAGCCTAACCTTTGAGAGAAGTTTTTTTCTGCTTAAAATACGTGGATCTCCTAAGCCAGGCAGGACTCATCCCTATAGTTTGCTGTGTGAGGGGTTCACATGAAGGGTGTAGCGGTGATGGTGGGGAGGGTGGATTCGACTTCTGCCTCCATGGGTTTTCTTCCCAGGGAGATGTGCATGCACTTAAGAAATATTCTACCCTGGGGGGAGAACTGCAGATGGAATGTAAAGTGAAATTTTAAAAAATGTAAAAAAAGAAATACTCTACCCACAGAGAACACCCTCAGAATACCCAAACAGCTGTTTCAATAATCCTAGATCCTCTTCCTGTTCTACTGTTACGTTTTTGTGTTCTGTCCTTGTGGGAACAGAAGTGGGTGTTCATATTACTGCAGATTTTTTTTTGTAAGAATGTATGTGGCTAAATAAAGAAAAACTTAAAAGGTCTGGTGGATGTGTTTCAATCTGTTTTCGTTGTTATTTTTCATTTAGACAAGGTTTCTTTGTGTAGCTGTGACTGTCTTGGAACTCTGTTGGCCAGGCTGGCCTTGAACTCACAGAGCTCCGCCTGCCTCTGCCTCTCCAGTGCCACCACTGCCCAGCCAATACTCAGGTTTTTTTAAGGGTGAGTACTAACTTGAGGGAACGTTCACATGAAAAGCTGCTTAGAAAGGAAGTCCACCCGTGTACTCACTGTGCAGACTTGTGAGAACAGGTTTTCATGTATACCCGGGGTTGGGAGGTATTTGCTACAGTATGTGGTGTATTTGTAGTGACTGTTCAAGTCCTGGCTGTCGACTAATACAGAAATTGAGCCTCTTCCTCCAGGGCATTATAATTCAAGGTAGATACATCACACATTTTTTGTGATCACAAGCACGCTGGAACTTTTGAATTGAAATATGATCTGGTGTGGGAGTTCTGAAGCATATTATATTATCTAATTGATGGCATAAGAACTGGGAATAATTTAAGTCACTTTTGCTGGGTGGTGGTGCCACATGCCTTTAATCCTAACCCTTGGAAAGCAGAGGCAGGTGGATCTGTAATTCTAGTTCTAATTGTTCTTAATAATAAAAACTTGGAGTCAGTTATCAGGGGTGAAGGGTCAGAGAGAAGTAGAGCAGCCAACTACTAGAGAGTTCTTACCTCTACCAGTGCTCAGACCAAAGAGGTGATCCTGTTGCTATGAATCCTCAGACTGTCCTGAGGTCCTGTCTTCTCCCACCTTATATTCCTCTCTCTGTCCAGCCATATAACTCCTGTCTCCACCTTTCTAGTGCCGGGATCATCTTTATGTGAGCTGTGTCTATCTACCAAGTGCTGGGGTTAAAGGTGTGGGCCACCACTGCCTGGACAGTGTTCTAGCTCTGCACTCTGATCTTCAGACAAGCTTTGTTTTTTATAACATAAAATACCACACGGATCTCTGAGTTTGAAGCCAGCCTGATCTACAGAGCAAGTTCCAGGACAGGCTTCAGAACTACAGAGAAACCCTGTCTTCACCTTCGCATTTCCAGTGCCCTTGAGAAGTTCTCCAATTGCAATGCTCTTGGAATGGAGAACTGGCTCAGTGTAGAGTACTCACATCACAAGCATGAAGAGTGAGCTTGGAGCCCGGCCACTGACAAAAAAACCTGTTGTGCATGAGCTCCAAGTTCAGCAAGAGACCCTGTCTTAAAAAATGAGATGGAGAAACAGGAAAGGTACCCAACAACATCTGGCCCCCACATGTATGCGCACACAAAAGCCCCTGATGTGAAGCAGGCATATGAGGCTGTCCTAGGAAAAGAAACTGACTTTTTACCAGTGCTGATACCTTTTGTTAGCTTTTTTATTTCTGCTTTTTTTTAAAAAATATTTATTTATTATGCATACAATATTCTGTCTGTGTGTACGTCTGCAGGCCAGAAGAGGGCACCAGACCTCATTACAGATGGTTGGGAGCCACCATGTCATGTGGTTGCCGGGAATTGAACTCAGGACCTCTGGAAGAGCAGACACTGCTCTTAACCACTGAGCCATCTCTCCAGCCCCCTTATTTCTGCTTTTTAAAAGGAAAGTATGGCTGGCAAGATGGCTCAATAGGTAAGGCACCTACCCTGAGACTGATGGTCTGAGTTCAGCCTGACTCAGATGGGAGTCACCTTGAAGGATGTGTATGCCCCCCACACACACACATGCATTCACACAAAAATTCAGATGTGATAGAGCCGGGCGGTGGTGGCACACACTTTAATCCCAGCACATGGGAGGCAGAGGTAGGTGGATCTGAGTTTGAGGACCGGCTCCAGAGTAACACAGAGAAACCTTGTCTCGAAACCCCTTCCCCTGAAAAAAAAAAAGTAATAAAGAACTTAAAGTTTAGGAATGACATTTATTTGATGAGTATCTCAGATTTTTGGCAGCACTTTCTTCTAAAAATATGGTAAAATAGTGCAGTTCTCCAGAAATTAATATAAGTAGAAATATTCTGAAGCCAGTGATCTGAATCATCCGTGTGTATGGAATCTCACTGAACTGTATACGAATTAGACTGGTGATTGGTTACAGACAACATGAGCAGTGATTTGGGGCTGTTTTTCATTGTCACGTCTTTGGGTACAGTCTTTCCTACCCAGTGGAATAGCTGAAAGAAGACAGTAACTGGACACGGAACATTTGCCCATGCACTCTTTGGCAGATACGCTAGTGTTTCTCAGACAATTGTACCAAGATAACCCTTGAAGATGGACCAAGCTGCTGTCTGTAGGAGCTGTGCATTATCTGGTGCCTGAGCACTGGTGCATGAAGCCCTCCATGTGTTCGCAGTCTGCTGCAGCCTTGCGGGTTCTCACTTGCCCTTTGGTCACTGCCTGGTTCTAGAGATGGGTCCACCTCTGCTTTGAGGTTTTGTAGACCCATGTGACTGAGGACCTGTCAGATACAGAATTGCAGAGTGACATTAGTCAACAGTTTATATTTGGTAATGAGCATCACAGTTTATATCTTAGGGACCTTTGCATAAATTACTAGTGGACTTTAAATTTGGAGACTAAATACTGCGAAGTACACATTCACCAAGGCACTAAAAGCCATGTTTAAGTAGTCTACCCTACTGAAGAAACAACTCGTCTAAGAAGTGAAAGCAAGCTGGGCTTGGTGGCACATACCTTTCAGCACTTGGGAAGCAGAGGCATGAGGATCTTCATGAGTTCAAGGCCAGCGTGGTCTGCAATGTGAGTTCCAGAACTGTCAGGGTTGAAGAGTAGAGACTCTTGTCTCCAAGCAAAACCAAACAAAATCAGAACTGTAGCCTAGTTGCTGAAGAGCCTAAGACACATATTTCATTAACCTAAGTGTTAAAACTAATTAACAGCTGACTAAAAGTGTAGCTGATGTTGTAGCAAGATTGGAGGCTTTAAAAAAGATTTTTTAAACTTATGTATATGTGTGTGCCTATGAGTGTGTGCCACACATGTGCAGATACCTGTGGGGGCCGGAAGAGGGAGTCTGATCTCTTGGATCTGGACTTACAGGTGGTTGTGAGTTGCCTGACATGGATGCTGGGAGCCTTGGGTTCTCTGGAAGAAGCAAATCTTCTTAACCACTGAGCCATTTTTCTAGTCCCCCAAGTTTTTTGTTTAAAAAGTAATTAACCTTAAATATTAGTTTACTTGGTATTAAAAAACAACAGAAATTTGGAGCTTTTAGGCCTTTCTTTTATACCCATCTTCCAAAACGATGCTAAGATGATTTACACAGATGAGGGACAGCTAAATATAGAAAGTCTGCAGGAAAGGAGGATGTGTAGGAACAGAGACAAAAGCAAGAACTGCAGCCCCACCTGTACCTGCAGCCCCTCTGCCAGGTCGGGCCTGGTGAGGATACTCAGATGCACAGGAATTTCGGTACTGTGTGTCTGGCTAAAAGAAAAGAAAAGATGTCTTAGGATGCAGCTTCTCCCCCCCAAAGATCGTTGTTTGAGGCTTAGAGTGCATTAGCTAATTTTCTACTGCTTTCATAAACCAGGGCAACTTAAGGAAGGGTTTAGTGAGTCTGAGGCAGGGAGGCAGAAGGCATGGCAGCAGGAACAGCTAAAGAGTGCATATCTTGAATTTCAACAGGAAGCCGAGAAATCTAGCTAGTAATGGTGGGAGTCTTCAAACTCCCACGCATCCTCAGTAGCATACTTCCTCTGGCCAGGCCTCCTAAACTGCCCAAACAGCGCCACTCCTAGGGACCAAGTATTCATATGTCCTACACTTTAACCACACAGGAGAACCTTGACATTAACAATGAAAAACTGTCACCTGCCAACCTGGGGTCACTATGTTAAATTCCAAGAAGAAAGTTTCAAGCCAGATGCCCACAATGCGATTTGCTAACTTGTAAGAATTGCATGTTAACTTTATTAATATGTGTTTAAGAAAATCTTAACATTTACAAATAATCCATATGGTGTAATGTTGCAACTGGACAAAAGGGATGTTTTCTTTTGCCTTCATTGTGTTGGGATTGCAGGTTTGCAACACCACAGCTTCCAGGAGAATGCCATCTGATTTCACAGCATGCCTTTTCTAGAGCCAACACTTGGTGAGAGGGAAGGACACCTATGACTTCATGATGATGAGATGGACTCAGACTTTCCATTTACTTTTTAGCTTTATGAAACTCAAACATTTCAAAGTTACTTCAGTTGGCTGTAGAGGTTCATGTCTTTAATCCCAGCCATTTGGAGGCAGAGGCAGGTGGATGAATTTGAGGCCAGCCTGGTCTACAGAGCAAGTTCCAGGACAGACTCTAAAGCTACACAGAGAAACCCTATCTCGAAAATTAAAAACACACCACCAACAACAACCAGATACTCCCTTAAAAGTAAAAGAGCTAGCAGGAGCGCAGACGCAAGGAGAAAAGTGCCAGCTCTTAGAACACCCATCAGGTCCTCAATCTGACATCACTTTTTGGAGTACTTTCCACAGAGTGGAGCAGAAGTGGAGTTAGGCTGACTGGATGTGCACTGGAGTTTATTCTGTTTATGCTCAGAGTAAGCTGCTGAGGATGTTCAGTTTATAAATAGGGGCATTTTACTGCCAAAAAAGTGAGAATGGGGACAACTGAAAATTTTAAGGAGAAACGCTTAGTATTTTTATCATTAGAACATCCAACTGTTTTCCTTAGAGTTAATGAAACCACTTGATAAAGTCCTATGTTTGCCTAACATATACCCTACCCCCATTCTTTCCCTAACTACCAAGGACAAATAGGAGCTGGGTAGGTAGCTGTCTGCTGTAATTCCAGCACTTGGGAGTGGGAGGCAGGATTAGGAGCTCAAGACCATCATGGGCTATCTGAGACGCTGTGTTAACCCCCTCCAAAACCAATAAATGGGAAGCACTTTACCAAAAATGACTGAGTTGTGTTGGGTCTAGAGAAGACAGGTAAAAGGAGCCTCTCTTGGGGCTGCTGGTTTGGCTCGTCCACCACTGCACTGCGAGCTCTGCTGGAGTCACCATGGGCTTTCTGCGGAGGAGAGACAGCGAACAGTACATGTGTGGGTGTGGTGGGGGCGCTCCTGTGCACGTGCCAGATCAACACTGCCCGCAGCAGCAGCGGCGGTGCCCGGCTGCCGACAGCTCCAACCCCACTGCCACCGCCTAGAGCCTGACTATTTTTGAGAGAAGAATTAAGGTCAACATAAACTCTGCAGAACTACCACTGCCCAAGAGACTACAGGGCACACACCTGAAGGCTGTGTGAATGAGACTTACTGTTGGCCGCTGCGACCCCATGTTGCTCAGACGTTCTACTTCAGCTGTTCCAATAGGTGGCAGCAGATTGTTCCGACCCAGGGGCATCGGTGAGGGAGAAGACAGCGTGTCTGCAGTCGCTGGACTGCAGAGCCCACCAGCAAAACCGAGATGCAAAGCACAGTTGTAACAACACAAGCAAGTGGGTGAGAAATGCAGTCAGTGAATCGCTAAGTCTAGTGTGCTCACCTAGATTCTCAGAAAAGGGGAGCAATTTTGGAAAGAGTCCCTCCCCCCCCTTAAATTTCACAAATACAAATCTTCAACAGAATCAACTAAATGATCTCATCCAGTATTTTGTATTTCACTAAAACTTAAAAAAAAATGAACTGGATTTAAACTACAGACAATTCATCGTATGACTACTTGAGTATTTGTTTCCAGGCATAGCTTAAATCTTATAGTCAAGCTCATTCTCTTACTAGTCACATAACTATTGGCACTAGTTTTATAGTCAAATTCATTCTCTTACTATTCATATAACTATTGGTACTAGTTTTATAGTCAAGCTCATTCTCTTACTATTCATATAACTATTGGTACTAGTTTTATAGTCAAATTCATTCTCTTACTATTCATATAACTATTGGTACTAGTTTTATAGTCAAGCTCATTCTCTTACTATTCATATAACTATTGGTACTAGTTTTGCCAGGTTCAGAAATTTTGCTTTTGAAACCTACACTCGGGATCCTCTGAGGATTTCTTCTGCCGGCCATGGCGTCCCAGCACGTGAGTGGCTTGTGCTGATCGGATGAAGGGTGCGTGGTGGGGGGTTGCGTCTCCTGGCGGACTGTGCTGTATATGACAATGATGACGTACTAAGGTCCAGGGCTCGGTTTGGCCAATTTCGGTTTGAAAGGACGGAACTGGAGCCAGGCCTCATAAGTAGCTTGTCATCAAGATCTCTGGTGGCCAAATCAGAAAGCACAATGAAAATCTCTATGTAAAAGAAGACAGGGCTCTGGGTAAGAAGCCTCAACCTAAGACGTTCAGGGAAGAGAAGAACCGAGCGGCTTCCAGAGGCTACCTAGGATTCGGGCAGCCTGTTAGACAGCAGAGGCTGGGCTGGAGTATGAGATCCTTCTCCTGACCTCTCCAGTCCTGGATTATAACTGTGTACCTGACAATGACCTGTTTCACTCATACCTTTCTAGAATGGAGATTTGGTTATATGCCCATGGCCCACTTGCCACAGTCACTTGCTCAGTTGGGAAGGCAAGGCTGACAGGTACTTAGTGCATCCTGCCCACAGTCCTGCACTTTCTGAGCTGAGGAAATGTCCTCAGGGTTAGGTCTCAGACACCAGGGTGGCCTCACTGGTTTGGTACTGATTTGTTATTGAAATAGTGAGCTAAGTTTCAGGGAATCTAAAGCCCTCTTCTGGGCTCTGTGGACACTGTACACACGACACACACATATATGTGGAAGTGAAACACTCACACAAATAAAAATAAACCTTTAAAGTGCTGAGCTAGTGGGAACAAGCAAAAGGTTCCTGCCACATGCTGTCCAGGGCAAGAAGAACAGAACAGACCCCTGTCTGCAAAAATCAGCTAAAGAATGCAATTCTCCCATAAGCCTGGTGCTGCCCTACAGACACAGCAGTGGGCTTGGTTTGTGTTTTACAAAGACACCAGGAACTCTGGCGATTCTGAGATGTCTAGGAGACAAGATGAAGGAGAGTGGAAGAAGTGAGGAGCCTGCCTCTGCCATGACTGCTCAGCCTGTCAGGCCTGGGCTGTATTCAGGGCCTTAGTGTTTGGGAGGATTTGGGAAGGACAGTGCCCAAGTTCTAGCCTTAGAGAGCTTTCTTGTCTTCCTAAGTAACCACTCACTCATGTCTTCTTTTTCCAATTCACTCACTATATTCTAATTTAAAAAGTATGGGTTTAGCCAGGCATGGTGGCACACTCAGCACTTGAGAGGCAGAAACAGGTGGATCTCTGTGAGTTCGAGGCCAGCCTGGTCTACAAGAGCTAGTTCCAGGACAGGCTCCAAAGCGACAGAGAAATCCTGTTTCAAAAAACTAAAAACAAAACAAAACAAACCCCCAAAAACTAAAACCAAACCAAAACAAAAAAGAGTCATGGATTTTAGCTGCTCTCCATCGGTGTTTTATTCTGTTAACTCCTTTCTTGTCTGATGGTGAGTTCAATTACCAGCTTTTACTAGGTGACATTTAAGTCGGTCTCCAGGCTTTGAAGGTGGTCCATTACTGAGAACAGAACCCAAAAGAAAAACGAACCTCCTGAGCTTGAGATCTCAGAACTGACTCTGATTCATTTGTCACTGCAATATCCCCCAAGCTCAGTCATTCCTTCTTTGAGTGCTGGGGATCAACTACTTGATAGACAAGAATCTTCAGCCAAGCTCTGTGGTCCTGTTCACCATCACCCTGTGCAGGTGCTGGCTGCACCGCCGCCCTGCACTGGTGCTAGCTGCACCATTGCCCTAAGCTAATGCTAGCTGCACCATTGCCCTGCACTAGTGCTGACTGCACACCCTTACAGCTCTTGCTTATTCTCACTTCCTTTTGCTGAAGTACAGTTCCTGTCTCATGCTGTGTGATCTGCCCCAGCGTCCTAAATGTGACTATATGTCCTCAAAAATGTCCTATACAAAATACTTATAATACCTTTCTGCATAATAAATTAAACCCCACCTAAAGACAACCTAGTGACAACAGCATAGATAAATTATGGTAGTCATCTATAACTACATGAACAAATACTAACATTGCATGCATAGCTATCCACAATCTGATCACATTTATTCATGAATTCTTTCCCACTAATTTTACTGTGGACTATTTAAATTTACAATATTGTCAATTATCTTTGATTGGAAGCATTGTAGTTCTAAAATATTACTTCTTTTGTGAGCCCGATGTGTTGGCACATGTCTTTAATCCCAGCACTCAGGAAGCAGAAGCAGGTGGATCTCAGAGATTAAGGCTGGCCTTGTCTACATAGTTGAGTTCCGGGACAACCAGAGCTACATAGACCGTGCCACAAAAAAACAAAAACAAACAAAAACAAAACCAAAACAAACAAAAAAACCTTTTTCTGTAAGAGTGTGGGTACTGTATGAAGGCCAGAGGACAGCTTTAGGGGCCAGTGCTCTCCTTCCATCACTTCAGTCCCTGAAGTCAAACTCAGGTTGTCAGGCTTGGTAGCAGGCACCTGTATCCATTAAGCAATCCCTTTGGCCCAAAAGCATTAAAGTTCTGACATCTGACACTTTTATGCCAAAATGGTCTCCTTTTTCCTAAGTATTTAACATGTTTACTCTTTTCATGCCGTTCTTCTTACTAGGATGGCCTTGTAATTATCTAAATCCCTAGACACAGACTTTCCTTTGGGGTGGTACAGCAGTCCATGTGGGCAGCACGCACATGACACTCAGCCACACACTGCTGCATGTGGCCAGGTCCTGGGTCTCCTTCCCAGGGATAGAGACTTTGCTCCTTAACTGTTATCCTCTCTTGTGTCTGCCACTCAGTGGCCTGGTGGTGACTGGTTGCTTTCCTCTCTTTCTCAGCATTCTACTTAAGCTCTCCAGTGAATGAAAAGCCGAGCTTCTTACAGGAGCTTATCCATCAGGGAGAGGTTCCTTGGCTGTAGAGGCATCCCGTGAACCAAGAGGCCATTCACGTTTGGCTGGTGACCACTTGCTTGACAGAAACTCATCTATGTGTCAAAAGCATACATTGGTTGGTGAAGACACCTGCTCCATTTGCTAAGTTTGCAAAATTAGTTTTCCAGTTAGGTTATTTACACCTTCCCCCAAACTTGTGCCTTAACTTTACAACAGCTGACCAGTAGCTGGCAAGGTGCACTGTCAAGAGAACAGGGTTCTTTTCTTTGTTCTGTATTTCTTTTTTTTTAAAGTTTATTTATTATGAATACATTGTTCTGCCTGCATGTATGCCTGCATGCCAGAAGAGGGCATCAGATCTCATTACAGATGGTTGTGAGCCACCATGTGGTTGCGGGAATTGAACTCAGGATATCTGGAAGAGCAGTCAGTGCTCTTAACTGCTGAGTCATCTCTTCAGCTCCTTGTTCTGTATTTCTAAGTGACAGCCGATCAACACAGATGAAAATTAATGGCTACTCTCATGGGCAGAGAGAAGCATTATTACTCTTACAAGAGAAAAGAAACCCTAAATAGTAAAGTCACAAGCAAACTTTGGAACAAGAGGAGAAATAAGTGCAAATAACTGATCTTTTTCACTAGCACATGATCCTGAGCTCTGCAGACTCATCTCTCACTAGCCTAGAGTTCTGGTTCTTGATCATTCATTGTTCTTTCTTTTATTTTTTATTTTTAAAATTTTTATGACAGTGTTTCTCTGTATTGCCCATACTGGCCTTAAAATGGTGGGCTCAAGTAATCTTCCTGTGCCAGTTTTCTGAGTAGCTGGAGCTACAGGGGTATATCTCCCTACGTCTGTCCCATGTGATAACCTAAATTCCAAAGGCTTTAAAAGGAGCTAATCTTAGTTGTTCTAATACTACCAACATGAGCTGGCCATCATCAAGAGGTGGCCTTTAACCACCTCTTCTGCCATAGAAGAAATGGTATACACCTGTAATCCCAGCACTTGAGAAGCTGAGGCAGGGAGATTGTGAGTTCAAGGCTGACCTGAACTCACAGTGAGTTTGACGCCAGCCTGGGCTATACAGTGAAACCATCTCTTAACAACATGACTATGGAGTTGTGACCTGGCCACAGAGGAAGCGAGATATGATTGCCTCACTGAGTAAGGTACCAAGCCACGTGGCTAACACAGACAAGAATAATGGGCTAATATAAGTTATAAGAGTTAATAAGAAGCCTAAGCTAATGGGCCAATCAGTTTATAACTAATGTAGAACTCTGTGTTTCTTTGGAACTTAACAACTGTGGGAACTGGGCAGGACAGGAAGTCTCAGACAACAAATGGCACCCAGGTGGACAACTGCATCCACATAAAGCCTGAGAAAGCTTGGGGAGTAATTCTAGACATAAAATAATAGAGTCAAGTATGGCTTACTAATAGCAGCATTTTCTCAGGTGGGCTCTGCTTGCTAGAGGCAAGCACTCTCATTTAAGAGAGACTTCCTGACTCAGCTTTAGCTATAAAACCTTGCAGCTCTTTTAAGAGGACCTGCCACAAAACACTTAAATGGTGTTGGTGAAAAGCTGACCACATGCTTTTTGGTTTTCAGCTGTAACAGGAAAAAAAAAAAAGCCATGCTGTTTTAAAATGCTGGTTTTCTGGGCTGTCCTGCCAGTGCAAACTCTGACTCTTTCAGGCAGGAGTTCCAGCTACAGAGCATTTGAGTGTGGTTTGTGAGCTGCTGTGAGTTAAAGGCATGGTGGTACACACCTTTAATCCCAACGCTTAAGAGGCAGAGGCAGACAGATCTCTGTGAATTCAAGGTATGTGGCATACACCTTTAATCCCAGCACTTGGGAGGCAGAGGCAGGCAGATCTCTATGAGTTCAAGGACAGCCTGGTCTACAGAGGGAGTTCCAGGACAGCCAAAAATACACAGAGAACCTGTCTCAAAAAGCCAAAAATTGAAAGTAAAAATAAAAGAAATAGAGGTTAAAATAAAGCCATGTATAGATGGAAAACACACAGAGAATCTGGATACTGAATGTTATTATGCTCTCTTTGAATTGTTTGAATGCTGAGTAAGGAGCAACAGCTGCTAAAAGATATTTGCTTATAAATGCTGCTGAATTAATCCAAGATAGGTATTTTGAAAATACCTTGACTTCAAAATTGAAGTCAAAAGGTATGTTACTTTGGAGAAGAGGTTTTGCTTTTGTTTCCACAGAAAATGAGAGGCTGTCGATTTATTCTGAGTTAAGAAAAATCAGGTTTGATCAAGGAAGACCACCTGAGAAATCTCCCAGTAGGAACAGATGGCCCAGATGTCTGAGTTCTACATCCAGAACAGATTCAAGAAGGTGCCTGAGATGATCAAGCCTCACAGGATACTCCAGTCAGGACTTGATCATAATTCTAAGTTTTCTTTAGGTCCCCATAAGATTATCAGTGTTCCCAAACCAACAGGAAGTAGCCTGGAAAACTACACCCACATTCCCAAAAAATGGACTATGGATATTTTTCTTTGTTTAGAATGTTGGTTACAAGTTGTTATGGCTAATGGTCAGGAGAAAAGCTAAACAAAGGATATTAGATTCAGAGTTCTTTTTTTTTTAAAAAAAAAAAAGAGGGGGAAGTGGTGTGGGACAGTGGTCTGTATTCTGTCAATTATATTTTAAATAAATGCTGATTGGCCAGTAGCTAGGCAGGAAGTACAGGCAGGACAACCAGAAAGGAAGTAGAGGCAGGCCAATAAGAACAAGAGAATTCTGGGAAGAGGAAAGCTTGTTCCACAGTCGTGACCCGGCCACAGAAGAAGCAAGATGCGACTGCCTCGCCAAATAAGGTACCAAGCCATGTGGCTAACAGAGACAAGAATAATGGGCTAATATAAATTATAAGAGTTAATAAGAAGCCCGAGCTAATGGGCCAATCAGTTTATAACAAAAAAAATGACTATGTTGTTGTGAACCCTGCCAGAAATCCAGAAATAATACAACCAAGGCAAACACCTGAGCGAGTTTCTTTTGGCAGGAACAGTTCCAGTTTCTTACAATCTGCTCTGAGGCTTACCGGATTTGAGGTGATGGACAGCACCTTAGACTGCGGCACTCGAGGTAAAACCAAGGGATGCTGTTCATTCAGCACACAGGGACTTGCCGAATCCAGTCTGGTAATTTCAATGTTACTCTCATCATCTGAGCAAAGAAAAGGATCTATTATCCATAGGTCTCTTCTGATTACAGTTCTGAGAGACAATCTTCCTGACAGCTAGTAGTCTAGAAAGGCTTCATTCCCTTCTGCAGCTCAACTGCATACCCGCACAGCTATAAACCCTCAGGCTGAGAGCTCAGTTTGAAGCGCTTTCCAGGCTGGAGGTGCCAAGCAGAAGGAAAAGCAGTCATCTATGACAGAGCCTTTGGAATTGATGGACATGTTTACATCAGTGCTGCCCAATGTGGTGGTCATAAGGGATGACACCATGGGACACTTAAAATGTGGCTACTGTAACTGGGAACAAAGTTTTTAAAGTTTTTTTTTTTTTTTTTTTTTTAGTTTTTCGAGACAGGATTTCTCTGTACCTTTGGAGCCTGTCCTGGCACTAGCTCTTGTAGACCAGGCTGACCTCAAACTCACAGAGATCCCCCTGCCTCTGCCTCCCGAGTGCTGGGATTAAAGGCGTGCGCCACCACCGCCCAGCCAAAGTTTTTAAAGTTAAAGAGCCACATGTTGCTGGTGACTGCTGTAGAGCTGTAGAGCCCTCAGATCATTAATCCGGACTTCACAACCCTTTCACAGGGGTCACATAGCAGACATCCTGCATCCAGATATTTACATTATGATTTATAACAGTAGCAAAATTTTCATGGCTGAAACAGCAATGAAATAATTTTATGGTTGGGGGTCACAGCACTAGGAAAGTTAAAGAGTCAAAGCACTAGGAAAGTTGAGAACTACTGTCATAGACAATGCACTGAAACTAGAAACCATTAAAATCATAGTTTCTATATGGAGATCAAGCGCCCTGAAAAAAAGCAAGTGGAATAGCACTGCCAGTTCTGGAAAGACTTCCAAAATTGGGGTAGACAGACACTGAATGTAAAGCTAGCATTTTTCTTAAAAGACCTGAAAATATAAGTAAGTGCAAAATATAAAAAGAAGCAATTTTTAAAAAGAACACAATAGATCTACGAAGGCCTCTAAACTGAGATTTAAGCTTTGGTGTAAAGTTAACGAAATGGTGAACTAGGAGGAAAATCTAGGGTGCAGGGATGACGCAGAAACTAAGAACACTTGCTGTTCTCTAAGAGGACTCAGAGTTTGGTTCCCAGCATCCACATCAGGCAGTTTACAACCATCTGAACCCACAACTCTAAGGGGCCTCTGCAGCACCAGTATACACAGGTACATGTACACACACACAAATGCACACACACATACACAAAAGAATAAAAATAAATCTAAAGGACAAAGGTGGCCCACACCTTCAATCCCAGACCAGATCTGGTTCTCTTGAGTTTGAGGCCAGCCTGGTCTACAGAGTGAGTTCCTGTTGCGGGAGGTCCTCCCACTCCTCCAGCCTATCACCGCTGAGGTACCAGCCCACTGGGGCGTGGTTTCTCTCCCTTTAAAAAAGCGGCCACTTCCCTCTCCTCTCTCTCTTCACTTCCTGCTCCGCCTGCGACTAGACTCCTTTCCTGGTTGCGAAGAGGGCTGTTGCCTGGGACAGTGATCTGTAAGTTTTTTCCCCTTTAAATAAATACCACCCTAATAATCATAACCCCGAATTGGTGTGGCATTGTTTGTGACTTACGCCTTCAAGTTCCAGGACAGCCAAGGACACACAAAGAAACCCTGTCTCAAAAAACAAAAAGAGCAAAACAACAACAACAACAACAACAATAAAAAACACAAAAACATCCTTTAGTATACAAAACAATTGAAGACCAGCATAGTGAATAGTGAACCTTGGTAAGCAAAGAGAAAACTTAACATGTGTATGACATGAAATATGCAAGAATGTTCATAGCATTACTGTCATAACTGCCAAATTTTAGTATATATGGAACTGGGATTAATTCTTTTATGTTTTGAGACAGTTTCTCCATGTAGTGTTGGAGCCTGTCCTAGAATTTGGTCTGTAGCTCAGCCCAGGCTGAACTTAAACTCACAGAGTTCTGTCTGCCTCTGCCTTCTGAGTGCTGGGATTAATAGTGTGTGCCATCACTGCCCTGCGAGATTCAAAGTTCTGTATCACATTTATTTATTTGTATGTGTGTACATACATGTGCCATGGTGCTTGTATGGAGGTCAGAGGACAACCTGACAGCTTGCTCCTCCACCAAGTGGGTTCTGGGGACTAAACTCGGGTTGTCAGGCTTGGCAGCAAGCTTCCTTTACCCTTTGAGCCTCATCACCGGGACTTCTGAGCTTTTTATCATTAGACACACTGATAATGAACTGGAGGGGGGAGAAAAAGAAAATGAACCGGAGGATAAATCATGTTTTTGGATGTCTAATTCAGAGATGGTCCACTTCTCAGAGACAATGGGTGGTGAAGCTTGGTTCCTTAGTTAAAAACATGATAATAACGTAAAGCTAAGTATTTTTTTCCTAATTTAGATTTCAAAAACCATCTTGATTGAGAATTAAAATGATCGCCAACATAAGCTGTATAGCCTCTGAGAGCTCTAGTTAGCTCTGCGCATCTTTTGCACAGATGGCCCAGAGTGCAGGTGAGCAGTCCGGAGTGTAAGTTCTGTGCACAGCAAATGCTAAAGCATCTGCATTTGTAAAAGGTGAGAATACTGGGTATGGCTGGGCAGTGGCGCACATGCCTTTAATCCCAGCACTTGGGAGGCCGAGACAGGTGGATCAGCGGATCTCTGTGAGTTTGAGGCCAGCTTGATCTACAGAGTTCCAGGACAGGCTTCAAAGCTACAGAGAAACCCTATCTTGAAAAACCAAACCAAACAAACAAATGAAGAGAAATAAAAAAGAATATTACTCAGTTTTATATACTTTTGGTTTATAGAAAAACAAAACATAACAAACATAACAGAATGTCACATGACTAAATTGCAGGTTGGCTTCTGTACTGGTTAGGTTTTTTTTTGTCAACACTAGAGTCACCTGGAAAGAGGCACTCAGTTGAGGAACTGCCTTCGTCTGTCTGGCCTACACACATAGCTTTGCAGCATTTTCTTGATGTGGGTGGGCCCAGTCCAAGTTGGATGGTGTCACCCCCAGGTAGTCATGATCCTGGGCTGTATAAGAAAGGAGGTTGAGAGCATTGGCTGCTCTTCTACCGGACCCAGGTTTTATTCCCAGCAGCCACATGATGGCTTGCAAGTGTCTGTAACTGCAGTCTTGAGGTCCAGCACCACCTTCCTGACCTCTGCAGGCACTGCACGCACATGGTGCACAGACAGACATGCAGACAAATGTGTGAGCACACAAAAATAAAATAAAAACAATCTTTTTTCAAAAAGGAAAGACTAGTCAGAAGATGCGAGATCCTTGGAACTGGAGTTATAGATGGTTGTAAGCCACCATGTGGGTGCTGGGAGTTAACCTGGGTCCTCTGCAAGAACAAGGGCTCTAACTGCTTAGCTGTCTCTTCAGCCCCAGACTTAACATTTGTCGTATTTTCAAAACACTCATAAGAACAACCCACTTCATTGTATTTAATTAATTATTTAGGTTTTAGAAAGATGTTTTTTTTTTTTTTTTTTTTTTTGGTTTTTCGAGACAGGATTTCTCTGTGGTTTTGGAGCCTGTCCTGGAACTAGCTTTTGTAGACCAGACTGGTCTTGAACTCACAGAGATCCTCCTGCCTCTGCCTCCCGAGTGCTGGGATTAAAGGCGTGCGCCACCACCGCCCAGCGTAAATAGAAAGAGGGTTTTATGTAGCCTAGGCTGACCTTCAATTCCTCATCCTTCCACTTCCCCCAAGTGCTGAGGTTATAGGTGTATACCACTGCAAGATACCTACTTGAGTTTTGCTTTTGTTTGTGTCTATGGGGGTTGGGGAAGCAAATATGAGCTTGTGCTGTCAGGTGTGCATGCGCATGTGTGTAGAAGTCAGAGAGCAATGTAAGGAATCAACTCTTTTCTGCCACCTCATGAGATTGGGGGTTCCAATCAAGGTCATCAGGCTTGCATGCAAGCATTTGTACCTGCTGAGCCCTATCACTGGCCTGACCAAGTAATTTTAATGAAAAGTATCAGTCCTGTTCTCTTGGGTTTCAGAAGGGAACACACATAGACAACATCAAATATAGCAAAGGTTGGGCAACTAGAACTGTCAGGGGCCGTGAGAATTACTTACTGCAGGTGACAACTAGTGTTCAGATGTCAATCAGGAGTGGTCATCTGGTGGAGGCTAACACTGCCCAGACAAGGTCTGCAGGACCATCGACTCTGGAAAGTGCTGCTCATGGTTGCTAAAGCAGCTGGTGTCTCCCCAATACCTGCATTGTAGTGTGTGATCTCATGTGATGTGTATATGTAATCTCATGATTGCATCTCAGTCTTATGGGCTCATATATCTGTGGATGGTCAGAAAGATGACTTTTATTTTGGCTGCATAATTTTGATATATAGAAAATACTGGGACATACTTCATAACTGAATGTATTTGTCCCATGAAGACTGTAGACACTTAAAAGCCTGCTCTGTTCCTTTTTACTTTGACTATTATCAAAAAATAACAATTTCTCCTCAGTCTAACACAAACTGCATACAATTAGCCCACTTTTACCCCAGAGCAAGTTCAATCTAGACTAAAGGCTTTTTAAAAGTAGATCACAACTGTAAAACCTTACAGCTATGCACAAGGTCAGAGTCTCAGAAGTCCAACCAAGGTTATTACACAAAGCACCCTAAGAAAACCATGGCAATTCTTTGCTTGCCAGTCTGTTAACAAAAGACCTGTGTCTCAAAACTTATCTCACTGGGCACTGTGCCCTTCACCCTCTGGTCACGGACTTAGTCCTGTAACCTTGGACCCTTGTGTTGCCATGGTAAACAGCTCAGCTCTTTATCACTTGCTCTAGAAATGTGCTTTTGACCAATCAGAGGCAACTCTTGTAATTTCTTTATCACTTCAAGGCTTCTGGGAGAAAGAGAGTTTTTAAGCTACAGAGAAGCTAGAAGAAGAAGCTAGGAAGAATTAGAAGAAGGACAGGAGAATTAGAATAGAAACAGAAAAATAAAGAAACTGGCATAAGAAATATGGATCATCCTCAGATCCCTAGCCTTCACTGGCTATAGATTTCTTTCTGGACCCTGAGAGAGCATTGGGGCTAGCCCTCAAAAACTTCTCGTTAGAACTCACACTACCTGAGAGAGTGTACATAGGTAAAGCCACATTAGAAAAATTTGGGGGGAGATGTCACTAACATTGGCATAGTTTATCACATGACCCACCAATTCTATGCAAGTATATATCCAGTATAAAGGTTCCCCAAAGACACATGGAGATGTTCCTAATAGCACTCTATGCAGAAAAACATACGCTACCCAAATAGTCATCAGCAGTAGATATAACAATTACTATACAGCAACAAAAAGAAAAACTGTTATAAGCAAACATAATAATCTAACATTCATGTTGAAATAAAACAAGATTAATCTTGATTAATCTTGAGACAGGGTTCACTTTCTATCTCCAGCTGGCCTTGAATTCACAGAGATCTTCCTGTCTTCACTCCCTCACTACTGAGAGTGAAGGTGTGCACCACCGTACTCGGCCTGAGGAAGCGACAAGACACTGGAGAATGGATAATAAAAGAGCAAATCCTGGAGATATAAACTAATGAGACATGCTTTGCAATTACCTCAGTTTGTTTCCAAGATCAAAGACTCAAAGATATGGGACAGGAAACTATCAACTCAAAATGAAGAGAGCATCAGTAAGCAAAACCAAAGTCAGGAACAGGTTCCCAAGCTATTCTACATCCCTCCTTTTTGTCAGATCTTACTGTATGGCCAGGGTTGGTCCTCAACTCAGAATTCTCTCACTTCGGCCTAGAGTGTTGGCATTTCAGGCATGTGATTAAATGATACTCCCCTTTTTCACAAATGGAAACATGGAAGTATCAAGATCATAGAGTGGATAAACAATAGCGTATTTAACATCACAGCAGAGATTGATGATATTGCCAGGTGGTGGTGGCGCATGCCTCTAATCCCATTACTTGTGAGGCAGAGGCAGGTGGATTTCTGTGATTTTTGAGGCCAGCCTGGTCTACAGAGCGAATTCCAGAGCTACCCAGAGAAACCCTGTCTCGGAAAAAACAAACAAACAAACAAACAAAAACGAAAATGAAATAAAGAGGAAAAAGAAGAAATATAAATCAAGATTGGAGTTTACTAAAAATAATACATTTATTAATATAGATTTAAGCATGGATACTAAGCAGCAGAGGCAACAGAGGCTATTACAGACAGACAGACATAAGAAAAGCATAGTTGTACACATACCCAGGGAGGTATGAGTTTCTCGGAGAGGATGACCTAAGAAAAAGTTTTTTAAAGCCCAAGTTATCTGAAGGCTCTGTGATGCGACAAACCCATTTCTGAGTAACCAGCATCCTGACAGACAATGAGAAACAAACACATATGAAGAAAAAACATGGTTGAAAACTCCAAACGAAGCTTCCTGGGTCCGTAGATGCAGGAAACCCAGCTGCCTCCAACTAGAAGAAACAGGAAGAAAACTACAGCAAAGTACATATCAACTGCTTGAAACCAGCAATAAGAAGAAAATGTTGCATGTAGCTGGAGGCTGGGTGTGGTGACATGTGTCCTTAATCCCAGGTCCAGGGAGATGGACATGTAGATCTCTGTGAGTTTGAGGCCAGCCTTGTCTATAAGGATGGTTCTAGGCCAGAAGTGAAAACATAGATTGGGACAAAATCGCTCAGGCTTCTTGTTAGAAATAGCACAAAGGAGAGGACGAGAGACAACATCTTTCAAGGACAGGACCACAGACAACATCTTCAAAGTACTGGGAGGTAAACTGTTGGTAGAATAGAGAAAATTTAAATACAAATTAACTAGCATATATGTGGACAAAGAATTAAAAAAATACTTTTCAAAGGGCTGGAGAGATGACTCAGAGGTTAAGAGCACTGGCTGCTCTTCCAGGGGTCCTGAGTTCAATTACCAGCAACCACATAGTAGCTCACAACCATCTATAATGATATCTAGTGTCCTCTTCTGGCCTGCAGACATACATTCAAGCAGAACACTGTATACATAATAAATAAATCAATCGTTCAAAACATTGTGAATATTTTTCACAGATTCAACACAATGCCCATCAAAATCCTAGCAAAATTCTTCAAACGGCACTCAACTTCATATGGAAAAGCAAAAAGCCCAGGATAGCCAAAACAATCCTGTGCAATAAAAGAACTTCTGAAGGCATCATAATCCCTGACCTCAAACTCTACTACAGAGCTACAGTACTGAAAACAGCCTGGTATTGGCATAAGAACAGACAGGAGGACCAATGGAACCAAATAGAAGACCCGGATATCAATCCACACATCTTCTTTGATAAAGAAGCAAAAAATATAAAATGGAAAAAAGAAATCACATTTAACAAGTGGTGCTGGCATAACTGGATATCAACATGTAGAAGAATGAAAATAGTCCCATATCTATCACCATGCACAAAACTCAAGTCCAAATGGATCAAAGACCTCAACATAAAGCCAGTCACACTGAACCTTACAGAAGAGAAAGTGGGAAGTATACTTGAATGCATTGGCACAGGGAACCACTTCCTAAACAGAACCCCAGCAGCACAGATACTGAGAGAAACAAGTAATAAATGGGACCTCCTGAAACTAAAAAGCTTCTGTAAAGCAAAGGTCAACAAGACAAAACGACGGCCTACAGAATGGGAAAAGATCTTCACTAACCCCACATCAGACAGAGATCTGATCTCCAAAATATACAAAGAACTCAAGAAATTGGTCACCAACAGAACACATAATCCAATTTAAAAAATGGAGTACAGACCTAAACAGAGAACTCTCCACAGAGAAATCTAAAATGGCTGAAAGACACTTAAGGAAATGTTCAACATCCTTAGTCATTAGAGAAATGCAAATCAAAACAACTCTGAGATTCCATCTTAAACCTGAAAGAATGGCCAAGATCAAAAACACTGATGACAACTTAGGCTGGAGAAGTTGTGGGGAAAAGGGAACACTTCTGCATTGCTGGTGGGAGTGCAAGCTGGTACAACCCCTTTGGATGTCTGTGTAGCGATTTCTCAGAAAATTAGGAAACAACCTTCCTCAAGACCAAGTAATACTATTTTTGGGTATATATCCAAAGGATGCTCAATCATGCCACAAGGACATGTGCTCAACTATGTTCATAGCAGCTTTGTCATAGCCAGAACCTGGAAACAACCTAAATGCCCCTTGACCGAAGAATGGATAAGGAAAATGTGGTACATTTACACAATGGAGTACTACACAGCAGAAAAAAATAATGACAGCTTGAATTCTGCAGAAAATGGAGCTAGAAAACATTATTTTGAGTGAGGTAACCCAGACACAGAAAGACAATTATCACATGTACTCACTCATAGGTGGTTTTTAAACATAAAGCAAAAAAAAAAAAGCCAGCCTAGAAACCACAATCCCAGAGAACTTAGACAACAATGAGGACACTAAGAGAGACTTACATAGATCTAATCTACACGAGAAGTAGAAAGTAGAAAAAGACAAGATCTCCTGAGTAAATTGGGAGCATGGGAACCTTGGGGGAGCGGCAGGGAGGGAAACAGAGAAAAATATAGAGCTCAATAAATATCAATTAAAAAAAGAAAACCATGTGAGAGATTAAAAAAAACCCCACATACTCTTTAGGCTAGACTTTTAAAGATTTTATTAATTTTTTATTTTATGTGTTTATTAAGTGTTTGCCTACATTTCTGTGTGTGCACCACATGCATGCAGTACTCATGGAGGCCAGAAGATGGCATCATATCTTCTGGAACTAGAGTTACAGATGATTTTCAACCACCCACCCTGTCGCTACTGGGACCTGAATTCTTTGTAACAGCAGCAAAGGTTCTTAGCCACTTAACTTAACCTTCCCAGCCCCAGGCTATAAGTTTTTTGGTAATGAGGTAAGACTCATAAAGCACTTTAAAGTGTATGCCAGTTCTCACTGCACTCAGTGCTGTGCAATCATCACCACAGTGTCATTCCAGAAAATTCCCACCACTCCAAGTCCCTTCTTCCATCCCCTGGCAACTATTACTTTGTGTCTGTTTTTGGTTTTGTTTACTTGGGATATTTTATATAAACTAAATAATACATAATTCTTTAAGTGGCCTCCTTGTCTGTCTCCATTTAGTATATTTTCAAGGTTCATCCATGTTGTAATAATGGTTCAGTAATTAATTTTTTTTATGGATAAATAGTATTCTACTGTGTGGTGTATTAGTCTGTCAGGGCTGCTTTAACAAAATAAGAGGTGGGTGGTGTACGCAACACTTATTTTCTCACAGTTCTAGATGCCACCAGGGCTGACCTCTCAGATTTCTCTTTCTGGCTTATGGACGGCCACCTACTTTACTGTGTTCTCATTTAGCCTCTTCTCTGTGTATGCGTAGAAAGGGAAAGCCCTCTGGTGTTTCTTCACCTTCTTAGAAGAAATCTACTGGTTCAGGGGGCTGGTACTTCCCTAAATGCTCCCAAAACACAACAAGGATTATAGTTTCAATACAGAAGTTTTAGAGTACACACAATTTATTTTATACATCACACACACACACACACTCCAAATTTGTGTTTATTCATTACCCCATGGACACCTGAGTTTCTACTTTGGGTCTATATCTGATACTACTACTATAACCACACATGCAGTTTTGTGTAAACTCTTTTCTGTTCTCTTGGTTATGTATATACTTTGTAGAGGAGTTTCTGTGTTATATGGTAATTTTGTTTAACATTTTAGGAACTTTCCACAATGGCTGTATATCTTACATTTGCACCAGTAATTCATGAGGGTTCCAGTTTCTCTCAAAAATAGGATTCACTACATCTTAGTAACCCCCTTTCACACTCACACACACACACACCTTAGTGGGCATGAAACAGCATCTCTCTCTTTTAAATCTGAATTCCCCTAATGATTAGTTACTGTACACCATCTTTTCATGTGACTTTTAACCATTTATAGATCTTCTTTGGAAAAATATCTGTTGAAGGCATTTGCTCAGTTTTAAAAATTGGGTTGTGTTCTTTCTTTATTAAGTTGTAGTTCTTTATCTCCTCTGGTATATGATTATAATTATTTTTTTTGAAGGCAGTTCTCCAACTTTGAGATTCAGTAGGTTAGTTCTCATCCACATTGACTGTCTGTAGATTTTTGAATGTGGTAACAGACATGTAAGTTACCAATGTGTAGAGCTTGTTTGGTGAGTCCTCATCCTCATGACATTTTCTGGACAAACGTACCCGGATATGGTATGGAACATTCCTTATTCCTTTGGCCCAGACAGTTTTTGAGCTTGGTATCATCTGGAGTCCCCATCTCCTTCATGGCAAATTTCCAGATTTCTTTGAGTGCCCTAGGGGCATGGTTCTGTAAGCTCACGCATGGATGTGCTTGTGAATGTTGATGGTGTTTTCTCGGGTCACCACCTCGTTGATAGCAGAACGGCCCTTCTTCCCGGGAGCCATTCTACTGAGCCCAGTCTGGAAAGGTGGTTATAATTATTTTGACCTGTGTGTGGTCTTTCACAATCTAGAGGATGTCTCTTGATGCACAAACTTATAAATTTTGATGGAACCCAACTTAGTTTTTTTGTTATGCATGCTTTTGATTTCCTAAGAATTCACTGTCAAATCCAAAGTCATAAAATCTATTATATGCTTTCTTTTGAGATTTCATCATTTTCACTCAAATTTAGTGTTTCATTTTTAAGAGAAAACATTTTATTTAAAATGTTTACATTTATCATTTATTGGTATGTGTGCAGATGTACATGTGCCATCGTGTGCATGTGGAACTCAGAGGACAACTTGTTAGATTTGGTTCTTTCCTCTCTCTATAGGGTCTGAGTACCAAACTTGGGTTGTTGGGTCTGATGGGCAAGTGCCCATAGCCACTGAGCTATCTCGCTGGCCTGTTTCATCCACTTTTGAGTTGACTCTTGTAGGTGAGACATCAGGGTCCAACTTCACTTTTGTCTGTGTGGAAACCCATTTACTCTAGCCACATTTGTTGGCAAGATGTCACCTGACTGACTAATCTTGATGCCCTGCTGAAATTGTCCTACACTGATGTATCTGTCCTTTGCTAGTCTTAATCAAAGCAGCATTTTAAGAGTTTTCAAATCAGGAAGTTAGTTCTCTAGTTTTGTTCTTTTCAGTACTATTTTAACTGTCCCTCAACAGTTGCAGTTCCAGACTTTTAGGATCCGCTTGCCCATCTCTACGAAATATGCAGCTGAATTCCCATTTTGTCTTTTTTTTCTTTTGTAGACTTTGCCCTGTACTATGTTCTCTATGACCATATCCCCAGCTCAGGCAGGTGAAATTTTGGTAGGGGCTGTACTGATCATCCGGATCTACGTGGAAGTACTGTCACCTCAGCAGCATGTCTTCTAGTCCATGAAATGCAGGCTGTCTTTCCTGGGTCTCTTCATTTAGGTTGTGGTCTTCTGTAAGCTCATATGGTCTTTGTAGTTTCCGGCACACATCTCTCATTTCTAGAGTTAATTTTATTCCCAAACATTTTTAATAGAATAGGAAGCTGGCAGTATAAAAGGAAGAGGAGGGTAATTAAAGACATGAAGATATTTATCTTTATGTATCCATGTATAAAGTGCATGTAGTGTCGTGGGGTCTAGAAGAGGGTGTCAGATTCCCTGAACTGGAGTTGCAGAGGTTGTTGGCTGCCACGTGGGTGCTGGAAATCAAACCCAGGTCCTCACTGGAAGAACAGCCACTGGTGGTAACCACGGAGCCATCTTTCCAGTCCATTTCAGTCCAGTTCAGTCATTTGATGTTATTATAAATGAACTATTCCTTAATTGTTTTTGACTGGCTGACTTTGAAAAATAAAGCTGCCACGAAAATCACAGCCACAAGGAACAGATACTTCTGAGCACACACAAAAGGATAATTGGACCCTTTCCTAGCTTAGCCTCCATATGAAAAATCAGCACTGGCCAATACCTTGACCTCAATCTTGTGAGACCCTAAACAAAAGACTTGCTAAGTTATTCTAGGCCTTCTGACTCACAAATGTGTGAGACAACAGTATTATTTAAAGCTGCGAGGTCTGGAATAATTTGAGTGCTAAAGAAAAACATATAATTTGTAACAAAATACTTATATATCAGTCATTCTAGTATTGGGGATTTGCCTAGAGAAATAAAAATATTTACCTCTAAATTCTTGTACATTAGTGTTTGTAAGAGCAATAGTGGAAAGCATTTGAAATGTCCATCAATACATGAATTGATAAAATGTGGTTTCATGAAATAACATCCAGAAATAAAAGGAGTTACAGATATAAAAAGTGAAATGGATAAATCTAAACTCATTATGCTCATGTGGAGGAATCTGACAGATCGTTAACATTAGTGGATGTTAACATTAGTTAACATTAGTGGATGTTAACATTAGTTAACATTAGTGGATGTTAACATTAGTTAACATTAGTGGATGTCTTAGTGTTCCACTGCTGTGAAGAGACACCATGACCACAGCAACTCTTACAATGGAAAACATCTAATTGGGGCTGGCCTACAGGTACAGAGGGTTAGTCCGTTATCGTCATAGTGGGAAACATGGAAGTGTGTAGGCAGACACATAGCTGGAGAGGAGGCATCAGGAGGAAAGTGTGACACTGAGCCTGGCTTGAGCTTTTGAAATCTCAAATCCCATGTCCAGTGCCACACTTCCTCTAACATGGCCACATTTACTTCAACAAGATCACATATCCTAATCCTTTCAAATAATGTCACCTCCTATGAGCCTATAGAGTTCATTTTCATTCAAATCACCACAATCTACTCCCTGGCCCTCTTAGGCTTGCAGCCATATTCATAATACAAAACTACATTCAGTTCCACTTCCGAAGTCCCTATTCTCTCCACGTTATTCATAGGTCAAAGTCTCTGATACTCATGGCAATCTCTTAACTATTACACCCTGTAAAGTCAAAATGAAAAAGCAGATCACTTAATTCCAGCATATAATGGCACATAATATACATTACCATTCCAAAAGGGAGGAAGGGAGCATAGCGAGGAAATACTGGACCAAAGCAAGACTAAAACCAGCCGGGCAAACTCCAAACTCTGCATCTCTGTGTCTGATGTCAAAGCGCTCTTCAGATCTCCAATGCCTTTCCGCTTTGTTGACTGCAGCACACTTCTGTCTCTTGGGCTGGTTCCACACCCTATTAGCAGCTCTCCTCAGCAGGTATCCTATGGCTTTGGCATTTCCAACATCTTGGAATCTCCAAGGCAATCCAGGCTTCTCCTTCACAGCTTCATGCAATGGCTTCTCCAGGCCTCCATTCAGGGACACCCCTGGCACATGCCCAGCCTCAGCAGCTTTTCTTAGTTATTCCCTGACTCTAAGGCCAGAACCATTTGGCCTAAGCTGCTAAATTCTGTTGCTTGTTGGAACTGGAACATGGCCCCCTCATTCAAATTCATTTTCACCAGCTTTCTATTACTGAGGGTTTCCTTCACTGCGGGCCTTCCTAGAACTCACTCTGTAGACCAGGCCTGAACTAGAGATCTATCTGCGTCTGCCTCCAAAGTGCTAGGGTGGCTCTAAGCTTTTCTTTCATTCCTTTTCACAAATTGAAAGCTTAGCTAGCTAGGGTCTTGTCCAGAGGCCACCACTCCCTTTATTCCACTTAGCAGCAGGCTTTTCTTTAATCTTTTTACACTTCCTGGAGCTCCTTTTCTTCTCAAACTGTACATTTTGTATTTTTCCTTGCTCAGCTTGCTCCTTTTCATTATAGATCTGTGTAAGTGTGGCCAATAATAACCAAGCAACACAGTCAATACTAGGCAGTTTGGAAATCTCTACCAAAGCTGTTAATCCATTAAACTTTTCAATTTAGCCTCAAGCAGATTTTTTTTTGGGGGGGGGGGCAAGCACAGAAAGCAGCCAAATACATTCTTTACCAAAATTTCTTCTCTGAAACCTCTTGAGCCAGGCCCCCACAGTTCAAATCACCCTCAGCTCCACTATCTTCCATGTTCCTACTAGTATGGCCCCACATTCTTCTGAACAAAAGCATGGTCACACCTTTCACAACAATACCCCAGTCTGGCACCAATCTCTGTCTTCGGTTCTATTGCTGCGAAGAGACACCATGACCACAGCAACTCTTTTTTTTTTTTTTTGGTTTCTTGAGACAACGGTTTGTTTGTGTAACAGTCCTGGCTGAAACTCATTTTTGTAGACCAGGTTGACGCTGAACTCCCAGAAACCTGTCTCCCTCTGCCTCCCAAGTGCTGGGATTAAAGGCGTATGCCAGCACTGCCTGGCCCACAGCAACTGTTATAAAGAAAATCATTTAACTGGGGCTGACATACAGGCTTAGAGGTTTAGTCCATTACTGTCAAGGCAGGAAACATGGCAGTGTGTGGGCAGGCATGGTGCTGGAGAGGCAGCTGAGACTTCACAACAGGAAGAAAGTGTGACACTGGGCCTGGCTTGAGCATTTGAAAACTCAAAGTCCATCCCCAGAAATACATTTCCTCTAACAAGGCCACATGTCCTAATCCTTTCAATCCTTTCCAATAGTGCCACTCCCTATGAGCCTCTGGGGGCCACCACATACTCCATCTGGCTTCTCTCAGCAGAAGCATCTTTGGCAATGGATGTAACATATAACGACAGCAGGAGGGCTTATAAAAGGCATGAACTTGTGGGAGTGGGAGTGTTCACTGTGCTGACCATATACATAGAACGATTGTACACCTGATGTGGAGTATCTGTTTGTTAACTATTCTTCACTGAGACTAAGCAGCACATGCCACTCACATGGTTTTTCTCACAGCTGGAGGAGAAAGTACAAGCTCTGTACTTGTCTGAAGACCACAGATGAGACCTCATTCCTGCTCCACCCATCCTCAGATATTTACTAAGTTCTCTGCTGGTTTCCGTCCACACCAACATTAATCAGACTCACTCTATATAATATAAAGAACATATTTGGTCTCTACCTAGTATCCGGCACAGAGCTCCTAAAACCCTTGGAACCTTCAAAGCCACAGTGCCTTTCTGCATTCTGAGAAGAGGGCTGGTGGTTGGGAAAATCTGAATAATTTCATGATGGGAGCCAGCAGGAGAGCTAACTGCCAGGGGAACAACATGTAATCAGGTTTGGAACTTCTAGCCATACTCCCCTGACTTTTGTGAAGAGAGGGGCTGGAGGTCGAGCTGATTATTTAACATGCTTACACAATGAGGACTTTATAAGAATCCGAACAAACGTCTTCAGAAGAGCTTCCCGACTACTCATGTGAGGGTGCTCAGAGGGTGGTGGGGTACCCCTTCCCTCCTCCAACATTTCTTGTGCATCTCTTATTCGGCTATTCATCTACATCCTTTCTAGTGTTCTTTCTAGGCCAGCAAGCCTGAGTTTCTCCCTGAGTCCTGCACACCATTCTAGTACATTAATCAAACCTAAGGAAGGAGACTCATGAGTAGAAGTACAGGTCTCAACATGAGGCTTCAACGTGTGGTGTGGGGTATAGAGTGGGAGAGGCTGTGGAACTGAACCCTTGTGGGATCTAAAGCCATCTGCTAGGCAGTGTGAGATTCAACCATAGCACACTCACATGGTGTGTGAGAATCTATTAAGTATGTGTGGATTACTCCTACAAACTTGGTTTCAGAAATGTTTGTGTGTGTGTGTGTGTGTGTGTGAAGATAGGAAAATACCGGTTTCAGCTATCTCTCTTCCCCAGGTACTGTACTAATAAAGCATATAGCCTAGATTTTTTAGAGCCAGACCTGGTAGCAAAGCCCCAGAATATCAGTTGAGAGGTTGAAGCAAGAGGATCACAAGGCCAAGGCCTGTCTGTCTTGTAACTTGGTGGTAACGTTTGCCCAGCACACTCAGGGGTCCTAGGTTTAGCCAGCACCAAAGACACACACAGAGAGACCGACTGGGATTTGTAAATCATAAATAATTATTTTTCACATTGGTTTCATTAGGATCCTTACCAGAAGCAAATCCCTCCCAGTGACTACGTGTCAACTGCTCCATACAGCCCACAACCTTGCTCCACACGCTGTCAAAAACATAAGCAAGGACATCCTCTTTCATGCAGTAAAATGGAGCAATGGGAGGGTACCCTAATTTCTGTTTCTCTGTAGCTGCTTCTGATTTGTTTCCATGAAATCCCTCTTCCCTGGAATAGAAGCAAGAGGGAAAGATTTCATGATTATTCTTCCCTGAGCCCCACCATTGTTCTTTATACTCAGAATGTGTATGGTGACCCGCTCCACCCTCCTCTTCACCCAGCACCTGCGGCTGCCAGTTCTCGGTAGGAGAGACTAGTTCCTTCTTTTATCAGCATCCTGTCCTAGTGCCCCACAAAGGAAAGGTGGGACTTAAATAGACCGGAAGTCCTCTGGGTTCTTCTGCTTCTCTAAGGGGAACAGCAATAGTCTGGGGCTGTGGGGGCTAGCTGACAGTGTGCTCATTTACCACAGACCAGTGGATCTCAGCCTGTGGCTCCAGCTGCATGTCAGACATTACATTACAATTCAGAACAGTAGCAAAATTACTTATGAAGTAGCAACAAGATAATTTTGTTTTGTTTTGTTTTTTCAAGACAGGGTTTCTCTGTGGAATTCTGGCTGTCCTGGAACTCACTCTGTAGACCAGGTTGGCTTGGAGCTCACAGAGATCCTCCTGCCTCTGCTTTCTGAGTGTTGGGATTAAAGGTGTGTGCCACCACCGCCTGATGCAACAAAATAATTTTATTGTTGGGGGTCACCACAACATGAGAAACTGTATTACAGGGTCACAGCATTGAGAAGGTTGAGAACTGCTGCCATAGACTACAACAAAGCAAATTCAGGAAGTGACTGAGGAATGAAAGAAATAGTCTAGGTTTCTACAGGAGATTGCCTTCAGGCAGAGGTCCCCAAAACCAAACCAAACAGGCAGGAAAGAGGTCATGTAGGGCAGCTACTGGAGGAAGAACGAGCTTGGCATTAGTAGGAACTAAGAGGATCAGACGATTGTGCTGAACCCAGAGGAAGAACAAGCTTGGCAGTAGTAGGAACTAAGAGGATCAGATGATTTGCTGAACTGTATTTACTTTCTTTCATTTTTAAATGTTATTTTTGGGGTAGGATTTTGCTATGTAGCCCTGACTGGGTAGAACTTACTATGTAGACCAGGGGTGACCCCCCAAATGCTGCAACTATAGGCATGTACCATTATTTGGTGAAAAATTAAAATGTATAGGACTCATAATGAAAAGGATGTCTCCTATATCTCTTGATTCCTGGTCCCCATCACCAAAAACAAATAGTCTATACTGTTCCAGAGAAATAATTACATTGCGTGTTACACTGTACCCCATGTTTTATTACCAGTGTGTCTGCCACTGTCCTATCAGCACATATCAGCCTGTCTCTTAGGAGAATTCCTGCAGCTGCACCACATGTATCCAACTAGCCAGGCTTCTGACTATGGTAGGTGCTGTAATTGTTATTTCATTTCATGGGTGATTACATCTGGAGAATAGATTCCTGGAAGTACAATTAGTGAGGGAAAGATAAGGTCCACCACCCTCTCAAGAGGCTCTACAGTCCAACAGTGAAGAAGAAACCCACAAGGTTGAATTCAAATATTTTTTTTCCTTTTTTTTTTTTTTGTTTTGTTTTTCAAGACAGGGTTTCTCTGTGGTTTTGGAGCCTGTCCTGGAACTAGCTCTTGTAGACCAGGCTGGTCTCGAACTCACAGAGATCCGCCTGCCTCTGCCTCCCGAGTGCTGGGATTAAAGGCGTGCGCCACCACTGCCCGGCTGAATTCAAATATTTAAAATGTTTGTTCTGGGCCTAGAGAGATGGCTGCTCTTTCAGAGGTCCTGAGTTCAATTCCCAGCAACTACATGGTGGCTCACAACCATCTATGAGATCTGGTGCCCTCTTCTGGTGGGCAGGCATACATGCAGACAGAACATTGTATACATAATAAATTAATTAATTAATAAAAAAATAAATGTTTGTTCTGCTCATAAGAACTTGCTGTTCATGTTCTTCTGCTGTTTAATCCTTAGTCTTTTCCTCATTGATATATACACTAAAAATTAATTCTATAAATATGGTACAGATATTTTTGCCTAGTTTTATTGACTTTGCATTTCTTTTTCCTATGCAGAAATGCCATCTAACATCATAACTTAAGAACTTCTTATATGACTTGTAGATTCTGTATTAGGGTTTAAAATGCTTTTGAGATGTAACGTGGTGACACGCTTTTAATTCCAGCACTTAAAAAAAGAAGAAAAAAAACCTTTCATATCTGCTTTCTAAACCTACATGATATGATCTGTCATGTACAAATTTTTATGTGTGAAATTTCAGTTTACTTTTTATAGAAAGAATAAGTTAGGAATGTTACTTTTTCCTGGTTTTTCTACTTTTTTTTAAGTCATTTGTTTAAGTTATCATATATACTCATTTCCTGCGGGCATTTTCACTTATTTTGTGACCTTCGATATTTTCAATTTAACTGGAGTTTCCAGTCATGCAGGATCAAGTGCTCTACAACTGAGCTACAACACAGCTTTTAACCTTTGATTCTGAAGCAGTGTTCCACCAGGTTGTATAGGCTATCCTGATCTCACTTTGTAGCTGGCTTTCAACTTGTGATTCTCCTTGCCTCAGCCTCCCGAATAACTGTGATTATAGGCATGTCCAGTAGGTCCAGCTTTAGTTAGGAACATCCTAAAGGCTCAACTACTGAGTTACTTTACAAGAAGATATTTTGGTAGTATCTGTAATATGGCTGCCTTTTGAAATCTTGCCAATATTGCCTGAAAATTCACTGTGTTTCCTCTCATCGGAAAAAGGGAAAGGTGCCCTGGGAGCACACGTCAGCCATTTGTACCACATTTTATGTTATTTCAGTCAACTTCATTCTTCATAACTTAAGAAGAAGGACCAGGGCTGGAGAGATGGCTCAGAGGTTAAGAGCACTGGCTGCTCTTCTAGCGGTCCTGAGTTCAATTCCCAGCAACCACATGATGGCTCACAGCCATTTGTATTGAGATCTTGTGCCCTCCTCTGGCGTGCGGGCATACATAGAGGCAGAATGTTGTATACATAATTAATAAATAAATCTTTAAAAAAAAAAGAAGAAGGACCAAAGGGGAGGGCTTCTGATTTGAGAAAAAACAAAAGAAGAAGTAAATGACAAAGGCTAGGGAAAGAGGGGTCTCTAAAAAAATCAAAAGCCAGAGGGAGTCGGAGGAAACAAGCTCCACTGGGAGCAGAAGCCAGGAGTAAATTCAGCCCTGGGAGCCAACACAGTCCTGGGACACTGGCAGACCAGGAGTGAGCCAACGACCTGACTCAGAGTCTGCAACCTCCACCGGAACCAGAGTGGGACTGAACCAGTTACTTAAGACACAGAGAGAACAAGCCTCACCAGGAGCAGAAGCCAGAAGCAAACCCAGTCCCGGGACACGGGCAGATTACAATTGAACCAGTGACCAGATCCAGAGTCAGTGATTTCCACCAGAACAGGTCCAACTCCAAGCCAGAGACTTCTGCAGGAGGAGATCCAGACCAGGATTTACAGAAACAGATCAAAGCCAGCAGCCTAGGCAAAGTACGCCTGAGACAGCAAACTCCAAGGAGCAGACCAAAGCACAGGGCACTGAGCTACCTCCAGGAACAGGAATAACCGATGGGGTAACTAGAACTGTGACACTGACTGTACCATGAGGAACAACCACCTGAGCCTTGGATTCACTGGCACCTAGAAGATTATTCAACAGAATTCTCAGACAGCCCCAAACACACCTATTAGAGGAAAAGATGGGTAGAAATGGTAAGATCACATACTACACCAAAAAGCAACACAATACCAGTAAAACCTAAAGACTCTACAAAAGCAAGGCCTGAACAACCAAATATGGATGAACCAGAAGAAAATGATCTAAAAAATAAACTCAAGAGAATGTTTGAAATTCTTGAAGATGAAATGAGAAATTACCTTAAAGAAATGGAGAAAAAAACAAAAAATTAGAAAATATCAGCAAATCACTTAAAGAAAACCAAGAAAAAAAGAACTCAAACATATAAAAGAAACTATTCAGGACTTGAAAACTGAAATAGAAAAAAATAAAGAAAACACAAGCCGAAGGAATTATAGAAACAGAAATCATGAGAAAAAGATCAGGAACCACAAATGCAAGCATGAACAACAGAAGAAATGGAAGAGAGAATCTCAAGCGCTGAAGATACAATAGAGGAAATAAACTCATCAGTTAAAGAAAACATTAAATCTAACAAAAGTTTAACCCAAAATATCCATGAAATATGGGACAACATAAAAAGGTCAAATCTTAGAATAAAAGGTATAGAAGAAGGGCTGGAGAGATGGCTCAGTGGTTAAGAGCATTGCCTGCTCTTCCAAAGGTCATGAGTTCAATTCCCGGCAACCACATGGTGGCTCACAACCATCTGTAATGAGGTCTGCTGCCCTCTTCTGGTCTGCAGACATACAGACAGAATATTGTATACTGTATACATAATAAATAAATAAATAAATAAATAAATATTAAAAAAAAATAAAAACTTTAAAAAAAAAGGTATAGAAGAAGTACAAGTTCAACTCAAAGACACAGAAACTTTATTTAACAAAATCATAGAAGAAAACTTTCCCTACCTAAAGAAAGATATGCCTATGAAGATACAAGAAGCTTACAGAACACCAAATAGCCTGAATCCAAAAAAAAGTCCTCTCGCCTCATAATAATCCAAACACTAACCATACAGAGTAAAAAAAGAATATTAAGAGCTACAAAGGAAAAAGGTCCAGTAACATATAAAGGTAGACCTATCAGAATTACACCTGACTTCTCAGAGGAGACAATGAAAACCAGAAGGTCATGGTCAAGCATTATGCAGACATGAAGAGACCACAGATGTCAGCCCAGACTACTTACTATACCCAGCAAAACAGTCAATCACCATAGAAGGACAAAAAAAAGATATTCCATGACAAATCTAGATTTCACCAATACCTAGCCACAAACCCAGCCCTGTACAAAATATTAGAAGGAAAACGCCAACCCAAGGAAGACGGCTACATCAACAAAAACACAATTGATGATCTCATTATAGCAAATCCCAAAGAAGAAAAAAAAAGCACAAATTAACATCACCAACGATGAAAACTAAATTAACAGGAGATAGCAACCACTGGTCATTAATATCCCTTAATGTAAATGGACTCACCCATAAAAAGGCACAGGCTGACAGATTGGATACGAAAACAGAATCCATCCTTCTTCTGCATACAAGAAATGCATCTCAACCTCAAAGACAGACATTGTCTCAGAGTAAAAGGTTGGGAAAAAATATAACAATCAAATGGACCTAAGAAACAAGCAGGTGTAGCTATCCTAATATCTAACAAAATAGACTTCAAGCTAAAATCAGTCAAAAGAGACAAAGAAGGTCATCTCATATTAGTCACATGAAAATCCATCAAGAGGAAGTTTCAATACTGAACATCTATGCCCCCAATACAAGGGCATCCTCATATGTCAAAGAAACACTTCTAAAGACTAAATTATACATTAAACCCCACACACTAATAGTGGAAGACTTCAACACTCCCCTCTCACCACTGGACAGGTCAATCAGACAAAAAATGAACACAGAAATAAGAGAACTAACAGATGTTATGACTCAAGTGGACTGAACAGACATCTATAGAATATTCCATCCAAACAGAAAAGAATATACCTTCTTCTCAGCACCTCATGGAATCATCTCAAAAATTGACCACATACTCGGTAACAAAACAAACCTCAACCAATACAAAAAAGTTGGAATAACCCAATGTACCTTATCAGATCACCATGCTTTAAAACTAGAAGTCAACAGCAATACCAATTCCAGAAAACCTACAAACACATGGAAATTAAACAATGCTTGCCTGAATCCTCAATGGGTCAAGGAAGAAATAAAGGGGGAAATGAAAGACTTCCTAAAATTCAATGAAAATGACCACACAACATACCCAAATTTATGGGACACAATGAAAGCAGTGTTAAGAGGCAAGTTCATAGCACTAAGTGCCTACATAAATAAGCTGGAAAAATCCCACACTAGTGAATTAACAGAACATTTGAAAACTTCAGAACAAAAAGAAGCAAACTCACCTAAGAGAACTAGATGGCAGGAAATAATCAAAATGAGAGCTGAAATCAACAAAATAGAAACAAATAAAACAATACAAAGAATCAATGAGACAAAGAGTTGGTTCTTGGAGAAAATCAACAAAATAGACAAACCTTTATCCAAACTAACCAAAAGGCAGAGAGAGAACATCCAAATTAACAAAATCATAAATGAAAAGGGGGACATAACAACAGACACGGAGGAAATACAGAGGACCATCAGGTCATATTTTGAAAACCTGTACTCCACAAAATTGGAAAACTTAAAGGAAATGGACAACTTTCTGGATAAATATCACTTACCAAAATTAAATCTAGAACTTAGAAAAATAATTTACACTGGGCAGTGGTGGCACATGCCTTTAATCCCAGCACTCGGGAGGCAGAGGCAGGTGGATCTCTGTGAGTTCGAGGCCAGCCTGGTCTACAAGAGCTAGTTCTAGGAAAGGCACCAAAAACTAGAGAGAAACCCTGTCTTGAAAAACAACAACAACAACAACAACAACAAAATAGTTTACGTTTCAGAGAGGCAGCATGCAATATGCTGAGATTACTGCATTTAGAAACAGATGAACAAGGTTTTGGTTTTAACTTTGCCTCAGACAAATTACTTAAGCACTCTGATTCTCATCTATTCCATATCAAGGTAATATCTATTATATGACTGCTGTCATAATAAATACACATTATTAATTGTATAAACTATATGTATTCTTTAAAAGTAAGAATCCGATGGGCATGGTGGTGCACACCTTTAATCCTAGCATGTGGGAGGCAGAGGCAGGCGGATTTCTATAAATTTGAGGGCAGTCAAAGCTACATAGTAAGACCCTGTCTCAAAACAACAATAGTAATAAAAATAAAGCAAGAAAGTTTATTTTAAATAAACGAAGTTTCACATCTCTTCAACTACTCTTTGAAGTTTCAGTTTCTACTGGTGAAAATTTGTAAAATGATAAAATCAAATTATGGAGAGAAAGTCATTTAAAAAGCTCTCATCTCAGGAAAAAGCAATTTCTAAGTGAAGAAGGAAGCTACAGAGGGAAGCCTGGTGTGTGGGAGCATGCTGGAGCCGACTGGACACGGGTATCAGACTGTTACAAATCTGCTTATGGGTTACAAAACTGCTTAGCGCAGTTTCATAAAAGTAGACGCTGATACCCAAAACAGAGCGACAGTCTTAAAAGACAGTACTCACGTATCTGTGTGGTCGAAAGCCAGGTACTCCTCAATTATTCCTTCAGAAAAGATTATACAGTCCACCTCTCCCCCTTCCGCAGTGGACAAGCCAGAGGGTTTAGTGCTGGGAGATGCTTTATGAGCATAAGAAGATGAAAAATGTAACTTCTTTCCCCTTATACCAAATCTTGGAGAGGGAAGAAAAAGCAGTATTAGTGACATATTAACACAAAACAGCTTTCTCATGGCAAGTAACGTGACTTTTGGAACACACCCCCTTGTCCTGGCAATAGTTTTCTGAACTATTTTAAGTTTTTTCTTTCTCCAGTGCTGAAGGATTGCACTCAGTACTTTGGTCATGCTAGGTGACACCGCCTGGCTCTGATGGGCACTTCTCTCTGATGCTGATGCTGAGCATCTTCTCTCACACCTGACGGCATTCGCATACCTTTGGAGAACCAGCTGTTCATGTCCTCTCTCCACTTTCAGTTAGGCTGTTGTTGACTTTCTGAATTGTAGAAATAGTTTGCCTTGTAGATATTAATCCTTATTAGGCATATGATTTGTCAACACTTTATCCTATTGTATATATTCTCTTCTTCTTTTGATTATTTGTACACAGGAATTTGACCACTTTTTTGCTTTTGCCTCTGACATTACATCCTAGAAATCACTGTCAACTCTGTCCTGGAAGCACCGCCTGTGTTTAATTGTATGCTTTTTGTTTTGTGTATACCATGGTAGGGGCTGACTTCAGTAACTAGGTGGTGGAATTTAGTTTCTCAAAAGGATCCATTGAAATATGTATTTAAAATAATATAGATGGCAGTGGAACACACCTTTAATCCCTGCACTCAGGAGGCAAAGGCAGGGAGATACCTGTTAAGTTTGAGGCTATCCTGGTCTATATAGTGAGTTCCAGGCCAGTCAGGGCTACATAATGAAACCTTGTCTAGACACAAGCTTTAAATCAGCCCAAAACAGAAGAATTATCTCTGCAAACTCAATTTTTCATGTTTTCATGCTTGTGCTTCTGTAACCTAACACCATTTTCTAATACTTAACTCCCCGGACTACCATTTTGACCTACACACTACTATCTGTGTTATATGACAATCTTGTTTGAAACCATAACCTCAATTTATATATTAATCTGTTTTTTTGTGTACTCTGTTATCATGTAAATATTTTATGTTCTATTTAGATTAAAAAATAAGTCAGGCGGTGGTGGTGCACAGCTTTAATGCCAGCACTTGGGAGGCAGAGGCAGGTGGATCTCCATGAGTTCGAGGCCAGCCTGGTCTACAAGAGCTAGTTCTAGGACAGGCACCAAAAACTAGAGAGAAACCCTGTCTCGAAAATCCAGCAGCACCAGCACACACTTCAGGATCTAGGCTTTAGCTCCTCTGTGCTATCATTCTCCACAGGAACCATCGCTATGCACTGGAGACTCAAGTGCTTGCATTACAGCATACTTACATGGTAGAGTCTCTCTCTTGAGACAAGGTTGCTTCATGTGAAGTTGACACAGCAGAAGGTGATCGAGGGTACAATCCATAGCCTTCACTTGGAGTGATTATCTGCCTACCTAGAATCCTTCCAACGAAGAAGAGACACAGTAAAGTACCTTCACTTGGCACACATACATGCTAAGTCTGAGCATTTCATCACCAAATCTGATCCCACAGATTTAGTCAGATACTGGTTAAGAATGACTCTTGAGAGGAAATGTGAATTATTACTCAGGTATATTCCCCTTTACTAGAATATATATGGAAAAGATAAAGCTATGCCCAGGAGTCTAAAGAAAAGTCCACGAGAAGTTAAGGATGTAAATGCAGTGGTAGAACACTTGGCCCTGGGGTCAATCATCAACACGCACTGCACACCCTCCCCCAACCCCACGAGAGGATGAAGGGTCAGCCAATTAGTGACAACTATGAATCTCATTCTTTCTTTTAAAATGATTTATTTTATTTCATGTATTGGTGTTATGTCTGCATGTATGCTTATGTGAGGGGGTTGGATCACCTGGAACTGGAGTTATAGAGTTGTGAGCTGCCATGTGGGTGCTGGGAATTGAACCTAGCTCAAGCAGCCAGTGCTCTTAATCGCTGAGTCATCTCTCTAGCCCATGAATCATGTTCTTAATAACATTAAACAGAAATTTCAGTACATACAGTCATGGTACTATGGTGGTTTCTCAGGAAATGTATGTATGTATGTCCTTTCAAATACACAAGAATTACTTGTAGACAGTGGTATAAAAAAACATTTTCTGGCCATTTTGTTCAAAAGAAAGGCTTATGTCTACAATCCCAGGCCCTTGGAGGTGAAGAGTAGAGGAGGATCAGAAGTTAAAGATCATCAGCTCACATGTAAAGATCAATGCCTGGGGCTGGAGAGATGGCTCAGGGGTTAAAAGCACTTTCTGCTCTTGCAGAGAACCAGGTTCAGTTTCCAACATCTCCATGGCAGTTCACAACTGTTTGTAACTCCAGCTCTAGGGCTCTGGCCTCCAAGGGCACCAGGCATATGTGCAGTACATATAAATACATGTAAGAAAAACACAACAGAAAAAAAGAGAAATTTTCTTTTTGAGACAAGATCTCGCTAAGTAGCTCTGGCTGTCTTGGAACTTAATGTATAGGCCAAGGTACATAAAACTCATAATGATTAAAGGTGTGCACTATCACACCCAGCCAAGAAAAAATATTTTTTTAAAAAAGAAAGTTCAAGGCCAGGCAAACCTGGGCTATCTGAGACTTTGTTTCACACACGTACAAGTAGATCTTAAAAACTTTTGCATTGCACCAAGGAGACAGAGGCAGGCAGATAAATGAGTTCAAGGCCAGCCTGTCACACACACAAAAAAGTTTGCTTAATTAGAATAATGTGTTGGCATGTTGGTGATTAGGGTAAGTCTAAAAACTTCTACTAATTTGAGTATTCTTTCAGCTGAGGTCTTATACAACATGGCTTTAGATAATTTTATCAAAGTTGTGTCCATTAGAATAAAGAAACAAACAAACAAACAAACAAAAAAGCGTGCTCAGGCCAGGTAAGCCTTTAAATCCCAGTGCTCTGGAGACAGAGGCAGGTGGATCTCTGTGAGTCAAGTCCAGTCTGCTCTACAGTGAGTTCCTGGCCAGCCAGGGTTTCATAGTGAGACCCTATCTCAAAAAAAAAAAAAAAAAAAAAAAAAAGAGAATAAAATCCAAAGCTCATACATGTTCAGAATTCCAGATCTGAGATGCCCACAGTCTAGACTGTAGCCTTGTCTGGTACCTGAGGTGAGGAAAGCTGGATGCCCACTGCTGGCACTCTTTCTGCAGACTCTGTGTGTGCACACTCGGCTTCTGCTCGTACAGGAGCTCATCGATGGCGGTGAACATGGCCTGCACTTTCTCAGTGGCATTTTGGTCAAGTTCCTAGAAACAACATTTAGATGAGCTATTTTTTTTTTTGTTTTTGTTTTTCGAGACAGGGTTTCTCTGTGGTTTGGGAGCCTGTCCTGGAACTAGCTCTTGTAGACCAGGCTGGTCTCGAATTCACAGAGATCCACCTGCCTCTGCCTCCCAAGTGCTGGGATTAAAGGCGTGAGCTATTAAGAATGTATTTTGGTGAACTTCTGTACAGTCACATTAGCTATTCTGAACCTGAAGGGCTTCACATTTGATTCAATACCTTCCCTATCAAATATATTTTTATGCAATCAGGAGCCATAGGGATGTATAGACTTTGTGTCAGATTAATTTCAGTGTCTGACTTAGCCAAGTTTTTTGTAATAAAGTTTTAATTTAAAAAATCTGTACAATTCTCTAGAGAAGGAGTACCAGTGGATAACACTAAATTTTCTATCCATTTTAAGCTGCTCTTAAAAATGCTATAATAAGGGGCTGGAGAGATGGCTCAGCGGTTAAGAGCATTGCCTGCTCTTCCAAAGGTCCTGAGTTCAATTCCTGACAACCACATGGTGGCTCACAACCATCTGTAAAGAGGTCTGGTGCCCTCTTCTGGCCTGCAGACATACACACAGACAGAATATTGTATACATAATAAATAAATAAATAAATATTTTTTAAAAATGCTATAATAAATATATTTATTTCAGTCCAGCGATTAGGCTTAGTGGGTAAAGGCACTTGCTGCCAGGCTCAATCCCAGTGAATTGAGTTTAAATCCCAGGACCATAAGTGAAAGGAGAGAACTGGCATCCACAAGTTGTCTTTTTTTTTTTTAAAGATTTTATTTATTTATTTATTTATTTATTCTTTTTCTTTCTTTTTCTTTTTTCAAGACAGGGTTTCTCTGTGTAACAGTCCTAGCTATCCTGGAACTCACTTTGTAGACCAGGCTGGCTTTGAACTCATGGAGATCTTCCTGTCTCTGCCTCCCAAGTGCTGGGATTAAAGGTGTGCACCACCACTACCACCCAGCAGATTCATTGATTTTTATGTGGTATGTTCCTGCATGTGTGTGTGAAGCTGCCAGATCTCCCAGAACTGGAGCTACAGATAGTTGTGAGCTGCCATGTGGATGCTGGGACTTGACCCCTGGTCTTCTGGCAGAGCAGACAGTGCACTTAACCACTGAGCCATCTCCCCAGCACTACCACAAGTTGTCTTCTGACCTCTACATGCATGCCATGGCATTTGCACCTGACACAGACACAGAGAAACACACACACACACAAGAGCAGAGGGAATATTTTAATCTCTAGCACTGAGAAATAAAAAAATTAAAAGCAATCAAACTGAGAAACTGTTTTCTATAAAAGGAAAGTTAAACTGGGGAGTTTCCATCTCCAGGAACTTTCAGGTGTTTCTGACTCTCTTTATAAGGACAACTTACAGAAATACTTTTTTTTTTTTTAATTTGTGTTTCAAGCCCTGGCTGTCCTGGAAGCTCTGCAGACCAGGCTGGCCTTGAACTCACAGAGATCCACCCACCTCCTGAGAGCTGGGATTAAAGGTATGTGCCACTACATCTGGCCAGAAATACATTTTGAAAGTAATTTAGAAATTAATTCTAAAAATTCATTGTACACCAAGCACCTAAAGGAAAGCAAGGGATGGGAAACACGTACACAACGTTCGGAACCTAAAGCCACTGATCACAACACGGGGTGGCAGGACTGTTTACTCAGCTCACCAGGAATAAAGTTTAATCCCCACCCCACCCCTGCAAGGCTCCACTGCCAAGTCATGCTCTTCTGCCCCTGTTATTTACATTTCCTCCCTAGGTTCCCATCTTGGACCTCTTCTACACACCCATCTTTTCTTCAGTCCCAAGAATGTTTACCTTTGAAATATGAGTTTCTTCTCTTAGCACCCCTTTACTTTAACATTATTTCTCTATTTATGTGTCTGTACCTGTGCATGCACACTGGCCAGGAGGACAAGGGTATTAGGTTTTCTCTTCCATCACTCTGTGCCTGTTCCTGAGGCAGGGTCTCTTCCTGAGTCTGAGTCTGCAGTTTGAATCTCAGCTAAGATGCAAACTATCAAGTCCCAACAATCTTCCTGTCTTCACCCCATCAGAGTTGAGATCACAGGCATTTGAGAGGACACCTTGACTGCTACATGGATGCTGGGATCCAAACACTGGTGGTCCTGATGACAGTAACCACTGAACCATCTTGCCATCCCCACTTCTGGGGCTCTTGCAGAGCTGCCATTATTTGTCTGAGAAGTGCTTGTTCTTTTTCTTCACATGGTAACCTCTGCAGTCCTTAAATCTCAGCCTACTGGACAGATAATGCTAGAGTCTCAGGGAAACTCCTCCTATAACACTGTTCCAATATCCCGCCGGAGCACTTTGTCACTCTGCACTCTCCATCCCTTGGGCAGTCTCCTCATTAGACGACTGAACTATGTAAGTCTCACTCCATATCCTAGTAACTACAGCAACAGACAGATATGATCAAAATATTCTTGAAGAAACTAATAAACCCTGAAAACCCAAATATTAAAAAGGGACGATCTAATTATGATAGGCTAACACCAAGAACTATTATATATACACTATTCTAGTTGACAGATGTGGAGGTAATAATAAACACCACCATTAACAATGACAAATGACAAAATTAGACTACAAAATAGTATGCACATACATATAACCAAGGAAAATATACATACATGAAAAACTATTGGGAAGTGATTAATGATAATAATGATAGGTTTAAACAATTAGGCTTTTCTGTAGAGAGAGCAGCTAACTGTTGTTTAAAATCAATACAGTGGGGGCTGGAGAGATGGCTCAGTAGATTAAGGTTCCTGTCTCCAAAGGCTTGCACCTGAGTTCAAGTCCCAGAACCTATGTAAGATGGAATTTGAGAAACAGCTTCACAAAGTTGTCCTATAGTCTCCTGCCATGGATCATGATACCAGCAGCCACACACACATAAAATGCATACATGCACACACAACATTTTCTAAAAAAACAAATAAGCCATGCAATAGTGGCACATGCTTCTAATCTCAGCACTCGGGAGTCTGAGAGATAGGTAAGTCTTTATGAGTTTGAGGCCACCTTGGTCTCTGTTCCAGGCCAGCCAATGCTACCTAGTGGGACATTTTTTTTTTTTTTTTTTTGAGACAGGGTTTTTCTGTGTAACAGCTCTGGTTGTCCTGGAACTTGCTCTGTAGACCAGGCTGGCCTTAAACTCACAGATATGCACCTACTTCTGCCTCCCAAGTGCTAGGATTAAAGGCGTGTGCCACCACCTTCTGGTTGGAACCTTGTCTCAAAACAACAAATAAAACAGCTGGGCATGGGGTCACATGACTTTAATCCCAGCACTGAAGAGGCAGAGATCAGTGGATCTCTGTGTTTCAGGCTAGTCTGGTCTACATAGTAAGTTCCAGGACAGTCAAAAATACCTTGTCTCAAAAAACAATAAATAAATAAGTAAGTAAGTAAATAAGGTGAAAGTGATCAAGGAAAAGCACACATTCATACAAGGCAACAAGGCAAGCACACTCCTACACAGCAAACACGTGTGCATACAGAGTGCGAAGAGTGCAGGAATGGCAATTCCTGAGGAGCTCCAAGAGTCTTCCCAGAACTGCAGCAGAATGATTAGTAGACAACTCACACCATATCCCCAAGAGAAGTCGGAGCTGCCTTCTGTAGAGATCCCTGTGCCTGCATAGCTTGGAAAAGCAGAACGCGAGTTCCCGGTGTCAGTTGATGTAAACGGTGATTCTTGGGTGATGTCAGACTCACTAAATGGTTAATTTGAGAGGAAGGGAGAAGAAAAAAAAAGAAAGAAAAATTTCACGTTTCCTCAGCAACTTATCAGGTGGTAAACATGTGTACAATATATCTGTAGAGGCAAAAATTGACTTGGAATTCAAGCACTGTGAAAAGCCCACCTCGCAATACAGAAACGACGGCAGCTGTGCTGCTCAGTGTCCACCGGTGACGTCACGGTTTACCACTGGAGGTAGTTCAGAAATGGTGACAGGACGTCTGAACTCGGTGAGTTCCTGTAATTCCCCAAGTGCATGCACAGATACCCACCTCATTAAACCCTTGCTACTGTAACCTGCTAATGCAGTTCTAATGAACTCTCTTTAAAATTCAAGGAATCTCACTTTTATTTCCAGGTGTGAAACTAGATTTGACTTTACAGTGTCTCCTACGACAGCACACTGTCCTTCAGAACCCTCCTCGAAGCCGGTCTGTTTCTTAGGAGCTGCAGTTATTATTTACTCTGTATCATATATGACAAACATGTGACACTTTACATACTTCATCTGATTTATATTTACAAGACCGTATGAGAGATGCTGATAATGTCTTTTTTTTTTTTTTGGCCAAACCAACGAAAGATCTGTCAGTTTACTGACTGGTTTCCAAAGAGCCAGCTTCTCACTGCTGGTTTTCTTTTTCTTTTTTCAGTTTTTCGAGACAAGGTTTCTCTGTAGCTTTGGAGCCTGCCCTGGAAAACTCATTTGCCCACTGTTACTCAGCTTATAAATGGCAGGAATAGAATTAAAATCAAATGTCTGATCCTCCTTTGAATCTAATTACTTAACAACTACATATTACTTCTGATGGGTAGGAGAGATGTCTCTGAAGCTAAGAGTGTGAACTGCTTTCCAAGAAGATCCAAGTTCAGTTCTCAGCATGCATGTTAGGCAGCTCATAGGGGAACCTGACCTCTAGCCTCTGCTAGTAACTGCAGTCATCTGTACAGACTCACACATACAGAGGCTGGCTTTGCAAGTCTGAGCTCCAGCAAGCCTCCTGCCTCAGGTTCTCATACAGATAAAATTCTTGTTTTGTTTCACTAGCATAGGCGTGGTCCTAATGAACAAAATCCTTGCCATTATCAAGTGCAATAAGTAAGCAAGCATGCTTTGAGCTAGTACCTTTGAGAACTTGTATCTTTTTCATGGCCGTCATTGGTAGAGGAAATGTCATCCAGTTGCTCTGGAAGGGGATGATGGTTAAGAGCATGCTTTGTTATTCCTTTCCTGTGAAAGATAAAACAGTCTTCTTTTATAGTTGGCATTCCCTAAGTCATTGGCTCACGATTACTTATTCTCTCTGTGTGTGCATGTGAAGAGTGAGACCAATTTGTGAGAGTTGGTTCTTTCCGTCTACCATGTTAATCCCGCGAACTGAACTCTGTTGTCAACCTTGGTAAGCAACTGCTTTTACATGCTGAGCCATCTTGTTAGCCCCAAGTAAAAATACACTTTTTAAAAAATTTATGTGTATGTGTTTGTGCCTGAGTGAGTCTGTGGTGCACACAGGTGTCAGACCTTCAGGAACTTGAGTTCCAGTCAACTGAGACCCCTGACACGGGTGCTGGGAACTAAACTAAGATCCTCTGCAAGAACAGTAAGTACTCTTAACTTCTGAGCCATCTCGCCAGCCGAATATACTTTTAAATCATGTCCACCGTTAGAGAGAAAAGTTAAAGTGCAATCCACTAACTGGGATCTTAGTTTTATGTACAAATATGGTACGATTCACTAAAATCCCAAACTGGGAATCCTTGGAGCCAGACTACCTAGATTTGAACACTGGATTCATCACTTAATAACTGTATTATCACAAGCAGTTATTTAATCCTGTGCTTCACGTGACATACGGGTACCAGGGATTATGAAGTGCATTTGTACATGAAAGGCCTGGGAAGATTCCCTGAAAAGAAACTTGTAAAACTCTGTCTAACTCGTCAAGTTTCCTGAATGTATTTTGTGGGGAAATGATGCCTACCATAGATTATTAGTTCTGGAAGATATAATAACTGACATAGTCTATTTATTTCAGTGGACAAACACAGCAGAATATAGGTTCCAGAGGGGCAATGTCCAACGGAAATATGATAAAAAAAACTATGAATGTCAGGTCATCACACCTGGCTTAGATGTTTATTTTGAATTTTTCATTCCCATGAAATGAGATACACGCTGGGAATGTAGCTCAGCAGTAGAGCTTTCCAGCATATGTGAGACACTAAGTTCATTCCCAGCACCAAAGAAAGGGGATGGGTGTGGAAGGCTGTATGTGTGAGTACTTTTGTTAAACTCTTTACAACACATATACTTAGTACCCTGTTGGAAAGCTGTTTGAAGCTACTGCTTGAAAATGGATTATCACTGTAACACCTAAAGTAAAAAAACTCATTTTAATTTACTATCATTTATAAGCATTTAATCCTCGTCCACTCCATTTGGATCCCCTTTTGGAAACGTTACTTTTAGGAACTATCAAAACTGCAAAATGTATTTTTAACTTCTCTGGTTAGAATTAATTATGAAAGCAAATTTGGGGCTGATGAGATAGCACAGTAGGGAGAGGTACTTGCCACGAAGCCTCAGGACCCGAGTTCAATCTCCAAGACCCACAAAATGGAAGGAGTGACTCTTATAAGCTGGTACATACGCACACATACACACACTGAACGGAATTTTAAAAACTAAAGGCAGATTTTAAGCCAAATCCTTTTGGGAAATGACTATTTCTTATTCTTATTCCCTAAGGAGTTTATTGCCCGATTTGCTGTGGTGGCAATAACATACTCCTCAGTGGATGGCATGCTCATGGAAAGCAGGGTGTTCTTTTTCTTTCTTTCTCTCTCTTTTTTTTTTTGGTTTTTCGAAACAGGGTTTCTCTGTAGCTGTGGAGCCTGTCCTGGAACTAGCTCTTGTAGACCATGCTGGGCTCGAACTCACAGAGATCCGCCTGCCTCTGTCTCCCGAGTGCTGGGATTAAAGGCATGCGCTACCACCCCCGGCTTGCGTTTTTTTCTCTGTATGACTCTTGCACTAAGTAAAGGTGGGAAGAGGCAAGGTGATTATTACAACTTATTGAGGACCTACTGTCGGGGCCATGCAAGGGGACCAATAAGTAACATTGGAACTCATGGACCACAGCAGGGTGGTTGGCAAAGCCATGCCTGAATGAGCCTTGGAGAGGCAAAGCCCAGAGGACTATGTGTCCTGAGGACCTCATGCTATTATTGAGCATAGTTCTGACTGTGGCCTTTGTGTTCACCACATCCCTCATAATCTATGTGTTGTATGAAAACTCTTCAGGGGGTTTCTAGCCCCTCACTGGGCAGCGTTACTAGTATTAATAGTGATTGGCTTTTTCCAAGTATTCCTGTTGGAGCAGATCAATGATTCAACTACTACCCTTAGAAAGAATTTAGACATGTAGATTAGTAAGATTAGGCTAAAATGTTTTTGTTAATGGCTTGAGGTACAAATCTCGGGGAACAGTTTAAAGTTTATAAAGACACATTTTTAACAGTTGAACATGGGACTTGCTGAGGTCAGAGAATAGGAACCATGGGAGCCTGGCTATTGCTGGCTAACATACCTTTCCTGCTAGGATGGTTTGGTGATCAAAGGTGATGATTAATTCCTTGTACCAGCCAGGCGGTGGTGGTGCACACCTTTAATTCCAGCACCTGGGAGGCAGAGGCAGGCGAATCTCTGTGAGTTCAAGGCCAGTCTACAAGAGCTAGTTCCAGGACAGGCTCCACAGCTACAGAAAAACCCTGTCTCGAAAAACAAAACAAAACAATTCCTTGTGCCCATTTCTGCCCTCAGCTTCCTGATATAAAAACTGAGGATTTACAGTGGAGCTGACTGTTTTTCATACACAAATGTTTAGATTTGTAGTTTTTTTTAAAAATAAAGTTACCTTTTGAGATAAATAATAAAGTGACTGGTCCTCTTTTTTGTAACCACAAAATGCAGCTGGCAGCAAAGGAACTGGCTAAGAAAAATACCTTGCTGTTCATCTACAACAAACCGCTTGAATATGAATGTACGTGGGTTCTTGGGACAACTTGTTTTTCACCTGTAATATGTAAAATGTTTACTCATATAAACCTGCTTTTTTTTTAACTTGTATTCATTGTAATCATTCACTTAAAAAATAGAATGAAGCTACATTGTAATTTTTATACTGCTTGAAAGATTTTGCTGGGGTATATAAGCTGAAAGAGAAAAAAATAAATTTAGTTAGAAGGAAAAAAATAAGAATAGACAGAAGGGAAAATCAGGGTAGAATAACAGAACAGAAAAAGAATAGAAGCCGGGCGATGGTGGCGCACGCCTTTAAACCCAGCACTCGGGAGGCAGAGGCAGGCGGATCTCTGTGAGTTCGAGACCAGCTTGGTCTACAGAGCTAGTTCCAGGACAGGCTCCAAAGCCACAGAGAAACCCAGTCTCGAAAAACCATAAAAAAAAAAAGAACAAACAACAATTAAAATAATAAAATGAAGAACTAAGCTTGGCCCTCGGAAAAGTCCTCGTGTGGCTGTTTGACTGTACAGTAGCTTGCATGCCCTGCATCTCCTCTTCGGTTCCTCTGACCTGCTAAAGGCTTGCCGTTCATCAGTACCCTAGGGGAGATCCTGACATGTTGGAGGTGCGTGTGTTTCCCTTTTTTTCTGCCCCAGAGAGTTAAATTTTGCCCATCCTGCTGGCCCCAGAGAATTAAGTTTTACTCCCTCAGATAGACAGATATTAAAGTCAACTGAGATCAACTCTGTGGATCTCCCTCAATCCCTGAAGCTGCCCGGGGTATGCCATCATTTTAGGGATGCTTGTAAGTATTACTTGTATATATTGACAGGACAGGAAGGCCCAGATTTCATAAATTGCCCAAAAGCTACACAGCAAGAAAAGCGTCCATCCAAAATCTCAGGTGTGACTTTAAATTAGCATGCATAGCTAAAATTTAGTTAAGTGCATGGCTGCTGAAATTACTTAGGTCAGTGAAGTGGAACAATGGGATTTGGCTTTTTAAAAATTCGGACTCTATTTGCTTAAGATGTGGAACCTTTCTAATTTCGTCTGAGAAACAGAAACTAGTTATGGCCATCTTTCAGAATCGTTGAAAGAGTAAAGAAACTGAAGGTTCTTCTGAAATCGCAACATGCCAGGAAGGCATTATCGTTACCTGCCAAGTCACAACATTTTACTAAGCGTACAAAGCAGGTCTTTAAGCTACAAGTGCTTGCTTTTTAGTCCACAAACAAAACTGATCATTATTTGCCGGGGGTGTGAAGGCAGTGTGTGTGTAAAGTCTTGACAACAGGCTTTCGAATTGGACTGCCACTTGGTTTGTACTTCTCAGCTGCACCATCTTCTAGATACAATCTTTAGATCTGTTATCTTTAGCTGCAGATGTGCCAAGTCGGTCTCCTGGTTTCGCTAATGCATTCAAGCAAACAGCTTTGCAAAGTGTTTGGAACTAGACACGTTCAACTTTATTGTAGCATTCAGCTATTATCTTCAGTGGGGCCAGAAGCACTGTGGGAACATTAAGTGCTTCTGGATATCCATTCCCTCAATTCACGTAGTAAACAGCACAAAAAACAGTCTTAGGACAGCAAGGATGGCACACTCTCCGCTGGTGACCCAAGGACAAGAGACAGCTTCCACCAGGGTTGGGAGAAGAGAATACTATTTTCTCTCACGAGCCCTGGGAAAGGAAAGGGGAGAAGGACTGGCCAAGGAAGGGTCCCTAGAGCTCCCGCGGCCCAGGCAGGGCGGGCTGAGCCATCCACTCACAGCTCCACGCTCTGTGGCACGGCCTTCCGAGTGTATCTGGAGATCATCCTCCGTTTTCTCCTCCGCGGCCGGGGCGGGCAAGCCAGGGCGGGGGCCTCGGGGCCTGGCCCTCCCGCCAGCTCCGGCCCAGCCCCTTCCTGCCACCTACCGGCCCCGTCTCGCCCCGTCTCGCCCCGTCGCCTAGATTCCGGACCGCCACTTCCCAGAGTTCCCACTCTAAAGTCTTCCGACCTGCCTCCTTCCTCTCAAGAGCGGAAGTGACGGACTAATACAGCAAGGTGCAGAAACTGGCTCCGATGCTCATTAGTGGCTACGTAGACTCATCTCTTCCAAGTTTCCAGCAGCGGCTCAGGGCCCAAGCGGAGGGGACCCACCGTGGGTTGGACTTGAGCGATTGATGCTATCTTCTGACCAAGTGTCCTAGTGGAAGAGGCGGCCAAGGAAAGGTGCCAGAGCAGAGGCCCTCAGGGCCTCTAATCGTTAAAGGAATTGCTTAGCCTTTGTCGGGTAGAAGATGGGAGTCTAGTTTGATTAAAGAGTTCTAGACCGCCGCAAGTTGTGCTCTTCGGTTGCTTCATTCTGTGCGCTCAGGTTTGTCATTTGTGTTGTGATCTTTAACCCGAATGATCTCAAATTCAATTCAGACCCTGTAAATGCTGCATGAGGACTCCTGCTTGGGTTAGTGAGAGGATGGGTAGAATTTTTCCTCGACCCTCCGGGTTGAAAGGCGGCATAATTCTAATTTACCGTGGTGAGCGGGTAGTTGCATAGAAGATGCAGGTTCCTTAGTATAAGAATCAAATCACAAGCCGGGCAGTGGTGACGACCGCCTTTAACCCAGCACTCGGGAGGCAGAGGCAGGCGGATGTCTGTGAGTTCGAGGCCATCCTCGTCTACAAGAGCTAGTTCCAGGACAGGCTCTAAAACTACAGAGGAACCCTGCCTTAAAAAAAAAAAAAACCAAACAAACAAAAAACAAAAACATACAACAACAAACAAAAAAAGAAATCACTGCATCAGGCGGGCAGCGGAACCATGGCAAATTATTTTGGGACGAAATGGTAGCACACAAATGTTTATAATTTTAAATCTTCTATAGACTTAAATTTTGTAAAGTGAGAGGCTTGCTCCCCCCGCCCCCAGGGCAGGGTTTCTCTGTGTAACAGCCCTAGCTGTCCTGGAACTAGCTCCACTTCTGCCTCCCTAGTGCTGGGATTAAAGGTGTGCGCCAACACCGCCCGGCTTGATAACATAGTTTTGAAGTAATGAGGTGTTTTAGAGATGGGATAATACTTCCGCTCCACAATTAACGAGAAGACTCAAAGAAAGAAAGTGCCCAAAGTATGCAATAGAAGCACAGATGGAAGTTTTGAGAGTAAATAGTGGATTAGTAATGTAATATTTTCAAATTGTGTTACACATACTGCTACTAATTTAAGGACAAAACATTTCATTTGTTGGTGAGACAGGGCCTTGCTATGCTATCCTTGAACTCCTGGACCCTAGTGATTCTCTTGCCTCAGGATGAGACAGTAGGCACACCCATTGCACTTAGCTATTTTTAATTTTTATTTTTACATACTTACTTGGTAATTGGGAAGTGCACTGTTGGGTCTCCATTCACTCTATAATGTCAAGGTTTCCAATTAACATAATTTAAGTATAAGAAACACGGTTTTAAGTATTAATGGCATTCAGAGATTATAGGTCAAGTGGTGTCTGATGAATACCAAAACCATGAAGATGGTAGGTAAGTGCATATCAAAGTTTTGGGAAATAGTGCAGTCACATAAAAGCATTTGGGGAATGCTGTTATTTCTCCTTCTATGTGGCTTATATCACTGAAACTTTGAATGTCATTTTCAAAGAATGGAGGCCAATATGAAGCTTGCAGTGCTAGAAGATGCTGTGGAGTACTGTCTGTTCCTGATGCCAGATGAAGCAAGAGACACAGAAGAACCCAAAGAGATTCTTCAAAAGTACATTGAAAGAATAATGACCCACTTTGCACCTATACTGGTGCCTTATATCTGGCAGAATCAGCCTTTTAATCTCAAATATAAACCTGCCAAAGGTAAAGTAATCCTTCCATTTGCTGTTGTCAAAGAGGTTTACACCTATAACTTTTAAAATTAGTGATGTTTGCCCATATCCATGCAAGCCCCTAAATTTAAATATATACCGTATAGATCAGAATGTGGGGATTGTGGCTGTTGTGAACTTTAGTTATGATGCCGTACTGCACAGGTCCAGGTTTACTGTTTCTTCACTCATGGTTCCTTTTTACTACTCAGTGCTTGACGTTCATTGTTAATGCGGTACATTGCATTGATTGAATTCTTAAATTTTTATTTATTTTATGTGCATGGGTGTTTGCCTGCATGCATGTCTGTGCACTGTGTTCATAGTGCCCTCAGAGGTCAGAGGAGGACATCAGATCCTCCTCTGATACAGAGGATTGTGGTAACCACTGAGCCATCTCTCCAGCCCCCTTATTGATTGATTTTTATATTATGAATCATCTTTGTAGTCTAAGAATAAATCCCACTGAATTGTAGTATTATAACCCTTTTAATGTGTTGTTGAATTTTATTAGTAAGCTTCTCATTGTTGTGACAAACATACCTGAGAAAAATCAGCTTAAAACTTATTTTAGGGGGCTTATTTTAGTACAGGCTGGCCTCAAACTCACAGAGATCTGCCTGGCTCTGCCTCCCTAGTGCTGGGATTAAATGTGTGCGCCACCGCCGCCCAGCAACAACACAGTTTTTTTTTTTTTTTTTTTTTTGAGACAGGGTTTCTCTGGTTTTGGAGCCTGTCCTGGAACTAGCTCTTGTAGACCAGGCTGGTCTCGAACTCACAGAGATCCGCCTGCCTCTGCCTCCCGAGTGCTGGGATTAAAGGCGTGCGCCACCACCGCCCGGCTAACAACACAGTTTTACACTCACACAACCTTTTGTTTGCTTTCAAAGACGGTTTGGTTGTCTGATCCTTGTTTTAGACCCAAACTCCTAAGAAATTCACATTTCATATCTTTTTCAGAATTGCAACCCCAGCTCCCAAATAATTCTTTTTTTTAATTGATATTTATTAAGCTCTACATTTTTCTCTGCTTCCCTCCCTGCTGGTCCCCTCCCCACTTCAGTCCTCCCCCAAGGTCTCCATAATCCCAATTTACTCAGGAGATCTTGTCTTTTTATACTTTCTACTTTCTACTTCCCATGTAGATTTGATCTGTGTAAGTCTCTCTTAGTGTCCGCATTGTTGTCTAAGTTCTCTGGGATTGTGGTTTCTAGGCTGGCTTTTTTTGCTTTATGTTTAAAAACCACCTGTGAGTGAGTACATGTGATAATTATCTTTCTGTGTCTTGGTTACCTCACTCAAAATAATGTTTTCTAGCTCCATCCATTTTCCTGCAAAATTCAAGCTGTCGTTATTTTTTCTTCTGTGTAGTACTCCATTGTGTAAATGTACCACATTTTCCTTATCCATTCTTCGGTCAAGGGGCATTTAGGTTGTTTCCAGGTTCTGGCTATGACAAAGCTGCTATGAACATGGTTGAGCACATGTCCTTGTGGCACAATTGAGCATCCTTTGGATATATGCCCAAAAGTGGTATTACTGGGTCTTGAGGAAGGTTGTTTCCTAATTTTCTGAGAAATCGCCACACTGACATCCAAAGGGGCTGTACCAGCTTGCACTCCCACTAGCAATGCAGAAGTGTTCCCTTTTCTCCACAACCTCTCCAGCATAAGTTGTCATCAGTGTTTTTGATCTTGGCCATTCTTTCAGGTTTAAGATGGAATCTCAGAGTTGTTTTGATTTGCATTTCTCTGATGACTAAAGATGTTGAACATTTCCTTAAGAGTCTTTCAGCCATTTTAGATTCCTCTGTTGAGAGTTCTCTGTTTAGGTCTGTACTCTGTTTAGATTTTTTATTGGATTATTTGTTCTTTTGATGACTAATTTCTTGAGTTCTTTGTATATTTTGGAGATCAGATCTCTGTCTGATGTGGGGTTAGTGAAGATCTTTTCCTATTCTATAGGCTGTTGTTTTGTCTTGTTGACTGTGTCCTTTGCTTTAGAGAAGCTTTTCAGTTTCAGGAGGTCCCATTTATTAATTGTTTCTCTCAGTGTCTGTGCTGCTGGGGTTCTATTAGGAAGTGGTTCCCTATACCAATGCGTTCAAGTGTACTTCCCACTTTCTCTTCTATAAGGTTAAGTGTGGCTGGCTTTATGTTGAGGTCTTTGATCCATTTGGACTTGAGTTTTGTGCATGGTGATAGATACGGGTCTATTTTCATTCTTCTACATGTTGATATCCAGTTATGCCAGCACCACTTGTTAAATGTGATTTCTTTTTTCCATTTTATATTTTTTGCTTCTTTTTCAAATATCAGGTGCTTGAAGATGTTTGGATTGATATCCAGGTCTTCTATTTGGTTCCATTGGTTCTCCTGTCTGTTCTTATGCCAATACCAGGCTGTTTTCAGTACTGTAGCTCTGTAGTAGAGTTTGAAGTCAGGGATTGTGATGCCACAAATAATTCTTGGAAGTCATTCAGTGGTTAGTTATCGAATACTTATGTCTACTTCCTTGCAGTGTTACACATGCCTGGGTTGTGATCACTTCTCTCTTGTTTATAGGAGGTGTTCCTGCCCATATGTATGGCATGACAAAGTTTGGAGATAACATTGAGGATGAATGGTTTATTGTTTATGTAATAAAGGAGATTACAAAGGTATTTCCAGAGTTAGTAGCAAGGTAATGTAATTATTTTAATTATTCTAAACAAATTCTCATTTTAAAGCTTAAGTGATTATATTTGTGTTCTTTTATTAATTTTTGTCTGAAGTCTGGTAGAATACACACACAGGCGCACACACATTTTAAAGACAGTCTCATTGTATAGTCCTGGATGGTCTGGAACTTGATGTGTAGGTCAGACTGACCTTGAACTCACAGAGATCCACCTGCCAGTGCCCTGTCAGTGCTGAGATTAAAGGTGTGTACCACCTTAACTGCTGAGCCATTTCCCAGCCCTACTTGACTGTATTTTAAAATGACCATCTGTACATAGTACACTCAAGTGTTTTCTGAGAAGAAGGGAAAATGTATTTGATCACAGCTGGTTTATGTTCTATGAATGTGAAAAAGGTCTTTTCTCTCACTAGGATTGAAGACAACGATGGTGAATTCTTGTTAATAGAAGCTGCTGACTTTCTCCCTAAGTGGTTGGATCCTGATAATAGTGCCAATAGGGTAAGTACACTCAGGCTCAGAACATGCCTTGTTATTTCCTGGGTCCCTGGAGCTTCCCAGAGCCCACGAAGAGACGAAGACGCACCATTTTGCAGGTGTTTTTTCATCACGGGGAGCTGTGCATTATTCCTGTGCCAAGGAAATCTGGAAGAATGCCCTGGCTACCCACCACACCCCCAACAATCCAACAGGCTTTGAGTATTATCTCAGCACACCCAGAAGCTGTGTTAGCTTCAGAATTTGTACGAGCTGCCGTGGACAGGCGCATCAGAGGGTAAGAAAGAGAACACTGATATTGTTAGCTGAGGAATATTTGGTTCAGGGCAACACAGGTTTTCATTTGCATACAGAATGCCTTCCACCTAGATTAATACTCCTCTGCATTTTATTGGTGGCACTGTTCATGGAACTGACAGTTACATTTATGGGATTTAAATTCAGAAATCACATTGATTGGTTGATTGACTGAGATAGGGTCTTGTCATGTTACCCAGGCTGGCTTTGGACGCCAAGGCTCAAGCTAACCTCTTCCCTCAACCTTCTGAGTAGCTGGGATTTCAGGTGTGCATCACTGAGCCTGACTTAAGTGTAGTTTTACTTCCCATTCTAAAGTGTCTTTTTAGCTGGGTGGGTGGTGGCAGCAAATGCCTTTAATCCACCACTCAGGAGGCAGAGGCAACTGGAGATCTGTGAGTTTGAGGCCAACCTGGTCTACAGAGTGAATTCCAGGACAGTCAGGACTTCACAGAGAAACCCTGTCTCAAACCCTGCCTCCAAAGTATCTTTTCTTATTTAAGTGTCTTATCAAAGTGTTATCTATAAAAATTTGATATCAGGGATAGAATGATGGCTTCATGGTTAAACACACCAGCTGCTCTTCCTGAAGACCTGAATTCAATTCCCAGCACCTATATGGCCACTCATACAGTCTGTAACTGTGTCCCAGGGAACTGAATATCCTCTTCTGGCCTCTGTGGCCACGCATGTATGTAGTGCACAAACGTACACATAGGCAAAACATTCATACACATAAAATAATAAATTTTTAAAAATAAAGTAAAAATTGAAATTTTTGTGATTCTAGAGCTTCTCTATGGTCCTTTGACCTATGTGGAATCCTTTAGGCTGCATTTCCAAGAGAAGACAAGTTCCAATAGCACTTTTCAGCGTATTGTCTCTCTCTCTCTCTTTTTTTCTTTTGTTTTTTGTTTTTTTTTTTTTTTGAATCAGGATTGCTCTGTGTAACTGCCCTGGCTGTTCTGAAACTCATTCTGTAGACCAGGCTGGCCTCGAACTCACAGAGATCTGTTTCCCAAGCACTGGGATTAAAGGCATTTGCCACCACTGCCTGACTTTCAACAATATTGTCTTATTGATACTAAAATTATTTTTAAGCTGGGCATGCTAGCTAACACCTTTAAACCTAGCATTCTGGGGCAGAGACTGGAAGATCTCTGTGAGTTCCAGGTCAGCCAGGAGTACCCAGTGAGATCCTGAAAAAAACCAATCCCACAATATTTACATTAAATAATTACAATAATTTACAATTATTACAAAATTTACAATAATTACAAAAAATTACAACAAAAACATTATGCTACCTGCCACAGGTACCCAGAAAAAATCGAAGCTTCCCTTCATCGAGCACACTGCTTCCTTCCAGCTGGCATTGTGGCCGTGCTCAAACAACGGCCCAGACTGCTGTCCGCTGCAGTCCAGGCCTTCTATCTCCGGGACCCTAGTGACTTGAAAGCCTGCCGCATATTCAAGAAGTTTTTGCCTGAAACACGAATAATGGCATCTGTGAGATATATCTTTCTTGGTCATTTAGTTTTTCTTCTCATTTTAATATGTCTTTTAGAAAATCTGTCTTACTCTCTTTTTAACCTGTGTGTGTGTGTGTGTGTGTGTGTGTGTGTGTTAGGGACATGTTAAGAAACTCCTCATTTTGTAGCTTAGTACTACCTACTTTTGACTATTCACCCTACTTCTGTAATTACTTCCTTCTTACCAATAAAACATTTCATCTCTGAAGAATTATTATTTTCCACTCTCTCCTAAATTGCTGTAGTATAATTAGTGATAATTTCAGTAGTGGCAAATGAAAAGTGGGCAACAGTGTGAATTCACAGAATGTGAATGTTTATCTCACTAGCTGCTTCTGAACACACAGAAAGTAAACAGGCCGCACCTCCTCTGACTGCACCTATGCGTCTGTAAACATGGAGTGCATGAATGGACCTACTGTTAGGTCTGTTATTCTAACTGTTAGAATGGTATTCAAAACTCAATTTCAGGAAAAGACTCACACTTTTGTGTCCAAATGCCCAGGTCACTTTTACTAAATGTCTGTACGCACAGCTGGTACAACAGAAGTTTGTGCCAGACCGGCGGAGTGGATATGGGCTGCCACCTCCATCTCATCCCCAGTACCGAGCCCATGAATTGGGCATGAAGTTGGTAAGCTGAGTGAGAAAACTACCTAACTTACTTTCCTTCCCTCCCTCCCTTTCCCCTTCCCTTCCTTTCTTTCTCTAATATGAACGGGCTGGAGAAATGGCTCAGTGGCTAAAAGTATATACTGCTCATAGAGGGCCCAGGTTTGATTGCCAGCACCTATAGCTGGTGACTCACAGCACCTGTAATTCCAGAACCAGTGGTTCCCTGGGTCAGATCTGTGAGCACCTGCATTCACATGTGCATGCCCATCTACACACATACCCATAAATAAATGATTAAATAGCCAAATAAAGAATTAAACAATACATTATTTAAAAAAAGACTACACAAAGACACTCTTGAACATTAAACATCAGTGATAGACATATAAATTGATTCAATCCCTATAGGCAAAAATTTCCTGCTATTTATCAACATTTAAATTACACCTACCATTTTTTTTTGTCATTTTCACCTGAGGTAATAAATGACACAGCATAGGAACTCTAGAAAGTCCCGAGTATGTGAGAATACAGTTAAATTCATCAATTCAAATCAGTATCAAGTGACTCTTCAGTAAATAGTGATCCAACAGCTGTGAAACCATCTGAGAAAGTCAGTTCCTTCACACTTAGAGCAAAATAAATTCCGCTTGGATTAAATAATTAAATGTAAAAATTGAAAATATAAAATTAAAAACTATAGAAAATTATCTGACTGGGAAAGGCCTTTTAAAGTGTGGCTTGCAACCAATATTGCTTTTATTGTAAGCAATAAAAGATTAATAATTTGGGTGGTGGTGGCACACGCCGTTTTCCCAGCACTCGGGAGGCAGAGGCAGGTGGATCTCTGAGTTCAAGGCCAGCCTGGTCTACAAGAGCTAGTTCCAGGACAGACTCCAGAGCTACAGAGAAACCCTGTCTTGAAAAATCCAAAAAAAAAAAAGGATATATTTTGATTATGTAAGGTTTCCAGCCAAGCACAGTATACATCTGTGGTTCCATTTAGAGTCTAGGAGCCAGAATGCAGACAACAACACAGCAGTAAATGGAAGAAGTTCTGCATGGAAGAAAAATGCCATGTGCTCAAAAGATCAGAAAACCCAGAGAAGGAATATTAACTGATGATTTTTAAATATGCAGAAGCTGAACAGATAGTTTGCAGAGAAGGAAGTACAAATGAATTTTAATTTAAAAATGTTGACCTCTGATCTTAAGAATTAATATCATTTAAAGCTACAAAATAGTTTATCACTACTAGATTGGCAAGTATAAAAATATATGAGAACATATACTGAGTTGGTAAGAATTTATAAGAATATATAAAGGAAAAATATACTCTAACGTGTTGATAGAAATAAAAATTGATCTGGGTGTGACGGTGCTCTTGGGAGGCAGAGGCAGGCCTTCTTTGTTGTGAGTTCCAGGAGAGCCATGGCCATGGAGCGGGACGCGGTCCCTGTGAGACAGTCTCCACTGTCCTCTGCCACTGCAGTTGCACTGGACGTTTTGCTTATCATTTGCACTTCTGGAAATGTATTTTCCAGGTGCAGAAACCACATAGACATATCAGGAAGCATCGTTCGTAATAGTGAAAATTTAGAAAACACCTAGGTGCATGTAGTGGAAGACTAGGTCAATTACGGCACGTCCGTGAAACGAAGTAGACAGATTGTGTGCCGATAGGAAGTTCTCTCTGTGCAGTAGAACACGTACTGCTGTTGGGTGGTGCGAGGGGTGGAGGAGGAGGATGGCACTAGGATCTGCTTGAGTGCACAGATTACTTCTGAAGGGAGATGCTGGACGTTGGTAATGTTTGGATTTCTGTGCCATAATACTGTAACTTTTAACCAAAGGATCATAAAACAAAGTCATTATTTTCTTCCTTTGTCTGAGAATATGCTCAACTTACTTTCACATTTTTGTTACAGTTTCATTTACTTATTTTGTGTGCATGGCAGGGTTGGGGAGCCTGCCATGGTACACAGTGGGGGTCAGAGGATAACTTTTGGGAGTTGGTTCTCTTTTTCTACTGTGTGAACACAAGGCAAGCACCTTTATCCACTGAGCCATCTTGCAGCTCAGAAACAAATTCTACTTTTCGTAAAGTTTAAAAAGTGTTCTGAGTGAAGCTGGGTGGTGGACACCTTGATCCTAGCACTTGGGAGGAGAGGCAGGCGGGTCTCTGAGCTTGAGGCCAGCCTGCTCTATATATTAAATTCCAGGACAGCCAGGGCTACATAGTGAGTCCCTGTCTGAAAAAACCACAGAAACAAAAGTGTTCTAAGTGTTCACATGCCATTGTGTCTGGTCATCTAGTTCTGGATTTGGGCTAAATGGAAAGAAATTAATTTAAGATGATAGAAAAAGAAAATACAAGAATAACATAACAAAAATTCTGTCTGTCTCACCTAGGCTCATGGATTTGAGATTTTGTGCTCCAAATGTAGCCCACATTTTTCTGACTCCAGGAAATCCCTTGTGACTGCTTCACCCCTCTGGGCCAGCTTCCTCGAAAGTCTGAAGAGGAATGATTACTTTAAGGTGGGACTTGTGGTGCTTGTTTCTTCTTGTGAGTGTGTATGTATGTGTGTGTTGTTTGTGTTCTCACATGTGGGCCATGTGTTCTCACTGAACCTGGAGCTTACCAGTTGACTCTACTGGTTGCCCAGGGAGCTTCCAGTAGCAGGTGTGGACAGTTGAAAGGGAAGTGCCTGTTCTTCACTGGCTGCCATTGTCTCTGGAGGCCTTACCAGTCAGGGAGATGATCAGATGCATTAAATATACATATGAAAAATGTCAGAATCATACCCGTTATATATAATTAGCCTATGGTAATGAAACACTAAAAATCGATGCATTTTGAGGCCATGTGTGGTGGCACACATACGTAATCCCAGCTCACCAGAGGCTCAGACAGGAAATTCTTAGTTCAAAGCCTTTTCTTTTTAGCTATTTAAGGCCAGCTGAGCTACTTACAAGACCTAGTTTCAAAATCATAATCAGGCTGGGAATAGAGCCCAGTAGTGGATTCCTCATACTGTATAAGCGCTGCTCTAATGGCCAGTATTGTGTCCAAGGGACTGATGGAAGGCTCTGCGGAGTACCAGGAAAGACTAGAAATGGCGAAGAATTACTTCCAGCTCTCCATACACCGGCCAGAAAGGTAAGTTATAGCTAGGACCCACTACACAGGAAGGAAGGCTGCTGGTGGATAGTTCTTTTTAACTAGTCTATTTTATAAAAGTATCATGACTGTATGTATGTGTAATGTGTGTGTGGCTATAGACACAAACTTGCCACTGGGTATCAAACTCAGATCATCAGGCTTCCATGGGCATCTTGCCTGCCATAAGTAAGATTTTTGTTGTTGCTATGAAAATAACTTGAGCCACCATGACTGGCCTTTTAAACGGTTATAAAATAAACTCCTGTCTCCTTGCAGACCTGTTCTCGAATCCCAAGGCTTAGACACCCTTTTTTTCATTTATTTAGACTTCCTTCATTTTATGTCTGTGAGTATTTTGCCTGAATGTGTTTTTGTGTACCATGTTTGCTCCTGATGCCTTCAGGGGTTAGCAGAGGGCATCAGAGCTCTGGAACTGGAGTCACAATGGTTGTGAGCTGTCATGTGAGTGCTGGGAAGCAAGTCAAATGCTCTGCAAGAGCTAAGTGCTCCTAACCATCAAGCAATCTCTCCGGTCCTTAGACATTTTTATGCATTTATTATGTATAGTATTTGCCTGCACACTAGAAGAGGGCATCAGATCTCACTACATACAGGTTGTTGTGAGCCACCATGTGGTTGCTGGGAACTGAACTCAGGACCTCTGGAAGAGCTGTCAATGCTCTTAACCTCTGAGCCATTCCTCCAGCCCCATCCTTAGAGCTGTTTAAAAATAATAACATGACTTTTTGTCTTTAGTTTGAGACAGGGTCTTCTGTAGCCCAGGCTGGCCTTGAGTTTGTTGTGTAGCTGAGGTTAAACTTGAACTTCTGATCTTCTACCTCTGCCTCCCAAGGCAAGTGCTACCCTGCCAGCCAGTGTCATAATCTTTTTTTTTTTTTTTTTGAGACAGGGTTTCTTTGTATAGTTTTGGAGCCTGTCCTGGAACTAGCTCTTGGACACTAGGCTTGCCTCATACTCAGAGATCCGCCTGCCTCTGCCTTCCGAGTGCTGGGATTAAAGGCGTGCGCCACCACTGCCCGGCTCAGTGTCATAATGTTTTATTAGCACCACTAGCATCCTCGTTGTCCTTGGTCCAGTCTCTAGCTTCTGTTGATTACCCATGCCCTGCACCCTTCTTCCTTGCTGTTCCTCCACACCCTTATTTCTTCAACTGTGTCTATACCTAAACTTGGTTCCCAACCTCTAATAACTTTTTCACTTCAACCATTAGAGCCAGGAAAATATACCTCTGATTGTGCTAACCTCCCATCTCTTAAAATTTATTGGAGATTACAACAGTGAAAATGTGCATGTATCTTAAGTATCCACCCAAAAGAGATAAATGAATTGCCATGTATTTTTTTTCAGATTTTTTTTTAAGTAACAGAAAAAATTGTGCATGTGTTTCGTGTATAATGTGGTCATTTTTTGTTTGTTTGTTTTTGTTTTTCGAGTCAGAATTTCTCTGTGTAGCCTTGTCTGTCCTGGTACTTGCTCTGTGTAGCTCAGGCTGGCATCAAACTCACAGAGATCCACCTGCCTCTGCCTCCTGAAGGGCTGGGATTTCCAAGGTGTGCGCCACCACTGCCTGACTCAATGTGGTGTTTTAAAATATATATCCACTGCAGAATGGTCAAATCTAAGTAAAATGTGTATTACCTCATGTACACTTGATGATGCACTAACACTGCACTGTGAGTGGCGAACACTTGGTGCATGTGTGCCATAGCACACTTGTGGAACCTAAAGACAACTTGCAGGGGTCGGTTTTCTCCTTCCACCGTGCAGGTCCTGACAGTCAAACTCGGGTCATCTGGCTTGATCCATGTTTCAGGTCCCATCTCTTCTTTAAAAAAATAAAAAACATAGCTGGGCGGTGGTGGCGCACGCCTTTAACCCCAGCACTGGGGGGGGGGGGGGGGGGGGCGGCGGATCTCTGTGAGTTCAAGGCCAGCCTGGTCTACAAGAGCTAGTTCCAGGACAGGCTCCAAAGCTTGAGAGAAACCCTGTCTCGAAAAACCAAAAACCAAAATCTTGTCCACACCCTAATAAAAGTAATTAATTGCCATCTTCCATGTTTCTTTAGCATTTGCTGTTCTAAAATGCTGGTTTTTGCCATCTTTTTAAAATCACTTTTAGGGTTTTGTTTGTTTAGGGTTTGGTTGATTCTCAGTAATTTTTTTTTAGTCCATGCCTGCCTCAACCTTCGGCATAGTTGAGATGCTTTTGAAGTCCTAACCTTCCTGCCTCCACCTTTAAGTGCTGGGATTTCAGACGTCCCTGCCACACCCACCTGTGTTTTGCTGTATATTATTATTTTCTTGCCCAGTCATGTTTGCATAACATGGGGAAGGGATAATTTATTACTTATGTGATTTTTTCAAAGTATCCAGTTGTTTACTAAATTTGGTTCCATCAGTGTGGAGAATAAGTCATGTCACCATCATAAAGAATGCTTGTGCTTTCATTGTTTATAGTTCACTTGCTATGAGTCCTGGTGAGGAAATCTTAACCGTGTTGCAGACACTGCCGTTTGATGTTGAGGAGCTCAGAAAAGAAGGCACTGATCTTCCTCCTGAGGATGGTGAGTGATGGGCCAGGAGCAGAGCAGGAAGCAAAGAACGGAGGGCTGTCCTGTGTCATGGCTCACCTGCTTTCTTTTCCAGACGAGCAGTGGTTAGTCCTCTCGCCAGACCAGCTGGACCAGCTGCTGCAAGATGCAGCAGGCAGAAAAGAATCACAGCCCAGTTCCCAGAAGGAGGAGGAGCAGAACTATGACGTAGTGCAGGTCTCAGACAGCGTGAAGGCCTTCATCTCCAAAGTCTCAACCCACAAAGGGGCAGAGCTGCCCAGGTAGCTATGCTAAAGCAGAAAGTCAAAAAGGGGAAATGTAGTGGCATTTCAACTGTATTTTAATAAAGACTGCCTGAAGATCTGAGAGTAAGCCAGTCCCACTGGTCAGCCTTATAGACCAGATTATGGTAACGCACACCTTTAATCCCAGTAGCCATAATGACATGCACCTTTAATCCCCATAGCCACACTAGTTGCCATAGAATCTGGGCGGAGCATGCTTTTAATGATGGTGGTGCACACCTTTAATCCCAGCCCTAGAAAGGAATATAAGATGGGGGGTGGTTTGGGGCAGGGGAGACAGCTCTCAGACACAGTCTCATTGTGAGATTCCTGGAGGCAGGATCGCCATTTCGGACTGACGTCGAGGTAAGAGCCAGTGACTGGCTGCTTTGCTTTTTAGATCTTCAGGTTGAACCCCAATTTCTGACCCTGAGTTATTAATTATGCTTCAAGAAAGTATCATTTCCACATTTTTGAGCAAGTTTCCGTCCTGATTTACTTACTCTTTTGGTGCTGCATATAGTGCGTCTTCTTTATCTGAGGTCAGATTTCAAGTAGCCTTTATAATTCCTGAAGTAAGCCAGAGAACTTGTGGCTTTAGCAGTCACCAATCAGAATCGCAGCACCTTTACTTTACTCTTTGGTTTATTAGTTTGTTTTCTTGAGATGGGGGTCTCTCTACAGAGCCCTGGCTGCCCTGGAACTCACCATATAGATCAGGCTAGTCTTGAAATTACAGCTGTGTGCCTACCTCTGCCTCCAGAGTGTTAAAGATGTGAGCTCCCATGCCTGGCTTCTATAGACTCTTCTTCAGAACCCGTAGACTCTATCGCTTGTAGCTCTCAACAGGCTCAAGCTTCTGATCTCTTACCTCACAAGTGGACTGAAATCTTGAAACTCAAAGAGAGGGCTTAAAGGAACTCATCATAGGCAGAAAGAATCACAGAACTGTGAAGCTGTTTGTGGCAAGTAACTGGGGAAAAGTAGGTAGAATTGTTACCTGAACAGCAAATACCTCTTTTCTTTTTGGCTGAAATAGAATTGGCCCAGAGGCCATGCACACCACTGGCCCAGAGGCCATGCACACCACTGACCCAGAGCCTGTGCACACCACTGGCCCAGAGGCCATACACACCACTGTCCCAGAGGCCGTGCACACCACTGGCCCAGAGGCCATGCACACCACTGTCCCAGAGGCCATGCATGCCACTGTCCCAGAGGCCATGCACACCACTGTCCCAGAGGCCATGCACACCACTGTCCCAGGGACTGTGCACACCACTGTCCCCCGAGGCCATGCACGCCATTGTTCCGGAGGCTGTGCATACCATTGGCCCAGGGACTGTGCACACTAAGAAGTGCACCTTGCTGAACTTCTTCCCCTGGCCAGTGAAACCTTGTGAGTGTTACTATTCCTGAACTGTAAGAAAAGATACAGATCATGCACATTATTTGTTGTTAAGAGGGAAAGAATAAGGGAAAGTGCAATTTGTTAAACTTTGATTTTTGTTATTGCTGTTTTCTTACCTTAAATTCACTTGAAATCACGATCATCTTGACTACACCTCCCATGTGCTGGGGCTAAAGACATAAACTTGGCGTCCTATAAGAATAAGCGTTATAAGTGAACTCAGATAAATCATGCTTTTCCCATGTGTCTTGTGGGGAGTAAAGAGCAGATAGGTTACCAAATGCATATGCTTAAATGTAAGATAACAAGGTGTAATTTTTGCTTTTCTGTGACCAGATTTTTGTGTTTCTCTTGTCACTCAAACAAGCATAAGGATTTTTTCTTATTGATTTAAACGACGATTACTCTAGGTGTTCCTTTCTTGAATATTTCTGGTAGTTTCTCTTAAGTGTAGCACCATCTTAGAACATGTTTCAGAGAACTGTGGTCAGGATAAATTATGTGGCCTTTTCCTTTTTATCTTTCAGAGACCCTTCTGAAACTCCAATCACTTTTGATGAAGATTCTTTTCTTAATTATTTTGATAAGATTTTAGGTGAGTTACAGTGTGGTGTTTACTTTTATTTTGAAACTGTGAAGATGTATCACTGCTGTTAGAGCACTGGGACATTAGGTCACTTATGAATCAAAATACTACTTTCTTTTGATGGTTTTGAGTTTTTAACCATAAATTACTGCCTGGTTGAATCACTTTACAGAGGCGACCTATTAGTGCTTGACTTGCTAGCTGCTAACTGACTGAGTGCACAAACATTTTATGTTTTGAAAGGATTTTAATTGGCTTCCATGTTTCGTTTTTTGTCTTTTCTTTCACATTGACTATTTTAGAAATCAATAAGAAAATAAGAGAAAATACAGAGGGCTGGGGAGAGAGCTCAGTCAGTAAAGTGTTTGCTGCATAGGAGTGTGAGGACCTGAGTTCAGATCTCTGCGCTAACTTAAAAAGCTAGGCACAGATCTTTCTGTGCCTCTCAGAAATGAAGGGACAGAAATAGATAGGCAGATCCCTGGCGCTTGCTGGGGAGTCCAGGTTCAGTGGTGAGACAAGGTGAAGAGTGGCAGAAGACCATGCATACACATTGGGACATGCTGTGTGCACATCACACAACAAAACCCAGGGTTTGAACAGCCTGTGCACTGAAGAGTAACCAGTTCATCTTTGAAAATAGTTAACTCTTCCTAGTAAGCAAGCAAATGTAAAATAAAAGCATGATTTTTTTTCTTACCTTATTGAAAAAATTAATCAGCTATTTTAAAGGGTTGGAGAAATGAACACCATCACCTTTGTGGGGAGAGGTAAGTCTAAGTTGTCTTTCTAAAAACATTTTGAGAATCTAGGAAGCCCATTATTTTTGACTTAGCCATTTCACTTGAGGGATTTATTCTGTGAAAGTGATAAACGGTCACTGATGGTCATTTCGGTGCTTTTTTTTCTTTTTTGTAGCAACAAAATTCTAATGACCAAGAGAAAAATGGGTAAATAAAGCACTGTATTGTGAATTTGCACCACCATAATAAAGTATGAGGTCATCTGCATAGTTTGTAAGAAGGCCTACAAGACACAGTATGTAGAAAAGCAGACTGCACTTCACTGTGAGCACATCTGGGTTAAGAAAGAAAACCCTGGGGTGGCTTGTTGGTCTTTGAGGGGACTGGAATTTGGTTCTCAGCACCCATGTCAGGCAGCTCATAACCTCCAGCTCTAGGGGATCTGATGCCCTCTTCTGGCCCATGGGCATATATATCTACACACACAAATGAAAATCTTATGAAAGAAATGTCTGTATTTGCATGTGCCTGTGCACAGACCTGTATTACATTTGACATCTGGACTCCATCCAACTGTTCAGAGATGTCTCAGAGAGTAGCTGAATGTTGACATCAATGTATATTTATGTCATTTTCTAATTTTAAATTTAAAAAATATACCTGTAATTTAAACATTTATATATGAGTATTTTGCTTATGAACTTATGTGCATCATGTGTGTGCCTGGCTCCTGAGGAGGCCAGAGAGGGTGTTGGATATCCTGGAGTTCCAGATGGTTGTAAGCTGCCTGGTGGGTGCTGAGAGTCAAAATCAGATTCTCAGCAAGACAACAAGTGCTCTTAACCTCTGAGCCACCTTTCCAGCTTCCATATTTTTGATCTGATTTTTACGGTGCTGGAGATCAAACCCAGGACCTCATATGTGGTAGGCATGTTCTCTACTACTAAGCTCAGTTTTTAAATACTTTCAACTCAGTTTTTATTTTTTTTAAAGATTTATTTATTATGTATAGTGTTTTGCCTGTATGTCTGCCTGCAGGCCAGAAGAGGACACCAGATCATATTATAGAAATTGAACTCAGGACCTCTGGAAGAGTAGCCAGTGCTCTTAACTGCTGAGCCATTTCCCCCGCCTCCTCAACCCAGTTTCTAAATAGAAAATATTATTATTATTATTAGTGTGTGTGCATTATAGGTGTGGGGTGGTGTATGTATAACAGCACATGATGTCAAGGTCAGGCAGAGGATAACTTTGATGAATAGTTTTCTCCTTCTTCCTTAAGGGATCTAATTTAGATCACCAGGTTACACAGCAAACACCTATCCTTGAGAACCATCTCAACAGCCCAATGTTTTATTTTATTTGTTTATTTATTTTGGTTTTTTCAAGACAGGGTTTCTCTGTGTCACAGCCTTGACTGTCCTGGAACTCACTCTGTTAGACCAGGCTGGCCTTCAACTCACAGAGACCCACCTGCCTCTGTTTCCCCGAGTGCTGGGATTAAAGGTGTGCACCACCACTGTCTGGCTTCATCTTTTTTTAAAAAAATACTTTCAATTAATCAAATTCACTTTAAAAAACTAGTGGAATCTTTTGGCTCAGCCTTTTCATGGTTCTGTAAATGTCTCCCTGAATCATCATTTTGGGAAAGGGTATTACAAAGTAGTTGGGTTAACTCATTTGGTCCTTGTGGAACATTCCAATCCTTTGAGAGATGTAACCTCTTTTTTTTTTTTTTTGATTTATTTATTTTTATTTATATGCATTGGTTTTTTGTGAGGGTGTCAGATCCCCTAGAGGTAGAGGTATAGGCAGCTGTAAGCTGCCATGTGGGTGCTGGGAATTGAACCCAGGTCCTCTGGAAGAACCACCAGTGCTCTTAACCACTGAGCCATCTCTCCAGTCCTGAGAGATGTAATCTTGCTCAAAAATTTTTACCAAGTTGCCGGGCAGTGGTTGCGCATACCTTTAATCCCAGCACTTGGGAGGCAGAGGCAGGTGGATGTCTGTGAGTTCGAGGCCAGCCTGGTCTACAAGAGCTAGCTCCAGGACAGGCTCCAAAGCTACAGAGAAACCCTGTCTCGAAAAACAAAAAACAAACAAAAAATTTTTTTTTTTTTAATTAAGTAGTTCTTTCTGTGTCTCGGTCAATATAGGAACAAAACCTCAAGAGTCAGAGTCAGACCCTGATGATCTGGATGAAGATGACTTCGGATGTTTAGACAGTGATGATGACTTGGACTTTGAAACTGAGGACTCTGAGTCTCTGAAAGGAGCTCTTGGCAGTCTCAAGTCCTATATGGCCCAGATGGACCAGGAACTGGCGCACACCAGCATGGGCAGAAGCTTCAGTACCCGGAAGCAAGAAGTAAGTGTTTTTAACCTCTTCTTCTCCATGTGTAGGAGAGTGACAGTCATATTTAATCTGAGTTTTTCTTTCTTTTCTTTTGATTTGTGAGGTTTGAAATAAATGAGTGCTAATTTTATTGCTGGCTGATTGATTTTAAGAATTGACCCCAGGGACTGGGGTACATGCAGTCCATCACTAAGCTATATTCTCAACCCCAAGAATGCTAGTTTTCCCCTAACTTGAAGTTTATAATCTGCCTTTTCCTTTTAGTGGTGAGGGCTCAAATAGAGGCTTTGTGCTGTCGGTGCCTGCTCTACCACTGAACTGCCGCCTCTTTCAGAGTCTCAGGATTTTACAAATGACCTTCCCTTCTCAGCCTCTTTTGTAGCTATGAATTATATGTTCATGCCACTGTGCCTGGCCCCTATAATCTTTGATTTTATACCAATGTGCAAGTACCAATGAGTTAACCCAACTACTTTGCAAAAGTCCTACACTATGTAAGGGCTGAGGTGAGACGAGAGCATTGAGTCTCTTAGAGCAAGCAGTCACGGTTTACAGGTGTTCGCAGGACTCCTGGCTCTCTACTTGGGTGTTGTCACTGTAACTCACCGTCACGATGGCACAGAGATGCTCTGAGCTGCTGGACCATCCATCCAGCCCCCAGAGTTAAATTCTTTATGCTATGAATTTTCAGGATTTAAAGTAAAGAATCATTATGTACTCAAATTAGCGTGTGATTATTAATACTACTGCCATTTTTTTCTTTTCCTTTTCCTTCGTGTGTTGTGCTTGGAAGGTATATGGAGTGAGTAGATTTTTGAGATAGAGCCTCACTTTGTAGTCCAAGCTGACCTCAAAGTTGAGCTGGAATTGCAGGCATGGGCAACTGGGTCTAGCAATATGTAGATTTTTTTCTTTTTTTAAGAGAGAAGAGGGGCTGGAGTATTGAATCAGTAGGTAAAGGTGCCTCTTCTTAAGCCTGACAGCCTAGGTTCAATCCACACTGTAGGAGAGAACCAACTCCCCAGAATTGACCTCTGAGTACCTATACACATATCAAACACACACACATAGACACACACACTCAAAATCAACCTTTAAAAAATGTAAAGGGAACCGGGCAGTGGTGGCAGGTGGATCTCTGTGAGTTCAAGGCTAGCCTGGTCTACAGAGCAAGTTCCAGGACAGTCAAGGCTACACAGAGAAACCCTGTCTCGAAAAACAAACAAACAGAAATGTAAAGAAAGCTAAGAGGAGCTTAAGTATCTAAGAAAAAAATAACTTCAATCTTAATTGTTTCCTGTCTTCCTAGTTTAGCTTCAAATTTAGAATTCTTCTCCCAGTCTCATAGTCATCTTAGTGTTTTTGACCACACTGTTTAGCCAGCAAGAGGCATTATGGGAAGAGCACAGACATTAGAGCGATGTGAATCAGGGTTTGAAATACTGCTGGCATCTACTGTGCACTGTCTAACCAGCCAGTGACCCTCGTGTCTAGAATCAGTATGAAATGACAGTAAAGCCATGGGAGCTCGTGGTTAATGTGAGCTCTGTGCTTTAACCATCTAAACCACATTTAAAACCATAATTGCTTTCACCCTAACAGAAATTATTTGTTAGATTTAATTGTGAATAAATATTGCACAAGGATCTTGTTATAATAAGGGCCTTTTTTTGTTGGTATGTTTATTTATTTATTTATTTATTTATTTTGAGATAGGGTTTCACTGTTTAGCCCTGGCTGTCCTGGAACTCTTCTCTGGACCAGGCTGGCCTTGAAGTCACAGAGATCCACTTAAAGACACCACCAGACCAGGCACTAATGGCCTTTTTTTTTTTAAGCCAAATGGACAAAGAGCTGGAATTTTCCGTTTGGGAAGTCCTAAGAGATTCAGACTGTTAAGTTAGTGGACCACAGTTTGAGTGACAAAGATATAAAGGTCTATAGGTCAAGATGCAATTCTTCAAATCTTTTCCTCCAGCCTGTGAAATAGGAGACCCAGGTAGCAAACTGGATGCTTTGTAGTTAGACGCCACTTAAAAGATTGTGGTCAGGAAACAAAAAGGAAATTTAACTTTTTTCATTTGGAGGAAAATTTAGATTTTTGCCTTTTATTAATGTATTAATATCAACGCAGGATTATTTCAAAGCAGGGGCAGACTTTTTGTTCACTTTGTAGGAATGCTATGGAACAATCCTTTTCTACACTATGAATGTGTAGTACTCTCATTGGTTAATAAAAAGCTGACAGGCCAGTAGCTGGGCAGGAAGTTAGGTGGGAAAGCCAAGCTGAGAATGATAGATAGGAAGGAGCAGGGCAGAGTCAGCTGCCTAGGAAGCAAGCCGTGCTAGAGGACAGGTGAAGCCACAGCCACGTGGCCATACACAGACTAATAGAAATGGGTTAATTTAAATGTCAGAGTGAGCCAGTAACAAGCCTGAGCTATCAGGCTTGTTATAATTCATATTCAGCTTCTGAGTCAGTTATTTGGGTCTGGGCACTCAGGACAGGAAATGTCTGTTACGTAGAAACTCTTTTGAGACAGAAATGTGTCACGTTCTTTAGAACTAAGCTTCTTTTGTTTTAAGACAAGATCTCTAGTCCAGATTGACCTTAAACTCCCTGTGTAGCTGAGGATGATCTTGAATTTCTGATCCTCTGGCTTCCACCTCTCAAGTGCTGGGATTACAGGCATGTGCCATCACCACACCTGATGGAACCAGGGTTAATATATGCATCAAATCACATTATTAGAGCTCATTTTCACTTATGTCACCAAGGATTGGAAATTTCATTTTTAATTTGGAATTCATGTATATATATTATTGCTAAGTTATTGCATTTTACTGTAACCGACATCTAACCTAAGGGTTAATATCTCATGTTGTTCTCTCTCTTCCTCTCTCTAGAAGGACCCTTCATCCCCGACTACAAATAACAATTCAGATGAGGAAGACTCAGGTGCAGGAGATTGCGCTGAAGCAGTGGATGTAGACCTGAACCTGGTTTCAAATATACTGGAATCCTACAGCTCCCAAGCTGGCCTGGCAGGACCTGCTTCCAACCTGTTACACAGCATGGGTGTGCGACTCCCTGACAATGCTGATCACAACCCCCAAGGAAAGCCAGTGAAGAGTTAGCCTGCACATCAGCTGAATCAACAATAAATTCTCACTGACTAGACCGTGAGTCAAGTGTGCTATTTCTAGTCTGCTGTTCATGAGAATGTCTGCCTTAGCTGGGTGTTGGTGGCACATGCCTTCAATCCCAGCACTCTGGAGGCTGAGGGTGGTGGATCTCTGCAAGTTTGAGGCCAGCCTGGTCTACAGAGCAAGTTCCAGGAAGGCTCCAAAGCTACACAGAGAAACCTTGTCTCAAACAAACAAACAAACAAAAAACAATTAAAAAAAAAAAAAGTATTCCTTGCAGGTTCCAGAGCCCCAGTACCACTTCTCCGCAAGTCTTGTGGCCTCATGAGCTTGTTTTGTTTGCTTAAAATTTCCCTAGACATGGCCTCCCTTGTAGCTTAGTAAAATATGATGCACCCTTTTGTAACTCTGAATATTTAGTTTCTCTCTTAGGTATGTTCCTCCTCAGTCAGAATTCTAATTTGGCAAAATCCCATTTCATTCACTTTTTAATGAGATATAAAGTGCTAAAATTTAAAATGTTCATTTTGTGACATTTTGCACATGTTCCTAATTCAAGATAACTTATTTTTTTAATTAACTAATTAAAAGCAGCCTGGGTGTCACCGAGGCATTGTGTACCTGGTATAGTGCCAGCTTTTGTTTAGCCCGCACTGCCTCCTTCGTCCCCTCTCCCACTCACAGGGCTCTGCTTCACACAGAGAGATGGTTCTCTTTGTCCCTCCATTGCCGTCATCCCCTCCCCATCAGTTCCCTTCTGTTTTCATGTTGCATTTATATTTAGCTTACTGAGGCAATCTCACATAGCCACATTGTCTATGTACCCAAGACTTGTCTGGACACATGAAAGGAGGTTTTTCATTTGAGAATTATGTTCATTTTGTTGACAATCCCTTGAGCCTTCTGTTTCTATAGCCTAAGTGCTAGAATTATAAGTGTGGGCCGTCACACCCAACTTTCCCTTAGTCTTGCTGTACACAATTACTTACTATATATTGTTCTGAGAAGGCCTAATGCTGGGGGCTGGGGAAATGGCTCAGTGATTTAGAGCACTTGCTCTTCCTACAGAGAACCCCAGTCTCAGCATTCACAACCACCTATAACTCCAGCTCCAGAATGTTTTGATGCCCTCTTCTGGCATCTGTGAGCACTACATGCATGTGGTATACATATATACATACATAAAGACAAAACGTACACATAAAATATAAATAATAAATCAATTAGCTGGGCAGTGGTGGCGCACACCTTTAATTCCAGCACTCGGGGGCAGAGGTAGGTGGATCTCTGAATTCAAGGCCAGCCTGGTCGACACAGTGAGTTCCAGGACAGCCAGGGCTATACAGAGAAACCCTGTCTCAAAAAAACAAAACCAACCAACCAAACAAACAACCCACAAAAACAAAAAACCCAAAACATACATATAAATTAATTAATATAAGTAAATTAAAATATAATATAAATTTATATATTAATAAAAATCAGGCTGGGTGGAGAGCTGTATCGATGAAATGCTTGCTGCACCTTTCAGTTCCCCAGAATCCACCAAAAAAAGCCAGGCCTGGTGGCAAATGTCCTAGTCCTAGCCCTGGATATATCCATAGCTTGCTGGTCAGCTAGCCTCGTCTAATCAGCAAGCTCCTGGCCAGTGAGACCTTTTCTCCACCACGTGGCTGGCTCTTGAAGTTGACCTCTGCCTCCACACATGAACACAGGCATGCCTGCATGCAAACACACACATCTGCAGAAGTAGCAGATGAATGTTTTTAATTGGCAGCATTTAAAATAACTTTAAATGTTAAGAATAAATTAAAAAACCAAACAAAGAGAGTAAGTACATCTTACAGTTTGTTTTGAAATTTAGTCCCCACATTATGGTTCGGTCCCAGCTTTCCCATAATGCACTCATGTATGTTAATTTTATCTTCATTGATGACAAAATGTTGAGGAAGGGTAAACAGATAAAACTAAGTCAAGAGCAGGCTGTTTCTCTATTCCCATTACCAAAGGTGACTGAGCTTGGTGCAGACTCCCTCTGGAGACCAATACATTTGGTAAAAGGTTTTGCTAATCTGCACCATGGCCCCAGCTATGCCACTCTATCTTTAGTGCTTCCACAATCCCTTGTGTGTACATGCATGTGTGCACCTGTGCACGCACACACCCTGTGCCCACAGACCTGCCATTTTCAGTATCCCAGCCCCATCTTCCAGATAACCTTGGAGTGGTAAGGCCCCTCTACCCAACTTGTGCTGGGAAAATGAAGTTCAATATTGCGGTGTCTCCTATTAGCTTCCCTCATCTTTTCCAAAAAACCCAGGTTCATCAAAAAGCACATAATCAAGCCGGAACCCTGAGCCCTTCTCCAAACTCAGCCCGTTCACGGCATGAGCAGGTAGTAACGCACACAGACCCTGAACCGTTTCCTGACTGCAGAAGTGTGCAGAAATCTCAGGTTCCTTTCCCAAGTGTGTCCTCCGTGGGTGAGGCAAGCTGCCAAATCGGGACCAGGTCGTATCTTTCAAGAATTTCTGATGGAGGCACCTGGGTTTTCCCAGAAGTGACCTTTTGGGGTCAAAGGGAAATTCAGAGCTTCACCTTTTTCACTTCTGGAATCTTTTGCCTAGTGCTATGGGGCTTTAACGTCTTGTGTGATATCTTGCATTCTGACCATTAAGTTTGCTTTGAGTCAGAAGGCAGAGTTAGCCACTAGCTGATCAAATTAACCATAGAGATTTTGGAGGACTGAGGACAGATAGGAAACAGGAAGTAAGGAGGTGGGTTGAAAGAATCTCGGACTTTTGGATGGAGAAATGGAAGATACAGGAGGTCACTGGTAGCTTCTCTGCCACTTCTCTGATCATTCAGATTCTTATCTCAATATCTGACTCCCAACTTTTTATTGATAATAAAAAATAAAAAAATAAAGAATAATTTGATAAATGCTCCACTAATCGTAGGGCGGCTGGGTCTTCTATCTTTTTTTCATTGGTGGAATGAGTGCTGCTATCTGAGGCGAGGACTTGCCGCAGTCACTCTTTCCAGATTCCGCACATTTCCCAATGAGTGCTGCTATCTGAGGCGAGGACTTGCCGCGGTCACTCTTTCCAGATTCCGCACATTTCCCAATGAGTGCTGCTATCTGAGGCGAGGACTTGCTGTGGTCACTCTTTCCAGATTCCGCACATTTCCCAATGAGTGCTGCTATCTGAGGCGAGGACTTGCTGTGGTCACTCTTTCCAGATTCCGCACATTTCCCAATGAGTGCTGCTATCTGAGGCGAGGACTTGCCGCAGTCACTCTTTCCAGATTCCGCACATTTCCCAATGAGTGCTGCTATCTGAGGCGAGGACTTGCCGCAGTCACTCTTTCCAGATTCCGCACATTTCCCAATGAGTGCTGCTATCTGAGGCGAGGACTTGCCGCAGTCACTCTTTCCAGATTCCGCACATTTCCCAATGAGTGCTGCTATCTGAGGCGAGGACTTGCCGCAGTCACTCTTTCCAGATTCCGCACATTTCCCAATGAGTGCTGCTATCTGAGGCGAGGACTTGCCGCAGTCACTCTTTCCAGATTCCGCACATTTCCCAGTTGTGTCACAGCCTGGCAATCTAGACTCAAACATTTTTCTGTCACACACAAAGAGCTTTCCTGTCCCCACCCCATTCTCATTTTTCTAAAATTTGAACCACAGAACAGAAAAAAAAAAAACAAAAAAAAACCATGTCTGAATAAAAGCATGAATATATTTCCTCCAGGGAATCTTCTCTTTTACAGCAGCAAGATACGGAGGACACAGGCGCTGGGGTGCAGCTCAGTGACAGGCTTACCTAGGTGCATGAGGTCCTGAGCTCAGTCTCTGGCACCATGGGTGGAGTTGGGGGTCGTCCTGGCTCGAGCTTCAGGCGTGGTGTTTACTTGGCCTTGCCATCCCCTTAACTGAAGCAGCACTCTCTGGGTGTGCAGAGTCCAGGGCTGTTTTTGTTTAGTCTCTGCCCTGGGTCACAAACTGAACAAATGAAAGAGCTGGAAAGACAACATAGTCTTTCAAATCATCTCCAGTCCTTCTGGGCTTTAGCTACTTCAAAAACCACACCGCCTCTGGTTGCCTGTAGAGCGTGCTGTGGAAGACCTTTGCTCCACTTTCTTCACCCCTTCAAGAGCTTACAAAGATAAAACCATAACTTTTGGGCTCCGTGATGGAGCACTTGCCTACCATGTGTGAGGCCCTGGGTTCCACCTCTAGCAACAACTGCTACCAAAGTCGACTTTTCCTACCACAAAAGAACACACCTATAGGGGCTGGAGAGGGATCAGAGCCTGTCGTCCAGAAGACTCAAGTTTGAGTCCCAGCACCCACATGGCAGCTAGCCACAGTCTGGAACTCCGGTTCCAGGGGATCTGACACCCTCTTCTGGCCTCCACAGGAACTAGGCAGGCATGTTGTGCAAAGATGTATATGCAGGCAAACACTTATAATAATAAAATTTAAAAAAGAATATACCTACACACAAATTCAAAAACATTATTTATGTTATTTTTCTGTGGGGACAGAAGCAATTCAAATGTGAGTTTAGATACTAAGATAAATCACCCCAGGCACATTTGGCAGTCCCTGTAAATGCAACATCAATGAGCCACACGCTGGAAAGTGTTTGCTCCTACAGCCATGGAGAAAATGACCCCCACCAAACAAATCAGCCCCTTCCCTCAGCTTTTCATAGTTCGCCTCTCATCAATCAACATGTTCCTTAGACCTCTGCTTTGTCAAAGAGACAGTCTCCATGTGTTTCCCAGGTTGTTAGGAAAAAGTGACGCTCTTGCCTCAGCCTTCAGAGTAGCTGCACAAGTGCGGGTACAGGGTATTCTATCCAGGTTACACTGACATTTTTGGTTGTTCATTAGTAGGAACCTCTGTTATTAACAGGAACTCCTCAGAGCTTCTTCGCCGTACGAGGTGGCCCTGGAGCGGGCTCTGCCACCTCCTCTGCAGTCGATCTCTGGCATGCCCTTCAGCTGCTTGGGAGGGATCTAGATGGCCTGACTTGAGCTAAGCAGCCAGGGAAGAACAGGTCTGTGTTTCCACCCACGTCTTAATCATGTGGTGGGCAACAGCTAACTTGGGGGGCAGCAGCAGTGGGAGAGCATCACTCTGTTGCTCAATAAAGGAGCCCTTTCTCATCAGGGCTGCGGCCACCTCATCCAGACTGAACCAGGCAGCTGCTTCTAGTTCTCTCAGGTTCACCTGGATCTGGAAGACAAGGGGGAGGGGGCGAAATTAGAAGATATAAAATTTAAAAATACTAGGCCTAAAGTGAGAAAATGCAAATAAAACTATGTTTTCTCAAATGATAACATCTGGCATTGATGGGCTAGGTTAAAACCAGAAACACAAGAGAGAATTAAATGTATTTTTAAATAGTTCTTTAAAAAAGTATAAATTTAAAAATTCTTATTTGTACAAGGCTAAGAACATTTGTTAAGCCTGGTTTCAGTACCCAGCGTACATACGCATAAAATCCCAAAGTATAGACACTAAAATACTGAGTGGTAAGTTATAATTAATTGTGTCTGCATCAACTGTATAACTCGTTCAATTAAAAAGCAGGCACAGGGTCGGCAAGCTGGCTCAGCAGGTAAAGGCTCTTGTTGCCAAGGCTGAGGACCTCCACCTGGTCCCCAGGACTCACACGAGATGTGGGGGAGAACGGACGCCCACAGCCTGTCTCTGATTTCCACCATGGGCACACACAAACACATCTGTACAAACGCTTCTCTAAAGGGTAAAGGTGAATGATGACTAACAGCAAGAAGCAAAGTAAACACAGACTGTTCCAGGAAGTGGAGCAGATTAGAGCCCATAAAAATCAGACGACAGAATAGGCAAACTAGATAGGCAGGGCCTTCGGTGACTTCCATCTGTCAGACATGCTACAGACAACTGAGGTGGATTTAGGTAAGACATCAAAGTCCCTTTCAACCAGAAGTTCCTAGAGTTTTATATCATTACTCCTCAACATCCTGAATTCCCTGAGCAGTAAGACCAACTCCCAAATTGTTAAGTGAGGTGTGTGTATTCTGTCTCTATATAAGGTACTGTTAAAAACTGAAGGTGAGGCCGGGTGGTGGTGGCACATGCCTTTAATCCCAGCACTCCGGAGGCAGAGACAGGTGGATCTCTAAGAGTTTGAGGCCAACCTGGTCTTCAGAGCAAGTTCCAGTAAAGACTCCAAAGCTACAGAGAAACCCTGCCTCGAAAAACCAAAAACCAAACCAAACCAGAACTGAAGGTGAAAAATCTCAACATAAATGGGGTTGGCACACTGGATACACATGGAAAGAGTGAAACTGTCCTCTTTCCACAAAAAAAAAAAAACACAAAATGTATCGAGAATTAACTGTACATTTAGGACCTCACATAAACCTCTTAGAAGAAACCTCTATCACTGTTTTGTGATACTGGGCTGGGCACTAACTTTTTTTAGGTGTGCCATTAAAAGCAAAGGCAGGAAAAGCTAAAGCAGACAGGATGAGATCAGAATAAAAAGTCAGGCAGTGGGGGCACACTCTTTTAATCCCAGCACTTGGAGGCAGAGGCAGGAGGATCTCTGTGAGTTTGAGGCCAGCCTATTCTCCCTAGTGAGTTCCAGGACAGGCAGTGCTACACAGAGAAACTCTGTCTCAGAAGAAAAAAGTTTCTATACAGCAAAGGAAACACAAAATGAAAAAGCATCCCACGGGATGTGAGAGAATGTCTGCAGAACAAACAGCTCATAAAGAATATCCAGACTATGTAAAGGATCCCTTGCAGCTCAGCACCACAGAATGGGAAGAGCTCGGCGGTAGCTCTTCCTGTGAGATCCTGTGTTCAATCCCTAGCACTGGGAAAAACAGGCAACACCCGAATAGATGGTTCTTAGAAGAAATGCATATGACATACAAATATATGGAAGAATACAGAGTGTCACTGATCAGAGAAATGCAGAGCAAAGTCAAGATGGCTGCAACCTTCTAAGGTGGTGTGATGGTTTGGATGAGAATGGCCTCCATAGGCTCACATGTTTAAATGCTTGGTCCCCAGAAGGTGGGACTGTTTGGGAAGGGTTAGGAGGTGTGGCCTCATGAGAGGAGGTGTGGTTTCAAAAGCCCATGCCATTTCTCCTTATTCTCTCTCCCTCCTGCTTGTGGACCGGCTGTCATCCCTCAGCTACTTCTCCAGCACCACGCCTTCCTCCCATGATAGTCACCGACTCACCCTCTGGAACTGTTAGCAAGACCCCAGTTTACAAGTTATTTTACAAGTTGCCTTGGTGTCTCTTCACAGCAATAGAAAGGCAGCTAAGTCAGATGGCTACTATCAAAAAAACCAAGAAGTCTGTCATCATGACATACCTGTAACCTCAGCACTTGGGAAGCTGAAACAGGAAGACCCTAAATTTGAGGCAAGTCAGAGTGACACAGTAAGTTGAAGGCCAACCTGGGCCTTACAGTTAGAGCCTGCCTCAAAAATGAACACATGAACAACAGATGCTGGCAAGGATATGGAAATGGAGGGCCACTATAAACGATCGGCAGAAGCGTAAATTGGTGCAACCACTGTAGTTCTATATATGGAAGTTCTATAAAAAAATAAAAATGTTGCCCTGGCCTTTAACCCAGCACTGGGGAAGCAGAGATGGGTGGAGCTCTTGGAGTTTCAGGCCTGTGTGGTCTACATAAGTAAATTTTAGATCAGCTAGGGATACACAGTGAAATCCTATCTCAAAACAAAAATTTAAAAAGTAGAACTATTATTTGATCCAGCAATCCCACTTCTGACCACATAATCCAACTGTACTGAAATCAGGATGTCAAAGGCACCTCTCCATTCTTATTGTTACATCCATGATATAAAAACAGTCTAGGCTGGGCGGTGGTGGCGCACACCTTTAATCCCAGCACTTGGGAGGCAGAGGCAGGCGGATCTCTGTGAGTTCGAGACCAGCCTGGCCTACAAGAGCTAGTTCCAGGACAGGCTCCAAAACCACAGAGAAACCCTATCTCGAAAAACCAAAAAAACAAAAAAACAAAAAAACAAAAAAACAAATAAAACCAACCAACCAACCAAACAAACAAACAAAAAAACAAAAAAAACAGTCTAGATGTATGTCAAAAAGGAAAGTGTGACACATTATAAACTAGTATTGAGAGGTTTTGTTTGCTATTTTTTTGAGATGGTCTAATGCAGTCCTAGGTTGCCTTCAACTTGCAATGTCAACCAAAGCTGGCCTTGAACTCCTGAATCTTCCTTCCTCTGCTTCCCAGGTACTGATGTAACAGGCATTTGTCACCCTGGCTGGCATTACTGAGTTTTTTAAAGGAAGGAAATCAAACATTTATAATAAGATGATGGGCCTAGAAGACATGCTAAGTAGAATAAGCCTTATGCAAATCTACACGGTCTCAGTGCTCGGAGACTCTAAAATAGTCAAACATGTAAGGCAAAGAGTAGAGTGCCCAGAAGGAGGGGGAAATGGGGAAGCAGTGGTCAAAGGATATAAAGTTTCACTTAAACATACTAAGTTGTGGAGGTCTGTACAACACTCACAGTTAGCAATATTCTGCTGAATACATTAAAATAAAGCTTATGTTCATTGCTCTTAGCACAGAGGAAAAACAGGGGCACAGGAAATGATGGGTAAAGTCTATGACACTGCCAGTCATCTGACTGTGGGCTCCTAATACAAGCTCTCTCCAAACCCAGCAAGTTAGATGCATTAGATGTCTACAGATGGCTTTAAAATCAAACAGGGTCTCATGTAGTCTAGGCTGGCCTCGAATATTCCCTCCTGCCTCCACCTCGTAAGTGTTGGGATTATGAGCAGGACTACCAGTTTGGGTTGACATGGTGCTTGAGGACTGAACCCCTAACTTGGTGTATGTTAGGCTCGCACTCTGCCATTTGAGCCCCACCCCCAGTCCATCAGCAGACTGGGTGTTAATGATGTTTCTACAAAGCAGCTCAAAGGGAAGTTGTGTCATAGCTGAGACACAGCAAGGGGGAATGGTGATTATTTGTTCCAGCCTCAGGTGCATGTTCCTTCACGACACTGATTATCTTCTATACTGCCATATAACCCGGACAGTTTCCTTAAACACATGCTCAGAGAGCACTCAGTGGCCTGTGAAGGGGACACCACAGCGTAAGGTAAAGTTCAGAATTTACCTCCGTCTGCCCTGGTTTCACGGTTGCATGACAAGCAATCATGAGTGAGCTATTGGGAAAGGGCCAGTGCTGGGACGTGGAGTACTGCAGGTTTTCCACTTCCAGGCCCACCTCTTCTGCAACTTCTCGCCGGATGGCCTCTTCCACACTTTCACCTGAAAGCACTCAGATTAATTCCAGACAGCCAGGGAGCAGGACAATTATACGTCCTCTACTGTGTGAAAGGAGTCTGAACGCGCTGCTCCTGTGAGGTCCCGAGTCTCAGTCCCCAGCACGAGGAATTAGCAAGTGCTCAAGTCTAGTGGGCTGGTTTTGATGCTGGTGAGTGTAGCTGTGGGGGATATGGTGCCCTCAGCCGCATGACAGTGCCATTTTCACTGTCTGTAGACTTTACCCAGTAAAGAGATAACCGCATACGGAAAAGCAGTGTCAGTAGGCATGGGAATCCAGTGAGCAGTGTTGTGTGTGCTGAAAGACTCACTAATGTCTGTAATTGGTTCATCAGGAAGTAAGACGGGTTGATGGCCGGGCAGACAAACGGATATGTGGGAAGAGTGTACTAAAGATTATAAAACTAAGGTGGTGGGTGAAGGGTACCCACTGGGTCATTCTTCCCGCTATGCTGCATGTGTGAAACTTTGCCTCCTGCTATGCAGGAAAATCATACATGATTCCAGGAAAGTTTTCTTGACATGAGGATGCATGTCTGTGACTCGAGCATGGTGGCAACAGGACGTGTCACCTGCAGCTCCTCCCTTGAACCCCTCACCTATATCACAGAAGCCTGCCAGGGCAGAATACAGTCCCTTGGGAAAGGAGCTCTGGCGGGCAAGTAGGCACCGGGCTCCATCTGTCACCAGGGTGATCACCACAGGGGCCATCTAGGAAAGGAGAACGGAAACTGAGCTGCCGCCATTTTAGGGCCTAGAAGACAAAAGGAACAGGCAATCATGGAAGCCTTTTGAGCACACAGGCTTCCTTCCCCACGGCAGAGTGGCAGCAGCTTTCTTGGAATACTGTCCTCAATTTTCTTTTTCCTCTTTTCTCATTTTACATAGCAAATTCTAGGATAGCTAGGGCTACATAGAAAGACCCTTTTTCAAAAAACAAAGAGAAATATTTTTGAGATAAATTTATTTGTTTTTGTTTTTTAATTTATTTTTTGTTTTGTTTTGTTTGTTTGTTTGGAGACAGGGTCTCTCTACATAGCCCTGGCTGTCCTAGAACTCACTGTGGAGACCAGGCTGGCCTCAAATTCACAGAGATCTGCCCACCTCTGCCTCCCAAGTGCTGACCACAATGTCTTTTATCTGTATGAATGTTTTGTCTGTATGTAGGTATGTGCCCCATATGCATGTCTGGTGCCCAAGGAGGCCAGAAGAGGGTATTGGATCCCCCGGAACTGGAGTTACAGACTTGTGAGCTGCCATGTGGGTGCTGGGAACCTTTGGAAGAGAGCAGCCCGTGCTCTTAACTGCTGAGCCATCTCTCCAGCCACCTGTTTTGGTTTTTGTGAAAGTATCTCAGGTAGTCCAGGCTGCCTTCTCCCAGGTACTGTGCCCCACCTGTGGATAATAGATGATGTTATTGGAAGGACACACTCGCTTGCTGCCAGCCACGTTCTTCTTAGTGGGCTGCCCACTTTTGCTGCAGAACTGATGACCATCATGCCAGTGGAGAAGAGCCCGAGCCTAGAGACACAAAGGAAGGTCTGGCTTTAGAGAAGGTGTCTAGACCAATTCGAAGGGGAAACATTTTCTAGCTCACTTATTTCATAAAGTTGTTCAATTGTATTATTAATAGTGTGTGGGGGGGATGGTACATGTGCCGTGGTGCATGGATGGGTCGGAGGAGAACTTGCTGGAGTTGGTTCTCCCCTTCCACCTCTAAGAGGGTCACCCCAGGTCACCAGACTTGTACCTGCTGAGCATCTCACTGGCCCTAGCTCACCTACTTCAAGTGGCCTTAGACTGGAAAATAAGGAAATGACCTAAATATATTTTCCTAGCATCAAAGTCTAAGAGAAAGCATATTTTATGTACTTTTTATTTTATTTTTTGTTTTTTGGAGTGCCGGAAATCTATAGCTTTGCATACACGAGTAAGTAATCTTCCATTGAGCTATATTCCTAGCTTAAAAGGTATTTTGAAATGCACTATGAATTTCTTAAAACATAAAGATATACAGCAATATAATACACACCCATAAAATGTAACCCAGCTTAAGAAGAAAACATTTCAATTTCTATTATAGCTAAAACATTTCTTTCCTACTCATTCCTCCTCAATGAAGTTGTGATTTGTGTGTGTGTGTGTGTGTGTGTGTGTGTGTGTGTGTGTGCACGCAGGTCAGGAGAACCAGGTCTTGCCTTCCACCTTGAAGTGGGCCTCCCTGGCTTTGCCATGCAGTGTACTCCAGGCTAATGTCTCTGCCTGAGACCCCGCCATAGAAGTGCTGGGATCCTAGCAGCAGACCACGGCAGCTGGCTTTACAGGTTCCCCGGGTGGAACTCAGGTCAGGACTGGGCAGCAGGTGCTTGCATCCACTGTTTCCCAACTCAACTTGTGATTTTCTTTTCCCACCTAAAAAAGGCTTTGGGGTTTCTCTTTAACTCAGAACAAACAATAAAACACCACAGCAGACAGGTGTGTTGTGCCTGTAATCCCAGCTCTGGGAAATGGAGACCAGAGGACCAGGAGATCAAGACCATCCTCAGCTATATAGGAAGCTGAAGGCCAGCCTGGGCTACCTGAGATCCCATCTTTAAAGTTAAAGGTTGGTATGGTGATAAATGTTATCAACTTGACAGGATTTAGAATCCCCATGGAAACAAACTCTGGGACATGTCTGGTAAAGATTATCTAGTTAGGTTCACTGAGGTGAGAAGACCCACCTAATTGTGTCCAGCACCATTTCATGGGCTGGGGTCCTGGGCCGAATAAAAAGGAGACACCAAACTGATCCTTCATCACTCTGCCACCTGACTGTGATATAATGTGACCACCGACCTCAACCTGCCATGACTTCCCCACTACGATGGACTATCACAGTAGCAGGAAAATCATTAATAATCCTAATACTACATACACCAGGCATCTGAAAGCATGATTGAAATACTGGTAATTCAGGAGGCAGAAGGATCACAAATTCAAGGTCATCTTCAGCTACATAGTGAGTTCAAGATCAGCCTGGGGTAGGTAAGATCCTGTTTTTTTAAAAAAAACCAAAAAATAAAACAAAAAAAATTAAACAAACAAACCAACAATAAAAATTAACTAGTGGAATCTAAAGCCATGAGAACAAGTTATTGGAGCAAGGTAAAATTATTTTTCATGTGAAACATGATATATTTCATGCAATGGAATTAAAAAATGTTTATGAGGTTGGGCTGGAAAGATGGCCCCATGGTTAAGAATACATACCGGCTGGGTGGAGGTGGTGCACACCTTTAATCCCAGCACTCGAAAGGCAGAGGCAGGCGGATCTCTGTGAGTTTGAGGCCAGCGTGGTCTACAGAGCAAGTTCCAGGACAGCCAAGGCTACACCGAGAAACCCTGTCTCAAAAAACCGGAAAAAAAAAAAAGACTACATACTTCTCTTTCAGAGAACCAGAGTTCTGTTCCCAGCACCTATGGCCTGTAAATGTTTACACTACTTTTAAGTCCATCTCATGCAGCAGTGGTGACCCCTTCTGGCCTCTGCAGACACATACACTCATATGCACACCTACACTCAGGCATATACGTACATACAATTAAAAATAAAATCTTTATTTATTTATTTTTATTTATTTATTTATTTTTTTTCGAGACAGGGTTTCTCTGTGGCTTTGGAGCCTGTCCTGGAAGTAGCTCTGTAGACCAGGCTGGTCTCGAACTCACAGAGATCCACCTGTGAGTTTTAGCCACCATCGCCTGGCTAAAAATAAAATCTTTAAAAAGCGTTTATGATAGGTTGCAGAGATGGTTCAGTGGTTCAATTCCTAGCACCCAGATTGTAGCTCACAACCATCTGTAACTGAAATTCCAGTGGATCTAACTCTCTCAAACACCAATGCATATAAAAATAAAAAAATTTTAAAAGCATTTATGAGATAAAGTATGTAAAACATATATTAATAAATAACAATCAATATTTATTTAAAAATATGTAGAGAACGTTGCTATGCTCTTAGGAGTTAAGTATTCACGGTAGCTCTGCTAAAAGCAAAACAAGGAAGAGTAAACCATCTTCCCAGTCCACTGTCCTCTGCCAATGTCAGGAAGGTCTGTGTAACCCCAGGACTGTGTGCACATGCGCATTTGCCCTCACACAGCTTTCTCATACTTTCTAGGGAACTAGAAATCAAAGTACCGTGAACAGCAAGGAGGAATCCATGGAGCTCAGCTGAGAAAGAGCCCGCCTCAGACTGACGAAAGAACCTCCGAGCTCTGTCTCCACTTCAGGTTCTGTCAGGAGGGTAGAAAATTGGAAAAGAGAACATGATTAAACACATGTCCACCGTCCACCTTTGCCTCTGCAAAGTCCCTCCTGCAGAACTCTGTTTCCAAACTTGCCTACGAGACGCATCTAGGATTTGGGAACTTACACAGGTTCCCAGGCTTCTATCTGGGGAGCGGGGGTGGAATGCATGCTCATGCACAGGGTACGGGCTCCCAAGTCTGATTTTTGGAAGATTAGAGATGTGATTCTTAGGTTAGTCTGGGAAATGGAGAGCACAGTACTACTCCAGATCCTCCAGAGTGGTCAGGACCAGCAGCACAGTCCTTGGAAACAGAGATGGGATGTCGAAGCTCACTCCACCACCATTCCACTTTCACTAGACACTGAAGAAAGAGGAAAAGCACGGGAGGATCCAAACTGACTCTAGAGTGCAGGGTGGAGGACCAAGAACCACTCCATGGAAACTCTCGGCAGGCTGGCCTCATCCTCTGTGTAGAGGAAGACAATCTGTAGCTCCTCAAGTGCTGGGATTACAAACATGTACTAACATGCCGACCTTCCGCTGCTTTTTAGCTCCCTCCCCTCAAAAACTCACTATGTAGGCTACGATGGCCCAAAACTCTCCTTTCTTACTCTCTTTTCAGTGATGACAGTGTTTTCCTTATTTAAAGGGAAAAATTGGTAATGTTTTTGTATGTGTAACATTTTCTTTAAAGTGGTTTTATGCAGAACCCTAAAATCAGGGAGGTACCTAGCAGGAAAAGGGGTACACACTATGGATGGAGGAGGCGCTACTCAGACCTAGATCCAGAGCAAACCACGCTTCACGCTGGTTGGAGCATCCAATCAGCACTGAATCTTCTATTCTTTGTGAATCCTGTCCAAACTTGCCCAGCAGCCTCTCCAACTCTAAACAGCAAAAAAGAAGACGGAGAGGAAAAGTGAGACATGAATTTTAGTCACATCATCGCAGCCATGTGAGACCCCCAGGAGGTGCTTCTGCTTAAAATACATAGTTGCTACCTCAGGACCAGCTGGGTCTGTTACAGAGTATCTTACATACCAAAATTTGCATGTGCTTCAATCTCTCAAATAAAATAACATAGTATTTGCCAATACTTTAGATAGCTCTTGGTTGCTTAAAATATCAAATAACAATGCAACTATGTACATAACTGTTTTACACTGTTGTTTAGGGAATAATAAGAATGAACACCTGACCATTTTTAGTATATCATATATTTTTTTTATTGGTATTTACCCTTAATTCAATGGTTGCAGGATTTTTTTCTCCCTGAATAAAATTAATTTTGAGACCCTTTATAGTACATATAATTAGAGATCTACACCTTTTGAATTTGGGGATTTTATTTTTGAGATTCAAGTGTGAATTAAAAATATTTTTTAAGCTGACAGCAGGGGACATATTCATTCAAGGAATGAATATGGCGTGCTATGACACAGTTTCATTCACAAAATGGGCAGTGGTCCAGCCCACTTGAACAGCAGTTTCATGGACTTCTGCTGAAGTCACTTACAGTTCACATTCCCACCAAGAATATCTACCTAATTCAAGTTCATACAATAAGTTATTAATTAGCAGAAATAGTTATGTAAGCCTGAGTCAAGAGCTGTTAGAAAAATCTGAACTATTTAAAATGCAAGGATATCTTTTGGAGCTCCAATGTGACCTGAATCCTACCTAATGGCCAAAGCCTCATCTGCTCCTCTGTGCACTGGTTGACCTTACCTGCTCGGCTAAGCCGGGGGACCAGGTATTGCCGTCCTGAAGTCTGCAGCAAAGGAGCCAGATCGTGAAAGAGGTAAAACACTCCAGTCTGCCGAGCTTTCCTACAGGCCTCGTCATCTTCCTTCAATTCAAATAAATATCTGTATTTGGGGAGTAAGCATCGAAAGACCAGACTTAGACCAGTGAGGGGACCAAGCCTGACAACCTGAGCTCAATCTCTAGAACCCACATGGGAGAAGGAGAAAGCCAACTCCCTTGAGTTATCCTCTGACCTTCACATACAGGCCAGGACATACAGATACAGTCCAAGTTAAATAAACAAGCAAACATAAATAAACCAAACTTGGTTCTTTGTCTATCATTCATTTGGGGGAGTTCTTAACTCTCGTGTGTGTGTGTGTGTGTGTGTGTGTGTGTGTGTGTGTGTCAATTCTCTTCTCACCTTTATCACTAAGTTGCCCTGGCTGGTCTTGAACTCACTTCAGCAAAGCCTTGAATATAATCCTCCTGCTCTAGCTTCTCACGTAGCTGTGACTACAGGACTGTGTCATCATGACAAGCTCCACACTCATTTCCTTTCATCCCAGTTTGCTTCAAAGTTGAGGTGGCTACAGGTGACCATGTACCAGATCTGGTCTTCACCCTGCACTCCCGTCCACCCTTCTGTGGGCCACCGAACCATTTGTTCACTGCCCATCTCTGCAGAAAGACTGGCTTCTTTAAGGACAGGGTCAGCTATTCTTGGCTTTTCATCTCAGTAATCAGCATATGAAATGTTTTAGTTCAGCGGTATTTATTGGCTTGAACTTGAAGGGCAATAAAACTCACTGAATTATACCTTAAGGAACTTGGCCAACTCTCCACAGTGAGGCAAGTATTAGCAGGCAGGGACTGAAAGGAAGAGGAATACAGACCCACAGATGGGGGCAGGCTGCGCTCACTGGCCTTTAGGAATTTTCATTTAATCTAGCCCCCCTGGCTTGGAAGCTGCATTAGTCTGGACTCCAAATCCCAGCATGCCATAGGGGAGGGGTCAGGACCATTCCCACAGGGTATTTAAGTAGGGTTCCAGAGGAGAAACACGTGGTTCCGGGTTTACATGTGCTCCCTGCTTTACTGTCTCCCCACCATGTGCTCGGCCACCAGAGAGCGCCGTACTTAATAAAAACGATGGACTTTTTGATTCGGTTTGATTTGACCTACTTAGATTTCTTTGTGTTGGCAGAGCCGTTGCTCTTAATTTTTTCTTAACATGTTTCTCTCTTCTCTTCTTCTTCTTCTTCTTCTTCTTCTTCTTCTTCTTCTCTCTCTCTCTCTCTCTCTCTCTCTCTCTCTCTCTCTCTCTCTCTTTTTAAGACAGTCTTTCCACATAGCCCTTGTTGCCCTGGAACTCACATAGATCCACCACCTCTGCCTCCTGAGTCCTGGGATTAAAGGCATGTTTCACCTCTATGTCTGGTCCAGTAAATTTTCTTAATCCTCATTTTTATTTTGGTTACTGAAAATATTACCAATATGAGTTAGGTTAAGAATAGGCTTTACTGGTGGTCCCTCTGGTTAAGTCTGGAGCATAGCCCCCAGTCCCTGGCATCCATCCCAGCCCCCCTGGCTTGGGAGTTGTATTAGTCTGGACTCCAAATCCCAGCATGCCCTGAGGGAGGGTCAGGACCACTCCCAAAGGGTATTTAAGTGGGCTCCCAGAGGAGAAACATGTGGTTCCGGGTTTGCACGTGCTCCCTGAAGAGTCCAAGAATAAGAAAATAAAAATGTAGATTCCAGAAATAAGAATGTAGAAAAAAAGAAATATAAAGTTCTTGGAGAATGAGAGCAGACTATCAGCAGCTTTCTTAGCAGATCAAGGATCACTCATTCACAGTGAGCTATTTTCTAGGATGTTTGGGAAACTTAGGTCACTTCCTTTTACAATTAGCTGTTTTATTTACAAGACCAGAGCTCCCTGCAAACTGAGAGTAGTGTCCTGGCCATCCTTGATAAATGACAGATGTGAACTGAGTTAACCTTTAGGAGACTGGGTTAGGCACTGTCTCTGTTATGGGAAACTGTCGCCACCAGAGGAGAGGCATGGGGCTCCGGTATACACCTGGAGGTACCAGGAGACAGTGGACAAATACAATAGCTTAATTAATGAGCTCTGATAATGGAGGTTGTAAAGTATGGCAGTCAGTAATCTGAGTTTTACCTTGAGATACTGTAAAGAACTTTCTGCTAAGTTTTCAGCCTAAGAACCAATTATTCTGATTTATCAACCTTCTAGTAGTACTAGCAGCCCCTTTTCTGACTAATTGCTAAAGACATCTGTTTTCTTTTCTTTTTTTTCTTTTTTTGGTTTTTCGAGACAGGGTTTCTCTGTGGTTTTGGAGCCTGTCCTGGAACTAGCTCTGTAGACCAGGCTGGTCTCGAACTCACAGAGATCCGCCTGCCTCTGCCTCCCGAGTGCTAGGATTAAAGTGAAAGACCCTACAGACCCCCCTCAAAACCCGCAGCTAGCATGCTCCTGTGAGAACGCCCTGTTTGTTTGAAAGATTTTCAGGACCTGCAGCAAGCTGGCTCTCATGAGAACATTCTGTTTGCTTGAGACCCTCAGGACCCTCTCAGGACCTGCAGCTAGCCGGCTCTCATGAGAACATCCCGTTTGCTTAGGAAAACAGGATGCCTATAGTCAGCACATGTGCCAAACTTAGAATATCAGCAGTTCACAAAAGAAACAATTCCCCCTATGAAAGATCCCAGCTTAGCTGCTGTAACGTCATTTAACAAGGCTTTTGACGAACAAATGTAAGTGCGGAGTGAGGTCAGGGCCCCTGGCTGCAAAGCAGAATATCTGTGAGATAGGACATCTATACAACAGGATATCTGTTGCCATACATCTGTGCTGGGAAAGGAAAAACCACTTATGCCCCTTGCCTCATTCCAACCGACCACTAACCACGCATCTGCTTCTATAATGTGCTTTTGCCGCCCTCTTTCCTATAAAAAGACCTCCTCTCAGTCTGCAGGCGCGCAAGTCCTCCGAAAGACTTTGCCGCCCGCAGGTACCTGTGTTTATGTCCTGAGTTCAGGGGTCTTCGTCGGAGGGAAGGTCCTCTCCGAGGGTCTTTCAAAAGGCATGCACCACCACCACCCGGCTTTTTTTTTTTATCCGTTTTCTTGCAATTAGTGACTTTCGCTAAAATCTCCTCTAAAACATATTTCATGATAGCTGCCTAGTTACCCATTGACATTAAAACCCACTCCCCTCCTATGTTGACTGACCCACGGGTCAGGGCAAAATCGTAAAAATTCCTTTGTTTGGAGCTAATGCTTGGTGCCCCTACTATAAAAAGTGGGTTCAGAAACCGGCCTGGGGCCACAGCCTAACAAACACCATCTCTGGCTGTGGTCTCAGCACACTGATAAGCTTTTGTGCCCTGCGGTGTTTTGTTTTTTTTTATTTTTATTTTTTATTTTTAAGTTTGCTTCTGGTTTTCCTAGGATCTTGTTTTCTGGAATAAAGTTTGCTTCTGGTTTATTAGACTTGGTGGTGTTCTCATCTTTGCGTGACCCCCCCCCCCCCTTCCTGGACCCAACACTTGCCACTTTCCTTTCTCCCCTGTCATGGGCTTGGCCACACAAAGAAATCCAATTATGTCAAATCAAACCGAATAGAAATGCCCATCATTTTTATCAAGTATGGCGCTCTCGGGTGAAACATGCCTTTAATCCCAATACTCAGGAGGCAGAGGTGGTGGATCTATGTGAGTTCCAGGGCAACAAGCGCTAAGTGGAAAGGCTGTCTCAAAAAAGTAAAAAAAAAAAACAAAAAAAAACAAAAAACCTACTGGTTTCTCAAAAAGAGACAATAATAAAGCAAATTCTAGGCTTTTCTAGTACCTTCATTTAGGGTGGCTGTAATCTGTCTATAAGCTTTACAAATTGAATCAGAGTCCTTTTTTTTTTTTTTTTTTCCGAGACAGGGTTTCACTGTGGCTTTGGAGCCTGTCCTGGAACTAGCTCTGTAGACCAGGCTGGTCTCGAACTCACAGAGATCCGCCTGCCTCTGCCTCCCGAGTGCTGTGAATCAGAGTCCTTAAGATTCAGTAGCAGGGCGGGAGAAATGGCTCAGAGGTTAAGAGCACAGGCTGCTGCTCTTCTAGAGGTTCTGCGTTCAATTCCCAGAAACCACATGGTGACTCCCAACCATCTGTAATGAGATCTGGTGCCCTCTTCTGGTGTGCAGGCAAAACACACTATTCATAATAAATAAATAAAAATCTTATAAAAAATTAGTGGATGATTAAATGAGCATTCTCTTGGGGGCTTAATTATTAACCATTTAACTATTAAAACTCTTTAACCAAACTAGGGTGTATCTCAGAGTTAGAGTGCTTATTTGGCATGTAAGGCCCTGGGTCTTACATACAAAGGACAAAAAAAAAATTAAGCCCTAAAACAGACTCTCAATATTATGCAAATGGTCTGTTGTAGTCCCAGTTCAATTAAAAAATCAAAGCTGGCTTCGGAGTTGGAGTGTGGCTCTCTCCTTCTCTAAAGCCAAGCATGCTTGTTAAATTAAAATCCAAAATGTCTGTCTCACGTTAAAAGAGCCACCTGATATGGGATAGAAGAAAAACAAAAATTAAGTGACTATTTTATTGCCATTACTTCATAATTCTTTGGTTTTATTTTGACTCTTTAACAGGTTTTCTTAAGATGTAAACATTATCTAAAATTTATAGGATTAATATATATATATATATTAAACTTTTGTCATGATATTAATGGTCATATAGAATATTATATAACTCTGGAAAAAGGTAGGTTTCATCTACCTTCCTGTACATGATTTCAGGTTTGAGTCTCTATCAGTTTTCTGCAGTGAACCATGGCCATGCCTACCAGCAACCTCTGAAGTCTCCAAAAGGAGGATGGGGCCCCACAATGACAATTCCAGAAGAACCATGATAACACCACTAAGCTGAAAACCACCACCTAAAGATTGGTTTTGGGCTACAAACTACTCAGAACAATTTTGAGGTGGCTAGCTGAGATGATCCAGCCTCACAGACTACTCTAGCCAGGATATGAGACACCCTGCACTTTCCCATTATGCAAAGACTGGACAACAAATGATACAGCTACCTCTCCCAGGACTTGACAGTTAGCCAGCCTTTTCTTTTTGGGATTCCCTAAAGATGCCATCACCCCCAGACAGCAGGAAGTAAATATAAGAACACAACACCCACATGCCCAAGAGGTGGAATGGGTGGTTTTTAGTCTTTCATGGGGCTATGGATATTTGTCATAGTTTAGGGGGATTGGTTACAAATCATTATTGGTAATGGTCAGGAAAAAATTGAACAAAGGAGATTAGATTTAGAGTTCTTGTTTTGAAAAGAAAAAAGAAGGATATAGATTTGATAGGATAAAAGGGTAGATTATTGAATCTGCTCTGAAAAGAAAAAAGGGAGGATATAGATATAAGATAAAAGGTGGATTTCTGAATCTACTTTTTTTTTGGGGGGGGGTTAAATTTATTTATTTATTAAAGATTTCTGTCTCTTCCCCGCCACCCGCCTCCCATTTCCCTCCCCCTGCCCCATTAAGTCCCCCCCCCTCAGCCCGAAAAGCAATCAGGGTTCCCGGTCCTGTGGGAAGTCCAAGGAACCCCCACCTCCATCCAGGTCTAGTAAGTTGAGCATCCAAACTGCCTAGGCTCCCACAAAGCCAGTGCGTGCAGTAGGATCAGAAACCCATTGCCATCATTCTTGAGTTCTCAGTAGTCCTCATTGTCCGCTATGTTCAGAGAGTCCGGTTTTATCCCAGGCTTTTCCAGACCCAGGCCAGCTGGCCTTGGTGAGTTCCCAGTAGAACATCCCCATTGTCTCAGTGTGTGGGTGCACCCCTTGCGGTCCTGAGTTCCTTGCTCGTGCTCTCTCTCCTTCTGCTCCTGATTTGGATCTTGAGGTTTATGTCCGGTGCTCCAATGTGGGTCTCTGTCTCTGTCTCCTTTCATCGCCTGCTGAAGGTTAATATTCAGGAGGATGCCTATGTTTTTCTTTGGGTTCTCCTTATTTACCTTCTCTAGGATCCCTAATTATAGGCTCAATGTCCTTGGTTTATGGCTAGAAACCAAATATGAGTGAGTACATCCCATGTTCCTCTTTTTGGGTCTGGGTTACCTCACTCAGGATAGTGTTTTTTATTTCCATCCATTTGCATACAAAATTCAAGAAGCCCTTGTTTTTTACTGCTGCTGAATCTACTTTTAAAAAGCAACTACTAGTTTTTAATGTTTTACATTGGATTGGACTTTTGTATATTGTATACAAATTTTGTACATTGATACAAATTTAAGATTAACTTTGTTAGAACATATGCATATACATTTCTACTCTTGTTCAGGGTACTGTACCTATACAGCTCATTTAACATTGAAACACAAATTTCTAGTCCTTGAAAGTTGCTATTGTCAACTGTTTAGGATAATAAGGAAATGTAGGTTAGTAATGAATCACCTATTATAATTGAACTTGTAATCATATTAGGTATGTTTACAAGGTCAAACAGATATATTTTAAATAGACAGGTTATTTTTAAACACTTTAGAGAACTACAGAATATAGCATTTAAGATGTTTTAATAATAATATGGTTTTTTTTTTTAAAGACAGTGAGACAAATCTGCTCCTGGTAGCACTTCAGAGAAAATGATGGGCATATAAAAAAAAAAACAAAAAACAAACCTCCACCTGAAGTTTACATTATTTGTGGTGAAGTAAGCCACTGGGTAAGAAAGTACTCTGGCCTTGATTGCTAACTGTATGCTCTACATATTGGACAAGCAGGACACAAAAGAGAGTGACTGCCAAACTTTGTTAAGACAATGATGTGGGAGTGTCATATATCAATCTGTTGATTTCATTGGTTAAGCAAAAAAGAAACTGCTTGGCCCTGATAGGTTAAAACATAGGTGGGAGGAGTAAACAGAACAGAATGCTGGGAGGAAGAGGAGGTGAGCTCAGAGAGACGCCATGCTCTCCTCTCCCGGACAGAGGCAATAGCTCTGCTCTCTGAGGCAGACGCATGAAGCTCAGACCCAGGATGGACGTAGGCTAGAATCTTTCCCGGTAAGACTGATGCTACACAGATTATTAGAGATGGGTTGATCGGGATATGAGAATTAGCCTGTAAGGGCTAGAGTTAATGGGCCAAGCAGTGTTTAAAAGAATACAGTGTCCGTGTAATTATTTCGAGGCATAAGCTAGCAGGCGGCCGGGGTGCTGGGGACGCAGCCCCGCTGCTCCTACTACTACAAGACAAGGCAGAACAGTCCTTCAAAAATCCTGCTTCATAGAAAAGTCTGTCAGATATGCTAGGCCTTTAGGGCAAAGATGGATTCCCCAACATTGTAGAGGGACTCTAGGTGACTGTCCAGGCAGGCAGCCAGCTGTTTCTGCCATTTCTCAACATTTTTTTTGGAAGTTGCTTGCTTGCACTTCCTGTTTACTTAGTTAACACTGTTTCCTTCTTGGGTCTCTTAGGGAGTTGAAGACTAGATAGTTATAGTTTTCCTTGTTTATCAGACACAGAAAAGGACTCACTAAAGAGGTGTAAAGTGTATAAGGTTGAGAGACATCAAAAATAGTTTTGGGTAACAATACAAGTTATGATAAAAAGTAAGTTAGGGACAAGACTTTTGACTTACCAAGATAAGAAAGATAATGGAGATTTTCCTCTGAATTTGTCAAATGCAAATGGACTAGACACTATTGATGGATTTACTGCCTATATATATTATATATAGTTATTGTACTTATTGTATATTGTTTTTCTTATATTAGTTATAGCCTTCTTTTTTATTTTAGACAAAAAGGGGAAATGTAGTGATATTTTGTTTGTAATCTAACAAATAAAGCTTGCCTGAAGATCAGAGTGAAGAGCTAAGCCACTAGTTAGTCATAGAGGCCAGGTAGTGGTGGTGCACACCTTTAATTCCAGCATTTGGAAACCAGAGGCAGACAGATTTCTGTGAATTCAATGTGACCCTGGACTACACAAAATTGATCCAGTCTAAGAGAGAAAGAGACTCAGGTGGGTGGAGACTCACATCTTTAATCCCAGTACTTGAGAGTCACACACCTTTAATCCCACACCAGCCAGCGAGGTGGAGACAGGAGTGATATGGCTGGGTGGAGAGAGACAGAAGCTCACTGCAGTCTCAGCATGCAGTCCATCTGAGGACTTGTAGAGGCAGAAAGTCTCTCTAGTGGCTGGCTGTACTGTTTCTCTGATCTCTCAGTTTTGACCCCCTAATATCTGACTCCACGTTGTTATTATTAAGAACAATTAGAATTCATGCTACAGGATCCCTTAGTACTGAAGCTAAAGATGGTTGTGAGCTGCCATGCAGATGCTGGGAACCAAATCTGGACCTTCTGAAAGAGCAGCAGGTGCTCTTAACTGCTGAGCCTTTGCTCCAGCCTTTTATTTTTTAAATCTCCCTCTCCCTATTCTACCTTCTACTGAAGTTTATCTCTTTCGAATCCTTGCTGTTTCAAGAAACAAATTACACTATTCAATATAATTTACCTGTGTTTGTTAAAAATCACACTAAACAGGGCTGCTTTAACATCTCCCTTTCTGTGCATTCACCTAAAAGTATTTCAGTGCCTGTTATGTGGGAATCACAGAGGAAAGTCAAAGTATTAGCTGGATGTGGTTATGCACACAGGCAGTCCCAGAACTGGGGAGGCTGCAGCAGAAGAACAAGTGGTCAAACCATCTTGGACTATATAGTAAGGCGCTGCCTCAAGGGGACAGAGAGATGGCTCAGAGTTTAAATAGCACTAGCTGCTCTTCCAGAGGTCCTGAGTTCAATTCCCAGCAACCACATGTGGCTCACAACCACCTATAATGAGATCTGGTGCCCTCTTCAGGTGTGCAAGCAAACATGCAGGCTGAACACTGTATACATAATAAATAAGTCTTTTTTTTTTTTTAAAAAAAAAGATGGTACCTCAGATGACTCAGCCAGTAAAGTGCTTGCTCTGCCAACATGAAGACCCAAGTTTGGATCTGTAACACACAAAAAGGTTGGGCAGGGCTTTATAATCCCAGCGCCAGGGAGAGAGAGAGACAAGAGGATCCCTGAGGCTTGTTAGCTAGCCAATCGGTGACATCTAGGTTTAGCTGAGAGACCCCCAACTGAAAAAATAAGGTGGAGAACTAAAGAAACAGTTCTGTAGTTAAGAGCACTGGGTGCTCTTCCAGAGGACCTGAGTTCAGTTCATGGCAATCAACGTGGCAGCTAACAACCATCTATACAGTTCCACAGGATCTGGCACTCTCTTCTGGCTTCTGTGGACACTGCACACATGGTACATAAACATAAGCATAAATACCCATATATATAAAACTTTAAAAGACAGTAAGATGGAGAAGTGACTGAGAAAGATATCTGGTCAGCCTCTGCCTCCATATGCATAGGCACACCCAAGTACATTCACTCTTCTCCACATGTGTAGCCATAAATATGTACACACACATGAAAAAAATACAGCTGGACCCTGTCTCAAAACAAAAACAGTAACAACGACAAAAAGACAAAGCCCGTTCCTTTTCCTGCCCCTTCTTTCTCTTCTCCTCATCTCTTCCTCCTACTCTTCCTATTTCTTCTTCTTGAGAGAATGTTTCATGTAATCTGAGCTGACCTCAAATTCTCTATGTAGATGAGGAGAACCTTAAATTTCTGGTCCTCCTGCCTCCACCAGCTACATGTATCACCTCTTGGCCAAAAGGACAATACCGTATTTGAGTAGAACTTATAGTCAAGATTATGAAACATTTTCAATGTTGGAATTTTATTACTAAGTGGATTTCAAAGGTAAATAATTTACAGTGAACATTATGTGTAATTTTATCTCACACATTTAATTTTTAATATGGGATTTAAAAAAGAGTTTAGAGCTTAGTATTTTTAGGCTCAAAATAATCAGATTGGTCAGAACTCACCGTGTCTTGTTGACATAAGTTGACAGTAGCCTATAGCACCAAAAAGATTTCCTTCGGCAAATTGTTCCACAATACAGAGACATTGTTGGGTTCCTAGAGAAAAATGGAGGTTTGTTTGTTTTTAGGGTCACAGTATGCATTTAAAGTACTAAATTAACAAGAGTTATAGTTTAAGCTAGGCCAGAACCACTTTGCAGTATCAGGAAAAAACAAAAAACAACAAAAACCAAGACTCATATGGACAGGCTTTGACACTACTTTTGTTTTGTTTATTTGTCTGTTGCTTGTTTGATGGGGAACTTCCTTCAGCCAATGGCCTTTCAGAGGCTGGACCAGGTTGGGTGTGACTTTGGGGACCAAAAGCCTATGGGAGCACCTGCTCGGCCTCTTCCCATTCGCCACACCTGGATGTTGGACCCCATTCCTGTTTCCTTATTGTAATCCACGAATTTCCCTTTTTTTTTTTTTTTTTTTTGGTTTTTCGAGACAGGGTTTCTCTGTGGTTTTGGAGCCTGTCCTGGAACTAGCTCTTGTAGACCAGGCTGGTCTCGAACTCACAGAGATCCGCCTGCCTCTGCCTCCCGAGTGCTGGGATTAAAGGCCTTAGTATACTCTATTCTGAGCTAGTGTGGGATTTCTTTATTCACGTTCCCTCCCATCTGACACGTTCTGCTTCATCTGGATACCCAATGCAGGGCTGAGTTCACGCTTACTGGGGCCCCACCCACCCACCACCATGCTCCTAGTTTGCCATCTGGGCATGTTTCTCGCCTGCCCATGGCTCACCTGCTGCTGCTTAGGAACCTGACTTTCCCCTCCATAGCCCAACGTTGAAGGGACTCGCGATTGAGGGGAAGCTTTGGGTATCCTTTTTATTCCAGCTACCAACTCTCTCCGTGTATGGAATCACTTTAATTGTCCTTAATAAGTGCTTTCATTTTGTTAAACAAGGCATATTAACAGTATCTAAGCAGGCAACAGTGCGTGCGGAACCAGTGCAGGATGCTATGCAAAGAAACTGGCAGGAGCCTGGGCTGCTTACATCTCTCCTCCATTGCCCTCTGCCATGCGCTACAACTGTGACACCTGCTGGCCAATAAAGATTATTACACCTACTCCAATTCACTGTAATTGCCTAGGGCAGGCAAGTAAATGGAAACTTGAAAGGTATATGATGACTGACTATATTACCATTCATGAATTTAATAACCATTTTGCTTATGTTATAGATGGTATTCTGCAAGACTTATGTGATTTTCTTTATACATCCATTTATTTGACTTTGGGAATTAGCTTTGATTTTCATATTATATCTTTAAGAAAATGGTTTGATAACAGAGCCAAGAATGAGACACTTTTAGAAATGATACAGATTTACAGACTAATAATGAATAGCTAGCTGAAAAAAATAACACTTATTGAAAAGGAAAACATTAATTTGACAGACAAAATTCAATCCAGTTCAAAGGGTGCTGAGCAATTAATTATCTGAAAGAATTCAAATTGCTAAATTTAACAATCAGAATCTGTTGGAAAGTTATCATAGGTAACGAGCAAGGTATCTCTGTAGGAAGGCAATATGCATGCTATCCAAATAATGTCCAAGGATGAGACATTGTCTTTACTGGACAAATTTCATACCTTGGAATCCTGTGTGAAGAATAACAACCAGAAGCTAAATGAAACAATGAGGGCACTAGAACAGAACACAGGACTGGAGATTCAGATTTTACAAAAGGCAGTAGTAAAAAGATTTGCAAAGACTGAGGAAATTATTAGAACTGATGAGCAAGGAGAGAAGGTACAAGTACAGAATTTAGCCTTGCCAGTACAGGTTAAAGTCAGGAATGACTTACCCAGAGTTTTTACTGTTTATCCAGCAATCTCCTCTGAGAAGCCAACAGGTACAAAATACCCTAAGGCAGTCAAAGAATATAAATGGAAACTTACAGGTATGAGTGAGCTAAAGGAAATTAAGCAAGCAACAGTTATCTTATGGCTTGCACTCACCAGTTGTTAGGGAAATAGTAAAAATGCGGGCTTCAAGCAATAAGGCTACCCCACACAATTGATTTCAATTAGTCTCAGTGGTCCTAGAAGATAGACCCTAGCTGCTATGGAAATGCTATTGGCGAGAAGAGGCAAAAATTTTAGAACAACAGGGAAAAACAAAAGGATTTGAGGCCTCCCAAGATCAAATTCTTGGTGAGGGCTATCACTCCAATTCTTAGGACCAGGCTCTCTACGATGAACACACCTTGCACTATGCAGCACAGTACCTTTAAATGCTTGGGACAGAATCCAGGAACTAGGAAAGGAACTGAATCATATACTAGGGTTAAACAGGGCCAGAGAGAACCCTTTAGTGACTTCTTATAAAGATTAACTTTATAATATAATAAATACTATAATTATTAATAATAATATTAAATAATATAAATAAAAACTTTATAATTAACTTGTATAAGGCTGTACAAATAGGAGTAACAGGCCCAGAAGCTAGATGAGTACTTATTGAACAGTTTTTGAAAATTCCAACTTAGAATGCAAAAAGATACTTGGGCCTTTAAAGGTCAGATCATCACCAATAGATGAATGAATCTTACACACAATGAATGTTAAGACATTTGACTATAGTACTAAGGCTTGGGTAGGAGAAGCAATTTCCAGTGGTATGAGGAGACATCAAAATGACAAATGTTTTAATTGTGGTAGAATAGGACATCTGAGAAAGGACTGTAGGCAGTCCTAGAAATAATGCCTCCTTTGGGAATGGCAAGAATAGGCAGCCTCAACCTTCTGGAATATGTAGGAGATGTGGCAAAGGCTGACTTGAACCAATGAAGGTAGATCAACAAAAGACAGACAAGGCAACCCAATACCATCAGGAAACTCCTTGGGAGGCCTCTCACAGGCCCCCTAGTCAAAAGTGGTCCAGTCATTCCCCGTCACTGTGGAGGACATGTCTCACCAGAAAAATCAAAAAATCTAGTGCCTGCTGTAAAAAAAAAAAATACTGTGCTGGATGATGGAATAAACATGGAGGATGAATCAAAAATTCCAATAGGAAATAGGAAACATATATTCTGGCAGATCAGAGACCAAAGCTAAGAGTGCATATAAATGGCATCGTAACTGATGGATTACTGGACACAGGTGCGGCTATGTCTGTCATTACTCCAGAATCTTGGCATCAAAACTGGCCTCTTCAACAGGCATATGTTCAATTCCTAGGAACTGGAATCCTATCTCAAGTGAAACAAAGCACGAGATGGATTGAATGCATAGGGCCAGAAGGACAGAAAGGAAGGCTGAGGACTAATATCGCAGTTAATTTATGGGGTGGAGACCTGCTGCAGCAATGGACTACCCAGATTAACATTTCTGAGTCCCAGAAACAAGGATATTATAAGGTACTATACACAAAGGTCACCAGCCATTCAGGCTGTACAAGAACACAATGTACCCAGCAAAACTCTTCAAAGACCTCAAAAGAATGGTACTCAACTTCATATAAAAAAGCAAAAAACCAGGATAGCCAAAACAATCTTGTACAATAAAAGAACTTCTGGAGGCATTACAATCCCTGACTTCAGACTCTACTATAGAGCTACAATACTGCAAACGGCCTGGTACTGGCATAAGAACAGGCAGGAGAACCAATGGAACTGAATAGAAGACACAGATATCAATCCACACATCTTCAAAACCTGATTTTTGACAAAGAAGCAAAAAAAAAATCAAATGGAAAAAAGAAAGCGTATTTAACAAGTGGTGCTGGCATAACTGGATATCAACATGTAGAAGAATGAAAATAGACCCATATCTATCACCATGCACCAAACTCAAGTCCAAATGGATCAAAGACCTCAACATAAAGCCAGCCACACTGAGCCTTATAGAAGAGAAAGTGGGAAATACACTTGAACACATTGGCACAGGGAACCACTTCCTAAATATAACCCCAGCAGCACAGATACTGAGGGAAACAATTAATAAATGGGACCTCCTGAAACTAAAAAGCTTCTGTAAAGCAAAGGACATGGTCAACAAGAAAAAACGACAGCCTACAGAATGGGAAAAGATCTTCATTGACCCCACATCAGACAGAGATCTGATCTCCAAAATATACAAAGAACTCAAGAAACTGGTCACCAAAAGAATACATAATCCAATTTTTAAAAAAATGGAATATAGACTTAAACAGAGAAATCTCAACGGAGGAATCTAAAATGACTGAAAGACTCTTAAGGAAATGTTCAACATCCTTAGTCATCAGAGAAATGCAAATCAAAACAACTCTGAGATTCCATCTTACACCTATATGAATGGCCAAGATCAAAAACACCGATGACAACTTATGCTAGAGAGGTTGTGGGGAAAAGGGAACACTCCTGCATTGCTGGTGGGAAATGGAAGCTGGTATAGCCCCTTTGGATGTCAGTGTGGCGATTTCTCAGAAAATTAGGAAACAACCTTCCTCAAGACCCAGTAATACCACTTTTGGGTATATATCCAAAGGATGCTCAATCATGCCACAAGGACATGTGCTCAACTATGTTCATAGCAGCTTTGTTTGTCATAGCCAGAACCTGGAAACAACCTAAATGCCCCTTGATTGAAGAATGAATAAGGAAAATGTGGTACATTTACACAGTGGAGTACTACACAGCAGAAAAAATAACAACAGCTTCAATTTTGCAGGAAAATGGATGGAGCTAGAAAACATTATTTTGAGTGAGGTAACCAAGACACAGAAAGATAATTATCACATGTACTCATTCATAAGTGGTTTTTAAAACATAAAGCAAAGAAAAACAGCCTAGAAACCACAATCCCAGAGAACTTAGACAACAATGCGGACACTAAGAGAGACTTACATAGATCTAATCTACATGGGAAGTAGAAAGTATAAAAAGACAAGATCTCTTGAGTAAATTGGGAGCATAGGGACTTTAGGGGAGGGTTGAAGGCAGAAGGGGAGAGACAGGGAGGGGAGCAGAGAAAAATGTAGAACTCAATAAAAATCAATAAACAAATTAAAAAAGAACACAAAGTAACTAGCAAATTTTTATAGGTACCAAAGTCTCTACCTTTAAACTGGTTAACTGAGAAACCAATATGGGTTAAACAATGGCCTTTAACAGAAGAAAAACTGCAGGCTTTAGAACAGTGGGTACAGGAGCAACTAGATGCTCACCTTATTGAAGAATTAACCAGCCCTTGGAATTCTCCTGTATTTGTTGTAAAAAAGAAATCTGGGAAATGAAGAATGGTGACAGTTCTAAGAGCTGTCAACAAGGAAATTCAACCTATGGGCCCTCTACAATCTGGAATTCTTCTGCCTTCTCTATTACCAAAAGGATGGCCTCTCAAAGTTATTGATTTAAAAGATTGTTTCTTCACTATACCTTTACAAGAAAAGAGCACAGAAAAATTTGCCTTCACAGTGCCTACTTAACATTCTCAGCCTATTAGGAGATATTAGTGGACGATTCTCCCAGAGGGAATGCTCCATAGCCCCACTCTGTGCCAATACTTTGTAAGTCAGCCATTGGAAATACTATGTAAACAACTTCCTAAATCTATAATTTACCATTACATGGATGACATTTTGCTATCTGATTCAAATATAGATACTTTAGAAATAAAGTTTGAAGAAATAAAGTTCTGTCCAAATGGGAATTACAAATTGCTCCTAGTGCTCCGTGGAACCCTGAATCACAGTGTGCTCCATACTGAGGGGACCTAAGAGCTCCATGGAACCCTGAAACACAGCTTGCTCCAATACTGTGGGGATCGAAGAGCTCTGTAGAACCCTGAAACTCAGCTTGCTCCAATACTGAGGGGACCTAAGAGACAGCCATAGCAAGAATTGGACCAAGACGCCAAGACACTGCCAGCCTCATTGAAGAAAGATATGGGTAGGTCCCAATGCAAGAATTTCTTCAACAACCTAAAAAGGAATATGGTAACACCAGAACCGAGTGGACATACAACAGGAAGACTTGATCATCCTAACCCAGAAGAAGTAGAAGAAAACAACTTTAAATGTAACTTTATGAAAATGATGAAGACCTTTAAAGAAGAAGTGGAAAACTCCCTTAAAGAAATGGAAGAAAAGACAAATAAAAAATTGGAAGAAATTAATAAATCCCTCAAAGAAGCCCAAGAAAACCAAGAGAAAACAATCAAACAGGTGAAAAGAAACAGTTCAAGACTTGAAGACTGAAATAGAGGTAATAGAGAAAGCACAAACTGAGGGAGTTCTGAATATGGAAAATCTGGGTAAATGAACAGGAACTACAGAGACAAGTATAACAAACAGATAGAAGAAAGAATCTCAGGTGTTGAAGATACTATAGAGGAAATAGACTCATTGGTCAAAGAAATATTAAATCGAACAAATTCTTAACACAAAATGTTCAGGAAATCTGGGACACAATGAAAAGACCAAAACTAAGAATAATAGGAGTAGAAGAAGGAGAATTACAGCTCAAAGGCCCAGAAAATATATTCAACAAAATTATAGAAGAAAACTTTCCCAACCTAAAGAAGGATATACCAAAGAAGGTACAAGAAGCTTACAGAACACCAAATAGACTGGATGAAAAAAAAAAATCCCCTCGCCATATAATAATCAAAACACAAAACATACAGAATAAAGAAAGAATATTATGAGTTGCAAAGGAAAAAGATCAAGTAACATATAAAGGTAAACCTATCAGAATTACACCCGACTTCTCAATGGAAACCAAGAAAGCCAGAAGGTCCTGGATAGATGTGCTGCAGATGCTAAGAGACCATGGATGCAAGCCCAGACAACTACATACAATAAAGCTTTCATTCACCATCGATGGAGAAAACAACATATAACATGACAAAAACAGATTTAAATAATACGTATCCACAAACCCAGCCTTATAGAAAGTAATAGAAGGAAAACCTCAACCCAAGGAAGCTAACTATGCCCCAAAAAAAACCAGACACCTGATAACCTCCCTCCAGCATAACCCAAAGAAGGGAAACACACAAATACTATTACAAAAAAATAACCAGAGTTAACAACCATTAGTGATTAATATCACTTAATATCTATGGACTCAATTCACCTATAAAAAGACATAGGCTAAGAGAATGGATACGAAAACAGGATCCAACATTCTGCTGTTTACAGGAAACACATCTCAACCTCAGAGTAGAGGGTTGGAAAAAGGTTTTCCAATCAAATGGACCTAAGACAAAAGTGGGTGTGGCTATCCTAATATCTACTGGAGAAGGATACTTTATACAAATAACAGGAATAATTCACCAAGATTCAAGTCTCAATCCTGAATATCTATGTCCCTAATACAAGAGCACCCACATATGTAAAAGAAACATTGCTAAAACATAAATCACACATCAAACCCCACATACTAATAGTAGGAGACTTCAACACTCCTCTCTCACCAATGGACAGGTCAACCAGACAGAAAGTTAATAGAGAAATAAGAGAACTAACAGATGTAATGAATCAAATGAACTTAACAGACATCTATAGAACATTCCACCCAAACACAAAAGAATATACCTTCTTCTCAGCACCTCATGGAACTTTCTCTAAAATTGATCACATACTCGGTAACAAAACAAACCTCCAAAGATACAAAAAAATTGGAGTAACCCCCTGTGTCTTATCAGATCGTTATGGATTGAAGTTAGAATTTAACAACAATACAACTCTCAGAAAGCCTACAAACTCATGGAAATTGAACAGTGAACTACTGAACCACCCTTAGGTCAAGGAAGAAATAGAAAGAAATTAAATTCTTCCTTGAATTCAATGAAAATGAAGAAACAACATATCCAAACCTATGGGTCACTTATGGAAGCAGTGCTAAGAGGAAAGTTCATAGCACTAAGTGCCCACATAAAGAAAATGGAGAAAGCTCACATTAGTGACTTAACAACATACCTGAAAGCTCTAGAAAAAAGAAGCAGACTCAGCCAGGAGGCATAGAAGACAGGAAACAATCAAATTGAGGGCTGAAACAAACAAAATAGAAACACAGAAAACAATACAAAGAATCAATGAAACAAAGAGCTGGTTCTTTGAGAAAATCAACAAGACTGACAAACCCTTATTCAAACTAATCAAAAGGCAGAGAGAGAACATCCAAATTAACAAAATCAGAAATGAAAAGGGGGACATAACAATACACACATTGAGGAAATTCAGAGAATCATTAGGTCTTACTACAAAAACCTGTACCCCACAAAACTCGAAACCATAAATGAAATGGACAATTTTTTAGATAGATATCACATACCAAAATTAAATCAAGACCAGATGAGCAATTTAAATAGACCTATAAGCTGCGAGGAAATAGAAGCTGTCATCAAAAACCTCCTAACCAAAACAAGCCCAGGGCTGGATGGTTTTAGTGCAGAATTCTACCAGAATTTCCGAGAAGACCTAATACCTATATTCCTCAAAGTGTTCCACATGATAGAAACAGAAGGGACATTGACAAACTCTTTTTATGAGGCTATAGTTACCCTGATACCAAAACCACACAAAGACTCAATCAAGAAAGAGAATTACAGACCAATCTCACTCATGAACATGGATGCAAAAATTCTCAATAAAATACTGGCAAACTGATTCCAAGAACACATAAAAAAAATCATCCATCATGATCAAGTAGGCTTCATCCCAGAGATGCAATGCTGGTTCAACATATGAAAATCTATCAATGTAATCTATCATATAAATAAACTGAAAAAAAGTATGATCATTTCATTAGATGCTGAAAAAGCCTTTGACAAAATCCAACACCCCTTCATGATAAAGGTCTTAGAGAGATTAGTGATACAAGGATCATATCTAAATATAATAAAAGCAATATACAGCAAGCAGACAGCTAACATCAAATTAAATGGAGAGAAACTCAAAGCAGTTCCACTAAAATCAGGAACAAGACAAGGCTGTCCACTCTCTATATCTCTTCAACATAGTGCTTGAAGTTTTAGCAATAGCAATAAGACAACAAAAGGAGATCAAGGGGATTCAAATTGGAAAGGAAGAAGTCAAACTTTTGTTATTTGCAGATGATATGATAGTGTACATAAGTGACCCCAAAAACTCTACCAGAGAACTCCTACATGATAAATACCTTCAGTGATGTGGCAGGATACAAGATCAACTTAAAAAGAAAAATCAGTAGCCCTCCCATACACAAATGATAAAGAAACTGAGAGGAAAATCAGAGAAACATCACCTTTTACAATAGCCACAAATAACATAAAATATCTTGGGGTAACACTAATCAAAGAAGTGACAAGAACTTTAAGTCTTTGAAGAAAAAAAATTGAGGATACCAGAAAATGGAAGGATCCCCCGTGCTCTTGAATAGGAAGGATCAACATAGTAAAAATGGCAATCCTACCAAAAGCAATCTATAGATTCAATGAAATCCCCATCAAAATCCCAACACAATTCATCTCAGACCTTGAAAGAACAATAATCAACTTCATATGGAAAAACAAAAAACCCAGGATAGCCAAAAAATCCTATACAATAAAGTAACTTCTGGAGGATTTACCATCCTTGATATCAAGTTTTATTACAGAGCTACAGTAATGAAAACAGCTTGGTATTGGAATAAAAACAGAGACGTTGACCAATGGAATCGGATTGAAGACCTGGATATTAATCTGCACACCTATGAACACCTGATTTTTGACAAAGAAGCTAAAATTATACAATGGAAAAAAAGAAAGCATCTTCAATAAAAAGTGCTGGAATAACTGGATGTCAACATGTAGAAGAATGAAAATAGATCCATTATCTATCGCCATGCACAAAACTCAAGTCCAAATGGATTAAAGATCTCAATAGAAGTCTGACCACTGAACCTAATAAAGGAGAAAGTGGGAAGTAACCTTCAATGCATGGGCACAGGAGACCACTTCCTAAATAACACAGACACTGAGAGCAACAATAAATAAATGGGACCTCCTGAAATTGAAAAGCTTCTGTAAAGCAAAGGACACAGTCATTAAGACAAAAAGGCAGCCTACTGAATGGGAAAAGATCTTCACCAATTCCACATCAGACAAAGGACTGATCTCCAAAATATATAAAGAACTCAAGAAATTAGACATTAAAATTCTAAATAACCCTATTAAAAAATGGGATACAGAACTAAACAGAGAATTCGCAACAGAAGAATTTCAAATGGCCAAAAGATACTTAAGGAAATGTTCAATTTCCTTAGCTAATGCAAATCAAAACAACTCTGAGATACTATCTTACACTTGTCAGAATGGCTAAGATCAAAAACACTAATGATAGCTTATGCTGGGGGATGTGGAGTGAGGGGAACAATCATCCATTGCTGGTGGGAATATAAATTTGTACAACCACTTTGGAAATCAGTATGGCAGTTTCTCAGAAAATTGGGAACCATCCTAACTCAGGATCTAGCAATACCACTCTTGGGACTATACCCAAAAGATGCTCAATCATACTACAAAAGCATTTGTTCAACTCTGTTCATAGCAGCATTATTTGTAATAGCCAGAACCTGGAAACAACCTAGATGCCCCTCAACTGAAGAATGGATAAAGAAAGTGGTACATTTACACATTAGAGTACTACTCAGTGGTAAAAAAACAATGACATCTTAAATTTTGCATGCAAATGGATGGAATTTGAAAACACTATCCCGAGTGAGATAACCCAGACCCCAAAAAATTAGTATGGTATGTACTCACTCGTAAGTGGAAACTAGCCATAAACAAAGAACATTGAGCCTGTAGTTCATGATCCTAGAGAAGCTAAGTAATAAGGTGAACCCAAAGAAAAACATATAGACCCACCTGGAAATTGGAAACACACAAGATCGCTTGACAAAATTGGGAACATGAGGGCGGGGGGTGGGGGGGAGTGTATAAGGAAGGAGAGAAGGGCAGGGTTGAGGAGAACTTGAGGCTAACCTGGTCTACAAATTGAGTTCTGGGATATCCAGCACTGTTACACAAGGAAATCCTATCTCTAAAAACCAAGAAGAAAAACAAACAAGCAAAAAATCCAACATCTCTTAGAGAATGAAGTAGGAGAATATCCTGTAGATTAAAAAAAAAATTAAAAACAAGACCACTAGGAAAATCTTTCAATAGGCAGCTATGCAAATTCACAGGAATCCAAGTTCATTCCCATTTTTTGTAGTAGATCCTGTCTCTTAAAAATCCATTTTCAGAATTGTGATTGTTTGTTTTTGCATTCGTGAGGGCTGTATCCAGAGTTTCACACATCTGAATGTTACCTATCCACATCCTAAGCAAGCACTCAACCACCAAGCTACACTGCCAGCCCAAAGCTTCTTTTTAAATTGTGTATTAGAATGTACTGTCTTTCTTGTGAAGGGCATCTTTCATATTAGTAGTAAAAATGTCAAGAAATTCCACTGAGAAAGTAAGACCAGTTAAACAACCAACCACCTTCTAACCTGCCCAAGGGAAGCAAGCTTTGAGACTAGCCTGCCAAGAAGCGTTTAGAGTTCGGGCCTGCTTCATGATTGTGCAACTATGAGTCACTGATGACTAATCTTGAATAGTTTTGGCTGCAGTCTATGACCCTGGCGAAGATAAAATATATTTACCAAATGAGAGCTAACAAAATATTAGGTGCTGATGTTACTCAAGATGGCTTAAAAAACAAAAAATGTACAGTATGAATCACCTTCAGAGAAGGCAGTATGTACTATGTGGGTTAAAAGGCACTGGGAGAATAGTGTTAAAGGTTTAATTTTAATAATCTAAAGGTATGTGACTTAGGCCAATTTTACTAGCTCACAAAGTTAATTTAGGAATAACTATTAATGTGTTAAATAAACTTTATTTGACCTAAAAATTCTACACCTAAGAATCTGTTCTAGGGAGGAAAGAATATGGTTAAGAATGTTAATAAAAAGGATACGGGCTGAGGATGAGTCAGAATTTAAAGGAGCTGGTTGCCCTTCCAGAGGATCTGTTCAGTTCCCAGTGCCCACATGGCAGCTCACAACTGTCTGTAACTCCAGTAGTGCCATGGAATCCAATGCCCTCTTCTGGCCTCCACAGACACCAGGCACACACATGGTGTAGGGACATGTAGTTGCTTATGAATGAACATAAAATAGATAAATATTTCTTTTAAATTTATGATAATGGGACTCAGTAGGATAATTCAGCCACTAAAAGCACTTGCTGTACAAGGCTAGTAACCTGAGTTTGATTCTTGGAACAATGGGGCAAGGAGAAAACTGACTCCCCAGAGTTATCCACTGGCCTTCATATGTATACTACGGCATGCTTGCATCTGCAGGCACACTTATCACACACACACAATAATAATAATATAATATAATATAAAAGGTTAAATTACGATATGGTCTGTGGATGTAGCTCAATTGTAGACTACTTACCTAACATGCATGAGGCCTATGGTTTGATCCTCGGCAACCCCCAAATTTATGATTAAATAGAATAATAAGTAGCTTTTAAATAGAGAACAATGTGTGTAGTAACAGGAAGTAGTATTCATAATATTTTATTATGTGAGAAATGCCTAGGAGGCAATGGGGAGATGCTGGCCAAAGAGTACACAGTTTCACTTGGACAGGATATGTAAATTCTGCAAATTTGTAGTACTGATGGTTGCCATAGATACTTGATAGATACTTGAAAACCTCTAAGAGATCTTAAATGCCCTTACCAGAAAGAACAACTATAGATATGTGAGTCCTGCCTCTGACTCCACGGTGCTGATTACAAATGTATGATACTTCCCTCATCTGGAGGTGTGTGGATTTGTTACTGTTGTTTGTTTGAGAGGGTCTCACATAATCCAGGCTGGCTCTGAATTCACTCATCCTCCCACTACCACCTACCGAATGCTAAGATTATAGTTAGGCATTTATATATTTCAGACTAGAAGTATGCAGACCAAACTATAGACAGTGGCTAGGTTAGGGGAAGGAGAAGATGATGAGGGTTGAGAAGGGTACACACGACTAAACTGTTCATTTTCTATACTTGTATTTGTGTGTATATGGTATGGGGGGGCTGCAGGCACACACATGCCACAGGATGCATGCATGTACAGATTGTGTGTATATGATGTGGGGGGTGGGCTGCAGGCACACGCATGCTACAGGACACATGCATGTACAGATTGTATGTATATGATGTGGGGGGGGGTGGGCTGTAGGCACACACATGCTACAGGATACACGTACAGATCGGAGGACAACCTCAGCTGTTGGTCCCTCACCCTATACCTTATTTTGAGACAGGCTGTTTTCCTCATTCGTCCCTAAGTACACCAGGCTAGTTAGTCTGTGAGCATCCAGGGAGCCTGCTCCGCCTCTCCTTTCACCGTGGGTGTGCTTAGATTACAGATGTGTGTTTGCATCCAGCTTTGCATGGGTCCTGGGGAATCAAACTCAGCAAGCACTTTATCTACTGAGCCATCTTCCCAGCCCTAACCTAATTTTATTTATTTTTGTTGATTTTAAATTTCATTCATTTACTACTTCTTGAGATAAGGTCTCATTCTGTAGCCGAGGCTGGTCTCAGACTCACGGCACTGACCATTTTGCCTCAGCAGGGGATTAGAGGCCCAGCCTCCTTTAAAAAATGTAAGCATATGCACATGCTCCTTTTAAAGAAAGATATAACAAAACAGTATAACAAAAACAGTAGTTCCTGAGACTAATAGTTGGAGATTATTTCTAGGCTACTAGAATTCCTCTGATGAGGTTCATGGGTTCTGGAACCGCAAAAGCTACTTCGCTGTGGCTGTGGCTACTTCCTACTTTGTGTGGCCCACTGTAGGGCTGCCTGGTGTCTGCTCCAATTTCTGTTACTAAATTAATTTTAGCCAGCTGCAGATTATCAGTCTGGATACTCAGGAATTTGTCATAGAGCGCAACGCCCTGTTGTGTGTGTGTGTGTGTGTCTGTGTACACAGAATTATAGATGGGATGAAAGGTAACTGTTTTTACACACTTCTCATCTTGCTTGCCTTTCCAGAAGGAATGACTTATAAAGTGTGACAGAAGATTCATTCTGAATCTTCACGGGTGCCCTCACCCTGCAGAGGCATTGCTCCTTGTGCTGGAGAGAGTCCTGGGTACACCCATTCCACTGTGGACTTCAGCGGGGCTGGGAAGGATGCGAAGCCACCGCGTTGCAGCCTTCACGGTCTTGATTATATAAAAAGTTTTATGGTTTACTTCTAAAATATCCCACCACCAATTCAAAAATTAAGAGAAAAGGTGAGAAATCGAAAAAGTTCCAGGTATAAAAAGCTCTCCAAAAACGTTTCGGAAAATAATCAGAGGTACTCAAAGTTACCCAACTTTGAGGTCTGGTTTCTCGAGATTAGAAATACTTTTTAAACTCAAACGCTGTAGCCGAGAGCGGCTGCTAAGTTTGGATTATGGCGCCAACGTCCTGGTTGCAGTTAGAACAGGTTCGTTTCACTGTACTCACTCTGAATTCTTCCGGGGTGCCTCCGATGCTCCAACAGTCTGCAAACCTCACGAACGCCAAACGTTCAAGTTCAAATGCTCTCTCTCTCTCTTTTTTTTCTTCCCTCCGGAACTGATGCTTCTGCCACTCCTCCCAGAATCCTTCTAAAAAATGCACTTTGGGAAACTTAATTTAATCACTACACCTGCGACAGTAATTCTAATTGGCCCCAAACATACCTCTGCCACACTTCCCAGAATCCCCCGAGACTTTAGCGATGCACTATGGGAATTGTAGTTCAGTTTTCAGGCACGGAGTTGTGACCTTGGATAGCAAAGTTAACCTTAGTTGTCAAAGCTTATAATGAAAACCACCACAACCAAATAACTCTCGCACGTTCCAGCTCTTCTGGCATGGAGGTTTTATTTAGATGTTGCTTGGCTGAATTGGTGAACTCCAGGTTCATGCCTCCCTCAACAAATGGAAGCGCCTTGGAGGAGAGCACTCAATGTCAACTTCACCCTCACTTGAACATGCATGTACCCCACCGACACACATGTGCCCATGTACATGAACACACACACACACACACAAGCAAAAACCAGACTTGTTTGTTTTGTTTTGTTTTTTTCAAGACTAGAAGTTCCAGGCCTCCCCTTTATCCCAGGAGACAGAGGCAGAGCTCTTTGAATTTGAGGCCAGTCTGCAGTATGTAAAAGGTTATAGGTTATCCAGGGGTGCATACTTGTAGCATGAATAATAAAAACCCAGAGACAGATATTGGGTTTCAACCTGAAGATCGGAATAGCAAAACGGCCAGCCACTAGAGAGCTCTTACCTCTATCTACCTCAGACCAAAAATGGGCAAGATCCTGTTTCCCTGAATCCTGAAGACTCCACACTCCACACCACACTCCACTGAGTTCCTGTCTCTTTCCCCTTACATTCCTTTCTCCACCCAGCCATATGGCTCCTGTCTCCACCTTCTTAGTGCTGGGATCACAAGTGCAGGCCACTGTGCCCAGCTTTTTCCTTTTAGGCTGTCAAGCAGGACCTGAAAGATGGTTCAACAGGGAAATGATCTTGCTGCAAGCCTGACAACCCAAGTCCAATCCCCAGAATCCCCGTGATAGAAGGAGAGAAGCAACTCCTGCAAGCTGCCCTCTGACGTCCACATCAGGGCCATGGCATGCTCTAAATTTATTAATTAATGTAAAAATAGATAGATGACATTTGAGGAATAACCTAAGGTTGAACATTAGCCTCCTCACGCAGTACATGTGTGTGCACAGACATACATGCATGCATACATACACATATGCACACATCTACACATGCGCTCATATAAACACACACACAGTTGGCACTGATAAAGTTCACCATTTATAAATGCATTTACTGCATTTCTATGTAATTGGAGACTGCTTGGTTGTTTCCTGGTCACTCAGACACGAATAATCACACAAAACTATATTAATTACAACACTGTTTGGCCAAATACTCAGGCACATTTCTAACTAGTTCTTACATCTTAAATTAACTCATTTCTATTAATCTATGTATCGCCATGAGGCTGTGGCTTACTGGTAATGTTCTGGCATCTTTCTCCTTCAGCAGCTACATGGCATCTACCTGGCTCCACCTTCTTTCTCCCTGCATTCTGTTTAGTTTTCCCACCTACCTATATTCTACCCTGCCATAGGCCAAAGTAGCTTCTTTATTAACCAATAGTAATAAAACATATTCACAGCACACAGAGGGGAATCCTACATCATTTCTATGCTCTCAATGTACCCACATTCCTAAGGCACACAGAGGCAAGAGCTTGACTGCTATTCTGACAAACCAGGAAATGTCTCCCAAGGCTGTGCAGCTAATGTAGCCCAGGTATTCTGCTCTCTCCCCTGGGTCACAATGCCTTTAAAGGCACAGCTAGCAAGAGCTGTCCTCTTTGCTGATTAGAAGGCAGAGCTACAGTCTCCCCCTATCCTGCAGCTGGAGTGTTATTGTCCTAACAAACAGCAGCCTGGAAGTAATTCATCAACACACATACAAGTCTCGGGATCCAGTTTTTATTCTCAAAGGAAAAAAATCCTGGTTTCTTAGTAACCATGGAGACTCAAGGGAAGCCAGAGAGGGGGATGAGAGGGCCATTTCCCGCCAAGTCAGGGCCAAAGGGCAGTGGACTTAATCTGTACAGACACAGAGCAGGACCCATTATATAGCATTTTGTGTGCAGCCTATTTATCAGGTCCTACCACCAAGCAAATCGTAGCCAGACCAGCATCATCCCAGCTTAAGCAAGTACCTTTCCCTGACTGAGGTTCTCTGCTCTTAATTTAGCATGCTGCCCTGTCATGGCTTCTTTGTGACTACAGTAGGAATGACCCAGAGGGGGCAATTTAAGTATGGCTCCCTCTTCTGAGCATGTTCTAAGAATCAGCTTCATTTAGGGCTCAGAGAAGCTCCAACAGAGTGTACAACTCTGCAGGTGGTGTGGGAAGTCCTTTGTATGTGTGTTGCTTTTATTGGTTAATGAATAAAGAAACTGCCTTGGCCTGTTGACAGGGCAGAGTAGAACTAGGCAGGGAAAACTAAACTGAATGCTGGGAGAAAGGAGGCAGAGTCAGAGAGAAGCCATGGAGCTGCTGGACACAGACGTGCTGGAACTTTGCTAGTAGGCCACGACCTCGTGGTGACTCACAGATTAATGGAGATGGATTAAATTAAGATGTAAGAGTTAGCAAATAAGAAGCTAGAGCTAATGGGGCAAGCAGTGATTTAAATAATATGGTTTCTGTGTGATTATTTTGGGAGTCTGGGTAGCCGGGAAATGAACAAGCGACCTCCTTACAACAAATTGATGCTCCCACGTGGTCAACTGTATCCACATAAAATCTGAGAAAGCTTGGAAAGGAGCTCTAGACACACTCAAAAAAAGTTTAGCTGCATTTTTTCCAGATGGGCTTTGCTTGCTGGTGGCATGCTGCAGCTCTTTTAAGAGAGGTTTTCCTGATTCAGTGGGAGCAGAAAAAAAAGCCAAGTGGTTTTGAAAAAGTGGCTTCCTGGGTCCTGCTGCCTGCACAAATTCTGACCCCTTCTGGAGGTCCAGCTATGGAACATTTAAATGGGGTTTGTGAGGAGAGTGCTACAACTTGCTTAATGGCAACAAAGACCCTCTGTGTGCCTGAAAACGGGGAAATGTACATGGCTTTCAGAGGCAGTGAACTTGTCTCTGCCATGTTGGACTGCGAGGAGAAAGCAAGCATGACTGCGGAGTTGGGCTTAGCCACACCCACTTAGCATTAAAATAAAAGGTGCTCCTGGTCAAAAGATAATTCCAGATATGCAATAAAGATAAATTCAGATGGAAAAGACCTCTAAATGAGTCACAGTGTTGGATAAATGTGTGTAGGCTTGAGAGAGAGAGAGAAGAAAAAAGGGTATAGAGAGTTATAAAAGGAAGTAAAATGGTTTATAAAAATAAAACAAAATATTTAAAGAGACAGAATACAGACAGTTGGAGATAAAAAAGAGTAAAAAAGTAAGCCACATAAAGATGAAAAATACACAGAGAATATGGATTATGTATATTATTGTGTTTTCTTTGAATTTTTTGACTATAAAGGAGTTAAGTACAGAGAGTCCATACTTTTCATTGTATGGACTGTTAAGTTAAACCAAAATAAAGGTATCTTGACTTCAGAATTTTAGTCTAAGGATATGTTGCTTTGGAAAAGAGGTTCTGCTTTTGTTTCTACAGAGGATGAGAATCTGTGAATTTATTCCAGACTAATGTGGTTTGATGGACCAAGACCCCCAAAAGCTTGCCATGAACATCCTTCAAAATACTTCATCCAACAAAAAGCAGGAAGCAGTTTGGAGAGGACTATGCCCATATTCCCAAATATTGTCTATAAATGTCTGTTTACATTTAAAGAGGGATATGCTACAAAGATTTGCATTGCTATGAATCTTGCTCTATTGATACAAATTTTAGGTCAATTTTGTTATATGTATATTTCTGCTCTTAATTAAGGTATTGTGTTTATGCAGCTCATTTAGAAATGTGATGCATAATTAGGAAATATAGGTTATTAGATCTATAATAGTCAAGCTTGTAGTCACATTAGTTAAGTTTTCTAGATATATAGAGATATATTTGAGTTAGAAAAGTATTCTTCAAATCATCCAAGGACTACAGAATATGGTATTTAAAATGTTTAAAGAAGTTAAGACTCTTCATGACAGCGAGACACATCTGTTCCTGGGGCACCAATCTACTTCGAGAGGATGATGGGCATCAAAGAGTTTCCTTATGGAGTTTGTTAGCCAGTTGGGCAAGAAATTGCTCTTTCCTGGACTGTTTGATGCTATGCTGTATGAACTGGACATGCAGGATCCACAGAGAAATGACTGATGAACTTTCCTAAAGGTGAGACAGTCCTTTGGGGGATTTCTGCTTCATGAAAGAGTCTGCCAGACATTCTGCAGAACACAGAAGAAAGTGACTTACAAACTGCCAATATAGATGAACTGTCTTTGAAATTTCCTGCTTCATGGAAAAGTCTGCTGGATACTGTGGGCCATCAGGCTGAAGATGGATGCCCCAATGGTACAGAAGAACTTTGGGTGATTGTTTAGGCAATGTGATGTCTTGTCAATTCTAGAGTTTTGGAAGTTGCTCACAATGCACTTCCTGATTAGTTAGGTAATATTATATCCTTCTGGAATCTTTGATGGAGTTGAAGAATAGATAGTTATAGTTAGTTTTCCTTAGTTATTATAAAAGATAAAGTAGATATAAATACTGTAACTGTAATCTTGCTTAATGCCTGTTTTGTTATATGTAATTTTACTGTTTTTTTATTATTATTATTAAAAATTTCCACCTCCTCCCTTCCTCGCATTTCCCTCTCCCTCCCCACACTTCCCCTCCTCCCCCCCCTCCAGTCCAAAGAGCAGTCAGGGTTCCCTGCCCTGTGGGAAGACCAAGGTCCTTCCCCCTTCATCCAGGTCTAGGAAGGTGAGCATCCAAACAGACTAGGCTCCCACAAAGCCAGTACATGCAGTAAGAACAAAACTCAGTGCCATTGTCCTTGGCTTCGTAATTTTACTATGTTAAAGTTAAAAACCTTCCTTTTTATTTAAAAAGAAAAAGGGAAATGATGTGGGAAGTCCTTTGTATATGTGTTGCTTTTATTGGTTAATGAATAAAGAAACTGTCTTGGCCTGTTGATAGGGCAGAGTAGAACTAGGCAGGGAAAACTAAACTGAATGCTGGGAGAAAAGGGCAGAGTCAGGGAGAAGCCATGGAGCTGCTGCCAGAGACAGACATACTGAAACTTTGCTGGTAGGCCACAACCTTGTGGTGATGCACAGATTAATGGTGATGGATTAAATTAAGATGTAAGAGTTAGCAAATAAGAAGCTAGATCTAATGGGCTAAGCAGTGATTTAAATAATATGATTTCTGTGTGATTATTTTGGGAGTCTGGGTAGCCAGGAAATGAACAAGTGGCTCCTTACAATATGCAAGGGCACCTACAGACAGGTTTATGTCCCCCACAGGGTATCAAATCTGTCCTTTGGCTGCCAAACATGGGTTTTATATCTGAGGAAATGAGGTTGACTCCTTTCTGGAGTCCCCTCCTATAATCTCTCTTAATGCTCACATTTGGAAGAGTTTCCATCCAGAAAGGTCTCTTGGAGTAACCCCATACTCACAATCCCCCTATTCTAAGAGATGCCAGGAAAAGGCCTTGCCAAGGGCTCCTGGCCCTCCCAACAAACCTCTAATTCCCATCTGGGTTCTGGAGTCCTTCCTGAGGTCAGAAAGAGTGCTCAGAGGATTAGGAGGGACAAGATCTCAAGCTTAGGGTTATCTCTGCCATTTGTGGCCTTGAGCAGGTCATGCTATGATATCAGCCTCTTACAGTCTGTCACAGGTAGCATCCACCCTCACTTGGTCAGTGAATCCTTTAAGAGATTTCATAATGTACCAGACATGAGAGTTGGCAGCAGGGAAGGAGGCCTTTCTTGGTGATAAGACCTGACCCCATTTTAGTGATATGTCTGTGACTATACCCTCCATTCCAGGAGCATACCACCATATCAGCCCAATGCTACTCCAGCTTGATCACTCAGCTGGGACACAGCGTATGCATCAGAAATGGAGCCTGGAGGGCTGTGTGGTGGTCCATTCATGTATGGCTGTATGGTGGTCTGTTCACGTCAGGAGCCCTGTCCTAGAGTATAGTATGCTCTCAGCTCTGCTGTGTACCATCTCTTCTTCAACCTCCTGGGCCCTGCCGCATGCTGGTATCTAGGGGAATCAGGAGAGCTGAGGTTGGAGCTGGCTCAAACTCCTAGCCATCTTCCATCAGCAGCATTAACTAATCCCAACCCAAGCTGCTCATCAGCAATAAAGAGGGAATGTCAGACCTGAGGCCTAAGCTGGCCCTAGGTCTGACCATACCTGTCTTTGGACTGGAGAGATGAAACAAGGGGATTAATTTCTGGCTATGCACTAGAATTACTGGGCCAGTCCCCAGAGATGCTAATTCCAAGGTCTGGAGTGTGTCTTGGGGTGTCTAAAAGGCTTCAGAAATGAGCACATATCCTTTGTAAGCTGGGATGTGCCTTGACATCCTTCCTGTCTCAGAGTTGGGTTAAGACAGGTCAGAATATATTAAAAAGAGACAGTCCAATGGCTCTACCAGTAAAGGACTCACTGCCAAGCCTGACGACCAAATTCCATCTTCAGTGTCTGCATGGAAAAAGGAGAGAACCAATGCCCATAGATTGTCTGCTGACCTCTCCGCACACAATGTGGCATGTATGTACACAGGTACATACATATGCAATAAGTAAATTATTAACTACTTAATCAATCAATTAAAAATATGTTAAAAATTAAAAACAATCCCTGCTGAATCCCACAACGGGCTTTCACACGTAGTGAAACAAGCCATGTTGTATATTACTCCCCACATTCAGTAGGCTGTGTTAATCACCCCTTCTGGCTCAGTCGTACCACACAGACAGAGCCTGTCTTCCTCATGGCCATGTCCCAAACTGAGTTCTGGCTTGTTGCAGCTGCTTCTTTGCTGTGTCTTCACTGACCTCACCCCTAAGCCTCCTTGTGCCCTGAAACATTTAAAAATGTGTTCATTGCTTCACCCAAAAGATATAAGAAGTTCCCTCTTGCACCTATTAGCCAAACCTTAGGCAGACGAAGTACGCATCACCCATACTAGTGCTCATACTTAAAAAGGATTCTGTTTATTTTATGTGTGTGAATAATCTATTAGCATGATACAAGAGGGCATCAGATCCCACTATGGTTGGTTGTGAGCCACCATGGCTCAGGACCTCTGGGAGAGCAGCCAGTGCTTTTAACTTCTTAACCATCTCTCCAGCTCTTAGGGCTAATACTTTTGTGTACCATGGATGTAAGAATTCTGTAAGTCTAGTGTGGAACTCAAGACTTAATTTTAAAAAGGATTTATTTGTGGTGTGTGTGTGTGTGTGTGTGTGTGCGCGCGCATCATGAATTACTGATCCTAGTTGATTCGAATCAAAACCCAGAGTCAGATACAGGGGCTAAAGCTGAAGATCTGAGAAGTAGAGCAGTCAGCCACTAGAGAGATCTTTACCTCTACCATTGCTCAGACTGGGCTACCTAGACTGCACTGTCTCCACTAAACCTCAGACTCCAGTGAACTCTTGTCTCCTCCTCCTTATGTGACTCTTTGCACCCAGCCATATCACTCCTGTCTCTGCCTCCCTAGTGCTGGGATTAAAGTCGTGGGTTCCCAAATGCTGGGATCATCTTTGTGTGAGTTCTATTTCTCTTTTCAGATAGATTCAATCTTGTGTAGCCGAGAGTGGCTTTGAGTCCTGGTATTAAAGATGTGGGCCACCACTTCCTGGCCTCTAGTGGCTTAGCTCTACGCTCTGATTTTCAGGGAAGCTTTATTTATTAAAACACAAATAAAATCTCTCTCTCTCTCTCTCTCTCTCTCTCTCTCTCTCTCTCTCTCTGTGTGTGTGTGTGTGTGTGTGTGTGTGAGAGAGAGAGAGAAGGGGGGGGTAGGTGCATCAGTGAAAACAATGGGATGGGAATGAGTGTGAGTCTCTGCTCTGAATCAAAAACCTTAGCAAAGGGCAAATAAAGTTCCTCCTGCAGAGTCTGGCAGGCAGTGTTCAGGATGAGAGGGCTGTGGGCCAGTCTCCCCTGATTGCTGGCTAGTCCTGGAAAAGCCCAGTCAAGCTAAAGAACCCCATCTCTTCAAGCCTGGGAAGCAACTGACTTTCTGATGGGAATCCAAGCCTGTTTTGCAGAAACAGTGACCAATGACCTCACGAAGTCAGCTGAGAGTGCCTGGGGAATTTGAGGCCAAAGGAGAAGAGCTATGCTTCTTTGAGGATAGTGTCTGTGAGAGCAGCAGAGGATGGGCAAGACTGGAAGGAGGCCCTGTCAGACCTATGCACAGGGTGGACAATGCCTGGGAGCTGAGGGCAGAATAGGAGTTTCTGCTCACTGTCAGGTTTATGAGAACTCCTAGAAAGAGTGCAATTCATCCTTACAATGTACAGCTAGGGAAGGTTCCAGTGACACAGGAAGAGGATAATCCATTATAACTTTCTGTCAGTCCACCACTCTAGTCTACCCCTAGCTGAGAAGGCCAGAAATGGTCATGGCAGGCCAGGCAGGTCTTCAGAACCTAACATAAGAGAGTAGAATGTAGGGCACTTTGATGGCCAGTGTCTCGACCCAAACCTCCTTCATCCTCACAGCCTAGATGATCAGCAGGCAGGATCAGTGCTTGCCTTGGAGCAGCACATAGGATTTCAGGGGACCAGAAAAAAGTGGAAAGCTCCCCAGAGTCCTGAAACCATCAGTACTTGGGCCTCACTCCACCCTTTTGCATGGAACTCTACAGAACTAAGGCCAAAACTCCGCTAACCAGAGGTACCTTAGCTGCCCAGTGGACTTGCCTCAGTGACTCTCCCAGCACTCCACACCCTGGCTCTGTGATGCAGACTAAGTGGACAGCAAAGGGAGAGGGCACAGTTAGCGATGCCTGTGTTAGGGTCCCAACCCGGCTCTAGTTGAATGGGGCTGTGTCAGGAGAGGGACAGGAGCCTGGAAAGGATGGCAGCTGAATAAAACACCTTCCCATGCTCCCAGTGCGTCTACTCCACACGTATAAGAACTCGTGATCCTGGGGAGAGGATAAGGAGGTAAGACATGGACTTCTTTTTGTTTGATATTTTTTATTTTTCTCCTTTTTAGGCATCTTGAAGCTAGGCAGGCCTGAAGCACTTTTCCTAGCCATAGCCTGGCTTATATGGTTAAGAACCAGAAGCACAGGGCAGACCAGCCTTGACCTTCTACAGCTGATTTCCCCATCTGCCACAGGCCTTAAGATCCAAAGCTCTGTGACAGCCAGAGTCTGTTTCTTGGCTCCTTGCTATCCCCCTAGTGCAGAGCCAGTGCTTAATAAACCATCTTTCTGTTTGTGAGCGGCACAATCTGAACCCATCCTGTGCCGTGTCTACATCCTTGAGGATTTATGATTTAGACCCATGAGGAGGCAGCCACTTAGGGTCCTCTGAGCCCTCCCACACATAGTTAAGTACCTAGTAAAGCCCATAGTACTAGACAAGGCCAAACACAGCCCTTACAGCCTGATTCTAGAAAGCTCTTCATGAATGCACAGGATGTAAATACAGATTCACACAAACACACATTGACGATAACACAGAACTTGACCGAGTCCCTCGTGATTGGCATCTGTGTTCCTGGAACACCTTAATGCCTCCACCTTCTAGAGCTTGCTGGGGTCTGTTGACTTTCACTCTCCTGCTGAGACATTATCTTATTGATTAAAATGTGTGGTACAGCCCCACACAGGATGTGAGGCAGTCGCCTAGGCAGGAGAGGAGGCAAGGAAGAGAGGACACAGCCTGCCAGGAACAGGGTCACGAGGGTCCTGCTACAGGACACTGCCAATTGACCTACTGGGAATCTTTCAGTGAATGCTGGGCCTTTGGTTTGAACCTGAACTGAACCACAATGAACCTTCCCCAAAAGGTCTCTGAAAATGGAAGAAAGAGATGAATGCTTGAAAGGATGCTTCAATACTCGACCTAAGCTCTGTGGACTCACATAGAAGGAAGAGGGATGACTCCTGCAAGTTGTCTTCTGATCTCCACAGGTGTGTTGTGGCATGCATACCCCACACATACCATGTGCCCCCTCACTATAACAACAGTAGTGTTTTATCTATTGAAAGGTTCTTCAGAGCCTGTTGAATCTGCTGCTTGTAGTCATGAACCACAGTAGGACCTCATTTACTCTCCTTTACATGACTAAAACTAGACAACATATACAAAACAACAGCTTTGAGACCGGAGATAACAAGCAGTACAGGACACTGATCTCCAGGAGTGTTTCAAAATACTCACGTGGGGTCAAGCAGATGTCCCAAAAGAACAAAGCCTATTCTCCAATGAACTAATTAATCATTAATTAGATAATGAATAAATCTGTAACTACTTCTCTTCCATTACTCTTAATTGTATACAAAGGGATCACTGACAATACTTGAGTTTCTGATTTGGGGACTACATTTTTTCCAGCAAATTTGCTAGACACAGCAGTCACCAATTTTTTTTCAAAACATGAAAGCAGAAGGGAGACTATTACAGAAGGGATAAGGGAAGAATGAGGGCAAGAATTGGCAATGGGTGGATCTGATCAAAGTATTTTATATGTATGTATGGAAATGTCACAATAAAATTCATTAGTTTGTGAAAAGATACCAATACCCACTGTATTAGTTGCCTGGCATCACTGTGACGAAAACTTGATAAAGCATCTTAAGAAAGGAAGAATTTGGCTGGAGAGATGGCTCAGTTGTTAAAGACTAGGCTCACAGCAGCAAAAACATCAAGACAGGGAAAGGGAAATTTTGAATTACATTTCAGTCCAGAAATAGTCTAGGGTGGTGGGTAAGCAGGAGCTTGAGACAGCTGGTCACACATCTGCAGTCCGGCAGCCAAGAGTGATGAACACTGCTACCCAGCCCACTCCATTCTTCCCACTGACTCGGGGACCTCAGCCCATGGGAGCAAGCTAGGGAGCAGCATTCCTCCATGGTCCATACTTCCATTTCTGCCTCCAGATTCCCACCTTGGCTTCTCTTCATGAAGCACTCTAACCTGTAAACTGAAATAAATCTTTCCTCCCTCTAAGATGTTTTTTGTTGTTCACAGCAACAGAAAACAAGTTAGAACAGTTGGCTTCTTTTGGTGCAATCTCCATCCATTGAGGGACAGAGGTGGTGGGTAAGTATTCAGTTTCTTTATTCTCTGTAAACAATCTAAAGTGCATTGTACAGTCTCCCGGGCGTCCCATGGGGTCAAGCCTCAGGGTCTACAGTGGTCTCCCGATGGCCTACACACTTGTTCCTGCCTTCCTCTGAATCTTCTGCTGAGACCTCTGGGATCCCTTGCTAGATGAACAATCTCACACCATGTCATATCTGGTCTGAGGAAATCCAACGTTGGCCAACGCATTTGTTTAAGAATTGTGAATGTGGAGATGTTCGAATGAACCTTGGACTGTGGAAAATGAGAATCCTTCTAATTCCATACCCAACCATGATTTAAGCTGAGGCTCAGGTTCTATGTTTAAAAACAACAAAACAAAACAAAACAAAACAAAAACACACTGTTCCTTCCTGTAGCATGAATAATAAAAACCCAGAGACAGATATTGGGGTTCAAGATGAAAATCAGAAAAGCAAAGCAGCCAGCCACTGACTCTTAACATCTCCCTCAGACCAAAATGAGCGACCCCGACTCCACGAATCCTCAGACTGAGACTGAGACCTGTCTCCTCCCATTTTATATTCCTCTAGTGCTGGGATTAAAGGCGTGCACCTCCACCACCTGGTTTCCATGACGAACTAGTGTAGCTGCTGGGATTAAAGGTGTGTGCCACCACTGCCTGGCCTGCATGGCTGACCAGTGTGCCTGCTTTGCGTTCTGATCTTCAGGCAAGTTTTATTTATTGAAACAAAAATAATATACCACTCTATTTCCCCTTTATGTCTAAATAAAAAAGAAGGCTACAACTAATATAAGAAAAACTACATACAATAAATACAGGCAATTAATACATCAACATTGTTTAGTCCATTTGCATTTGACAAATTCAGAGAAAATATTCCATATGGAGTCTATCTTGATGAGTCCAAAAAGTTGTACCTAATTCAGTTTCTATTCTAATTCTCATTATCAAATTATGTTTTAATGCCTCAACCTTTTACACTTTACACCTCTAAAACTCTTTAGTGAGTGTCTTTTCTGAGTCTGGTAAACAAGAAAAACTATAACTATTTAGACTTCAACTTCCTCAGAGACCTGAGAAGAAAATAATGTTAACTGAGTAAGCAGGGAGTACAAGCAAATGATTTAAAAAAAAATGTGAGAAATGACAGAAACAGCTGGCTTCCTGGAAATCACCCAAAGTTCCTCTACAACTTTGGGGCATCTATCTTCAGTCTAAAGGCCTAATCTGTGAAGTAAAATATTCTGAAGGGCTGTCCTTCCTTGTCTTGGCAATGTTTGACAGTCAGTCTCCTGTGTCCTGTTTGTCCAGTTAGAACAGCATACTGTCAACAATTGAGCCTAGGGCATTTTCTTGTCCAGTGACTTACTTTGGCCACAAAGAAAGCAAACTTCATGTGGAGTTTCTTCAATGCCCATTACCTTTTCTGAAGTAGGTTGTTGCTGTCAGGAGCAGACATGTCTCATTACCATAAACAAAAGAACCTACATTATTAAAACATCTTAAATGCCATATTCTGTAGATCTCTGAAGTGTTTGAAGATGATCCGTCTATTTAAAATATATCTGTTTATGGCTAGAAACCAAATATGAGTGAGTACATCTCATGTTCCTCTTTTTGGGTCTGGCTTACCTCACTCAGGATAGTGTTTTCTATTTCCATCCATTTGTATGCAAATTTCAAGAAATCCTTGTTTTTTACTGCTGAGTAATACTCTAATATGTATATATTCCATACTTTCTTCATCCATTCTTCCATTGAAGGGCATCTAGGTTGTTTCCAGGTTCTGGCTAACAGAAATCTCAAGGTCCAAATCAGGAGCAGAAGGAGAGGGAGCACGAGCAAGGAACTCAGGACCGCGAGGGGTACACCCACACACTGAGACAATGGGGATGTTCTATTGGGAACTCACCAAGGCCAGGTGGCCTGGGTCTGAAAAAGCATGGGATAAATCCGGACTAGCTGAACATAGCGGACAATGAGGAATACTGAGAACTCAAGAACAATGGCAATGGGTTTTTGATCCTACTGCACATACTGGGTTTGTGGGAGCCTAGGCAGTTTGGATGCTCACCTTACTAGACCTGGATAGAGGTGGGCGGTCCTTGGGCTTCCCACAGGTCAGGGAACCCTGATTGCTCTTTGAGCTGATGAGGGACCGGGAGTTGATTGGGGGAGGGGGAGGGAAATGGGAGGCGGTGGCGGGGAGGAAGCAGAAATCCTTAATAAATAAATAAATTTAAAAAAAAGAGAGAAAAAAAAAAGAAAAAAAATATATCTGTTTAACCTTAAAAACATACCTAATATAACTACAAGTTTGATTGTTATAGATGATGAATTACTAACCTGTATTTTCTTATTATCCTAAACAGTTTATAATAATTACTTTCATAAACTAGAATTTTGCATTACTTTGTCAAATGAGCTGTTTAGGTACAATACCTTGAATAAGATTACAAAAGTACATTCAATATGTTTTAACAAAATTAATCTCAAATTTGTATCAATATACAAAATTTGTTTACAATATGCAAATGTCCAATCCAACGTAAAATATTAAAAACTAGTAGTTTCTTTTTAAAAGTAGATTTAATAATCTACCTTTTTTATATTATTATATCTATATTTTCTCTTTTTTTCCTTTTAGAGTAAATTCAATAATCTACCTTTTTATCCTATTACATCTATATCCCTTTTTTTCTTTTCAAAACAAAAACTCTGAATCTAATCTTTTTTGTTCAACTTTTCTCCTGCAATAACCAATAACAACTTGTAACCAACCTCCCTAAATAATAATGACAAATATCCATAACCCCCTCTTGGGAATGTGGGCACCATATTCTTAAATTTACTTCCTGCTGTCTGGGGGTGAAGGCATCTTTAGGACACCTGAAAAGAAATATTTGGGTTAATTATCAAGTCCTGGGAGAGGTAGCTGTATCATTTGTTGTCCAGTCTCTGCATAATAAGAAAGAGCAGTACTTGTCTCAATTCCTGGTTAGAGTAGCCTGTGAGGCTGGATCATCTCAGCTAATCACCTCAAAATTGTTCTGAACAGTTTATAGTCCAAAAGTCGATCTTTAGGTGGTGTTTTTCAGCTTAGAGGTGTTATCAGAGTCCTGGTGGAATAATTGTGGGGCCCTATCCTTTCTTTGGAGACTTCAAAGGTCGCTGTCAGGTGTGCTCAGGGTTCACTGCAAAAAGCTGATAGCGTCTCAGACCTGAAATCAAGCACAAGAAGGTAGATGAAACCATTTTCTAAAATTAGTTAGGCTGGCCATTAATGTCATGACAAAAAGTTTAGAGAATATATATATATATATATATATATATATATATATATATAATATATATTATAAATTTTCTATCTTAAGAAAAACTGTTAAAGAGTTAATATAAAACTGAAGATTGAGGGCTGGAGAGATGGCTCAGAGGTTAAGAGCATTGCCTGCTCTTCCAAAGGTCCTGAGTTCAATTCCCAGCAACCACATGGTGGCTCACAACCATCTGTAAAGAGGTCTGGTGCCCTCTTCTGGCCTGCAGGCATACACACAGACAGAATATTGTATACATTATTTATAAAACCAAAGGATTATGACATTAGTGGCAATAAAGAAATCTTTAAATATTTGTTTTTCTTCTGCCACATATCAGGTGGCTCTTCTGACATAAGATTGAAATTTTTGATTTTACTTGGGTTTAAAGAAGGAGAGAACCATGCTCCAACTTCAAAGCCAGCTTTAACCTTTTACTGGACTGGGACTACAAAAAGACCATTTGCCACTAAGAGAGACTTACATAGGTATAATCTACCTGGGAAGTAGAAAAAGACAAGATCTCCTGAGTAAATTGGGAGCATGGGGACCTTGGGGGAGGGTTGAAGGTGGCAGGGGAGAGTCAGGGAGGGAGCAGAGAAAAATGTAGAGCTAAATAAAAATCAATTTAAAAAAGATCATTTGCACTATATGTCTGTGGAGAAGAACAGAAACAAACATTTGGAAAGATTCATGAAATTTTATCTTGTTGGAAATGTGATATACCAATAGGCCAATTTACTCCTTTTCTTGGGATACTTTTTCTGAATGATGTGTTATTTTATTTCAGATTTCTTGTTTGTCCAGTGGTTTTCAGATCCCTTATGTGGATGCCTTTATTATTCTGAAAACATAGAACCCAAACCCTCCCCCAACTCTAATTTTGGGGAGATTCTCTTTTGACAAGTTATATCTGATCAAATGAAAATAAAACTTGTTAGTTTTATAGGTTAGTTTAAACAGCCATGCTGCTTGATGAAATATTATCTCTTCTAATTAAGAGGTGTCTCTTGTTCAAATAGAATCTTTATCAGTTTTGATGGTATCCATAGCATTTCTTCTGTGGAAACAAAAACAAAATCCTTTTCACAATTCACACATGTCCTGGATTCCATTATGAGGGCAACACATCTTTAAAGTGTACTGACTGATTTAATTCCATAGTTTTTTTCTATTATCCAATATCTTTCCAAGGCTGTTGTTCCTTTCTTATCAGCATTTAGAAAGTTAAAAGTTAATAAAACATTATGGGATGTATTTCTGGGGGTCTTTAATATACATTTCTGTTTATTTAATATATCATTTAGAGTTCGATTTGATCTTTTTTTATAACTGCCTGTCCTGTAGGATTGTGTTGGTATACCTGTAATATGCTTTATATTATAAGAATAAAAAAAGTGTCTCATTTTCTTAGACACGTATGCAGGAGCACTGTCTGTCTTTATTTGTATACAGACATACCCATGGTGACCATTACTTCTAGCAAATATGTGGTTACCAAATTAGCCTTTTCCAAACTCAAAGCAGTTGTCCGTGGAAAACCTGAATAGGTATCAATAGTATGGTGTACATACTTTAGTTTTTCAGATTCTACAAAAGGGAATACATCAATACACCAGATTTCATTCTTTTGAGTATTCTTTGGGTTACTTGCTGCAGGTAGTGGTGTCGGTTGTATAAAGAACAAGTAGGACATTTCTTCACAGTTTCCTTGGCTTGCTGCCACATGATGGAAAAGTCTTTTTTTAAACCTTTGCTATTGATAAGATTTTTTAAATAAAATTTTGAGGCCTTCAGCACATTTACAATAAACAATTGACCATTTTCTGCATTGCCTTGTGCTATGGGATCTGATGTGGGTGCTGGGAATTGAACTTGGGTTACAAGCCAGTGCTCTTAACCATGAGCTATCTCTCCAGCCCCAAAGGCATTTTTTAAAAATATTTATTTATTTATTATGTATACAATATTCTGTCTGTGTGTATGCCTGCCGGCCAGAAGAGGGCACCAGACCCCATTACAGATGGTTGTGAGCCACCATGTGGTTGCTGGGAATTGAACTCAGGACCTTTGGAAGAGCAGGCAATGCTCTTAACTTCTGAGCCATCTCTCCAGCCCCCCAAAGGCATTTCCTTAATTGAGTTTTTTTCCTCTCAGATGACTTTAGCTTGTGTCAAGTTGACATAAAACCATCCACCACAGGGGCCCATAATCATCTGTAACTGAAGTCTAGAGGATTCAGTGTGGTCTTTCAGCACCACACACACACACACACACACACACACACACACACACACACACACGGTCTTTATTCATGCAAGCAAATAATTTATGACATAAAATAATATTATAAATAAATCTTTTAAAAAACACCAGGCATGTCTGATTATTTAATTAGAGAGCCCCTAAAGTCATCCCTCAGCATCCCACATCCTCACTTCCGGTCACAGCAAGCTGGACCTCCTCTGAGATCAGCTTCTCAGATAAAGATTCATACAGACCTGTACTATCTGTCCCACATGGAACGTTCTCTTACAGTATCACAGTACAGAGACTTCCAGGAGCGCCCGGCATCCTTGCTACAATTTAGCCCTGTAGCCACTTGGTTCTATTAGGTGGGCCATTAAAGGTGGCCCTTCTCACTTCTGCTTCTGCTCTTCCTCATACAGGGTCAAACCTGGGGCCTGTGGGCCTCAACCTCTCCCCTTGGAAGGTGTCCTTTTACCCTTACACAGACACATTGATTGAGTGAATCCATAAGCAAATACCGATGTTGGATGGGTGGCCTGTCCTTTTCCTTATCTCAGGGCTCATTCAGATGGAAGGAAATCCAAGCCCAGCTACTCTGTTTACTCTGGATTCTCTATCCATTGTACATGGGATTGATCTGGGTTTTTTCTCCCCTCCAATCTCTCTATTAGTTCAGCTTCAGAAAATCTCTTATCACCTCCAGATGTTAGGCCATGCTCTGCCGTCAAGGCTGCCTGGCCATTTTACATTTGTCATTAATTGATTTTGCCCTCCCCACTTAGGAAGCACACATTGGCTCTGCCTGTTAGCAGTAATAATTCCCAGAAAGGGGTTATAAATCAAGCCTCCTGTCTAGTCCTTGCTCACAGTGGATTACCAGCCACACAGGGAGATACTGGGTTAGGAGGTGCAGAGGGTTCAATAGCTCAGAGATCAAGGGCTGGCAGACCCCCAACACACAGAGGACACTAGCCTTGGATGTTTAGAAGAAGCAAGAGAGGGAAGGAGGGAAGAAAGGATGGAGGGAGGGTTGTGTGGCTTTTCCTGGGGAGATGTGAAAAAAAATCTCTGTTCTCTCCAGGTAGGGAATGGATTATAGACCTAAGAAACCATTCTACCAAAGTCCCATCTTGGTGAACCAATGAGATTCCTGTGTCACTCACAGGAGACCTCTGAGAAGCCCACCTCAGCATGAGTGACAACTTCCAGGGTGCACACCTGGAGCACCCTGCACAACTGAAGGCAGTTCTAGTCTCCTCTCTCTAAAAAGTATTTACTGCCCATCTACCCTTGGGAGTGGCTTTGAGACTCTTGGAAGTTTCTGAGCTTCCTGAATCTTGTGAGGGAATGGGGGGGGGGGGGCTTTGAGGACCCCATGAGATGTCCTCATTCTTATTTCACCTCTGTGTTTCTTTATAAATTTCTTTTTTCTTTTTTCTTTTTTGTTTGTTTGTTTTTTGGCCTTCAAGACTGGGTTTCTCTGTGTAGCTCTGGCTGTCTTGGAACTCGCTCTGTAGACCAGGCTGGCTTCGAACTCACAGAGATCCACTTGTCTCTGCCTCCCAAGTGCTGGGATTAAAGACATGCACCACTACGGTCAGGCTCACCTTTGTATTTCAATCCCTATAGATTTTGTGGCCTAAGTCTTAGACTCTAAGAGTTTTCAGAAATCAGCTGGGTATAGTAGCACATGCTTTTAATCCCAGTACTCAGGAGGCAGAGGCAGGTGGATATCTATGAGTTTGAGGCCAGCCTGGTCTACATTGTGAGTTCCAGGCTAACCAGTGCTACATAAGACATTGTCTCAAAACAATGAGTTTTCAAAAGTTCCCCAACCACATGGCTGTGTTCTTGAGAGAGACCCCATTCTGCAAGCATCAGACACCAGATCCAGCAGGGAGTTTTCAGAAAAGAAGACGCCCCAGCTCTCCTCACACCCCCTCCAAAACTGAACACACCTGTTCTTGCTCTTAATACCAAGCAGTCATGCTCCTGCCTAACCTCACGCCAGTGATGTTGTGTTTTATACTCTTTCTCTCATAAACTTGAAAATCATAAAAATTCTCCCCCTGGCTCTGGTTTTCTGTAAGGCCCCCGTCTTAGTTACTTTTTTATTTCTTTTAAGAGACACCAATGACCAAAGCAACTTAGAGAAAAAGACTTTCTGGGGCCTGGCTTACAGTTTCAAAGGGTGACTCTATGGCCATCATGACAGGAACATGGCAGTGGGCAGGCAGGCGTGGTACTTGCAGCAATAGCTGAGAGAGAGCACTAACTAGGCCTGACATGGACTTTTGAAAGCTCAATGCCTGATCCTAGTGATATATCTCCTCCGACTAGGCCATACCTAATCCTTCCCAAACAGTTCCACCAACAAGGACTAAACATTCAAATATCTGAGCCTATGGAGGGTATTTTCATTTAAACCACCGCCCTCTCCACCCCCAGCATGCGTATTCTCTCATCATCACCTCATTATGGAAGAAATGCTGGCTGTTTGTCCTTACAGGCTGGTCACAGCATCTGCACCACAGGTTCTTCTAGTTGGTGCCCATATCTGTGATGGCCACACCTCCTTTGATGGAGCAGCTCAGTTCCAGAATCCTGCCTGCTTACTTACTTGACCCAAAGATGTCCCATCTGGTGCTGGATACCTGTGAAAAGACCACGATGTGAATGTTTTCATGGTCACCCTGCCTTTCCACATGGGATCAGAACTAGGAAACACCAAGAGAAAAAGGCAGAGAAGTGGACCAGGAGCTCATCTCTGTCACACTTCTTCTTTTTTCCTTGTTAATTAGCCTTTTTATTGGTTTTTTGTTTGTTTCTAAATTGAAGGTCCCTTACTGGTCCTGCTTTCATGAGTGGCTGAGAACAAGGGGAACGGGAGGGCAACCAGCTGGCAAGGAAGGGTCATTTCCACATTTCATTTCCACACAGAACTAAACAGACAAGCACAGAGTCACTATTGTGATTAGAACTTGTCAGCATGGCACATTTCTTCTATATGAAATTTCCGAAATAGGGAAATCTATTAGAGACAGAAAACAGGTCCCCATAGTCTAAGAGACTAGACTTGGATGAAGTGGGAAGCAATGGCTAATGGGAGGGGCTCCTCTTTGAAGTACTTGATAGTAGTGTGGTCTTATAACTCTGTGGATATAGCACAGACCATGTGTGACGATCAGTGCTGACTGTCAACTTGACAGGTGTAGTAGGAAGCCGGCCGCCCAGACTCCCGAAATAATCACCCAGAAACTATATTATTTAAATCACTGTTTGGTCTATAGCTTAAGCATATTTCTGGCTAGCTCATATGTTAAATTAGCCCCTCTCCATTAATCTGTGTGTTGCCACGAGGCTGTTGCTTACCAGGCAGAGTTCCAGTTCCATCCGACTCTTACCGAGGAGACAAGCTGTGCATATGTCACAAACTTCTGTGTGAGTTTTCTAGGAGACAAGTCTGTGTGCGTGAGAGAGAGAGAGAGAGAGAGAGAGAGAGAGAGAGAGAGACCTCTGTGACAAAGTTCTAGATTGAATTTATTGAGGTGGGAAGATCCTTGTTGAATGTGAGCAAGACCATGGATGGCTGGAGTCCCAGACTGAATAAAAATGGAGAAGGCAGCCGGGCAGTGGTGGCACACGCCTTTAATCTCAGCTCTCAGGAGGCAGAAGCAGATGGGTCTCTGAGTTGGAGGCCAGTCTGGTATACAGAGTGAGTTCCAGGACAGCTGAGGCTACACAGGGCCTTTTTGAACCCCTATCTCAAAAAAAAAAAAAAAGGAGAAGAAAGAAAGAAAAGGAAAGAAAAAGAAAAGAAAAAAGAAAGGAAAAAGGAAAGCAAAGCAAGCAAGCTGACTACTAGCTCGCAGCTCTCTCTGCTTCCTGCCTGTAGAAGCCATGTGACCAGCCGCTTCATGCTCCTGCAGCCGTGCTTCTCCTTGCCATGACGAGCTGACCCCACACTATGAACCAACAGAAACCCTTCCTTCCTTCCTTCCTTCCTTCCTTCCTTCCTTCCTTCCGTTGCTTTTGTCAGGTGTTTTCTCAGAAATGAGAAAATTAACCAGGACACTGTGGGAGTGGCCACTTTCAGTGTATGTTGGTGAGCTATTGTATAATGTCAATAAAGCTGTCACGCTCGCCAAAGGTCAACTGAGGCACCATGGGTTCTTCAGGGGAAGAAGGAGCCACTGACAACACTGTGGGGGTGAAGACTCACTTCTGGCTTCTCACTTCTGCCTCCTGAGCTCAACAGCCTACAGGGTCTCAAACAAGTCCGACCATCTGCAGAGGTGACACCTGGTGGTAAACAGGGCCTCCCATGTGTCAGTCCCACCGACTGACAATGCTGCTAAGCAAGGCTGTCATCTGCCTGTTTGCTTTGCTCTGATTTGCTTTACTCCGCTTTATTCATCCCCGGGTTCCCCCAATAGGCAGTTTAATCTTCCCTATTCCCTTCTGAAGCAAGGCCAACCCACACCCTTGTGACACTTCCCTCCTAGACTCCCGTATTTGTACTGGGAGCCTTCCCAAGTGAGGGATCTGAAGCTGTCAAGAGCCCTTTTAGACCCAGCGGAGTGGGCTCCCATTCAGATTGTCTCACACTCAGCCTCATTGAAAGCAGAGGATGAGGCCAGACGAGCTCAGGAGAAGCCTGTAGGCGTCCCCGAGGGGCCCATGCATTCGCTACCTTGCTGCTGTGCATGGAAAAACAAGGCTGGGTGGGGGATGGCGGGCCTGTTTGCACACCACACTGTTCAAACAGACTCCCCTGCCGCAGACACCTGTGAGGTGGAGGACAGGGAAGGCAGTAGCAGGGGCTCTCACCTCTTCTCGACTCTCCCCACAGCCACCCTGAGAGCTGCTGCAGAGTCCTACACACACCATGCCCCGTGCTGGGCTCTGTAGCTGCTGGGGTGGCCAGGTATTGCCCCTGCTTCTGGCCTATATCTGCTACCTGCTGCTTGGGGCCACCATCTTCCAGCTGCTGGAGAAGCAGGCAGAAGCTCAATCCAGGGACCAGTTCCAGCTGGAAAAGCTGCGCTTCCTAGAGAACTACACCTGCCTGGACCAGCAGGCCCTGGAGCAGTTCGTGCAGGTGAGGGAGCAAGGAAGGATGGGCCAGGAAGAGTGGGGAGGTGGGTGGAGGGGGCCGGTGGCAGGTGCAGAGAAAGAGTGTGGAGGAAACTCCAGAACCTTGGCCTGCAGGTCCATTATGTGACCTTGATCAGGTTACCTAACCTGTGTGCCCTCATCAGTGAGGGGAAAAGGAGGTGACTGGGGTTGGGGAGGGAGCTCAGGCAGTTAAATGTCTGACAGGCAAATATGAGGACCTCAGCTCTACGCCCAGATACCACATTACAAAGCCAGGTGTTGGGCAGGGAAGATGGCTGGCTCAGTGAGTAAAGTTGCTTACTTGGCACAGAGCCTGATGACCTGAGTTCAATTCCTGGAACCCACATGGTGAAAAGAGAGAGCCAGCTTCCGGAATGCTGTCCTCTGATCTTGACACACAATGACATGTCCTCACCCATATAAACGCACACACATGTGCATGCGTGCACACACACACTCACACAGACAGTGTTATGTACTATTAAAATGTAATTTTAAATGAAAAAAATATAACAGGCATGGTGACTTCTAATCCCAGCACTGGAGAGGCCCAGTGGGCAGATCTCTAGGGTTCTCTGACCAGCTGACCTTACCAGGTGGGCAAGCTCCAGGTCAATGAGAAAGGACTTGTCTCAAAAAAAAATCTGTGGAAAGCTAGAGATGGCTTGGTCGGAAAGAGCAGTTTCTCTATAAGCATAGGGACCTGAGTATGAACCCCCAGCACCCATGGATAATTCTGGGTACGGCTGCAAGGACCTGTGACCCCAGCACTGGGTGGGTGGATGGACTGGGGAGACAGATGGATCCCAAGAGTTCACTGGCCAAGCCAACCTAACCAGGGCTAGTTCAGTGAGAGACTCTGTCCCAAGACAAAAACCATGTAAGGCTGATGGCTCTGAGGAATGACACCAGAGGGTGATCTCTGGCCACATGCACACATACGTGTGCACACATCTGCGCAAACACAAACTTGTACACACACACACACACACACACACACACACACACACACACACAGTCTGTGGTTTAACATTTGGCAGCAGATTAAAAGCCCTCTCGGAGCTGTCATTGCTTCCTGAGCATGATCTGTCAGTTATCAACATGGTAGAAATTTCCTCTCCCACACTCCCTCACTTCTCAGGACAGCTACTCCATCTGCTGGCTCCCAGTTTATGTTCCAGAGTGCAGACGCAGACCAAGGCGAGGACCCGCTGGGCTGATGGGCAGTGAGCTCTACCAGGACTGTACTCCTAGCTCCTCTCACTCCCTGCCTGGGTCCCTCCTGCCAGAAACAAAGGAAAACTAGGTATTTTGAGCAAAGGCAAATCCACTGAGAAGACAGGCAGAACAAATGGTGTCAGTCACTGCGAACCTTCAGGCAGGTACAGTCCGCACAATGATCATGTAGTTGAGGGGTGGGGACCAAAGCTCTGTTCCCTCATGATCCAGAGCCTGGGGCTGAGCACCCCCAGGTGTTTCCTTCCAGTTGCTTACTTGAACCAGTATCTTCAGCTAGCTAGTGGGAGCTGAAGCTCAGAGAGGGGTGGCGTGTGGGCCAAGGCTGCACAGTCACTGCTGAGACAGAACTCACACCCACACTTCTTATTAGGGAGCTACTTATTCTTCATTCTAGCTGAGGACAGGGTCATGCTGAAAGTGACAATTCTTAAAGCAGGGTCTGTGGACTGACCCCAACAGCAGTACTGCCTATGAGCGACAGGAAAGCCCGCATCAGTTCCCGCCCAGCCCTGCTGACTCAGGAGCTTCAGGGGAGGCCACCAGGTGGTGCTGAGGCCCTGAGACTTCTCTTGGGACTGAGAGTTGGCAGGATGATACGTGAGCAGGGAACACTGTCCCTGCTGTTCCCAGATATACTCCGCATACAGCCCTTACTCAGGAATGGTACTCTTTTCCAAGGTCTCCCAACCTTCCAGAAGTAAGCCAGAGACAGGGACACCCCAAAACTTCCTTCTGCCCTGAGCTGGAAATGAAATCAGGAATGAAGAGCTGGCAGACAGGTGGTAAGGCTTGAACTATCTCTGTGGTCACAGGGCAAGGATGACCCAGATCTGACTGCATTCAAGGGGGCCAGTGCTTAGCCCAGGGACTCACTAGGAAAGATGGGCCAGATGCACCCCAAAAGTCCTCAGTCTCAGGACAGACCCTGACCTTTCAGGGTAAGTTTTAGGAGAACCCAGTTCCTGGGGAACTCCCACGCTGAGTGTAGTATTCCGATGAGACTTCACGAGGAAGCGAGTTTGTACACTAGTCCCTTTCTCCTCCACCACTGGGTTCTCTGAGCCACTCATCCACATTCAGAGCCCTCTGCAGGATGGAGGGCTCAGAGGTGCAGTGGGGGACAGCCAGGGATCTGGGCAAATGCTGTCCTCACCAGTGTGTGGGAAAGAGGAGGCCAAAGCCTACCTCTTAAGAGGTAAGTTTCTGCCACATGGGGCTGGGAGGCCTCCGCCCAGCCCATGAAAAATCAGTTCCCACAGGAAAGGGGAGCAAAAACAGTCCTGCTTCCCAATGGTTCCCCGGCCTTTGGGGCACAGCCAGATATCACAGCCTATCCTGCTGACCATGCCACTTTCACAGGTCATCCTGGAAGCCTGGGTGAAAGGTGTGAACCCCAAAGGCAACTCCACCAACCCCAGCAACTGGGACTTTGGGAGCAGCTTCTTCTTTGCGGGCACAGTGGTCACCACCATAGGTAAACTGGTGAGGAAGGAGGGCCTCCCTAGGCCCTGCTCTGCTTGGGAGCCCTTCCAGAAGTCATCAATGGGGCGAGGATGTGGTTTACGCAGGAGGGGTACACAAGGTACAGATTGGGAAGAGGGTAGGTAAGACCCATGAAAGTGGAAGGCAGCCAGGCTGGCTGCAGCTGTAGGTGGCTGGATTCACTTCCCTGGGGCACACTGAAGGGCCAAGCAGAGCTTGTCCTCACAGGACTGCATAAAAGGTGGGAATGAGGGCCTTTCCTATTGACTTCAGTCCTCCCTGCAGATGGCTGGTCCTGGTGAGCTAACACTACAGACCAGGCTCACACCTGGGACTAGAAGTCATCTCAGGGAGAGAGGAACTGGAGGTGGGAGAGTGTTTATGCGCAGAGATTGTTCCTCAAAACTCACTCTATTCACCCCCAGTGAATCCCCAGGCCTCTCTCACACGGGCCCCCCTTCCATTCCGTTAAGCCCAAACCCAATTCCACTCATCCTCCTTGGCAATCCAGGCAAAGTGACAGAGTAGGGGTTGGGATATAGACCTAGATTTGTCCTGGGCTTGGCCTTCAGAGTTTCTCGTCCATCAAAGAGGGAATAAATTGCTACAATTACATAAGGCAGAGTGGGTAATTAGAACTGCACATGGGCAGGGCCGGAGGAACCTAACTGGTGGGAGGCAGGGGGTGGCAGTCAGGAGGACTTTATGGAGGGAGGCAGCAGTACTGGAGACGAGTCTTCTATAAGTAGAGGTTGTTCTATCAGAGAATCGGGTGAGTATCCATGGAAACAAGGAGCATCTCTTCCCCCAGAGATGATGGGGACATGCCTCTGCTGGACCTGGGGCGGGCAGGTGGGAAGTAGTTCTGAGCTCTCTCTTCCCTTGATCTATATACTCCCTTGCCCTGTAGGCTACGGAAACCTGGCACCCAGTACGGAGGCGGGGCAGGTTTTTTGTGTCTTCTATGCCCTGATGGGCATCCCACTCAACGTGGTCTTCCTCAACCACCTCGGCACAGGGCTGCGTGCCCACCTGACCACATTGGACAGGTGGGAGGACCATCCCAGGCATTCACAGGTAAGGAGGAGTCCTCCCTCCCCTCCAGGTCCTCCAGGAGATAGCTGAAAATTGGGAAATGGGCTTGGGTATGCAGACATCTGAGAGTCAGTTTGTACAGCTGCAGGACTGGGGCAAGAAAGAACTAGAAAGGTGACGCACACAGGACAGGGTGTAGCTTCAAAGGGCTCTGCAGTTACATGTGACTACGGAGTCTACTTGCAAAGTGTTAAGGGCCAGACCCTGGGCATGACTTCCCTGGGAGGGTGGTGCCCAGGGTGCCAGGCAGCTCTAATGCAGCATCCTTCTTTGGTGGAGAATCCGAAAACTACATTACCTCTCCATTCTCATCACGGGCATCCAGCATTATTTCATGTGGTCCCAAACAGTCTCCAGGCTACCCAGCATTCCCCACAGAGCTTATTGTCACAGAGGGACTTGGATCAGTTTAGTGGGTGACAGTAGTATTATTCCAGATCTGACTGCCCTAGAGAGTCTGCTCAAGTGTGATTCTCAAGTGAAAAAGGAGTCTTTGGCTCCTTCCTTGACCCACTAACACAGTCTCTTATCCAGGAAAGCTTGGTACATACATGTCACATGTCCATGGGTACAGCCCCACCCAGATGTCTGCAGCTGGGGAGGGGGCTAGGGGGCTTAGATATTGCCCTGCCCATACTTGACTTTTCCCAGACCTCCCCCATATACTTCCAGATGGTTTCAAGGGCAGACTCTCCCCTCCCAGCTTCTGCAGGTGCTGGGCCTGGCTCTGTTCCTGACTTTGGGGACCCTGGTCATTCTCATCTTCCCACCCATGTTCTTCAGCCACGTGGAGGGCTGGAGCTTCCGTGAGGGCTTCTACTTTGCCTTCATCACCCTCAGCACCATTGGCTTCGGGGACTATGTTGTCGGTGAGAATGGGATAATCAGGTTATCTTGGTGGACACCCACCACGATGATGGGGAACAGGGAGGTACCAACTGAGGTTGGTTACTTCTGAGGCACCTGTGGACTCTTGGTTGCGTCCTCAGAAGTCTCTAGTATGATAATTATCACTGCTTCCTCCACCATTAGTCCTTTGTATGAGGGCCAGGGAGAGAGTATTCCTATGGAAACTGGGGGTGGCAGTGCCCTCAGACACAAGCCATCACCTTCCCCGGCAGGCACAGACCCCAGCAAGCATTACATCGCTGTGTACCGGAGCCTGGCAGCTATATGGATCCTTCTAGGGCTGGCGTGGCTGGCGGTGGTCCTCAGCCTGGGATCCCTGCTTCTGCATAGGTGCTCCCGGCTCTGGCTACTCATCAGAGGCCTGGACCTCAAGGATGGAACAGCCCCTGACTCTGACCCTAGACCACAGAAAATCCCCATCTCTGCATGAGACCCAAGGGTCCTGGGCTCCCCCAACCCCCTGACATTTCCTGCCCTTCCTCTTCCTTCTCAACCTACATATGACCCAGAGAATGTGGTCAGCAATTCTTCAGAGAGAGAAAGGGGACAGGTGTGCTATAAAGTAACTGATGGGAGACAAAACCAAGACATGTGGATGGAGGTGTGCAGGCTGGCCTCACAGCTCTTTACCCCGGCCTCCCAAAGATGACCCAGGAAAATCAAACCCTGTTGAATCATGGTGGCCAAATCACCACCGCCATCTTCACATACTGGCAGGAGCCTGCAGGCTGCAAGCAAAGGCGAACTTGATTTCTGCTTGATTTGCTACACACATCCTAGGCTCTTAGCAAGTCCTACTGTGTACCTGGTTCTGGGGCTATGACAGGGATGGTTTCCACCCTCACTGTATCGTCAGTCTTGAAGGAGCCCCAATACAACAACTGCAGCCTTGATGGGAGCAAACCTGGGGAGGACGAAAGGTCAGGGCAGTGACTGGAGGAGGGGAACTGGGCACACACCTGGGGGCACCTTCAGTGCACATAGGAAGCTGTCCTCTGCCCTTGCCCACAGGTGTCCACCTGAAACAATGCTGGGAACCTCTTCCAGGTGTCCCACTGCTTTCCTGAACATGACTTCCCTTGACCCTTACCCCCCCCCCCCATCCCCCAAGCTGGTGCCACTCCCAGAAGCCTTAGAGGATGTGAGCTCCCTGATGGCTCCCAAGGGAACACTCTTCATCCAAACCTGGTCCTTCTGACAGATTTCAACACTGGCCCAGGGAGTGGAGGTTTGGCCCAGTCTGTCCCAATGCCCAATCTCACAGGATTAAATTAAAACTTTTCTTGGACTTCCTCCTCCAGAGGCAAGGAGCTTCCTAAGATCTGTGTCCTCTTTACAGCATTTAGGGGTGGGACACGGGTGGGACTGTGAGCCCAGGAGGCTGAGGGGAGTCCCAGGGAAGAACCTACATTGGCAAGAAGTTCCCAGCACCCAAGTCTTACTGGCACCCAGGAAAGGATTGAAATCCGATGTGCTGATTCCTGCTTCTTTTCTGAAGGAGTGGAGACTCGGGGATCTCCCTCCATGCAGCCAGGGACAAGCTCGGTCGGGTCACCAATCTCTGGCCTGCCACACCTCCCCCGGAACACAGACAAACCGCTCCCAGCTGTGAGTGCACTAACTGTAGACCTAGGGTGATGCAAGACAAGGAAGTCCCTGGCCCCTCAGCTCAGGCAGGAGTCCTGTGACAATAAACTTGGCTGCTGTTTCTCCTCTGCACAGTGGATTGCCAGAGTCTCTCTTACTACAGGGAATTGCTAGGGTGGGAGTGGGGGTTCTGGGCCCTTCCCTCCCCCTTTCCCTCCCCTGCTGGTGGCTACCCGGCAGCCCCCTCCTTCCCTCTGATGTAGGGGTGGGCACTCCGCATTCTTCTGGGAGTGGCCTTTTTTGTCCCAGGGATGGATTGTTGCAGGTGGGTAGGGCCATCCCATCCTCAGCACTCCTGAACTGGGAAACAGGAAGGCATTTGCTTGAAGAAGGGGCCCCTCCTGACTCTTCTTGCTTAGCGTGGTTTCTGTCCATTGTAGCTCTCCCTCAGCGCCTTGGTGGGCTGGGGCCTGCAGGTGCGGGGCACCGGGCTCTTGCTCTTCTGTCTGGCTCCACACTGGTGTGTTCTGAGCGCTGGAGGGTCGCGCTGCCCGGGACTCCAGCCGCAGCTTCCAGCGCGACAAGTGGGAGCTGCTACAGAGCTACACGTAGTGTGTGGACGGCCTGATGTTAGACCTGCTGATTCTGGTTAGGGGCCCGCCTGGAAAGAAGGGATGGGATAGGGGACGCTGGACAAACGATAGGAATGAAGGATGCTCTGGCCCGGGTGTTGTGTCCTAGAGGGCACAGGCCTGGCTGTGTGGTCGGGACATAAATGACCACAGGATTGGCCTGAACAGCAACAGAAAAGGCATCCATCCTTAAGGAAACGAGAAGGCATGGCTAGCCTTGTAGGAACAAGGATATACGGAATTTGGATATAAGGAATACAGAAGATGTGCTGTCACAAGATACAGGGCTGTTGGAACAGAGTAGCATTTGATTTTTGTGGCAGCCCTGTGTGGTACTTATTGGGACAGAGGGCAAGAATGAAAGTTCACATCTAGCTTCTTCCAAAGGATGGGGGAGGGGCAAATAGGAGCCAGGCTCTAAGAAGGGGCGGTCCTGTGGCACTTGGGAAAGGACTCAGCCAATAGGGGTGTGTAAAATAGGGTCAAAGTGTGCTTGCCCCTACAGGGGCAAAGGAGAGAGAAGCTGGGAATGAGCGGACCTGGACTGGATCCAGGCTTGAGACCAGTTTGCCTGGAGGTCATCCCGGTCCACCTGCAGCGCAGGCAGGGCTGAAAAGGGTGGGCACCGGAAGGTGCAGAGATCACTGAGCCAGAGGCTCCTCAACCAATGAGGCTGCCATAGCATAGGGAGGAAGAAGGTGATTCATCCTGGCGGGGCTTCCCACGGAGTGCTCTTCCACCCGTGGCCCCCAGGGGCGCCAGCAGCTGCACAAATCAGTGTTCATATTAATATCCTGCTCCGCATCCCCCTGCCAAGGGCATAGTGACAGAACTTAGACCCACATACCTGGTGCAGAATCTTCAGACTCCTGACAGAACTTAGACCCACATACCTGGTGCAGAATCTTCAGACTCCTGACAGAACTTAGACCCACATACCTGGTGCAGAATCTTCACACTCCTGCAATGGCTCCTTTGTTTTGTTTTTTTCTCCAAAGTGGGTTTCTCTGTAGCTTTGAAGCCTGTCCTAGAACTAGCTCTTGTAGACCAGGAAGACCAGGCTGGCCTCGAACTCACAAAGATCTGCATGCCTCTGCTTCCTGAGTGCTGGAATTAAAGGCGTGCACCACCACCGCCAGACAATGGCTCCTTTATAGAGAGGTAGAGGACCTGAGCCCCAAGTCTCTGAGCTGAAACCAGATACCAGAATGGAAGAGGAAATTGTTGGGGTGTTGGCTGAGTGGAGACAGACTTCCAAACTTTCAGATGAACCAATTGGGCAGGATCTGGAGCTAGGCAGGGATGGGACTGTGTCTGCCTACAACCACTACCATCAGTAAACACTTGACGTTGGGGTCCTTTCCTTACCCAGCCCCCATCTCCTCTGGAGTCTCACTAGCAGATGCTATCATCTTCATTCGGAGATGAGGCAAGGCTCAGAGAGGACATGTAAGAGCACAAGGCTGCACAGCCAGAGCTGAGGCCACTGACCTCCCGGAGACCGCTTCTGTGGATACCTATGCATGTGAATGTTGATCCACAGATTTAACCTTCATAGAGAGGGTTAGCCAGTGTTAATATTAATATTTACGGACAAGGAAACTGAGGCATGTAAAAACTGATTAACTTCTGCACAGCCCCCTTCACACTGAAACTCTTTGATGGCTCGTGTCAGAGTTCTCCGTCTCACTGAAGAGAAGTCATGTCTCTACTGTTTTCTGCAAGATTAGGACTGAGCTGGGCGGTAAATGATAGTTACGCCTGATTGATAGCCCAGAACCCAGCTCTAGGATATGAAGTGGAAGGCATTGTCAGTGGAGTCCCTGGTTGGTAGGAAGGGTAGAGACTCCTTGTCCTGTCCAGGCTTGGAGTAAAGAATGAGATATTGTGTGAGTTTCCTTGAAGAACATTCTTTTCATCCCATTAGGGCACAAAGGGAACAGTCCAAGGTGTCTGTCTGGACGAGCCAGTGAGGTTATTGGTTTACCAGTGGAAGCATGGGTGATTTAAAGCCCTGGATCACTGGAAAGCCACCCTATCAGGGTGATGTCTCCCAGAAGCTGCATCCTTGGAACTCATCACACAGACAGCTATACTGAAGAGTCCTCTCTCCTCAGCAAATTGTTACTATGCATATAAAATGGAGGAGCAGCCTTGGGAATCCTGTAACTTTCTGAGCCGTAGAGACTTGTAAGTCAATAAAAAGAAAAAAATGAAAAAAGGGCATGCAGCTGCTAGGTATGGGTTGAGGAAGGGTTACTGTGGACAGGAGGAAGAGCATAGGCAGAGGTGTGTGGAAGGGTCCAGACTGAACATGGTGGCAGGCTGGACTGGGCCTTGTGAGTTTAGCAGGGAGGGAAGAATGGAGAGCCAGAAGCCAAGAGGCCAGGGGAGTGGGAACTAAGAACATCTCCCCACACAAGCAGCACCTCCTGCCTCAGAAATGATTTCCTCATTTCACCAGGCACCAGGGAGACTGTACACATTTAAAAGTTTGGGGATTGTTGCCGTATGGGACGTTGGTCATTCCACCCAGCCTCTCCCTACTGTCCCTTTTAGCCCACTAACACCTCTCATTCCAGATCTATTTCCCCTCTAGAGCTAAACTGAAGTGGAATCCATCCTCAAAGGGCTGCTGGGGACTGATGTTTGGAGACACTATGGGCCAACAGACCTGGGTTCCTGCAACCCTGAATCTCAGGGAAAAATGTCAGTCAATGGTCTCAGTGTCCTTGCTCTCGGCATCCCCTGCACGACTCAGGACTTACCACCAGGTGGCAGGCCCACATCAATGATGACTCCAGCTTCTAGTCCTTGCCTGCGAGAGCAGGTGAATTGCACTATGCATAGCCCTCTGGGTAGTTTTAATGCAGTCACTATTTCTAGGCAAGAGCACTGATAACTCCCGGGAGCGTGGGCAATCTTTGAGACAGTGTGTGTGGAAAGTCCCTTGGTTTCCATAGACCCTGGAAGGACCAGCTGGCCATTGTGGTGTTTTGTCTTTATTTATGTATTTATTTTAATGTATTTAAAAATGAATGTATACAAGTGTGTGTGCAGTGTATGCAGAGTGTGTGTGCACACACACAGAGGGCTGATTTTATTTCTCATCCAGAGCCATCCACTTTTTTTTTTTGACAGGGTCTCTCCCTGGGGCTTGACTGGAGAGCCTCTATCTCTCCCTCCAGTAATGCAGTTACTGGTAATGAGTACATGCCACCACATGTCTTATGTGGGTGTTTGGGGGTCAGCAAACAGATCTTGCACTTGTAAAACAACCACTTTACTGGTTGGGCCCATTTCTCTATTTTGTTTTGCTTTCTTTGACAGGGTCTCTGTTATATAGCTCTGACTATCCTGGAACTCACTCCGTAGATCATGCTGGTTTCAAACTCACAGAGATCCTCCTGCCTCTGACTTCTGGGCACGGAAATTAAAGGTGTGTGGCATCATTCCCAGCTTAGAGACCCCTTTTTTTTTGTTTTTTTTCGAGACAGGGTTTCTCTGTGGTTTTGGAGCCTGTCCTGGAACTAGCTCTTTTAGACCAGGCTGGTCTCGAACTCACAGAGATCCGCCTGCCTCTGCCTCCCAAGTGCTGGGATTAAAGGCGTGCGCCACCACCGCCCAGCCTAGAGACACTGTTTTAAGGGAAACAAAATAAAACAAAACAAGACTGGAGAGGATGGGGGCTCCAGAGAAAGTGGCCCCTGAGGAAGTTCTCAGGGAAGAGAGCAGCATGTCCACCTCCTTAGCCCTGTACACATTGCTCAGGGACTCACATTCCCATAGGCAGTGCGTCCCCACTGTGGCTGCACTACACCCATGCCCAATGAATGTCTGCACCCATTTTAAGTACAAGGAAATAGGCCGAAAACTATCAAGGACCTTGTCCGAAGTCCCGCAGCCTCGCAGGGGGCATGGGACAAGAAAAGTGACAGTACTGGAAGAGAGCTCTCGCTCATAACGAGCTGCCCACTCCAGAGTGAGAGTGGAATTGCAGGGTGTGTGTGGGGGGTGAGGGGTGGGCAGGAAGAGGGCTGCAGTGGCCATGAGCAGAGCCCGTCTTGCTGTCTTGCCTAAGGCTATGGCAAACTGAGCCGGCAGAGCCCAGGGCTGTCCGTCTCTTCTGCTTATTCTTTGCTTTCCTTGGGATGGTGTTTAATCAGCTGGGCCATCTCATGTAGCATGGGGACAAATGTGCCCACCAGGTCAGGGACAGCCGGCAGGTAAGGGAGTGGCTGGGAAACAGGATGAGTCACTTCCAGAAGAGGGACTCTGGTGGAAATGGGGTGCAGTACCAGGAGCGGTGGGATGGGGAAAATGGGGGTTTGATAGGGTTGAGGGAACAAAGTCCAGAATGGTCTTTGATTATTAATATGTCTATCACGGGAATGAGAAGGCTGACAGGCATCAAAGCTACCATAGGCTCTTGCAGGAAACAAAGCTGGAAACGGGGAAGGGCACTCCTTTCTCACTCCTCCGGTCAGCGCCACAGGCCAGTGCTGTGCTCTGCAGGACCCAGCATGGGCATAGTGTCTAACAGTTTCATCCGCTGCGCTGCTCTCAGGCCTCCTGATCTCCCTATCGCTGCCTCTACTTCTCTTCTCCCTCATGGAAGGCAGCAGCTACATGGAGAACTTCGGCTCCACCTTTACCACACTCAGCACTGCGGTGTTTGGGGACTATGTGGTCAGGAGGCTAGCAAGGTGGGGACTCCGCTGCCTGCACCTTCCAAGCCTGGGCATCCGCCTCAGATGTCTGACTGGTATTCCATGAGGGTGATTTGGTGAGCTTGGGACACAGTTTGCAGCCTAAGCAGGCTCTACCGTTTTCCAGTGGGTGGGCTAACGTGCTGACCGTGTGAAGCTGTCCTCCAAGGCCTGTAGATAGGCCAGTGCTCTAGAGGGACATGGAGCCCAGTCTCACTCCTACCTAACCTCCACCCCATGCATCCCACCTCCCAGCTCCAGGCGAGTACCTAGATAAAACAGTCATGGCACTTAGGGCACCCCAAGTCTCTCCTGGGCACAGGGGGAAACAACAGTCAAGAAGGCCCAAAACGAGGTCCATCAGCACTGTCACGGGGGGGGGGGGGGGGGGGGGGGGTCAGGCAGCTGAGTTTGCAGGAAACAACGGTCGCAAGTTCCAGCAGGTGGCAGTGGAGGGGCAGTCTCCGTAGTAGCGGCTGTGGCTGACCTTAGCCAGCCTAGCATCTCTCTCCCTGATTGGCTTTAAAGATCCCCCAAGAGTAAAGGTTCCTCCACCACCGGGTTAGCCTTGGGGATGCCACACTCTCCAGTAGACCAGTGCCCTAGGGTGAAGAGGAGGTCTGTTTTCTTGGCGCTGGGGGCTGGGGGTTGGAAACAGGGCTAGGTAACACCTATCCCCTCTTTCTGAGGTTTCAAAGACAAAACAAAATTCCTCCTGGGGAACCATGAGTTTACTAGGCTTACTGGTGGAGCATGGGTGAGGGGTTACAGGCAGGAGTGTGGGTGACGCCAAAGCGCTGCATTGGAAGATTTTCACCCATCATAGATGATGACTCCCCATGGCTGTATAGATGGAGCTCCTCGGGTCCTTCCCAACCAATACACTATATACCCCATGCCATATACTACGTACTCAGGAGAGGACCAGTGATTTTCCCCTCCCTAGTCTTCTATGAGGGAATGTCAGCAACCCACAAGCTCAGTCGTGATGATCTTTTGCAAGTGCCCCAGCTGATATGATGTTGGCAGTTTGACCTGGTGGTAGTCCTGTACAACAGGGGCCTCCACATAATTCTTTGGCAGACAGTAGAGATGAGGCTCTGGTGGGTGACAAGCCATTCACTCAACCTACAATCCAGAGTGAGTGTTAACATCTCTTTTAGCAACAAGTAAGCTGAAATTCAGAGAGGCCAACCTGCCTCAGGCAGCACAGTGGAATACAATGTCTTATCTGTTTGATTCCACCATGTAAGTGGTTTCTGGAGCTCTCTCTGGGCTTCAGGGTCCCTAACTGAGAGACTCCAGATTGGGACTTGCTAAGAGCCCACCACTCTTCTGGCCTCTGGGTTCAAGGTCCTCTGCCTTAGGCCTCTCTCCCATGAGAGGAGGGTCTCATATGGGGACAGGACAGCTATCCCAGCCTGGTCTTCACCAGCCTGTGGCTCCAAAAGAGGTGACTTGGTCAAGTACTTCCCCCACCCTCACAGTGGGAGCATGTGTCTGTGGAGAGCTGCAGTCAGCAGCATGGAGGACCAGGCTTGCTCCTCCCAGTTCAGGAGATACTCTTTGTCTTAGTCAAAGTTCCATTGCTGTGAAAAGACATTGTAGCCATGGCAACTCTTTTTTTAAATTAAGATTTATTTACTATGTATACAGTGTTCTTCCTGCATGTGTGCCTGCAGACCAGAAGAAGACCTGCAGATCTCATTATAAATGGTTGTGAGGCACCGTGTGGTTGCTGGGAATTGAACTCGGGACTTCTGGAAGAGCAGCTAGTGCTCTTAACCTCTTAGCCATCTCTTCAGCCCGACCATGACAACTCTTATAAAGGAAAATATTTTAAAAGGGCTTGCTTACAGCTCAGAAATTTAGTCTATTGTTATCATGGTGGAAGCGTGATGGCACACAGGCAGACATGGTGCTGGAGAGGTAGCTGAGAATTCTACATCTGGATCTGCAGACATCAGAAAGAGAGAAGGGGAGAGGGGAGGGAGAAGGAAAGGGAGAGGGGGAGAGAGAGAGAGACTGGGCAAAGCCCACTTCCTCCAACAAGGCCATCATCTACTTCAATAAGGCCACACCTCCTAATAGCGTCTCTTCCTATGAGTCTATGGGGACCATTCTCATTCAGACTATCACTTTCCTGGAAGCTGTTTTCTCTTCTCTTTTCCCATTGCTATTGCACAAATACGCACAGGTTAGGCACTGCACAGCCCTGGGGGGTCCCATCCACATGATGTAATGAGGCTTCGCACCCTCTTTTCTCGTTCCCCTTGGTGCCTAAAATCATATATTGTGCTCCACCATTTAAGAACCTTCAGGGTTTTCCCATAGCCTTAAGAAGGAACTCAGATTCTATGACTAAACTCAGGTGTGGTTCACCTCTGTCATCCCAGCGTTTAAGAAGACAGAAGTCAAAAGATCATGAGTTCAAAGACAGCCTGGTCTACATCATGAGATCCTGTCTCAAAAACAAAAGAGGAGAAAATTTCCCAGCTAAGCAGCATTCTAGAGACGCTGTGGATATAGAAAGAGAGGCCTCAGTGGAGCATGGTACGATTGCCTGTGACTGTAGGAGTGAAGGGGCCACCAGGGTCTCGCTGCTGAGGAAGGCAGGACTGCTTTCAGCCTTTTGTACTACAGCTCTCTGCAGTCCAAAGCCAAAATCATGGATGTCAGAGGGACTGCTGGGAGAGCAGCTTGGCCCGCTGTGGTTCTCTTCAGTACAGAGAGCCCCAGGCTGCTTCATCTGCAAGGGTTCTTCCTTATATATGCGGAGAAACTGAGGCCTGAAAAAAAGGCAGGGAGTTACCTAAGGCCCTAGCAGGCAAGTCAGAGCACATCTAGGGTGGATTCCCAAACTGTAAGTGTTCTGGAAATTTCTCCTCCTCTTCTCCAAACCTCAGCTCCTCTGGTCCTTTAGGGATGAACCAACCTCTTTCTTGGGCTGGAATGCCGATTCCTTACACACACACACACACACACACACACACACACACACACACACCTGGTCATAGAGTGTCATTGTCCCAGCCTGAAGCCAGTAGCTAGAATCTCTCTCTAGACCCCAGCCACCGGCTCCTCCCACAGCCCTCATCTGCAATTGCTTTAGCTGCTCAGTGGAGCGCCTTGCCAGCTGCCAACTCTCCTGCCAAAAAATGAAATCAAGGGAAGAAAGTACCTCCTCCGCTTCTGTGGCCAGGAGCCGGGGCTGCTGCCTCGGTCTGGCGCTGATTTCACTGATCTCATTTGGTACCACAAAGGAATCAGCTAGCACATAACCCTATCAGCTTAATCCAGGCTGCCAGCCAGAGCCAGGGACACTGGCCAGGTCTGATGCAGGGCCAGCAGGACAGGATGGAGGATGGGCCAGGACAGGAAAGGCTGTGAGGACCTTAGAGGCAGATCTCCACCCTACACAGGATCCCAGTTTTGATGAAGGGGACGGGTCAGGTTCCCAGGAAGCAGATAGAGAGCAAAAGAACATGTTATAGACAAGGTCTATGACAGGAGCCACCTAAGACTCAGGGATACCCCTGGGACATCGATCCAGTGTGTCAGGGCTTCATGGGTAAATGCTTGCTGAGCAGCTCCAGATCTTAAGAGTGTGCGGCACTCTGTGCTTTTAGGGTACGTGATCCCGGAGACAGCCACGGGAAAGGGTTCTTTTGTCCCTGGCTTTCAGTACTTGCTCCATTTCAGCCATAACACAAACAGAACATATGGAGTAGGACTGTGGCTAAGTGGTTAGAGTGCTCCCCTAGCGTGCTTGAGGCCCTGGGTTTGATTCCCATCATCGTATAACTGGGTATGGTGGCACACACCTCTAATCCCAGCACTCACACGAAGTAGAAGCAAGGAGGATCAGGAGTCCAAGGTCGTCCTCAGCTATATAACAAGTTCAAGGCTAGACTGGGCTCGGTGATGCCCTGTCTTAAAAATAATCCAACAGGGGCTGTAGAAATGGCTCAGTGGTTAAGAGCACTCGCTGCTCTTCTAAAGGACCTAAGTTCAGTCCCTAGCACCCACATGGTAGCTCACAACCATCTGTGATGTCCACTTAGCTACAGTCCCACTCCATGTCTTCTGTTTTTGTTATGGCTGAAATGGAGCAGGTAGTGGAAGCCAGGGAGTTTAGGAAGAGCCGTGGAGCTGCTACCTGCCTCTGTTCCTCGAAGCTGTGACCACCATCATGTGACAGTTATACAGACAGTCCCTGCACCGTGACAAAGAAGGACAGTCCTCCACCTTGGATTTAGGGGATCTGTCACCCTCTTCTGACCTCCAAAGGCATCAGGCACACATGGTGCACAGACATACATGCAGGCAAAGCACACACACAGACACACAGACATTCGATACACACACACACACACACACACACACACACACACACACACACACCTTGCCAGGCAGTGATGGTGTACACCTTTAACCCCAGCATTCAGGAGGCAGAGGTAAATAAATCTCTGTGAGTTCGAGGTCAGCCTTGTCTACAAAGCAAGTTCCAGAACAGCCCAAGAAATCCTGTCTCGAAAAACCAAATAAAGAAAAAAAAATCTTAATAAGTTTTCTTTAAACCACTCCATTCAGAACTCTCAGTTTCTGTCTGATCCTACAGGTTACCCTCTTCTGACCTCACCTTTCCCCAAGCATAGACCCTTCTCGAAAGCATCCTCTTTGGGATGGCCTGACTGGCTCTGATCAGCAAACTGACCCTGTTCCAGCTCGAGACACCCGGGAACATGGGCACCAGCTCACACTGCTCACATTGCTCCAAGGAAATTTCAAGGCCCGGAGCTGGAGGCTGGGACAAGAAGGGGAACAAAGAATCCAAAGCCCACAGTCAGGCAGCTGGAGTCACCTGGCACCCGGGACCATCTGATCAGGTTGTGAACGATGACAAGGACAACTGGTTGTATTCCATAGTTGCTGAGTCTTCCTTCGTGGACCTCTGATTGTAAGCAACATTCCCATCCTTCTTTCCAGCTGGGTTCCTCGAGATGATTCAAGTCTATCCATAGGTTACATCCTCTGTAGCTTATGGAATGTGACTTTGGAAGTGAAGAATGTCCCTCTTCCCCTACTTTCTTCTGCCAGAACTCCAGCAGCCACACTGCACTGAGGTAGAGACCATGATGACTAAAGCTGGTTTCACAGTGACGGAGGAAGCGAGGACTCCTAGTCACAACGCCATCATCCTGAGAGACTAGAACTGAACACCTCCGGTTTGACTCATATGAAAGTAATAAATGTCATATTTGAAATGATTATTTGGGTGTTTATGATACGATGAAACCTAGACTCAAAATTTTACATGTATATCCAGAAACAGACAACTGAGGCTATAACGTACACAGAGAGGCACTGCCTGCCCCCAGGAGAGCTTGCTCAGGATGGTGGAGGGATGGACAGAGGGAATGGGAGATTCCCGGACCCCTCCACCCTTGGACCCTATCGAGGAATTCAGAGCTTTCTGGTGATTCCCAGGGCTCATCCAGACAGCAAGTGTAGCTAGAACCCAGCTTCCTTGCTCTTTAGCTCCTGCAAGCCACAGGAAAGCATGGCAGGACCAGTGACCTGATCCTGCCTTTCCTCAGTCTTTTGCTTTGAAAGGCTGAGTTTACAGAGTGCACTGTTTGCAGTGTGTCCTTCCAACATCTGCAGTTTTCCTGCCTCTCCTCTGGGACACAGAGCTCACACAGTTGCCTAGCCGTGGTTACAATTCAGTCCTGCACACCCAGGATGCCCAGGCTCAAGGGTTCCCATGAGCAGGTATGGGTTTTGGTCCTAGTCTCTAGTCACCCATGGCTCTGTTCCCTCCAGCCCTCCAATGGGAATTCTGCCCTCTGTATACTAAACCCTCAGATTTAGCGCCTCCTGGAACTGTGTCAGTGGCAGACGTTTTGGCCAAGAAAGCCTGAATGGCTGTTACACCATCCTATTTATGTCATCTGATTTGCTCCTAGGTGGGCCAAGGCCAGGCAGGTACAGAACCAGACCAGAGTAAAGGCCAGGGCTTAGGCCCTCTTCCAGAGATCTTAGGTCTGGACAGAGGAAGTAAGGATGGGACAGAGGTATACTCTCTACAAATAGGACCTGGCAATTCAGTGTTCACAGGGAGAGAGGGCCAGTCTCTAGCTGGCCTCTGCTCTTTTATCCCCCTGCCAGGCCCTCTTGGATGAGGACTACTCTCCCCAGCAAACCCTTTACCCCCAACCCCCTAGTACCCACATGCTCAGAAGTACTTGTTTCCAGCAGGAGATGGCCTAGAAAGGGTATCCAAGGGAAGGCTGCTGATTGGCCAGATCCTTGTACTTGTGCACCAATGGGAAGAATTGTTGGAGTTCTGCCCTTCAGATCTGCCCAGATAGCAGCCAGCAAGGTAGGCAACACCTGGATTCCCAGCACTGGGGAAGGTGGAAGCAGAAAGCTCAGCAGCTCAGCCACACCGTGAGTTTGAGGTTAGCCTGTCTCAAACACAAATAGAAGAAAAAGAAATCACCACTGGGAAGGGTGCACAGAGAGAGGCACTAAAGTTGGGAGGGGCCAAGCAGAGAGTCCAGGTTCAACTTGTTGTCTGCAGAAAGGCCAGCATCTGCCTTCCTGGCAGGCTAAGATGTGACTACCCACTACCCACAGACAGGAAGGATGCTCCAAAGCATCAGGGACCATGTCTGCAGCCCACCTTTCTGGGTGGGAGCCCTGGTTCTGCCCTGTCAGGCTCTGTTACCCCAGGCAAGCTCAGGGGCAAGCATCAGTTTCCTTCTGCCTCACAGATAAGATCTCCCAGGACTAATGACTAAGGTTTGCTTAGAACTGCAAGCAATATGTCAACCCCCGCAAACATGCTCGCTTTCCCAGTCAGGTTGGTGAACCAGGGCAGGAGGAACCACTGTTCTGCAGGCCCCGGCTGTCATGGCACCTCTGCCGACCACTTCCTCGGTAACGGGTGCTGATCTGGGCTCTGCGCCTTGGGGCCTCCCCACTAACACCATCACATGCTAGCCAGGATGAGGAGCTCTGGACACACATGACTCATGGGGGAGCGTCCATGCAAGAGGTCAAGAAATGTAGGCCAAGTGTGCAGATGTGGCCCAGAGACCAGTCACAGCTGCTTTCTGTAGCCAGACCTTGCTCTTCTGTCCCTGCAGCACTTGCTGTCCTGATTGCATGGTTCCCACCACGGCCCAAGCACAAGGATGCTCCCTTTAAGACATCTTTATCATTATTCACATCTTGTTTTGCTAAGGTTTGGTTTTGAGTTTTTGAGACCAGGTCTCATCGGGTCAAGGCTGGCCTCGAACAAACTATATAATAAAGGATGATCCTGAACTCCTAATTTTCATGCCTCTACCTCTATGTGCGCCGGTATTCAAGGTCAGGGGCACTGGCTTAGTTGCCTGTAGGGACAAGAGTTCCTAAAGCCAGGAAGAACATGTTGGTGGGCATAGTGGCACCTGACTTCAATCTCAGCATTCGGGGAGTTGAGGCAGGCTGATCTCAGTGAATATGAGATCAGCCTGGTCTACAGAGTGAGTTCTGGGCCAGCCAGAGATATATGGAGAGACATAGTCTTTTTTTTTTTTTTAACGGTTCCGTGAATGAAAACACTTGCCAAGCCTGGTGACTTGAGCCCAGTACCCAGGAGCCACACAGTGGAAGGAAGGAGCTAACACATACCGTGTAAGCACTACCCCCAAACACAAATAATAAATAAATGAATTCTAGCCAAGCCAGACATGGTAGTGTAGCACAAATCCACTTATAATTGGATGACATTCTAACTGTCTCTGGTTTTTAGGCTCTGGAGCTCATCTCTCACATCATATAAAGTATCTACTTACATTTTATTTTTACGTCTATATTTTTGTGTCTTTAATGCCATAGAAACATTCTTAGATAATTGATTAGCCAACCTTGCATTGTGAATAGACAGACACAAAGTCACTGAAGCAACTGCAATAAGAGTCAGCATAACAAGAGCTGAAATCCCTGCGACAACTAACCCAATATACGCTTCTGTCTACCTAAAGCTTTTTTGATTTTTTAAATTACTTGTAACCCTTTGTCATGAAACCACGGATCATTTACATGCACAGGCAACGTTACAAAAGAGGGTTGTTTCAACACTAATACACGGGTATGGTCATCCACTTGAGAAATATAATTACTCAAAATACAATCAGGGCTGGATACGTTAAACACAATACCATTCATGGAGATTTTTATCTCTCCCACCAAAAGAACATAAGCCATTTTGACACAAGCCAAAACAGTTTCTTTCGGGGGCAAACAGGTTTTGAAGAACTGGAGATGTGTCCTGCCACATTTTTTCACGGCAGCAGCAAGTTTTAAAATATATGTCTTTTGAACAGAATATCAAAGTTTAGCTGACAATCTTTGGTTCCAAGATTGTGTTGTAGACAAAGGATAAGAGTCACTATAATCTCCTTGATTCCCAGACCAGCCAAGAATGTGCTGTGATGTCCCTGTGATGTTGCACTTTAATAGAATAATGCCACTGCCTCGTCTGCACAACAGAGCTCCATTAGACTCTCAGTTTTTTGTGCATGGAGGAAATCGTTGAGAGGGTGAAGTATCATCTACCCAATTACCCGGAGGAAGCAATAACTCTGCAAAATAAGTACATTGTTTATCATGTACCATAATTAATTTTGGAAACACCCCAAGGCATCCCTCTAAAACAATATTTTTTTGCAAAACATACGGGAAATTCTTTACCGTATCTAACATAAGAACACTTTTGAACAGTTGGGTATTGTGTGGCAGGTGGATCTAGGGGATGTGTATGGTTGACTGTGACCACAATCTCCAGCATCATCGTGTGGTAGGTCGATCTAGAGGACGTGTATCGTTGACTGTGACCACAATCTACAAAATCGTGTGGCGGATGGATCTAGGGGATGTGTATGGTTGACTGTGACCACAATCTCCAGCATCTTTTGAGCAATTGGGAATCGTGTGGCAGGTGGATCTAGGGGACGTGTATCGTTGACTATGACCACAATCTCCAGCATGTTTTGAGCAATTGGGAATCGTGTGGCGGGTGGATCTAGGGGACGTGTATGGCTGATTATGACCACAATCTCCAGCATGTTTTGAGCAATTGGGAATCGTGTGGCGGGTGGATCTAGGGGACGTGTATCGTTGACTGTGACCACAATCTCCAGCATGTTTTGAGCAATTGGGAATCGTGTGGCGGGTGGATCTAGGGGACGTGTATCATTGACTATGACCACAATCTCCAGCATGTTTTGCTTCACACACTGTACCTCTTGAGCTTCATTTTATTCTGTGAAAAAGCACAAACATGCCCTCTCCCCACACCCAACAGTGCCGGGATCCTTTCATAAGCCAGTAAGTGGATCTTCTCACTAGACCTGAGTAAATTATGTGGTGGTGCTTTCATGCCAAACTCTGTTTATGGCAGATTGCTCACTGTCATCCTATTTAAAAATTTAAAATAAAATGCATATATGGTGATAGTGGTCTTATTACTATTGCTAGAACTTCAAGACCTATGCTAAAGAGATATGGTGAGAGTGGACAGCCTTGTCTTGTTCCTGATTTTAATGGGATAGCTTTGAGTTTCTCTCCATTTAATTTGATATTAGATGTTGGCTTGCTATATATTGCTTTTATTATATTTAGGTATGGTCCTTGTATCCCTAACCTCTCCAAAACATTTATCATAAAGGGGTGTTGAATTTTGTCAAATGCTTTTTCCGTATCTAGTGAAATGATCATACAGTTTTTTTTCTTTCAGTTTATTTATATGATGGATTACATCAATAGATTTTCGTATGTTGAACCAGCCCTGCATCTCTGAGATGAAGCCTACTTGGTGGTAATAAATAATTTTTTGGATGTGTTCTTGGATTCTGTTTGCCAGAATTTTATTGAGAATTTTTGCATCGATGTTCATGAGTGAGATTGTTCTGTAATTCTCTTTTTTGGTTGGGTCTTTGTGTCGTTTTGGAATTAGGGTGACTGTAGCTTCATAAAAAGAGTTTGGCAATGACTCTTCTGATTCTATTATGTGAAACACATTAAGGAGTATAGGTATCAGCTCTTCTTGGAAGTTCTGATAAAATTCTGCATTAAAACCATCAGATCCTGGGCTTTTTTTTGGTTGGGAGGTTTTTTATGACATCTTCTATTTCCTCACGACCTTCCCCTTTTTATTATATTTTTAATTGAGTCTTAATTAAGACTTTCATGTCTCCTTTAAAATTTTTTTTTGTCCCTGTATAGTATAACATCTCAAATCCTTGAGATGAGTTTGTTTTAGAGACTGATATTAGGATTTTAGCATCATTTGTTTAATGGTACCTAGACAGAAATTATTATTTATTTAAGACATTAATGACCAAAATCCCTGTGATGGCTGACAGAGAAATTTCCTTTTGACCTAACATTCCAGGAGGGAAACTGGGAAGACATATTCATTTCTGTAACTACTTACTGCTGACCTAAGGACGTTGTTCTCAGGGTCCTGGAAGAATGTTAGTCAAAGGCAATGGGGGAACTTGGCAGGACTGGGTTCACTGACAAGCTGAAAATATAGCGGTCACATTGGCTGGATGGGTCCACATCGGGCTTCAGCAAGGTCAGGACTCATAGTCATTTGGAGCAGGTTGTTATCAGCAACTGATGCTTGGCTGTGTTTGTCCCCCAAGTGGGAACCTGGTGAGACAGATACAAACTGGGAACAGAAGTTAAATTTATGGACTCATTTGAAAATTGTAAACTCATAGTCTCAATAGTTAAGGAAGGGAAAGCGTTTTAAGACCAGGAGAGAGAAAAAATGCAATAATTATTTTGACTTGTGAGAAGTGAATCCAAGGTATACACTTTTTAAAAATTTTTTGAAGTTTGTATGAATTTTTATTTTATAAAAGGATATAAAACTTTTAGATATAATAGCATTATTAGTCCATACTGAAATCCATATTGTAGAAAAAGGAGGTAACAAGTTTCTGTAAAACAGCAGGAGCAGACTCACATCCTTGAATCTTAAGAAAAACTATAGATTTGGGTTAATCAGCATATAACCCTATATTCAGAAGACATTTAAAAGAAATTAAAATCTTGAGCTTGTTACCCAGAACATTGCATAGAACATTTTAAACAAAAGTCAAAATATATAATGTATATGTATGTATGTATCACAATAAGAATAACTTAATCATTGCTCTATTAGCTTGTCAGAGCTCTATTAATGCTAAACTCCGACCTTTCGAAATTTTAGTATAATAATATTATGGAAAGGGAAAGAAATCTTTTAAGAATTTTTATATAAATTTTAAGCCATTTTTTATAAATTTATTTATATTTTTTAGAATATTTTCTTAGATCCATATAATCCAAGCTTTTATGCCTTTAGGTTATGCCTCATAACCTGTACTGATGTCCTTAGGCCTTTATATATCTTTTTAGATCCTCAGAACTTATATAGATTCATAATATAAGCATTTTGTCCTAATTATAACCATTATAGGAGCAGTTAGACTGAAGTTTTTATTTACAGACCATGGACATAATGTTGACAGATTTTGGTTGTGAGCCTAGCCTTTAATGGCTGAGCCATTTCTCCAGCCCTATGTTAACAGTTTTTAATAAACATGTTTGGCCTTTTCTATGAAAGTCTGAATAGCTAAGAGCTTTAGCCTTGCCATTTTATAGGAGGCCAATCATATAAAACCCTGTAACTTAGAGGGTTGTAATATGATGATTAATTATTAACTTGGATTTAAGACCTTAGTCCTCTTTTACCTTTAGAGAACATGATTTTAATGTTAACATAACTATTTTGCAGTGAAAAATTTCCAGCCTTATTAATGTATAAAATAATCCGAATTAGCATAACATGCTTAAATATTTAACATTTTTTATAGTTTTTTTTAAAACTCAGTAGGAGTAAGACAAATAAGGAATTTATAGACAAATTCCTTTTCCTATGTCATTTTAGTCTCTTGTTTGTCCCCTTGTCTTTTAGACAACATGTAAATCTCTATCAATGTCTCTTCTCATGATTTTTTTTAGCAGCCCAGAACATTGCATAGAACATTTTAAACAAGAGTAAAAGTATAAAATAAACCTGGATCAATGTGAAACTTTTGAAATTAGCATCAGTTTTTTATTTTAATTAATAAGAATTTGTATCAATTTTTTAAAAAGACAGTATTTGTAACCCATTGGATCTAAATGATTAAAACCCATATTTTTTTCTGTGAAAACAAAAGCATAATTTTTCCCAAACATAAGGTACCTATAATTTTCAATTTAAAATGAATGCTTTTAAAGTACATAGGTTGGTATAATTTAACTTTTTCTTAAAACAGTATCAGGACAGAGAAGGGTTAAGATGAGAAACTTCTGGCCAGCAGAAGAGACCTTGACTGTTATCACAGTGAAGAACTTGGCTTAGGAAAGAAAAGAGGCGGAACAGCGCTGGTGGGCACAGAGTGTCTTGGCTGTTAGTATTTCTGAAAAAAAAAAAAAAGTTAACTTTTCCAGTTACAATCAAAGATTCTCTGTTTTACATCCGTGCAGTATTTCAACTGCAGTCAGTTCTCTGCCAGGTTCACATGAGCGGGTCTCCCTGTAGTGTCTCTGCCCACCTGAGCATGCGCACCTCTGCCCTCTGCCCGAGCTGCTGGCTGGCTGTGGGCCAGAGAATAACAGAGAGAGGTGGTCCTTGCCATGCCTCTCCTTAGAGAAGTTTTTCTTTAGGGACCCAAAGTCCTGAAACTGATCCAATAAAAATGTACAGGAGGCTAGAGGCAGAGGCTGCCGGCCTCATCTCCTCCAGGACAACAAAGAAGGTCAATAGGTGTACGAGAAAGACCGGGAGACAGGTACCGGTACCACTTAAGCTTTTCAGAGACGTGAACAGCAACATAGTAACAGTCAAACACAGACCAAGACAAAGCATGCTCGTTCATTCACACACACCTTTTTAAACCTCTAGACTCACACTCCCTTCTGCAGGGAACCAGGGGCACACATCCTGCACACATTTCAAAAACTGAAGCAATTTCTGTTGTCCTTCCTTAGTACCCCAACCTTTAAAATATCTATAAGTAAATGTACAAATTCTGAAAATTTACACAGTTGTTCATGCCCTATGTTGGCACCTCTAACTTTTGAAATATCTTTAAGTAAATGAACAAACAGCTGTTTAGTATTTTCTTGGCCCACAATTACTTTTTACACTTATACTCAAGTTGTTTCTTACTTAAATTACCTTTTATTTTTTTTTTATTGCGAAAAGAAGAAAAAAAAACATAAACAAAAAACAAGTTTCCACCTCCTCCCAGCCTCCCAAATTACCTTTTATTTTACACTTATACTTGAGTTACTTCTTACTTATTTTTCATGCTGAGCAGCTAACCTGTTTTTTGTATTTACACCATGTGATTCCTTAGTTTTTTGTATTTACACTGTGTGACTGCTTAATTTTTGTATTTATATCACATGACTGTTGAGTTTTTTGTATTTACACCACGTAACTGCTGATACTCCTGGAATACACTTACTACACTTCTGAGTGCCCTTGGAATCTGCGGTGTCCCGCGAAGACCCTCCTCCCCAGGAGGCCCCACCCTGAGCACCACCTATGGGAGCCCACTCCTACAAAGTCAGCTAGGGTTCCTGGATAGGAGACCCTCGAGGCCAAAGAAAAGTCAGATGAAGGGAACAGAAGACAGGGTAGAATTGGGTGGACTGTCTGGTCATGCCAAAGCAGCCAAACAGCCCAGAGCTTATTTCTGAACTTGCTTATATACAAAAGTAGAACCAAGCACAGCACAGATGGTCAGTCAGTATCCAACCACAAGACCTTTCCTGTCCTTCAGTGAGCAGCCTCCTCTCCAGTATGTGCTTGCTGCCCAGAAGCAGCCTTCCTTTTATCTCGATGTTTGTGGGGTTTGTCATCAGTGGTATACTTTTTACTAGATAGTTTTTTTTCCTCATGGGTTAAACAGAAGTCTCTCATAGTCCTTAGAGTTATAGGAAAAAGCAGGCAAGCTTGTACTTAAATGACTTTAAGTCAGAAATGACTCTAGAAATGACTCTCCCACAGAGAAAATCAGCAAATATAAAATAGTCCTTCCTGATAGACAGGGTCTTCCTACAGGGTCAAACACCTCCTCCTCACTTATGAAAGAGGAGGTGGCTCTGGGGTCTTTACCTTCATATCTGTCCCCTTACCCCAGGGAGGGCTCCCCACCCCAACTAATTAATTCTCTCTCTCTCTCTCTCTCTCTCTCTCTCTCTCTCTCTCTCTCTCTCTCAAGAAGACTTTGCTAGGCTCACCAGACCTTAACTTCACTAGGCCTCAGTTCTCTTGCCACACCCAGTCCTTTCCTCAGGGTCTTTAGCTTGGAGAATAGTATCCAACAGTGCTAGAAGCCAGCCACAGAAGTACTGGACCCAGAACCTTCTGAACTCTGAAGCCTGAGCCAACTCTATGCTGAGACTCCCAACCCCAAGCTCCCCTGGCCCTTATCTCACCAGATCCCCACCCTGGGCCAGGAGCTTGTTGCCCTGAAGTAGGCCTGCTGACCTCCACCCTCATCAGGCCACCCACAGGGATGTTTCTCACCCACCCATGCTGCTCCAGCCTCCCTCTCTGTCCCCGCGTACTAGGGCTGGCGCCTGTCTCTAGCCTTCCTTCACCTTTGGATGACCAAATTCCTGTCTGAGTAAAATCTCCCTTGGGGCTACAAAAGACATCCTGCAGTCCAATCCCAACACCTTCCCCTGAGGCTTGCCATTGATATTCAAACAGAGCAGGGACCTGTCTCTTTCCCACACTACAAACTGTCCAGAGCATGAAGACAAAGCCATCCTGACCCGCTCCCCATAGTGCCCTCTGGCCCCTCTGTACAGGAGTCCTTTCTTTGCCAGGTGTATCTGCTCTATAACTGCCACCAACCTTAGTCACTGGATTGCTGGCATGGTTATTGAATAGGCTATGGCAGATACCATGAAGCTCATGGCTAGGGCTCTATCTGCAATCTTGAGTAACCATTGGGGTCTGGGAATCTATTCTCCTGCAGACAAGAGGAGATCTGTCCTTGAAGACACTGGTTTGAGCAGGGCCTGCTTACTTGACTTAGCATAGTGTCTGTCCATCTGGGTGGTCCTTCTCTTAGTGTGGTGTCGGGGGCAGGGTGCTGGGAACTGGGTCTTCCTTCATCCCTCTGACCCCAGCACTAGACTGCCCATATTGCTACTGCTGGAAGCCACACTGTCTTCAGAGCCAACTCCTCAACAGTGGCCATTGCCTCTACCTTGTGTCCTATTAACTCACCCTTGGGGAAGGGCCAGTTGCTCCCTGCAAGGTTCATTACCCAGAGCTCTGGGTTCCTGCAGCAGCAGGAATAGGGTCTTAAGCAGGAACTAACTCTCCAGCCCTGGAAAGGACAATGTCGAGATAATAGAAACCCTGGCATACAACCAGGCACCCAGAAGACAAATCACCTGCATCTGTCCTGTAGAGGACAATAACAAAGGAGCAGGAAAAGGTTTCCTGTAGTGCTTGGTCTTATGACACCTTACTGTCAGGGAAAGGCCTAGCAGTTCATAGTATCAAACTACTGCTTCCTAGCAGGAAGCCACTCATGTCAAAGCCCCACAGAGCAGGAGAAAATTTAAGTTGTGTTTCCTAATCCTATCCAGGTTCTCTTCCAGTATTCTATCATTCCAATCTGTGTGCCCTTGGGCCAGTCACCTATCCTTGGTGTGACCAGCTCACCCCAACTTTCCTGGAGTAATTCTGGGAAAGCACCACACCCAAGACCTCTTGCTGTCCTAGGAACAGTGGGGTGAATGCCCTGGCCTTTCCCCACAAGGAGCAGGTCTGCCCACAGGTCCTTATAGGGAGCAGTGTTTCATTCCAAGGTGGCACTGAAGGGGACACCGAAGCACCCAGCTCCTCAGAGTTCTAGGCCTGGCACCTAGAACCTTCTCTAACATCCATCTCTGCTGCTTGCATTTCCCAGAAGCATAGCTGGGAACAGGATCTGGTCATAGTTTGTCTGGGAACCAACTCGAAGTGCAGAATGAAAGAAGAGTTGGAAGTGGGATACAGAGCAGTAGCAAGCTGGTGGCCACTGCTGGCGGCCAGGTCAACTACAGAGACTTTTGTAAGGCTGGGGAAAGCATGTCCCCTGAGGCAACATCTGGTGGGGGGTCCTGCTCAGGGAGTGCAGAGGCACTAAGTTCCAGCTCTGTTGGCTGGAGGCCTGCATGGGAACGCTGGATCCATGGTGGACATCGCCAGCATCAGCTATGGTCTCCCTAATCATTCATAAAGGTGAAAGCGGCATGAGAGCAGACGGAATGCCCGCCTAGGTGTGTGTGTGTGTGTGTGTGTGTGTGTGTGTGTGTCTGTCTCTGTGTGTGTGTCTGTCTGTCTGTCTGTCTGTGTGTGTATGTGTATGTGTGTGTGTGTGTGTCTGTCTGTCTGTCTCTGTGTGTGTGTGTGTGTGTCTGTCTGTCTGTCTGTCTGTGTGTGTATGTGTATGTGTGTGTGTGTGTGTGTCTGTCTGTCTGTCTCTGTGTGTGTGTGTGTCTGTCTGTCTGTCTCTCTGTGTGTGTATGTGTGTGTGTGTATGTGTGTGTGTCTGTCTGTCTCTGTGTGTGTGTCTGTCTCTCTGTGTGTGTGTGTGTGTGTGTGTGTGTGTGTGTGTGCGTGCACCTGCTTCAAGGCAAGGGAGGAGAAGGGGCGTGTTGGGTGAACCACTTAGAAGTGGACTGCTTGGGAAGTTGAGATCCAGATGTAGGAACGATCAAGAGTGGAGAGGCTTAAACAAGAAAAGGAAGGGAAGGAAGAGAAAAAAGAGAAAGGAATGAAGGGAAGGATCCGAAAGTGGGGAAGGAAGAGATGCAAAGGAATAAAGAGGGAAGGGAAGAAAGGAGCTTGAGGAGGAGAACAAGAGGAAGTTCGTCACAAGCCAAGGATGGTGGCAATGCTTGTCACCCAGCGACGGGAATCTGGAGATATCAGGATCAGGAGTTTAAGGTCATCCTTGGGTACACAGTGAGTTGGAGGCCAGCCTGGGCTACATAAGACCCTCTTTCAAAAACTGAAAGATGAAAGGAAGGAAGGGAGAGAAGAGGGAGGGAGGGAGGGAGGGCCAGGGTTTGACCTAGAAGTTGAAAGTTTGTCTAGCAACCCCAGTATGGCAAAAACTAAAAGAAAACACAAACAAAACCAAGAATCTCCATTCTACATCTAGAACTGAAGGAGAGCGAGGGCTTCTTCTGTCCCAGAGGTTACAAAGGTCCAGAGAATGCCGGGACCCACCCAGAGCAGATGCCATAAACCAGGATCCAGAGCGAGGAAGGAAGAAGGCCTTGGAGTGGATGAGGAGACAGCCCTAGGCCAGGTACAGCCAGCTATCCTGGAGGGAAGAGGACAGCGGTTATACCAAGCCACCCACATATTGTTGCTTTGACTGCTCGCAGGATTGTGTTATTTTTCCGGGGAACCACAAGCATGATGTGTGAGCTCATTTCAGAGCAGGGTCCATGAAAGAACAGTAGCTTTGACTTGTCCTTTCCTTCTCCAGGCCTGGCTCATGTGCTCTTGAACACATACATGCACACACATACACATGCATGGAACCCAGCAGTTTGCGACTCACTGGCTCTCGGGTGGTAAGCAAATTGTTTAAGCTTTCATTGTCACAGATACTTCACCTCTCACATGAAGCAGTAGCTGCCCCACAGCACTGAGAGGAAGAGAAGTAAGAGTGGCCCCGAGTAGGCTGGGGACACAGTTCAGTTGGTAAAGAGGTTGACTACCTTACACAAGGTCTCGGATTGTTGCCCAGCACCGTTTAAGTGAGATATGGTGGTGCACACTTGAAATACCTGTCTCAGGTTGAGGTAGGAAGATAAAGACTTCAAGATTAGCTTCAGCTATGTTGAGTTAGAGGGTAGCCTGGCCGAGGTGAGAGACTGTCTCAAAAAAAGAAGAGAAACAGGAAAAGCTGACCAACGACAAATTTCATCACTGTGTGTAATGGTTCATTTTGATAGTCAGCCTTATTGGATTAAGAAATACCAAGAGATGACTCAGTGGTTAAGGGGATCCAAGTTCTGTTCCTGGCACTCATGAGAAACAGTTCACAAGTGCCTGTAACTGCAGCTTCAGGGGGACCTGACACCCTACCCTGGAATCTAAAGGCTCGACACTCACATGTACACATACCCACACAGACACAAATCTATTCATAATTAAGAATAAAAAAGTTAATTATTCAGAAAAGAAATACTTTGGGGGTGAATCAATCACATTTCTGGGGGTGACTGTGGGAATTCCCAGAAACATTTAGATTCTGAGGGCTCCAGCCTTGGCGAAAGGCTCATCCCTTGATGAAGTCACATGGTGTTATTGGCAAGTAGTGACTGGCAGGGGGCAGGGCCTATTGGAGAAAGCAGGTCACTGAGGGCGTATTCTGATGATGTATCTCTTCCAGGTCCCTTCCTGTGTTCCTCCTCTGCTTCCTGTCTGCTAAGGCATGAATAGTTTCCCCATCACTCTCGGACTGCCATTATGTTCTTCCCACGAGCCTGGGACTGGGGGACCCAGGTCTGCTTGCACTGAAATCCCGAGTGTCACAGGAACAGCTCACATGCTGTATGAGGAGGGAAAAGAACCAATGCTCACCAGTTTGGTCAGAGATGTGTGAACAACTTCTAAGAAGTGTTCTTAAAGGAAGAGTCACTGCCCCTCTTCGCACTTTTGTTCTTCCAGCTTGCTAGAATATGGATGTGATGGTATTTCAACAAACATTTTGGATCAGGAGGCAAAAGTTCTACATTAAGAAAGTGGATCAAGCCAGGTGTTGTGGCTTACATCCTTACATTGCCAAATCACTCTTTATAACCTTCTCATGAGTCAGGCAGTGATGGCACACACCTTTAATCCCAGCACTTGTGAGGCAGTTGGGTCTCTGTGAGTTTGAGGCCAGCCAGGCCTACAGAGCTAGTTCCAGGACAGAGAAACCCTGTCTTGAAAAATAAACAAACAAGCAACCAACCAACCAAACAAACAAACAACATTTTCATGCTCACTGGGCAGGCTTAACCCTGGGAAGTGCTAGGCCAATAGCACCTTGGAAAAAGGGAAGTCAAGAATAACTTGAGAAAGCCTGGAGAATTTGGAGTCAATCAATCAATCAATCAATCAATCAATCTCTGTCTTTCTCTCACTTTTTGTTTCGTTTTTGTTTTCTGGGACAAAATCTCACTATGCATGTAGCCCCCTGACTGGCCTGAAGGATGGCCTTAAACTCACAGAGATTCTCCAGCTTCTGCCTTTTGAGTGCTGGGATTAATAAAAAGGTGATTTCCACAGTACTCCACCCTCTCCTTGGCCATAGCCATGAGAACATGCGTTTTAGGCTAAACTTTCTTTCTTTCCTTATCTTCCTCCCTCCCTCCCTTCCTTCTTTCTTTCCTTCCTGTTTTCCCTCCTTTCTTCCAGGAGAACATGTCTTCTTTGTGGGACCTATGGACATGGCTAGAGAAATCTAACTATTTACACATGGGACAGCAAGGCAGACATTGTGCTGAGCTTGGGGAGGCTGAACAGTTTGCCTGAATCCCTGGAGATGCCGAGATAGCTAGTGACGCATGGCCTGCGGTACAGGTGGATTGGAGGTTGGAGGTTCCAGCCCTCTGGCCCATTACTCACACTTAGCCTCCAGAATCCTGACAGTTACAGATAAAAGGTCTCCAAGAACAGGCACTGGGGGTTCTGTGTGGCTGAGGAGGTGGAAACTCCAGTCCTGGAGCCACATTTCTCCTCTGAGTTCTCCCACCCAGTTAGGATTATTCCCTTCTGTCTCCTCTCATGGCTCATGATGGCTGCTCGAGCTCCAGCCATTTTGTCTGCACTCAATAGGAGAAGAGTGTGCACCACACTCTGTGTTTCCTTCTAGACTTCTTAGATTGTAATGAGAGAACAAAATCCTGTCTCATTGCAAGAGGAACTGGGAAATGCAATTTTTTAGCTACTTGCCAAAGTAACCAGTTTTTAAAGATTGACAAGTGGAGGATTGGAAAATACTAGAAGTTTCTACTGCAATATCCAGAAACAACAGAACCAGTGCAGTTCTCTGTCCTGGTACTGGCAATCACTCTGTACATGGTTGCCCAGATAGCTCTGTTTAATGGCCAAGAATGGGGTTGGTAGAAGCCTAACCTCTCTTGTGTGAAGCCCTGGGTTTCATCCCCAACATCAAGTAAACCAGACATGGTGGTGCATGCCTGCAATATTAGCACTCAGGAAGTGAAGGCAGGAGGATCAGAAGTTCAAAGTCATCCTCAGCTATGTAGTTAGAGAGTAGCATGGGCTACATCAGACCTTGTCTCTAAGTGGGGAGAGGGGATAGAGGTACCCAGATTGGTGCTATGATGTGAGTGGGTCCTGAACAAATAGAAGCCTAATATTAAGTCTCAGACTGGGTTCTGCTCCTGTGGAAGTCCAGAGTGGGACCATACACAGACAGAAGGTAGATAAACTGGAGCTGGGAGATTGCTCAGTGGGTGGACGCTTGCCATGAAAGTGTAAAGAACCCACATAAACAGCCTGTGTGGTGACAATTGTTTGCAACCACCATGCTGGGGAAGAGGAGACAGGAAAGTCCCCAGGGCTCCCTGGCCAGTCAGTGTAGCCTAATAGTAAGAGATCCCCCTCAAAACTCAAGGGGAATGCTGGAGCGATGGCTCAGTGTTTAGAAGCACTGGCATCTCTTGCAGAACTTAGGTTGGGTTCCCCACACCCCCATTATCATACACATGCTCACAGCTATCTGTAACTCCAGTTCCAGGGGATCCAATGCCCTCTTCTGGTCTAAGCTGGCACTGCATACAAGAGGTTCAGATATATACATGCAGACACTCACAAGAGTGAAAAATTTAAAGAAAATCTTTAAAAAGTGCGTAGACAAGGGAGACAGCTCTTGAAGAACGATACTTGAGATTATCCACATGTACAAACATGCATGGGCACACACACTGCACATTAGTCAAGGTTCCCTAGAGGAACCGAACTTATATAATGAATCCATGTATACAGGAAATTCCATCTATATGGGATTTATTTGAATGGCTTACAGGATGTTTTCTAGCTAGTCCCACAATGGCTGTCTACCAATGCAAAGTCAAAGAATCCAGTGGCTGTTCAGTCCATGAGGCTGGATGTCCCAAATGACCCTCAGTCCACACCAAAACCCCGAAGAAGTAGACTATAAGCCACTGAGAGTGAGAACAAGCAGGCAGAGAGTGAGAGCTCCCTCCTCCCATGCCCTTTAAATGGGTTGCACCAGAAGGTGTGGCCCAGATTAAAGGTGCATCTTTCCATCTCAGATCTGGATTAAAAGTCACTCTTCCCATTTCAAATGATTTAATTAAGAAAAAATTCCTCACAGGTATACCTAGCCATTTGGGTTCTAGTTAATTTCAGATGTAATCAAGTTGACAATAAAGAACAGCCATTACATGCAGTTATGTAAGAACACACACACACGCATGCATGCAAGCTAATACATACACACAGAAAGTAGTTCAGTTGTTGCTTGGGATGATAGGAGAGCGTAAAGGCTTAAGGACTTGGTGCTCTAGATGTGATAGAATATTCTAGAATGGACTATGGAGATGGTCACCCTTGTCTATGAATAGACTAAAAGCCATTGGATTGTACCCTTACAATGATTGATTATGTGGTACATGGATTATATCTCAGAACTGTCCTCAGAACCTTCTAGAAGACTGAATGAACAACCTGCCCTTGTCCTTTTCACACAGCCCTGGCACATGGTAGCCTCCTTAAATTTATGCTTGGCCTCTTCCTCTCTGTTCTCACTGTGGCCTATTGGTTCCCACTGACTGGCTTCCATTTGTCACCTCATCTCAGTCCCACTGCCACCAAACCAACCCAAATACCCCTGGAACTAGAGTTACAGGTGGTTGTGAGCCATCATGTGGCTGTGGCTTCCCTCCAGCCTCCCTTTTCATTTGTTTCACCCTTTGTCTTCAGTCTCCCGAACTGCAGAGGTAGAGAGGCTAATTTATGAGTGTACCTCCTACTAAACCTGTTCTCGCCAAGAGTAAAAATCTCCCCCACTGGTGCTTTGTCCTGTTGGCAGTGCCGCCACACATTCTAATAGAGAAAAGGACCCATCCCAGAGGCAAAAACTAGTAATGCTTTTAGTCTCTTTTACTTCTAGCCCAGAAAAAGTAGTTTTCAAGCCAAGCAAGTTGTTTGCACAGGAGAAGGAAGGGATTTATTCATTATGATGGTTGATCTGATGCCAACTCCATGGGGTTTAGAATCCATGTGCGGTGGTTTGCAAGAAAATGGCCCCAAAGGGAGTGTCTCTATTAGAAGGTGTGGCCTTATTGGAGGAAATGTGTCCCTTTGGGGGTGAGCTTTGAGGTCTCGCTTTTCTCAAGCTTCCCTCAGTGTGACAGTCAATTGACTTCCTGTTGCCTGTAAAATGTAGGACTCTCAGTTGCTCCAGAACCACATCTGCCTGCATGCTACAATGCTCCCCATCATGATGATAATGGACTGAACCTCTGATTAAATGTTTTCTTCATAAGACTTGCTTGGTCATGGTGTCTCTTCACAGCAGTAAAAATCCAAACTAAGACACATAAAAACAAATCTGTGGGCATGTCTGTAAGGGAGCTACTAGATTGGGATAATTGAGATGGTGCCTCCCACATGTAGGGGGCACCATCCCACAGGCTGGGGACCCCAACTGAATACAAAGGAGAAAGTGGGTTGAGCACCAGCGTCCATCTTTCTCTGTTTCCTGACAATATACACAATGTGATCAGTCACTTCCTGCTACCATGTCTTCTCTCCATGGTAGGCTGCGTTCCTTAGAACTATGAGCCAAGTAAATCTTTCCTTCCTTAAGTGGCTTCTGTCAGGATTTGTTACCACAATGAGACAAGTGTCTAATGCAATCATGCAACAAAGTACTACAAAATTTAGTGGAGCAAAATACCATTTCCCCCCCCCCAGGAATTTGAACTTCAGTCAAGGCCTCAGTGGGGTCATGTTTGCATCTCCTGACGTCAGCAGAGCTGCTGGAAAACTCATCTTAGGATCATCTGAACACTCACTCTTTTGTTTTTTGATGGTGGCTGTTGACCGAGACCTTAGCACACGTCTGTGTGGCTTCCTCCTGTGCCTGGAGGCTCCTCACAACACCGCAGCTGTTCCTCAATGGTGAGTATTGAGAAAAAGGCACAGTCTTGTTGCGTACAACCAAGACTGGGGGCACTTAGTGACGTCTTCTCATCCTCTTCACCTGGCCCAGCCAGTTCCATTGGCGTAAAAACAGCCATATCTAGATGGAAGGTTCTAGAAAAGTGTATGATTAAAAAAAAGGTTACTGACCATTTAAAATAAAATATCCTATTTACCTCTTCATTTTAAATGTCTCTGTCTCTCTCATGGCTGGGTGGCCTTATCCTCTCACTTCTCTAAAGGCCTAGGGATTTTAAGTCACCAGGATAAGAGTTTTTCTGCTTCCTGTCTGATCATATCTGAGACAGTCAGAATCCCACATACTCGGACAGAAGCTAAATACTCCAAGAGTCGTGCTGGCCTGAGAGATGGAGAAGCCCTAAAAAGGAGAAACCAGCATGATCAAGAATCAAAAAGGGAGAGGGCTAGCATGTGCAGGCCACAGAAGATACTGATGTAGGACAGAGGAGGGGACGGAGGGACAGGCATCAGCTGACTTCACATGGAGTCTGGCAAGTCTTGAGAGGGGTCAAAGTGAGATAAGAGAGTAAGATTTGCTCTATACAAAAATGACTGTGTTAAATGAAGCAGTTTTGAGAAGCATTTGGGAGACAAAAAGCATGGGTATCAGTGATGATGGGATAGCAGGGAAGTTATGGGCAGCTGCCTCCCTGGGGTTTATTCACACTTGGACCAGGGGAATCCCTGAAGTCACTGCTAGGAGTCATCACCCCCACATACACACCCACAGCCTTATCCAGATCTCCTACACTTGTAAACAGTGTAACAACGCACATCTGAAATCTCAGCACTGGGAGGAAGAGACAGGCAGAGGCCAGCCTGGTCTACACAGTGTAAACAGTGTAGTGACACACATCTGTAATCTCAGCACTGGGAGGAAGAGACAGGCAGAGGCCAGCCTGGTCTCACAGTGAGTTCCAGAACAACCAGAGTTACAGCCACACCCTGTCTCAAGAACAAACAAACAAACAAACCCAAAACAATCATTAAAAAATGAAAGGTCTCCTAAATTATGGCCTTATTGTGAATCTAAGGTTTGAGCAAATTTACTGGTGACAAAAGCCAATCCGCCTTCAACAAAGGGGCTTCTCAGACAGCAAGTATGGGGCCAGAGACCCAATAGGCTAGGGAAGAAGTGAAGACAGGACACACACCCAGGCTTCACCACACTTGTCCTCCCACACTTGTCCTCCCAGAGAGTCTAACCCCTTCTGCCTTTGATTCCTTCAGTAGAAATACCAGGGAAGGCAGAAGAGGACCAGCTGGGGCTCTTTAGAGGACCACTCTAGAACCAGCTCAGGTCCTCCTGGGCTCCCTGACCTGTGTATCTTAGCTGACACCACTGTGTCCAGGCAGCAAGGACACAGGATCAATAAACCCTACTGAGGGTTGAAGTGGTGGTACAGGACTGTAGTCCCAGCATTCAGGAGCTAAAGGCAGATGGAATAGGACATGAGATTTTAGTCTCAAGAAAAGAAAAGAAAAAAAAAACAGAGAAAGATGACTTGCATTGAATAGCTATTTGACTCAAAGAATGTGAGGAGTATATTATTTTATACTAATATTATTTTGGGACTGGGGATGTAGCTCAGTGGGTAGAGGATTTGCATGAAGCCCCGAGTTCCATCCTCAGCACTGCAGAAGCTGATGTGGTGGTGAAGGGTGCAGGCCAAAGCACCTTGTCCTAAGCACTGCCATTTTACCTGCAGGGTGAAACAAAGTTCAGGTTTCCAAGCTCGAGGGCAGTTGGTGTAATGGATTAATTAAAAATACTGCAGGATCCCTGGTGGCTGCAGCAGCAGAAATGCTGCAGGTTCCCAAGTAATGGCAGCGGGTCAATGTGGCGGCAGGCAGTGGGCATGCCATGAAACCACAGGTCTTCGAAGGCGGCTGGCTGGTCCCGGGCAGGGAGCCACAAGGCAGGCGACAGACAGACGGATAGGCACACCATACAGAGTGAGGTTGGATATTTATTTAGTGGCTTATGGGGAAAGGGAGAAGGGAGAAGAGCAGAGAGAGAGAGACAGAGAGAGAGAGAGAGAGAGAGAGAGAGAGAGAGGGACAGAAGCTGCCTCTTTGAGAGAGAGACAGAAAAGGAGGGCTGGAAGCTGAAGATCAGCCTGCCTTAGCAGAGGGATGGAGTGGGGGTACGTATGTCTTGTCTCTTAAAGAGACAGGACAGACCATTACAGCTGGGACTCTTCCAATAGCTGATCCATCTCCTCCCTAAACCATAGGAGTAGCTGTCATGCATCTTTAGCTCTTTAGAAACATGGCTGTTCCTAAATGAATGTGATTGGTTGTACTAAAAGGCTCCCATTGCCTATTGGTTGACAATGATGAAACATTTAAGGAAGTTCCTGATCTCTAAATCCTAATTGGTGAAAATTGTAGCTGTAACTTGGCAACAAATGTTCTTGAATTTTGTGTTTATAAACCCCAGTTCTGCCACTGCTCAGAGCCGTCAGGAGAACAGGGCTCCTGAGTCCTTGTCCTGCAGCCCTGGTCCATCAGTGACCCTTACATCATGAATTGTTGAAATCTTTGGAATTCCTAAGTGTTGTCTCTCTCCTTCTTGGTGGCTCCTAACCGGCTAGGTCTAACAGTGGACACACATGTGATCCCAGTGCTGGGGACGTAGAGGCAGGAGGATCATAAGTGTAAGTCCAGCCTGAGATAAATGAGACCCTGTCTCAAATAATAATAGTAATGTTATAATAAAAATAACAACAATCATAATGGTGATGATAGGAGCTAGAGAGACAAGTTGGTGGTTGAGCTTATCTGCTGTTCTTTGAAAGACCCAAGCTCTGTTCCTACACTTTCACTGAGCTGTTCACCAGCTCCAGAAGAATCTGACACCTTCTGCCTCCCCAGACACCTGCACTACTGGCACATAACCACACACACAACTAAAACCAATGAAAAATTTAAATAATAAAATATGTGTAATTGTTAAAACTACGTGGCGTACTAGAATGCAAAATTGATGTGTGGGCTTTCAGAGAGCAAGGACTTGAGACCACTCTCACAGGGACTCGGGCTTGGTTGTATAAAGCCAAGCTTTTTCTGGAATGTGGTAGGACTCTTTGACGTTTGTGGAAAAGTTGGAGAAATACCACAGAGTTCCTTAACACCCGCAGTTCCCCAGGGTGGCTCTGCACACGGCTCTCGCTGTGTCAACAGAGCTTCGGGCTACACACAGAGAAGTCACCTCTCTGTGTTCCAGGTATAGCAACCGCAGATGCCGGCCAATAGGAGCTGCTCCAGAAGACTTCTTCCCGGAATCCTTCCTGTTGTTGCTGCCTCTGGTTGCACAGAGCAATCCCTGTCACCTTCCATTCCACTGGGCCACAGCCAGCCCCTGCGGACTTTGGTCAGCAGTCAGCAGGAGAGGACTTGGAAGGGGGCAGCCAGACCTTGTCCTGGCCAGTCTGTGTTGGTTCTGGCTTTGCCCAAGTCTACCACTTTGCCCTTTGCCCCTTGTCAATGAGTACCAGTGGTTCTAGATTAGAAGAAGAGAACAAAGGGTTGCCTGAGGAACTCACATGCTGGATGGGGTGAGGGGCTGGAGGCAAGGGGTAGAGCCCAGTGTAGTCTAAGAAAAGAAGATGGGAAAGAAGAGAGTGCACAGGGGAGAGATGAGAACGTTCATGGACTGTTGTCTTTACTGATGTGAAGACAGAGCCATGTACCTGTTCCAGTCAGGTCCAGTAGCACTGCAAGGACCACTAGCATCCCTCCGACATAGTGGGTTTTTGCGACCTGGCCTCATTCCCCGGGAAGTTCAGTATGAGGGAGACACAGCTTATTCTCAGGGAGCCCCAGTCTGAGGGAGATGTGCCCTGTCTTCAGGGAGCACTACGAGTATAGGATGGCCCTGACCAGGCTCTCTGGACTCCCTACTCCGAGGGAGCCTCTGCATAGGCCCCTGTTTCAGTCACGGCAGGAACTGCTGTCTTTGCTCCGGATTCCTGTAAACAGAGGTGAGAAGCCCAGGAGCTAAAGCACTTTTTAGTCACCTACTTTATTGTCTTTTTGAAGGTGACTCAGCTGTAGGAAAATCACAGCTCTGGAGTGAACCCAGTAAGCCTGAAAGGGACAGTAATGAGTGAGAATCTATTGACACAGTCTTGGGTGTCTACTGGGCCTTGCTCAACTGGTCACCACAGCCATAGGAACCATTGCCAGAAGCAATGAGGTGATCTGGGCCTAGAGGACACCCAGTCCTCAAGAAGCCCGGCTGCAGGGCTGGCTCTCGATTTAGGCAGGAGCTGTGTACAGACACAAAAGTCCAGCCATGTGGCCTGGCCAGCAGGCTGCTGGTCAAACCACTCTGTGGGAACAGGACAGAGACTCATGCAAGGCCCCTCTCAGTTCCTGAATCTGCCCTGGTCAGCCACACCTGACTCCCTCAGAGCTGCCCTCAGGCTCTAGGTTGAGTGGCCATATTTGTGGGTGTTTTAAGTTCTCACTTGAATTCTGAAACCTCAAGAAAAGGAGTTGCCTGGAGCATAATGGATCTAGCTTTGGAGAAAACAGGACTGGATGTGCCTCAATTGGTAGAGTATTTCCTAGCATGCATGGGACCATGGGTTCGATCCCCAGCAAGACTCATAAACTGGGCATCATAGTAAATACCTGTGAACCTAGGAAAGGGGAAATGAAGGCAGGAGGCTCAGAAGTTTAAGGCCATTGTTGATGGCAGCCTTCCTGGGATACATGAGACCCTGAAGAGGGGAGCTGGGACAAGAGGAGAGGAAGAACAAGAGAAAAACCAACTCTAAAACTTCCAACTTTCTTAGCAGAAAGTGGGGGTACAACATACAGGAGACTCTAGACCTGTTCCTTTCCCCAGGAGTGTGAGAGGAGGGCACATCTTTAAGATGAAAGGGACCTTTGAACCCACCTGGAAACAAAGCTCTGGGCAGGGAAGGGCTTGTCTGCGGCTGGAGTCCCCTGGCTCCCTCCCTTTGCTTGACCCTCCTCCCTGGTACCTGGACACTGGGCTCTGGGCCAGACTAAAACCCATAAGGAGACATGCCGTTCTGAGCTTCTCTAGTGGAGCAGGATGGGGCGGGGTGGCCATGGCGGTGGCCAACAGGCTCCGCCCAGGGTGGGCACATTTCATCATCAGAAGGCCTGGCCAGGGCTGGCAGCTGCTGCAAACCTTGAACTAAGATCCCTGTCCTGGCTCTTAGATAAGTCTCTAGGACACTCTGTCCTGGCCAGCAGAATGAAAAGGGCCCAGCTACCTCTGTCCACTGAGGCAGCCCTGGGTTTTTCAGAGCTGGCATCCAGGCACGAATGGGGGTCCACCTGGTTATCCCCACTGTCCCCACCTGTGAGTATTCACAGGTGGTAAAAAATGTCATCCCAGTTATCTGGCTGGTCATTGAGTCCCCAGTAAGCCAGGAGACGGTTAATATTATTGCCACTGTTTTAAAGGATTACAACACTGGGCCTGAGAATACAATGACCTGCCCAGATGTCGCAGCCGGCACCTGATAGAGCTGAGACTATTATGTCCCCAATCCTTGCTTTTCACTGCCAAGGACCCAGATGCTGCTGTCTCCCTCAGTCTCCAGGGAGAAAGATGCTTAGACACTGGGCATAGAAGATACAGTCTCCAGAGAAATTCCTGTGGCTGCAAGTGCCATGGGCCGGGGCCAGGACCCTTCACTTGTCTATAGCAGAAATGAATGCTTTACCTGGTCGCCCTGTAGGTAAGGGACAGGAGCTAACACCAGAAAAGAGAGGTGTCTACTAGGTGCCAGCCTGGGTTAGCTACTTACAAACTGAAGATACTGGTGTCTGGGAGATTACAGGAATAGCCTTGACTGGGGGCTACCATGGCTCCCTTGGATGTGACCTACCCAGTGTGTCCTTAGGGACACTCATGAAGACACTAACGCCTTTTACTAGGTTGCTTAACGATACTGGTCAGTGTGGCCAGCTGACTTGATGATGGGCAGTATGCAGAACAGATGGAGGCTGAATTGGTATCTTTCTGAATTCCCGGAACAGCCCACAAAACAAGAAAATGGGAAGTGTGCTTGTTCAAGGTCAGCCACGGATTTAAAATTCAAGACTGGAGGACTGGAGGGCTGTTCTGGAAATGCTGATCTTACAGTTCTAGCATGATCCTGCCTCCTTCATACTGACCCTACCAAGCACATTAGTCAGTGTGTGTGACTGTAATGCAGTGCTTGATGTAGATCACCTTACAAAGAAGAAAGGTTTAGTCCGTTTTACAGCCTCAGAGGGGTCAATGCATCATGATTTGCCTGCTTTGTTGGTGTGTGTCAGCACAGCCCCAGGAAGTTTAAACTCTGTACCACTTCTCAACAGCGCTCTGGCTGGGGACCAAGCCTTGAACACTTGGGTATTTGGAGAATACTTCAGATGCAAGCTGTAGCACCAAGAAGGTGAGTTGCTAAAACCATCGCTAAGCTGCTTTCTCAGCATTTTGTTTATGATGTTAATGCACTTTGGGCATCCTTTGCACTGTAGTATGAGCTAGTGGTCATTGCACGCTTAGCAAAAACTCAGCGAGGGACAGGGCAGTGAGGGAAATATAGAAGTGCACGGAGAGGTTGGGGTCGAGAAGGAACAACGGGGAACATGTAGGGTTTGGGGCCGGGAACATTGCGGCACTGAAAAACCTTAGGCAATGGAGAGAGAATTTGAAAGAGGTAGAGAACTCAGGGGGACGGGGAGCTCAAATGAAAACTTTATTAGACTATCTCTCCTCCCTGGGGTGAGGAGCTGGGCCTGGGGTTACTGAAGAGTCCTACCCACCCACCTCGGGGGGACCTACCCGCCCACCAGTGGCGGGGGCTTCTCTGAATTGTACTGGGACACCTGGCTGCCTTGAAGGCATGAGGACCTGCGTTCAATCCCCAGAACCCACAGAGAAAAGTTGGGAGTTAAGTCTCTAACCTGGGACTAATGGTTAGGGTATCTATATAATATCAAAGCAGACTCGGCCATCTGGTTCTCTCAGCACCCCTCTTCTCCCCCAAACTTCTCCAGCCTAGGGGCTAGGCTGCCCTTCTCCCAACTGCCCTTCCCTATATAACCCAGACATTTTGGTTACCCCTCCTCTTTTGGGCCCCCTGGCTGCTGTGCCTGGTTCTCTTTTCTCCTCCCTCTCTGCCTTCCCCCCTTACATGGCTCACAGTCATGTCCACTCTAGACAATCCCAGCTGTCGCTGCCTCTGGCTATGCTCTCCCACTTATTTACAATAAGCCTTTCTTCTTTCCTTTTTATTTCTGGTTTTCATTCATTGAGCACAGTAGTACACACCCATAAGCCCAGCACTGAGGAGGTAGAGACACACGGAGATTCTTGGGACTTCCTGGCTGACCAGCCCAATCAACAAGCTCCTTGACTCTAAACACAGGTGTAAAATGACACTGGGGTTGTCTTCTGACTTCAACATGCAGGCAACGCACACACACACACACACACACACACACACACACACACGAGCATGTACACACACTCACAAACATACAAGAATAAAAAAAATAAAAGAGGTGAGGAGCCTCACTGAATACCTGGCTCAAGTTTTTTAGCTGCCATAAACTGGCAGTAGGGATGCCTGCTCTCTGTGAAAGTGTTCAGGCCTCATCCCCAAGGTAACTAAACCTGTGTCTTTTTGTTTTCATTAATTTTTGTTGACGTCACCCACTTGCTCCTCCGTCCACCTGTAGCTTGGAGCCAAGGGCACGAAGCCAGAGAAAACAAACCAACAAACTGTAAAGAAGAGGCATTTAAATGGGTACTATTTTATTCCCTGCGTGAACTACAGCTAATACTTTGATGGATATCCTTCTGAATGCTCTCCTTCCCTCCATGCCTCCCTCTTTCTTTCCTGAGAAACTCGCAGTTTTCCCACCTTGACCTTCCAAGTGCTGAGATCACAGGCATGAACTGCGCCAGTCTCCCTCCTGGGAAGCACCTTGGACACCCAGAGAAAAACAGGTCTGTGGACCTACATAATAGGTCCAGTTACAAACTCATTTGCATAGATTAATCTGTCACGCTTATTTGCATCAGTTACCTTGGAACGCAGACCAACACTCCCAATTCCGGAGGACAGGCGGCCCTCCTGCTTCCAGGCACACCGTGGAGTCATGGCTTGGCGCTGGGATTTGTGGATTCTCAGTGTACTCCATTCCATCTCCCTGGCCTCTCTTCAGGCAGCTGCCTTTGTTGTGGGCTCAAGAGCAGAGTCTTCAACCTGAACAATGGTCTCAAAAGGACCCTGGATGTGCAGCTTCTATCTGCACCCAATCCACTTAAGGCTGTTCAGCCATTACCACAAAAGTCACTTCGAAGCCAAGCAGTGGTGGTGCACACCATTAATCCTAGCACTCAGTAGGCAGAGGTAGGTAGAACTCTTGTGAGTTCAAGGCCAGTCTGATCTACAGTGTGAGTTCCAGGATAGCCAGGAATATACACAGAGAACCCCTGTCTTAAAAAAACAAAAAAGAAAACAGAAAGCCACCTTGTGCCAATTATGCCCCATTGACACCATGCTCCAGTAGGTTTCCCTGTACAGATTAAGGGCTTGGAATGTTATTAATAGTGGGTGACTGCTTGGAAGGCTGGGAACGTCACAGATTTAAGGTAACATAGAAATACCCTCTTCTAAAGATAGAGAAACAGTAGCTACCACTCATTCACCAGCACCTTCTCCATTCCTCTTCTTCCTGTGTTATTTAACCTTCATAGGCATATCCCAGGCTGTTCCTAGATCCCACTTTACAGACAGTGAAACTGAGGTTCAGGGGTATAAGCTGATTTGCCTAGGGTTGGCTGGCAAAGCAGTTAAAAAACCATCATTCTTCCCACTTCCCAATTCTGTGATGTCCAAGGAAAGAGGGACTCATATGTCAGTAGCTGTCAAGAGTGTTGCTTAGTCCCAGTGGCCAGTATTACTGCAAAAGGTCAAGCCTATTTATGGCCCCAAGGCACCTTTCTGTCATTGAATACTGCCTTCCAGAAGACCTTGAAGGTCTCTAACTCATCTACTGAAAGCAATCCTTATTGCCTGCTGGTGCAGATGGGGTCACTATGGAAATCAGTACCGCTTTACAGAGACAAGCTGTAGGTGGTGCCAAGGCATGAAACAGGAGACTCTTACGTGTCCCTTAGACTGGGTACTACCTTAGTTATATTGTATGGCCTGGGACCCTCAATCTCCACACCCTGTCCCAGGCTTTCAGGTTGCCCACACTCCTCCCACCCCACCCCCGTTTGCCAGCTTGTTCCTTTTCTGAAGGATTAATTGAACTGGAAGTTTCCTCAGACCTGGTTTTCTGTGGATGACCAAGAGGCTTGACTTGTCCCCATGTCTACCAAATTCTGAAAACCTCTTTGTGTGCCAGACTTCAGAAGGGGACCAGGAAGGGATCAGGTCCAGGGTTGGTCCTCTTTGTTCAGCCCTGTGGTGGACTGCAGTATCTGGGCAAGGGTCATGATTGGCCTGTGTAGAATCAGACCCAAATGCTCTGTGTGTCCTCATAGAGGAATAGGGGGCACAGCACTGAGGAACTCGTGAAGGGAATGGAGGAGTTTGAAAAAGCTGCAGGTAGGGGGGACCGTGGTGAAGTGCCTGCCTAGTTTATGCTGGGTTCTGTCCCTAGTGCAAGAAAGAAAGGGCTGAGGGCTTCTGGTGTCTCGGCAGGCACATACCCCAGAGACAAGAAAGGAAAACGTGAGGCTGGCACAATCCACATATCCTGAGATGGGGGAGAAATTGAGATGCTCATACAAGCTTGGGCTGGGCAGCTAGCTGGGCTCCCTGCTAGCAAGTAAAAAAAAAAAATCTGCTTCTCTAAGAACAAGAGGAGAGAGAGAGACAGAGAGAGAGAGAGAGAAAGAGAGAGAGACAGACAGAGACAGAGACATTGACAGGGAGAGACAGATGATGAAGAAAACCCAAGAACCAAGAACCAGGGTTGGGAGGAACCTTTTGGAGAGGAACAGCCTGACTAGTGAAAGTTGGGGACCAAGAGCTGATGGCAAGAGACACAGCGCTGGTCTGCTGTGAACTACAAGCAAAACACCCATTTGGACAGGAGGAGGGTGACAATATTTAAATGGCTCTTTGCCCAATGTCCCCAGGACTCCACTTCCAATCCTTTGCCACTCTGGAGCACCCCTATTCACCCCTCCAGAGTGGCGGTTTTGTTTTTTGTGCTGGGGATGGAACGTGGGACAGGCCAGTGTCCTGCCACTGAGTTCTTCATCCAACCCCAGTGTACAAACTTGCGTTCTAGACAAAAACAAAAGTGTCCAGATCGCCCCTGCCACCAACTCTTAGAAAATGCCAGGCCACCCACCGGAAACACCTGGGCGTTTCCTAGTTCCTGCCTGTCCAGTGAGGTGCCATCTGCCCAGCTCACATCAGATGCCTGCTTCCTTTTCTGGGCATCTGTGAGTGACGCAGGTAGGTATTGCCCTCCTGTTTATCTTCCCGACATGTCTTTCTCCCACAGATGGTAAAGTTCCATAATCTCAGATCCCAAGGAAGCTCTGTCTGAGCCTGGCCAGAGCAGCTGCTTTGGTGACTGCGGCACTAAACAAGAGATCTTTGAGTCCTTACTGGTCTTTTAGTCATCCTGGCTCAGATCAGCAAAGAGTTGACTGTCAAGCCCTCCTGGGCCTACCGAGTTTTTTCTGTTTTTCAGAATGAAATCCCTTGTCTGCCATGACTCTCACGGCCCACCCCTGTTTTCCTAGCCTTAAACACTGGCACATTGGAACACTATGGGTCCTGGACAGGTTCAAAGTACCTGCCCTTCAGGGCCTTGAGCTTGAGCAGGGACCAAAACCACGTGGCACATAGTTCTGCTTGTCCCACCATTACATGTTCTGTTAATGGTAACAGTCCTAATACTGAGACTGTAGATTAATCCCTGCTGTGTGAACTTGAAGTAAGCCGAGTCACAGGTACGTCTCTGATGGAATGCAATTTCTTGAATTCAACATGGTTTTGAGTGTCTTCCTAATTATTGCACATAATAATTACTCTTTTTTTTCCTTTCTTTGGATTTTGGTTTGTGTGTGGTGGGAGTAGCCATTTGTTTTAGAGACAGGCCTTCTCTGTGCACCCAGGCTAACCTGGAACTCATGATCCTCCTAACCTCAGCCTCCCAAGAGCTGGGATTGCAGATGTAGAGAACAAGACCCTTATGCTGTAACAAAGAAAAAAGACGAGGGAATTCAGGTCAGCCAGAGCCACATAGTAAGACCCTGTCTCAAAAAAAAAAAAAAAAAAAAAGAGTCTGGTGTGATGATTTGGTGTTTGGTGCAAGACTAGTTTTTCCAAATCCCTGATCTTGAGCGGTTCCTTGGCCTCTTTTTCCCCACAGGCTGGGAATTTAGAGAATCACAACTTTGGTTTTTTTTCCAGAAAGTCCCCTTCCCAAGTTCTCCATCCTATCGGTTCAAGAACAAAGTCTTGTCTAATGAAGACACCCGGGCCTTGAGATGATTGCTTCCTTTTCTGAACCTGCACTCAGTTATGTAGAAGACTACCTGTAACTTCCCAGCATGCTTCAGTCACCAGCTAGAGGAGAGGATGAGCGCTAAGAGCACCTCAGACTGAGCATGGAGCATCATGGCTTATCTGTCACACAGGCGTGTATCATCACCTCTTGGCATCAGCTTTCTTCCTACTGCTGGACAATAAAGCTACTTCTCCATTCTCACTGGGATGCTTCCAGAGCCTCCCTCCCAAACCTGGGCTCTCATGAGCTGGGAATGGTCTCATGGTCAGTCTCCACATCCTCGAGTATACAAGTACTTACCTTCAGAAAAATTTCTAGATGCTTTCCCCAAGTGCCTGCACACCTTTTAAAAATTTCCTTTTAATAAATAAATAAATAAATAAATAAATAAATAAATTGTGTGTGTGTGTGTGTGTGTGTGTGTGTGTGTGTGTATTGTACCACATGTGGAGGTTCGAGGACAACTTTCTGAATTCAATTCTCCTGTCCCACCACATGGGTCCTGCTAATCAAAGACAAAATTTCAGTCTTGGCAGCAAGCACCTTTACCTGCTGAGCCATTTTGCCAGCCCAGGGCACAGGTTTTTAGGCACACTAACATGCACTTCCCCCGTGCACAATGGGAAGAAGACAGGTAACAGTGTTGAGTCAGCAGTTGGACAAGGTGGGGGAGACAGAAGTCGCAACAATCTATACTTTAGAATGGAAGCATTTTAAAGATTGTATTATTTTATTTTTAATTATGTGCATGTGTGTGGAGTGCAGGTGCCTGAAAAGGCCGGAAAAGGTCAGATCCTTGGGAGCTGGAATTACAGGTGGTGGAGAGCTGCCCAGTTTGGGTGCTGGGATCCAAACTCAGGTCTTCTGACTGTCCACTGCTGTTTGATGGAGTGGCAAGTATCAGGGAACAGAGTCCCTGAGAGTCCAGCTTCGGGGAGGGAAGGTTAACAAACCAGTGAGGCAAAGAGTAAACTAGCTAACCACATCCATAAATTCCCAGAGGCTGCAGCGCTAGGTGTGGTCCAGGCACTGCTGACAATCTGGAAAGACTTGCTGGTTGGGAACCCTGGGAAGGCACGGGGAGAAGGAAGAAGAGGAGGCAGTAGTGAGGATCCTCTGAGTGTGGGTTCTGCTCCCTTTCTTCTTCCTTCTCAGAACGTTACACCGTCCTCCTTCCTGACCCTGATCCCCACCACATACTCCTCGCTGTTTAAGAATACTGGTTAACTCTCACTCATGAATATCTCCCTCACCTACCCACTGGGTTCCCAGCCCTGACCCAGGGGTACCTGTTTCTGTAAGGGAACCAACAGGAAGTGCCTGAGGCACTGGCCTGGAGGGCCAGCACCACTGGCAGCTCTGCCTCCATCAACCACTAGTATTTCGGGTGTGGACAGCAGCAAGCATAGGCTATTGTCTGTTAGAAAAAAATCCTAAGATGAGCCACTCCCCTTGTGCACAAAAATCCAATTAAAACAGATTAAGCCAAATTAAAATGCCCATGTTTTTATTAAGTACAGCACTCTCGGCTGGCCAAGAGCATGGCAAGGGAGACAGAAAACTAGGGAGCATCTGCAAACCCGGACTATGTGTTCCTTCTCTGGGAGCTCACTTAAATACCCTGTGAGAGTGGTCCTGACCCTCCCCTGGGGAGGGGTCAAGACCTGGCATGCTGGGATTTGGAGTCCAGACCTGTGCAACTCCCAGGCCAGGGGGATGGGATGGATGCCAGGGGCTAGGGTGACCTCCCAACTTAACACTGACTCCTGGTGAGAATTGCTACTCAGGGTTACCCCTACAGGCATGTCACTTCCTCCCTGTTTGCTTGCTCATTCATTCATTCACTCACTCACTCACACATTCATTCAAGACAAGGTCTCATGTGCCCAGACTGGCCTCAAACTCACAATGTAGCTGAGCATATCCTTAAATTTTGTTCCTCCTGCTGCTACCTCCTGAGTGCTAGGATTATAGGCATGCGCCACCATGGCCAGTTGATGTAGTAGTAGGGACTGAACTCAGGCTTTGGGTATAACAGGCAAGTGCTCTACCAACTGTAAACTCTGCTGTTCTGACAGTCAGAGATGCAGATGCTTAACTGTCCGAGCTGCCTAAACACACTCTAAAGAGGAGCTCCTGAAGAACACTGTGAAGAGGAAGGATCTCTTACTGATATGTTCTCTGTTTCCTTTCATAAGTAAATTATAAATACTTGATCTCTCATTTGAGTTTTGAAAAACTTTCAGCGTCTGTCTGTCTATCATCTAGTTATTCCCACTTTATGGATAAGAACACTGAACTCCAGAGGCTTATGCCACGTCCATAAACCATGTCAGGTTGTGGTCAGTTAGCATGTGATCAACAGCTCATGGCCTCTCTTCCCCTTCCCCACCCATCTCCTACATAGACAAGGGTGGCCTTGAACTCTCCCTGTCCCTGCCTACTGAGTACTGGAATTATAGATCATTTCTTTCGTGTTCTAAAGACAAATCTAGAATCTTTGTGGTTAAAGAGGCTCAGATACCACATTTAGTATGGTGATGCATGCCTGTAATCCCAGCACTTGGGAAGTAGAGTTCAGGAAGAGCATGGGTTATATTGCAAGTCCCATATTAATTTCAGAAGGCTAACAAGTCTCAAGACTCGGGGGTGGGAGGAGCGGCAGAGAAGCCAGGGTGGCCAGAGTCTGGGAAGGAGCTGGAAGGCTGCAGAGGTGGGGGCAGAGGGCCCAGAAATCTCTGTTGATCTCTGCTCCTTGGACCTCGTGAGTCTTGCGGTCATCAGTGCCTGAATCCCCACCTGACTAGCTCTAGTAAATGATTAAGAATTGAGGATGGCAGTAGAGATGGTTATTGTTGGAGGCAGAGGTCAGGAAGTATGATGGACGTGTGCAAGAAGCACAGGTACAGAGCAGGGAGATGGTTCAGTGGGTAAAGTATTTGCAAGTGTAAGACCCCCAGCACCCATGTAAGAGTTGGATGCAGGTGAGCATGTGTAATCTTTGATGTTCTACAGAAAGGTGGGAGGCATGTATGTATGTAGGCAGAACACTGACCCACATAAAATAGAAATAAATACATCTTTAAAAGTAAAAATCAACAAGGAGTAGAGTAGAATGCCATTAGGAGTTGTTTAAGTTGTTTTATTGCCTTTTTTTCTTAGAATAGAATTTAGTTTAGTTTTATCCTAGGTCCCTGGGCTATCTACTCTCAAGTTCCTGATCATTTGAGAAGCATCAGGCATGGGTTCCATCTTACAGAATGGTCCTTAAGTCAATCAGATACTGATGTGGTTACTCCCATGAGCATTGTGCCGCCATTGCACTAGTGTATTCTGCAGGCAAGACACCATTGTAGATCAAAATGTTTGTGGCTGAGTTCGTTTTCTCCTTTGATGGCATGCAGAGTACCTTCCAGCTCCAATGACACCAGCCATTCTGGGGTGAAGGCTCTAGGTAGACACCAGCTTGATTCTCCTGCCTTTGCCTCCCAGGTGTTGCAATTAAAGACATGTGTCACCATGCTCAGCTGCCCGTTTGTTTTCTAAGGAGAGACAGAAAGGGGGCAAATCTGGATGGGAGAGGAGAAGGGAGGAACGAGAGGAGTAGGGGGAGGGAAAACTATAATTAGAATATATTGTATGGAAAAAACAATTTTTAATTCAAACAATTTTAAAACAAAAATAAATAAATAAAAAATCAACAAGGTGGAAGATGAGGACTAGCACTCCAGGTTGTCCTCCGACCTCTATGTGTGTTCCTTGGCATGTATGTGCCTACACATGTGCACACACAGACACATCACCCACACACATAGCATAGCACACACATAGCACTCTACACTGGAGTGGGTAGTTACCCCACGGCTCTGTCCCACTCCGCAAGTGCCAGGAAGAAGCTGCCCAGGCCAGACTGGCAAAGTCCACTGCAGGGTCCTGCTCTGAGTCATTCTAGGCAATGTAAAAGTGAGATGTCCCAAGAGAGGAGCCCCACCCTCCACAATGCTCATCCTATTCAGTTGGTTGAGTCAGGCCTAGGATGCGGTTTTCTGACCATCGGACTTCTGAGGATGTAGTTGTCTGACCCCGTCCCTTCCCACTACCAACCCACTCCTAGCACTTGGTCATTTACCATTAGAGGTTTCTCCAAGGGCCCCTGCTTTCCCAAGCTACCTCAAGTCTCTTCTTAAGAACCACTGAGCCATAAAGGCCAAGACTATCCCAGACACCTGGAAAACAATGAGTCAGCTCTACCGGAAGCAAACACACAAACAGGACCAATGTCCAAGACTCACGCTTCCTTCAATGTCCTAAGACAAATTTATCCTAAAGATTGTAAACACACAAAATAGTACCTGTAGGCTGATCACAGAAGTCTTGTAAATATCAGACAATAGTTGGAGACAACCTAAATGCCCATCGGTAGGGCACTGATTTGAAATGATGACCTTTCTAAACAACAAAACATTACACAGCTATGTAAAAGAATGGGGCCTACACTTGTTAAGGTTTTTGTCAGCTTGACACAAACTAGGGTCTTCTAGGAGAGGGACTGTCCACCGAGGGACTGCCTCCATCAGAGGGGGCATTTTCTTGGTTGATGATTGTGGGAAGACACAGCCCACTGGGGGCAATGCCACCCCCAGAGAAGAACTTGGGGTGTTGACTGATTATTTTTGGCCTCTTGTCACCAGCCTGACACATCTGAAAAGAGGGACACTTAATTGAGAATATGTCTCTGTAAGACTGGCCTGCAGGCAATTCTGTAGGGGATTTTCCTGACTAATCATTGATATGGAAAGGACCCACCAACTATGGGTGTTACCATCCCTGGCAGGTGGTTCTTGATGGTAATAAGTAAGCAAGCTGAGCGAGTTATGCCAGTAGGTAGCACTCCTCCATGGCTTTGGCTTTAGTTTCTGCCTGCCTGGTTTGAGGGGATAAAAAGGACAGTAAGGACAGCAAGGACAGTATGTAAGGACAATAGGCTGTAAGATGCAATGAACCTTTCCTACCTAAATTGCTTTTGGTCATGGTGTTTATCACAGCAGTGGAGAGACAAATGGGATATGGAGAAAATTTTATGTACTGGCAGAACCACCTTAGGATGCATATAGTGCTAGGCCTGGTGACTTGGGAATATCCCTTCCCTAGAGGGAGAGCATCGGCCGCCTCCTTACAAGGCCCCAAGGACAAATCAAAGCACGATTCTACCTGAGTACACTTCTGGGAACCAATAAAAGTATAGGGTGAGAGATGATTGACAGGTGAGCTAGTGACTCTAAAGCAGTTGTGGTATAGGGGAGCCAGCAGGATGATGGCTTTCCCATAACCTCATAGATGGATCCCCTCGCCAGTCAACCTCTCCCTGTCTATACTTCCCACCCTCTCCTCTGTGAGAGAACGCCAACAGTCCCAGACCCAATGCAACGGCGTCTTCCAAGTGGGCACAGCTGGCCTGTTGAAGAGGGGAGCTGTTTGGTTTGACAGCTGTAACAAGAGGATCACTGTGAACTGGAGGCCAGCCTGGGCTACACAGTGAGAGCCTATCTCACAATAATAAAAACAAAACACAAAAAGACACTAATGTTGAAAAGGGAACCAAGACAAGAAGAGAAAAAATGTGTGTGTTGGGAGGAGACGTTTAACTGAATCAGGTGAATATAGTGCTTTAAAAAATTATACTAAGGGGCTGGAGAGATGGCTCAGAGGTTAAGAGCACTGACTGCTCTTCCAGAGGTCCTGAGTTTAATTCCCAGCAACCACATGGTGGCTCACAACCGTCTGTAATGAGACTGGCACCGTCTTCTGGAAAAAAAAATATAGTAGAATAGTTAAGCCTCCAAAGCATAGATCTTTCCCACTGCCAGTCTTTTCCCCCATGGGTTTTTAAATTGCTCGGCAGGACTTTCATATGCATACACAATGCCTCCACATACATGTATACCACACACACACTTTTTGAGTTTCAAACACACTCATTCCCAGCAGCATTATTTACCGGGATGAGAAGGTGGCAGTGACTTGAGTGTCCATTGACAGAGGAGCAGAGGAACACACAGTGTGAGCCATGTGATGGGTTGGCACTCAGCCATGGAAAGGTTGAGCTTTCTGATTCTTGCCACACGTGGCTGGACCTTGCCAACATGGTGTTCGGTGAAGGGGATGGCAAATGCAGTGTGACTCTGTTCAGAAGGAACATCCGGCATTACCAGGAGCACAGAAACAGAAAGCTGACTAGAGGTCACGGGGGAGGGTGTGGGTAGTTGCTTCATGGCTAGAGTTTCCGTGTAGGATGAAGAAAAGCTCTGTAAACACATCCTGGTAATGGGTGAGTGGTACTGCAAACGAATGTCCTTTGACTCAAGCACACTCAGAAGCCACGGAAATGAGCCACAAATAGGACACTTCTTTCACGTCCTCCTCACAAAGGGTACAGGACGCTGTGTGGGAGGGTCAGGGTTTTCGAGACAGGGTTTCTCTGTAGCTTTGGAGTCTGTCCTAGAACTAGCTCTTGTAGACCAGGCTGGCCTCAAACTCATAGAGATCTGTCTGCCTCTACCTCCCGAATCCTGGGAGGGTATATTCTGAGAGGACCAGGACGGAACGACATCTTCAGGACATGACAGGACCTCAGAGCTCATGGACTCACAGCTGCTGTAGCTCAGAGGTAGAGTGTTTAGCTTACCTGACACACACAAGTATACACACCACACACACACACACACACACACACACACACACACACAGTACCCTGAAGAACGAAATAAAGGTTCGGCCAATTTAGGAAGGTCTTTTGGAGGAAGAAACGTTTGAAAAGTCTGGGTAAATGTGATTCTGAAAAGCGAGACAGCAATGGTGGAAAGTGTGGTGGCTAGAAAAATTCCCAGGGATGGGTCTAGTGGTCTTTCGTGGATCCGTGGACAGTCATCATGAGGATAGGGTACAGGGAGGTAAAAAGGGACCTTAGGATCAGTGACGTTCATGGTATAAAATCATTGCAGGTATCAGTGTGGTGGTACACACTGTGTATATTGGTACACACACACACAGTACCAGTACCCAAGAGACTAAGGCAGGATGATCAGGAGTTCAAAGTCATCCTTGACTACATAACAACTTTGAAACCATCCAGGATTATATAAAACTTGTCTCAGAGAAATGAAAATGTATATGCTTCAAGCACAAAACTAAACATTGAGGGTGGGTACTGTTCACTGTATTTTATAGGTAAGTAAACTGAGTATCTGTGAGTATTAGGGCTTTACTCACGATAGTATAGTTCACAGAAGGTGTGGTGTGTACTCTTGTTTCTTTTCTTTTCTATCCTTTTCTCTTATTTCGGTGCGTGTATTTGTGTGAGAATATGCCACATGTGAGCACAGTCTGAAGACGTCGAAAGAGGACATTGAATCCCCTGGGTCTGAAGTTAGGGTCAGTTACGAACCTCCTTATGTGGTCGCAAAGAACCAAACTCTGGTCCTTTGTGAGGACAGCAAGTGCTCTTAACCACTAATCTATTTCCCCTGATTCTTTTTTTTTTTTTGAGTTGCTAATATTTATTGCTTAAAAAATGCTTGATTCAGAAATGGGGCATTTCAATTAAAACAGTTTTTTAAATTTTTTATTGCTTTATAAATAATACCATTCAAAATTTCCACTCCTCCCCTCCTCCCATATCCCTCCTGCTCCCCCACTCACTCTCCCCCCCCCAGTCTAAGAGAGGGTAGGGTACCCTGCCTGTGGGAAGTCCAAGGTCCTCCCCCCTCCATCCAGGCCTAGGAAGGTGAACATCCAAATAGACTAGGATCCCAAAAAACCAGTACATACAGTAGAGACAAATCCCAGTGCCAGTATCATTGGCTTCTCAGTCAGCCCCCATTGTCAGCCACATTCAGAGAGTCCGGTTTGACCACATGCTCATTCAGTCCCAGTCCAGTTGGCCTTGGTGAGCTCCCAATAGATCAGCCCCACTGTCTCAGTGAGTGGACGCACCCCTTGTGGTCCTGACTTCCTTGCTCATTTTCTCCCTCCTTCTGCTCTTCAACTGGACCTTGGAGCTCAGTCCAGTGCTCCTTCCCCTGATTCTTATTTTGATTTCAATTGATAAATAATTGCACATATTAATGGGTTAAAACTGATTTTCTAATGATGTGGGAGTCCCCTCTATGTGCTGTGATTACCATTAATGAATAAAAAAATGGCTTTGGACCTATAGCAAGATGGAACTTAGGTAGGCAGTGAAGGCTGGGCTGGATACTGGGAGAAAGAAGGGTGGAGTCAGAGAAGCCATGGAGCCACCAGAGTCAGACATGCCCAAACTTTAGCCGGTAAGCCACAGCCACGTGGTAATGGTTAAACTAATATGTAAGAGTTAGCCAATAAGAAGCTAGAGCTAATGGGCCAGACTTAATTAATACTTAATTAATTTCTGTGTGATTATTTCAGGTCTAAGCTAGCCGGGTAGCCAGAAACAAAGAAGCTATTCCCTTCAACATTCTAATGTATTTGTGGACTATGGAATGATCAAGTTGAAACTGGATCACAAAGTCAGGCAAAATGCAAGCAAAATGTGAGCAAGCAAATAAAAGCAGAAGGCTTTATATAGACTGGCCTGTGCCAGTTACTTTTTCCATTGCTGTGACTGCTTACTTAATAAAAGCAGCTTCAGGGAGGAGGGGTCTATTTTAGCTCACAGTGGGGTGGGCAGTGGATATAGTCCATCATGTCAGGGAAGGCATGGCTGCATGAGTGTGAGGTGTAACGTGGCATTCAGTCAGGAAACAGAGACATAAGTACTGGTGTTCAACCCATTTTCTCCTTTCTCTGAAGTAAAGAACACCAGCCCATGGTATGGTGCCACCCACATTTCCCTCTTTTCTGGAAATGCCTACACACACACACACACACACACACACACACACACACACAGAGAGAGAGAGAGAGAGAGAGAGAGAGAGAGAGAGAGAGAGAGAGAGAGAGTCTTTGTACTTTTGTTGCTGTGAAAAAACACCATGACCAAAGCAACTCTTACAAAGAAAATATTTAATTGGGGTGGCTCCCTTATGGTTTTAGAGGTTCAGTCCATTATCATCATATCATCATGATGGGAAGCTTGACGGTGTGCAACCAGACAAGCTGCAGTAGTGAAGAGACCTACATCTTGCAAGCAACAGGACTGCCACACTGAGGGAAGCTTGAACAAATGGGCTTTAAAGCCCATTCCAACAACAAAATACTTCCTCCAACAAAGCCACACCTTCTAACAGTGCCACTCTCTTTGGGGGCAATTTTCTTTCAAACCACCACATTACAGTCCCTGGTCCCTAAAGGCTTATAACCACTTATATCACTAGCCAGGCAGAAAGTAGAGGTGGGGTAAGGAGAACAGGAGAATTCTGGGAAGAGGAAAGATTCAGTCTGCAGTCGTCACCCAGACACAGAGGAAGCCAGACACAGGGCAAACAAGATGTGACTGCCTCGCCGAAAAAGGTACCAAGCCATGCGGCTAACACAGACAAGAATTATGGGCTAATGTAAGTTATAAGAGTTAATAAGAAGCCTGAGCTATTAGGCGAACCAGTTTATGATTAATGCAGACATATGTATATTTCTTTGGGACTGGATGACTGCAGGACCTGGTGGAACAGAAACCTCTGTCAACAACAGGGTATAATTATCATTCCAAAACACAGAAAAGAGAGCATAATGAGGGAATACTGAACAAAAGCAAGACAGAAAACCATCTGGGCAAAGTCCAAACTTTGCTTCTCTATGGCTGATGTCAAACTTCAGATGTCCAACTCTTGAACTTTCTTGACTACAGCATACTTCTTGGGCTGGTTTCATTCCTTTCTAGCCGCTTTCCTCAACAGATATCTTGTGACCCTGGCATCTCTAACATCTTATCAATCCAGGCTTCAATTTCACAGCTTCGTGCCAAGGCCTCTCTACTAGACCTCTATTCAGGGACATCCCTCACACATGCCTGGCCTCAGTGACTTTATTCCATAACTTCTTTCCTTGGTCCTTAACTCTTAAAGCCATACCACATGGCAGAAGCTGTCAAGTTCTACTGTTTGCTAGGACTGGAAACTGGCCCTCTCATTCAAATACATATTCACTAGCTTTCTGTCTTTCACTGTCTAAATTTTGCTGTCCTGAAACTTTCTCTATAGACCAGACTGGCCTGGAACTCAGAGATTCATCAGCCTCTGCCTTCCCAGTACTAGGACTAAAGGTGTGTATCACCACACCCAACTCTAAACTTTTCTTTAATTCCTTTTCACAGGTTGGAAATTTAGCTGGGCGGGGTCTTGCCCTGAGGACACCACTCCCTTTATTCCATTTCTTAATCAATTTACTTCCTTGAACACAGGATTTAGCTCCATTTCACTTTCTGGTGCCCTTTTTTGCCTTAGATGTTTTTCCTTGCTCAGCTTGCTCCTTTTCATTACATATCTTCATCAGAGTTAACACTAGGAACCATGTGACAGAGACTAGACTAGGCTGTTTTGACGTTTCCTCTGCCAACAGAATTAATCTAAAATTCTTCATTTTAACCTCAGACAAACTCTTTTGGCAAGGGCAAAAGGCCACTTTCTTCACTGAAATATCACAAAGATGATCTCTAGGCAATAAACTAAAATTCTTCTGCTCCAAAACTTCTTGAAACAGCCCTGACACTTTATCAAATCACACTCAGCACCACTGTCTTCCCTGCTCACTAGTACGACCCAATAAGAAGCTTTTACAACTTTAAACTGCTTTTCTAATGCACAGTCACAAAGTCCATAATATTGCAAACAAAACATAGTCAGACCTATCACACATCACCCCTTCTTTCTCTCTCTCTCTTTCTGCTCTTCTCCCTTTCTCCCCTTCCCTTCCATAACCCACTAAATAAATTTCCAACCTCACTCTGCATGGCGTGCCTATCCATGTCTCCGACTCTTGCCCACCACATGGCTCCCTGCCAGGGATCAGCTGCCTTTGGAGACCTGCAGCATGGTCTCTTGGCATGCCCAACTGTCTTTCTCTCCTCGTGGCCCACTGTAGCCACTTGGGGAACTGCGCCAGTCCCTGCCTGGCGTGCTCTTGGGACCCACTGCCCACTGTTGCCGCTCGGGGACCTGCAGTGTTTCTGCAGCTGTAACGGCCGGGGATCCTGCAGAATTTACTTTAGTCTGTTACACTAACTCCTGTCATAGTTGTGAAGAGACACCATGACCATGGCAACTTTATAAAGAAAATATTTAATTTGGTGATTCACATATAACTTCAGAGGTTCCGTCCATTATCATCATGGTGGGGGCATGGCGGCCGGTGCAGGCAGATGTGCTGGTTACATCTTGGCTTGCAGAGAATAGGAAATCTGTCACACTCAGGGAAGATTGAACAAAAGAGCCCTCAAAGCCCACCCCCACAGTGACATACTTCCTCCACCAAAGCCTGACCTCCTAATAGTACCATTCTCTTTGGGGGCCATTTTCTTTCAAGCCATCACACACACATACCTAGAAGTATGTTACCATAGTGATTCCAAGTCTAATTAAGTTGATGGTGAAGATGAATCATCACAGTTAGTAACTACCATAGTGAGGGATCCGAGGGATTGGTCCAGGCTGTGGTTGAGTCTTAATATACCTTTGTTATAATACACTAGCATAACAAGATCTCCCTGGGTAAGGTGCTATACACAAGCAAGAGCACATTTTGAGATGTGTGTAAAGCAATGTATGCACACACAGAGAATCTCTTTCCTGTCCTGGAAAGAGCTCAAGCAGCCAAGCCTGTCCTCAGTTACATGAAATGTACAACTTTGCTGGAGAATACTCCAACTCTCTCTCTCAAATGAGGTCTCACTGGCCTGGAACTTGCTATGTAGACCAGGTTAGGCTCAAACTCACAGAGACCCACCTACCTCTGCCTCTTGAATGCTGGGATTAAAGGCATATGCATTCATGTCTGGCTTCAAGTTGATTTTTAATTAGTGCATAAAATAATAAATAATAATGGAATATCATATGATAATTTTATAAATGTATATTAAAACATACATGTTATGTAATGTTTTTGTTTGGGGCATTTTTGTTCATTTTTTATTAGTTCTTTGCAAATGCCATACAATGTATTTTAAGTGTGGTCCCTGGCTCTTCCCCTTTCCTAAGGGGAAAACCTAGGACTGTTGCTCTGCGAACTAGGCCTTGTACTCTAAATGACTTATTGTTACACCAGTAGATTAATGTATTTCTCTACCCTCATCTGAGAACTTCCATTAGCCGGCGAGTAACACAGTGACCCGCAATTGATCAAGGTGCAGAGAATAAGAGATCACAGGATGCTCGGTCGGTTCTAAATGAGACATCTCCATCACATCTCCTCCCCCTGAGGCTGGAAAGAATGAAGAGTCAGAGGAGACAGGTGACCAGAAGGAAAGAGTGTTTCTGGACACAGCAGGGCAGTCCACATACGACTTCACAGCAGCTACGACAACGTACCCAACACCTACCTGCATATGATCGAGCCAAATCCTAGTCCCACCCCTAGCTGAGGACCTGAAGGGAAAGGGTCGGTGTTCTTAAGGGTGTGGCTCCTGGTGGGTGACCACACTCCAGCAAAGGCCGGGTATCCAAAGGCATATGGATAGCACAAATTTGATTTACTGGGCTTTTTGCTTTTTGGTACTGGCACATGGTAATGCACACATGCTAAGCCTGTACTCCCCCAGGGAACCACACCCCAGCACTATTCCTGTGTCGTATCTTCGTGGAAAAACTTTCTGTATCCTTTCTTCTTGCTTTTTGAGACATAACAATAATTGAAGAAACTCAGGCCAAAAATCACAGGAACTAGGCATGGTGATTGATATATGTTTGTCACCTCAGCCCTCTGGAGGGGGAGGTAGAAGAATTTCAAATCCTACACAGCAAAAACCCTGTTTCAAAAACACCACCACCACCACCACCACCACTACCACCACCACCACCACCAAAAACAAGGTTTCAGTTCCAGTGAAAACAATTCTTACAAAGAAAAAAAGACAAGTAATAACATGTGCTTGAGGTAGGAATGCAAATTAGTACAGTCGTGAGGAAACTGTATAGAGGTGGCTCAGGGAAGAAATTTAATTTTCTCTCATGCACTTGAAACAGTGAGTCTCAGCCCTGGCTGCACAATTATGTCCTAGAGGGCTTCTAATGAACCCACACCAGCAGCCCTCCCTGGACAGCTCTCTCTCTCTCTCTCTCTCTCTCTCTCTCTCTCAAACCTCAGTGGGGTTTAGAGCCCTGTGGGTGCTGAGGTGGGGCCTGGATTCTACCCTCAAAGATGTCCCTGCTTTGAGACTCAGGTGTAAAAGTTCATAGAAAAGAGTTTCCATGACCAATATGAAGGCAGGGTGAGAAAAATAGGGGTGTTCCTAAGGGAAGGGTGAGATGAACAGGGGTGCTCCTGAGGGTGGGGTAAGACAAACAGGGGTGCTCCTGAGGGAAGGGAGAGATGAACAAGGGTACTCCTGAGGAAGGGAGAGATGAACAAGGGTGCTCCTGAGGGAAGGGAGAGATGAACAGGGGTGCTCCTGAGGGTGGGGTAAGACAAACAGGGGTGCTCCTGAGGGAAGGGAGAGATGAACAAGGGTGCTCCTGAAGGAAGGGAGAGATGAACAGGGGTGCTCCTGAGGGAAGGGAGAGATGAACAGGGGTGCTCCTGAGGGTGGGGTAAGACAAACAGGGGTGCTCCTGAGGAAGGGAGAGATGAACAGGGGTGCTCCTGAGGAAGGGAGAGATGAACAGGGGTACTCCTGAGGGAAGGGAGAGATGAACGGGGCACTCCTGGGTTTTCCTTCCTCCCTCTCCATGTTGGTGGCAACTGTGGAATGTGACCTTGAGGATGCGAGAGTACCCTGCAAAAGCAATAGTACTGGACTTTGGAGAGAATAGCCTGGAAACAACAGGCTGGAGATTTAATTGGCTGAGCAAATAAACACACATAGAAAAGACAGAGAACTAAGGCCCTCCCCATCAGAGAACTATTTGGCTCACAGGTGACGTGGGGAGGGCTGGAAAGGAGAATGAGGGCGGTGCGGGTATGAATTTAGCTGTGGTTATACTATACAGCACATTAAAAATAGGTAGGGGTGTGTATGGAGTGTTCTCTCCACCTGCTTGTATGCACACATACACACACACATGCACACACACACCATTCTCCCTCCTGCAGACCCGGTTTTAGGAATCTGTCTTTACTGGTTAGAATTTCCTTGTCACCCCAAACTCAATGCTCCTCTTTAACAGCCATGTGTGGAATTGTATAAACAGAGGAAAACCCGAGTTGACCAGAACAGTTTCTCCCAGCCAAAGTGAGACAGTCGACAGTCTGCTTTCTTATTTCAGTTCTCGTGTTGTCAACAAGGGGCCTCCTAAAATCCAGGTGATGGCGTGTGCGTGCGCGTGTGCATGCGTGTATGTATGCATGTGTGTGTTTGTGCGCGTGCACATGTGCGTGCGTGTATGTATGCACGTGTGTGTGCGTGTGTATGGGTGCATGTGTGTGTGCATGTGTATGTATGCACGTGAGTGTGTGTGTGTATGTAAGCACGTGTGTGTGCGTGTGTATGTATGCATGTGTGTGCACGTGCATGTGTGTGTGCATGCCTGTGTGTGTTTGGGTTGGTATTTTAAAGCTTAAAACCGCCTCAAATGCAGGGCAGGGGAACTGTCTGGCATTTCTGAGCACAGGAGACTGTGATGTAGCCGAGAGGAAATCACATAAGCTGGACTCAGCTTTACTCAGGAATCCAACCACAGGTTCAAGGTGTATCAGAAAGAAGTGTTAAATAAAGTATCTTGAAGTAGAAACACATGATGAGATTATATGTCCAAATAATATTAAAAAAATATTGTGACCGCTGACTCACAAGAGCCTGATCTCGTGTTTCTCCCAGGAGCATGGTTCCATATTTGCTAATTCAAGATGGCAGGGCCGTTAAGAGCACTGGCTGCTCTTGCAGAGGACTCAGGTTTGCCAGCATGAGTGTGGCCGCCACTGGCACTGCATGCATGTGGTGCACATGAATATATGCTGGCAAACATTCCTAAACATAAAGAAATCAGAAAACAATGTTTTTATCAGGCGGAGGTGCTCGCTGCCAAGCCTGATGACCCAGTGCCATCCCCAGGGCCTACAAGGTGGAAGAAGAGAATTGACTCCTGGAGGTTGTCCTCTGACCTCTACACATCTCTGTGGAACAAGCACAAACATGCACACAAGCACATGCAAGCACACACACACACACACACACACACGCACACACACACGATAATGTAAAAACATAAAAAGTAAAAACTGGGTGTGGTGGTGCATACCTGTGCTCTCAGAACACTAAAGACTCAGACAGGACGTGCATCAGTTCAAGGCCAGTCCGGGCTACAGACTGAGACACAAAACGTGAATGAATGAGGAGAGGGACACATGAATGAACGAAATGTAACTGGTGCTTTGCCGAGTGTCTTGAAGTTGGGAAACACTGGGGCTGCTCCAGACTAGGTGCTTGCATAGGGGAACCTACTGCACGTGTGCTTGTTTACTGTCCAGCCCCCACATTAACCCCTTCTTCCCCAGGACAACAACTGCTGCAATCTGTGCTGCAACCAGGGAGGGGCCACACCTGAGCAAACACTAGACACAGGCTCAGCTGGAATGAAGGCTGTCCAGGAGACTTTATGACTCTCTGCCTTATCTTCTGTGACAGTCACCAAAGCACCACCCTGCTGTCTGTTTATACAGAGATGTGTCAAACAACAGGGCCTTGAGCCCTGCTTGCTCAGATCCTGGGAATTGTCCACACAGGGCTTTTGGCTGCCGTAATTCGCTTCCTGCCTTCCTGGATGAATGTTCCCATCACTTGGTGGGCCTCTGTTTTCATTTTGAAAGTGGGGACCCAGAACATAGGACTGGAAATCATGATCCTCAAGTCACTGAGTCGTGGCAAGTGGAAGGCCGACTGCAGTTCAGTGACCCATGCATTTATTATGGGTCTCAGAAAGGCAAGGTCTGAACAGAGATCCGCCTGCCTCAGCCTTCCAAGTGCTGGGATTAAAGCAATGTGCTACCACCACCTGGCTTTTTTTTTGGCACCCCTGTTTTCTTGTGAACGCCTTCATTTGTTTTGGTTTTCTGAGACTGTAACAGGTCCCCGATCTTAGCATATCTGATGGGAGTACCATTCAGGCTGTAAAACTCAGTGTGTAGATAGGATCACCTGCTAAAATTTAAAACAAAGACCTAATCCACCAAAGCCCATACTTTTGAGAAAATCTCTAAATGTACTAATCTGTCCTTTTGTTTTCTGTAATTCTGATTCTGTCTAACTGTTCCTATTAACTGAAGTATGACAGACCAGAACACGGTTTTTGTGCTTAAAGGCTTACCCTGAGAAAGACTCGGGGATACACTGGGATCTTGAACACCCAGTGTAGCCACCAGCCAGCTAATAAAGACTTTGTGTTGACTTAGACCCATGTCTGAGCAGTTTTCTCTGGTGAATACCCCACAACAGAGTCTCACATATAGGGTCTCACATAGCCCAAGTTAGCTTTGAACTCCATATGTATGCAAGGCTGACCTGGAACTCCTCATCCTCCTATCTCCACATCTCAAGTGCTGGGATTACAGGCATGTGCCACCACACTCAGCTCTCCCTCATTATTTTCATTATTTTACTGTAATGAGAATTTATTAAGCCTCACCTGTATGCTAGCCATAGTGTTAACAACTGGGTATACTTTAGAGAACAAAGCAGACAAGATGCTAAACCCAGGCAAGATGGTGCCTGTCTGTGATCCTAGTGTTGGGAAGATTGGGAAAGGAGAATCATTAGTTTGGAGACAGGATTACATAGGAAGATCTTATCTCAGAAAGTATTGACGACCAGGAGCTGAAGAAATGGCCACTCAAGCATAAGGCCCTGTGTTGATCACCAGAACCCATATACAAACACTGAGTAGGGGAGTTAGCTTGAAATTCCAGTGTTGAGATAGAGACAGGTCCTAGGGTTTGCTGGTCTATATAACTGTAAGTGGCCAGTTCTCCTGGTTGTCATCAAGCCTCCACACGCACATACCCCTCATAAATGCTTGCACACATATGAACACACACATATGCCTGCACTAGGAATGATAAATTAAACAATGAAATAAGCTTTAATAATCAACCAAGGGGAAACTAGACATGATCTTTGCCCTCATGGTAGCATCTACTGGAGAGCAAGTCATGGATCATGTAACTCATAACCCCATGTAAGCAGAAGGGAGGAAGCCGCCGCAGACAGGGCCTAGGTGGCCTCTCTTATGGATCTAACAGTGAAGCTCAGTCTGGAGGAGGAAGAAAAGTAACAAAGTGGGAAAACTGGGAGTGCTGGTCAGAGCATTCTAGGCAGAGGCTTCTTGAGATCCCTGCTATTTTGGAAGTGTGAAGACTGACTTGAAGTCTTAAAGACCCATACTTCCATCTTGAAGAATATTCTTCTCTTCCTTGACATCATAGCCATCATCTCCTAAAGCTTCATTGACCAAATCACACCACCACCCGATTACCACAACTCCATCACCACCATCACCACACTACTCCCACCCCATCACCATTGCCACCATCACCACCACCACCATCACTCCCTCCACAACTACCATAACATCACAATTGCCATCACTACCATTACCACATCACTACCACCACTTTACCACAACCATGACCATTGTTATCACCACCATCATCATTACCACCATCACAACCATCATCATTATCACCACCACTATCACAATTACCATCATCACAAGTACCACCATCACCACTGTCACCATCACTACCACTAGTACCATCACCATCACTTTTATGCCCTGAGTCTCCTCAAAAGAAATCCTAACTCTTGGTACCTCAGAATATGATCTTGAAAACAAAATCCTTATGGAAAAATCAAGCCGAGATGAGGTTACATATATGAGCCTCAAGCCAACATGACCGGTACCTTTACTTAAAAGGAGAAATTTAGGCTGGGTGATGGTGGCACACTCCTTTAATAAAAGCACTTTGGAGGCAGAGGCAGGCAGATCTTTGTGAGTTTGAGACCAACCTGGTCTACAAGAGCTAGTTCCAGGATAGCCAGGGCTGTTACACAGAGAAATCCAGTCTCAATAGCCCCCACTCCAAAATTAGATATTGAGAAAGACATGTACACACAAAAACAGAGATCAGTGATACATCCATAAGCCTAAGAAGGCCAGAGATTACCAGGAGCCAGAGACAGATATGCAACACAGTCTCCCTCATAGCTCCCAGAAGGAACCAACCTTGTCAACACCTTAACTTCGGTCTTGTAATCAGTTTTTCTCTGTCCTGCCTTCCAATTCCCAGTAACCATGCAGAGACTTCTTTTTAGTTATGAATGTTTGGCCTTAGCTTAGGCTTGTTCCTAACTAAGTTTTATAACATAAATTAACCTATATCTTTTAATCTATGTTCTTCCACACACTTGCTACCTCTGTCCATTTTGCTCATTCTGTTTCCTCCACATCTGGCTGGCAATTCCCCCTTTTTCTTCCTGGAATCCTCTCTGCCTGGAAATCCTTCCTAGCAATTGATCATTCAGCTTTTAATTAAACCAATCAGAGTGACACATCTTCACAGTGTACAAAAAGATTATTCCACAGCATTTTCCCCTCTTGTCTAAATCAAAAGGAAAGATTTTAACGCTAACATAGTAAAACTATATACAATATATTATTATCTATATAGAAAGGGAAGGTATTAATTTTAACAAATGAAACTATATACAATAAGAACAATTATCAAGTAATAATTATAGTCACATTGTACAGTACATTTGTATTTGGCATATTTAGGGAAAATACTCTATTATTTACCTTACCTTGATGAATTTAAAGTTTTATACCTAAATAGTTTACTATTTTAACTTGTATTACCATCTTAAAACCTTTTTTTAAACTTCAAAACATTTTTTAAATAAACAACTTAAGCTTTTATGTCTCTCAACCTTATAAACTTTGTGTCTCTTATGTAAGTTTATTTTTTAAGAATTTTATGATAAGGAAAATTGTAAAACTATAACTATATCATCTACAATCTCTATCAGAGACCCAAGAAGGATAAGCTATTACTTGAGCAAACAGAAAGTGCAAAGCAAACAACTTCTAAAACTATACAAATAACAGAAACATCTGGATGCTTGGACAGTCACCCAAAATTACTTTGCAACATTGGGTCATCCATTTTTGACCTACAGGCCTAGAATATCTGACAGACTTCTCTGTGAAGCAGGAATTTTGAAGAACTGTCCTACATTCTCTTGGCAAAGCTAGGCAGATACTTTTCTTTGTGTCCTACTTGTCCAGTTTGGACAGTGTACTGTCAACAGTTGAGGCAAGGGAAGTTTCTTTGCCCAGATAACTTGCTTTGCTACACTGAAATCAAACTCCATATGGAGGTTCTTTGATGCCCATCATTCTTTTGTGAAATAGATTGGTGCTTCCAGGAGCAGACATGTCTCACTGTCATGAAATGTCTTATGTTATAAAAAAATTTTAAATGCCATATTCTGTAGGTCTTTGAAATGTTCGATGATCACATGTCTATCTAAAATATATCTCTATATGACCTTGAAACATACTTAACGTGACTAAAAGTTTGATTGTTATAGCTGACTAACTACTAGGCTGCATTCTTTTTATCCTAAATAGTTTTTAAAGACTAAAACCTTGTATAACCTCTTAAAATGAGATGCATAGGTACAATATCTTAAACAAGAGTAGAAACATTTAGACAATATAATGAAAATAACCTCAAATTTGAATCAACATACAAAAATACATACCAATGTAAAATATTTGAGACTACTAGTTGTTTAAAAATACACCCAACAATCCACCATTTTATTACATCATTTTTATGCTATGTCCTCATTTTTCCCTTAAGAAAGAGATCCCTGAGTCTAATGTCCTTTGTTTAGCTCTCTCCCTGAATATGACCAGTAACAATTTGTAACCAAACCCCCAATGATGATAAACATTCATAATCTACTGAAAGACCAAAAATTACCCACGCTACCACTTAGGAATGTGGGAATCATGTTCTCTAGATTGCTTATTGTTGTATGGGAGTAATAGCATTTTGGGAGAACTCTTGGAAAATTAAGGTAATGGTCAAGTCCTGGCTAGAATAGTCTGTAAGACTGGACCTTCTTAGCTAGCAGCCTTGAAGCTGTTCTGGACGTAGAACTCTGAGAAAACTGCAGTGGAGGCACTTTGAGGGGCTGGATCATTGGTGACTAATTCCCTTGTTTTGAAAACACATAAAATTTCAAAGGTAACATACATGTCTGAGTTAACACAAGTGTGGACTGTATGTTGTACATAAGCCAGTCAAAGATAATTTTTTGTTTTATGTTTGAGCAGGTAAAATATACATCACCTGAGAATTGAGCCAGTGACCTAGGCTAGAGCAGGCCTGAGTCAGTGAACTCCACAGGAGCAGGACTGAGCCAAATACCTGGACCACCTGGACCGAAGCGGGCTTGGGACGGTGAACTCTAAGGGAGCAGGAGCGAATCCAGACCAGGAACATTTGCAGAAGCAGGACTAGGCCAGAAATCTAGGCCAGAGCAGTCCCGAGACAGTGACCTCTGCAGTAGCAAGTACAGGGGAGCAACTGCTGAGCGAGTGGGCCAGACTTAGAGACTGCTGTGGGTCTGGGCATGAATATGGGACCTTTGAGGGAGTAGACCTGAGGTAAGACTTCTGTGGGTCTGGGTGTCAGTTTGGGATCTCTGAGGGAGTAGGCGGGAACCAGATACCTCTGTGGGTCTGGGGTGTGAGTTTGGGACCTTTGAGGTAGTAGGCCTGAGCCAGGTCCTCTGTGGATACGGGCACACCTGGTTCTCTGGGATTGTGGTTTGTAGGCTGGTTTTCTTTGCTTTATGTTTAAAAGCCACTTATGAGTGAGTACATATGATATTTATCTTTCTGGGTCTGGGTTACCTCACTCAATATGATGTTTTCTAGTTCCATCCATTTGCCTGCAAATTTCAAGATGTCATTATTTTTTCTGCTGTGCAGTACTCCATTGTGTAAATGTACCACACTTTTCTTATCCATTCCTTCGTCAAGGGGGCATTTAGGTTGTTTTCAGGTTCTGGCTATGACAAACAATTCTGCTCTGAACACAGTTGATCACATGTCCTTGTGGTATGATTGAGCATCTTTTAGGTATATACCCAAAAGTGGTATTGCTGGATCTTAAGGAAGGTTGTTTCCTAATTTTCTGAGAAATCACCATACTGACATCCAAAGGGGCTGTACCAATTTGCACTCTCACCAGCAATGCAAGCCTCTCCAGCATAAGTTGTCATCAGTGTTTTTGATCTTGGCCATTCTTATAGGTGCAAGATGTAATCTCAGAGTTGTTTTAATTTGTATTTCTCTGATAGCTAAGGATGTTGAACATTTCCTTAAATATCTTTCAGCCATCTTAGATTCCTCTGTTGAGCATTATCTGTTTAGGTCTATACTCCATTTTTTATTGGATTATTTGTTCTTTTTTTTTTTTTTCGAGACAGGGTTTCTCTGTGGCTTTGGAGCCTGTCCTTGAACTAGCTCTGTAGACCAGGCTGGTCTCGAACTCACAGAGTTCCACCTGCCTCTGCCTCCCAAGTGCTGGGATTAAAGGCATGCGCCACCACCGCCCGGCTTATTTGTTCTTTTGATGACCAATTTCTTGAGTTCTTTTTATATTTTGGAGATCAGCCCTCTGTCTGATGTGGGATTGTTGTTTTGTTTTGTTGTCCATGTCTTTTGCTTTACAGAAGATTTTAGTTTCGTTTGTTAATTGTTTCTCTCAGCATCTGTGCTACTGGGGTTATATTTAGGAAGTGGTCTCCTGTGCCAATGTTTCAAGTGTACTTCCTACTTTCTCTTCTATGAGGTTCAGTGTGGTTCACTTTATGTTGACGTCTTTAATCCATTTGGACTTAAGTTTTGTGCATAGCGATAGACATGGATCTATTTTTATTCTTCTACATGTTGATATTCAGTTATGCAAGCACCATTTGTTAAATATGCTTTCTAGCCAGGTAGTGGTGGCACATGCCTTTAATTAATCCTAGCACTTGAGAGGCAGAGGCAGGCAGATCTCTTTGAGTTTGAGGCCAGCCTGGTTTACTAGAGCTAGTTCCAGGACAGACTCCAAAACTACAGAGAAACCTTGTCTCAAAAAACAAACAAAAAAAATGCTTTCTATTTCCATTTTATATTTTTTGCTTCTTTGTCAAAAATCAGGTGTTTGAAAGTGTGTAGATTAATATCCAGTTTTTCAATTCAGTTCCATTGGTCCTCTTGTCTGTTTTTATACCAATATCAGGCTGTTTTTAGTACTGTAACTCTGTAACTCTGAGTTTGAAGTCAGGGATTGTGATGTCTCCAGAAGTTCCTTTATTGTACATGATTGTTTTGGCTATCCTGGGTTTTTTGCTTTTCCATATGAAGTTTAGTACTGTTCTTTCAAGGCCTGTGAAGAATTTTGCTGGGACTTTGATGGGCATTGCATTGAATCTGTAGATTGATTTTGGTAAGATTGTCCTTTTTAGTATATTAATTCTACCTACCCAAGAGCATGGGAGACCTTTTCATTTTCTAATGTCTTCTTCAATTTCTTTCACCAAAGATTTAAAATTCTTGTCATACAGGTCTTCCACTTGTTTGGTCAGAATTACTCCGAGATATTTTATGCTATTTGTGGCTATTATGAAGGGTGATGTTTCTCTGATTTCCTTCTCAGCTCATTTATCATCTGTATACAGGAGGGCTGCTGATTTTTTTGAGTTAATCTTGTTTCCTGCTATATTACTGAAAGTGTTTAAGAGTTGAAGTTCCTTGGTAGAATTTTTGGGGTTGCTTATGTAAACTATCATATCATCAGCAAATAGTGAGAGTTTGACTTCTTTTCTGATTTGCATCCCCTTGATCTCCTTTTGTTGTCTTATTGCTCTAGCTATGACATCAAGAACTATATTGAATAGATATTGAGAGAGTGGACAACCTTGTCTTGTTCCTGATTTCAGTGGGATCATTGTGATTTTCTCTCCATTTAGTTTGATGTTGACTGTTGGCTTTCTGTATATTACCTTCATTATGTTTAGGTATATTGTTTGTATCTCTGCTCTCTGCAAGACCTTTGTCATGAAGGAATGTTGTATTTTGTTGAAGGCTATTTCGGCATCTAATGAGATGATCATGTGTTTTTTATTTTTCAGCTTGTGCCTATGGTGGGTTACGTTGACAGATTTTTGTATGTTGAACCTTCCTTGCATCTCTGGGATGAAGCTGACTTGATCATGGTGGATAATGGTTTTGATGTGTTCTTGGATTCGATTTGCCAGGTTTTTTTTTTTGAGCATTTTTGCATCAATGTTCATGAGTAAGATTGGTCTGTAGTTCTCCTTTTTAGTAATGTATTTATTTGGTTTGGGTATCAGGGTAATTATAGCCTCATAAAAAGAGTTTGGCAATGTTCCTTCTGTGCCTATTGTGTGGAACAATTTGAGGATTATTGGCATTAGTTCTTTGAAAGTCTTGTAGAATTCTGAATTGAAACCATCTGATCCTGGGCTTTTTTTTTTTTTTGGTTGGGTGACTTTTGATGACTGTTTATATTTCTTTAGCAGTTATATGTCTATTTAATTTGCTTATCTAGTCTTGATTTATTTTGGTAAGTGGTATTTATCCAGAGAGTTGTCCATTTCCGTTAAGTTTTCCAATTTTGTGGAGTACAGGTTTTCGAAATATGACCTGTTGATTCTCTGTATTTCCTCCGTGTCTGTTGTTATGTCCCCTTTTTCATTTTTGATTTTTTAATTTGGATATTCTCTTTCTGCCTTTTGGTTAGTTTGGATAAAGGTTTGTCTGTTTTGTTGATTTTCTCCAAGAACCAACTCTTTGTTTCTTTGATTTTTTGTATTGTTTTATTTTTGTTTCTATTTTGTTGGTTTCAGCTCTCAATTTGGTTATTTCCTGCTATCTAGATCTCTTGAGTGAGTTTGCTTCTCTTTGCTATAAAGTTTTCAAATGTTCTGTTAATTCATTAGTGTGGGATTTTTCCAGCTTCCTTATGTAAATATTTAGTGCTATAAGCTTTCCTATTAACACTGCTTTTGTTTTGTTCCATAAATTTGGGTATGTTCTATGGCCATTTTCATTGAATTTTAGGAAGTCTTTAATTTTTCCCTTTATTTCTTTCTTGACCCATTGATGATTCAGGTGAGCATTGTTTAGTTTTCATGTGTCTGTGAGATTTCTGGAATTAGTGTTGCTGTTGAATTCTAATTTTAAGCCATGGTTACCTGATAAGACATGTGGGGTTATTCCAATTTTTTTTTTGTATCTGTTGAGGTTTGTTTTGTTACCGAGTATGTGGTTAATTTTTAAGAAGGTTTCATGAGGTTCTGAGAAGAAGGTATATTCTTTTATGTTTGGATGGAATGTTCTATAGATGTCTGTTAAGTCCATTTGAGTCATAAAATCTGTTAGTTCCCTTATTTCCCTGTTAATTTTTTTGTCTGACAGACCTGCCCAGTGAAGAGAGTGGAATGTTGAAGTCTCACTATTAGTGTGTGTGGTTTGATGTATGATTTAAGCTCTAGAAGTATTTCTTTTACATGTGAGGGTGCCCTTGTATTCGGGGCATAGATGTTCAGTATTGAGATTTCCTCTTGATGGATGTTTTTCTGTGACTAATATGAAATATCCTTTTTTTGTCTTTTTATTGATTTCAGTTTGAAGCCTATTTTGTTAGATATTAGGATAGCTACACCAGCTTGTTTCTTAGGTCCACTTGATTCGAAATTTTTTTTTCTAACCCTTTACTCTCAGGTTATGTCTGTCTTTGAGGTTAAGGTGTGTTTCTTGTATGCAGCAGAAGGATGGATTCTGTTTCCATATCCAGTCTGTTAACCTGTGTCTTTTTATAGATGAGTTGAGTCTATTTATATTAAGGGATATTAGTGATCAGTGATTGCTATCTCCTGTTATTTTAGTTTTTGTTGTTGGTGATGTTATTTTGTGTGTTTTCTCCTCCTTTGGGATTTGCTGCTATGAGATGATCTATTGTCTGTGTTTTTGTGGTTGTGGCCAACTTCCTTGGGTTGGAGTTTTCCTTCTAGTACTTTGTATAGTGCTGGGTTTGTGGCTAGGTATTGGTAAAATCTGGTTCTGTCATGGAATATCTTGTTTTGTCCTTCTATGGTGATTGAAAGTTTTGCTGGGTATAGTAGTCTGGCCTGGCACCCAATGAAGGCATAAGTTATAAACAATGCCACACCAGTTTGGAATTATGATTAATAGGGTGGTATTTATTTAAAGGGGAAAAAACTTACAGATCACCGTCAGCCCTCTGCGCAACCAGGAAGGGAGTCTAGTTGCCAGCGGAGCAGGAAGTGAGAGAGAGAGGAGAGGGAAGTGGCTGCTTTTTTAAAGGGAGAGAGACCACGCCCCAATGGGCTGGTATCTCAGCGGCGATAGGCTGGAGGAGTGGGAGGACCTCCCGTAACACACCCATGGTCTCTTCATGTTTGCATAATACTTGACCATTACCTACTTGCTTTTATTATCGCCAATAAGAAGTCAGGTGTAATTCTGATAGGTCTGCTTTTATATGTTACTTGGCCTTTTTCCTTTGCAGCTCTTAATATTCTTTCTTTATTCTGTATGTTTAGTGTTTTGATTATTATGTGGCAAGGGGATTTTTTTTTTTATTCAGTCTATTTGGTGTTCTGTAAGCTTCTTATATCTTCGTAGGCATATCTTTCTTTAGGTTGGTGTAATGGTATACTCTGTCTCTTTAAGAGACAAGCCATGCCCACTCCTCCCCCATCTGCTGAAGCAAGCTGATCTTCAGCTTTTAGCCTGAGTCCTTCTCTTTCTGTCTCCCTCTTGAAGAGGCAACTTCTGTCTCTCCCTTCTCTCCACTTCTCCCCCTCCCCTTCTGTTTCTCTGTCTCTATCTCTCTCTGTCTCTCTCTCTCTCTCTGCCTCTTCCCCCTTATCCCCTTCCCTTCCATAACCCACTATATAAATACCCAACTTCACTCTGCATGACATGCCTATCCATGTCTCTGTCTCTAGCCTGTTGCGTGGCTCCCTGCCTGGAGATCTGCATGCCCATCTGTCTGTCTCTCCTTGTGGGACTGACTGCCCCATCGAGGTCTCTCACCCACCATGTAGCTCCCTGCCTGGGACTTCTTTTTCTCCCCTGCCATGTTGTTTGTTTTTGTTTAGTTTTTGGGTTAAAGACTGCTTGGAGCAGTCTCTGGCCTATCTGGCTGGATCCAGTCAGGCTTTAGCACCCTGCTTGTAGGCAGAGGACATTCTCCTACAAACCCTCTGGTGTTCACTACTAATTCACACCCTGCCTATAGAAGGAAGACGTCTTCCTATAGGTCTTGTCATATCACTGTTTTCTTGGGTTTTCACAGTTTCATCTATGGGTAGCAAGTCATCCATGTCCATCAATCCTGCCTCCCCCTGGGATGGATGCTTTTTAGAAGCCCTTAAACCCCATGCCTTAATGCCCTACTTCTTCAGCTCCTACCCTCACTCTGCCAGTGTCCCACTGGCTCTACTTTTATGGGAGTTTTCTGACTATTGTCAGCACACTCAAACTGTCTCTGCCACCACTACTGCTGCCAACAAGATTGGTCGGATCCATGAGGTGGCTGTTTTCCAATTCCAGCCTTTTGTTCCCTGCTGTAGCTTGTGGCATGGCGGCTCAGTGACAGGGCAGATCACACCTCTAGGTCTCTCTGATTATTAAGCTTAAAATCTCTGCAGCTCAAAAATAGTGGCTTTTCCATACAACAAGTGACTGGTGCCATTTTGACTGAGGTCAGGTGACCTTGCCAACCATCTTGGCCGAGGTCAGGTGACTTCTCCCTGATCTTAACTGAGAGCCAGGTCAGGTGACCAAGACCCTTCATCTGCCTGCCTGGTCCCTTCGCTTACTTATGTTTTTGTCTCTAAATTCCTCTTGCTGATTCTGTTGCGTGTGTTTTGTGCAGTGGCATATCTTTGGTGGGGCCCTCCAAGAGCATCCACTTCACCCAATTCCTGATCACTCTGTGTGTGTGTGTATGTTCATACATGTAATTTAAGTGCACCTATGTTAACTATTATAATTGTCTGTTCATTGTATCTCATTCCATTCTACAAAGCAATAGGTTTCATGTTTTAAATTGGTATGTACTTTTAAGTCTCTTAGAACAATACTTTATATTTAATACATCACTCATTTAAAATATATTAAGATATTCTCTACTATTGTCAGTTTTTTTCTTCTTTCTGTCTTTGTATGAGTGTAAATCTTAGTACAGTCAAGCTCAGACACAATTCTCCAGGCAGATTCTATACTATAGTTACACCTGATAAACAGCCCTCAACTGCTCAGAAATCTGGGGAATGTGGCATTTAAATATTTAATTATTAAAAAATTTTTCATAACAAAAAGAGACATTTGGCTCCTAGCAGTATTTTACTTCCTCCAAAGAAGACAGAAGACAAGTGGACACAAAACAACATCCATGTGTAATTCGCTTCAACTGCCAAGTGCTGACCACTGGGAAAAACTGCCTTTTATCTAAACTGAAGATCACCAGACATGGACAGAATCACTGAAATCGACAACCTAACAACTCAGGTCAAGGTAGGCTTGTTTTCCTACAGATTTCTTAGCCCACAAGATCTCCTGGAGCCTGGCAGGCCCTGCACTAAACAACAAAATGCAAATATGACCCTTCGTGACCATGGAGGACTCTGAGGAGTAGCTCCTCAGGTGGTTGGTGCCAGCCAAGTAAGTTCTCTGTTATTTTTAAATCAATAACTTAAGTAAAAATTTTATTCTTTTCAAAGATCTCTATTGCAGTTTGACAGCTGAGAGGTTTTGTCATTTAAAAGGACAGCCTCACCAAACAAATTTTGGTAAAATTCCAATACAAATACAAGACCTGCAAGTTATAAAGGTGTGAGGACAAATACAAGTTATCAAATTTCTCTCTCATGCTGCCTTCCATAGTTTTAAAAATACTTTTCATTGTGCAAAAATATCTGTCACAGTCATTCTGACATAAATATGCTATTGTTTATACAATGTATATGTCTAAAACTTCTGTTTTCACAAACCCAAAGAATTCTTGTGAGTTCCAGGGAGCTGAATTGAAGGATCCACCTTAAATGGATCAGATACACCCCTCTCAAACAATTCCCTGGTCCTAAAAATCTTTTTCCTAAATTTAACTTTGTCCTCTGTTCTGCCAATACCTCAAACAGGTGTAAGGGACACCAGACATTGCCATACTACAAACACCTGAGAGGAGCAGAGGGACCAGCTACTTCACCATGTGATCAGCATCCAGCCTTCTCAGGTTCCCTCCCCCAACAATGCCCACAAATAAGTAGAAAGCAGTCTTGAGAATCTGCTGCCCCAATTCCTTTAATGTGTTGTGCCTAACCTCCCATCTTTTTATTATAAAAAAGAGATGGGACTGTAATGGTCTGCTCTGTCCCTTTAAGAGACAAGCCATGCCCACTCCCTTCCCTGTCTGCTGAGGCAAGCTGATCTTCAGCTTCCAACCTGAGTCCTCCCACTTTCTGTCTCTCTCTGGAACAGGAAGCTTCTGTCTTTTCCTTCTCCCCTTCCCCCCCACATCTCTCTGCTCTTCTCCTTTTCTTCCCTTTCCCCTCCATAACCCACTAAATAAACACCCAAGCTCGCTCTGCATGGCGTGCCTATCTGTCTGTTTCTTGCCCACTGCATGGCTCCCTGTCTGGGACCATCCACGTTTGGAGACCTGCAACATGGTCTTGTGGTGGATGGTCCCAGAAAGGGAGCTGTCTGTTTCTCCTTGTGGGACTGGCTGCCCTGCCGAGGTCTCTTACCCACTATGTGGCTCCCTATCTGGGACTCGCTGCCCATAGTGGCCCACTGCCTGCTGCCACTTCAGGGGACTGGGACTGTGGCGTGGTCTTGGGACCCACTGCTCACTGCAGCCACTCGGGGATCCGCAGCATTTTACTTAAACCATAACAATTGGACAAGTTTTCTTCTATGATTTTGTTAAGTATATTTTCTGTGGTTTTGAGTTGAACTTCTCCTCTTCTATACCTACTATTCTTAGGTTTGGTCTTTTCATGGTGTCCCATATTTTCTAGATATTTTGTGTTTGTTAGATTTAATATTTTCTTTGACTGATGAGTTTATTTCTTCTATTGTATCTTCAGCAGTTGAGATTCTCTCTTCCATCTCTTGTATTCTTCTCTTTATGCTTGCATTTGTGGTTCCTGATCATCGTCTCATGATTTCTGTTTCTATAATTTCCTCAGCTTGTGTTTTCTTTATTGCCTCTGTTTCAGTTTTCAAGTCTTGAATAGTTTCTTTCATATGTTTGATTGTTTTTCTTGGTTTTCTTTAAGAGATTTGTTGATGTCTTCTAATTTTTTTGTTAGTCTTTTCCTCCATTTCTTTGAGGGAATTTTTCATCTTTAAGGGCCTCAAACATTCTCCTAAAGATAATTTTTGGATCATTTTCTTTTGCTTCATCTATATTTGGTTGTTCAAGTCTTGCTATTGTAGGGCCACTAGTTTTTACTGGTGTTGTGTGTGTTTTTACCTTGTTTATCCATATTTTTCTCTGATTGGTGTAGTTGGGACTGTCTGTGACTCTGGTGACCAATCTTCCAGGTGCCAGTAGATCCAAGGCTCAGATGGTTGTTTCTCATGGTGCAGTCAGGGCCACAGTTCCAGTTACCACATTGCTTACTCCATGTTCCTGGAGGTTGCTTGGCACTCATGAGGTTTGCCCTGCAATACCAAGGATTGTTCGGGCCTGCTCCCACAGTGATTGCTTGCTTGAGGCTCTTTCTGCTGAGGTTACTGCCTTGGGCCTGCTCTGGTAGAGGTCCTGGCTCTGGTCTACTCCCTCAGAGGTTCCAGAGTCACATGTGGACCCACAGAGGTCTCTGGTTCCGGCCTATTCCCTCCACAGTTGCTCCCTTGTACCTGCTCCTGTGGAGTTTGCTGTCTCAAGTCTGCTCCAGCCTTGGTTTCTGGCTCAGATCTGTTTCAGATCTGTCCCTGGTCTGGGCCTGTTCCTGTGGAGGTCCCAAAAAGGTCTCTGGTTCAAGTCTACTCCCTCTGAGGTCCCAGACTCATGCCTAGGCCTACCCGCAGAGGTCCTAGCTCTTGCCGACTCCCTTGGTGGTCCCAGACTCATGCCTGGACCCACAGAGGTCTCTAGTTCAGGCCTACTCTTTCAGAGGTCCCAGACTCATGCCTGGACCCACAGAGGTCCTGGATCAGGCCTCAAAGACTTATTTTTAATCTATTTTTTCTATGACTGTCCTTACTTTTTTTCCTTTTCCTGTCTGGACCTTGCTTTACTAGGCATCTGTAGTATTCTCTGACCACATGAGTCAAACCTCAAACCCATTGTGCAGCTTAGCTCAAGGCATTCTGGTGGCTCAAACCCACAGGCAGTGGCCAGGAGACCTGTCTCTGTACAATGACTGAGAGACTGCAGAAGTGGGATGCTGCATCTGGCTCTGTTTTTGTGTTAGGGAAGTTTTCTTTAAGTTTTTTCAGGTCCTATGTGAAAATACATGTCCCACATTGGACCCCATTTATAACCAGTCTTTCTCTGTCCCACCTGCCAGTTCCCAAATAACCACACAGAGACTTCTTGTTAATTATAAATGCTCATCCTTAGTTTAGGTTTGCTCCTAATTAATTCTTATATCTTAACTTATATCTCTTAATCTATGTCCTTCCACATAGTCATTGTCTCATCTTCATTTTGCCCATTCTGCTTCCTCCACATCTATCTGGTGACTCTGACTTCTTCTTCCCAGCATCCTCTCTGCCTAGAAATCCTGCCTAACTATTGGCCATTCAGCTTTTTATTAAGCCAATAAGAGTGACACATCTTTACAGCGTACAAAAAAATTGCTTCACAACTGGTCTTCAATATGGACTTTCTACCCAGTTTTTGGGGGGGGGGTTGTCATGACATCTTTGGAAAAGGAATTCAATCTTTATTATCACCATTTCTTTTTTTTAATTTGTTTATTTATTAAAGATTTCTGTCTCTTCCCTGCTGCCGCCTCCCATTTCCCTCCCCCTCCCCCAATCAACTCCCCCTCTCTCATCAGCCCAAAGAGCAATCAGGGTTCCCTGCCCTGTGGGAAGTCCAAGGACCACCCACCTCCTTCCAGGTCTAGTAAGGTGAGCATCCAAACTGCCTAGGCTCCCACAAAGCCAGTGCGTGCAGTAGGATCAGAAACCCATTGCCATTGTTCTTGAGTTCTCAGTAGTCCTCATTGTCCGCTATGTTCAGAGAGTCCAGTTTTATCCCAGGCTTTTCCAGACCCAGGCCAGCTGGCCTTGGTGAGTTCCCGATAGAACATCCCCATTGTCTCAGTGTGTGGGTGCACCCCTCGCAGTCCTGAGTTCCTTGCTCGTGCTCTCTCTCCTTCTGCTCCTGATTTGGACCTTGAAATTTCAGTCCGGTGCCCCAATGTGGGTCTCTGTCTCTGTCTCTTTTCATCGCCTGATGAAGGTTAATATTCAGGAGGATGCCTATATGTTTTTCTTTGGGTTCTCCTTCTTATTTAGCTTCTCTAGGATCATGAATTATAGGCTCAATGTCTATTTATGGCTAGAAACCAAATATGAGTGAGTACATCCCATGTTCCTCTTTTTGGGTCTGGCTTACCTCACTCAGGATAGTGTTTTCTATTTCCATCCATTTGCATGCAAAATTCAAGAAGTCCTTGTTTTTTACTGCTGAGTAGTACTCTAATATGTATATATTCCATACTTTCTTCATCCATTCTTCCATTGAAGGGCATCTCGGTTGTTTCCAGGTTCTGACTATTACAAACACTGCTGCTATGAACATAGTAGAGCATATACTTTTGTTGTATGATAAGGCCTCTCTTGGGTATATTCCCAAGAGTGGTATTGCTAGGTCCAGGGGTAGGTTGATCCTGAATTTCCTGAGAAACCGCCACACTGCTTTCCAAAGTGGTTGCACAAGTTTGCATTCCCACCAGCAACCTCTCCAGCAAAGGCTATCATTGGTGTTTTTTATTTTAGCCATTCTGACAGGTGTAAGATGGTATCTTAAAGTTGTCTTGATTTGCATTTCCCTGATCGCTAATGAAGTTGAGCATGACCTTAAGTGTCTTTTGGCCATTTGAACTTCTTCTGTTGAGAGTTCTCTGTTCAGCTCAGTGCCCCATTTTATAATTGGGTTGATTAGCCTTTTACGGTCTAGTTTCTTGAGTTCTTTATATATTTTGGAGATCAGACCTTTGTCAGTTGCGGGGTTGGTGAAGATCTTCTCCCAGTCAGTGGGTTGCCTTTCTGTGTTAGTGACAGTGTCCTTTCATTATCACCATTTCTTCACAATCATTTTCATCCTTGACACTGTCATTGTTATCATATCTGTCTGTCTATCTATCAATCTACTTACATCTATCTATCTATCTATCTATCTATCTATCTATCTATCTATCTTCTATCTATCTTCTATCTATCTATCTATCTATCTATCTATCTATCTTCTATATATCTATCTATCTATCTATCTATCTATTTATCGCTATCTATCTATATCTATCTATCTATCATCTATCTATCTATCTATCTATCATCTACCTATCTAATGTTTTTTGTTGTTGTTGTTGTGCAGTAATGGATCAGTGACCTCAACCTAACTCTCATTCTCATGGACACACAAAGATACTCAGGAACCCATGGGGATCATGGGTTGGAACAGTGCAGTGCAGTCCCACACAGAGTCTGGATCCACACTTGAAGTGTTTCTGTCTGTACAGAGATGTTTCCAGGCCCGATGCCAGCAACTTTCACCAGAAGTGTCAATCACCTTTAGATGCAATACTCAGGTAGTTTATAATGGATTTTATTGCCACAGCTAACCAGGGTATTAGGTACACAGTAATCATGACTCAGAGGAATCAATCTGAGCTTCGTGCAGGTATTCAGAACATCCTGTAGAAAAGGCTCAGGGCTGTTTGAATTTCCACAAACAATAAGGGGACATGGCTCTTCACCTTTCCCACTGTTCCTGGCACCATGCTAACATAAAAACAGCTCCCTCTGTGTTTATTCATTTAGATGATCTCTTTCCAACATAAGCAGAGCCCCTAACCAGTGTCCAGATTCAAAGCCCCTTGCCTGATAGGGAAGTGCACTGCCATTGAGCTATATCCCTGGCTGTATGAGTCCAAATGTGTCTGTCTGTCTTCCACTCCTTCATATCATTACCCTAAGAGATGTTTTTTCCCTTTGTTTTTCAAGATAGTGTTTCTCTGTAGATTGGGGCCATTGAGCTCTTGTAGACCAGGCTGGCCTCGATCGAACTTACAGAGATCTGCTTGCCTCTGTCTCCTGAGTGCCGGGATTAAAGGTGTGTGCCACCACCGCCCAGCCCCTAACAGCTCTCTCTCTCTCTCTCTCTCTCTCTCTCTCTCTCTCTCTCTCTCTCTCTCTCTGTGTGTGTGTGTGTGTGTGTGTGTGTGTGTGTGTACATGTGTATTATATGGACATGTGCATGTGGGTATATACACACAGGTGTTTATGTGCATGTGGTCAATGTCAGGTGCCCTCTTCAATCACTCCCCACCTTATATTTCGAGACAAGGTCTCTCATTAAACCTGGAGCTCATCAATTTGTCTAGGATGGCTGGCCAACAAACTTGAGAGATCAGCCTGTCTGTGTGCCTCCAACCCTTGTGGCTACATCCTTGTGTGCAATGAGCACCTTACCGATGAGTCTTTTCCCCAGTTCCTAAGTATTATATTTTTATGGTTCAGCTATTGCAGTACCCACAGTTTCTGGTAGACTAGAGGTATTTTGGAGTCTATCACTTTTTTTTTTTTTGTAAAGTCTACAGTCTTTCAAACTCCGCTGTCATTTGCAGAAGCTATTCCTGTTTGCAGAGCTTCACATTTATAATTTCGTCAAAATTTTGAGCTTACATTTTAAAATGAAGATTGTTTAAAACATGCAGCCGTTTGCAGAGCCTGTAGGTACTTGCAAAGACCAGAGCTGTCTGCAGAGCTCTTTGAGGTTTGCGGATGCTATTATTGCTTGTAAAAGCTGTTGAGGTTGGTCGCTATGCCTGTTACATGGTGGGTGCTGTGTTCCAATATGGTTTGTTCTCCAAAACTTCATGTACAGTTGACAGGTGATGGGAGCTTTGAGAGGCGAGGTCTAGTGGGGGAAGGTGAGGTCATTGTAGGGCTGCCCTTTGGTTAGAGTTTTATTTCTTCTGTTGCTGTGATAAAATGCCCTGACACACAGCAGCTTAGGAAAGAAATAGCTTGTTTGGTTCACAGTTCCAGGTGACAAGCCAATAATGAGGGGGTGTCAGGGAAAGAACTTAATACACAAATGTACATCAAGAGCAGAACAAGAATACACATGTGAATGCTTGATCGTTCCCTTCTTTCCTTCCTTCCTTTCTTTCTTTCTTTCTTTCTTTCTTTCTTTCTTTTTTTGGATTTTCGAGATAGGGTTTCTCCGTAGCTTTTTGGTTCCTGTCCTGGAACTAGCTCTTCTAGACCAGGCTGGCCTCGAACTCACAGAGATCTGCCTGCCTCTGCCTCCCGAGTACTGGGATTAAAGGCGTGCACCACCACCTCCCGGCTTCTTCTTTTCTTTCTCTTAGCTAGATTTCTTTCCTCCTATAATGTCTTATACCTAGGGAATGGTGCTATCCACCATGGGCTGGGGCCTCTCATGTCAATAAACCATCAAGACAATCTTCCCTCAGATGTGCCCACAGGCCAACCTGATGTAGATAATTTCTCAGAAAGACTCTCTTCCCAGATGATTGATTATAGATTGTGTCAAGTTGATGGTTAAAACTGCTACAGTGTGCAAGGGTTTAATACTGTCTTACAGAGGGAGTTAGTGCTCATTAGAAAGGGTTTCTATAGAAAACTTAGTCCATACCTACCCCACTCTCTAGCTTTCTGCCTCAGCATATGATATCCCCTCCAACACACACACACACACACACACACACACACACACTCCCATGCTGGGGGCCCAGCACCCATGCTATGTGGTCTTGAAATTTGGGCTTCTGAAAGAGAGAGCTGTGTATACATTTTGCAAAACAGCCCCTCTTTACTTAGTGCGTTTTGCTACTCTAAGAGGTCACAGTTGACTTCTAGCTGGGCTTTTTCTCCCTGAGCTGACAATAGGTGTAAATTATCTCAGTGAAGTATATGTCTGTATATAATTATATAATTATCTCAGTGAAGTATATGTACCAAAAAAAAAAAACTGAAAGACACAGAAGTATAAAGAAAGGCTCTGGCTAAGAATAGATTTGGGGGTGGGTGGGTGAGGAATTACTGAGCATACCAGGGCTATCCTGAGAACAGTTCCAGAGGCACTCATGACGAGGGAGGATGTGAACTTCTAGAAGAATCTGATTAATGGGGACCTCTCTCTGACATTCTGTACACATTTGGATTAGGACAGTTCCCCTCTGTATGCTGTATCCTGTCACTGTTCCATGCCCATGGCTCTCAATATAAACCCTAAATGGGAGCAATGGAGGAGGACAATTTATAACAAAATACAATGACACATATTATGAAAGTGTCATAATGAAGCCCATTATTTTGTACACTAATTTTAAAAAACCTGTAATCTGTATGAAATCAGAAGGAGGCATCAGGTCCTCTGGAACTGGCATTACAGACAGTGTGAGTGACTATGTGGGTGCTGGGAATAGGACCTGGTTTCTCTGTAAGATCAGCAGTGCCCTTAACCACTAAACCATGTTTCCAGCCCTTTGAACGCTAATGAAGAAAAAAGGCAGGGAGGGGTCTCAGTTGTAGCACAGTTGATAGAATGCTCTGGTAGCCTGCATGAGGCCACGGGTCTGCTCCCCAGCATCACAGGAACTGGGTAAGGGGTCAACTACTGTGATCCTAACATTTGGGAAATGTTAGATGGGGAGGATCAGAAAGCTCAAGATTATCCTCAGCTACAGTGTGAGCTTGAGGGCAGCCTCAACTATATGAAACTCTGTAGAAAAAAAGGGGGGAGGGGGGAGGAAAAAAGGAAGAAGGAGAGAGAAAGAAGGGGAGGGAGGAAAAGGAAAGAAGGAAGGGAAGGGGAAAAAGAATAGAAAGAGTTGACACCTATTTCCTATCAGGTCTCAAATTACAGACCAGTGCCAGGTGGTGGTGGTGCACACCTTTAATCCCAGGACTCAGGAGGCAGAGGCAAGTGGACCTCTGTGAGTTTGAGCTGGTCTACAAAAGCTAGTTCTAGGACATCCAGAGATATTTCATGTTACACAGAGAAACCCTGTCTTGAAAAAAAAAAGAAGAAAAAAAAGAAAAAGAAAATAAAAAGAAAAATGACAGACAAGTGTGCTCTTCTCCCAAAGAAGCCCCTTTGTCTCAAGAGTTACCATCTAACCCTCAGGATAAAAAGGGGCAGAAAAGCTTGCTGCAAGCTCTTAGCCAGTGAACAGCCTGTAATGGAGGGGGCATTTCGAAATAGGACCCTTGGGCATGGCTGTGTGCTCACCCAAAGGCACATCACCCTGAATATCAAGATGTGGGGTGCAGTGTCCTGCAGCTGTGGAGCTCCAGCTGCTGCACTTGGAAGGCTTGTCTTCAGGCACACCCTGCACTTTGGTCCCAGGTGCAGTCCAACCCAATTGCTGTAAATTAAATCTTCTTTTCCAGTAACTCACATGCTCAGAATGAGAAATGGGTCTAACTTCTACCTGCGTTGAAAGACAACTCAATTACTTCAAGCCAGTGACTCTTGCCTCACCAAAATGTCCTCTCGCAGCCTGCTCAGCCCCTCTATGCGTCCTGTTTGTTTTCTTAAACTTCAGCTTGGGTTGTGACTCACTGCGTGTAATTGATGGCTGTTGCCAGTCCACCAGGCAGAGAGCTTAGTTCTGCCCTCCCCAGTTCCTGTCTCACCCCTGGATCTGTTTGCATCCTTCTCTGGGGGAAACTGCTTCATCCTCTCCAAGAGCTTTGAAGAAAAAGTCCCCAACGTCTTGATTTTATTTTTAGACTGTCAGGAACAAGGGCAAGGTGATTCTCTTGGGAGAAGACAATTCCCACTGGGTGGCCTGGCCCCCAATTCCACCCAGAATCTGCCTTTTTAGATTCCTGAGTTTCTGCTCTCTGTGCTTGTTCCTCCCAGGTGAGCCAAGAGCTGGGCACACTTAAAAAACAAAACAAAAACCTTGAACTGCGGAGCTAGGTCAGCAGTTAAGACTGATTTCTGTTTTTGCATAGGACCTGAGTTCAGTTCCCAGCACTCACATGGTGGTGGCAGTGCACAATCCTTTTAACTTCAGTTCCAGGGGATCTGACCCCATCTTCTGACCTCTGTGGACACTGCATATACATGGCACACACACATGCAGGCAAAACACTCAAGAATATAAAATAATCAAAACAAACAAAAATTTAAGCCCTTAATGATCTGCAGCTAACTAAACCTGCCAGATCTCAGTCCTCATGGGGCCTGATATATAATGGCTATGTATAGCAGCCTCAGTGGTAGCGAATATAGCCTGTTCCCTACATGGGTTTCCCTAAGAAATCTTGGATACAGTTTTCTGGTGGATTTTCATGTTTCTGATCCCAATGCTGACCCCAGAATAGGCTCCAGACAGGTAGGTACCTTTGAGAAACTCCAGGGAACAGTGGTTATGGTTCATAGTGACAAGGTCATTATGTTTATTTGTCCCAACTTGCAGGAAAAGGAAGGTGTGATTGAGGCCTTTAGCAGGTTTTCCGTGCATCATGAAACTAGGTTTCTCCACTGATGCAGTAAGTCAGATGAATTGTAAAAACAGAAGAGCAGGTATATTTGAGCAAAGCAACTCCCAGGTGAGCCCTCAGCCCCAGAGATTGGAGTTGGAGAAGTAATGTGGCTGAACGAAAACAGGGAGTTTATATACTTTGTAAGCAGGAGTGATGATGTGTCCTCCACAAGTTGAGTTTCTGCCCATGTAACCACTAGGTGGGGTCTTGGGTGACTAGCAACTTCAAGGGAAGAGCTTCCACAGCTGCCAAGAATATGGAACTGGGCTTTTTGGCACCCATTCTCTGTTGGAGATTCTCTGAGAGGGTGGGGTTGGAAGAGTGATGAATGAAGTTTTCCGGATCAAGCAGGAGTGAACTGGAGGTTACAGCCAAACAGCCCTGCCCCAAATAGAACCACATTCAAGTTTCCTGGCCACCTGAACGTCTGCATTTCAGAGAAGCAGAGTTCCATCAAAGTTAATGCAGATGAATCTGAAGAGGTGGTAGTTGAGAAGTGATTCATCCTTGATGGCTGTAGACTCAAATATAGCCCCATTCAGTGCCCCTAGAAAAGCATTTCCATTTGAGGACTGCCACTATGCTGAGTCCCACACCCCATCAAACATGTTCCGTAATACTCTCACAAGCAGTATCCAGAAACTAAATGCAGGTATGGCAACACTGGTGATCACAGGACTTCTTGGAAGAACTAAGGCAGGAGAACTGAGAGTTCAAGACCACCCTCAACTATATAGTAAGTTTGAGGTTAGCCTGGTCTGCATGAGTCTCTGTCTTTCAAGGGACACAAAGGAGAGTCAAAGGTGTTTTAGGCTTCTTGGGCCAAGGCCTGTCATCCTGGCACTCAGGAGGAGTAAGAGTTTGAGGCCAGCCTGGATTTGTCTCCAAAAAACAAAGGCTAGAGATGTAGTTCGAAGGTAGAGTGCTTACCACCACTGCCACACAAATGTCCCAGGTGACTCCTTGTCACTGCCCATCCAAGGTATGCTTTCTTGCATACTAAGCACCCAGGTCACAGGTATGCACCGCCACATGCAGCTTACAGGGTGTTAGGGATTGACCCAGAGTTTTATGCACTGTAGGCAAGCTCTCTACTAACTAAGCTACAATCTGCAGTCTGCACCAGCCCTGCTTTAAATACTTTGAAAAATTATTGCTGTGGGCAATGGTGGTGCACGCCTTTAATTCCAGCACTCGGGAGATGGAGCTAGGCAGACCTCTGTGAGTTCTAGGACAGCAAGACTATTTACACAGAGAAACCCTATCTCATAAAATCAAAAAAGAAAATATTGCTATGTGTACATAAACATGTATAAGCCTGGCATTTGTTGGGAGGTCACGGAAAACTTTTAGGCACCCACTCATGCCTTCCATAATGTTGGTTCCAGGGATCAAATTCAGGTCTTCCAGCTTGACTTTGAGTGCCTTACTCCATCTCTTTTTGATGCATAAGCCAAAGGTACTCATCGAAAGGACACTAGTTCTTAAGTACTGTACACCAGCTACATGTTATTTTATAATTTGCAACCTGCCTACTCATGCAGCAAAAACTAATCCTGTTTCTTTCTTGGCTTCCAGATTATCCTAACTCCAAAAGGACCCCAACACTCACCTTCCACTGACAGTGAAGGTCTGTGTTGATTAGTTTGTTGTTGTTGTTGTTTGTTTTGTTGGTTTGACACAAGCTAGAGTCATCTGAGAAGAAGGAACCTCAGTTGTGAAAATGCCCCTATCTGATTGGCCTGTAGGCAAGCTATGGGGCATTTTCTTAATTGCTAATTGATGTGAAAGAGCCCAGCCCACTGTGAGCAGTGCCATTCCTGGGCAGGTGGCCTGGGGCGTATAAGAAAGCAAACCGAATGAGCCGTGAGGGTGAGCCGTGAGGGTGAGCCGTAAGCAGCACTCCTCCGTAGTCTCTCAGGAGTTCCTGCCTCCAGGCTTCTGCCTTGAGTTCCTGCTTTGACTTTCCATCAGGGTGAGTTACAACTGTAAGCTGTAATAAACCCTGTCCTCCCTGAGCTGCTTTTGGTCATGGTGTTTGCCACAGCAATAGAAAGCTAACTAGAACAAGGCCCCTCCTCTCAGCTTTCACCCAGGCAAGACTTTCCACTCTGCAGTCCCTCTCTCCGTCCGAAGCCCTGGGGTCACCAGTCCCCAACCAATGAATATTTGTTGAGCACATTAAAGAGCTTCCTGTGAGTAGAGTTTTCCCTTCAACATCTGTCTAAGAGTGCTCCTCTGCTGAGGCCTCTTCTCATTTTTTGAAATCTTTCTAGAAAGATTTATTTTTATTATTTTAAAATCTCATGTTCATTATTTTAAATTTTTCTTGTATTATTTTATGTGTATGAATATTTAGCCTGCATGTATGTCAGTGTACCAAATGTGTGCGTGGTGCACAACAGAGGCTAAAAGTGGACATTAGATCCCCTGCAACTGGGGTTGCAGTAGATGCTGGGAACTGAACCCAGGTTCTTTGGAAGAGCAGTCAGTGCTTTCACCCACTGAGCCATCCCTCCAGCCCTGTGATTTATTTTACTTCTAGTTATATGTATATAAGCAAGTGAATGCAAAGTGCCCATGGAGAGTAGAGGGGTCAGAGCCCTCTGGAGCTAGAGTTGTAAGCTGCCTTGTGGGTGCTTGGAATCAAACTGGATCAGCAAGTGCTCTTAACTGCTGAGCCATCTTTCCAGCCCCATTCTCTTCCTCCTTGGGAGTTCTGAGAATAGAACTCGGGGCTTTGCACATGTAGGAAGCACTCTACTGAGTCGCGTCTTCAGTTCTGTGCTGTGGGACAATGATCTTTTATCCTGTCACTTGTATTGTTTTTAGTAAAATGCTGATTGGCCAGTAGCCAGGCAGGAAGTATAGGCAGGGCGACCAGGCAGAAAGTAGAGGTGGGGCAACGAGAATGCTGGGAAGAGGGAAGCTCAGCCTGCAGTGGTCACCCAGACACAGAGAAAGCAAGATGTGACTGCCTTGCCGAAAAAGGTAACAAGTCATGAGGCTAACACAGAGAAGAGTTATGGACTAATATAAGTTATAAGTTAATAAGAAGCTTGAGCTACTAGGCCAATCAGTTCATAATTAATGTAGACCTCTGTGTGATTTATTTGGGAATTACTGCCTGGGTAGGGCAGAAACCTCAGTCAACAGTTCTGCTTTTTTCCTTTGTTTCTGTTTTCACATCCACAGCCTTTTGTAGCCCAGACTTGTTCCAGAGTCTCTACATAAGGGAGGATGATCTTAAATCCCTAATCCTCCTGCTTGACCTCCCCAGTGCTGGGATTACAGTGTTGCCCACCACACCTAGTCTGTGTAGTGCTGGGGATCAAAAATAGGGCTTTGTGCATGGTCGTAAGCATGCTACTAATTCAGTCACATACCCAGCCCTGTTCTTAATCTTTTTAATATTGAAGTCACAGCGGATCATTGAGAACACACTAGAACTTAAGTACTATGCACAAGTCATATGCTATTCCTTGGAACCAAAGACAGCCATGTTCCACTTTTCTTCCTATTCCCTGCATCTCCTGTCGGCTGACCTCTAAAGCTTTTGGGTTTTTGTTGCGGGAGGTCCTCCCACTCCTCCAGCCTATCGCCGCTGAGATACCAGCCCATTGGGGCATGGTCTCTCTCCCTTTAACAAAGCAGCCACTTCCCTCTCCTCTCTCTCTTCACTTCCTGCTCCGCCGGCGACTAGACTCCCTTCCTGGTTACGCAGAGGGCTGTTGTCTGGGATGGTGATTTGTAAGTTTTTTCCCCTTTAAATAAATACCACCCTATTAATCATAATTCCAAACTGGTGTGGCATTGTTTGTGACTTACGCCTTCAGTTGGCGCTCAGTCCGTAGAGCATGAGACTCTTAATCTCAGGGTCGTGGGTTCGAGCCCCACGTTGGGCGCCATTTGTAGTAATAAGAGCGGCGGGGCTGTGTCCCCAGCACCCCAGCTGCCTGGCTAGCTTATGCCCCGAAATAACAACACACAAACTGTATTCATTTAAACACTGCTTGGCCCATTTCTATCTAGCCTCTTCTCGGCTAACTCTGATATCCCGATCAACCCATCTCTAATAATCTGTGAGCACCGGTCTTACTGGGAAGATTCTAGCCTATGTCCATCCTGGGTCGGAGCTTCATCGCGTGTGTCTGCCCGGGAGCGGGGCATGGTGTCTCTCTCTGAGACGTCTTACCTCACTTCCTCTTCCTCCCAGCATTCTGTTCTGTTTACTCCACCCACCTATGTTCTAAGCTATGAGCCCAAGCAGTTTGTTTATTACTTAACCAATGAAATCAACAGATTGATATATGACACTCCCACATGAGGTTTTAGTGGATTTCTTTTCCTTTTTCTTATTGGAAGCTTTTGATATGTGAATATTTTTCCCCACTTTTATTTATATGTTTAGCCAATATTTCTTGGTTTTTAAATTTTTTTTAATTGGCAAAAGCAGGCACACTTATAGTATACAATGCACTATTTTTAAATATGTGTGCACTGTGGATGGCCAAATCCAGCCAATTAACATGATTACTTCATGCACTTGCTTAACATGCGTTGATGATAAGAAGACTTGACGTCCATTTGCTTCTAAATCTTTTTAAAAGTTAGACATTTTTATTACTGCATTGCCTATTACAATGAGAAATTTATAATTTAAATTTTTTATTATTAGTGTACATCAGTTGTTCAAATAATGGCTTTTATTGTGCTATTTTCATCCATGCATAAGTCATGTGTGTATGGTGTGTATGTATATATGTATGTAATAGAATCTTGTAGAGCCCAGAGTGACCTGTATAGCTGAGGCTAATCTTGAACTTTTTATGATTTCTTTTTATTTTTAATAATGGGTGCATTGCACGAACATGTGAGTGTATGCATATATGGGTGTGTGTGTCCACATGTGTGCAAGTACCTGAAGAGGCCAGAAGAGGGCGTTGGCTCCCTTGAAGCTAGAACAACAGGCAGTTGTAAGCTGTCTGATGTGAGTGCTGGGAACCGAACTCAAGTTGTTCACAAAAGCATTATGTATTTTTGTTCACTGAACAACTCTTCAGCACTTTGGAGGTCTTGAACTTTTGATCTTCCTGCCTCTGTCTCTCAAGAGCTAGGATATGCATCTCCTTCCTGAGTCCCCTTAGAAATCTTCTAGGGTGCAGCTGGGCAGTAGTGGTGCATGCCTTTAAACCCAGCCCTCAGAAGGCAGAGGTAGGAGGATCTCTGTGAGCTCAAGATCATCCTAGTCTATACAGTGAGTTCTAAGACAGCCAGAGTTACAGTGAGAACCTGTCTCAAACAAACAAACAACAAAACCAAACCAAAAGCAGAGTCTGATGGTGAAGACAGAGGGAAGGCTCAGCTGTGGTAGTACATAGGGGCAAATGGTCAGCTACAGGGCTTGGAGGGAGTCGGGGAAAAGCTTCTCTGTGGACATGTAGGATTTACCAAGATAAGGGGGAACTAGGGAGACATTGTGGAGACAGAAATTTAACTTGGGGGGCAGAGCTGACTTACTTGGTCTTTTGTCCAGAGTCCACCTTTTAAAGGAGTCTGAGAAAAATGGTTCACTATCTTTGAAGAGCAGAAGAACCTTTAGGTCCTTTGAAGAAAATGCTTCAGTGTATAAGGTCTAGTACAGATCTTCTTACTGAGCCACGCTCCTTTCCTCCACCACCTAGTGAGCCGACCCCTGAAGCCAGCAACATGGGGAAAGAGTTTATACACTATTCATAAGAGGAACAAATGTAAGAAGAGGGCTCAGACTAGATTCTCTTTCCAGTGTTGAGGTTGGGATACCTCGGAGTTGAAAAGCAATAGTTAGAAGTGTGGAGAAGCTGGATGGTGGTGGTGCACGCTTTTAATCCCAGCACTCGGGAGGCAGAGACAGGAGGATCTCTGTGAGTTCGAGGCCAATCTGGTCTACAGAGCAAGTTCCAGGACAGCCTCTAACCCTGTCTCAAGAAACAAACAAACAAACAAACAAACAGTGTGGGGAAAGGCTGTGGGAGATGAGGAAGGGGACGGCACCCACCGTCCTGTGCAGAAGGACTTCCTGATCCCTACTCAACATCTAGACAATGACAGCTTTGGCATGAACTGAGGGTAGAGTTGGGTCCTATGATACCCGAAACTCATCTGTTGAATTTTTATAGGTTCACTTGAAGGCACTGGTGACTTCCACAGGTTTGAGCCAAAGACAGTTATTTCCAACCCACCACCACCACCACACTCCTCTTACCCTACTCTACCCTTCCCCCTGCCCAAAAAGAAAAAAATAGCTAGTTAGAACAATGCTTGTCAAGGTGGTCATTCCTCAGAGATATTTATAGTACAGCAGGCCTGACTCCATTCAGCCTTCCTCAACTTCAGCAATGTGGGCTTGGGTCTCTAGACAGACACCAACCTTGGGGTAGCCCTCAGGTGCCTTGTTGGCTTTTAGACAAGGTCTCTCACTTGTCTGCAGCTTGCCAGCTGGGCTAGGGAAGCTGGTCATTTAGCTCCATGGGAGTCACCTGTCTCTGCCTCCTTAGCACTGGGATTACAAAGCCATGTCATCATGTCTTTCGTCTTTTTCTAAATGTGGGTTCTAGGATTAAACTCAGTTCTACAGCTTGCATGGTACTTTACTGCCTGAGCTAGTACTGGAGTCCAGGCCTTCATCTGGAGGCATTTTTGCTAGACCCCCCCTCCCAAATAGTTCAAGTGTCTAGGGAGGGTAAAAAGCTCATTTCATTTTGGTGACATTCATGCTAACATTTGAAAAAGTTTCCTTAATCTAGAGAAGGTTTGTTCAGGCAAAAGTGTGTGTGCACAAGTGCCAGGTGGTGAAGATGGCTCAGAGAGTGAAGACATATGCCACACAAGCCTGAGGACCTGAGTTCCTTCCCTAGAACCTGCATAAGGGTGGAAGAAGAGAACAAACTATGACGCTGTCTCCTGCACACACACACACACACACACACACACACACACACACACACACGTAAAATAAAATTAAGAACACAGCTCTGATATGAAGATACATGCATGGAGCTGGAAGACTTGAAGGAGAGATTGTGGGAGGTGGTAAGCGCTGGCCTTGAGGTCACAGACTGAATTAGGTCTTTATCTTGCCAGTGAAGACACAGAATAGACAAACTTTATTTCATTCTTAGAGAGTCTTTTGAAACCAACCGCAGTACTACCAAGGGTGAGAGTGTGCATCAGGGCCAGTCCCAGCACTCAGGATGCGAAAGCAGCAGGATGATGAGTTCAAAGCCAGCCTAGGCCTCACAGTGAGGCCCTGTTCAACAAGCCAAATTTGAACCAGGTGTGGGGAGCACCTGCCCTGCAATATCTGTCCCAGGATGTGGAGGCAGGGGGTTCAGAATTTCAATGTTTCTTGGGCTTGCTGGTCAACTGGTTTAATCAAATTGATGAACTCCTCATTCAATAAGAGACCCTTACTCAAAAAAAGAAGGTGGAAATAGTTGGCAATGGCTCAAATATTTAATTCCAACACTCAGGAGACAGAGGCAGGTGGATATCTGTGAGTTTGAAGCCAGCTCGATGTACAGAGCATGTTCCAGGACAGCCAGGGCAACACAGAAAAACCCTCTCTTGAAAAACCAACTCCCCCAGCAAAAATAAAAAACAAACAAACAAAACCATAGGTGGAGAATGATTGAGGAAGACACTGATGTTGACCTCTGACCTCAACATACACCAGCCAGCACACACATACACAAATGAATGTGTTATCAAGTCTAAAACCACCAAGGGGAAACCACAGGCTCAATCCAGTTATAATTAAAAGATTTATTGATTGCTGCTAGCAAGGCAGCAGTCTCTGAGCTAGAGATTGTTGTGGGAAGAGGGGTGAGGGAATGATTTGTTTGTTTTGAGATAATGTTTATATGTGTAGCCTTGGTGGTCCTGGAACTCATTATTTTTTTTTTTTTTTTTTTTTTTTTTTTTTTTTTGGTTTTTCGAGACAGGGTTTCTCTGTGGTTTTGGAGCCTGTCCTGGAACTAGCTCTTGTAGACCAGGCTGGTCTCGAACTCACAAAGATCCGCCTGCCTCTGCCTCCCAAGTGCTGGGATTAAAGGCGTGCGCCACCACCGCCCGGCTCTGGAACTCATTATTTTTTTATTTTTTAAAATTTTTTACTGATTTTATTGAATTATACATTTTTCTCCGCTCCCCTCCGTTTCTCTCCCCTCCCCTTCAACTGTCTCCCTTGGTCCCCATGCTCCCAATTTACTCAGGAGATCTTATCTTTTTCTACTTCCCACATAGATTAGATCCATGTATGCCTCTCATAAAGTCCTCATTGTTGTCTAGGTTCTCTGGGATTGTGATTTGTAGGCTGGTTTTCTATGTTTTATGTTTAAAAACCACTTATGAGTGAGTACATGTGATAATTGTGTTTCTGGATCTGGGTTACCTCACTCAATATGTTTTCTAGCTCCGTCCATTTGCCTGCAAATTTCAAGATGTCACTATTTTTTTCTGCTGTGTAGTACTCCATTGTGTAAATGTACCACATTTTCCTTATCCATTTTTCTGTTGAGGGGCATTTAGGTTGTTTCCAGGTTCTGGCTATGACAAACAATGCTGCTATGAACATAGTTGAGCACTTGTCCTTGTGGTATGACTAATTTAATGAAAATGACCACGCAACATACCCAAATTTATGGATCACATTGAAATCAGTGTTAAGAGGAAAGTTCATAGCACTAAATGCCTAGATAAAGAAGCTGGAAAAATCCCACACTAGTGAATTAACAGAACATTTGAAAACTTTAGAATAAAAAAGAAGCAAACTCACCTAAGAGAACTAGAAGGCAGGAAATAACCAAACTGAGAGCTGAAATCAACAAAATAGAAACAAAGAAAACAATACAATGAGACAAAGAGTTGGTTCTTCGAGAAAATCAACAAAATAGACAAACCTTTATCCAAACTAACCAAAAGGCAGAGAGAGAACATCCAAATTAACAAAATCAGAAATGAAAGGGGGACATAACAACAGAATGGAGGAATCCAGAGAATCATTAGGTCATATTTTGAAAACCTGGAACTCATTCTTTAGACCAGGCTGCCCTCAAACTCACAGAGATCTGCTTGCTTCTACTTCTGGAGTGCTGGGATTAAAGGTGTGTGTCAGTATCACCCAGCAGGAGTTTTCGAGACAGGGTTTCTCTGTGACTTTGGAGCCTGTCCTGGAACTAGCTCTTGAAGACCAGTCTGGCCTTGAACTCACAGAGATCCGCCTGCCTCTGCCTCCCAAGTGCTGGGATTAAAGGTGTGCACCACCATCCAGCTAAGGGAAAGATTTTTAAAGACAAAACCCACAAGAAGCCCTTGAATATCTGCACAAACAAGCCCAGGGTGTTCTGCTTTGCCAAGATTAGGTAGTCAAGGTGACCTCAAAATACTCCTTGAATGTCTGTACAAGCAGGTTCCAGAAGCCAAAAAGCAGTTAGTCATAGTATAACAAGCAAATGGTCACAGCTGAACATTTCTGGGTGGGGGTCACTGAGGCAGGCTTGCTGGGAACTTATCTTCCAGGAACAAACCACTGGTGGGTACCAGGATGGATGCCTAGCATAAAATGGAGTTTCTTTAGTCATCACAAATGTGTATACACAGAGGAAAAAAAGGAGGAAGGAAGGGAGGGAGGGAGGAAAGGAGGGGGAGGAAGAACCAAACTCAGGTTGCTTTACCTGCATTTGTGTTGAGATCCTGGGGTACAGTGACTCACTCCCTATATCTCTTGGGACTCCATCCATTGTTGGATTTAGAGATTTGATCGGATTCAAGTTCCAGTTTTAGCAAGTTTCTTCCGGAGTAGTGTTGGATATTTCTCTTGGGTATAAGTGAAGACTACTTGTCTCTCTTCCAGCAACCACTGACTGTCACCCCAGGGGCATCAGGCTGCAAGGGACCTGAGAGACACTGGTCTCCCTGCTCGTCTGTGGAGAACTTGCTGGTCGCTGGTCTCATAAGTGGCCTTGGTATCCTTAGGTCCAAGGCTGATCTGTGGTGCCTGCACCACCTGGAACTGCAGTCAGGCAAGGGCCCGGGGATTAAAAGAACACACAGAATGCCAATTTTATTATGTTCCAGGGCAGTTTACAAAAAAAGGGGGGGGGGCTCTCCTTGACTAATGGCCACGCCCTAGCTCCTGGGATTTTTTTAGCTGCAAGCCCACCAGAAACCACTCCCCTGCCATCAGGAGCCCATGAAGGTCTCATGCCCAGAACAGCTGTAGGCACAGGAAAACAAGTTGTTTACTCCAGCAGGCAAGGGGCTCATAGAAAATTCAGGGTCTGAGGGTCTGCAGTCTCCAACACTGAACATCCCCTGTAGTAGCAAGCTTCTCTTGTAAGCTCTTGCAAAGAAAGGCACTTCTGCTCAGAGGGTTTCACGCGTCCCGGGACTCCAGGGCCAAAGTCCTATGCGTGCCAAGTTCTGTTTATTGCCCTGCTTCTTCATGGATGTTGGCAAAGGAGGCAGAAATTCCAGAAATCTCAATTCCTCTTTCCTCTTGGCACCTCTTCATCCTCCTCCCTTCCCCACCTTCATCTTAACCCGTTCTCAGGCCTTTGCCCTGCTGGTAGACAAGTGGCCAATTGTCTCCAGGATCTTCTGCACTAGGCCAGAAGAGGCTGCCACAGGCTTTGAATGTGGAACTCAGTGAGGCTTGCTGGGTGCTGGTTGTAGCCAGGAACCCGCAGGGCAGGAGAGGCAAACTGAGGGAGAGACCCAGGTATGAGCAGAAGGTTCTGCAGAGGGGTAGAGGCACATGGCCATTGCCACTACACTCCAGAAGGCAGTTGGTTCTGCACCACAGCACAAAGCTACAAAGCGAAAACAAGAAGGCCCCAAAGCAGAAACCCCACAATCTTCTCAGCAGCCTCCAAGTGACTTTGTCTCATGCCTTCCTTCTGGGGTTCTGCATGTTGCTCCTGATCCGTTGTCACCCATTCTAAAGGACCTTTGCTGGCTGGAAGCTACCGTGATCAGAACACTTGCCTGCTTAAACTCTTCCAGGCAGAATTTTTAAAATTAGTTTTCTTATGTGCTCCCCATCTGGCAGTCTTGGTGAAACTACAGATTTCTCCTGGGTATCATGGTTTTAAAGACATGAAATAAAAGACACCAGCATTAGAAAGGCTACCAGTTATGCTAAGCTACAAATTAAGCTATCACAAATTTCCAGGCTGGACATAGGGATGTAGCTCAGTTGGTAGAGAGCTTGCCCTGTGTGCAGGAAGCACTGGGCTTGATTTCCAACACTGCATAAACCAGTGTGCCTCTGGTGAATGCCTGTAATCCCAAAACTCAAGTGGAGGCTGCAGAATTGGAAGTTCAAGGTTATCCCCAGCTACATAGTGAGGCCAGCCTGGGATACAGGAAATCCTGTCTCAAAACATTTTTTTCAGAGTTTATGCTTCAGTTGATAAAGCATTTGTTTAGTACATGCAGAGCACAATGTTAAATGACTGGTACTGGCAAAACGTTTTCTTACATACTTTATTTCTGATTTTCTAAAGGAGACAAGAAGAAACTGGCCTCAAATAGAGGGCAGTGTGAAAACGCATTCTGAAAAGTTGTCCTCTGCTGGGTGTGCTGGTGTATACTTTAATACCAGGACTGGAGAGGCAGAGGCAAGAGGATTTTTGTGAGTTTGAAGTCAGCCTATTTCAATAAAAAATTAAAAATAAAAAAGTATTTCTCTGACCTCCACACTTACACCATGGTATGTGTGCATCTCATACACGTAAAATAAATTTTAAAAATTGAAATATACAATGCACCATAAACAGTTGTTACCAAAGAACGGTTCTCCTTACAGAATGCCTTCTTGTCCTTAGCACATCTATTCTCACTGATGGCTACTGCCAAAGAGACTCAATTGACAGGGACAGGCGGGACAGGCTATCTTTAAAAGAGATGGCTCGTGTTACAGAAAAAAACTGCTCTCAGCAGGGCAGGGAGCCAAGAAAGATGTTCCTAAGAACTGCCACCCCACCTGATACTGAAAGGAGGAGGGGCGGGGCCAGTGTGTTGCAGGAAACAGGAGGCTTCCAGGGAGTAGAGAGGCCACAGGGAAGGACAGTAGAGACGGTGGATGATCCACGGCAGAGAAGAGCCAAGGGCTTTGTGCTCGCCACAAATACCTTGAGCAAGCTGTTTCCTCTTCCTAAACCTCAGTTTCCTTATCTGTAAAATATCTTATGATAGGAACAGACAAATTGTGTTCATTTGAATTCACCCCCATAGTCAACCCTTTTCTTCATTTCCGTTTCTTCCATCTGAGGCAGTACATTCCACTGTCTTCCCTGCCAAAGGTCTCTGTAGAATCTTCCAGTTAGAACCAATCTTGCAAGGGCTCAGAGTGGGAGAAGAGAATAGGAATCTTGTGGACTTCAGAAACGGTGTGAAATTCTAACGTGCAGGCTCACAGGTACACTGCCCTCCCTGGAGCAGTGGCTGTAGATTCACGAAGTACTCATGAAAACAGACAGAGCACAGACATACAACTTATCATGTCTTATTGTTACATCCTTGTCTGGGTTTGAAGTCTTAGTGGGGAGGCAATATTTCAAAGAAATTACTTTTAAATGGATGGGATTCAGGAATCAGTGGCCCCTGGGGACAGAGGCTTTGGGTTGGGGGCTCCAGCCATGCCCTGTCAGGTACAGAACCTTCTTCAGGTGCTTCTGAATCCGTCATACTGGAGTGGGGTGCTCTTGGAACTGAGCTGCTTCTTCCTGTTGGTAGAAATTGTAGGTGAAATTCTGCTATTTTCTGTCTAAGGGACAGACTTTGAGGGACTGGGAGATGGTTTAGTGGATAAGGTTGAGGATGAGGGTTCAAATCCCTAGAGCTATTTATTATAAAACCAGTGGGCATAGTAGTCAACCTGTAATCGCAGCTCTTGCAGGGCAGAGATGGGATTCTTAGGGCTAGCTGGACTATCCAAATTTGGCAAGTTCTGGGTTCGAGAGCCCTTGCCTCAATAAACAAAGTGAAGAGAGAATGAGGAAGACAGCCAGTGTCAGGCTCTGACCTCCACACCCACATCCACACTCGTGGACCCACACGTGAATGTGTATATGTATATATGTATATGTATATATGTATGTATGTATGTATGCTTATATGTAGACATGCACACCACATAAATGGACACACAAAAAAAAGGGGTGGTGGGGACCTACGTGAAGTCTTCAAACACCAATCCTTCTGGACTGGTGCTTGGCTCTCCTTTGGACTGCAGTAGCTTGAGTTGCTCTCAGAGCAAAGGGCATGTAGCTTTGCCACTCAGAGCAGCTGAAACCCTGCCAAGACAATGCTTACTTCATTTAATCACTGCCCCTTAGCCACATTGTTCTCCTCTATGCCTGACTGATTCTTGAAACTTCCAATGTCTTACAGCGAATTTGTAATGTCTATTATTCCTGGCTTTGAAGTCTTGTGGGTATTGAACAGGAACGCAGAAAGTGGGCATCCTTGTCTTGATGCTGGTTTATGTGGGCTTGTTGCATATTGCCTTCTTTATGTTGATATAAGTCTCCCTTTCTCCCTAGATTCCTCAGGACTTTATCATGAAGGGGTATTAGATTTTGTCAAAGGCCTCTTCTGCATCGAATGAGAGAATCATGTGGTTCCCGCCTTTGAACCTGTTTATATGGTGATTTACATTTACTGATTTACATCCATTAACTTGTCTCTGTATTTCCCTGATAAAGCCTGGTTGACCGCAGTAGATCTTTTTGATGTGTTTTTGAGTCAGTTTGCAAGTATTTTATTGAGAACTTTTGCTTCTATGTTCATTTGAGAGATCGGCCAATAATTTTCTCCTTTCTCCTTCCTTCCTTCCTTCCTTCCTTCCTTCCTCCCTCCCTCCCTCCCTCCCTCCCTTCCTCCTCCCTCCCTCCATCCTTCCTAGCTTCTTTCTTCCTCTTTCCTTCCTTCTTTTGGGTTGGATCTTTGTCTGGTTTTGGTGTCAGGGTAATATTAGCTTCATAAACAGAGCGCTCCTTTCTTTCCTATTTTATAAAATGGTTTGAGGAGTATTGGTGTTCAAACATTTTTTTTAAATGTATGTATATGGATGGTTTGTGTGTGCTGAATATATGTCTGTGCAACATGTGCATTTAGTGTCCTCAGAGGTCAGAAGAGAGTGTCGGGTCCCTTGGAACTGGAGTTTCAGATGTCTGAGAGCCATCATATGGAATCATTTGGGATTCAAACTTAGGTCCATTGGAAGAGCAATCAATATTCTTAATTACTGAACCATCTCTCCAGCCCAGTTTTTCTTTGAAGATCTTCAGATTCTAAAACACCTAAACATGAACTGGGGAGATGGTTTAGTGGGTAAAGTGCTTGCTGTTCAAACATGAAGAGCTGAGTTCATATGAGAATCTGTATAAAGGCCTGGGCATGTTGGCATGTGACTGTAATCACAACACAGGGTGGGAAGGTGATGCAGGAGGGTCCTCAAGAGCTGATCCAGCTCCTCCGGCTGAAACAGTGAGGTACAATGAGAGACCCTTGTCTCAAAAACCACGGCAGAGAAAGATAGAGGAAGACACCACATATTGAGCTCTGGTCTCCACAGAAACACGTGTATGTATGTATATTCATGAACGTGTACACAGGTATACAACATACACACACAAATACATAACAGAAAAATTAGCATAGCGGGTTAGGGGTGTGGCTTAGTGATAGAACATTTGCTTAGTACATGAGAAGCCCTGGGTTTGATTCCCAAGTGCACACACACACACACACACACACACACACACTATCATCGCCACCAGTGGCTTTCTGTGTTTTGTGATGCTCAGGAGCTCTAGGTCTTTAGAATTTTATCACATTGTAAGAAGCCTTATTCTCACTCACATTCACCACGTCGCAGTCACCGCTCTCTCTGCTCAGCCCTAGATGACCACTTTTTACTTTCTAAGTGCTTGGTTACTTTTAAAAAAATCCAAAAAACATTCATATGATTGGAGTTGTGCAGGATTTGTTTCTGGATTGGCTTATTTCACTTGATATAGCATTATCAAGGTCAGGATCTCCCTTTTGGAAAACTTGATAATATTCCATATGTGTGCATAACATTGTTTTTCTACTTATATTGCTTGTTGATGCTGTTGGAGACAAGATTTCCCTGTGAGACCAAGCTGGCCTCAAACTCGCCATCTTCTTGCCTCAACCTTCCCAGATTATAGGCATGCATCCCATGTGTGGTTGCTATTTTGTTTGTCTTTGACGCAGGATCTCTGGAGGTCAGGTTATCTGCGAACTCTTTCTACAGACAAAGGTGACCTCAACTTATTGCCATCCTCTTGCTTCTGCTTCCCATGTGCCAGGTTACAAGTAGGTGCCACCATGCCTGTCTAACTTTTCTTTCTTTCTTTCCTTCTCCCCCTCCTTTCTAAAAACTGTAACTTTATTGCTATTTGTGAGTTTTGTAATGGTGAATCTAAAACAAGAAGTGTGCCACTTGGTCCTGAACTCACAGCTGAAAAGTGATTCTAATTGACAAAGGGGGTGGGGAAAAGAATATTTTGCAGGAGCCCTCGGCCACAAGGTTTTTCAGTGATCTATGAGAAACAGAGTAAGTTCGTCACTGATAATTTCACAACGTGAGTGATTTCATAAGTCATTGATATTGCTCCAATCCAACAAGAACGAAAGTAAGATAAATGTATTGCTTATTGACCTTCTGAACTGAGAGCAATGGGGTCATTGTTTTCCTTGTCTGTTTGAGACATGGCCTCTTTCTCGCCCAGCTATCCTGAACTATCTGCACAGCCCAAGCTAGTTTAAACTTTGCAACTTTCCTGCCTCAGTTGAGCAGCTGCCCTGTTTGTTTTTTGCTTTCTGTGATAAAACACTGACCAAAAGCACCCTGGAGAGGAGAGGGCTTATTTCATCTTAGAACTAATAGTCCATTGTGAAGGGAAGTCCGAGAAAGAACCTGGGACAGAACCAATGCAGGAACACTGCTCACTGGCTTGTTTTCATGAGTTGCTCAGCCTGCTTCTTTTAAACAGCCCTGGACCACTTGCCCAAGGAGGTCATCATGCATGGTAATCTGGGCCCTCCACACCAATCAATAATCCAAGAAAATGCCCCCCCCCCAGACTTGCCTACAGGCCAATCTGTAGAGGCATTATCTCAGTTAAGCCTCTCCTTCCCAGAATAATCTAGCTTGTGTCAAATTGACAAAAACAAAGGTACAGGCCAACAGACACAAAGCAAGTGTGGGTTTTTATCTTTCTGCAGGAGCAGTTGTTGTTTATTATGTTTATTTGTGTCTGGGGTGTGGGTTTGTTTGCTGTGGCCTGCTCCTCTCACTGTATGGGACCTAGGAACTGAGTTTAGACTGTCAGGCTTGGCAGTAACTCTTTGATCCACTGGTCTGTCTTTCTGTACTTGTTTGTTTGTTTGTTGCTTGTTTTTTAGGACATAAGTTTTTGGTGATATAATTTCTTTTTTTAAGGTAAAGTAAACATGTTACTGAATCATTTTACATTTTTCATGACTTTTTCTACATCTATTTTGGTCAGACTTGCTTCTCAGTGGGAAATTAGTAGACACACCAATCTTAAATAAATAGGTGGTTGGACTTGCTGGTTCTTTCACTTGACAGCAGTGTAGAAGCAGCAAGTGCTTTATTACTTTTATTATAATGTAATAAAATACAACAAATATAAATTATTCTTATTTAGCAAGTGTTACATTTCCAGTTTAGATCCACAGTCCTCTCCTTGGTTCTGACTTGCAGCTAGCCACAGCTCCTTTTATCAACACTGGGGCCCGATGGGAAACCACAGATCCATCCTGGTGCTCAGGACTACCGTGTTCCGTTCCTGTGCTCTGCAGGCGAAGGGCTGTAAATGTACCTTTAGACATCTTCAGGCCACAGTGGGCTCCTTAGTGGTTGTGGGCAGAGAAGGGGGAGCCGGAGAACAGTAATAAAAGGATTATCAAGTGTTTGTTTTTATCCAGTTGCCTAATTGTAATGAGGAAAAAAACAAAACTGGGAGTAGATACTTCTGTGGCCAGAGCCTGCCACGACCATAGGCTGTGCAACTGTTCACTCTGCCAACTCCTCCAAGGGGGACTCGGGCACATCTTGTGGTCTGAATTGCTGTCATCTCGACTCCATTCTCAAAGCCCATCTGCATTTTAGGAGATGGTACTCTCAAGTGACGATTAGTATAATAAGGGCCAGCAAGATGGCTCAGTGGATGAAGCTTCTTGCCGCCAAGCCTGACAACCTGAGTTCAGTCTCTGGGATTCACATGGTGGAAGGCAAGAACCAACTTCCGGAAGCTGTCTCTTGAACTCTTCATGAGCGTGCGATGGCTAAAGAAACTGCATTTTGTGTTGGTCATCCATCTAATAGCGGTTTATCTCTGATTCAAGTTCCTAAAAGATGAGTTTCCTATAACTTTGATTTCTTGACAATCACCCAGAATATACAGCCATGACCATTTGCTTGTTAGGACGTGACTAACTACTGATTTGGGCTTTTGTAACCTCTTTATGCAGATACTCAAAGTCTTCTTGTGAAATGTACAAGTGGAGACTGTGGGTAGATGGGCTATAATAAAATGAAACTTTTATAAAAAAAAAAGTCTTCTTGTGGTTTTTTCCTTTAAAAACCCTTCCCTCATTTCTCTTCTCAAGGCACATCTTGGCTTAGAGACTGTACCCCTGCTGGCAGTTTTAATAAATTAATATGTAAGAGTCAGCCAATAAGAAGCTAGAGCTAATGGGCCGAGCAGTGATACACTTAATACAATTTCTGTGTGATTATTTTGGGTCTAAATGGCTGGGAACCAACAAGTGCTCTCTCCTTCTACAATCACATCTTTATAACTTGCAAGTACTCATCTTAATAACTTGTACTTGTATTTTGTTGAAATTTATTTGGTGAGGCTGTCCTTTTAAACTTGCAAAACCTCTCAGCTATCAAACTGCATCAGAGATCTTTGAGAAGGATAAAATTTTACTTGAGTTATTGATTTAAAAATGACAGAGAACTTACTTGGTTGGCACCTAGAGCTACTCCTCATGGTCCTCCATGGTTGATAAGGATTTTATTTTTCTTTTCCTGTTTAGCGCAGGGCCTGCCAGGCTCCAGAAGATCCTGTGGGCTGAGAGATCTGTAGGAAGACAAGCCTACCTTCACCTGAGGAGCTAGGCTGTCGATTTTACTGATTCTGTCCACGTCTGGAGACCTTCAGTTTAGATGAAAGGCAGTTTTTTCAGTGGTCAGTGCTTGGCAGGTGAAGCAAACTGAGGATGGATGTTTTGTGCCCATTTTTCTTCTGTCTTCTTTGGAGGAAGTAGAGTGCTGCTGCTAGGAGCCAACTTGTCTCTTTTTATTATAAAAACGTTTTTAATAATTAAGCATTTAAATGCCATATTCCCCAGATCTCTGAGTAGATGAAGGCTGTTTGCCGGGTATAGATAAGTTATAACTATAGCATAGAATCTGCCTGGAGAGCTGAGACGGAGCTTGACCTTACTGGCTCTCAACTTAACAGGTAAAGCAGGGTTGGATTAAACATATAGTATTTTATGTAAGAGACTTAAAAGCACATACCAATTTAAAACATGAGACCCATAGCCATGAAGGCTGTTGTTGGGGGCTGGAAGGGGAGAACTCACCACCAAAGCTGCTGGTGTGTGGAGAGGTCACTGTTGAGGCAGATAGAATGCAGAGCTGTTGTAAAGAAACCTGGTTCCCCAGCCCAGGGTTCCACGAGTCCTCAGCTGGCCCATCTGTGGGCGAGAGGGAACATGGAGAGCCTAGCCGAGTCACCAAGTACCAATGTTACAGTTTAAATTAAAACTCTGCACTGTACCCGAGTGGCAGCAGTGGGCAGTGGGCAGCGGGTCCCAAGACCATGGCAGGCTACAAAGGCAGCTGGGTCCCAGGAAGGGAGCCCCCGAGTGGCCCACAGGCCATGAGGGCCAGCAGGTCATAGGCATGAGCTGCATGGTAGGTAAGAGACTGAGACAGATAGACATGCCATGTAGAATGAGGTTGGATATTTATTTAGTGGGTTATGGAAGAGAGAGAGAGAGAGACACTGAGGGGGGGGGAAAGGCGCCACAGCAACAGTTACCTTTTTCGGGGGAGAGAAGGAAAGGAAGAAGCTTGAGCTGCAAGCAGGAAGGAAGGAAGATTTGCAGTGGATGGGGGTGGTGGTGGGGGTGAGGAATGGGGGTGGAGGGGAGTAGGGGAACTTGTCTCTTAAAGGGACAGGACAGAACAGGTGCCCTACTGTTTAGAGAACAGACACAGCTCGTGTTAGCAGTGTCCATGCTCCTGGTATCCTGGGGAAAGCATGATATAAATGAGACCAGGAAGAGAAAAAAGAGCGGAAAAATACATTCAAGTGGGAAAGAGACAAACTAGAGAGCAAGAGGCAGGAGAAGAGAAGCCAAGAAGAGGAGTGTGGGGAGATACAGAAAGGTGAAGGCTGGAACCACAGAGGAAGATGGACAGATAACATCCTGGACACAGGGAAGGTCAGAGAGAAAAATGTAACAGGAGATGGCGGCGGGAGAGAAAGGGAAGAGAAACTCAAAATGAAAACATTTTGAATAATGGAGCTGGAGAAACAGCTTTCAGTTGGAGAGGCGTTTGCTGCATAAGCACGAGGCCCTGGTGTCAACACCCGGTACCTGCATCTAAAGGAGAAGCAGAGGGTGGCAGTGTGCTTGGATCCCAGTAAGAGAGGGTGATCTCCAGGGGGCTCCTAGGCCAGTCAGTCTAACCTAATTGGCCAGCTTCAGGTCAGTGAGAGAGACTGTCTCAAAAAAGTGAAACTGGGGGCTGGAGTGATGGTTCAAAGGTTGAGAGTGCACGCTGCTCTAGCAGAGGACCTGAGTTCAGTTCCCAGCACTTATATGGGGGCTTAGGGTTGCTTGTTCCAGGGGATCCAATGCACTTTCTGGCCTCTGCGGGCTCCTGCATCCACGTGGTACATATAAATTCATAAAGGTTCTCACTGACATATAAATAAAAAATAAGCAATATTAAAAATCTAGAAAGTAGCTAAGGAATTACACTTGAGGCTGACATCTTACCTCCATGCATGTATGTGCCCTCCGAGAGGGAGGGAGGGAGGGAGAGAGAGAGAGAGAGAGAGAGAGAGAGAGAGAGAACTTTGAATAAAGATCAGTTCGACCCAGTGTATGCAGCAGCGTTTTTGTAAGGCAGTGAAGTGGAAATAAGAGAGGCCCCTTTCCTTCCCAGGAGGAGAGTACAGCTGCCAGGGCAGACAGAAATGGTAGATAATTTTCTGGAGGGTCAGGTGACCTGTGCTTACCATAAACTGGTTGAAGTGTTCACATCCCACGCAGCTCCTGACTTTATCACAATGAGGGTGAGCTCTAGCCCTGGAGAGTTCTGGGCACACCTGCGACAGACATCTGGTCTCCATAGCCAGTTGAGGTCTGGAGAGTGAGGCTGTGAGATTGGGGTTCAGACTACATGAGGGATGTTGGAGGGTTCGGTGTTAGAAAGAGTAGAGAAGAGAAACCTGCTTAGGATAGGAAGGGGTCCTCTGGAGAAGTGTCTCCCTAAGGCCAGGTCCAGGGTTAGCCTAGTTCAAAGGAAACAGACAGGCACTGTAGGTCTCTGGGATGCAAAATTATGAAGCCTGGGTTTTCCTTTTTTTTTATTTACTTAATTTATTTATTCAATGTGTGTGTGTGTGTGTGTGTGTGTGTGTGTGTGTGTGTGTATGAAACCACCCAGGTCAGAGGAGAACATTGGACCCCCTGGAACTGGAGTTACAGGCTGTTGTGAACTGCAACTTATTTGCTAGAAACTGAGTCTGGGTCCTCTGTAGTAGCAATAAATCTCTTAACTGCAAAGTCATGTCTCCTGCCCTGGAAGCCTGGGTTTTCTCTATTTCCTGTTTAGGCTTCTCCCTCAGGACATGCCCTGAATCTACAAACAAGATCTAAAAACGCCAGGGCCTCCATGCCAGGCATGGTGGCAACATCTTTAATCCCAGCTTTTGGGAAGCAGAGGCAGGTGGATCTTTGTGAGTTTGAGTCTAGCTTGGTCTACATGGTGAGTTCCAGGACAGCAAGAGCTACATACTGAGACTCTGTCTTAACAAAACAAAACAGAACAAAACAAAAGTTAATGATTGATCAGCAATGTAGATATATCCTTAGTCCTTCAGCAGCAGCAAGATTTGGAGATCCACATATAAACCTCCTTGCAACTCTTGCCTGTGAAGATTAATCATCTGTCTCCACAAAAAGAAAAGGACAGTGCTAGGGAGGTTGGCCTCTGCTGCAACTGCCTCCACAGAGGTCTGAGGTGAGACAGTTTGTGGTTCCAGCACTTCCAACCTCTGACTTGTCCTTATGGGGACTGCACAAACTATTCTGCCAGGGCTTCTATTTCTTTACTGGGAAGTGGCTCTAACAACAAACCCAAACATGAAATCTGTCCAGAAAAGCAAGCAAAGTGAGAAATAACCCAGATTTTTTTTTGACATATGTTCTCACACCTTTATTGTACTTATTATCAAGTGTTTATTATTTCTGAGGCAAGGGTTTACTGTGTAGCCCTGGTTGGCCCGGACCTTTCTTTGTAGACCAGGCTAGCCAAGAACTCGTAGAAATATGCTTGCGTCTGCCTCCTGAGTGCTGGGATTAAAGGTGAGAACCGCCACGATTGTTGTTTATTTTTGAGCTAGGGTTTCACTATGTAGCTCTGGCTGGCCTGGAACTGGCTGTGTAGACAAAGTTGGCCTCAAGTGCACAGAGATTCACCTGCCTCTAGTTGGGACTAAAGGTGCACGCCATCACTACATCTGACTGAGTGTTTATTACTAGTTGTTACCTGTTGGTTTGTGGATAGACGCATCATTGAGCAGAAGACATTTCTAGCCTCTCCGAGAGTTGGTATTTCAGTTGTGGTAGGGAGGTGGGGCGCGGAGTCGGGGGGGGGGGGGGGGGGAGGTGTTGTAATTTTAAGTAGACTTGGGGGTAAGGCGCTAGCAATGTGGGTGTGGCTGCCTGCTGTCTTTCTCAGATGCTGAGAGAACACAGACCATCTGGTCGGGTTCTTCGCCTGTCTGTAGTTGAGATTAGTTTCCGGTAATCCTAATTTAAATAGGTTCCCTTTACTCTAGACTGGTAGGTAAGTGTGTGAGCCCCAGGAATAGGTGAGGAACTTAAGATCTCTGGGAAGAGATATCTGTACATGAGAGTAACACTAGCAATGTATTTCTGACCGCGGCAGTAAGGTGCACGGCCGTTTTAGCTAATTATATCAATTGCTAATACACAACTGGACTCCTGTAGACCGTAAACTGTGCGACGATACGGGTCGTGGAGGTCTGGGCGAACCACTCAGCCTTGACCTGCACACAGGCGCCTGGAGCTTGGAGAGCTCGGTGCCTGGGGCAGGGACTTCAGGCGTTCTCTGGGCGGGGAGAAGGGCGGGGCCTGAGCTGGGCCACACCCACTTCAGGGTCTGGCGCGGGCGGGCTGAGCACTGCTTAAAGAGCGGTGCGGAGGCGCGCTCACCATACTGTCGCGCGCACAGGGCAGCACACGTGTCTACCGGTGTGGGTCCTGAGTTTCACCCTGTCGCTCAGAATCGAGAGATTGTGGGTGGCCCCAGACCCCTTTTGGTGTACGCTCACCCTGGCTTGCGTGAGCGTGATCCACGCAGTTCACTGCGCTCACGGAGCCAACTTGGTCAAGCAATTGTCCCGGGAGCGGCGCGCGGGGGGCACCGGGCACTGCGCATGCGGAGCTCCAAATTCAAACAGCTGTGTCAGGGCTGTTGGACTGGTGGACCGCTGTAACTAGGGGACTCGTTCACTAGGAGGTGGCCACTGAAGAGCCATGGTGGACCGGGGTCCCCTGCTCACCTCGGCCATCATTTTCTACCTGGCCATCGGGGCGGCGATCTTCGAAGTGCTGGAGGAGCCGCACTGGAAGGAGGCCAAGAAAAACTACTATACACAGAAACTGCTTCTACTGAAAGAGTTTCCGTGCCTGAGCCAGGAAGGCCTGGACAAGATCCTACAGGTGAGCCGTCGGTCGCCTGAATCCCCCACATGCCCCTGAAACATTTGGGGCTACAGCGGCGTTTTAGTGGAGATTCCCCCTCCTACGACTTCAGATGACACCCTCCCAGCCCCAACGAGAGGTCCCGGGTGGTGAGAAAATTCCCCATTAGGTGTCTGGTTGAAAAGATCTGTGTCTCTAGGCTAGAGACAAGGGGATTCCCCACGCGCGTAGACTTGGTCAGAACCTAGTACGTTCCGAGAAATTTTGGGGTTGAATCCAGGGTGAACTGGGCCCTGTGGTGGCTCTGTGGGTGTGCGGGTGCCTCCCTCTACGGAGGGAGGCTGTGGGACGGATAAAGGCGTTTATCTTTCCTTGGAGACTCTCCCGGAGTACGGGAGCACGGCCGGGTGCCACCCCTCGCGTCTCCACCTCCTGCTTCAGGGCGGTTGCCGCTCCCGCTCCTTTCTTAAGAAGCCCCCAGAGCCGTCGCGGGCAAAGACTTAAACCCGCGGGTCGCTGTTCTCAAGAGTTGGGCAGGGGGCTCTGACTTGTCCTGAGTGCCCCGGAGGAAGGTCTGTGGCTGGAATGCTGCGGACGCTCCCAGTCTTCCGGGAAGTCTTCTCAAGTTAAGACGTCCCACGAAGACGCGGAGTTAAACTTTGTCAAAGTAGCAGGTTGCACAAACGAACACAAACCCAGGGAGTCCCTTTTCTGGGAGGGAGAAGAGTGCGGGTGAGAGGAAGTTTCTTCAGTGTTGGTTTGTGGAGTCTTTTATCTGAAAATGCACACACCCAGGAAGGAAGGCATTGACCTTACCGTGGTAAACTTGGCTGACCATCTCAACCAGAACGTTGAGCCAACTTGGGGTCAGAGGTCTCTCAGTACCTGTTTCTTGAGGGCTCAGCCCTACCATCCATTCCTGTGTGGATGGCCCCCTATCAGTAATGGTAGGATTAGATTGGAGCAGGGATAGATTGTCTAAGCTATTGTAGATCTGATCAGACATCACCTCCCGAATTATTTCCACCTGCCCTGTCTCTCACTTTCTGGGCTCAGTTTCCTGTTTTGTCAAATGAGAACAAACACAACTTCATCATTGTCCTACCCTGGACTGTTGAAAACTTTTGAGAAAACCTGAACACATCTTACTGGTATTAACCTCCTTTTTTATCTCCAGTTTGCAGATAGACATTCACAGAGATAGACTTGTAGGCTGGTTTACACTACCAGGTGGGGTGTTGCGTTTGAATAAGGTCATCTGTCCCACACACAGTTTCTGGGGGTGAGTTTTAAAAGACGTTTGGTCTTTCAAGGGGTTCTGGAAAGACCCAAGTACTCCCTGCTGGGGGCCTGCTGTGTCTGGGTGTGTTGAAGGAAGAGGGTGGTCAGTTTATGGTTTCCCTGGAGGAAACAATATCTCTGGGGGAGACTTTTTGTGTAGTTTGCCCTTAGGGCTTTGTTTAGAGGGGGGAGGGGCAGGGGAGGATTAAGGGGCTTGAGCTGCCTTTAAAGTGCCCCCCTCCCTGTTGCTCCCTTGCCGTGGCGGGGGGAAGGAAGGAAAGAATTCAAGGCTAAATGTGGGAAAATAAACTTCAAAACACAAGGAGAAGGGAGGGGAGTAGGGTTTGCGCAGCCGGGTACATCTGGTGGTGGTAGCTTTACAAGCTGGGCGGCTTCCGTAGGGTGTTTGATAAAACAAAATGCCCTTTATTTTGAGGTCTGTCAGTGGTACCTCCACCCCCAAAGTGGACAGGTAACTTTCAGAAGAAAGGATTTGAGCAACATCAGGCCAGTGTGATTTGGAACAGATTCTAGATGCTTGCTTAAATGAATGAAGACAGCCCTGTCACCAGCCCCCAAAAAGCCTTGTCAACTCCAACTGGGCAAGTCCCTCCTTTGAAAGGAAAAACCCAAGATATGAAGGATCAGTGAAAGCATTTGCCAGCCTCTCACGGCTTTCTGATCTGTGAGTTGGGGTGCTGCCCTCAGGCCTCAGGAAATTGGTTTAAGGAAAAAACGAAAACTCGAAAATCTTCCTTCCCATCTGGCTGCCTATGGCTGCCTGGGTATTTTCCACCTGAATTACTGGGTTTAGCTGGTCTGAGTTGCCCTGGTCATCACAAAGCCCCTTAGTTGACAATTCCTGGGGTGGGAGCAGGAGGTAGCTATGCTTGGGTGGGGTTGTTACCGGGGTCAGACCTTCCCTTCCCTGCTCCTGCTGAGGGTGAGCTGTGCCTTCCAAGTGCCCTGCACCCACCACCAGCCTGGACCCTGTGGCTGCTCTCTTTGCCTTCCTACTTTCTGGACTCTCACTCTAGTGATAATGGCACCTCATTATTATTGTTATTTTTTAAGGCAGAGTCTAAGAAGCTCGCGCTGGCCTAGACCTTCTCCGCAGCTGAGGATGACCTTGAATTCAATCCCCCTGCCTTCACCTCTCATACTTACTAAACCACTTGTGTGCTGCAGGTGCGGGATGGGGTAGAGCTCGTGGCAATTGTACCCTGTGCAAGCACTCTACCCACTGAGACGGATCTCCAGCTCTGGTTTTAGTTTATTGGCTTCCTGATTGGTTGAGTAGGATCTTACTAGGTAGCTCTGGCTGTCCTGTTCATTATGTAGAGCAGGCTGGCATCAAAATTGGTTCATTTATATGGTCTTATTTATTTATTTTTTATTTGAGACAGGGTTTCTCTGTGTAGCTTTGGAACTTGCTTTGTAGACCAGGCTGACCTCAAACTCACAGAGATCCCCCTGCCTCTGCCTCCCAAGTGCTGGGATTAAAGGTGTGAGCCAACACCGTCCAGCTAGTTTTTTGAGATATAGGGTCCTGGTTTGTTAGTCCAGGTTGCCCGTGGATCATCCTGCCTGATCCCCTTGGATACTGAGATTATAAGCATGGACCTCCGTGTTTTTTTTCTAGCTGTTTGTTAAGTGTAATCTTTTCCTTTTTTTTTTTTTTTAAAACCCAGCAAGGGGAATTAGCATTGATAGTACATCTACTGTATTGGAGACTGGACACTGGTTAAAATCGTCCTCATTGGAAAGGCACAAGCTGGTATTGCCTCCTGGCTAAGCCGTTTCCTCATCAAACCAGTTAACTTACTTTAGTCTCAATTTCCTCACCTTCAAAATGAGCAGTTTGGTGAGGCTCCAGGAAAGAAGGGAGGACTGGAAGTAAGCAGGCTCTTGCCGCTAACATTTATTGAGTTTTATGGAGCTCTCCCTGAGTAGGGCATCCTGCCAAGTACTTTACCTGCTTGCTTCAGGTGCTTATAGTGACCTCATGCATTAAGATAAGGCAACCGACACTCATTTAGGGTGGAAGTTAAAGTGGTCACAAGGACAGAACCTTGGGATCATCCCCAGGCAGTACCACCTTTGCCAGCCCACCTCAGGGGTGTTGCTTTAAGTGAGCTGAGTTAATTGGTTCAGCTTGACTTTGGACAGCTGGGAAGTTCTATTTTGTGTTTCCTCTGGAACAGGCATTGGCACACAGGCTTCTCCGGTGTGGCTGCCTGGCTGACCTGGCACTTGTGCTTTGGTTTGCCCTTCGCTTGGCACGGCTTAATTGGGAAGCCCCTCTTCCCTTTCCCTCCCCCAAAGTAGAAAACTGGGTTGAATAGGCAGGCTGACAATCCATCTCAGTCTTTAGGGAGAAGGTTAAACAAGCCATCAGGCATCCCTGCAGAGGGTTCTCAGAGGCGACTTAATATGGAATCTAGTCAGGGATTATAGGAGGGAAGCTCAAGCCAGAGTGGGACCTGGACTAGGGGGAGAGAGAGCTCTAACTCTGTGTGTGTGTGTGTGTGTGTCCCCGTCCATCCGTCCGTGTCCGTGCGTGTCCCCCTCCTAGCAAGGAAGGGTCACCAGGCTTCTTGCTGGCAATCTCATGTCTCCTGGGACTGGGATAGAGTGGCAATTGGTCTTGTTTTCTGCTCTGGTATTCCAGACTGAGCCCTGGGTTTCCTTGGACAGCTGATATGACTGACCCATTGTGAAAAAGTTGTAGATCTTTCCCACCTAAATTTCAAAATTTGCTTTTTGGTTTTTGTTTGTTATGGCACTTGAGATGGACCAGAAGGCCACCTGCATGCTGTGCACGTTCTCCCCAACCCCTCCAAGCTTATCATATTCTAGGGATTTCCATGTACACTCCCTTTTCATTTCTAAACCCTTGAATTCTCCACACATATTCAACAGAAGTAACATATCCTAGTCTTGGAATTCTGACACCATTATTAACACCTGCCCTCCCCAAATTATAAAAAACAAAACTGTGGACTCTGTCATAATGACTTCTGACCAAAATGTTTAAAATGAGGCGTATTGTGGGGCTTGAAGAAAAAGTTCTCTGGGCTCAGTTTAGGGGAACAGAGGGCTAAAATGAATGCAGGTGGACACTGAGGCTCATGACTGTCTTCACCCACCTTTGCTAGAGAAACACAGTAAGTCTTTTGAGTCTTGGTTTTGGAGGTCTCCACATCCTCTAGCTCTGCTCGAATTCTCACAGCCTGGGGCTGCAGAGGTGGAAAGTGGGTACATTTCTTCCTCCCTCCCTCCCTCCCTCCCTCCCTCCTTCCCTCCCTCCCTTTATTTACTTACTGGTTTTCCGAGACTGGATTTCTCTGTGTAGTCCTTGCTGTCCTGGAACTCACTCTGTAGGTCAGCTTGGTCTCCCAGAGATTCGACTGTTGGCGTTAAAGGTGTGAGCCACCAATGCTCGGCAGCCAATCCTTTCTGATGGCTTGCTTTCTCAAGTTGCATTTAAGTTAAAGACTGAAAACAAAACAAAAAACCAAAACCACTACCTCAAATACCTAAGTCTGCCTTAGTTAACGGTACAGGTTAGAGTTTTACCAGTTAAAGTAAGTTTTTATTAGCTGCCTTGAGAGTTTTAATGGAGCCTTTGGGATGCTCATATGACACTGTCATGGAGAACCGTCCCGGGGTAGACATTTATTTGCACGTGTTGAAAGGTTGAACGTGGGGTAGCAGAAGCTTCCAGGAGGGGCCTAGAGGAGGTGATGATTGTCACTTCTAAGTATTTTTTCTGGGACTTTGCCCTATTTATAGACTGGTGTTTAAAAGAAACACGATCCCCTGGTTTTGGGTGCTGCGCTTGGCTAACCCTGACCTGGGGCCAAAGGCTTTCATATTGAATTTGACTGTTTGCTGTTAAATTGAGCTCAGCCTCTGAACTCTGTGTGAGGTTGTGCTTGGAGAGGGGTACGTGGGAGGGAAGAGAAACGTGGAAGTTTTGGGGAGCAGAAGAGCCAGGCTTCTGAGAAAGAACCCATCGAGAAGTGAGGTGGGTGACCCGCCAGGAAGCATGGGAACAGCTATCTCTTTCCATTGTTTGCTGAGTCCAGTCCCCAGTTTCTCTGACTTGTCTGTGTCCATCCCTCCCTGGCCCTGCTCCTGTCTCACCTCCTCCCCGCTCCTAGAATAAGGTGGAGAAGGTAGGTAGACTGAGTCTAAGCTGCCCTAATCAGAGATCTTTCTCTGCGTCATCATAGGCAGCTGGCTGCTTGCACACGTTAGAGCGTAGCCTATAGTACATTCTTGCTCAGAGCTGGCCTCAGTCACAGATGTCATTGCCCAACCAGGGTGTTTGGGATCAAAAGTGATTTGGATTTTCACAGATTTGGAGTGTCTGCAGCTATATGACCAGCTCGAGAAAAGGGCCCAAGTCAAAACATGAAACTTGTTTCTTGTGCAAGCTGTACACGTGCTCCACACAAGCTGCACACGTGCTCCACACAGGCTCAGTGTGCTCCACACAGGCTGCACGCATGCTCCACACAAGCTGCACACGTGCTCCACACAAGCTGTACGCATGCTCCACAAGGCTGTATGTGTGCTCCACACAAGCTGTACACGTGCTCCACACAGGCTCAGTGTGCTCCACACAAGCTGCACACGTGCTCCACACAGGCTGCGCCCGTGCTCCACACAGGCTGTACACGTGCTCCACACAGGCTGTATGCGTGCTCCACACAAGCTGCACACGTGCTCCACACAGGCTGCGCGCATGCTCCACACAAGCTGTGCACGTGCTCCACACAAGCTGCACACGTGCTCCACACAAGCTGTTCCAAACAGGCTGCGCCCGTGCTCCACACAGGCTGCTCCACACAGGCTGCGCGTGTGCTCCACACAAGCTGCACACGTGCTCCACACAGGCTGTTCCATACAGGCTGTACACGTGCTCCACACAGGCTGCACGCATGCTCCACACAGGCTGCGCACGTGCTCCACACAGGCTGCGCGCATGCTCCACACAAGCTGCACACGTGCTCCACACAGGCTGCGCACGTGTTCCACACAAGCTGTGCACGTGCTCCACACAAGCTGCACACGTGCTCCACACAAGCTGTTCCAAACAGGCTGCGCCCGTGCTCCACACAGGCTGCTCCACACAGGCTGCGCGTGTGCTCCACACAGGCTGCACACGTGCTCCACACAGGCTGCTCCACACAGGCTGCTCCACACAGGCTGCTCCACACAGGCTGCTCCACACAGGCTGCGCGTGTGCTCCACACAAGCTGCACACGTGCAAGCTGCACATGTGCTCTACACAGGCTGTGCACGCAGCCGGAGGGTGATTTTTATGGACTGTAGAGCATCTGTGTTTTGATTCAACCTATAAAGTTGGGTATAGGACTTTCCACTTGTACTTTTAGTACTCAAAGTTTTGAATTTAGATTTTCAGAGGGAGGGTAGCCAGCCTATTCAGGACAAAAACTCCCAGATCTTCTGCCATGGAGTGTTCCATGCACAGACATAGTGAACTTCTAAATGGTATTTTAAAGAATCAAAAGGTCTTGTACATTATTTTATGTGTATGTATGTGGGTGCACACGAGTATGTATGCTATGACCACATGGCTGAGGTCAGAGGGCAGCTGATCCCATTTGTCTACCATGTGCATCCCAGGGATCAAGCCAAGGTTGTCAGGCTTGGCAGCAAGGTATCTGTACCCACGGAGCCATCTCACTGACCCAAGACTTCCTAGAGCACACAGGAGGACCTCATGCATCTTAGGCACACATGCCGTGCCACTGAGCAGCTTCCTCAGTCCTGAATTTTTATAATTTTAATTATAAAATTTTAATAATTTAAATTAAAAGAAAAAAATAGGGTCTGAAGAGATGACTCAGCAGTTAAGAGCAAGAATTGTTCTGGTAGAAGACCCACGTTCAGTTCTCAGCACACATGGAGCTTACAACAAACTATAAACTGTAACTCCAGTTCCAGGGAATCCTTGCTTTTTCTAGCTCCCAAGGGTTACTGCACTCATGTGCACCCGACCCCCTGGGATGTAATCAAAACACTATAAGTAAATATTAAAAAAATAAACAGATATCAGATTGTACTATCTTCACAGGTTTTTGTGTATTATTCAGTGATGATAGCTAGGTTCACACTGCTGGGATTCAGATCTGTGTTAATAACCTTCTTTTCTTTTTGTAGAACTGAAACTTCCTACCTAATGTATTTTCCCACCTTTTCTACCCTGCCACAGTAACCACCATTATGCTTTCTGTTTCTGTGGATTCGCGGCCCTCAGATGTGTTGGGTAGACTGGATGGTGCGGTGTTTGTCTTTTGGTGTGGAATATGGCACAGCCATCAGAAAACAGTAGGGAGGCTCTTTAAGGAGTTAAAGATAGCCCTGCCATATAACGTGGTCTGAACTGCCACTGAGCCGCATCCCAACTGTCAACTGAGTATTTTATTTTATTGTTATTTTGTGTGGGTGTGCAGGTGTTTTAACTGCTTGTATATCTGTGCACTGTGTGTGTGAGTGGTGAATGAGGAGACCAGGAGAGGACCTTGGGTTCCTTGGAACTGAGATGGTTGTGAGGTGCTGTGTGGCTGCCGGGAGTTGAATCCTGGTCTTCAGGGCTCTCAGTTGAATGTTAAAGAGCTGGATGAGAGGCTGTGGAGAGGGGATGGTGGATCTCCCTTTCCATATCCCCTAGAGGATAGTGCTTGGGCTGCAGCCACAGCCTAGGGAGGTGAGGGTCAGATGACAAAGCCTTGTGAGCTTAGCCCAAGAATTTGAACTCCATCAAATGTTTGCTGTTTTCAAGGAGGGGAGTGGACAATGTTACAAAAAGTTCTTTCCTTCACAGCCATTTACAACTTGCAAATAGTGGAATATTCTGACTGAAATTAAATTTCCGTAGGCCGAGCCATTCACCTCGTGAGTATTCTGATAAGGACGCCTCCTCCTTCCTTTCCACTTGTGGTGAGATGGAGTGTGGTTTTTCCCAGAAAGCCACACTTCAGCCTTTTTTTTCAGCCTCCAGTTAAGGTGCCTCTTACCCTGCTATGGGCCTGTCCCTGTGGAAGTCCAGGTCTGGGATAGTCTACCCAGACATGCCACTTTCTGCACGTGCCCTTTGTGTTCTTGAGAGGAGGGAATATTGAGCTCTGCACTGCTTCTTGAAGTCTATAGGCTTTTGTGGGGCTTAACCCCAAGCCACCGGAAACCTTAAAGGGACAGAGAAGGTGCCCTCTCTTGCTGGTCAGTATTTCTGTGCAGAGGAACCTCAGAATCTGGAGGGTCTTTGAGCCCTTGAGCTCAATCTTGCTGGGGAGAGGAAATTTACTGGGGTGTTGAAGTGAGGGGAAATGCAGGCTGAGGTGCTGAGTGATGGGTAGCACATGGTGGAGGCTGGAGCAGGGGTTAGGGTTGCGGGGCCTTGGAGATTTCGGTTCCCATGTCCAGAACCCTGTAAAAGAACCCCTTCTCTGGGAGAATCAGGCTCTGAGCAAAACCCAGCCTCTTTCCTCAGAGACATCCTGGTCTGTAGGAGGAAGAGCAAGGAGCCTCTGGGAGGCTGGTGTTGTTGGTGAGTGTGCCTGGAGCATCCAGTTGAGGATTGTGGACACATGGGTTTATTCTCTGATTCAAGAAGAGAGAGTGGTGAGTTGGTGTGTTGGCTAACAGGACTTTGAGTGTTCCGTGTGCTCTTACCATCTATGCCGGGCACGGGACTGGCACACTTTCTATATTTCCAGAACTGGCCTAGGAGTTACTGCTCTTTTCCTTGCCCAAACGGATAGAGCAAGGGAAAAGGCTGAGGTTCTCTCTCCTGTCAACTGAACCTTGGTCTCGCCCATGCATGGGAGAGCCAGTGGCTGCAGCATGGGCAGGGGCCAGGAGGAGACCTTTACTGTCCTTTGTCTATGAACTGAGAGAACCACGGCCTTGCAGAGTCTCACTGAGTCTTTGTCCTGTGGCTTTCTGACAACAGGAACAGAATAGATCACTGATGGCCTTCATGTCAACTTGGCTGGCTTTAGAGTCACCATGGAAATATACCTCTAGGTATGTCTGAAAGAGTGTTTCCAGAAAGGCCTAACTGATCAGGGAAGACACACCTTGATAAAGTCGGTATCATCATGCTGGGGCCCAGACTGATGGAAAAGGAAAAAGTGAGCTGGACCCCAGCCTTCGTCTCTGCTTCCTGACAAAGGACAAAATAGGAACAGCTGCTTCATGCTTCCGCTGTCCTGTTTCCCTTGCTGTGTACCCTCAAACTGAGCTACAGTGAGCCCCTTTAAAGTTATCTCTATTTTTATATGGGCACAATTTTTTATTTGCATGTATAGTATGTGCACCACATGACTGTCTGGTGCCCTGTCCACAGAGGTCAGAAGAGGGCTTCAGATCCCCTAGAACCATGGCTGCGAGCCACCATGTCAGTGCTTGGAACTGAGCCTGGGTCCTCTGTACAAGCAACAATTGCTCTTAACCACTGAGCCATCTCTCCAGCCCCGACCCTTCCTTTTTCAAGTTGTTTTATTGGACACAGCGGTGAGAAAGATAAATGGGTACCAGGAATTGAGGGTAGTTTCTGGAGGTCTTTGAAACTGGTATGTGTGAGAAGCCCCAGAACACTGGCTGTAATAGAGCTTATGGGCCAGAGTGCACACGCCTTCCCCACCATGACAGCCTCCTGTTGCTCGCGACCTGTGGCAAGAAGAGTAACCAAGACAACTACAGAGGCTGTAGTTTATCTATGGCCTCGCAATAAGAATGAGGAAGACTGACACCTAGCCCTCAAGCTTGGAACATTCGCTGTACATTCTGTTGTGTTGATAGTGGAAGAAACAAGGAGGAAGGTTAAGAAATGGAGAAATGCCACGTTTGCCTGGGTGGGGTCTTCAGAATCTTTCAGTGCTGGGGCTAGGCATCCAGGGTGTTGATGGCTATGAGTGTGAGCAAGTTGTCTCCTCCTTAGACGGGACCATAGCGCATCACTGTCTTCAGGCTCAGCCACTGTATCAAGGTACTTATACTAAACAGCAGGTGACCTAAGTATCAGCTGCTCTCCCTACCCCCTTTCTCTGGGCATCTTGTCTCTGATCCCGCCCCACAGGCCTCACCATACACTGGGTTCTGAATGTAGAGATTGGTAGCAAGGAGGATGGTGAAACCCAACCAGCCCGTGTTCTTTGTGTCACCCACCATTTCCCATTCCTTTCAAATTAACTCACAGTTTACTCCATGATGGGTATAATCAATGCTTGAAAGTGTGGTTTCTCCCTTCCAGTCTCAAGCCTTGGTTAAATCTTTCCTCCCAGAGAATCCTGGGTCCAGGTGACCTCAGGACTGTCTTTCCTAGGTGTTGGCCATGCAGGGTTGGAGGCTACATTGAGCCCTCCCTAGAGGCAAAACAGTACCAACACTTCTGGGGCTCTCTTGGTGGCCAGGGCTCTTTGATTAGCTTTGCAATATGCCTTTTTTTTTCCTCTCATCCATCTAAATATTTAGGCTTCCTGCTGAAATATTTAGGAAGGAATGTGTACTTCCCTGGCTATTGTCACCCACTCCCACATGCCCTACTGTAATCTAACTGCAGCTGTTTAACCAGTTCCTTCCTGCAAGGGGGATACTTGTCCGGAGTCCAGGAGAACCTGTGTAACTTGGAGGCTGGCCTGTGGGCCACCAGGAATCATCAGCCTTGTCTGGAGGACTGTGCACCCCATGGCTCCTCCACTTGTCTGAGCCAGCCTATACTTGGGGATGGTGAAAGGAAACCATTTGAGCCGTTGTGAAGACAAAAACCAGTCATAACTGGAGTCTTAATCTTGCCTACATACTCGTTTGTTCTGTGTGACCCCCATCAGATTTTATTTACCACTCCATGTTCACCCATTTATTGAAGGATTGGAGTGCCTTTAAATTTGACCATATAAGAGCTGAACATTTTTCTGTCTCCAGTCTTGTGCGACCAGGTCCAGTTCTCAAGATGTCCAGCATGAAGGTAAGTACTCGCTTCAAGTTCTGTCATGCCCAGGTGCCCAGTGGCATACACCTTCCCATGAAAGTCTGATGAGGATCTTGCCTCTTGCAAGATCAAAGCCAGGTAATTCCAGCCAGATAAAGCTGTACTCCTTGCCTTGGTCTCACAAGTGTGGAGGGATGTGATCGATGTTTATGGGTAGTGAGATGGCCCAGCAATGAAGGTGCTTACTCCTGAAAGTTGTCCTCTGACCTCTACATGTGTGTCGTGACTTGCACATATACACAATAAAAAAATTTAAAGGCAATAAAAAGTTTATTTCTGTGCTGGATAGTTTTATGTTAACTTGATATAATCTAGAACCATTTGGGAAGAGGGAACTTCAACTGGAAAAAATGTCCCCACCAGACTGGCCTGGGAGCGAGTCTTTGACGCATTGTCTTGATTGATGGTTGATGTGGGAAGGCACTGTGGATGGTGCCACCCCTGGCCTGGTGGTACTATGTTCTATAAGAAAGCAGGCTGATCCAGCCGTGGAACAAGCTAGTAAGCAGTGCTCCTTTGCATCAGCTCCTGCTTCCAGGTCCTCCCTCTCCAACTTCCTTCAATGATCAACAGTGGTGTAGAAGTATAAACCAAGTAACCTTTCATCCCCAGATTGTTTTTGATTGCGGTGTTTTATCACAGCAGTATAAACCCTAACTAAGACAATTCCCACCCCACCCTGCTCCTTCAAACTACATCTGGGGGCACTGGGTAAGAACAGACTCATTTTTTTTAAGTTGTATATGTGTGTGCATACAGTATGATAATTCAGTAAGGGTGCGTGATGTGGGATAGCAAAGAAGGGTAACAATGCTTCATACCCTTTGCGTTTCTTTCCACTTGGAGCCTTCAGTAATAAATTGTAAATTCTAGTCACACATGAGCCATGCAACCTAGACCACTATTCTACTTTTTTGTTGTTGGTTGGTTGGTTTTGGTTTTTTGAGACAGGGTTTCTCTGTGGCTTTGGAGTCTCACTCTGTAGACCAGGCTGGCCTTGAACTCACAGATGCACCCGCCTCTAACCCCCCCCCCCCAAAGCTGGGATTAAAGGCCTGTGCCACCACCGCTGGCTGTGGTTTCTACTCAAGAAACTTGAGAGCACGTGTGTCCAGACCCTCCTGCAGCAGTTAAGAAGCACACAGGGGTGTGTGACTGGATCTCTTTAAGGAAGTAATGCCTAGTCCTGATCCTTCCTGCAATTTCGGTACTGCCTTTAAGGCTGTATTGTGGGGAAATTGGGATGGGCTGGGGTGGGCCAACTGTCTGTGTGCATGCCCCTGCCCTTGTTTAATCTTCAGAGCCTTGCAAGGAGGGGCTCTGAGAAGGCCAGGACTGTTTGCCTGGGAGGAGGAGGCTCTCTAGCTGATAGTCTGGTGTGACAGAGTTGAGCAGCCACACTGGGCTTTTCCACCCCCTGGCCTACCTACACAGGGAGGGAGTAGAAGTGTTTGCAGGGTGTTTCCTTACCTTTTCCAAGGGTCTGCAGAACCATTCATTTGATTCTTCCATTCTGCCTCCTTCATGGGCCTTACACTGGCAGGGAATCTCTTTCCCCATAGCTAAATATTCTATCCCATTTGTTGGATTGGAAACCAGGGCCTGGGAAGGAGTAACTAAAGGTGGTGGCAAAACTGTCTTGCATGGTGTCTAGCATGTTCACATTACATGGCATTATAATCTGCAGCTGTATTGGGCTGTATGCGTAGCTATACTGGGATGTGTGTGACCTGTGGGCTGAAGGTTGATGTTTTGGGTAGAGAGGCAAGTTCAGGTTAGTCATGCAGTACTGATTGTGGGCCTTTCTTCATAGAGATAACTCTTATCCCTGTTTTTTCTCTCTCTCTCTCTCTCTCTCTCTCTCACACACACACACACACACACACACACACACACACACACACACGCCCGTTTATGTCTGCATGCTTGTGTGTGCGCGGGTGTGTGCCTGCCATGGTGCAGCACGGACGGTCAGTCCTCTCATTGTTTCACCTGACTTGAGACCCGGTCTCTGCTGCTTCGCACAGGAGGCTAGCCTAGCTTGACCCTGGATTTCTGTCTCTGCCTCCCATCTCACTTCAGAGAGTGTTGAGATTAGGGTGGCCTTGTCAGGCGTGACTTGGTTACTGGGGATCTGAACTGAGGTCTTTACACTGCAACAGCCATTTTTGTAGCCCACCCACATCCTTATAGCATTGCCTGGAAGTCGCAAACGCAAAGGTGTTGATTGTATTTGGGGGTGCAGAGCCTGCTTCACTTCTTGTCCTAACCTGCCCAGCACACCCTTCCCTGAGATGCGGGGGGGGGGGGGGGGGGGGGTGGGGGGTGGGGGTGGGGGGGTGGCTAGCTTCCCTGCTGATGGGAGGAAAGGTAACTGTTGCTCCTGTGGGAAGCTCCCAGAGGTGTAGAGGAGACAGAGTCTGGGGCAGAAGGGACCTGTCTGAAACCTACTCCCAGCCTCTACCCTACTCTCCTGGGGACTTCTCCAGCATGGGACTCTGCATCCCAGGAGCTATGGACTGGTGTTTCCAGCCCGTCCTAGAGGTTGCAGGAGGTGATTCACATTGAGGGCACCAGGCTGGAGGAACCTAGGAGTTATTTAACCAGCCTCCTGGAGCCAAGGCCCAACCCTTTAGGGAAAGTTACACAACTTGGTCTAAGACAACTGCTTACCCGGGGGTGGGGACCTGCAATGAGGAGCAATTAGAGCTGGGGGGCAGGCAATTAAGGAAGGGCTTCTTGGGAACAGCGGCCTCAGAGGGCAGGTCAGGCAGTCAAAGGTGATGACCACACCTGCTCTCCTGGTCACCGCCCCAGCAGCCTGGTGGTATTTTGGCCCCCAAACTGGAAAAGCCTTAGGCCACTCCTCCCTCACAGTGGCCTGGGGCCTGGGTGGAGTAAGGAGGTGGACTGTTGATCTTGAGATTTCAGAATTCTTTCTGCTGATCCTGGTGGGCTTTGGTGCAGACAGGAGTGGAAATTGACCTTCCGTGGGAGGAGAGGTTTTCTGCAGCCCTGCACGCCTGTGGCACGAGGCCCCTCAATTGGCAAAGACCTTTGAGGTTTGTGTTGTTGTTATTCCTTTTTAAGACACTGTGTAGCCCTGGCTGGCCTGGAACTCACTGAGATCCTTCTGCCTCTGCCTCAGGAGTTCTGGAGTTAAAAGGCCTGTGCCACAAGGCCTGGTGGTGACCTTTGGTGACCTTGAGATCCACTGTTAACTACAGGTGACTTGAGGGAGGCGTGTGCAGAGAGGCGTGGCGTGGTTTGAGGTGAGATAAGGATTCTTGCACACGAGTTGAATAATTGAGCCAGGATCGTCCAGCTAATTATCTGCTCTGCACACAGGCTGGAGTCTGGAGCCAGAGCACTGCTGCAAAGCTGCGCTGTATTTTTAGAGACTCGCTCCTCTTTCTCTTCTCTTCTCTTCTCTCTCTCTCTCTCTCTCTCTCTCCTTTCTCTCTCTCTCTCCTTTCTCTCTCTCCTCTCTCCTTTGTCTCTCTCTCTTTCTTTCTTTCTTTCTTTCTTTCTTTTCCCTCCCTTTCTTCCCTTCCTCCTTCCCTCCCTCCCTCCCTCCCTCCCTCCCTCCCTCCCTCCCTCCCCCTTCCTTCCAAAGAGTCTCTGGTAGCCCAGGCTGACCTTTAACTAAGGATGACCTTGAGTCTCTACCTCCAGAGTGCTGGCAGCGCAGACAAGTAAACCACCACGACCATTCTCATTCAGTGCTGGTCATGGAGCCCAAAGCTTCATACATGCTAGGCAAGCATTCTAACTGAACTGCATCCCCAGTTCTCAGACCCTTGTGTTCTCCACACTTCCTAGATGCTCCTGGCTTTAGGAATTGCGCTGAGCATTGCTGTTGGTAGCCTTTGGGGTTCTGATATCCCAGGTACAACTTTGTTATGCCCAAATAGACCATATATGCAGGCTTGTTTACCATATTAGGCATAAAAACTTTTAAATCAGGAAAACTTAGGTTATACCAGAGCTGTCAACAGTGCCCCTGCCTCCAGCCTGTTCCCCACCCCTCTTACCAATGTCCTTAAGGGGCCCTTGGACTCAGTGCACTACCTCGGCCTCCTATCCTTTGGCCAGACTATGGGCCAGGGGACCCCCAGAAAGGACCCCACAAGAGAGAATTAAGGAGTTGGAGGAGAGATGTACTCGCTTAGTTGTAAGATGTCACCTGTTACCTCTCTGTCAGCTAGAGCCACACTTGTGATAGGCACCTCCACTTGACTTCCCCGGGGTTAGTGATGCCCACCCTCACGCTGCTTAGCACTTGGTAGAGAATCTTGTCTTTCCTTCCTCCGATGGTTCACATGCCACCCAGACACAGCTCTGCTAGGGACAGCTAGGTTGCTTGTTGTATGCTGAGGGCTGGGTAGGGGAAGAAGAGAGCTGATGGGTGTTTGTTTTGCCCAGGGTGGCCTTTGTATCCTTACTGCTCCTGTGCCCCTTTCCTCGTGCAGGATAGAAGTAGGCACCTGTCCATGGACCTTGGAGTAGAAGGAACGTCAGACCCATTCCTCCCTATCACTGCTGTTCAAATAAAACTCATGTCCCCTGGGCTGTGGAATGCATTCTGCCAATGTTGGCTTTGGAAAGATGCCTTTCCTCTCCCGGCATCCCTGCCCCCTCCAGAGCTGCCAAGTGAGCAGGCTAAGTGGAGCAGGCTGGTGCGGGAGTGTCTTGTCAGCACCCCCAGTGTAGGTAACAGGAAGAAGGAAGGTGTCCTGATGAATAGCTTTTCAACACACCCCCTGCCCAACTTCTAAACTCTGGTCCCAGCCCTATGTCCCTTGGAATGACTGGCCCAGTGAGTGGGACTAGCTAAACTATAATGGGGAGCCTCAGAAGATTCAGTGTGTGACGGGGCTGTTGCACCTTTCTGAGCCAAAGGTTTGTTCACCAAGGCCATTTGAACAGGGGGTTCCAGTTGTAGACTCAGTACTGGTTTGAAGGGCAGTGGGAATGAAGAGAAATACTATATGCCATGTATCTCCCTTTGAAGTGGGTGGGGTTAGTGTGTGTTGTGGTGGTGCTATACAGTGCTCAGAGGTAGGTACAAGCATAGCATATTGTCACCACCCTAGGTTCTCCCAGTAAGCAAATGAATGTAGGTCGGGATGCTATGGTATGCCCTGATTGATGCTGAGTCTGGGGGTTGGCTTTCTTTGAACCTCATCTCTCAGTACACTGCTCTGGGGTTTGTCATGTCCACTCTTTCTTTCTCACTGCTCTACACGGGACTCTTGACTTGTGCCCTGTTGCATCCAAAACTGAGGACCCTATAGGAGGGTAATCATTCATGAACAATCATCAATGAATGGCTGGAGCCAAGCGAATTTGGTCTCCTGCCTCTTCACTGCCTGCAGCCTCCAGGCCTAGAGGCAGCACTGTCCCAGGCTTCCCTTGGCAAATTTCACTGTGCCCACCTCCAACCCAGAAGATGGTTTAAGCAGGCCCTTCCATCCAGCAAACTCCCTGGGGGGCTGCCAGCACTCTTGGCCAGGACACCAGTCCATGAGGCAGGTCCACAGGTTGCTGGAGAGAGGACTTCAGCACCTCCCTAAGAGTTTGCCTGGCTGTGCCCTCCCACCCCTACCAGGGCAAGTGCAGCTCTAGAGTTGTGGAGGGCACTTCTGGGTACTATTCTAGAAAGTTCCTATTGCTACACAGTATACTGAAGACTAACAGAGATGTGTTTTGACAGTCTTGTCTTTAGAGTGCCAGGGACTGAAGCTTCATGTCATCAGTTCCCCTGCTTGTTCTGTTGGGGGTCCTTATGTATCCTTGGGTATCCTGTCCCCCAGCTGTCCCCCAGCCCTTTGTTCCTGTACCTTAAAATTTCTCAGGACACTAAGCTTCCTGAAACCAGTTTATCTGTCCTCATACTATTGTACATCCCGCCCTGGTGGCTCTGCTTTTGCAGGTTGCCTTTGTTGATCAGAGTGGTGTGTTTCAGCCCGGGGCGTAGGTGGCCCCTACCCAGATGGTATGGAAACCCTGATGCCTGAGCTGCTTGGTCCATGGTGGTTTTCACTGAGAGGTTTTAAAAGCAGGTTTGAGGTTCTAGGCATACTTGAGATTTTCAAAAACAAGCCAGGGGGTGTAAAGTTTAGCACTGAGTCACAGAAATTCAATTTAAAAAACAGAAGCTAGGCTGGGCCAAGCTTTAGAGACTGGATTGTTGATGACTTTTTCTCTTTCTGCCTCGTGCATTTTCTGTAATGCAGTTGTATTGTGTTTATAACAAAGAACTTAATTTTTTTATGGCATGAAATGCATGCATGTGCTGTTCACCAGTTGCACATTGGTTGTTCTTAATGTGTGGGGAACACAAAGCCAGTGTTCTTTAGTAGTCAGTGGACAGTGGGCATGAGTGTAACCTGCTGGGGAGTCAGTGCTCAGGATGACAAGAACTTTCTAGAAAGCCTGATGAATAATAGTGCCAGGGACTGGAGGAAACAGGTGTGGAGGTTTGAGATCAGGCTGTAGAGGTGGCTCCGTCATCTTACCTGAGTTTAGATTTTCACACTATGTAAAAAGCCGGCCATAGCAGTGTGTGCCTCTAATTCCAGGACTGAGGAAGTAGACAAGAGAATACATGGGGTTTGTTGACCATCCCTACTAGCCAGTCATTGAGCTCTGGGTTTATTGAGAGAACCATCTGAACAAATAAAGAGAAAATGATTGAGGAAGACACCCCAAATCAACTTTGACATGTGTGCTCGTGTACACATACATACATACCCCCCACGCACACACACTCACAAGGTGTAAGACTGGTCAACTGGCCTGACATGGGCCAAGAAAGGCGTATAATTTCATCCATTGTACTTCCAGGTGGCTGTTCCCCGGGGTTGGTTGGTGTCTTGGAGGAGTGGGTGTGGGGAGCACTCTTCTGGAGGAGTGGGTGTGGGGAGCACTCTTCTGGAGGTCTATGAACAAGTGAAGTCCTGACCTCTATACAACTCCAACCCTGCCACCTTCCTTGGGGCCCAAGGAGTCTCATCCTGTGTTTGAGATTAACAGGAAACAAGATCCCAGGCAAGGCATGAATTAGATTACGATGGACAGTCCAGGGGAGATGCAGGTCAGGTATGCTTGATATAGATTCTATGAATGGGATATGCCAAGATGTGCTTTTATTTCTTAATATGATATTGCTCATTGAAGGTGTTTAAACGAATAAAAGATCACATTACTGAGGCATTGACAAGTTTCAGGTGCTCAGTAGCCACACCAGACCGCACAGATGAGAGGATCTCAACGTGCAGAGTTCTGTTGGACTGCACGCTGGGCTGTTTTCTGTTGCTCATAGTGCAATATCACAGATGACTTCGTAAGTTGCGAAGAAAAGAGGTTTATTTTGGCCCGCCACCAAGGGCCTCTATCTGAAGATGGGTTTCTTGCTGGCAGTATTCTGAAGTGGTGCATTATAGCACGTGTTTAAAACAAGTACCAGAGTGCGAGACTGATGTGGAGTGTGTGCGTGCACACTCTTATAAAGCTACTAGGATTCAGTCATAGGGCTCCACCCTGATGACCTTATCCAGTCCTGATCCCCTCCCTAAGGCCCAACTCAGAACACCGAATTGGATTAAATTTCCACAATTTCTACCCTCTTAACAATTCACCACGGGGATTAAATTTCATCCCATAATCCCTTGGGGGCTCCCACATCATATCTAAGCCACAGGAGTACAATACGAAGGTGCTAGCAATCCCACATACCTGTGTGTGCCTAGTCATCCTGTGTTCCTGCTCTAAGGAGGGCTGGCAGCATGTGCAAGATTAGAAGACCCTAAAGTGGGGAGAGAAAAAGGGAGGCGAGATTAGTTTATTCCTGTCTGGTTTGCTTTGTTTTATTTTTGAGACAAATTCTTACCATGTAGCCGAGGCTAGCTTTGGACTTGTGAACCTCCTGGAGGCTTTGGCCTCTTGAGTGTTAGGATACCAGGTGTGTGCTGCTTTGCCTAGTTGCCTTTGCTGTCTTTGTACTTTTTGCTTATTCTTTAAGGGGCCAGTGTGGGCCCTAGGAACTGTCCTAGCCTCAGTGTTCATGTTCTCTGTCCTCTCAAGGAACCTTTTTGCATAACTCTTCCATCCACCAGCTTGGCCTCTGCTTAGGCTACTGATCCTCCTAGGCAGGCAGTAGCTTGCCCTGCCTTTGTTTTGCCCCTTTCTGGGCACATGGCTGTGGCTCAGCAAAAACTTAAATGAATCAGTTGGCTCTGTTCCAAGCTTCACGGAACAGGGAATGTCCAGTCATGGCTCTGGTCCCACCTTCTTGGGTTAAATGGATTGAGTGACCGCCCTACACATGGGTGGGGTGCTGGTCCTTGGCTGTACGTGGCCTTTGCAGCAGCCAGACACAGCCCCCTTTGTCCCTCCATAGAGGCGAATGGCTCAGAGGCCCCTGGGGAGATTGAAGGCAAAAATAAATAAAAAATAAAAAAATCCTTGTTCTTCCATCTTTCCCTTTGGTCTCATGCTGTTTTTCACAGGATTGGCCAGAAGCCTCATGTTAGAATGGGGAGGGCTAAGGGCCATGAAGACAGTAGGCCATGTCCTGATGTCTGATGCTGGACTAATTTTAAATTAATAACATTTTATGTGTACGGGGGTTTTGCCTGCATGTTCACCACCTGCATGCTTGATTCCCCCAGAAAACAGAAGAGGGGATTGCATCCTTTGGACTGGAGTTAACAAATGATTGTGAACTGCCACATGGGCATGTGGATCGAATTCGGGTCTTCTGGAAGAGTAGCAAATGCTCCGAGCCATCTCCAGCTTCTGGGTTAGTTTTTAAGTGACCATTGGCCCAGCTCAGGAGCCTCTGCTTCAGTAGATGTGCGAATAGATGGACCCTCTGGCAGTTCCCAGAAAGCCCTTCCTGCTGCTGTCAGGGAAACTAAACTCATGGAAGGATTTCTTCTTCTGCTCGAGTCTCGGGTGACTTGGGAGCACAGTGCATTTGTTCATTTATCCGTCTCCCATGCCCACACCTAGCCCACCTTTCCCCACAATCCCTCATATCTGGATTTTGTAAGCTTGTGGCTCAGGAGCCTCTTCCTGGCTTCGTGCTTGCTGTGGCCCCTTTTGCTGTAACACTGAGGACTATTTCCGGAACTAGTGGGCAGGTGGTAGTGTTTGTGGGGACCAGACAGTAGCTGACATTGGGCAGACTTGTCAGCTGAGTGTTCACCACTCAGTAGGAAACTCAGGGAGTTAAGGATTTAAACATTCTAAGGTCTCTTTGCTTGTGATAGTTGTTTGGGGGAAAAAAAGGACTTATTATGTGGCCTGGTCTGGCCTTGAACTTAGGGTCCTTTTGCTTCAGTCTCCTGAGTGCTAAGATGTGGCACGTGCTTGGTATGGAGGAATGTTCTTGCTTAAGAACACAGCATACACTCTGTAGGCTGAGACAAGAAGACCACAGAATTCGAGGCCAGCCTGGACCTACACAGTAAATTGCAGGCCAGTCTGGGCTTCTAGTGAGACCCTGTTTAAAACAAAACAAAACAAAACTACTGAGTCCTGGGGTGGGATGGGGTGGGGAGGCATGTGAGCAGGGTAGGGTCCTGCTTACTTCTGTCTGGCCTCTAGTTTTGGCAGTGGGCCATTGTCTCTGGTAAGATTCTTGTGCTATGCTAGCAGCAGAGTTTCCATTTCCTGTTGCCTAGCTTGTCCCTGGTCCTGGGCCCCAGGTTAGTGAGAGTGGGAGGTTTCTTCAGCTCCTACCGCAACCCTCACCTCAGCCTGGCCCCACTGTCCTGGAAGAATGCGGGCTGGGTTTTTCTGTCATATCAGTACCAAATGGCTTATGCTTCCTAACCTGGTCACATCCCACACTGTGTTTGGTAGTGATGATAGGTAGGCGGAGGAGCTATTTTGGGTGGCCCCTCTTTCTTCACATGCCTGAGGGGTCACTTTTCCCCACACACTATATGTCATCCCTGTGGTCACTAAATGTGTGTGTGTGTGGGGGGGGGGGAGTCCTATGGACAGGACTCCGGGTGTGAGATTTGAGAGGGAGAGCCTATATTACAGATAGTCACAGTCCTCCTTGTTTCTGCAGTAGCTTTGGGGTTGTGGGGTGTCATAGTCTCAGTTGTGACTCAGTCTTCTTCCTCAGAAGCCATTGAGGCAGAGAAAGCATTCCTGCACTGCCCCCCTTCCCCTGACCCTCAGAGTACGTCTGTGCCGAGATGCCTGTGCCCGGTTCCTGGCAGTTTCTTGTACAATTTATTCCAGGGAGGATGGAGGCCAGCTGTTGTCTGTCTCCAGCCAGTGACTAAAGTAGAGGAAATGGGCTTGGACTACAGCCGGGGGCTGGTGGGGAGGTTAGGTTAGAGTCGGGCAATAAGGGAAGGGTTTTGTGACAGGTGGCTTTCAGAAGGAGCAGGCAGAGAGCTTTGTAGAGACGATGGGGCAAGATCATGTTTGGAGCATGGTTGAATGACAGCCTCTCAGACAGGATCTGGAGGCGAGATTTGGGTGAGAGGGGTACAAGCAACCAGGTAGGTTGTTTTCCTGGAGTTAATACCACCACCTAGCACCCTGTAGGCTTTGATTTTCTAATTAGTGAAGAGGTTTACAGTTTAACCACTTGGTCATCTTAAATGAATTATAATCAATGGGGCTCTTCATAACCCTTTATCATCAGAACCCCCCCCCCCCCCGCGCGCCTTTAAGGATGGGTAGTTAGTTACTCATTATTATCCAGGCTGCCAGCCACAGTGGAAGGAGGGATGTGTAGGTGGGGTTGGGACGCTTGCTACATTGTCTGTAACATCTTGAAGGACACAATGGGACAGAGCCCATCAAACTCCTAAGGGTACAGGTATAACCTAAAAGAAACATGTGGCAGGATTTAGGGGCAGGCATCCTATTGGGGAGGCAGGAGCTGGGAGTTGTGCACAGTGGAGTAGAACTAACAGCTGCTGGGATTGGGATGCTGCACAATCTGAAAGGGCTCTCTCTCCTTCCAGGAGAGCCTGAGGTATGGCATGCACCAGAAGACCAGTGGACCTTCAACAGCTTTGAACATCCCTCACTCAGCCTTACCCTCCCATCTCCACCCAGTCTCTTTCCCCTAAAATCTAGTTCCAAAGTCCACAAGGACTAGGCTAGGACCTCTGGGGATGGGGAAAGCCAGTGGAACCTGGAAGTAGTCACCACCACTTGCACTGGTAGTGCACCTCACACCCCCCTGAGCCATAGGGTGCTCACATCATGCCCCAGCAAGCAGATGTCTTAGAGACCCCATCATTTCATTGGCTAATATGGAGTGTTCTCCAGTGGAGGCCCTGCTTTGGGTTTAGTGGTGTGAGTGGAGTCTGCCTTATAAGCTCTGTCTGACCCATTTGGGCAGTATACATAGTGAGTCAGATAAACAGATGCCCGAAGCATGATGAAGTGTGATGAAACCCTGGAGCATGGCCCTCAGAGAAGGAGAGGGTGGAGATGAGACCTGATTGAAGGGAGATCATGAGCCGTGGCTGGTGCCTACGGGAGCGTGGGTGGAAATGTGCCAAGCTCAAACCACTGTCCCAGTCTCTGATTTTCAGGGTGGTGATAGGTGGCCAAAGGCAGTGCCACACACAGCAGTCATAGACACTCAGAATAGAAGGCCCCTTGTTCCGTGTGTAAAACAGCCATGGCCACACCCACTTACCAGGATCCACTTCTAGAACATGCTATTTGTCCAGAACCATGATTCCCAGCCTAGCCTAAATGGAACCATGGTCCTCCTGTTTTATAGACATGAATAAGTAAGCCAGGCATGGTATTAGGTCATGCTGCACCTGCTTGTGTGCTTAAGCCTGGGTCCATCTGCTCCAAAGCCAGGATCTCTTCTCTGGAGTTGCTCCCAAAGGAAGACTCCACACTGGACACTTGGAACTTTGAAGTTATCTTATTGGGCCATCTGGACATGTGTGTTCTGTATAGACCTGGGTTATAGAGGCCGGGATGCAAGCAGCCATGAGGCAGGGCAGCTCAGCTGCAGGCAAACCAGCTTTTTCCCAGATGTCTGCTATGGATGGGGAGATGGCCAGTCAGCGGTTCCCACGGTGGCCTCCTTTGTAGCCTACTCAAGGTGCTGTTTTTAGAAACCTTGAGGATGGCTTCCTGTGGTCACTCCTTCCATTTCTCTTCAAGGTCATGCTGAATTGAATAAAGTAGGGAGCCTAAGTATGTGTGCACCCTAAAGATATGGTCAAGATTAGATCAGCGTGTGTGACCATGCTCCTACCATGCTGTCATGTCTATCTAGAGTCTTTTTCAACTTTACAAAGAAACTTTCTTTGACAATTCCATATATGCATACAATGTTCTTGATCATATCCACCATAATTCTCCCACATTCTCCATGAGCCACCCACCCCTGCCAACATGTGCCCCTCCTGCCATCATGCCCCCCTAACTAGTGCTATCTATGATGTGCACATGGGTAACCTACCAGGAACCCCAGTCACTAAGAAAACAAATCCCCCTTCCATCATCATCAGGTCTAGATTCTGGCGGTGGAAAGGGATGACGTCATAAACTCAAGGCCCAGCATCTCAGATGGACACACATACTAGTACAGAGCAGGGACTTGGACCGCTTGGGAGGGCAGTGGTGGTGAACTGGGGGCTCAGATGCTGCAGTGCCATGAAAGATGCCTGTCCTGTCTTCCAGCAGCTCGGCTCCAGAGGGGCCTGCTGGAGTGCTGGGGGGGAGGGGGGCTTTCTAGCTCCCCACGGCCTGTTCTTGGGCAAGCAGCTGTGCTCTGTGACTCTATCCATGCGCAGGGATTTCCAGCTCTCCGGGTGCCTCAGGGTCCTTGCTGACATTCCATCCTGAGTTCAGACCCCTGCAGTCTTTCCCTGTACTCCTGGCTCGGTCAGTCCATGCCAAACTTTGCCCTCTCTGCACTGATGGGAGGAGGGCCGGCTGCCTGCCGGGAACAGGGCAGGTGACTATCCCAGGGTGAGAACAATGGGGACAGGGCCACCTGCTTTGTTTTCTTTGTCCCTTCCAAGTGCGGACAGGGTTCCCAGGCCTGTGAAAGTCGGAAACCCAGACGTAACTGCTAAAAACCCTGCTGCTCCCTTTTGGCACAAGTCTGCTCCCAGGAGTTCTGGAGTTCGAGAGAGCGTGAGACCTTGCGGGTGGTGTCTCTGAGCTCCACAGAGGCTGCTGAGATAGGGCGGGGAGGGCAGCAGGGGAATCCCAAAGCTGGATGGGAAGATAGTCACAAACAGACCTTGGGTCCAGGGTAGCTGTTTTTGAAAATTGGTTGAGGGGATGGGGGGCTAGTTCAACCGTTAAAAATGCTTGCCATGCAAACACGAGAACCTGGGTTCACAGCCAGTGCCCAAATCCAGGTGCAGAAACATGTGTCTGTAATTCCAGCCCTCAGGAGGCACAGACAAATGGGTTCCTGGAGCCCTCTAGCTAGCCAGTCTAACTGAATCTGAGTTCCAGGTTCAGTGAGAGACCTTGCCTAGAAAAATGAAGGTGGAGAGGAGCTGAGGAAGATAGCAGAGGACAGTCTCTGGCCTTCCATATCGACACATGGGTGTAAGACTAACTGCTTCCCCTCCTCTATGTTAGGTACTGTCCAGGTCAAGAAGCCACAGCACAGTAATCTTCCTTTGTGGTTTCACTTTCTATAAATTTCTGATTACTTATGGTCAACTGTGGTCCAAAAGTATTCAACATAAAATTCCAGAAGTAATTCATGAACTTTAACTCACTTTCCTGAGTCACATGGTAGAATTTCGTGCCCTTTGCTACTTCCTGCCTAGGATGTGAATCATCCCCACTCTTCATCCAGTGTATCCACACTGTATCCCCTACCTACCCATTACTTACTTGTCACTATGCTGTGGCTCCCTGCTTCTTGGAGGATAAGTGGGTCCCCTAAAGCCTGCCATTTTCTACCTTGCCTCATGGGCTGCCTGGGTTTCTGGGCTTGGAGTATGAATCTGGTGTGAGGCACTGCAGGGCTACCATGGCCGTGTGTGGGGTGGAGCCTCGCCTGTACTCTGTGAGGTCTTCTATAGATGGTTGCTTTTTCAGTGGGTGGGCGCTGGACACTTTTCTTCAAGAATGAAACATGAGTATAGACAGGAAGGGCCTTCTCTCCGGTCTAAGAGAGTATGGGAAAAAGACAGAAAACTGGGCCTGGCAGTGGGGCTCCTGACCTGGGAGTATAGACAGGAAGGGCCTTCTCTCCGGTCTAAGAGAGTATAGGAAGAAGACAGAAAACTGTGGGCCTGGCAGTGGGGCTCCTGACCTGGGAGTAATAATTTTCCATGCTGAAAGCAATATATATTTTGAACATGCCAAAGAAGAGGAAGGGTAGGGTGAGGAAAGGCGCTAGTCTGGGCGGTAGAAAACTGGAATTTTAGGAGGTCATGGTCAGATCTTCTTTTGTAGAGAAGATGTAGTTAGAGAGGCTAAAGGTTCCTGGAAAGTCTCCAGGTCTTGGTAGAGAGGATGCTATGACATCTAGCCTGTTGAAACTGCAGCGACTGCTCCCCCAAGCCCCCCACCATCTGCCCCAAAGGAGACCTGCCCTTTCTTGGGTAAGACGAGACGTTGTGAGCTGGGCCTCCTGCTGGCACGGGGAGGAAGGTGGTACGACTGGACTCTTGATCTGAGCTGTGGCTGCCCTCTGAGACACACCCCAGTCACCCTGCGCTGGGGAGAAGGCAGTGAAGAAAATACCAGGAATTCCTCCCTGCCCTATGTTCTCCGCTCAGATAGAAAGATAGAAGGCCCTAGTTCTCCACTCCCACTCCCTGCACTAAAGGCAGCTGCAAAAGTTTTTCATTTGTTTTTAGTTTGCTTTGAAAGAAATGTGTTTTCTTGTTGGTTTGGTTTGGTGTGTCTGTTTTTGATAGCCCAGGCTGGCCATGAGCGTGTGATTCTCCCCTACCTCCTGGAGTGTCAGGATTGCAAGCGTGCATCACCGTGCCTCACTTTTGGGGACTTCCCCCCCCCCCCCCCCCCCCCGCAAAGTAACAGGGTTTCACTGTGTATCCATGGCGGCCCTGGAACTCACTCTGTAGACCAGGCTGGCCTCAAACTCACAGAGATCCGCCTGCCTTTGCCTCCCGAGTGCTGGGATTAAAGATGTTCACCACCACCTCCAGGTAACCTTTGGGAGAAATTTTAAAAATCTGCGAACAGGCTGGGCGGTGGTGGCCAGGGGAGGCAGTGGTACCACTAGCTCTTCCAAGATAGTTTTTGTATGTCCCCAGCCTCAGTGGGGATTATCAGATTGAGTGGGGGCCCACTGCTCAGCTGGGCATACTAACACTCCCCATTGACTCCTCACTTCCCACCCCGATTCCTAAACTGCTTTGAGGGATGAAGGATGGTTTGGGGTCTCCCTTCTTTGACCTATGCCTGTCTGTAGCTTTAAAAAAAAAAAAAAAAAGACAGTTGCTATACTCAGTAGGCTGAAACAACTGTGACTTCTGTGCAGAGAACTCCTCCATTCCTGTTGGGCCTGCTTCCCCCTGGCTTCTTGTCTGGAAGGGATCATATTAGAGACCAGTGGGCATGGACAGTGAGTGAGTGTGAGGTCAGTGGCAGGCAGACTTTTGTTGATTGTGACGCTGGGGACAGTTAGGAACTAAGTTCAGAGAAGTAGCCATCTGTCCCTGCTGGCCTTGACCTCACCTGTTTGCTTAGTTGGCTGGCTCACGGTGAGGATGACTCAAAACTAGAGGCAGCTGATAAGGTTCCCTTTTGAAGGATGGTGAGCCTTGGTTTCTCCCTGCCCAGCTATGGAGACACTGATTTCTTCTTGTGCCCCGAGGAAACTAAGAGATGAGAAGATAGAGGAAGAAAAAGGAAGAGACAGTTGCCACCTCTTCTCACAGACCCTGCCTTCTAGGCATAGGCTGAACTTCTCGCCCTGTCCAGGATTTGACACTTCTCCCAGTTTGTTTTTTTTTTTTTTGTGGGGGAGTGGCTTTTACTTGGATCTGACTTGTCTACAGCTCTTACTTTAGACAGAGAAAGACAGATGAGCCTGTCATGCTGATGACAGACACACTTGGCCAACTGGGTCCTGGATGCTCCTCGTGTGTTCAGAAAATATAGGCCTAGAGCAGCCAAGTAGTTTACCCAAGGCTGCTGGCCTTTGAGAGACCCTGTCCAGCTCACTCCCAAGTGAGATGACTCAGTCTGTCATCGCTACGGTGGACTGTCTGTGACTAGGGGTGAGTGTATGTGGAGCGAGGTGCTGGCAAGGAGTCAGTGAAGTGCCAGGTTGGTAGTAAATACATCAGTCTTCATTGACTTCTATATTCCTTCCTTTTCCTGGTCTTTCCATAGCCACCGCCTTTGTGAGGGTTTCCGGAGGTGTCAGGTGTCTTTCCTGCAGGAAGGACAATCTGGTCACCCCATGGGTATTCCCCTACCCATAGCTCACTCACTGCTTGCTCTGCTGTCTTGTAGCCTTTCCTTTGCTCTGTCTCTGCCCCCCCATCCCCTCTCCAGCTGACTCCTTTCCCTTCCCTTAGATTGGGGGAACCACTGTCCCTCAGTGAGAGGTTGTCATCAGTCTTCCCCACCCCAGTATTCAGCCTTATCCTGAACACCCTACCATTTCTGGGGCTTGCATCTCCCCTTTTATAATGGACAAAAATCTCTACTTTGTTGTAGATAAAATTGTTTAAAACGCAATTATAGCCGGGCATGATGGTGCAAGCCTTTAATCCTAGCACAGAGATGCAGGGGCCAGCCTGGTCTATATAGCAAATTCCAAGCCAGCCAGGGCCACACAATGAGTTCCTACCTAAAAGCAAAGCAAACTACTTTAGAACAATCCTCAAAGATGTTGGGTGTGTAGGCATCAGAAGACAAATGAACCCCATTCTGTATCCATACTCACTTAACAGTATTTAATTGTGCAGCTACATTATGCTAGGCAGAGCCTAAGCTCCAGGAATACAAAATCTCTCCCTTCTTGGGGCTTATACGGCAGGGGACCCGCCTTTTCTGGTGACATTTAATGTTGTCTTAGTTATTACCTGGGGTGATGTGTTATAAGCCTGGTGTCATCGTACCGAACAACTTAACACGTGTCCTGCCCACTCCCTCTGTACTATAATGGTACTACCTGGGTTCGAATCCCAGCTCCACCACTGACCTTGGGCTGGAGCCTGCTTCTCATCTTAACAATAGACTAATAGTGGTTCCTGCTTTTCAAGGCCTAGCCACTCACTGAACAAAGTGTTTTAAGTACTTTGATGAGCACCTGTCCCCATATGTGCCCAAATATCAACATAAGAGTGACACAGTTAGGAGATGGTGTCTGGAGGAGCCACCGAGAGGAGACTGAATGGTTTCAGCATCTGCAGTCTGGGCAGGTGAGGTGGCTTTCCAGGCCAGTGGGACCATGCGAACGTGGGAAGGGATCCAGCAGCAGCCAAGGAGAGTGCAAAGATTCTGGTTCTTACTTGGAGAGCACCATAGGTTGTAGTTCTGCAGGGGCAAGAAGAGAGGCCAGTTACTTGGGTTGTATCTTACACAGTAGAGGAGGGTTCTATGTTTGGGAAGCCATAGTGGCCATAGGAGTTGCAGGCAAGACTGCATAACTGCATGGTTGCTGGTTAGATGGATGTGGCTCATGCCTTAGCCACAGTTTCCCCTGCCCTATGCAAAGAAACGTCCTAAACTGTGTGATGGTGTGCATGGCTGGTGTCCGTAATTCATAGTCGGGGCATAGATGTTGGCTTACTGGAGGCCTGGATGGGAGTGGCCGCGCTGGGTTTAGGGCACTGTTTTTTCGGCTGATGGGAAGGAGTGGAACTGTGCATAGTCCTTCCTGCATCCTCTGTTGGGGATGGGATTAGGATCATCGTGACTAGAACCCTGGGTTCTAGTCCCAGCCTTGTAGCTTTTAGTACCACGACCTCTGGTTACTACTTCCTTGCTGTCTCAGCCTTGGTTTCTCATTTGCAATGTGGAAAAAATGATAGTGTCTTTCCCAGCAGAATTCTGTCCTCATTAAATGAGCTAAAAGGCATGTAAAATGCTGAGCACAACCTTTGGCATGTAGTAAGACCTCAATAAATCACACTGGCTTTATGATGAAGGTGACAAGTGGGGAACTCAATTCCGTCTCCAAACAGGAGCCTGGCCTGGATTGTGCAGGCTCAGCCCCTTCTCTCTATCGTCCTCCAGGCTTAGGCGGAAAATGAAAATATTGTCTCTTGTGAATTTAGGAGCCAAGTTAAAGAGTATTGCGAATGGACAGGGGCCACCTCCTCCGGCGAAAGCTGTTTCCCTAACCCTGAGAACAGGACGCCTTGTCTAACAGGGTTTGTCTGACTCCCCCATGGCCCTCCCCTGACCCAGGGATGACCTCCATCCTGGGTCAGCCCTTCTGTTCTGGGAGACTGGTTCAGGCCTTCTCCTTACCCCGTGGAATCCCAGCCATGGCCAGCCATGTGTCTCCACCAGAACCGTGGCTCTGCACAGTGGGAACATGGGTAGCTGGCCCTCCCCAAGTTCACATCTAGACTCAGCTCTGTGCCAAGTGATGACTGGCAGAATTGGGAAGAGTCAGGCGGGTGCTCTATGTGTCAAAGTCCAAGCAAATGGGTGTCTGGTCACAGCAACACTCTGTCCCATTCTGTGATCATCCCCTCCCCACCCCCATCTTTGTTCCAGCTTTGGCACGGAGCCATGCAGATTCCAAACCAGCCACATTTGAGAAGGGTGCATAGAGAAGTAACAGAGAGGGGGCACTGGAGAGCCCCAGGTCTGTTAAAGCAGTGGAGGGAGGGAAGCTTGGAGTTGCCACAGATTCTAAACACAGATGTCCAAGTCTTTACCTTGTGTGCCCATCTACTCCTTTTGCCACCCTTCTACAGCACAGTGTCTTCCCACCATTGCAAGGCTTCATGAAGGTTAATGGGGTTAGGGACTCTGAGTCAGAAGAGGCCTACCTTCCATATCTTCCATATCTGTCCTTGGTAGATGACTCAGGAGAACTCAGGCAAGTCACAGGGAAAGCAGGTGAGCCGTGGCTCTTGTTAACCCAGGGAGGGAGAGGCTGAAGCTGCAAGTTCTTATTCAGAAAGACTTACCACCAGTGGGGTGAGGGCAGGAAGGCCAGCATTGCCATTCTTCATGTCTTCTTCCTGTATTCTTCAACTCTGTGTTGGGTGGCTGTTTAGTTCTTTCTCAAGACTTCGAAATCCCAGGTGGCCTTTGAGTGGGGAGGCATCTTGGGTAGGGCTGTCCGTGAATCCTGAAGCCTGCCGTCCGTGTCATGACAGCCTCATCTCTGTCAGCCATGAGAGAAGACCTGTGAGAAGACAGATCCTGTCTGTTGACAACTGTATCCCCCTCCTGACATGCAATGCACCCCGGGAAGACCGTCTCTCAACCTTCCAGAAAGCAGAGCTTTCTTCATATGTGTGTGTGTGTGTGTGTGTGTGTGTGTAATTCCCTGGTGGACTTCTCAGTACCAGGAGCTGATAACTGCAGCGGCAGATTGTTCTGCAAAAGCTTCCCTGGTGGCTCTTCTCAACTGTCAGCTCTTGGTTACATGATGTGTGTAGTCTAGCACAGAGTGGAACTGACCCTGAAACGCAATGAACTTGGTATCTCCAACCCTGGGTAGATAATCCATTTCGGGGTTTACTTTTCACCCTGGTGTTTGCTGATCTGTGGTCAGCTGAGACCAGGGACTCTCCCCTTTGTCCTATGCTAACTTTTTCAGTTTTTTTTTTCTTTTTCGCACATATGTATGTGTGGTGGTGGTATATGAATGTACGTGTAGAAGCCAGAGTTCTGCACTGAGTGTCTTTCTCTGTCTCTGCCTCATTGTTTGAGACAGGGTCAATTAATGGACCTGGAACTTACTGTTTCAGCTAGACTGGAACAACAGCCCCCACCCCCCACCTGGCAAACACAGAACCATCACTCCAGTCCTCTCCACTTCTCCACTGGCCTTTTCTGATTCAAAGTGTGAAGACTGAAAATAAACTCATTTTGTATTAATTCTGACTGTGGTATTGTGGTCATCTTCCCTTTCTGCACTGGTTCTTAATTTTGCATCTTCCGCCCAAGGGAGTGGTAAGTTGTTGATGACTTGGCTGTGCCATTGAGTAAATGAAAGGAACCATTGTAGAGGCCAGGCCTTGGCATGACCCTGGGGTCCTCTGTTGGCTGGTGATGAGAGTCCTGTTTAGGGATGTTGAGCTGCCTGTGAATGGGCTGAGACACTCTTCCTCTCTCCAGTTTGCACTGTTGAAGGTGATTGCAGATCAATCGCCTTGCTGGCTCTGGAGCCTTACACATGACATCGAGGCTCTGCACCCTTCAGTGAAGGAAGTGTACTCAACTTCTTCCAAATGTTCAGATCTCCCAGAAGGTTTCAGGAGTCAGAGTTGGTGGTACACACTTGGAAGCCCAGCATTCAGGAGACTGAAGTAGGAAAACTGAGTTTGAGATCAGCCTGGGCTTCATAGAGAGATGGTTTCAAAAACAAAATATCTAGAATTTACCCTTTTTTCTTTTTGTAAACACACAGACAGCTTGCTTTCTGACATCTTTCAATGGGAATGATCAGAGGTGGTAACCCAATGTCATTTTAGATCCAAATCAAAGGCATTCTATTGATTGATTTGCTTGTTTGGGTTTTTGTTTGTTTGTTTGTTCGAGATAGGGTATTATTATATAACTCTAACTAGTCTGGAACTTGTGATATAGATCAGGCTGGCCTCAAACTCAGAAACCCACCTCCCTTTATTTCCTGAGTGCTATTATTTATTTATCTAAACCTAATTTTTATAAATTTTAATTCTATGTATGTGTGTGCATTTGGGTATGTGCAAATGCATGAAGGTGCCCCTGGAGGCCAAAAACACTGGATCTCCCTGAATCTGGTGTTACAGGCAGATGTGAGCAGCCTGATGTGAGGACTGGGAACCAAACTTGGATCCTCCGTGAGTAGACGTGCTGTTAACTTCTGAGCCCTCTCTCTAGCTCCTTGCTTATTTGTTTTTGAGACAGAGTCTCTACCGTAGGCTGGCTTTAAGCTCCTAATGCTGCTTCCACCTTCCAAGTGCTGGGATGGCAAGTGTGCCACCTGGGCAAGGTGAGCACTCTACAGTCAAGTCACACCCCCATTCCTGCACACTTTGTTTTATTTCGGGCTGTCTGGCTTAAGATTTCTATCTGAGGTAACAGGTGGGGGCTGAAATGGCTCTGCCTTTTTTCCTCATCTGTTTAATGTCAACACGTGGGGCTCTAGAATTTCCTCATTCTCTTGTTCAGATAGATTTTTAAAGTTAAAAATTGGATGCTGAGGTATGGCTTGTTACCAGAGCTATCTTCCAGCAGGTGTGAGCCCCTGGGCTCAATCCCCCAGAATTGAAGAAAGAACCTGTTGGATGGTCCTACAGGTCTGTTAGCATCTAAGATGCCCTTATATATAGACTGCTTACACCTCCAAGTGCCCTGGGTAATGTCACTGTGAGAGCCCCTGTTTGCCATGTCTCCTAGGCTTGGGAATGACAGTGGGAGGTAGAACAGCAAGCGGCCTGTGGTCTGATGGGGTGTCGGGCAGGCATGTCATCATGGAAAATTCTTCACTGAGTACGCAGATCCATTTACACGGCCTCTGCTGCTTCTGCAAACCGTGCATTCCTTCGAAGCCATCCATGCGTTCCCTCCTTCCCTCCAAACCTCAGTCATGCTTCGGGCGGCTTAGAAATGATGGCTTCTCCACTTTGCCTTTGTTTCCAGCTCTCGCTGTTCCCTGCTGTCCTTGGCTTGGATTTTATAGGAAATTTGACTGAGTTTCTGGTCTCTAGTCTGATGGGTCAACCCTGGGGCTGACCTTGAATGACAGAACTTGAAACCCCCCATTCCCCATAAAGGACTCTCGGGTGCCAGCTCTGGCAGCTGGTACAGCTCCATGGGTTGGATGAGAACTGAGTGATGGGCAGAGCGGAAGTTTGGAGTAAGGCGGATAGAGGTTTGTGGAGCAGGTGAGGTGCTTTGAGAATGCCTGTCCTGGGGCCCCCTGCCTACTGGGACTCTGTGGGACTGGTAACACAGTTTTGATCACCTTGAAGGGTACTCAGCACCAGTTTATCTGTCTCTGCCCCAACAGTTGCTTATCCCAGGGCAGAGAGAAGAAAGGATCTTCGGGGAAGGTCACGTGAGCATCATCCCCGCCCCCCCCCCCCCCCCGTGTGTGTGTGTGTGTGTGTGTGTGTGTGTGTGTGTGTGTGTGTAGGGGGAAGGATGGTTAGCTGGTTTGCATATCCCCAAGGACAAGGACACACATCGTTGGCCAAGAGCTGAACTCAGTGGCTGTCCCACAGGGAAAACGGTTGGAGTTCCTTCCCAGGCCATAGAGGACTTAGGTATAGGAGACTTCCAAGGCAATTGCATTGCATACGGAGCTCTTGGAGTTCAGTCCTGGGACCAGCACCACCAGGGAACTCTTTCGAAAAGCCCTCTTCCTGGCAGCCTGTGGTAAAAGCTTTCTTAGCTTTGTGGGTGATTTGGAAACACGTTTCTGTCAAATTTTGGAGCCAAGTGCCTAGTTCACATCTCTCCCTAGCTACGTGGACCTGGGTAGATCATTCAACCTTCCTTGTCCTCTCTATAAAGTGTTTCAGCTGTACAGCAACGGCACTGCTAGGAACTTTGATATTGGTTAAGTGACGATACTCTGAGGTGTGTTGTTGCTGGGTCTCAGATAGCCTAGGCTGACTTCAAAGGATGGTCTTGATCCTGATAGTTCATTCCCTTCTTTTTTGTTTTTTTGAGACAGGGTTTCTCTGTGTAGTCCTGGCTGTCCTGGAACTCGCTCTGTAGACCAGGCTGGCCTTGAACTCAGAGATCTGCCTGCCTCTGTCCCGAGTGCTGGGATTAAAGGCGTGCGCCACCACTGCCGGCTCCTCCTGCTCCCTCTTCAGTATCAGCTTTTATAAGAGTGTGCCACGGTGCCAGGTTTATGCTGTGCTGGGAATGGAGCTCAGAGTATGTATGCATGCCAGGCAAGGAGGACTCTCACTGAGCTGCCTCTCTAGCACCCAGAAATCATTTCAGCCCTGACCTTCCCCGTGTTTTTTTGTTTATTTTTAGGTGGTGTCTGATGCTGCAGATCAGGGTGTGGCCATTACAGGTAACCAGACTTTCAACAACTGGAACTGGCCTAATGCGATGATTTTTGCAGCCACGGTCATCACCACCATTGGTGAGTCCCCTTAGACCTTCAGTATACCCATGTCCACATCCTCACTCCTCAGAACCTCGGAGGAATCCAGCTTAGGTGACTGAAGCCATGTTGGCTATCAAGTACACACACAGTTTTACCCTGTCCTGATTAGGAAGGACTTAGGAAGTCCTGGGTAATTGGTTATACCTGTACAACTACTTCCATAGGTCCTGATTTGAACTTGGTATTTGTATTATTTCTGCATATGTATGTATGCGTAGTGTGTGCATGCATGTGAGTGCATGTGTGTTTGTATGTGTGGGAGTCCAAGGTTGACATTGGCATCTTCTTTGATTGCTCTCTATGTATTAAGGCATGGTCTCTACCAAACCAAAAGTTCACCATTTGGCTAATCTAGCTAGTCACTTTGCTCCAGGGATCCCATGTCTTTGCCACCTGTGTGCTGGGATGTTATAGGCAGGCCACCACACCCACCCAGCCCTTACTTGGATTCTGAATTCTGCTGGGTCTCTTTAGGTAGCAATATTGGCATGGTCCGGTGGCCAGAGCCACACAGGTTAGCTAGACTGCTCACCGCCCAAAGCTCCAATATTATCTGACTATGTGGCTGGCCACTCTAGAAGTCAGTGGCTTAAAGCAGTTACAGTCTTCCACCTTTGGGGGGTTGGCTAGTTTCAGCTGACAGTTATTGTGTGGGCTCTCCAGTATATGGCAATCAAATAGTGACTGCCCCACCGGCCTGGAGTTCATGCTGTCTTCTCCGACCCATTGTTTGACTGTTGGCTGAGGCTGGACACTTAGGGCCTCTGCATGTGGCTCTGCAGCTAGACTCTAAAGGAAGAATCTCTGAAGTGCCTAAAGGCAGGAAGTAGCAGTGGGCTTTTCCAGCCTCAGCTGCCATATCATTTCTTCCTCTCTGGCCAACCAAGTCACTGATACTCAGATTCATAGACTCTGCTCCTTGACATGAGCATTTGCATAAAGGCAGAGGGATTAGGAGTGGCCCTCTTTGGAGTCTGTTCTCCACACTGCTTCTTGGTGTCTAATCATTGAAGGCAGGCCATCTCTGTCTCATTTGCATAACAGTACCAAAAGAGCCAGTGGAGTACCTAATGATGGTGGGCCTAGTGCCTGTCCACAGGGAGCTCCCAGGATAATAGAGGACACAAAGCCCTTAGTGTAGAAATAGTTGTAAAAATGACCAGGGTCAGAGCTTGATCAAGGGAAATAGTGCATAAATATCTATGTTACTAGAACAGGATCAGGTTATCTTAAAGTGTGTATCCTTCTGAAGCTGGTGTGGGGCCTGGGAGTGCATGCACGCAGGAGACAAGAACCCAGCTGTGGTGGTGGTGGTGGTGGTGGTGTGTGTGTGTAGGTGCATGCACGCAGGAGGCAAGAACCCAGCTGTGGTGGTGGTGGTGGTGTGTGTGTGTGTAGGTACATGCACGCAGGAGGCAAGAACCCAGCTGTGGTTCCATAATCATGGCTGTGATGTGTCCCTTACTTGACTCTATCTTCCCTCAGGTTATGGCAATGTGGCTCCCAAGACCCCAGCTGGGCGCCTCTTCTGTGTCTTCTATGGTCTCTTTGGGGTGCCGCTGTGCTTGACATGGATCAGTGCCCTGGGCAAGTTCTTCGGGGGACGTGCCAAGAGGCTGGGCCAGTTTCTTACGAGGAGAGGAGTGAGCCTGGTATGTCTCAAACCCTAGATACAGTTAAGGGGAGGAAGGTGTTGGTACAGAAGACGGCCGTCCTGTTGGGTCTGCTGGAGCACCTTGGGCTCTGTGTCCCAGCCGGGATCCTAGAGTCTTTCCCATGGCTGACATGCTTTCCCATCACTCCACCAGCGGAAGGCTCAGATCACATGCACAGCCATCTTCATCGTGTGGGGCGTCCTGGTCCACCTGGTGATCCCGCCCTTTGTGTTCATGGTGACAGAAGAATGGAACTATATCGAGGGCCTCTACTATTCCTTCATCACCATCTCCACCATTGGCTTTGGGGATTTTGTGGCTGGTGAGTCCCTGCCTCCTTCCCCCGACCTCTGCCACATCCCCATCTCCAGTTTCAGTCTGACAACGGTACCTTATAAGTATCCTTATCTCTCTCCTGCCCTGCCCCCCCCCCCCCGCCAGCACAGGCACGTGTGTGCACGCACACACACACACAAGCCACAGCTGGATTCTTGCCTTCTGCATGTATGCAACCACACACACACACCACCAGCTGAACCAGGGTGGCTCCCAGACAAGGGAGGCCTTCTCCCCACTGCCCTGCCCCCTCAGCCTTGCCCTCCTCCTCTGCTTAATCCCCACAGGCAGTGAAGAGGTTCTTTGTCCCCTTTGTGGGAGGGTTTGCGCCTGTCCCAGCCACCCATGCTCAGTTCCTTGTGCCTATGTCCTGCACAGCCTCCTGATTCCTAATTATGTCAGTCTGTGCCCCTCCCTCTTGACCTCCACCTCTGCTCCCAGAGGTCATGGCGCCAGCTGCTTTACCCAGAGGGCAAGTGGAGGTCATGCCTGTGCCCCATTTTGTGTGGAATGCTGCGAGGGGGCAGCTGAGTGGGTGGAGGGAACAAGACGCTTGCTACAGTGAACACTTCTGACCCCAGCTTCCTGGGACCCGCCTGCTGTCTGAACACAAAGTTACAGGCACAACCCTATCATTGTTTAGTTCAGGGCCCCAGAGCCTGCTGAGGATGAGCCTGTGGTACCTTTAGCCATGCTTCTGAGCTCCAGTGAGACACTAGACCCATCCTCCTTTCTTTAGTGGTCCGTAAGAAAAGTTACACACTTGAATCTGCTTTGGTTCCTGGGCGCTGAGAGTAGAAATCAGCCATGTGAGGTTGGGGCTGAATTGCTGCCATTATCCGACTCCACTTGTAATCAGAAGCCCTGTGCAAGATTGCCTTCAGATCAGGGTGCCTCCTCAGTCAGGGGCTCTAGCTCCTGCTCCAGGAAAGACCCTAATAAGGGCTGGAGGTTGAGGTTGCCTCTTCTAGGCCCTTCAGTTCAGTTACTTCCCTCTTTAGAAGGCAGGATGCAGGTCAAGCTAGCTGCTAATAGAAAGTCACAAAGACTGTGGCGCATGTGGTGGTCAGGGGACAGTTTCAGGAGTTGGTTCTCTCCTTCTACCAAGTGTCCTGGGGTGCAAACTCGGGTCCTCAGGGAAGCACTTTTACCCAATGAGCCACGTCCCCTGACCATTGAAGGGAATCCTGACTAATTCTAGAAGAAAGGTGAACCTCTGGAGCCGTGAGGTGAAGGTGTTGCAGAGGAGTGTGCAGAATGGTGGAGCTGTCCAGGCCAATCAATCAAAGAGCTACCCTGACAGAGCAGAGATAGGGAGGCTGACTCCACCTTGGAGGAGGGTAAAGATGGTTTGGAGTGGTTCTTGCCAGGTCAGTGCTTCCTGGGTCATCTTGACCCAACCATCAGCATCATTCACAGTAAATCAGTTAGTCCCTCACCATCTAAGGCTGCCAGCACCCCCAATGTTGAGTTTCCATTCTGTTTTTAACTGAGTTGAGATGTGCTCCCTGGCTGGGAGGAGCAGAAAAATGCATATGCGTGAGCTGGTTAGTTAACAGTCGCCCCAAGAGCCCCTTTAACTCCCCTCAACTCAAAAGTAGCCTCAGTTCCGACTTTTTGCAATTAGAGAAACTGGGGTTTAGAGTTGGGCTGTACTGGAACCACAGTCCTTCAGGAAGGAGATAGATGACGTAGTCTAGGCCTCTGTTGTGCACGTATGCCTGTGTGCACACTCAAGTGTGCCATTTGCTCAGAAGCCCTCCGATCTTGGGTCTTTTGAGACAGAATCTCATTAGCCTGGAGTTCATCTGTTAGACTCGGTGATTGGCCAGTCAGCCTCAGGGCCCTGCCTGGTGTCACAGCTGTGCTCCTTTACACCTGGCCTTTCACGTGGATTCTTTAAAAAAAAAAGCAAAAACTAAATGAATGAATAATTAAAAAAAAATACAGGGGGATTTTGCCTGTATGTATGTCTGTGTGCCTGACACCTGAAGAGGCCAGAAGAGAGTGTCAGAGCCCCTGGAACTAGAGTTACAAATGGTTGTAAGCAGCTCTGTTGGTGCTGGGAATTGAACATGGGTCCTCTAAGAGGACAACCAGCGCTCTTGTGCATACGTGGATTCTGATGTTGGAGCTCGGGTCCTTCTGGGCTGTCTCCCCAGGTCTTGTCTTTGACACTGTGCTTTGTGTGGTTTACTAGGACAGCACGGCGTCAGCCATTTTGGTAGGCTTCTGCTGACTCTGGGCTTCCTGTCTTCACAGGTGTGAATCCCAGTGCCAACTACCATGCCCTGTACCGCTACTTTGTGGAACTTTGGATCTACCTGGGATTGGCCTGGCTGTCCCTCTTTGTCAACTGGAAGGTCAGCATGTTTGTGGAAGTGCACAAAGCCATTAAGAAGAGGCGGCGGAGGCGAAAGGAATCTTTTGAGAGCTCCCCACACTCCCGGAAGGCCCTGCAGATGGCTGGAAGTACAGCCTCCAAAGACGTCAACATCTTTAGCTTCCTCTCCAAAAAAGAGGAGACCTACAATGACCTCATCAAACAGATTGGGAAGAAGGCAATGAAAACAAGTGGGGAGAGGGTTCCAGGATCTGGACATGGGCTGGGACCTCAAGGGGATGGACTATCTGACATCCCTGCATCCCTGGTACCTTTGGTGGTCTATTCCAAAAACCGAGTGCCCAGCTTAGAAGAGGTATCTCAGACTCTCAGAAGCAAAGGGCATGTGTCGAGGCCAGTTGGTGTGGAGGCTGAAGCGCAGGCTCCCAAAGATGGCTACCCAGGCTCTGAAGTATTTATTAACCAACTGGACCGTATCACTGAGGAGGCTGAGCCATGGGAAGCCCTGGACTATCATCCGCTCATCTTCCAAAATGCCAACATTACCTTTGAAAATGAGGAAACAGGCTTCTCAGATGAGGAAACCTCCAAGTCTTCCATGGAGGACAATTTGGCCTCAAAGGAGCAGCCTCAGCAAGAGGCTGTGCCTGAGGCACCCTTGAGCACGGGTGAATTCCCTTCATCAGATGAGTCCACCTTCACCAGCACCGAGTCAGAGCTCTCTGTGCCTTATGAGCAGCTGATGAACGAGTACAATAAGACAGATAGCCCTAGAGGCACGTGAGGCAGGCCAGGCTCCCCGCCTGCTCTCCAGTGGCTTCTTCCCCTCACCTGGGTTGTCCTGTGATGGCCAGATCCCTGGGGAGAGGGCCCTGGAAATGAGATGGGGAGCCAGGGCCCTGCTTTTCCAGCTGGTTGCTTGCTTCCATGGGATGTGGTGTCGGCCCAGGACAGGCCTCCATTCTACAGCCCCCATGGGGAGGCTGCTGTCCTGGGCCTGCCTTGTAGGTAGGTATATCTGCTGACTCGAGGCATGTAGGCTATAGCACTCACCCTGGAGGTCCTATGTCTGTTGGTTAAGTCTTCCCCCGTTGTTTGGTTGACTGTCACACGGTTCTCTGAGTTCACCAGTATTAACGAGCACCTCCTGCGTGCTAGGCACTGAGCTAGGCATTTGGAAGGAGGAGCTTGTAAGACCCAGAGTTGTCATGTTGAGTCTTCTGGGGAGGCACAGGTATGATGGGGTTTGGTAGTAGCAGGACCCATCTGTTCATCCACTCACTGCTCTGCCCAGCAAGCCCTTTACTGCAAACCTCAGGGCAGGGGCTGTGTGTGTGTGTGTGTGTGTTGGGGGGGGGGGGGGTCCACTATCTGTCCCAGAGCCTTGTCCCGTCTCAGATTCCCTTTGTAAGCAACAGCAATGCTGTACCCTGGGGGTGCAGGAGAAAGATGGGTGACTATGGAAATTAGTACTCCGGGCATGGTCAGGGAGCTTAGATGTGAAGTCCAGGTCCCTCAGCCCCTTCCTGATGGAAGTACAAGTCCCAGCCCCAGTCTGGGCACCCACACTCCCAACCCACCATCTCATTCCCTGAGGATTCCCTCACTGCCTCTCCCCCTCACCCCTCTTTTAGTGGGTCCTATGGGGTGAGGCCACATCTTGGCTTACAGAACTGTGAATTGAGCTCCCTTCTTAAACCACTGTGTGGTGGTAGTGTGTGTGGGGTGCCAGTGGGTGTGTGTGCGTGCATTTGGGCTGGGGAAAAAAGAAAATGTGAATTTTACTGGACCAGATATTCCTGGTGAGGTCTGGAAACTAGCTGCTGTATAAGTCCTTGATGCTCAACCTCCAGCTAGCCTGCTCTGGCCTAAATGGTTTTTGTTATTAATATTTCTTAATGAATTGTTCTTTTTATACCCAGAATCTGTCATTGACTTCAGAGCCAATAAAGAACAGGGTCCCTGCAAAGTGGGATGGATGTCTGTAGAGGGCACTCTGTTGTCCTTCCAACTCAGCTTGTTCATTTGTGGTAATGCCAGTCAAGGCCTTATGCAGAGCTGGGGGGGGGGGTGGACAACACCACTGCAGGTCACTGGGTGCTGGGGGCAGGAGATAATAACCTGCCTCAGCCCCTTCCCTTACCATGTATATTCTACCGAGGGGCATATAGGGCCAGAGCCCCATACATGATGTCAGTGAGAGGTGTGTGTTCATACCTCCACCATTCTCTAAGCGGTTGTAGAGGCCACATTGGCTTCAGGGTGGGAGGGACAGCCTGGCTCCTGTGAACAGTGTCCTAAGATGAATGTCCTGGAGCCACACTAACCACACTGTATACATGTCCTGGTGGTGAAGGCAGATGTAATTTATTTTAACATTTTTACAATAAAACACATGAACAAGCCCACTTACTGTGTGGTGTATGGGGCTGGGAGCAGGGTGGGGTGGGTGGGATGGGCCGGAAGACTCTGACAGTCTGATGTCAGACCTAGGACAATCTGATGTCTGTCAGTAGGTCAGAAGGATTGTTGTAGAGCAAAGGGTGCGGCCATCAAGAACTCAGGCTAGAGCATCAGGAGCACGGCCGAGGAGATAATCTGTTCTATCTGCTGCCGTCACAAATATCCTGCCCCAAAGCAATCTGAGAAAAAGTTTGGTTTACACACTTCCAGGCCATAGTCCATCATCAACAGAAGCTGGGCTAAAAACTTGGAGGCAGGAGCCATGGAAGAACATCATTTGTTGGCTTCACTTATACCTCACACTTAGCTGGGTTTCTTATACAGTCCAGAACCACCGAGGGATGGCTCTACCTACAGTGGGTTGAGCTCTCCTTCATGAATTATAATCAAAACAGTCCTCCACAGCTGTGCCCACAGGCCAATCTGATCTAGGCAATTCCTCAGTGGAAGCTCTCCTTTCAGATAGTGTCAAGTTGACAAGGCTCATCAGGACTGGTAAGGATGGTGGTAGCCAAGTCTGCCCCTCACTAGCTTCCAGATAACCTTTCCAGATTTAACACCCAACAAAGCACAAAGGACAAACCTTCACCTTGCAGTGGTTCAGTCCTAAAAGTGAATGGAGCAGGAAGCAGACAGGTGTTTGAGGCACAGTTGTGTAAACATTAGTAAAAATGGGGAGGTTGGCTTTGAACCCAGGCAGCACAGTTCCTGGCCTGTCCACAGCCATTGTGATGGGATGAGAAGATGGCTCATAGGTTTGTGGTAGGTCTGACATCACTGAAAGGACCTCCCACCACCAGGAGGTGAATCAGGACTTTTCCAACTCAAGGAGTGTGCATATAGCCAGGGCACTGTTTTTTTTTTATTTGTTTGTTTGTTTGAGAGATTACTCACAGGTAGAAACATTTGCCAGGTGGCCCTGACTGCAGTTTGATCCCCAGAGTACAGTTTAAAAAGCCAACTTTTAAAGGCTGGAGTCTAATTCTAACCCTAGCATCCTACTGGGATGGGAGCTGGAGACGGGAGAATCTGATGGAAGCTCCTATGCACAGCACAGTGGCAGAAATAGTGAGACCCTGCCTCAAACACTAGGGTGGAAGTGTTGGGGACTGTGGACCCCCAGACCCTGAATTTCTTGTAAACAACTTGTTTTCCTCTGCTCTGAGCAGTCTGCAGCTCAGAGCACAAGACCCTGATGGCAGGGGAGTGGATTCTGATGAGTCTGCAGCTCAAAGATCCCGAGAGCTGGGGTGTGGCCAGAGCCCTACATAAGCTGCTCCTGAGCACCTTAAGGTGGGCATTCTTGTGTCTAGGATGTTCCCATGGCCCCATCTGTCTGTCTCTGTCTGTGTGTGTGTGCATGATTTTAACTTTTCAGCCTAGTTCCCGTAGCGCCAAGTGAGTAGAGCACAGAACGGAACCGGTGTGGTTTTACATGGAAGAAGAGAACTACTCTGGAGAAGTCCTGACCAATCTGTACATACATGCTCACTTTCATAAACACACACAAATCTTAAAAAATTCACCAGGTTTGGGTGGTGGTCACATAGGACTTTAATCCCAGCACTCAGAGGCAGGCGAATTTCTTAAGTTCCAAGGCCAGCCTGGTCTTCAGAGTGAGTTCCAGGACAGCCAAGTCTTCACAGAAAAACCTTGTCTTGAAGAAACAAAAACTGCCTGGTATGGTTGCTCATACCTGTAATCCCAGTGCTCAGGAGGCCAAAGCAGGGGCATCCGGGAAGGAACATCTTTACGAAAGCATGGTCCACAGATGCAGCCAACTGCAACACTTTAACCCCGAGTCATCTTCACAGTCACCATGAGGTTTCTTTAAGAAACTTGTACAGCTGCATTGGAAATTATTTTGCTTGAGTTTGCTTCACATAATCCTTGGATAGCTGCCATTTAAAACCTAACATAACCCTTCTGCCCCAACAGCAGCAGTTCCTGTGCCCTGAGAAGTTGAACTGGGACTCAGGGAGTGACTTTCGGGGCCAGAGCTGAAACAGACACTGCAGAACATACACTTTAGAGGGTCAGGCTGTGTTCTTCCTGTGGTCAAACTTAATCTGGGGCTTTCTGAACAAGTAGGAGGGGCTGAACCGCAGCTACAGGAGAGCCCTACACTCCCTAGCTTCCTGAGTGGTCATGGACAGAAAGGGCATACTGTAAGGGCTGAGGCTGGGAGGGCCAGCCCCCACTGAAGCTCCTAGGCCAGTGTCTCAGATGAGTGAGACCCACAGACTCAGTGGAAGTCCTTGGTGTCTCTCCTATTCCAACAGGCTGCTTCCCTGCTGCCTCCAGAAGCTTTTCTGCCTGGCATAAGATAGTTCCCTTCTCTCCATCAGTATGGCTGCCCTCCCTGCTCTGCAGTCACTGTTAACTGGTCAACTGCTCTGTATTGGGTGAGGTACAGGCACTTTTAGCGCTGCTAGGTGGGATGGACAAATGCCCCTGCATGCAGGGAGTGAGAATATTGCTGGTCATTTTTCTGAGTGTGTGATGGGTATTGATACTCATTTGTTTTGGTAGTTCCTAGTCTTTTTGTCTTCCTCTCTAAGATTTATTTTCTAATTTTAAATTATGTGTGTCTAATTTTAGATATACGTATCTTGTGTGAATATGTGCATATGATTACAAGTATTTGTGCAGGCCAGAAGAGGGCATCACATCCCTTGTGGCTTTGAGCTGCCTGATGTGGGTGCTGGAAACTGGACTCAGGTTCTCTACAAAAGCAGTGCATTCTCATAACTGCCGAGCCTTCTTTACAGCTCCTGGAACTAAAAACAAAAACAAACCACAGCATTTCATCAATCCTTTGACTATCTCATGCATGCATTCAGCATGTTTTGATTTTATTTTCTCTATTATTTGCTTTAGGAATATTACCCTATTCCTTCCCTGAACTCGTCCCAGATTCATTTCTCACTCCCCTCCCTACTTCATATCCTCATTTTTGTCCCCCCTTTTTTGAGACAGGGTTTCTCTGTGTAGCCCTGGCTGTCCTGGAACTCTCTTTGTAGCCCAGGCTGGCCTTGAACTCACAGAGATCCACCTTTCTCTACCTCCTGAGTGCTGGGATTAAAAGTGTGCACACCACCACAGCCCCGTATAACCTCATTTAAAAAAATAACCCGCCGACTCCAATTTGTGCATCTGGGTGGGAGACCACCCACTGGAGCACGGTGGACCTACCAAGGGCCACTCCCCTTGTAGTCATCAGATGTCAATAGCTCCTCAGTGATGGAGGCTGGCGAGCCCCCACCCCATCCATGCTGGAATATTGACTGGGTTGATCTTGTGTGGGTCTTGTGCAGGCTGCCATCTTGTTGAGTTTATGCATGTAATGGCCCTGTCATGTCCAAAGGACACTGTTTGTTCCAGTTCTCCCTGACCTCTGGCTCTTAAAATCTTTCTGCCCCTCTTCCACAATGTTCCCTGAGCCTTGGGAACATGCTACAGATGTCTCGTTTGTGGCTGAGCACCGCACAGACACGTGTTTTCCACCATCCACCGTGATGGAAAGCTTCAAGATCTCTTTTATCTACACCTTTTAAGCCTAACGTATTATTAACTTCATTTTACAAATGAAGAAGCCGAAGAAAGTAATCTTCCCTAAGTTCAAACAGCTGTGAGGTGGCAGAAAACACCTGCCCAGGCTTGTGTTCCTGTTCCTCACACCACCCTCTGGCAGTCCCTGATCTGATAAGGAAAACACCTTAGCTTCTGATGGAGGTGACTGAGGCTCTGACTTCCAAGGAGGCCAGAAGTGGAGAGTTCTGTCTCAACTGCCTTTCTGCCTTCCTGTGAGACCCCAGAAGAGTCACTATGCCAGGGTGCAGAGAGGAGAGAACAACCTACTTGGGTGTCACCTCATCCTGGAAAACGCCTGGCAAAGGTGATTGCTTGGGGAGACAGTGGGCAGGTTGGGCAGATTGCCCAAGGAGAGGTCTCTGGAAAGACAACTTCTCTTTGGGGAACCCCCATGGTTTGGGGGACCCCCATGTTTAGTCTCAGCCCTGCCCATCTGCTCTCTATGCTTGAATAACAAGTTCCTGATTTAATCCCAGTACTGGGGAGGCAGAGGAATGTGGATCTCTCCGAGTTCAAGGCCAGCCTGGTCTACAGAGCGAGTTCTGGGACAGGCTCCAAAGCTACAGAGAAACCCTGTCTTGAAGAACTGACAAAACAAACAAAGCATTTATTTGGGGAAATACTTGTGGAAGTCAGAGGACAATTTACAGGACACAAATCTCTCATGTGTGTTCTGGGGGATTGAATTCAGGGCTTGACAGCAAGTGCCTGTTGAACTGTCTTGCTGGCCCCAGATTCCCGATTTTGAAAGCCAGGTCCAACTGACCCAGGCCCTAGGTGCTAGCTAGTCTGACTCTCCAGGGTGTCATCTTATTCACCGACTCACTTCTCCACCAGCCTGCGCTTCATGGAGCTATCTGCTGTCAACTTTCCATAGCCTCTAGTTACCCCTCCCTGAGTGTGGACTGGGTTTCTTTCCCTGTGTGGTAATGTCCCCTCAGGAAACCAACTCTGTTCAAACTGCTGTGACCTGTTCAAGTTTCCTGTCTCCTACTCTTGTGCCCTCTCCCCTGGCAGAGAGCCACTCGCTGGGGGTAGCCAGGACTGGATTGCTCATGTCCACATTCCCACCAGGGCCTGGCCGTGTGGAGAGGGGCTCTGCTTTCTGGTGTTTGGAAAATTCAGGGTGAATGTCCCACAAGTCCCTCTGTTCCTGGGGCAGAGGCCAAAGCAGGGACAAAGCTTGTTCCATGAGGGCGAGTCTCAACAAAGCCAGGTGGATGAACTTGAGGGACCTTGTGGCAGAATGAGGTGGCCTGATGAGTCACCTCATCTTATGCCAAGTCACCTGAGTCTAGAAGGCAGGAAGGACCAGGGCACAGCATACCTGATTTCTCCCCATCTGAGAGCACTGTTTGCTCCAAACCTCTTTTGTGCATCTCCCCATCTTTACTTTTCAGTGTTTCCAGATGATGGGAACAAAGCTCCGTTCCTCCACCACCCACCCCACTTCTGGTGTGTCTCCGGAATGCCCCTGCCTTCCTTGGCTATGCACAACTGTGCCTGGCCTCCTGGTTTATAAAGCCCTCTCACACCCATCCCTATGTGGATTGCTCAACAAGTTGAAGCAGACAGGTGCAGTATTTTACAGTCCGACTGAAGGGTATTTTTGCAAACAAGGAAATCTGGTGTCTTGGTTTGGGGTCCAGGAGAGCAAGGCCTCAGGCAAGATCTGGGGGATGGTCAGAAGTAGCAGAAATGGAGGTGGGATGATAATGGAGAAAGGAGAAGGGGCAATAGAGATACACTAAAAAAAATATTTTGAGCCAGGTGGAGGTGGTACACGCCTTTAATCCCAGCACTTGGGAGGCAGAGGCAGGTGAATCTTTTGAGTTCTAGACCAGCCTGGTCTACAGAGTGAGTTCCAGGACAACAAAGGCTATATATAAAAACCCTGTCTCAAAAAGCAAAACAAAACAAACAAAAAAACAAAAAATATTTTAAAGTTTGACTTATGTGCCCCTGCCCTTCTGTGTATATGTGTAAAGCACACCTGTGTGGATGGCCAAGAAGGCCAGAGGAGAATGTTGGAACCCCTGGAGCTGGAGTTCCAGGCAATAGCCAATTGCTCAACATGGTGCTAGAAAGAACTCAGATCCTCCCCAAGGGCTCTAAACTGCTGAGCCATCCCAGTCTGGGTGCACACTGGGTTTCCTGAGCTCCATCCTGCTGGGACACCTCTGTGAAGTCCCAGCAGGAATTCCCCTCAGGCTGATTTCTCTGGACAGGAGGGCTTCTTTCACCCACGAGTTCCCCCTTCAGTTGCCTACCTTCCTCCACTGTAAGGATGGAGCAGGCTTATTGGCCAGATGCCCCAGACAAATAAATATCTTTCCCTTGCTAACTTGATAGCAATGAGAACTGGCTACTTCCTCCAACAAGAGGAGCCTCCTTAAACGTGGCTAGCTTTTATTTGCTTGTTTGTCTTGCAGTTCTGGGAAGAGAAATTCTTTAGAACTGAGTTACATCTCCAGTCCACCTGGGCTGTTTTGATCTATAAAATAGAGAGGGGATTTCTGTCACTTTTGGACGTATGTTAGGCAAGCCTGACACTTCTGTGCTGGGTGTAGCGGAGGGGTGTGGGAGGAGTGATCACAATTTAAGAAATTCAAGCACCCTGGGACCTGAGACCCAAGCTATGAAGAAACCTACCTCCAACCATGTGGTGAGATTGGCCAAGCTGAGACGTCTTGAACGTCCCAGCCCTGGGTGATGTCACAAGGAACCTAGCCAGCTATGCTGTAAACTGAAGAATTATGAGCAAATACGTGATGGTTGTTGTGGTTTGTTTCGTGTTGCTATAACAAAATGTCTCAGATAGAGTATTCTTTAGAGACTGGGTTTCTCTGTGTAACAACCCTGGCTGTCCTGGAACTAGCTCTGTAAACCAGGCTGACCTCAAACTCACAGAGATCTGTCTGCCTCTGCTTCCCGAGTCCTGGGATTAAAGGCATGCGCCATCACCGCTCAGCTGAGATAGAGTACTTTATAAGGAAAAGAGGTTTGTTCGCCTCAGTGCTGGGAATCTCAGAGCATAGTAATGATATGGGCTTCTAGTGAGGGCTTCAACGTGGATAGCATCACATGGCAAGAGGGAGAGAGAAGGAAGGAGAGAGGGGGACTAAGAGAAAATGAGAGCAAGCCGAGAAAACAGAACTTGATTTTTATTTTATTTTTTGAAACAGGTCTCTAGCCAAGGCTGGCCTTGAACTCCCTTTGTAGACAAGGGTGACCTTGAACTACTGATTCTCCTACCTTTACCTTTCTCCCATGTGCTACCACAGTTTATAGGGTGCCTGGATTGAACCCCAGGGCTTTATGTATGTTAGGCAAGGACTCTTATCTACTGAGCTACATCCCCAGATTTTGAATTTGATTTTAATAGCTTGCCTTTGGAGTAACTAGTCCATGCTCACAAAACAGGCATGAATTCCTTCCAAGGATGGTGCCCCAAAGTCTAGTCATGTTCACTAGGTCCCACCTCTTAAACATCCTGTCACTTTTGATATAGTTATACTGGTGACCAAGCCGCCAGCTTGCCTTTGGTAGACAAATTGTGCAGTGATCTGTAGCTTTGGGGGCAATTTGTACACAGATAGAAATAAATGAAACACTTGCTGGGAATAGTGTCCTATTGCTGGGAAGAAACACTATGACCACAACAACTCTTTTTTTTTTCCTTCTTTTTTTTTAATTATTTATTTATTATGTATATAGTATTCTGTCTGCTTGGATGCCTACAGTCAGGAAGAGGGCACCAGATCTCATTACAGATGGTTGTGAGCCACCATGTGGTTGCTGGGAATTGAACTCAGGACCTCTGGAAGAGCAGCCAGTGCTCTTAACCTCTGAGCCATCTCCCCAACCCCACAACAACTCTTATAAATAACAGCATTTGATTGGCACTGGCCCACTGTTTTAGAGATTTAGTCCACTATTGTCATGGCACGGAGCATGGTAGCACGCAGGAAGACATGGTGCTGGAAAAGTAGTTGAGAGTTCTACATTTAGATCTGCAGGAAATAAAAAGAGAAACAGTAGGGCCTGCCCGTGGACTTCTGAGACCACAGAGCCCCAGTGACACAGTTCCTCCAGCAAGGCCACACCTCCTACTCCTGCTAAGCAGTGTCACTGCCTGATGACCAAGCATTCAAATATATATGAGACTATGAGGGTCATTCTTATTCAAACCCTACAGGGATGTTCCCTTGCTGGCAGGAATGAAGATAATTCAGAGATACATGCCAGTGACTATCAAAACAACAGTCCTCAAGAAACTGGGATTTTATCGGGAATTTCATGCTGGAAGAAGGAACAGGCTGGCACGAGCCAAGGAAAAAACAAAACAAAACAAAACAAAACAGTTTGAAGGGAAGAGATTTACAACTCGTCAGACTACAGTGCAGGGAGATGGAGAAGTTGCAGTGAGAATGGGCAGAGCAGCACCTTAGGCCTAGGTGACAATAGACAGTTAGCTCCTGCCTCCTACTGAAATCCAAACCTCATGTCAGGATGCGAAATGGGGGGTGATTGGTGGGAGGATGGGGTGTCACTGGATCTTTTTGTTTCTCTTCCCAGTGAATAAAATCACTTTTAAAAAATCCCTTCTTCTTTTCACTATTATTTTGTTTAGCTGATCTAATGAGGGCAGGAGGTTTTGCCTCAGCTATTAGAGTTGCCAAGCCCAGGCTGACTCCAACTGTGGGAGCCCCTACCTCTAGGTGGTGAACACCCAGCACACTGTATATGGTTGGTAATAACATCCTCAACTGGGAACTGAGGCTCGACATCACACAGGAAGAGGCAGAGCCCCGGTTCTCACCTGAGAACCCCGAGCTTGTAGTATTTGCTACTCTAAAAGCCTGCTGGGGGGCACAGCTCGCCCGCTCCAAGAGAAGGGTGCCCAGAGACAGTGTCCTGCGTGCACATCTCGGTCACAGCCCAGATAGTGTGCAAGACCAGTGAAGTGGAACGAGCAGAACTCAATCCTCACCAGGGGACTCATGGAGATGGCTCAGCTCATGAAGTGTAGGCTGTCCAAGAAAAGTCAGCAATGTGCCCATGCCATCCCAGCACTGGGCAGGTAGATGGCCAGCCACCATAGAAGAATCCATGAGCTCCAGGTTCAGTGAGAGACCCTGTCTCAAAAAACAAGGTGATTTGGGACTGGAGAATTGGCTCAGTTCCTGATCTTCTAGAGGTCCCAAGTTCAAATCCCAGCACCCACGTTTAGTGGTTCAGGATTGCCCATAATTCCAGCTCTAGGGGAGTCTGACACCCTCTTCTGGCCTCTGTGGACACACACACAGGTCCATGCACACAGGACACACACACACACAGAGGTCCATGCACACACAGTCACACCAGGGGTTTTCTGGCCTCTGGCTTAGAAAGGTCTTGATTCTGGAGCAGTAGGAGAAAGCCCAGAAACACCTAGGTCCTGGGAACACCTGGCTAAAGGGCTCAGAGGTTGGGGCTGTTGTGTTTCCCGCAGCCCTGCCAAAATGTCTTGTGTTTCTGCTCTGCCCTGACATCCGTGTTTACCTCTCCGTTCTCTGATTTCTTCACCTGCGGCTCTGGCCAGCTGAGCTGCTCTGTCAGGGCTGTTGACATCACATAGCTCAGAGCATATAACCTGTGTTCTTTGGTCTCAGGGAAGTTGCCTAGGACACCTGATGCTGGCGCCTTCGTAGGAAGGTCAGATTTTGTCCGCCTCTCTAGATGCTCAATTCTCTACCCTCAACAGTTCACTCTATGGAGAAAGATTCTAACTCGGGAGAAAGGTCCACTTATGCTATCTCGTAGGAGCCAAGTGGCTTGCTTTATAGAACTTTTACAAGCTGGAGATCAAACTAGCTGCTTAAAGAAAAAGAACAAAAGAAAATTACATCGCATGACTGAGAGGGAGCTCAGAAGGCAGGATCAGAGTTTAATCCCCAGCACCCCAATAAAAAGAAACCCAGACACTGTGGCTCATTCTTGTAATCCCAGGGCAAGGAAATGGAGATTTCTGAGATCTCTGGCAGATCAGTCAGGTCTAATGGAGGAGCTCCAGGTCAGAGACCTCGTCTCAAAAAACAAGGTAGCTAGCACCTGAGGAAAGATAGCTAGGGCTGATCTCTGTTTCCACATACATACATACCCTTGTGCTTGCACACTTACACACATATGTGTGTGTTCACACACACATACACACAAGCATAGTACAAAAATACTACCAAGATTGGACAGTGGGAAGCTGAGGCAGAAAGCTTTCTCTCTCTCTCTCTCTCTCTCTCTCTCTCTCTCTCTCTCTCTCTCTCTCTCTCACACACACACACACACACACACACACACACACACACGTATGATAGATGCAAAACCATCCTGGGATATATGTTTCAAGATCCTGTCTCAAAAGAATTAAGTTGAATTATACAAATGATGGAGGAAGGTCATTGATTAAAAAATAAAGAAACTGCTTGGCCCTGATAGGTAGAAAATTAGGTAGGCGGAGTAAACAGAACAGAATGCTGGGAGGAAGAGGAAGGAGCTCAGAGGCCATGCTCCCCTCTCCTGCGCAGACAAGATGAAGCAAGCCGCCAGGTCAGACATGCTGAATCTTTCCCTGTAAGACTGGTGCTACACAGTTTATTAGAGATGGGTTGATCTGGATATCAGAATTAGCCAGTAAGGGCTAGAGCTAATGGGCCAAGCAGTGTTTAAAAGAATACAGTTTCCGTGTAATTATTTCGGGTAAAGCTAGCCAGGAGGCCGGGAGCTGGGGCAGCAATAACGCAGCCCGCAGCTCCCACAACATACAAATATGTAATTAAACTGTCCCAGCTGCCTCTCTTCCACCAGGCTCTAGTAATGCTATGATAGGCAAAAGGCAATGCCACACACCTGTGTTCCCTGATGAGTCCACGGAGGACGTTCTGGTTGGCATCCAACAACTTAGTCACAAAGGGGTTCATAGCTGTGGTATGACAGGTTATCATGGCCCTGGGCAGACATGGCCACAGCAAAAGCTCAGGCTCCTCAGCCCCACCCCAGAATCCTGCAGCCTCTGTTCCACCCGAACCAGACAGTACCACCAGCATGGTAGTAGGCGTTCTGCTGCATACCCGCTTGCCATGTCCACGCATCTGGAGTCTCATGCAAATCTGTATCCCTAGTAGGTGCAGCTACTCGGATACATCTCAGGACTGGATCCTTAGAGAATTTTCTTGTGTAAAACTCATTAAGGATCCTCAGGTAAACCTAGGCTGCTATAGTTCAACCAGAGGCCGTGGCTCCTTACAAGGGGTCTTAGGGGAAAGATCTCTTTTACTTTCTTTACCAGTGGATGCAAATTATGCCTGTGTGTGTGTGTGTGTGTGTGTGTGTGTGTGTCTGTCTGTCTGTCTGTCTGTCTGTCTATGTCCATAGTGGGAGGTGGAGGTGGAGAGAGAAATTGGAATTACAGACTGTGGTGGTTTGAAAGGAAGTAGCCCCCAAAGTGTGTGACACTATTAGGATTGTGGACATGTTAGAGTGAGTGTGACCTGTTGGAGGAAGTGTGTCACTGTGGAGGCAGGCTTTAAGGTCTCATATATGCTCAAGCCATGCCAAATATCTTAGACCACTTCCTGATGTCTGATGATCAAAACAAAGCCGTCACCATGTCTGCCTGCACATTGCCATGTTTCACAATGATGAGACCAGATTAAACCTCTGAAAATGTTAGTCACCCCAATTAAAAAAAATTTTTTTTTTATAAAAGTTGCCATGGCTGTGGTGTTTCTTCACAGCAATAGAAACCCTAAGACACAGATCTTCACATTTTATTTATTTATTTGTATATGTGGGAGGCAACACACATGGGCCACACAGATGAGTGGATGTCCGAGGACAGTAGGGTGACTGGAGTCATCAGGCTTGGCTGCAAGTGCCTGATCTGCCAAGTCATCCTGACAGCCCACAAAATCATGGATTTTTAATGACTTGTTGGAAGTGCTACATTTTAATTCTGGTTCTCCAAGAAGAAGATGCCATGATGGGGCTACGCCGGAAAGCATCAGAAGTGATCCTGGGTATGTCACTGTTTGATTGCATTGCAGGCTGAACTCTACGTGTCTGTGGAAGCATCCTAGTGTTCTGTGCAGACAAAGGAAGGCAAATAGCCCATGAATGCTGCGATGTCCTGGGGGCGGGGGTGGGGGAGTTTGCACTTTGCTCCTCCCCTTTGTGTATTCAGTCCCTTGCTGACAGTCACCAATGACCTGAGCACAAACCTGGTGGTGGGTTTAAGAGACTTTGGCTAGTAGCTGGAGATCTTTGGGGAGTCTTTTAATCCCCACTGAGTTATAGTGAGCAGAAGTCATGGAAGGGGTTGGGGAGATGGCCCAATAAAGCGTGTGTGCCATTCACACAAGAGGACCTAGCATACACAAAGGTCTTGCCCCAGAGGGAATACCACAAATTTATCATTGTAAAGAACCCTGGTGCACTTTTCAGTCTTCTGTCATTAAAATTACTCAGCTTAAGAGTAGATGTTTACCTATTGCAGATGTTGACAAGCTGGTCTCAAAGGTCACACTCAACCATGTGATCCGAGTTTCCACAGTGGGTGGGGAGGGGGTATTTTAAGATTGTTTTTGCTCCTTCTTGGCAGTCAGTGCCTCAAGCCTGACACTTGGCAAGGAAGCCTGTACCTCTGGGGACTGCTGTGGAGCAGCACAGCAAACAAAGGGTACCAGAGAGTTCGTGCTGCCCCCTTCCCACCTGGGCACATGCACATCCCACAGTAGGAGAGTGGCAGGGTTATGGAACAATGGGAGCCTGTGAGTCATGAGGTAAGGCCGGATGGAGTTTCTCCAGCAGGCGGCAACTGGAATAACTGCTGGTTCCTAGTCTTGCCCTGTATGATCTGGACTTTCTTTTTTATCTTTTAAAGTCAACTTTTATTTTAGCAAAGTGATAGGTATAAACATTTTCAGAAAGTCAGTTTATGCTACACAATGGGAAATAGGAACTGCTTTCCTCACCTTTATGATTCGAAGGGTTTTTTTCTTCCTAGTCCCCCCTTACTTTTTTAAGCAACATCTAGCTTCTATAAAAATTTCCCATGATAATTTTTAAATATTTATTTATTTAGTGTATCTATGTGTGTGTGTGTGTGCCTGAGTGCAGGTATGTATACCGTGTGCATTCAGGTACCTGTAGAGCTCAAAAGAGGACATTAGATCTGAAGTTACAGGCAGTTGTGATATGGGTGCTTGGAACCAAACCTGGGACCTCTGAAAGAGTAGCAAGTGCTCTTAATTACTGAACCTTCTCTGCAGCCCTTCCTATAATTCTCTTTTGTCATTGTACTTTAGTCAGTATAGATTCTCTTCTTATGACAAGACTGAATATGTAGCTCAGTAACAGAGCACTTACCTAGTGTTGTGAAGTCCTAAATTCATTCCCCAACATTAAAAATACACAACCACTTTCCAATTAGATCTAAGGCCCACTACATAAGATGAAGTCCATACCTACCATCATTCTAGAGCTGACCACCCAGGGTAGACAGGTCATAGACCCTAGGGAAGAACATACTATGGTTATTCTGCTAAATTACTACAATATTAAGCCAACTCCTAATGACCTTCATTATAGTCATAGATTAAGTCATCTCTCAGGCCTCATCTGAGAAGCTTCGATTTGCAGTAGGTGGTGATATAGTGGCCTCCAACTGGCCAAGACACAGAGAATAAGACACTGCAGAATGCTCAGCCCTAAACGAAACATCTCTTCCTCTAAAGGCACAGTGATTATTGCAGAAGAGGGGAAGGGAAGGGGGCAAGAGTCAGAAGAGGCAGACAACTACAATGTCTTCTAGACACAACGGTGCAGATGCTCTTGGGAACATGCAGCAGTTGTGACAGCATGCTCAAAGTCCATGCAAACCCAAGACACACCCCAGCATGGAGAAGGAAGTTGGTCACAAAATCCCATCCATAGACAAGGAGCTATTGACAATTCTTAGTCGCTGGGAAAGGGAAGGGTCAGTTTTCTTCAAGAGTGTAGTCCCTGGTAAGCTGGCCGTGCTCCAGTGGAAGGTCACACATAACAAGGATATTTGGATAGCACAAATTGACATTGATGGGAGGAAAAAGACATAAAACTGGGCGAGAAGTCAAGGGGTGGATCTGGGATGAGGTGGTTGAAGGAGAGTAAATATGAATAAAGCTTATTGTGAGAAATTCCTAAAGAACAATTAAACTATTTAAACAAAAGAAAATATAGCTAGGGCTGGTGAGAACCTAATTAAAGGTTTTTGTTGACAAGCCTGAGGACCTAAGTTCAGTTCAGTCTTCAGGACCCATATGGAGGGAGGCAAAAACTGATTCCTACAAGCTGTCATCTGATACACACACACAGGTGTGCATACACACCAGCACACAACACCCAAAATAAATAACAGTATAATAAAAAATACAAACAAGGTAAAACAAATAGAATATAGAATAGCCCTATTCTATATCTTATATATACACTCATAACTTCTTTAGCCAATATAGTAAGATGCTAATTTATGGTTAGATCATAATTCGGCGTTTACATTATTATGAATATGTACATTACAAAAACAACTTCTGAAGTTCCGCTGTCTTCCTTCTTCCAGGACATTTTCTTCTCCTTGTTTTTCTATTTACTTGGATCTGTATGTTCCTGCTATTCATTCACTCCCCAAGTCCTTGTTAGTTGTAAAGCTCTCAAAATGATTATCTATCAGTCCTGTTCATTTTTTCCATATAAACATCTCTTCTAGCCTCTGTGATCTTTCTGCTCTTAGCTGATTGGTTACTATCAGGGTCTGTTTTGTACCTAATTTCCCCAGAACATCCTTTCACCACTAACTAGGAATTTCCTTCGTCGCTTTCTTCCATTATAATCTGTCTTCAAAACTCAATGTTTTTGTTTTTCTTTCTCTCTTCCTTAAACAGTTTTCTGAACAATGATGTAGGGGGTAAAATTAACTTTTTTTTTTTTTTGGTTTTTCGAGACAGGGTTTTTAATTACATTGTTACATTGTGTGTGTGTGTGTGTGTGTGTGTGTGTGTGTGTGTGTGTAGGCTGGAGCTGGAGTTACAGGTGGCTATGAACCACCTGGCATGGGTGCTGAGAACTGAAGGAACTCAGGTCCTCTGGAAGAGCAGTAAGTGCTCTTAACTTCTGATCCATCATTTTAGCCTCAAAATTTATTTTACTTTTTTTTTATTGTTGATTGTTTGTTTTGTTTTTTTCAAGACAAGGTTTCTCTGAGTATCCCTGGCTGTCCTGGAACTCACCCTGTAGACCAAGCTAGCCTCAAACTCTGAGAACTGCCTGCCTCTGCCTCCCAAGTGCTGAGATTTATTTTACTTGTGTGTGTATCAGCGCATACACACACGAGCACACATGCCTAGGTCTGTGTATGTGTGACTTGACATTCACAAAGAATGCCTTATTCCCTGTTGCTGGTGATGCAGGTTCCAGAAACTGAACTTGGATTCTCTCAAAGAGCAGCAAGGGCTTCAAACCTTTGAGCCTTCTCTCTCGTTCTTGACCCTAAATCTTTGTGATAGTTTGGCTCGGTATCTAATTATGTTGGAGTTCTGAGGCCTTTTCTTTTTGTTTTCCAGCCTCTGATGTAGCTGTGAAGTTCAGAGACACTGTTAGTCCTGGGTTTCATGTGTGCTGCATCCTCCAGTCTTGCTATTTGTGATGATTCAATTAGCAGATTTTTACATTCAGAATCATATACCTGTCACTCCTTTCTGTATAAAAGTTTTTAAAAAGGTGGCACATCTACCATCATTTCCCCCTCCATCTAGGTCAGTGCTATTTACATAAATGAGCCATTTATGAAACTTACTATTATGTTTTGATGGAGGTGGGAATTGAATTTAGGGCTTCTTGCATGATAGGCAAGAGTGCTACCAATCAGTTATACCCTGGTTCTTAGTTAAAAAAAAAATATTCTAGCAGCCACATTAGAAAGATAAATGGAAACAGAAAATAGTAACCTTAAAGGACTTGGGAGGTGCTCAGTTGGTAAAATACTCTCTTTCCATGTAAGTTCAAGGACCTGAGTTTGATGCCCCAGAACTCACATAAAAATAATGACTGATCATAATGGTGTACACTTGAGTCCCAGCACTAGAAAGGTGAGATAAGGGAATGCTTGGGACTCATCTAATTGTGGAGTACCAGGCAAAGAGAAACCTTGTTTCAAAATAAGGTGGTGCATGGGGGTGTTCCCGAGGAACAGCATCTGAAGTTATCATCCTTTGGCCTCTACGTGAATGTGCACACACAAGCATGTGCACCTGAGCACAAACACAAACACCCACCTACACATGTGTTGGAGGGAGGCCTCTTGTTTTGTTCCTGGCCGCTTGGCCCTGAAATAATCACACAGAAACCATATGATTTAAATCACTGCTTGGCCCATTAGCTCTAGCTTCCTATTGGCTAACTCTTACATATTAATTTAACTCTTTTCTATTAATCTGTGTATCACCACGTGACAGTGGCTTATTGGCTAACGTTCCTAGTGTCTGTCTCCAGAGGATCCATGGCTTCTCTCTGAATCTGCCCTTCTTTTCCCCAGCATTCCGTTTAGTTTTCCCTGCCTACCTAAGTTCTTCCCTGTCAACAGGCCAAGGCAGTTTCTTTGGTATTCACAGCATACAAAGGGAAATTCCATATCACTTCCCCTTTTCTGTTTAAATAAAAAAGGAAGGTTTTAACTTTAACACAGTAAAATCACATATAATAAAACAGGTATCAAGTAAGAAATATAGTCATAATATTTAAAACTATAATTATAAATTCTTCAACTCCATCGAAGACTCCAGAAGGATATATTACCTAAGTAAACAGGAAGTGCAAAGTAAGCAACTTCCAAATCTCTAGAAATGACAGAGACATCTTGCTGCCTGGACAGTCACTCAAAGTTCCTCTGTACCGTGGGGGCATCCATCTTCAGCCTAGAAGTCCATAGTATCCAGCAGACTTTTCCATGAAGCAGGAAGTTTCAAAGACAGCTGCACCTATATTGGCAGTTTGTCAGTCACTTTCTTATGTGTCCTGCAGAATGTCTGACAGATTCTTTTGTGTAGCAGGAGCCCCAAAGGACCATCTCACCTTTAGGTAAGTTCAGCAGTCATTTCTCTGTGGGTCCTACATGTTCAGTTCATCAAGCAGTCCAGGCAAGAGCAGTTTCTTGCCCAAATGGCTAACCAACTCCATAAGGAGCCTCTTCAATGCCCATTTTCCTCTTGAAGTAATTGGTGCTGCCAGGAACAGATGTGCCTCACTGTCATGAAAAGTCTTAAGCTCTTAAAACATTTTAAATGTCATATTTTGTAGTCTTTGAAAGGTTTGAAGAATGCCTATCCATCTGAAATACATCTCTGTACATCTAGAAAATCTAGCTAACATGACCACAAGCTTTACTATTATAGATAATTACCTATTAGCCTATATTTCTTAATTATACATTACATTTAAAAAATGAACTACACAATCACAATACCTTAATAGAGAGCAGAAATATACATATAACAAGATTGACCTTAAATTTGCATCAATAAACCAAGATCCATACCAATGCAAATCTCTACAGCATATCCCCCTTTACATATAAAGAATCATTTGTAGACAATATGGGCATAGTTATTCTCCATACTGCTTCCTGCTGTTTATTGGGTAAAGTAATTTTTTGAGGGGTGTTCAAGGTGACCTTTTAGGGGCTCTTGGTTCATCAAGCCACAACAGTCAGGAAGCAATCCACAGGTTTTCTCTGTGGAAATAAGAGAAGAACCTTTTTTCCAAAGCAACATATCCTTAGACCCAAATTTGGAAGTCATGATACCTTTATAATGTATGTGCTGGTTTAACTTAGCAGCCCATACAATGAAATGTCTCTCTGTACTTAGCTCATTCACAGTCAAAAAATTTAAAGATAACACAATAATATACATAATCCAGATGCTCTGTGATTTTTCCATTTTCTCATGGCTTATTTTTCTTTACTTCTTTTATCTATGACTACCTATACTTTGTCTCTTTAAAGACTTTACTCCCCCCCCTTTTTAAAAAAACATTAACTTCATTTTACTCTTTTTCTTCTCTCTTCCAAGCCTGTGTACATTCATCCAACACTATGGCTCATCTGGATTAGTCTTTTTTGCATATCTGTCATTGTTTACTGTCTAAGAGAGCCTTTTAAAATGCTAAGTGCTTCTTAAAACTTAACCTGTGCCATTACTAGGGTATATATGTACTTCCTGTTTGCTCCACAGTCTAAAACTTAAACTGCACCATTATTATGGTATATACGATACTTTCTGCTTGCCTGCCTAGTCCAGCGTGGTGGAACCATTCGCCCTTCTGAGAGCCATGAACACAGCCCCATTCTCAGGCACACAGCCAGTCCATGTCACCATTAAGCAAGCTGCAGCAATCTGCTCACAAACTCCATTCAGATATGCTGTAGCCAGACCTCCTTCCTGAAAGAGTCAGAGTTTGTGCTGGCAGCACAACCCAGAAAGCAGACATTTCAAAATGGCTCGGCTTTTCTGCTATCATTGAGTCAGGAAAGCCTCTCTTAAAGGAGCCAAGCCTTTGCTTGCTTGTTTCCACCCAAGAAAATGCTGCTACCAAATCATACATAACTCTGTTCTATTGTGTCTAGGATTTCTTTTTAAGCTTTCTCAGGTTTTACATGGATTTAGTGTAAATGTGGCACAAAGTGTAAAACATTGGCACATCAATTTGTAGAAGGAGAGAGCTGCTTGTTGGTTTCCGGCTGCCTGACTAGCTTAGACCTGAAATAATCATACAGAATCCATATTATTTAAATCACAGCTTGGCCTATTACCTTGCTTCTTATCAGCTAACTTTTACATATTAATTTAACCCATTTCTATTAATCTATGTATTGCCACGTGACAGTGACTTACAGGCTAATGTTCCCAGCATCTGTCTCTCTCCATGCCTTCTCTCTGACTCTGCCCTCCCTTTTCCCAGCATTCTGTTTCATTTTCCCCACCTACCTAAGTTCTCCCCTATCAACAGGCCAAAGGCAGTTTTTTTAATTCACCAATGGTATTCACCGCATACAGAGGGAAATCGCACACCACACATATGAAAGGAATTGATTGTAACAATATGTTATTTTTACTTTAAAAATAATTTTGTCTACATTCTAAAATGAAGATTGTGTATGTGTATGTGTACACGATGGAGGCACAGTGCGCTTGAGGTCAGAGGGCTGCTCTGTGGCACTGGATTACTCTTTCCACCTGACATGGGTCCTGAGGGATGAAACCCAGGCCATCAGTCTTGCACAGCAGGTGCCTGTGCCCTCTGAGCCTTCTTGCCTGTCTTTTCGGGTTTTATACATTTATTTAGTGTATGTTTGTCTACATGTCCCCAATATAATTTCTGTGTGCACTGACTACAAAAATTGCTAGTGAACTCATTCTAAGTTAAGCTGAAATCCAGTGTGCATTGTATACTCATGGTGTATTCAGTTCAAGAGACAGGTGGACACTGCAGAGAAGACAAAGCCTGGACAGCTATCAGGAATGTGCCCAACTGTGCTCTCCCTCCATGCTCCACCACTTTTGAGACAGGGTCTCACTGTGCAGCCGTGGCTGGCCTAGAACTCACTATGCAGACCGGTCTGTCCTCAAACTCAGACTTAAATTTGTGAGATTCCTGGAATCCCTGTGAAGGTAGAAGGAGAGAATCAATTTCTCCAAGTTGTCCTTGGCGCTGCCTCCATGAGTCCTGGCATATGTACTCATGTAATACACTAATAAATATAATTATTATTTACAAATAAAAATAAAAAACTACTTCAAGCCATGCGTGCACATCTTTAATCCCAACACTTGGAGGCAGAGGCAGGCAGATCTTTGTGAGTTCAAGGCCAGCCTGGTCTCCATAGTGTGTTCCAGTATAGTCAGGGCTGTGTAGAGGGATCCATATTCAAATCACTCCCCATTCCTTCAAAAAGGGGGAAAATCTATTTTAATTTGTAGGTCTTAACATTAAAGAATTCTGCTGCATGATCACACCACTGTTATAATGCCTGTGAAGATGCATAACTAATGTCCCTCCTCTCTAAGTTCATCTCCCCCAGCTGTGTCCATATTCTCCTCAGAAGCTGGTGCTTTTTTTTTTTTTATTGAGAAAAGGAGAAAAAAAAACAAACAAGTTTCCACCTCCTCCCAGCCTCCCATTTCCCTCCCCCTCCTCCCACCCTTCTCCCTCTCCCCCCACTCCTTTCCCCCTCCCTCTCCAGTCCAAAGAGCAGTCAGGGTTTTCTGCCCTGTGGTAAGTCCTAGGTCCTCCCCCCTCCGTCCATATCTAGGAAGGTGAACATCCAAACTGGCTATGCTCCCACAAAGCCAGCACATTAAGCAGGATCAAAACCCCGTGCCATTGTCCTTTGCTTCTCATCAGCCCTCATTGTTCGCCATGTTCAGAGAGTCCAGTTTTATCCCATGCTTTTTCAGTCACAGTCCAGCTGGCCTTGGTGAGCTCCCAATAGATCAGCTCCACTGTCTCAGTGGGTGGGTGCACCCCTCGTGGTCCCGACTTCTTTGCTCATGTTCTCCCTCCTTCTGCTCCTCATTGGGACCTTGGGAGCTCAGTCCAGTGCTCCAGTGTGGGTCTCTGTCTCTATCTCCATCCATCACCAGATGAAGGTTCTATGATGATATGCAAGATATTCGTCATTATTGCTCTAGGATAGGGTCATTTCAGGTTCTCTATCCTCAGCTGCCCAAGGAACTAACTGGGGACCTCGGCTTGGGCACCTGGGGGCCCCTCTAGGGTCAGGTCTCTTGCCAACCCTAAAGTGGCTCCCTTAACTAAGAATTGTGGTTCCGTGCTCCCCTGTCCAACAGAAGCTGGTTCTTTTACAGCAGGATCTTATCTGGTCTCAAATGGTTGGCAGATGCCTTAGTTTTTTGAAATTATTATAATCTTTCTATTGTTTCTTTGCACTATTTATTTATCACACACATGGATAAAATGTAATGAATTTTTTCTAAAGACTCATTTCCTTTTTATTTTACATGTATGGGTGCTTTGCTTGCCTAAGTGTCTATGTACCATGTGTGTGCCTAGTGCCCTAAAAGACCAGAAGAGGGTACTGGATCCTTTGGAACTGGACTGATAGGTGGTTGTGGGTACCATGTGGGTGCTGGGAACTGGACTCAGGTCCTTTGTAACAGCAACAAATGATCTTCACTCTGAGCCATCTCTCCAACCCTTAATAAAATATTGTTTTAAAAATCCAGAGAAAATGTGAGTGAGAGAGGCTTTTGGGGTTGGGAATGTAGTTCCATGGTACAGGGTTTCCCTGGCTTGTACAAAGTGTTGGCTTCTATCCCAGGTGCTCATAAAAGCAGAAAGTTAAAAACATGCTTCTCTGAGGTGCTTGTCACAGTTTGAAACCCGACACATCCTACAATTTCACACTGTCTGGTGGGGACCAGCTTGCTGGTTCTGAGGGGCTCTCTGTTTCAGCTGCATCTCCAGTAACAGCCTTGTCTCTAGCTATGACAGGAAGCTTGGAGGAACTTTGTGGAGGCCCTACACTCTCTCTTTTCTCCCTAGGAAAGTGGCATACCAGGAGACTTGGGAGAAGCTAAGGCAGCCTGGTCTGCTGACTTCTTTTTTTAGGACTGACTTCTTCAAAGTTGCTGCTTGGCTAACAGGGTTGGGCATCCCAGAGCCTCAATTTTGACCTCAACACTAGAATTTTGTTGATGACCTCTGTTCCTTAGGTTAGTAAGTAAAGATTTATCCAATCTCCCAATGGTTGTACAGTCTTTTGGGTATGAGTACGTGATACTGTTCACCCCCTCTCCATCTGTCCCTTACTTTTTACTTTGATAACTTAGGACCTTTTCAATTCACATCTGTGGTTTCTGAGTTCCTAGAAGATATTGACCACCTCAGGTTTAGGTAGAGTTGGGTGCTACTGTCTTCTGGTAGGTGACATCTGGCCCAGAACAGTCCCATTCAAGACAGAATCTCCAGCCCCAAGTGTCAGTTGTGAGCAATTTGAGAACCGCTGCTTTCCTGTAACCTTGTTTCACACATATCCCTAATCCTCAGAAAAACAGGCATGAAAAGTAGAGGCCCAGAGAGGGAACCACTGGTAGCGGCAGCCTGGGGTGAGCAGCCCAGACAGTGGGCGGGACACAGTCTCCAGACTGTTGTTGGTTTTGGCCTAGGCAAGATCAGTCTATCTGGTGGGAAAGAGTTCCTAAATTATTTCATTTGCTGCTGTCAGCTGTTTACCTGATTGGCCTTGGTTCAGGAAAAAGACCACCCACCCCACTTGCCTCTACCCCTGTGAGGGGGATACAAGGAGCCACAGAAGGGGAGAACCCCAGCTGGGTGAGAGGGAAGTTTCCTCAGCTAGGAAGCTCTCGGGAACCCAGCATAGAGTGTGGGAGAGATGAAGCCAGCGCCAGACTCACTTTCCATCACAGCAACCCTATACTACTAAAGCTTCCACAGGCTGAGCCCACTTCCTGAGGTCAGCAGGACCAGGGTGGAGCCTGGGTCTGATGAGGTTGGTGAAGGAAGACAGAGCAGCCCAAGGCCGAGGGAGAGTCTTGGGGTACAGGACCAGCCTGGGCCATAAATTATTTCTCGAACCACAATGTGAGAATAAAGACATAACTCACATGACTTTATCAGGAGGGAGTTTTCAGTGATCCCTCATGAATTCTTGAGTTAACATCCTGAAAATCCACCCACATTTATTCTCCAAACAGTTTTTATACCAAAACGTAAACTGAGGGGGAGATTCTTTAGCATTCTGTTTCCTAGGTAACCGGGAGAATGATTGTGGTCATGTCCACACCTTTCTATGCCCATTTTGTCACATCTTCCTGTCTATGACTACTCTGTATGCCTGCTCTGTCATGTAGACCAAATTAACACCTCTTCCCCAGGTGACCTCCCAAATTACAAAGAAGGATCCGAGTGACATTAGCATATCCTGACCCTTTGTTTAGGACGGAGTCAGTTTGTCTCAAAGACTAGGTGACCACCTCCTGTGTGCCAGCTGCCATACAATGTAGAAACATGGGCCTGTATAACGCAGCCCCTGTAGGAGAGACTATAAAAGGCCCAGTTTCAACTCTACTCGGGTCGTGCCATGAGACTCCCGCAGTTGCCAACATCCCCATTTGGTTCCAGTACTGGGGATGGAACTCAAGGCAGTACACTTACCAAGCAAGCATTCTATCACTGAGCTGTATCCCCAATCCCTCAAACTCTTTTTCTTAAATAATAATTCAATTTTAAGTCACGTGTCCTCGACTCTCTTGCAGCTAGGTATGACCACACGACACCATTTTGACCAAGGAGATAGGAATGATAGTGACATGTATATTATATGGATTGAGCCTTTAGAAAGAAAGGGTATAAACGTGATGGCAGGGGCAATCATCTTGGACCACACAAAACAAAAGCTTTGTCTTGTGGCATTAGCACGAATTAGAAAACCCCTGGCTCAGCTGGGCGGTGGTGGCGCACGCCTTTAATCCCAGCACTCGGGAGGCAGAGGCAGGCGGATTTCTGTGAGTTCGAGGCCAGCCTGAGCTACAAGAGCTAGTTCCAGGACAGACCCCTGGCTCCTCACCTCCACTGAGCTGTCTTAGAAGGAGCCTTGAACAAACTTTTTTATGAGAGCAATGTGAAGTGTTTTCTCTACAAGCCTCTGTGTATCAGTTGTTTTTCTTGTTGCTATGATAAAACACCTGACAAAAATCACTTAAGGAAAGAAAGTTTTACTTTGGCTTGTGATGTGAGGGCTATAGTCTATCATGACTGGAGGCTCTTGGAGGGACAGAGAATGTGAGGAAGCAGAGATGCACGTGAGTGCTCGGCTCACTCTCGACTTTCTATTTATTCTGAGACTAAAGACAATGGGATGGTTCTACCCATTTTGCGGGCCAGGGTGGGGGTCTTCCCTCCTCATTTAAACCTGTCTGAGACTGCTCACATTCCAGTAAGATGTGAGGAGATGGAGCCCAACTGTGTCTCCTGCCATCACACAGCCTGCTGCCACCATGTTTTCCCCTCCATGCCAGACTGTATTCCCTCAACCTGTGAGTTAAAATGAAACCATCCTCCTTTCTAGCCAGGTATTTGGTTACAGCAACAAGAAAAGTAACTAATGTATCCAGGAACCAAACTTGCAAGTAGACTAGCCACAGAAGGCCTCCGATTGCCTTCATCTAGAACATTCTATCCACATACTTTCTGAGGCTGGTCCCTAGCTGGGGCCCCAGAGCCTGGCTTCTTAGTTCAGAGAGACAGGTGTTCTGTTCTGCCAGCCTACATATCGAGATGGCACATCGCAAACTGCAGCTGCTTCCAGTGCACCACTCGTTCCTTCTCCTGGCTGGCTCCCCAGCTTGGTATTGGTGGCAGCTAGAGCATCCTTGGATCAGAGTCATGCATTAAGTTTGTGCTTTTGCTGGTTAATTAACTTTATTGACTTTAAAATACAAAGTCTCAGTCGGGTGGTGGTGGCGTACATCTTTAATCCCAGCACTTAGGGGGCAGAGGCAGACGGATCTCTGTGAGTTTGAGGCCAGCCTGGTCTATAAGAGCTAGTTCCAGGACAGGTTTCAAAGCTACAGAGAAACCCTGTCTCAAAAAGAAAAAAGGTCTCAGTCTCTATCTATTATTTGTCTATCTACCTACTTACCTATCTGTCTATGGCAAGATTATATCAGAGAAGTGAATGTAGGTTTTAGGCTTGTGTACATCAGGGCCCTCCTGGTTGTATGGTGTGTGTGTGTGTGTGTGTGTGTGTGTGTGTGTGTGTGTGTGATCAAGGGTCCTTAGTGTTGATGTCACTATGTCCTCGTGTCTCCCGAGAATTCTCTAGTGTTTTGAGATCTGGAGTGGGCATCTACCACTAGAAGGAGAAGGTAGCAGAGACATCAGAAACTCACCTTTCTTCCACTTTTCCCTTACTGAATAAGCTCCTGGCTGGCCCATCAGACATGCAGAGTAGTCCCAAGGTTCACATACCTTCTCCTGTTCCTCCAGGGCTCAGGGCTGGCCTGACCTGCACAGGAAGTCTAGCCAAAACATAATCCAGGCATGGGAAAGGCCAAGGCAAGAGGCTCCACGCCAGGCCCTGGCGTCCACTTTCGGCTCCCAGCCAATGGAAAAGGACAGGCCAGAGCTGAGCTACCTATGTCACAGCTACAGTATGACTCTATCACATGGTCTCATATCCGGCTGGTGAGAACAATGCAAGCAGGTCCCCCAAGCAAAGTGAAATCTGCAGTTGTCTTCCTAGGAATGTGCTGTGGCTTCCCCGTCGTCAGCACCCTGTCTTCTTCTTTACCAGGCCCACCTGCAACAGTGGAGCACAGTGGCCCAGAAATCCATACTGCACAGGCCAAGCCACGGCAGTCCTGCAAGCATGCACTCCAACAGACACAGATACCTGTCACTCAGGGACAGGTGCTCCTGTCATTCATTCTGTGCTTCTGTGGTTATACGTGTTAGATTCCCTGGGCTGCAGGGAAGAGGGCCGCTACCCTGGAGTTGTCCCTTTGTCCATTTCTCATTGGATAGGGTGCGTTCCAGGCCACAGCCTCTGATATCCATGGTGTTCCTATTCCTGAGACAGGAAGTGACAATGTTTGTGCAAATTCAAATGTTTTGGGTTTGGAACCATATTTGGGGTCCCCTCATGCGCATACTCTTGGCCCTCCCCTACACAGAAGCCCAGCCAAGGCCTCCCTGGGAGGGCTTGGACATATGGGTAGTCAGTTCTGGTTTTCTTGTCGCCAGTCTCTCCAGTGTTTTCAGCCACCTTGCACGTTCCCCTCGAGCCCGATTTCCTTAGCAGCCAGGCCAAGAATCCGAACCTGTGTCTGGGAGGAAGCAACTGCGAGGGCAGCGCTCTCATACCGTCCCTGTTACCACAGGCGACCAGAGTGCGAACCAACTCCCTAGGGCTGCTGCTCCCCAAGGCTCAGAGGGTGCCCTGGGGGTCAAAGCCCCTGAGTTCAAATACGGTCTGGAGCCTCACCCTTAGCAGTATGAGTTCAAAGCCTTCCTCATCTCTGATTCACTGCCCAGGAAGGGTTCCTGGAACTGGCAGGCTGTGACCTTTCGTACTAATTAAGATAGGAGGGCATTGAAGTTTTCCTTCTAGCAAGGCCTGGTGACAATACTTGTGATCCCAGCACTTGGGAGGCCGGGAAAGGATGGTTTGCAGGTTCAAAATAAAAATCTTGTTTCAAAACGGAAAGTTAAGGAGTTGGGCCTACAGCTCAGTGTGTGAGGCCTAACATTTAATCCCTAGCATGTCGTCATTCTGTCAGTGCAGACAGACAGAAGAGGATAGGAAGGCAGAGGTAAGGTATTCTGATCTTCACACGGAGGTCTCCTGAGGACAGGTCTTGTCTCCTTCACACTGGGGATCCCCGAGGTTCTGCCCCTCCTGGGAATGAGGCATATTGAAGCCACAGCACCCAGAGCATATGCATTCCATAAACGTGTGATGAGCCCGCTTTCCCAGGTTTTCCCAGCTAACCACGTGAAGAACGGTTAGCTCTTTCTTCAAGCTGCAGCTCCCGTGGAACCATCTAGGGCATAGTGTTGCTTTTCTGCTCTAGAGTGCAAGGTTGAACTTAGGGCTCCTTGCTAACCCATGTACCTTGGATAGATTTGATTCTGAGACTCCCAGTTTTTCTCAGCTGATGCCTCCTTCATTCCCTGCTTTGTTTTGTGGTGGGTCAGGGTTCTCTCTCTCTCTCTCTGGGAGGGGGGTAGCGGGCCCCAAGATACAATCCTATTTTGTTTAAGTTTTGAGCAAGGCATTTTGTTTGAGTTTTGAGCCAGGAAGTCAAACTAGACTAGGCTGTCTCTCCCTTCCCAGTGCTGGGATTCCAAGCCTACACCAAGTTGGGCTTTTTGTACATGGTTGTTAGGGACGAAACACAATCCCTTTAGCTCCTGAGCTGTCCCCTTGGCTCTGTTCTGCTATGCTTTCAACAGCTGCAAGTTTCTTCTCCTCACCTCTCCCTCACTTCATAGGTCCAAGGGAGTGGGGGTGGGGTCCAAGGGAGTGGGGGTGGGGTCGTCGGGTAGACCAGGTGCTCAGGAGACCTGGGCTCCAGGGTAACCTGTGCCCTTCCCATAGTTTGTGGCCAGGCAAATCTCTGACGTTCTCAGATTTTTATCTGCTATGAGGAGTAGTTCAAAGACTGCCCCCTACCCCCCAAGCAGTGGAGCCCTTTCTTCAAAGAGGCTTGTTTTTCCTAAGACAATGTGTAGCCCAGGTTGGCCTTGAGTTTAAGATTCCCCTGCGTCATCCACCAAGAGCTCTCTTCAAAGGAAACCCGAAATAGCTCAAAATAACCAGACAGGGCGGCGCAGGCATGTAACCCCAGCACGTGGGGAGGCTGAAGCAGAAGAATCCTTAAAAGGTCAAGGGCAGCCTGGTCTACATAGGGAGTTCTAGGCTTCAGAACAAAGACCCTTCTTAAAGGAGGAAGAGGAGGGGAGGGAGGGAGAGAAAAAGTTGGGGGGGGGGGAGAAGGAAAGAAGGGGGAGGAAGCTGCTTACAAAACAGAACCTCTGAGGAGGAGAGAGAAAGCCTGCTCATTCTGTTCCCGCGGGTTCGGGGGCAGCCCTGTAGGGTCTGTTCTCTCTCCCAGAAAGGGACAACGGTGGATGAGAAGCTCTCTTTGTGCGCGGTGCCCGGGAATAGAGAGCATGGTCCAGGCTGAATGGGGTGAAGGGCTCCAGGACTTTTGAGTGGCACCTAATGTGGTGTTTGAGGTACCCAGGGATGGGGGCGATTCCTCCAACATCAAGCCTAGTTCAGGAAATTAAGGAAAAGGAGTCAGGCACGTGCCAAAGGCTGAGGCACCTCTGAGAGGAAGGGCAGGGTCTGAGAGGGGGCCAGGGAGGTTGGGACATCTAGGAATTTCCCCCTGAAGCCTAGTCTCCAGGCTCACCTCCAGAGCCCTCAAGCCAGGCAGCGGCGCGTCATCATGGGGCGCCACTGCCCCCTTGTGGTCACATCCACAGCGAAGCACCGTATCCTGTCCCTCTTTGGTTGGGGCCAGAACAGGAGAACTAGGGCTATTTCTACTCCTGACTTGATTATTCTCCTCAAGTCAGTCCTCTCAGAATAAGAGCATGCCCAGTTCCCACTCGTGATTGAAAACCTCTAATAAGCGGTGGCCTCCAATAAGCGGTGTATCCTGGCTATGTTGCATAACTCTGAGCCTCCCCATCCTTTTCTTGTCCTACCAGCTTCCCTGGTATGCTGCTGCCAGGGCTCCGAGAGCTCCCTTTGTATAAACTCGGGAGGGAATATCCACAACTAGGGGAACAGACCGAGGTGGGGCTGAAAGGCTGCCTCTGGGGAAAGCAGAGCTAAGCAGAATGAGGGAGACATGCATAGAAGGAGAGCAGAGGGGAGGACATGGTGGGCGGAAAGCCCCAGAAGTAGCCCTTGAATTCTGTTAGCTCATTCTTCCACAGACCCTACCCACCCGACCCTGTCATTGTCAGGCATGGTGAAAGCCAGCCGCTAACATGCCTCCCTTGAGTGGTTGTCACTGCTGGCCCTGGCCAGAGCTAACAGATCCTTGTTTACCTATCTTGTCCTTTCTGAATCTTGCTTGGTGGACTCCTTGTCCCTGAAACCAGTGCTGGCTTCCCTCGGACCACAAGAGCCTGTTAGTCTGGTTGCTCCTCTTTAGTCCCACCTTACTGCTTCCTCTATCTTGGTGAAACATCCTTTAGAGTCACTCTCTCTCACAAGACCTTGGTGCTACCTTCCTGGGTGTCCAGCCATTCATTCAACCTGCTGTGACCCTTTAACACAGTTCCTCATGTTGCGGTGACCCTCAACCATAAAATGATTTCATTGCCACTCCATGACTGTAATTTTGCTTTTGTTATGAAGCATACTGTAAGTATCTGATATGCAGGATATCTGATATAGATCTCCTGGGAGTGCACAGAGGTCCCCCCTTTAAAATACAAAGTGAACAGTATTAGGTGTAATCCCAGCCCCTGAGCCCACCAAACCCTGACCCATCCCCAGGAAAGATCAAGACCACTCCCACAGGCTATTTAAACTGCTCCCCAGAAAATAAACACATGATCTTCCCTCTTCCTCTTCGGTGGTCATGTTGGTCGGCTTTCTGTTTCCCTTGGGCCACCCGGAAGTGCAGATGTTCAATTAAACCTGGGTATCTTTTAATTCTGTCTGATTCAGCAGAGAGGCTCGTCTCAGGAATATTCCTAATATTAGGCGTTACCACTTAAGCTTCTGCTCCCCACCTCAGCATGAGACCCAAGGAAGGGCTTAAGGGGTCATTTGTTAGAATACATGAACAGCCACAAATGTGGACCCATCCAGTCCTTTTGTTAGATTCCCAAATAATCTGTGACCTTAAGAAATTACAGAAATCCCTGCCCGGCAGTGACACAAACCCAAGATCACCAAAAAGATGCCAGGGGCTTATTTAGTCTGAAGAACTGAGACATAGACACAGTAAAGAGTATATAATACTCCCCCGAGGGGTAAAGAGTAGACCTCTGTATTTTCTTTGCTTCCCTGTACTCACAATTTATTATATTTTATTGCTACATGTGTGTGTGGGTGGGTGAGGCCAGAGGACGAGTTTCAGGAGTTGGTTATCTGCTTCCACCATGTGGGTCTCTGAGGTCGAACTTGGGTCTTGAAGATTGGCGGCAAGCATCTTGATTGAAAACGCCATCTCTGGGCATAGCTGGACTTGCTTCACTGCTCTCTCCACTGCCCCCTCCCCCTCCCCCCACCACAGGAATACAAAGAAAATTCAAACTTCCTCATGAGATGGTCTATGGAGGAAAGGAAGGATTTTATAGTCACCCAGAGAGACCGATTGACCCAAATTAGCCGGAGGTGAAAGAGTCAGGTGATTTGAGATAAGACTGTTTAATAAAAACCACCTCCTTCTTTGTCTCCAGATCAGGTGCCTGGTCTGGCTTGAGAAGTTGGTGAATGGTTTGAGTTAGGGAAAAGCACCTGTGTTTACCTCCTTGATTGCTCTTTATTTGGCAAAGCACAAACCTACCTATTTTCTCTGGTTGTCGAACCCTTCTTTCTCAGTCAGGCCAGCAGGGCTTGCTTTCTGCTTCCCTTTGGAACTAATGTCAGTTAAGCAAACTAACTGGACTGTATTTCATCGCACTTTCTTCTACACTACACCCAATGACAGCTGTTTGGAGGTCCTTTAGCTTTGTTCCATCGCAGAATTTTATCTATCAACTTGCTGAGGATATTGGACATCATTCTTTCTCCCTCTTCTCTTCTTTCCTCACTTTCTACGGTGAGCCGGGTCTTCAGTGGAGAGGGGCTTGGGGGCTAGGAAGACGGCCAGCAGGCAGGGTGCTTCTCTAGCAAACAGAAAGATTCAGAACCTCAGCACTCACATAAAAACTGTGCTGAAACCCATCCGTAAGCACAGCCCGGAGGTGGACACAGGTAGAGTCCTGGAGCTCAGCTGCTGGTTAGTCTGGTCAGTCTGGCTGAATCAGAAAGCTGATTCACAGACCCTGTCTTAAAAAGTATAGTAGAGAGTGACCAAATGGCAGAGTTCAGCCTCTGCACATACGTGTGCACACACATATATTCACACACATGAACAGGTACATAACCTACCCCCACACACAGCTTAATCAGAAATCCTTATCCAGGATTGTGCAGGTTGTACAAAGGTGCCTAGCTGTCACTTTGCTGGCCAAACCCTGTGTGTGTGTGTGTGTGTGTGTGTGTGTGTGTGTGTGTGTGTGTGTACTATATATTTGTAGTTCCTGTGGAGGACAGAAGAGGACATATAGGTGAGCTGTCATATAGGTGCTGAAAATTCAACCTAGGTCCTTCGAAACACTTCTCCATTCCCCTGTATTTGTTACTATTACTTGAATATGTGGGCCTCCTATGAGCCCCAGTTTCCTTATCTGAATAGTAAGTGTCTTTGTTAGAATTTCTATTGCTGTGATAAAACATCATCATGAAAAGCAACTTGGAGATGAAAGGATTTATATCCGCTTTCTTGTTCCAAACAGTTCACTAGGAAAGAAGTCAGGCCATGAACTTAAGACGAGAACCTGGAGGAAGAGAACATGGAGGAATGCTGCTTCCTGGTTTGCTTCTCATGGCTTGTTCATCCTATTTTCTTATAGCACCCAAGACCACCAGCCCAGGATAGTACCACCCACATCAATCATCAAATGACCCCAAAGGTCATTCTTGTGGGGTCATTTTCAATCTACCCAAATAACTATGGCTTGTGTCTAGTTGACATAAAAACTAACCTGAACAAAGTGTGGGCATAAAGATCTATAGAACCCTTTCATTTGGATGCTCTGTACTGATACTTGGCAGGTTTGATTGACACTGGTCCTTTTGGAAAATAGAAGCTGTGCTGTAGTGGTGAGGCAGCAGGCTTCATTCCCACCTGGACCCCCACTAGCTTTACCTGAAATAACAACACACAAAGTGTATTCTTTTAAACACTGCCTGGTCCATTGTATCTAGCCTCTTCTTGGCTAACTCTCATATCTTGCTTAACCCATATTTAGTAATCTGTGTAGCACCACGAGGTGGTGTCTTACTAGGAAGATTCTAGTGTACGTCCACCTTGGGCTGGAACTTCATCGCATCTAACTCAGAGAGGAGAGGCATGGAGATTGCCTCACATCCTCCCAGCATTCTATTCTGTCTACTCCACCCACCTAAGGGCTGGCCTATCAAATGGGCCCAGGGAGTTTCTTTCTTAACCAATGAAATCAACAGATTGACATATGACCTTCCCACATCACTGTGCAGAGTGAGGGGTGGGGTTAGTATTTTCATGATCTCTAAAGACAAGTTTCTTTATTGAAGATCCTTTCCTTAGGCCCAAGTGAAGGCATTTACATGTTCCAGCCCAGAGAGCAGCAGCCGTTGTGCTGACAGTCAGCCCCATTCTATCATGCATCACAGAAAAGCCGGTTGCACATGTAGGCAGAGCCACCCACTACCTTGACATGAAACATTACCCAGATAATAAAGAGAGGTGAGTTTCTTCCTGCCAGTCCCTACCTTGTCAGAGATGGTAGGTGTTTGCTAATCAAAGCAGTGGTGGCTCAAATGGGAAGCAGAGGATCACTCTAAATATTAGATCAGATTGATCTTGGGCCCAAATTGATCTTGCCACAGGCAAGGCATTGAGACAGGGATGGGAGAGGTGGCAAGCTGCAGCTAGAAGGAGGCAATGACTTTGTAGGAAGTCATTCTTCTGTGGACTCTGCCTTGTGTACATGAGTAGGCAGGGTGAGAATTTGGTTCTGTTGGAATACCCCCCTTCTATCTGCCTGACTCCTATTGTTTTCCAAACCCAGTTCTTTGCTAAGAACATTGGCAATGACCTACAATACAGAAACCTAAGAGCAAACTGAAAGTGAACTATGAAGTTGCAAAACCTTGCTGTGGGCCCCTCATTACTTATCTATCTACCCCCTCATCCACCCACTCACCCACTCACCCATCCATCCATCCATCCATCCATCTATCCCTCCATCCATCCATATATTTTAAAAGTTTACTGTCTTAAGCCAGTGCCTGTGCTGACAGCTCAGTTTGATTAATAGAAGTCTTGTCACTCAGTTTATGAAGTCATTAAGGAACAAAGCTTATATTCTGAAGCTACAGATAATGTCAGTGCCTTGGTGTAGGGGCATGGGATAGGCTAAAAATAGTAAGATCCGAGGGCAGTAGAGACGGCTCAACAGTTAAGAGCATGTACTCTTCTGATTTCAGTTGCCAGCCCTCTCCTGGCCTCCACAGGTACTGCACTCTAAGTTCACATACACATAAACATCCGCTGCATCTGACTGATACGACTTCAGGACTCATAGTCATACTTGGAAAATGTGCATTGGGATCAGGTCAGTGGGTTTTGAATGTCAGTGGTCACCAGGAACTTGTAGGGCATAGCCTAAGATTGCCAGTGTTGTCCAGGAAGGCCAGAATCTACTTCCTCAGTTTCTTCTTAGCCTACATACAAGCAGGGTTAAAAATCCTGGGCCAAACACACACACACACACACACACACACACACACACACACACACACACACACACAGCTTGATTAGGTGGTTAGTGTCCCTAGCCAGCTTGCTCTTGCTCTCCCGTTTTTACCTTCTGAGGCAGGAATTATAAACAGGCTTTCATGTCTACCTGGCACTTTTGTGGGTTCTTAGTATCTAAAATCTAGTCCTCACAAGGGCAGGGCAAATGATCTAACCACTGAGCCATCTCCCCGGCCATTCAGAGGTGATTTCTATGAACCCCAGAGTGAACCCACATGGCTACCAAGAAAGAAAAGGAAAGCCACATTTTAAAGGTCAAGCATGCATCTAAGATGTGGACTAAACTCATTTTTATGTGAAAGCGTATGAAATGTCCAAAGGTCCACTCATTTCCTGATTGCTAACTGATGTAGGAGGATTCAGCCCACTCTGGGTGGTGCCATTACCAGGCAGGTGGTTTTGGGCAGTGACTCACACTAGCAGACCAAGAAGCCTCTGCCTAATCCCAAGAGCCAACAGCATGAGGCACGGTAGTTGCTAGTAGGTAGAGGTACCTGCATGGGCAGCAACATGGTAAGATTTGGTGGAAGGCATGATTTTAGACCAAGAAATCAAAATTCTAAAAGATCTTGGTAATATACCCAAGAGATGCCCTATCATACAACAAAAGTATATGCTCTACTATGTTCATAGCAGCATTGTTTGTAATAGCCAGAACCTGGAAACAACCTAGATGCCCTTCAATGGAAGAATGGATGAAGAAAGTATGGAATATATACATATTAGAGTACTACTCAGCAGTAAAAAACAATGACTTCTTGAATTTTGCATGCAAATGGACGGAAATGGAAAACACTATCCTGAGTGAGGTAAGCCAGACCCGAAAAGAGGAACATGGGATGTACTCACTCATAATTGATTTCTAGCCATAAATAAAGGACATTGAGCCTATAATTCGTGATCCTAGAGAAGCTAAATAAGAAGGTGAACCCAAAGAAAAACATATAGGCATCCTCCTGGAGATTAACTTTCATCAGGTGATGAAAGGAGACAGAGACAGAGACCCACATTGGACTGAAATCTCAAGGTCCAAATCAGGAGCAGAAGGAGAGAGAGCATGAGCAAGGAACTCAGGACCGCGAGGGGTGCACCCACACACTGAGACAATGGGGATGCTCTATCGGGAACTCACCAAGGCCAGCTGGACTGGGTCTGAAAAAGCGTGGAATAAAACCGGACTCACTGAACATAGCAGACAATGAGGACTACTGAGAACTCAAGATCAATGGCAATGGGTTTTGATCCTACTGCACGTACTGGCTTTGTGAGAGCCTAGGCAGTTTGGATGCTCACCTTATTAGACCTGGAAGGAGGTGGGTGGTCCTTGGACTTCCCACAGGGCATAGAACCCTGATTGCTCTTCGGGCTGACAAGGGAGGGGGAGTTGATTGGGGGAGGGGGAGGGAAATGGGAGGTGGTGGCGGGGGGGAGGCAGAAATCTTTAATAAATAAATAAATAAATCACCCGTGAGTTAATTTTTTCCCCATATGTTTTTCATTCATTTACATTTAAGATAGAAATGATTGGCCCTGAGCTCCACTGATGAGGGCTGAGTCAGTGGTGCTTCTCATTGTGATCTCAGCTCTGTGGAGATCATATCACCCAGATGATGTTCCAAAAAGAAAAAAAAAATGGAGTCATTCATGGTGATGTCTGAAAGCATCACTTCATAAAAGTATAAAAATTCTTTTTCTTTCCCTTTTCAGCAAAAACATTTAAAAGGACAAATATGTTTCATTGCAGTATTTTGAATTCACCTTTTTATAGTCGTTTGCTGAAAAAAAAAAACAACCCAACTTCCTGAAGGCGTAAGTCACAAACAATGCCACACCAGTTTGGAATTATGATTAATAGGGTGGTATTTATTTAAAGGGGAAAAAACTTACAGATCACCGTCAGCCCTCTGCGCAACCAGGAAGGGAGTCTAGTCGCAGTCGGAGCAGGAAGTGAAGAGAGCAAGGAGAGGGAAGTGGCTGCTTTTTTAAAGGGAGAGAGACCACGCCCCAATGGGCTGGTATCTCAGCAGCTATAGGCTGGAGGAGTGGGAGGACCTCCCGCAACAACTTCCTAACTTTAGGACAAAGATCCATTGTTTAAGCTTTGGAAAGCCTATATGCATGTATATGTGATATGTATGCTGATTGTTCCTTCTGAGATCCATGGAAACACAGTTCAAATCTTTCAGACTAATTCTGGCACCTCTTTGTGTATGCTATGGGAAAAAAAGAAGAACGGTGCTTTGATTTCTTTGAAATATGAAAAACATTGGGAAATGCATCTCATATGCTCATGTGAAAAAAAACAAAATTCTAAAAGATTGATATTTATGGAATGTCTGATCCTGAAGACAGAGTGGGGAAACTTTTCTTGGTAGAGAAGAGAGCCTCAGAACATATCTGTGAGGATAGGAAGTCCGTTAGGTGGCTACAGGTGAAGAAGGGTCAACCACTCAGGATGGTGTCATCTTCTCAGTGAGATTATACAGACACTCCTACATCGTTCATCATGGCTGAGGAGTCTAGAGCTAGGTAGAGACTGACTGACCAATCCTTCTCTTAATCTTGGTTGTCAACTTGACACACCTAGGAAAAGGGAACCTCAGTTGAACTATTGCCTCTGATAAATTGACCTGTGGGGCATTTTCTTGATAGCTAATCAGTGTAGAAGGATCCAGCCCACTGCAGGCGGTGCCATTCCTAGGCAGGTAGGCCTGGGCTGTGGAAGAATGGGCTGGACAGAAGTAAGTGAGGGAACCACTATACTGCATTCTTCAGTGTCTTCTGCTTCAGTTCCTGCCTCCAAGTTCTCACTTTGGCTTTCTGCATTGGCTTCTCTGTAAGATGAAATAAACTCTTTCTCCTTCAAGTCGCTGTTGGTCATAATATTTTATCCCGGCAACTGGAAGCTAACTAGAATGGGAGCACAGGTCAGAACTGTGGCTATATGCATGTGGCCCCATAGTCAGACAGATTAGGTTCATACTCTTGTTGTCATTCTGGATCTCAGAAGAAAAAAAGGGGATATACTTTATATTGTTCCTCATATTATCCCCAGTGTTATAAGGGACACATTTTTCTTTTACATTGGATCCAGTAAATTCTGTGCTGGCCTTGGATAGATGACAGCCCCAGTGCTGTTAGGTGCCTGGGAGAACATTCTGTACTCATGGGTCTTTCTGTGGCAGGATCTGATGGCTGGGTCTTCTTGTAGTCAGGTCAGCAATGTCTGAAGCTCAGCATTTTGACTTTGCTGTATTCTGTCCCAGGATGGCAACTGGCCTCTCTCCAGGTTTCTTTCTGTTGCAGCGGCCATTGCCTGCCGTCATGAACTGGTTATCAAGAGCACTGTGAGTCTTATTAAATTTCAGCTTTGCCCCTGCTGTTCGTCCCCTGGTTCCTAAATCACCTAGTAACAAATTTTTGTTTTCTCTGCTGCAGAGAACTCCAGCCCTTTCCCTGGTCCCTATCTCCCTGCCCCACAGCCTCTTTGCCTATCTTAGCTGCAGGACTGTGTCTTCTTTGTTGAGATGCTGTGCTCTGCAGTGGTTAGTATCCAGCTTCTTTCCAGCTCGTGCCTCACCACCTCAGCCCTCACTTCAGAGTTGGAGTGGGCTCAACTTTTTTAAAAATCAGTTTCCACTTTGACCCCGAGCAGCTGTTGTTTTACCTTCTTTGACTTTCTTTCTTCTTTCCCTGACCATCACTCATTCTATCAGCCCGGGGTCATCCTTCTGGATGACCCTTCCATCCTGTCCATGTGACAGAGAGCCTTTTGTAGGACACTCTGAAATTTCTGACAGCATTTAATTCATTATCTCATCTTGGTATTGTGTTCATTGCAATCCTTCCCCTTCCATGCCAACTTAATTATGGAATGTTCTTGAATTTAAGAGGGTGCCATCATCATTTCTTTGCTTAACTTATCCTCATTGGGGAATTTCCTCCCTTCTAAAACTTTTTCATAAAATCACCAGTAAAACTATGTTGTCTTTTTGCCAATTTTTAGCTTTGTGAGTTCTCTTCATGTTCTATTCTTTTCTTGGCTCCCCCAATAGCGAGCTCATCTTCCTGAGAGTTATTTCCAGTCTCTGATTGTATCTGTACAGTCAGATACTTCCTGAGGGAGATGTTTACTCAACTCCAGGTTCCTCTGAAAGATATTCTTGCTGCCTTGACATTCTGCTCTTAGAGGGATAGCTTTATATTTTGGTAATTTAGCCCTTACAAAAATTTGAAAGATTCGTGCATACAGACACACTATCCACAGCTTGCCACTGTTCATACTTTAATTGCTCATGGCTTCTCTTCAGGTGTGATGTGTGCGTTTTGGCTGGATAGTTTGGAAGCAAGTCATATTGGTGACAGCACTTGATTCCTTATTTCCTTATGAATGCCCAGTTACTAAGGTAAAAACACTTATTATAAATAGCCTCCAGGTCTAAAATACAACTACTGTTAAAATATCTAGATTTGCCTCCAAGATAAATCTGACAATTTTTAATGATTTCTTAGTGGGTGCGTGCATGTGTGTACACATTTGTGGATGGCTGAACTCAGTCTTTGGTGCTGTCCTCAGGTGCCTTTAAGTTGTTTTGTTGTGATATTTTGTTATTTTAATGCCTAGGCACACATGTGTTATAACATTTAGAGGTCAAGGCAATTTGCGGGATTTAGGTTTGACAGCAGTGTCTCTATCTGAGCACTCTTACCAGCCCCTGCCTTGTTTTTTGAGATAGAGTCTTTCATTAGCCTGGAATTCACTGATATGGCTAGAATATCTGGCAATCAAGTTCTTGGAATTCTCTATTTTCTGTCTTTTCAGCACTAGGATTTCAAGTGAGTGTCATCACAGGCAGCTTCCTCCTCCTCCTCCTCCTCCTCCTCCTCCTCCTCCTCCTCCTCCTCCTTTTCCTCCTTGTGGATTCTGGGGGTGGAACTCACATATTCATCCTTATACAACAAGCACTTTACGTGCTGAGCTATCTCTCCAGCCCTTTGATTCTTTTATTTTAATTCTGAAAGACCATTTTAAATGTCTGTACCACCTGTTAGTCAGTCCCTTGATATTTTCCATTCTCATCATGGGGAAGAAATTAGTAAATGCATTACTTCCAAGCAGGCAGGCAGCATACACTCCACATACCTGGGGCTCCTTGTGAAAATCAGGCAGGGGGTGCAGCTCAAGAGAAAATTTGCTTAGCATGCACAAGGCTCTGGGTTTGATCTTGAGTGCTGTTTCTCTGCAGTTACTCCTTGGACTCCTTCTGTGGCATTTCCAAGCTCATGTTCCACTACATTATCTGTCTTTTCTAGAACATCTAAGTCTTCTCCAGGCATTTCCATTCTAATCATGGACTCATGACTTCTCTGTGGATCAGTGTTGTTTGGGTGACTGTCACCTTGCATTCTGCATGTCATTTGGGTTGAATTTGGTCTCAATAGTTCTTCAAGAAGGTCTCAAAGAACAGTTTTCTTCAAATTCTTAAATTCTTGGAATTAAGTTGGGTGTGACAGTTAGTAATGTACTCACTCACTCACTCACTCACTCACTCAGGAGGCTGCTGCAGGAGGATCTGGAGCTCAAGGCCAGATTGGACTTCTTCTTCTTCTTCTTCTTCTTCTTCTTCTTCTTCTTCTTCTTCTTCTTCTTCTTCTTCTTCTTCTTCTTCTCTTCCTCCTCCTTCTCCTTCTCCTCCTCCTCCTCCTCCTCCTCCTCCTCCTCTTCCTCCTTCTCCTCCTCCTCCTCCTCCTCCTCCTCTTCCTCCTCCTCCATCTTCTCTTCCTCCTTCTCCTCCTCTTCCTCCTCCTCCTCCTTCTTCTTTTTGGATTTTCGAGACACAGTTTCTCTATAGCTTTGGAGCCTGTCCTGGAACTAGCTCTTGTAGACCAGGCTGGCCTTGAACTCACAGAGATCCGCCTGCCTCTGCCTCCCGAGTTCTGGCATTAAAGGTGTGTGCCACCACCACCCAGCCAGACTGGACTTCTTAGTGAGACTCACCAGGGTTATAAATGTGCACCATTATGCCTGGCTTTTCACATGGGTGCTCAGGATTGAACTCAGATTTATGCTTATCTTGCTGTGGTGATTTGAATAAAATGGCTCCTATTGGCCTGTAGGCAGTGGCACTGTTAGTAGATGTGGCCTTGTTGGAGTAGGTGTTGGAGAAAGTGTGTCACTGCGGGCAGACTTTGGGGTCTCAGATGCTCAAGCCTGGTCAGTGTATTCCTGTTGCTTGTGGATCCAGATGTAGAACTCCCAGTTACCTCTTTAGCACCATGTCTGCCTAAGGCTAACTGCCATGACAACAATAGACTAAACCTCTAAACTGTAAGCCAGCTCCAATTGAATGTTTTCCTTTACAAGAGTTATTGTGGTCATGGTGTCTCTTCACAACAATAGAAACCCAAACTAAGATACTTGGCAAGCACTTTACCAACTGAATTATTGCTCCAGATCTCTATTTCCTCTGATTCTTCAGGTGGTTCTTTTTCTAATCTTACATACATTCACCACTCAAAAGCCAAGGAGATACTTAGATCTTGACTCTGTCTCTGTCTTATACTTTCCTCCCTTTCTCTTTCTTACCTTTCATTATTAGGATTGACTCACAGAACTGAGGGAATGGAAAGTTCCTAGTTTTCGAGGTGGGTCCATAGGCCGGAAATGTGAAGAGGAATCAAGGTTGCCATCATAAGTCTGGAGGCTAATTCCATTTTCCTCTGGGGGGGCCCAGGACTTTATCTTAAAGGCTGAATTGATTGAAATAGAGCCTACATTATGGAAGACAATCTGCTTCACCAAAAGTCTACTGATTTAAGTGTTAATTATATGTATGTATAATCTACCTCATGATAACAAATTTACCTCATGATAACATGTAGACTGACTAATTGAACCTCAGAACCTATGTAAACTAGCATATTAAGCTACACAGACTTTGAACCTTTTCTGTCACCATTCCTCAGTTTTATCATCTATAAAGTGTGTCTATTATTGGGCATTCCTATAAAGGTTATTATGGAAACACAACTGGACACACATATAAACTATATACTAATAGCTCTAGGTGAATTGATGATGGAGGTGGGTCTTGTATTTATCTGTTGCTTTCATTGGTTAATCAATAAAGAAAACTGCTTGGCCCTGATAGGACAGAAAATTAGGTGGACGGAGTAGACAGAATAGAATGCTGGGAGAAAGAAAGCCGAGTCAGGAGTCGCCATGATTCTCCCACTCCAGACAGGTGTGGGGAGTTAGAAAATATTAGCAAAGAATATGAAGACACAAATAAAAATAATAAAACAGAAAAACATATAGAATAGCATTGGGAGAGAATTCCAGTGAGTACTGAAATTCACCCATGTTTAATTTCCAATTGCTTTAAATATCCCTGACCCCAAAAGGTAGGAGTAAGACAAAAAATTGCACTAAGACAATACTAGGAAACGAACATACCAATTGTAGGTTGCAGGCTGCTTCCATGGTTAAACATTCTGTTGCTAGAACAAAACAAGTCATGTTTACCCTAGACTAAAACATTCTGTAGGCAAACCACTCCCTGGGTGGAATCCAAAGTTATCTCCATAAGGAAACTGAAACCTTAGTTATATCTTTAGACTTTTGTTTGAGGCACACCTGTTGACAATAACCTTGAGAGAGCAGAACTTTCTGCTCGAAATCTAGGTTGGACCTTTGTTTGAGGTAGAAACACAACCTTGAAGGAACTAGAAGTAAGTTCCAATGCTCTGTCTGACCTTTGATAAACGTGGAAATAGGCTCACATTTTTTGGCCTCCACAATTCCTTCCTTTTAATTAATTTTAATTAAGCCTGTGCTTCTGCAACAGGACAGATTATCACACTTTTCCATTTCCCAAACTTATCTGTCTTCGGAACATGCATTCCCACTGTGCAAGTCCATGTCTTAGGCACCTGGAGGGGGAGGATCAAACCCATCACTGACTGCCAACCTCTGTAATCAAAGGGTTAAGGGAGAAATTACCTCTGGGCTCTGTATCTCTGAGCCAAGCTTCTGTCAAGGGTGATCACTAATGGTAAGCAAGTAGATAATACTTTGTGCTATGCATACTTCTATGGCTATAATGTTTCCTAATTAAAGGAATGTAGGATCACCAGGGTTGGGAATGCCCACTTTGAATTGGTTTGGAGTGTTTCTTAACAGTATTCAGCTATATCAAAATCTAAATTTGTCTTATCAAACATGTCAAATTCAAGAATTCATTGGTAATGTCAAACTTTTCTTAGACAAGTTCTAATATCTTTCTAATCATTAACATCTTATGGTGAACTAAAGCAGTGACAGGTCAATACCATAACACAATTCATCAATCCATTATTCTCTTAAATCCATTGTAACCAAAAGACAAGAAGATGTTTTTGTAATGGGTACTGGTTTTAAGTTCCAGTTTCTGAGCAGCAGCAAAAACCCTTAGGCTACCCTCCTCATATCTGAAGAAGGGCTTCACTAACTCCTTGTAACAAGTCTTTTTTCCCCTGAGGAGAAAATTGAGGCCACTTAGTAGCTTGAAGTCTTCCACAGGAAACTTTAAATAAGGCCATTACCATTGGATATTTTATTAAAAGTTTGTAAGCTATGTTTCCAATCCAAGTTGTAAGTTTGCCTAGCTGACAGGTTTAACTTGTTCATTTACATTTTCACTGACATATGACTGGCCTGAAGCTGGGCCATGTGGTGGGGCACAATCATGCTCCCTGTACCACTTGACTGTCCTGCCTGGATACTTGGGACTGTTATGGTAAAAATAAAATGGTGCCATTCCCCATGTTGTGGCAGCAGGCAGTGGGCATGAGACCAGAGCAGGCTGCCAGTCCCAGGTAGGGAGCTGCATGGTGGGTGAGAGACAGAGACCCATTAGACACACCATGCAGAGTGGGGGTTGGATATTTATTTAGTGGGTTATGGAAGGGAAGGGAAAAGAAGAAAGGGGAGAAGGTAGAAGAGCAGAGAGAGGTAGAGAGGGGGAGGGAAGAACAGGGCAGAATGGAGAGAGGCAGAAGCTGCCTTTTCAGGAGACAGAAAGGAAGTAACTAAGACTGGAGGTGGAAGGAAGATCTGCTTGCCTCAGCAGACAGGGGAGGAAGTGAGCAAGGCTTGTCTCTTAAAGGGACAGGACAGACCAGGCAGCTGGTCCCTCATTGTCTGCTCTGGCTAGTGGACCTGACATAGACCAGCATTAGGGGTGGCTGACAAATTTACAGGCTCTCAGGTGTCTGCCATTGTAGCAGCTCTGAGACTGCTGTGTGAGAACATGCCAATTCTTACTATCCTTACTTTTTTATTTTAAATCTTGTAATCACAAAATTAAGAGAATTCTTGAATTCTCTCCTCTGTTAAGTCATAAATTAATCCATATAGACTCCTTGGTTCATGGGTCAATTAGCCTCTAGGTATTTCCATTGACCGACCCTGGATGCTGACTGTGGGAGGTATAGCCCTTTAAACTTTCCTGTCTCTGCAAGACTATAATGACCCCCTCATTCACTGGAGAAAGGAGTCAACCAGAAAGAATGTTTCTCTTGTACTTCACTAGCTCTTGATGCCACTGCTCATGCTAAGGAAATATCCCCCAAACAGGGCTGTGAAAGATTTCTCAAGCAGGTATGAAACCAGACTGGTGGTTTCAGGGCTGAATGTGTAGTCAGCAGACAGAAACCAAGATGTGACTTCCTAGTGAGAGAAGTAAAACGCTACTCTTCACCCAGGATAGTGTTTTGGCTTATGTCTTCAATGTCCCACAAAGGTTAGCTTGCAGAAGGATTGGTCCCTACTGGGAGGTGGTAGGACCCCTAAGTAGTGATGATTTGGGATGGAAAAATGGACTTGGAGTTGGTAACATCATTTCCATGGAGACCATAACAGTGAGTGTGCATACCTCCAGGACTCTGTTGGCATGCTTGGTCAGAAAATTTTCTTGGAGTTTCTCTCTCTCTCTCTCTCTCTCTCTCTCTCTCTCTCTCTCTCTCGTATGTGTGTGTGTGAAGATGAATCTCAGGTGTCACTCCTGAGAGGAATGCCATTTACCTTGTGTTTTGAGAGTCAGTCAGCTTGTGACTCACTTACCCTGTGAAAGAAACTAGAGAGGTTTCTCTTGGTCTGGAGTTTGCTAAGTAGGCTAAACTGGTGCCCAGCAAGCCCCAGGTATCCACTTGTCTCCACTTTCCCAGAGTTGGGATTACAAACATCCTCCACCACTCCTGGCTTTTTAATGTGGTTTCTGGGGGATCTAACACAGGCATTCATACTTGTGAGGCGAACCCTGTACTGAGCTTTTTCCCAGCCCAAAATGGATTTGGAACCAGGATTAGCTTTAGCAAGAAGCCTGGAGTTCATAATTCTAGACAGGCGATACCAGTCTCTAGAGATGGGCAGCTCCTTGATTAGACTCACATGGCGACCTTCTGTTGGAGCCTTGATGGAAGCCCAGGTGCCTGACGGACTAGCACAGTACACCTAGAACACATCGCTACCTCATTCTTTCCCATCTCGCTGTCTGGCAGACTATCATCCCAACATGGGCAAAGAATTCAGTTTTTGTTTTTAGAGCTTTCCCTGTGTCAGACACCCAGCAGTGCTCTGGTGGGGAATTATTATTGCCATTCCACAGATGATAAGATCAGGGTGGGGTCTGTAGAGATTGCTCAGTGGTTAGTGCGCTGGTTGCTCTTGCAGAGCCTCTGTTCCCACACACAGCCATCAATAACTCCAATTCCAGCGGTCTGGTGCCCTCTTCTGGCCTCTGTGGGTACCTGCAGTTATGTGCACTTAAAGTCATACTTACACATGTACATATACTTAGAAAAAAGAAACATCTCAGGATTTGAACACAGTTCTGATAACCCCCAGATCTCCTGTGTATAAGAATACCAGACCTTGCCTCCTTTTGTTCCAGCTTCTTCTCCTCCTTCCCCTTGAGTCCCCAGGAGCCAAGCATATCCATTCCCAGCACAGGGCACATTACATGGAAACCCACTTTCCCTCCACCTAGTCACTTCCTCTCTTTTTGTGTTTATCAACACAAATAGCTTGTCCTCCTGCCATATTTGTTTTCTTGGAGGCCTATCTTAACCCAAGCCCCTGAGGGCCCTGCCTCTATCCTGGACAGCTTCCTCAACTTCCCCTCCACACAACCCCCAGCAGAATCCATCTATAAATGCGTCACTCACTGTTGACTCGCTTTTCCTGCCTGGGCCAGGGTTCCACTGCTGTTTCTTCCTTGAGAGGTTCTCCTGAGGTGAGCTTTGATCTCCAGAGGGGAGGGGTGATGCTACGAGTCAGTCAGCCTATGAGTCAGCCTGTGAAAGAAACCAGAGCGGATGCATGCGATCGTTACATCCTTCCTTTCCTAGGGTCAGAAGTGTGACAGAAACGGAAACTACACAAGGCAGAGGTGACTGTCCCTAGAACATTCACAGGGTTAGGAGAATGAAACATAAAATAAGTATGAAATCAATGGGTACACACTGCACAAAAATCCAGAGTTAAATCCTAAAGTGTTTTGAGTTACATAGTTTTCTTGGGACAAGGCTGTTTGTGGTGACACTTGATTGTATATTGTGATTGAGAAAAAGGTCAGAGAAGTTTCCGGAACTTTGTGCAAAATACCAACCCATGAGGGAGACAGTTCTTTGGAGCTTCTGGTGACATTTTGGTCCTCAGAACTCATAAGAATGTATGAAAAACCACTCTAGGCAGAGACACACGTGCACAATGGCAGCAAGGGTCCTGATGAGGAACATGAGGTGCACTTAAAAGGCTTTCATAAGAGACGACTTGTAAGTGGGAAGGAGCAGGTAAAAGAACCTCTTTGGTGGCCCCGAACTGTAATCCTACTTACACAGGAGGCCATGGCAGGGGGATCTCAGGTCCAAAGTCTGTCTGGGTTACAGTGTGAGTTCAAGGCCAGCCTGGAAAACTTAGTAGGAGTATGTCTCAAAAGTGAGAACTATGGCCAAGGAGATAGCTCTGCCCTAGTCTAGGCCTTAATGCCCACAGGAAGTCTGGGTATGGTGGCATGAACTTGCCATCCTCGTGCTGGGGAAGAAGAAACATGTACATCCCCGAGGCTCACTAGCCGACCAGCTTTTCCTGGTCAGGGAATGCTAAGTCCTGATGAGATGTCTCCAAAAAAAAAAAAGTGTGTTACACTTAAGGTTAAGGTCTGTTCTCCATACATAAGTTTATGAACACAGACGTAAGAGAGAGAGACACAGGGAGACAGTGACAGAGAGAGAGGCTGGAGGCAGGGAAAAAAACATCTTCCAAACCCTCAGCACTGGCCTGCTGGCTGGTGCTCTATTGAAATTCTGTTGCCTCCTGACCATGTCACTGAAAGATAGAGAATTCTTGTGTCCTTTTCCCTTATTTTTTCCTTTTCCGCATGAATATGTATGCATGTTGATGTGTATGTGGGCACAAATGAGATGAATGTGTGTGCACGCATGTTGACATGTATGTGGGTAGCCGTGAGTTAACAAGTGCATATGGAGACCTAATGTTGATCTAGGAATTATACTTCACTGATCTTTCACTTTGCTAATTGAGACTGGCAATCAAACCAGGAACTGATCAAAATGGCTAGTCTCTCTAGCCAGCTTGCTCTGGGGATCCTCTGTGTCCAACCTTTCAAGGCTGGAATTCCAGGTGGGATGTCACACTCATCTAGTACGTCCATGGATTCTGGGGCTCTCTGGCTCTCATGCTTGTGAGCACTAGCTCCATAGACCTGTGCCCAGCTTCTTCTTCCCTCTGCTCAGAGTTCAGTTGGTCCACATGGACACATGATCTTATTACTGCTTATATACTTCCTACAGGTTGAGAACCAGAACATTACCATAAGGAACCTCTCTGAATACCTTCTAATTCAAACTTCCAGCCCACTCCCAGACATAAGCAGCATCTTGATGTTTGTGTTAATCCATAAACAACTTAGTAGTAGTCTTACCTCCTAGGCGTATGTTCCCAAAACAGTGTGTGTTGAATAGAAGCACAAATACAGCTAAGTATACAGAGATAATGTTTCAGTAAGTGCTCAGAAGTGTGTGTGTGTGTGTGTGTGTGTGAGAGAGAGAGAGAGAGAGAGAGAGAGAGAGAGAGAGAGAGAGAGGCTGAACAGAACCTCTAGGTAGACTGATTTCAGCTTTCTTAAGGATTTAGAAGGCCACCTTCTGGTGTAGCTTATGGATATGGTAATAAGCAGGTCAATGTTGTTGAGCATCTGGTAGGACTGTAGTGTGAGTCAGGAACTGAGAGTCTAGGGAAAAGTATACACCCAAAAGCATGGCTCCATCTGTTCCTGACTTCTTTAAGATTTATTTTTAAATCATGTGCATGCTTGTGTATATGAGTGTGGGTTTTCACATGAGTATGCAGTGTCTAAATAGGCCAGAAGAGGATACCAGATCCCCTGGAACTGGAGCTACTAAGGTTGTATACTGCCCAACATGGGTGCTGGCAACTTGAACTCAGGTTTTTTGCAAGAGCAATGGTTACTCATTAACCCCTGAGCTATCTCTCCAGTCTCATCTCAAACTTCATGTTTCATTCAACCTGCTGTAAACATCTAGAGTGGAGCAAAGCAAATCATTCTGTAGGGTGAAATGGGATCCTCAGAGGAGATGGAAACTGAGAAAAGTGGCATGCTCATCAGATAGACAATGTCAAATCAAACTTTCAGCCAGACTCACCCAGGAATCCTGACCTCAGATCTGAGAAAAACATAACAAAACAAAATAAAACAGGTCGACAGCAGTAGGGCCCTGGTGGTGACAGTCCAAGCAAGTATCTGCTTCTGCAATCCTGACAAGGGAGTAGGGTCCTGGTGGTGACAGTCCAAGTATCTGCTTCTGCAATCCTGACAAGGGAGTAGGGTCCTGGTGGTGACAGTCCAAGTATCTGCTTCTGCAATCCTGACAACTTGGTCTTTATGGGGTGGACAGCTGCTCTCACCATTACCACCCCCTTCAGATTCTTTCAGCCCTTCTGTGAGTGGAACTTGTGTATTTTGTATCTAATGACTGTCTAGTCCTTGAGTTATCATCTGTTTGTTGTAGACCACAACCTCCAGTCATTTCCTGAGGAAGGGTGTGTGAGAAAATTAACCTTCTAAAACTCTAGCAATCCAGAGCTGTCTTTATTCTGTGATACTTGTCTAAGCGCAGGCTGAGTCCGATGGAGCTGTTGTTCTGTGGGGTTTGAAGGCATTTCCCCATTTGCTTCTTGCTCTGGGGAGCTCTTCTTCTTCTAGATCTTTTTTTTTTTTATTTTTGAGACAGGGTTTCTCTGTAGCTTTTTGGTTCCTGTCCTGGAACTAGCTCTTGTAGACCAGGCTGGCCTCAAACTCACAGAGATCCGCCTGCCTCTGCCTCCCGAGTGCTGGGATTAAAGGCGTGCGCCACCACCGCCCAGCCTTCTGGAGCTATTCTGATTCTAGACATTTGATATTCTACCCTATCATGTGTAAAACTGCTTTGCTTCCTCCAATCTGAAATTATACAACACTGCATGCACTTTATAAATTTTCTTCTGTGTTTTATTAACCTGAATATTTAGCGAGTTCTATTCTGGGGAATGTCATGCATTATTTCTATGATATTTTTTCTTCCTCCTCTTCTTACCCCCTCCTACCCTCTCTCCCTATCTCTCAAAGAGATCTCATTATGCATTTCTAGTTGTCCTGGAACTCACTGTAGACCAGGCCGACCTTGAACTCACAGAGATCTGCACGTTTCTGCCTCTGGGATGAAAGTGCTGGGATGAAAGATGTGTGCTACCACACCTGATTTCTCTCTCTCTCTCTCTCTCTCTCTCTCACCATTTTAGTATTTGTCCTTCATGATTTGTCTTGCATTCAAATTTGTTTCTTCTTAGTCTCTTTCTAGGTATTTTTGTCTTTATGTGGGGTGGCAGTGGGTGGTGGTGAAAAGGAGGTGAGATTTCTCAAGGCCTTGCCTTCTCAGTTAGAGATTTTCATTTCTCTTCTCATGTTCAAGAGTTTTGAGCAGTCCTTGAATACTCTGTTAAGATATATCATGGTGGATTTATGGAGAGATAACACAGTGGCTTAGAGCAATAGTTGCTCTTGTAGAGGACTTGATTTTGGTTCCTAGCACCCATGTTAGGTGATTTGCAACCACCTATAACTCTGCCTCCAGGAGGAATGGGCACCCTCTTCAGACAGCTGTGTTCACACGCACTCCCCACACAATTTAAAATCAAAATAAACCAGGTGTGGTGGTGCACACCTTTAATCCCAGCACTCTGAAGGCAGGAAGATCTCTGTGAGTTTGAGATCAGCTTGGTCTACATGGTGAGTTCCCCAAAAGCCAAAACTATGTAAAGAGACCCTGTCTCAAAAACAAAACAAAGTAATCAAAAAAACCCCTAAAATAAAGAAATAAAATAAAAATAAATCTTAACATATATTATTTTGCTGAATACGATGGAGCACGCCTTTAATCCCAGCACCTGGGAGGCAGAGGCACAGATCTCTGAGTTCTAGGCCAGCCTGGTCTACAGAGCTAGTTTAAGGATAGTCAGCACTACACAAAGAATCCTGTCTCAAAAATGAAACAAAGATATATTATCTTGTTCTTGTTCAATGGATATTCTTCATTCTCTTAAGAATGGTAATATGAATTATAGAATTTTGTTTGGTGAAATTTTGCTTCCTTGTATAGCTTTACCAAGTTCCTGTCTTCTATTTGATGTTTAGTTTCATGCTCCCATGTTCGAGCCCTTCCTCAGATACAAAACTTAGCTATATGCTCCTGACAAGGATGGGAAACTTAAAAACAGAACTGAAAGTTCTGATCAAATAAGTGGGACCTATCAGCTTTGAGCGTCAAAGCAGGATCACCTTGCTGGGCCTCATGTTGGAAGGAGCACCGAATTATCTACTGGTGCTGTTATCCAGGTGGTCAGAATACCTAGTGCATGACTTTCCTGTGTCTTACCAAGTGAGTAAGGGGCTAAGGTGCTGGGGGGAGGAGGGCAGAGAGGAAATGGCATACAAATGAAATATGCCTTCAATTTTATTTCATACACTGTTTCTATGAGGACCACAAGAATGGGAGTTGGGAAGGGAGCTGTTAGTCCATGCCTACAAGATGTGTTGCCATGTTAGACAGTAGGTTTTCCTTCAAGCAGTTGGAGGCCAGGTTCACTGTGGCAGTATGTTCACTTGTTGCATGCTTCCATTTCTTACCAACATAGCACTGTAGGCCTTGCCTTAGCTCATTTACCAATCTCAAGATGCCAGCGTACTGGGGAGTTATTGGAGCTAGGTCCAACTTTTAGTTTATCAGTTAAGTAAATGATATACAGAGATATGAACTTAACTGATTGAAGTCTGACAGTTGTCAAGTGGCATAGTTGGGGTTCAGATCCTATTTGGTTTCTAAAGCTTTACATATTTGTTTTAAATTCTATATAAATTATATATGTATATACATTTTGTCATATATTAATTATACAACATATAATATATTATTATAATATAGTATTAATTATATGTGATTATAAATAATATAATATGCAATACATACAATACAATTATAGATTTTATTATTATATAATAAATTATATTTGTGTATACACACATGTATGTGTATTTGAGTGTATTTGAGACAGGGTCTTACTATGTGGCCTTGGATGGACCTGGAATTTCATACATAGACAGGCTAACCTCAGACTCATAGAGATCCACCTTCCACTTTCTCCCAAGCTGGGACCAAAGCTATAAGCTACCACTTTGGGCCCCAAGTGATGTATTTTTTCCTAGTAAGGATATTCATGGTTATTATATATGGAAATATATAATTTCCAGTTAAATGTTTAAAAAAACCAACCACAATGGCACAAAACTCTTGACCATGATTTACCATTCATGATAATACCATTGTTTATTTGCTTCTTCCCTTATGTTGCTCATTGATGTTGGTTATTTTCAACTGCTACTGGAATGCTATCTCCAACTGCATCGCATCAAGCCAAGGGTGACAGGCATAGTCAGGAGAGGGTCTCAGTTAGGTGCCTGGGAAGAGAACTGCTGATTGAAAGGGTGTGTGTGTGTGTGTGTGTGTGTGTGTGAGAGAGAGAGAGAGAGAGAGAGAGAGAGAGAGAGAGAGAGAGAGAGAATTCGGTACCATGGATGGTTCCTGATACTCTATGGCTAGGAACTCTTCCACCCTCTGAACTGCTTCCCTCTGTGTATGTAAAACTAAGAGATCACACACAGCTGGGATTTGGGACTTGGGAGTAGTTTTTATCTTTGGGGGATTGATCTCCTGACTCCATTGAAAGAGCCCTGTGGGAGCAGGCATGGTTTTCAGTACTATGCCTTTTCTCACACAGCTTTTCTCATTTCCCCCTAAACTGGGAATGCCTGATTGTTTTCTATTTACCCTTTTGTAAACAGAAGCTTCTCAACTACTCACCAGTTCCTGAATAACCACTCAGAGGCTTATATTAATTATAAACATTTGGCCAATGGCTCAGGCTTATTACTAACTAGCTCTTGCATTTAAATTAACCTATCTTTATTGATCTATGAATTGCCATGTGGCTGTGGCATTGCTGACGGTCTGTTGGCATCTTGCTTCTTGGGTGGCTGGCTGGTGTGTCTCTCAGACCCCACCCTTCTTCTCCCCTATCTCTGCTTGGGTTTCCCACTTGGCTTTATCTTGCTTTGCCATTGGTTTATTTATCAACCAATGAGAACAATACATATTCACAGTGTACAGAAAGACATCCCATGACACCCCTTAATATATTTGATCATTAATTTCTTCTAAAAGCTTTTTGAGCTTTCTTTACCTTCACCCTCAATAGCCTCCCTCCCATAACTACTCCTCCGCATCTGTCTTGACATCCTATGTGCCACGTTAGAGTATAATCATCTGGGTGTTTTAATTAGATTATCAATTTCTTGAGTCAGGGATAATGTCTCAGTTTTCTTTGGTTCTAGAAAGTACTCATCAGATAATATAAAAATTAGACAAGGTTAGGTGTGGAGAGATGACTCAATGGTGAAGTGGCTCATTATAGAGTCCTGTGTTTGGTTCCCAGCATCCAGATCAGGCAGCTCATAACCACCTGTAACTCCAGCTCCAGGGGATCTAATGCTCCTGACCTCTGTAGGTACCTACACATAAAACTCATGCTGCCTCACACGTGAATAAATAACAAATAAATCTTTAAAAGTACACTTTAATTAAATAAGGCCTAGGAAGATGGCTTGGTGGTTGAAGTGCTGAGTTCATATCCCAAGTAACTATAACTGGATGTAGTAGTATGTGCCTGTAATCCCAGTGCTGTGGGGCAGAGACAGTCAGATCCCAGAGGTTGGTGACCAGGCAGGCTGAATCAGCGAGCATTAGGTAGAGTGAGAGACTTTGTATCTAAAAATAAAGTGGAGAGGCCTGGAGAAATGACTCTGTACTTAAGAGTACATACTGTTCTTGCGGAAGACCTGAGTTCAGAACCTATGACCAAGCTAGAAGGTTCCTAACCACCTGGAACCCCAGCTCCAGAGGTTCTGACAGAGTTTTCTGAACTCTGTGGGCACCTGTACTCACACGTGCATAGACCTCCCATATATACATTTAATTACAAAATAAAAATAAACCTTTATTTAAAAACTAAGAGGAGAAATGATTGAGGAAGACAGTCCAATGTCAGTGATAGAGGAAGACAGACAGTCCAGTGTCATTGATTGAGGAAGACAGTCTGATATCAGTGATAGAGGAAGACAGTGATTGAGGGAGAGAGTTCAATGTCAGTGATAGAGGAAGACAGTTCGCCGTCAGTTTTTGACATCCATGTGCTGGAGCACAAGCCTCCCTCCTCCAGTGCTTAAATCAGAACACATCTGGAGGTAATGGTGAACCACTGAAGGTAGTTCTCAGCTAGGGAACATTTTGTTTCCTGAGAGATATTTGTTTATGTCTGTAGATCACATTATTTCACAATGTAGGGAACAGGTGCTTTTGGCACTTTGTAACTATAGACCTTGGCTGTTTCTAAACATCCTGTAATAGACACAACTGCTGTCATGTCAAGGCTAGGAGTCCCCAGTTGAAGAATAATTAAATGACCGTAAATGATCTCTGCTCTAATTAGCTCAAGGATTCTTAGAGGCTTCTGAGCCCAACTGGTTCATTTCATCTCAGATGAGGAGACTGAGTTAACGGGGTGGGTTGTAGGATTGGGGTATAAGAATACATTGTGATGCCCTTTTCCACATACTATACCTGGATGGCATTATTATTTAGCCACCTCCTTTTCTAGATGGAAAACACTATCCTGAGTGAGGTAAGCCAGACCCAAAAAGAGGAACATGGGATGTACTCACTCATAATTGGTTTCTAGCCATAAATAAAGGACACTGAGCCTATAATTTGTGATCCTAGAGAAGCTAAATAAGAAGGTGAACCCAAAGAAAAACATATAGGCATCCTCCTGGAGATTAACTTTCATCAGGCGATGAAAGGAGACAGAGACAGAGACCTTATAAAATAGAACTTATTTTAATGCACTGCATCCCAGGCCCATTAATCAAGTTTGGAGGTCAAGGATGGCATTGTCCAGAGCAGTCAAAGGTGCGAAAGGCACACACAAGACTATCTTTCTCTCACCCTCCCAACAGGTTCTTTTCTAGAAAGACATGCTGCACAGAGGGCTGAGTGAGCAGAATTCTCTCAATCGCTCCTTTTTGAATAATCCAACCTGCTCTGGAAATCTAGAAATAAGCCTGCATAAGAGTAAATTATTTTCCAGGTTCCGGCTATTACAAACAATGCTTCTATGAACATAGTTGAGCATATGCTTTTGTTGTATGATAGGGCATCTCTTGGGTATATTCCCAAGAGTGGTATTGCTGGGTCCAAGGGTAGGTTGATCCCGAATTTCCTGAGAAACCGCCACACTGCTTTCCAAAGTGGTTGCACAAGTTTGCATTCCCACCAGATGAGTGTACCCCTTTCTCCACAACCTCTCCAGCAAAGGCCATCATTGGTGTTTCTGATTTTAGCCATTCTGACAGGTGTAAGATGGTATCTTAAAGTAGTCTTGATTTGCATTTCCCTGATCGCTAAGGAAGTTGAGCATGACCGAATGGATGAAGAAAAGTATGGAATATATACATATTAGAGTTCTACTCAGCAGTAAAAAACAATGACTTCTTGAATTTTGCATGCAAATGGACGGAAATAGAAAACACTATCCTGAGTGAGGTAAGCCAGACCCAAAAAGAGGAACATGGGATATACTCACTCATATTTGGTTTCTAGCCATAAATAAAGGACATTGAGCCTATAATTTGTGATCCTAGAGAAGCTAAGTAAGAAGGTGAACCCAAAGAAAAACATATAGGCATCCTCCTGGAGATTAACTTTCATCAGGTGATGAAAGGAGACAGAGACAGAGACCCACATTGGAGCACCGGACTGAAATCCCAAGGTCCAAATCAGGAGCAGAAGAAGAGAGAGCACGAGCAAGGAACTCAGGACCGCGAAGAGTGCACACACTGAGACAATGGGGATGTTCTATCGGGAACTCACCAAGGCCAGCTGGCCCAGGTCTGAAAAAGCATGGGACAAAACCGGACTCGCTGAACATGGAGGACAATGAGGACTACTGAGAACTCAAGAACAATGGCAATGGGTTTTGATCCTACTGCACGTACTGGCTTTGTGGGAGCCTAGGCAGTTTGGATGCTCACCTTACTAGACCTGGATGGAGGTGGGTGGTCCTTGGACTTCCCACAGGGCAGGGAACCCTGATTGCTCTTCGGGCTGACGAGGGAGGGGGACTTGACTGGGGGAGGGGGAGGGAAATGGGAGGTGGTGGCGGGGAGGAGGCAGAAATCTTTAATAAATAAAAAAAGGAGTAAATTATTTTAAACAATTCTACATTAAAACCAATTAAGCCCCAGGAGTGTCCAGTGTCTGAGGGGGGAATTCACTCAAGTTGCTACAGACCTAGGGGAGCAGCATATTTCCCCTTTAACAGCAAATAATAGCATTTGGGTTTGAGGATTAACTCAAGTTCCAAGGGAAACTTGGGAACAAATGAAGTGGCTGCCTTCCTCTTCACAGGTGCCTCGAATCCAGAGTGCCTCTGATTACAAAGCATGCGGACTACACTGCTCATGAAATTACACCTGCCCCTTGCTGTGTCATAATCTTGAGTCCCGAAATCTCCCATTTAACTCTACTGAGTTAGAAAAGCTAAATGACTCAGAAAGAGTATAGAGTGAATTGACACATAGCGGAAATAGAGTGAAAGGAGTTCATGTGGCATGATGAATAAACAGTGCCTTCCAAAATTTAGGGAACTGGCTGAACGTGTTAATCACCTCAAAAGAATGGTACTCAACTTCATATGGCAAAGCAAAAAACCCAGGATAGCCAAAACAATCCTGTATAATAAAAGAACTTCTGGAGGCATCACAATACCTGACTTCAAACCCTACTACAGAGCGACAATACTGAAAACAGCCTGGTACTGACATAAAAACAGACAGGAGGACCAATGGAACCAAATAGAATACCCGGATATCAATCCACACATCTTAGAACACCTGATCTTTGATAAAGAAGCAAAAATTATCAAATGGAAAAAAGAAAGAATATTTAACAAGTGGTGCTGGCATAACTGGATATCAACATGTAGAAGAATGAAAATAGACCCATATGTATCACCATGCACAAAACTCAAGTCCAAACGGAACAAAGATCTCAACATAAAGTCAGCTTTATGAACTGAACCTTATAGAACAGAAAGTGGGAAGTACACTTGAACACATTGGCACAGGGAACCACTTCCTAAATATAGCCCCAGCAGCATCACAAACACTGAGAGAAACAATTAATGAATGGGGCCTCCTGAAACTGAAAAGCTTCTATAAAGCAAAGGACATGGTCAACAAGACAAAATGACAGCCTATAGAATGGGAAAAGATCTTCACTAACCCCACATTAGACAAAGGTCTGATCTCCAAAATATACAAAGAACTCAAGAAATTGCATACCAGAAGATCACATAATCCAATAAAAGAATGGAGTAAGGACCTAAACAGAGAACTCTCAACAGAGGAATCTAAAATGGCTGAAAGACACTTAACGAAATGTTCAACATCCTTATTCATTAGAGAAATGCAAACCAAAACAACTCTGAGATTCCATTTTATACCTGTAAGAATGGCCAAGATCACAAACACTGATGACAACTTATGCTGGAGAGGTTGTGGGGTAAAGGGAACACTACTGTATTGCTGGTGGGAATGCAAGCTGGCACAACCCCTTTGGATGTCAGTGTGGCCATTTCTCAGAAAATTAGGAAAACAACCTTCCTCAAGACCCAGTAATACTACTTTTGGGTATATATTCAAAGGACGCTCAATTGTGTCACAAGGACATGTGCTCAACTATGTTCATAGCAGCTTTGTTTGTCATAGCCGGAATCTGAAAACAACCTAAATGCCCGAAGACTGGATAAGGAAAATATGGTACATTTACACAATGGAGTACTACACAGAAGAAAAAAATAATGACATCTTGAATTTTGCAGGAAAATGGATGGAGTTAGAAAACACTATTTTGAGTGAGGTAAATCAAAAAAATCCAGACATGGTAAGACAATTATCACATGTACTCACTCATAGGGGGGAGGGGGAGGGAAGAAGGTGAGTGGGGGAGTGGGAAGGGAATGGGAGGAGGGGAGGAAGTGTAAATTTTTGAGTGGAAAAAAAATTAAAAAATAATAAAAAATGTATATAAAAAGAAAGTAACTAAGACAGTGTTCTTGCTATCACTGCTGTGGGAAGCTCAGAGGGAGTCAAGTTTTTACTTCCACCAAATGGACCCCAGGAATTGAACTCTGGCCACCAGGTTTGGCAGCAAATGCCTTTACCCACAGAACCATCTCACAAGCCCCAGTTATATTTCTTTTCTGACCTTCAAATTCCTTATCTATAAACTGGAGCCACAAATCCCCAGCTGGCCAAAGGGGTTTATAGGGAAAGATGTGTGCAGAGTATATGGCCCTCAAGGGACTAAGTAAACATCCTACTGTTACCATGGGGTTTAGTCCCTGCCTGGGCAACTTCTAAAGACAGAAAGCTTTGTCCAGGGAATTAGTGGACTCAGTTATGGAAGACGGATGATCAAACTGAAGAAGCTACTTCTATCAAGATCCAACCAAGGTCTAATGATTGTTTCCAGCACCCTTTTCAAGATGTACAGTGGTTGGGTTTGTACAAAGCCTTGAGGTGCTCAGCTATGTGTTTAAGCTTCAAGAGGGTGGATCTCTTACTGCGTAGCTTGGAGAAAGTTCAAAGCTTTTTAGACTTTGCAATAACCTGGAAGATTAGAATTTAGAGAGAATATTAATCAAGAATCACCCTACCTCTAGTCCAAAGAGAGAAAATCCTATTACTAGGTGCAGAGGGCATGAGGTCCTTGTGCTTGCAGATAAGCAACAGGGAAAGTAGGAAAGTTAAACACACAGGGTTGTCTCTTCACCTGTTTTCCACCCAGAAGGCTGGGAATGATGTAGTTAAAAGGCTGGTGACCTGTGCTGTCTGTAGGGTCAGGCCACACCTGGCTCCCACAGTCTCTGATATTTATTCCTGACTCTTTTCCCTCAGAACCTTATCTCCAGCACTGTTTCTCAGTCAGTAGAACCCATCCCTATGGGAGATGTCACATGCACTTTACAAATGGAGCATAGGTGGTTGGCAGCCTGGTGACCTCTGTGTTATCTATATGGCCAGGTCACATCTGGCTCTCCCTTCTCCACAGATCCTTATCTTGGCATTGTTTCTCAGTCAATAAAATCTGTCTTCATGGAAGAAGTCACAGAAACTTTTAAAAAGCAGTTTCAATGCAATCGTGATTTAGCTTTGTTGTACACATAGAACTGAGTTAATTATCCTCAGGAAATTATTTCTCCAAAATTTGCTGTGTTTAAATATGTCTAAAATAAACCTTCCAGTGTCAAGACTCTGGACGTTTGAACCAACAATGACAACAAAATGAGTCGTGTTGAATCAGATTTCCTCCTTGTCTTGCGTGGATGGTTATTCTGCTGGTCCTGGGGTTTGCAGAGACCCCGAACAACTAGAAAAGCCGAGTCAGCGGATCTGTAGATGAATAGTGATGGGTCTCTTGAGAGAAAATGGGGTCACAGTCAGCTCTCTGTCAGAACCACGGTAAGAATTTCCCACATATAGGCACTCTCTGCCTAGGCTCCTGTAAAGGCATCGGCATAGTGATCCCCTTTTCAAAAATTAAATTTTTATTTTTTGTGTGTCATTCTTGGTGACTAAACTTGGGTTTTTAGGCATTTTACCTGCTGAGCTATTTTACAACCATGACCCCCCATTTTAAGTTAAAGTGCCAAAGAGAAACAGCTCAATGGTAGTATACTTGCCTAGCACTGTGTAAAGCCCTATCTGTATTTGTTACTTGTGGGATGCTATGACAATAGAAACAACCCGAGGGAGGGCAGGGTTGCCTGGGCTCGAAGTTTAGTATAATTTATGGTGAGGAAGGCACTGTGTGGTTGGTTGGAGCAGCACAAGATGCCAAGAGGCGTTGCCCAGGAGATGGTAGCTGGGGCTTGGCTATAGCTTGTTCACATCATAATAGATTAGGAAACAGAGCTCAAACTGGAAGCAGATATAGGAATCATCATCCAGGCCCACTTCTAGTATTTCATTTCTGCTAGTGGTGCCATGGGAATTTTGTCACAGCTGACCAGTTATGTGGGACCGCTTGGCCCAAAGGGTCAGGTATTGACACAAATACCTGAATAAAAGCCTGGGGTGGGACAAAGGTCACTCTCCCGGACTGTGGAAGGCTTGCTGAAGTCACTGCTTGCTGGCCTTCCCTGGACCTTCCCTATCGCCACTGGGAACAACAGCGGCAGCTGAATCAATAGTGGCCTTGTAGCCTCGTTCTGTATTGTGAGGGTACTGTACTGTTTGCACATTCTAATAAACCTAACTTGATCATCAGAGTAAGGTCATGGTCTCAGAGGTCCCAACCTCCTCAAACAGCCTCACCAGCTGATAATCAAACACACGAATCACTGGGCTATTCCCATAACTGAGGTTGGGAGCAGAAAGGAAGGAGAAGGAGACAAAAAAAGATGGAGAGAGGAAAGAAGAAGGAAGGGAGAGAGAAGCTAGAGGGAAGAAACAGAAATAGGAGGGGGAGGAAGAGATGGGTAGAGAGTAGGAGAAGGAGGAAGAAGGAAGGAAAGAAGGAAAGGAAAGTGAACCAAGGCTACTGGGGTTACCTTTATGTTTAGAGACCACTCAGCTGCTGGCTTGTGCCATATTCCACCTCCCTTGGTAGAGATCTGGCCCGTGTCTCTCAATTACATATGAAGAAAGGTCTTCAGAGTCTCTTAGAGCTGATTCCTACTTCAGTGACTTGGGAGTGTGTGTTAGAGAAATGTCACTGTTGACAGCAAAGGTCACTGTTGTCAGCAATTGTATTTTCAGCATTCAATTCCTGCACAATGATACCCAGATTCAACTTTCCACCCCCATTAACTTACTACCAACACTCCAGCATTTCACCTAGAACTTTTCTCATTTTCTCCTCACCTCTCTTGTAATGACAGCTTCTTTCACAGTGGTAGTATGACCAAGTGGCAAAGATGTTGTTTGGATTAAGGCAGGCTGGAACTCTAGTGTGGTGTGAGCTGACTCAGTCCACACCATAGGGACAGAAGAGCAACAAGATAGATGGCGCCTGAGTCAACACCCAATGACACGTTCATATGATGTCTAGGTGGAAACATAAGCTTGGATTTTGTTCCAGACACTATTATTTCTTTGCCTTTATTCAGAAATTTGAAACTGTATCCTATCCTCAATCTAACCATTAAAAAGCAGGTGACAAAGAATTGTCATAGAAAAAGCACTTGATGCTGAGAGATCTTGAAGCAACAACATTTGACTTTGAACATGGAGGCTGAGAAGCACCTAGAAAAGGAGCTGTTTCAGCTCATTGTGTCAGATGAGTGGCTATTGGCTCGGTGAGGGGTGATGGAAAAGTGTCCTGGTAAAGGGAAAAGTGCACACAATCAAAAATGACAAAAATGCAGTGGTGCCTGAGAGACTGCCCTTTAGAATTAGGATGGGGAGGAGCTGAAGAAGGCAGTGAGGCTGAGAGTAGTCACTGCAGTATGTATGAGGAAAGTGAGCTGTGATAGCAAGAGGAAGGTCGTAGAACCACCATCATGAGACCACTGTCCTAGAATTCCACCATAGGACATTTACCTTCCACCACTGAATTCCTCACAATGGAAGAAACCCTCACTGTAGAAACTGTCACCATGGAACTCCACACCATGGAACCCTCACGATAGAACCAGAGCACTCTCTCTCACATCCTTAGTAGCTCTAGAGGAGAAAAGAGACTGAAAGCCAACATTCTAGATGGTTTCCCTCACGTCATCATAATGAACTTCTAAATGGATATCTTAAAACTATGAAGGTGCCTATATCAATGTTTGTGAGACTGGCTGGTGGAGAAGCCTACATAAAAGCAATGTTAATCACTGAATGGTAGAGATCTCCTGAGCTCACCAAGGTGGTGGGAGGAGAGGGTTACGTCACACATCCCTGCAGGGAGATGAGAGTTGGGAGAAAACAGGTGCTGAAATAATACTCTTACATATTCTTTTATTTCTTTTCCAAAATAATTTATTTTGAATGTGAATTGTGTTTTACTTGCATGTACCACATGCCTTCACAAGAGGAATCATGGAGATCACAAGAGGGTATCAGATGCCCTGGAGTTACAGGTGGTTATAAACTGCCATGTGGGTGCTGGGAACTGGTCCAGGTCTTCTGCAAGACCTACAAGTGCTCTTAACCACTGAGCCAACTCTCCCTCCTCTTGCTTACCTAATCTTAACTACTAGATAAGGCCACTCAGATTTCATGCTTCACTGACTTCTGTCTAGAGAGTTCCTGCTCTGTTTCACTCATAAGACATTCATCAGTAGTTTTTGACATTATTTATCATAATAAATCTCATAAGGAAGTATTTCATTTTTCTAAGAACTCTCTCTCTCTCTCTCTCTCTCTCTCTCTCTCTCTTCTCTCTGTGGTATGTGTACACGAATATGTACATGTGTGTACTTTTTGTGGTGACCAGAGGACAGTCTGAGTAGGTGGTATCTATCTTTGCTTTTTAAATTGAGGCAGGTCTCTCATTAGCTTCGTGCTCAGGTTGACTAGGTTGAAATGAATCCAAAGGTCCACTTGTCATCACCTCCTCAAGCTGAGATTGCAAGAGCAGGCCACCACACCCAGCTTCCACCCATGCAGCTTCCACCACACCCAGCTTCTATGACACCCACTTTTCACTATATCCAGTTCTTTTTATGTGGACTCTTGGAAATGAACTCAGACCCTTGTACCTAAGATGTAAGAACTTACTATCTTACCAACCCATCCCTCTGGTTTTATAAACTTTCTTTAAAGCTCAGGGATCATAACTCACCACTGTTTATCTTCTTAAACACTTGAAAGACACAGAATAGTGGGTTTGTAGACTCTGTAGTTCCTGGATTCAAATATAGCCTTGTTAGCTGCTTGCTATGTGACATCAGACTGGATAATCTCTGTGTATATGGAGACTGATATCATGTGTTTTTCTTTATTGCTCCCAACCTTATATCTACTTGGCAATTACATGGGTGCTGGAAATCTGAATCCCAGGCCTTATTCTTGCATGGTAGGTACTTTACCCACTGAGGCATCTACCCAGCACCTTCCTATAAAGGCTTCTATTCTGTTTCCTGCACTAGTGGAGCCAGCATCCTGCAGCCAGAGAAAGGTCCTAGGTGCCATCAGCATGCACAGCAAGACTGCAATTTTAGACTTCACACCCCCCCAACACGTGCACACACATGCGCGCACACACAAATACACACACAGAGTGTGATGCGAGCACAGGTATATAGCTGTTCTCTCTCACTGTGACACTGGAAGCAGCTAAAACATCCACTGTGCACCCCTCTCCCATCCAGTCTGTGGTCAGGGAAAACTCCAAGTTGGATTGAACAATTGTTCTTTTTAAATTTTTTTTTTAAAAAAGAAAACAAACTATCTTTTTTCATTATACATACCAACCCAAGTTCCCGCTCTCTCTCCTTCTCTCACTCCCTCCACTTACCAGCCCCCATCCACTCCACACAGAGGGTAAGGCACATTGCTTTGGGGAAGGTCCAAGGCACTTTCCACTATATCTAGGCTGAGAAAAGTATCCATCCAAAGAGAATAGCCTCCCAAAAAGCCAGTAAAAGCAGCAGAGATAAATTCTGGTGCCACTGCCAGTGGCCCTAGCCTTACAATTGTCAACCACATTCAGAGGGACTACTTTGGACCTATGCTTGTTCCCTTCCCTGTCCAGCTGGAGTTGATGAGCTCTTGTTAGCTCAGGTAGACTGTTTCAGTGGCTGTACCCATCCTGGTCTTGACCTCTTTGCTCATATTCTCACTCCTCCCACTCTTCAACTGGACTTTGGGAGCTCAGTTCAGTGCTCCGATGTGGGTCTCTCTCTCTCTGTTTCCATCAATTGCTGAATGAAGGTTCTATGATGATATTTAAGATATTCATCAGTCTGACTACAGGGCAAGACCAGTTTGGGCATCCTCTCCTCTATTGCTTAGGGTCTTAGCTGGGGTCATCCTTGTAGATTCCTGGGAATTTCTCTAGAGCCAGGTTTCTTGCTAGCCCCATAATGGCTCCCTCAACCAAAATATCTCTTTCCTTGCTCTCATCTCTGTACTTCCTCCATCTCAAATATCTCATTCCCTCAAATTCCCCTCCCCACCCCACTTCTCTCCTCCTCTTCCTCTCCCATCCTCCTTTCTCTCTCCACCACCATACTTACAATTTTGTCAGGCAATCTTGTCTATTTTGACGTTCTAGGTGGATCTATGTATGTTTTACTTAGGGTTTACCTTGTTACTTAGCTTCTCTAGGAGAATGAACTACAGGCTCAATAGTCTTTGTTTACAGCTAGTATCCACTTTGAGTGAGTATATACCATATTCATCTTTTTAGGTGTTACCTCACTCAGGATGGTGTTTTCTAGTTCCATCCATTCAAGATGTCATTTTTTTTTAACCACTGAGTAGTACTCTAATGTGTAAATGTGCCACATTTTCTTTCTTTATTCATTCTTTGGTTATGGGGCAACCAGATTGTTTCCAGGTTCTGGTTATTACTGAAGGTGAAGGCATAAGTCACAAACAATCCCACACCAGTTTGGAATTATGATTAATAGAATGGTTATTTATTTAAAGGGGAAAAAACTTACAGATCACCGTCCCAGACAACAACCCTCTGCACAATCAGGAAGGGAGTCTAGTCGCCCGGAGTGGATCAGGAAGTAAGAGAGAGAGGAGAGGGAAGTGGCCACTTTTTTAAAGGGAGAGAGACCACACCCCAATGGGCTGGTATCTCAGCGGCTATTGGCTGAAGGAGCGGAAGGAGCTCCTGCAACATATTACAAATAGTGATGCTATGAACATAGTTGAACAAATGTCTTTGAAGCATGATTGAGTATCTTTTGGGTTTATGCTCAAGAGTGGAATTTCTGGATCCTGAGGTAGGTTGATTCTCAGTTTTCTGAGAAACCACATACTGATTTCCAAAGTGGTTGTATGAGTTTGCATACACACCAACAATGAATGAGTATTCCCCTTACTCCACATCCTCTCCAGCATAAGTTATCATTGGTGTTTTTGATCTTAGCCATTCTGACTGGTGTGAAATGGTATCTCAGAGCTGTTTTGATCTGCATTTCCCTGATGGCTAAGGATGTTGAACATTTCCTTAAGTGTCTTTCGGCCATTTGAAATTCTTCTGTTGAGAATTTTCTGTTTAGTTCTGTACCCCATTTTTAAACTTGCCTATTTGGAATTTTGATGTCTAATTTCTTGAGTTCTTTATATATGTTAGAGATCAGTCCTTTGTCTGATGTGGGGTTGGTGAAGATCTTTTTCCATTCAGTAAGCTGGCTTTTTGTCTTATTGGCTGTGTCCTTTGCTTTACAGAAGCTTCTCAGTTTCAGGAGGTCCCATTTATTCATTGTTGCTCTTATTGTCTATACTACTGGGGTTATACGTAGGAAGTGGTCTCCTGTGCCTATGTGATGCAGTCTACTTCCCACTTTCTCTTCTATCAGGTTCAGTGTGGTCAGATTTATATTGAGGTCTTTAATCCATTTGGACTTGAGTTTTGTGCATGCTGATAGATATGGATCTATTTTCATTCTTCTACAGGTTGACATCCAGTTATGCTAGCACCATTTGTTGAAGATGCTTTATTTTCTCCATTGTATAATTTTAGCTTCTTTGTCAAAAATCAGGTGTTCATAGGTGTGCGGATTAATATCTAGGTCTTTGATTCTATTCCATTTGTCAACGTCTGATTTTATGCCAATACCAAGCTGTTTTCATTACTGTATATTTGATGTCAGGGATGGTGATGCCTCTGAAAGTTCCTTTATTGTATAGAAAGAATTGTTTTGGCTATCCTGGGTTTTTCATTTTTCCATATGAAGTTGGTTATTGTTCTTTCCAGGTCTGTGAAAAATTGTGTTGGGATTTTGATGGGGATTGCATTGAATCTATAGAATGTCTTTGGTAGGATTGCCATTTTTAAGATGTTGATCCTACCTATCCAAGTGTATGAGACATCTTTCTATTTTCTAGTATCTTCTTTAATTTCTTTCTTCAAAATCTTAAAGTTCTTGTTAAACTTTTCTTTTAGTTGTTTCTAGGTCTTTCAAGGTTATTGCGCTTCTAACAAAGATCTCACCTAGTTGTAAATCAGTTCTGCTTTCTCAAGGCTATTGTCAACAGCTGTGGCTAGTTGCCAAACCTTGTGCTCCTGAAACAGGGAAGTAGTTCCTACCTAAAACAAAGGTCTAAGAATCCAACTAAGTTCCAGTTCCCTTTATGGAAATAACTTGGGATTCCACTCAGGGTGTGATATGCCTACAGAGTGTTTTGTCTAGGACTTGATTGTGACTTACGCACACATGCATATATGTGATATATCATTTTGTACAGAATATAATAAAATTAGATTCAGCTTTTCTTAGGCTGGGCGGTGGTGGCGCAAGCCTTTAATCCCAGCACTTGGGAGGCAGAGGCAGGCGGATCTTTGTGAGTTCGAGGCCAGCCTGGTCTACAAGAGCTAGTTCCAGGACAGGCTTCAAAGCTACAGAGAACCCTGTCTCGAAAAACCAAAAAAAAAAAAAAAAAAAAAAAAAAAAAAAAGAAAAGAAAAAGGAGTTCAGTTCCTAGAATCCACCCACACCAAGCTACTTGTAATACCCTCTTCTGGTCTCCACCATCTCTAATTTACTCACGACTCAGTCTTCACCTAACTTTCTGGTGCACAGCTGCTGTCTAGTTGATTTCAGCCTCGGTGCTTAAATATCACACACAGCCAATTGTTCCCATTACAGGTCTTCATTTACTACTTCTTCCCAAATCCAGTTTTCACTATACAATAGCCTTCATCTTGGGGCTGGAGAGATGGCTCAGAGGTTAAGAGCACTGCCTGCTCTTCCAAGGGTCCTGAGTTCAATTCCCAGCAACCACATGGTGGCTCACAACCATCTGTGATGAGGTCTGGTGCCCTCTTCTGGCCTGCAGGCATACAAGCAGACAGAATACTGTATAAATAATAAATAAATAAATATTAAAAAAAAAGAAACAATAGCCTTCATCTGGATAAACAGGCACCCCAGACCCATAGCCAAAATTTTCAGTGTTTATTCCATTATCCCTCTATTTTAGTTTCCTTCCAGAAAAGGAGAGGCCCCCTGTAGCATTCATCCAGGATAGTAATGAGTGGAGATAGAAAATAATATTGGCAATTGTTTTAGACTGAACTCCTAACCAACAGCTCCAATCAAAACAGGTAGCGGACTAAGGCACGGTCCCTCCTTCCTCCTATTACATCACACTGGTTTACAGGATTCTGTGGGGTCAAGCACACTAGCTGCAGTATCAGAACCATAAACTTGACGTTTCTTCTGAATGAAGCACCCCTGACCAGACAGCCACATGCCTCAGCCACCTCCCTCATTTAGTCTCTGCTCTTTCAGAGGTCGTCCCTGATCACTGGTCACAGCTGCACCGTCTCCACTTCTTTCCGAGGTCCTCCCTGGTCATAGCTGCACCATCATCTCCATTTCTTGCTTGGCTTCACAGCATTTACCAGCACTTGACATTAAATATGAAGTGGCTTATTTGTTGCTCATCGTCCTGGTTAGCATGTAGAAAACAAAGGTCTTTGTTTCATTTCTGACCCCCTGACTCCTGACCCCAATCCTCATTGCTTGGTACAGTACTCAACACACAGCCCAGACAAACATTTGGTAAATGAATGGGACTCCATTTCCTGGCTCTTTGACTCAAACTCAGCAATATCCAAAAATATCTGAGACTCAATTCTGCAAGTGGTGCTTAGGTTATAGCTTTAAGAATCTGTAAAACAGATCTGAAATTGTATTTTTTGTGTAAATACTAATTGGGAGAAGAAACAAGCACACCCAGAGTTCTAGAAATGATTTTTTCTGGGTAATGGCTACACAAGTGCACAGCTGGGGCTACCGTTTAAAATCTGCGTATTCTATTTTTTATTATTTTTTGACAAGTTCACACACGCATACAATATATTTTGGTCATATTCATGCCCACTCCTCTCCCTAACACCTCCCACATTGATCCCTTCCCACCTTGTCTCCTTTTCAGTTTTTTAAAAATAGCCCATAGATTCCCACTCGTGTGCTACCCACTGGGGTATGGTTGACCCACCAGAGCCCACATAAACTGACTCCTCCTCCCTTAGAAGGTATCATCCATCAGTAGCTCCTCAGTCAGGTGGGGGCTTGCGAGCCTGTCCAGGAATGTTGGCTAGTTTGAGCTTGTGCAGATAACTACAGCTGTTGGGAGTTCATGAGTGTGGTGGTCCCGTGATGGCCAGAAGACACTGTTTCAGTTCAGTCCCCTCCTACCTCTGGCCCTTACACTCTTTTGAGCCCTTCTTCTAGATTTGTGTATTTTAAATTGAACCGCAGTAAGTTCGTTTGTTTTACATTTCTGACTTGTCATGTCAGCGCACCTCTCTAGTGTAGCAAGCAAACACACACACACACACACACACACACACACACACACAGATAAATTAATAAATGGAGGTGTGCACAAACTTCAGCGAGGTTGGCATACCCCATAACAGGAAGAAGGTAGGAAGCGTCCTGCCTTCATGACACGGAGAACTCCCAAACACCACAGGCCTCCTCCCTTGTCCTGGGATGGCTCCCCGCAGGCATACTCCCTGGAACAGAGGCCAGACGGTGAGGACTGGTTTGCTGAGGTGAGGTGCAAACACGTCAGAACTCAGTTCTGCGGCCCGACCAAAAGCCAGGAACACACAACGGTTCTCACAGTCTAGCCCGAGGAGGTGAACACGCCGTCCACGAGCGTAGGAAGAGAGAACTGCAATCAACAGGACGTCACAACGCCTGGGAAAATTCCGGCCAGACACGACCGGAACGCGCAGGCGCAATAGTGAGCCACCCGCGCACGCGCAAGGCGGCCCAGGAAGGGTCGAGCACGCGCCAGTGAGCGGGCGGGAGGACGCTATGGAACAGAGGTTAGCAGAGTTCCGGGAGGCCCGCAAACGGGCCGGGCTGGTGAGCCAGCCCTCCACTGCCAGCCAGGGCGAGCAGACCTCAACAGCGAAGGCGGAGCCAGCGGCGGCGACCCCAAAGACAGCCACTGGCTGGCTGCGACGCTTCCTGAAGCGGAAAGCAAGCCCCGCCATTATGCGGGCCCCGCCCAACCAGGCTCAGGTGAGGAGGGAGACCAGCACCTTGAAGCCCCGCCTCCGCGCCAGGCCACGCCCACGGCTTCTGAAGCTCAAAGCCCTTTGCAGCCTGTGTGCTCTCTCCTCGCACGCACATTGGCTGAACGCCGCCGTATTTCCCCAATGTGTGTCAGCACGTCCCAGACAAGGTCCTGTGCAGCAGCTAATTGCAAAGAGAAAGCGAAGGTCTGGGGACCTCGAAGAAAGAAGCATCTTTGCACTTGAGTTGTTCACAGCCAGTTAATAGAGGTGACACGTGGCTTTGAGAAACAACTGCAGTCCACTGCTAGTGGAGGATAAAAGGTCTAATTGGTTGTTGATCTAAAATGGCAGTGATTAAGGCCTCACTTTATTCACACCTTGGGTAGAGGGAGCCAGTGTCTCAGGTAGCTTGTGTTTTAGAAAGGGGATTTGGAGGTGGGAAGGTTTGAGACTGTGGCCATACCACTATGAATGCAACTGATTTCTGAAGCTAAGCAGAGTCAGGCCTGGGGGAAAGGGTCTGACTACAAAACATTGCGAAGTGTGGTCACTGTAACTGCCTGTGGTGGTGTACATGAACTTGCTTGTCACTGTTGGACTAGAGAAGGGTATTCCAGTTTAATCGTGAGTGATCATGGGGGAAAAAGTTGGATTAATATCCAGTTGAATCTGTGTCTTCACATAGTTCTCATCCTGGCAGGGAGACTTGTCTGGGTGGAAATATGAAACACTCCAAGGAGAAAACGTGTGTTCTAATTTTGTTTCTGTTACTGTGATAAACATCATAACCAAAAGCCACTTGGGGAGGAAAGGATAGACTTGTCTGCAGGCAGATCTCATTTCTCAATTGGGAGTCCTTCTTCTCAGAAGACTCTAGTTTGGGTCAGCTTGACGAGAAATGAACCAGCACACTATGCTTTTTCAGCAATCACAAGGCCTTAGTTTCTAAATTGCAATATCCATGCCCCTCTGTCCAAGTTTTCCTGGAGGAAAGTAGTCCCCCAAACAATGAGGTTTTGTCACTTTGTGGTTAAAAGCTTGTAACTGTTCAATCCTCTGGGAACTTGCCATCTATGGCCCTATCTAGAAAAGCTCCTAGTATAGAAATTCAGCCCTGGAGGTTCATTCTCCATCCTGGTCTGCAACTCCTGACCTCCCAGTTTGGTTCAAAGGCCTCTATTGCTCCAATGTTCTTTCTGGAGCTAACGAGACAGCTCATGCAAGTGTGAGGACTTGAGTGCAATCCGCTGCACCCACATAAAAGCTGCACTTGGTGAATTGTAATCTTAGCACTGAGGAGGCAGAGACAGGAGAGTCCCTGGAGTCCTCTGGCCGACCAATCTATCCTAACTGATGACATCCAGGTTCAGTGAGAGATCCTGTGCCAAAAATAAATGTGGACAGCAATAGAAGTGACATCGATGTCAACCTCTAGTGTGTTTCCCCAACCCAAATCTCACTTTCTATACCTTTGTTTGTCTCTGCCTTGTCCTCCTCTGGAAAGGGCCCTCAGCTAGGAAGCAGCTTGCTGCTGGAGTCATGGAAATGTGTTCTCTGAGCCGTGCCTATTAGTAATGTATGCGCACAAACGCTTTGCACATTGCTGTTGTGGAAAAGGCAGACGGGATGAGCACTAGACACAATTCTCAGTCAGTCAGAGGAATTTTCAGGTGTTCTCCTGTGTCTGTCCCCTTTGGCATTTTGTTTGCCATTAAACTCTTCCTGTTCCCCCTCTAGAGCACCTAATTAAATAAAAAGGGCAGTAAATTTTTAGGCCCTTGTTTTTCAAGATGCAAGTCATGACCCATTCATGGATGATAAAATCAACATAGGATCTTGTTCCCTTTAAAGTTGCTGAGTAATTTGGCATGCAAGAGAGCTTTTCCAGGCAGATACTGATTTTGGTTTCCATACACCTGTGTACTGAGCTATAGTATAAAACCTATTTTTTGCTGTCTATTCAAAAGAAACTTGCAAAAACTTAAAAACTAGCAGACAAAGCTCCTAAAGTGACCTCCATACCAGGGGCTCCCCTAGCACCTGGCCTGGGTCTTCCCACAAGAATTTTGGATTTTAACATGCAGGCCATAGGATTTATTGCAGATGTGTGGGCAGAGGTAGTTTAGAGAACTCGTTGAACATTTGTGCACAGGCTGGCTTGGGGAGTGAAAAGAGAGAGGAGGCAAGGAATTTAGTTAGAAGATGCTTCCCAGGCCTTGGGATGAGCGATGAAGACATGGATAGGATAGTGTGGTGTAGGGTGGTAATGACTTTAGTGGACGTCATGGCTTTTTTTTTTTTTTTTTTTATGTGAAAGGGGTTTTTGTTTCTTGGTTTGGGTATGGTCTCCATCTTAGAACGGAGTTACTCTGGACATTTCAACCCACCTCATCAAATCAGCACAAGTGTGTTGACTGCGACTGGGGGACAAGTACTGCAGCTGCGGCATTATCAGTTGTTGGTCAGGTTCTGTTGGGGGCACAAAGTAGGTTTTGCTAGCAGCCAGCTAATCTGAAGAAATGGCTCCCATGAATAGATCCCATCTCAATACTGGCAGGTTTTTGTCGGGGTCACATCTTACTGAGTGCCCATTAGTGTTGATTTGTTTGGACCAGGGCGTCTAAGCTCTCTGGCAGTGATTGCTTTAGAGAGGAAATCAGGGAGCTAGCAACTATCCTCTAGAGCAGTTAAGTTTCGCCTTTTCCAATTAATTGCATCCTCTTGGCTCCGTTACCCTCCCATTCTTACTTTCTTACTTCTGTGTCCTAGGAAGAAGCTCAGCAGCCTCCACAGAGTGCGGCAGTCCCTCTGCCTTCATCTCGACACCAGTCTCTCCTGACTAACATCACCTTCTTGAAGGTTCTTCTTTGGTTGGTCCTGCTGGGTCTGTTTGTAGAACTGGAATTTGGCCTGGCTTATTTTGTCCTGTCTATGTTTTACTGGATGTATGTAGGGACTCGGGGTCCCGAGGAGAAGAAAGAGGGGGAGAAGAGCGCCTACTCTGTGTTCAACCCTGGGTGTGAAGCCATCCAGGGCACCCTGACTGCAGAGCAGTTGGAGCGGGAGTTACAGCTCAGGCCCCCGCAGGGGAGGTAGGACCTGCCTCAGCTGGTCTTTGTAGCCTTGAGCATGGACTCTGGAGAACATTCTCTCCTTTTCCCTTCATCTGCTGCAGTTTCATTTTTGGACTCCTCTTTGATTTAGGTGAAATTTTCTAAAAGATATTCACTGTGGGACTGGTGCATTTATAAAAGCCATATAAGAAGGAAGTTGGTTTGTCTCATTACTGGAGAGTGGTCGTAGTGGCATGTTACAGATGCATTGCGTGATCCTCTGGTTTACCCAGTGATTTGATGGATGAGCAGGCACATTGGGGCTCTGTATTACACCCAAGTACCCTTTTTAAGTATTTTAATATTTGCTCATAGCCATATTCCAGGTCATCCAGGTGGACTGGTCTCAATTTTTTTTTGTTTTTAAATGTGTGAGTGTTTTGCTTGAATGTGCCTGATACCCTTAGAGGTCAAAAGAGGACATCAGATCCTCTGAAGCTTGAATTGTGGATGGCTGTGAGCCACTCTGTGAGTACAAGGAACTGACCTAAGTCCTCTGCAAGAACAAGACATGCTTTTAACCACAGAGCCATCTCTCTAGCCCTTCAAAAAAATTTACAGAATTATTTTCCCAAAAGGTTTAAGTTTCAAGTTTTAGAAAGTTTTGTGTCTTGCTTCTCTTTTTGGTCATCAATATCACTGAACTTTAAAATGTCTTTAGGGTACTTTCCATAGCAGGTCCCCTGTGCTGCCCACCACAGCTTTCACCATGTTGCTGCCTTGTCTGTACTTGGGGAAGAAGGGACAGCCTCAGCAAGACAAAGCCAATATTAGAGACAAAAAAATTATTTGTATAAATATTTGTCCACGTGTGTATATTTGTACCACATGTGTGCCTGGTACCTGTGGAGGCCAAGAAGATGGTGTCCAATCCCCTGGAATTGGAGTTATGCATGATTTTGAGCTGCCTTGTGGGTTCTAGGAACTGGGTCATCTGCAAGAGCAGCTAGTGATCTTACCTTCTGAGCCATTTTCCAGCCCCAATATTGGAGATTTGATAAGAGGTTATTAATGCTAAGTTCATCAGGTGAAGTTCTCGATTGTGTGTGCAAAGGGGAAGGGCCAGGAAATAGGACTCTGTACTGACTTACTATTGGGTCATGTCTCATTGTCTTTTATATATTTTTGAAAGGGTCTCCTGTGGAACTCACACTTTTGTGGTTTTGGTTTTTAAAATGAGCACTCTGCCTCTCATGCTAATGTAGACTCAGCAGGTCTCTGTCTGTGGGCTCTGGTTGGCAGCTGTGTAGACAGCAGCAGTTAGGCCTGGTTTGGGTGTGTCTTCCTCTTCCAGCACAATGGTGGAGTTTAGGCTCATTGAACTCTGGCCACACACACCTTTTCTGTGAGTCACACTGGTGAATAAAGACTCCAGTTTTGTTCACACTTAAGGTTTTAAGAAATTAACTGGTTCCTTCAGTAATTTTTCACATTCAGAGTTAAGCTCTTAACTTTATAAGTTATTATGAAGGTAACTTCATTTGTGTGTTCTGGTGCCCATAGAAGCCAAAGGAGGATATTGGGCCCCCCAGTTTTAGAATTACACAGGCTGTTGTGAGCCACCCAGTGAGGATGCTGAGGAGAGAACTTGGATCCTCTGGAAGAGCAGCAAGCTCTCCTAACTACTGAGCCATCTCTCCAGCTCCTGAAGGTAACTTTAATACCTGTGAAATATTAAATAATAGAGGTCTTTTGTTAATTCTTTTGTTCTTCCTTATATGTTCTACTTATGAAGCAAATTTAGTTTTATCTAAACTTACCTCTTGTTTATTGAGTACCAGCATCCTCCTAGCCATGGCCCTATTGTACGTTCTTGCTTACCTCTCCTTAAAAGTTGTCTGTACTACTGGCTTTGCCTTCTAGGAAATGTGAGGTGCAAGCCGGTTACATATCTTCAGGGAGGAGAAGCAAGGATAGTTCATGTTTGCTGTTTTTGTCAGACCATCAAGCTTTATTTTGATGCAGTCTCAATTTTCTGGATTTAGACCCGTTGACCTCAGAATGGCCACTCGAGTCTTTACCAGTAGCCCCGAATGAGATTACCATTAAAGGTAGCTCTGTCATCAGACAAAGAGACACAGGAAGGCACTGCAGTAGTGGGAGTGCTGTTTCTGTGACCTTTGGGGACTTACAGGCACTTTTTTCTCACAGTATCTGGCCTGGTCTGCTCATAGGCAGGACCACATTTATCCCCTAGTAAAGAGGGTTGATTTCTAGTGACCCCCAAAGAAGTCCAGTTTCAAGGTTCAGGAGCTTCTTTAGGAATTTGTCTCCTGGGGGAAGCTTAGCTCCTCTGGCTGCCATCAAGGTTTATTCCTTCTTACTTTAATCTTAGGGCACTTGTGAGCCCCTGGACTCTGACCTGCAGACTGGTGGGCCATCAGATTCTCTCTTCTCCCTCTCTCAGGCTATCATGGGAATGGTACTCCAGGAACAGCATTCGTCACAGCACTGCCCTTTCTGAGGGTTCAGGCTGGGGAGCTTCTACCAAGGGTAAGTTTATGCTGCCAGAACTATATATCGAACATGGCAGTCTGTCCCTGTTGCCTTTGGTTGGTTTGCATGGTCAGATTAGGCACCTGGGTCTGCTACAGAAAGGAAATTACACAGTTATGAGAACCAGCTATCCTCATCTGAGCAGAAGCAAACAGAATGGGAACATTGTGTTAGGTTCCTGACACTTCAGCAAATATTTGGAGGTTCGCTGGTTTTGGCACACAGAGAGCCCCCTGTAAACCGTGGGTGGAAAAGAACCGAAGAATGAATATGGGGTGAGGGAGTGGGGGGTGGGGGTGGGGGAGTGGGGGGTGCGGGCGAGTGGGGGGGTGGGTGGTGGGGGAGGGTGGGTGGTGGGGGAGGGTGGGTAGGTGGTAGAATCCCGAGGATCATGTTGCCACCAGGGGCAGTAGAGAGCTGGTGCAGCCTCACCTGCATCCCTTCACCTCACACTTGATCATTTACATTAAGAGGAAAACCCTCTGGAATGCCTCTTGGAACCACTTTTGCTGTTTTTTTTTTTTTTTCTTCAGGCATTTTTTTTTCAAGATTCATAGAGTAAAGACCTCTTCACAGGTCCTGGAAAGGCTCTGATAGCTCCCAGCAGTGATTTATTATACACATATTTTAAGATAAAACAGCAGCCCCTCTCTAGGGTTAGCAGGCAGCCTTGTAAATTCCCTGTCCACTTTTGAGCTTCAAAGGAACTGGAGCACAATGGCTAGGAACTTACTTAGCTAACAGAAAACTTGGCCACTAAACTAAAGAGGGTAAGATTTTGGTTTCTGTTGCACTTTTATTTTGAAACATTGAGCGTTTGGGCCAAAGATTTAGACTTTGTTCTCAAAAAACTGAGTACACAGAGAACCATGTCATAGGGGGCAGGTGTGTTGGGAGAGCTAGCTCAGAGACAGAAATCTCTCTCTCTCTCTCTCTCTCTCTCTCTCTCTCTCTCTCTCTCTGTGTGTGTGTGTGTGTGTGTGTGTGTGTGTGTGATATGTGTTTCTGTGGGCTTCGGATGTACATGTGGGTGCCAGTGCACATGAATACCTATGTTTGTGGTGAAAGGCTGATGTGGGATGTCGGCCTCAGTTACTCCACCTTATTCCTCGGAACAAAGTCTCTCACTGAACTTGAATTCAGCTCACTGTCTGACTGGCTAGCTCTGGGAGTCACTTGACTCTACCTCCCCAGCTCTGCGGTTGCAGACACAAGCAGCCTTCTCTGTGGCACTGGGGTCTGAACTCAGGTCCTCATGCTTGTGCAGCTTTACCACTGGGCCATCTTCCATGCCCCAAATCATTTTTAATTGTGAATTTTATATATCACCCACCTCCCAAATCCACAAGAAATACATCACAATATTCCTTAGCAGATACTCTGAACCTTGAATGGAAATGATCTTAGTATAAACTTTTTCTTATGCATATGTATCTATGATAATGTTAAATTCATAATATAGGCACTGTAAGTGATTAGGGATAGCCGATAATCCAGCAGACCAGTTATAACAATATACTGTAATGAATGTTATTTAAAACTTGTGAATTTTTCAATTTAGTATGTTTTATTCTTTGTCGACCACACAAGTAACAGAAACCACAGCAAAGAAAAGAGACACCATTGTACTATATAGGGTGCTGTTTATTTGTTTTTGCAATGGTCTCAGATAGCCCATGCTAGCCTCAAGTTTATTGCATAGCTAAGGCTCGTTTTAAGCTTCCAGTCTTCCTTCTCCACCTCCCAAGTGCTGAGATTACAGGTGTGAGCTACCACTCCCACATTAGATGTTCTGAAAAGTGGTCTGTTGGGCCCACAGCTTCATTGGTAGGTGGCTTGCCTAGTGTATCACCTACTTTCTTGCTACTATGATGAAACACCGTGACCAAAAATAACTCAGAGAAGAGTTTATTTTGGCTTATGGTTCCAAAGGGAGAGTCCACGGTGGCAGGAGAGGCATGGTAGTGGATAGCCAGAGCAAGAGGCAGAAAGGTCCCATGGCAACCCCCACCACAGGAAGCAGGGAGCATAGAGTAGAAACTGGGTGAAGTTACAAACTCTCAAAGTCCATCCCTAGTGACATGTTGTAGTAATAGGAGCGGTGGGGCTGCGTCCCCAGCACCCCGGCCGCCTGCTAGCTTATGCCCTGAAATAAATACACGGACACTGTATTCTTTTAAACACTGCTTGGCCCATTAACTCTAGCCCTTACAGGCTAATTCTCATATCCCGATCAACCCATCTCTAATAAACCGTGTAGCTCCGGTCTTACCAGGAAAGATTCAGCATGTCTGACCTGGCGGCTTGCTTCATCATGTGCGTCTGCCCGGGAGAGCGGAGCATGGCCTCTCTGAGCTCACTTCCTCTTCCTCCCAGCATTCTGTTCTGTTTACTCCTCCCACCTATGTTTTAACCTATCAGGGCCAAGCAGTTTCTTTATTGCTTAACCAATGAAATCAACAGATTGATATATGACACTCGCACATCAACATGTCCTCTAGGAAGGCTCCCATTCTAAAAGTTCCGTAGCCTCCCCAAACAATTTCACCAACTAGAGACTAAAGTTTAAATACTTAAGTCTGTGGGGGCCATTCTCACTCAAATACCAGACAGCGATGTTCCAGGGATGAACTTTGTTTCCAGGACATTAAATTAGACACTAGTGGTGCATGCCTATAATTCCCAGTACTGGGGAGGTGGAGGCAGGAGGTTCGGAAGTTTAAGGACATTCTCAACTGTATAGAGAGTTCGAGAGAAGCCTAGGATACACGAGGCACTGTCTAAAAGAGAGAGAGGGAAGGAGACAGAGTGTGTCCACCAGGAGAGGTGGCCCAGTGGATAAGCATTTGCTGTATAAGCTTGAGGATTTGAATTTGAACCCCAGTACCCACACATAAAGCTGGACAACCCCTGTGTTGTGGGGGGCAGAGACAGGAGGGGGTACTGCCAATGTAGCTCCAAGTTCAGTGAGAAACTCTGTCTTAGGAATATACTGGAGAGTGATAGAGGACACTTTACATTGTCTTCTGGCCTCCACATGCACACCTATATACACCACACACACATATATACACACATGCATGAACACACACACATTTTAAATAAAGAAGAAAGGAATGAAGGAAGGAAAAATCGGGAAAAAAAGAAAAGAAAGTTGGTCCCTTTGGAAGACTCCTTTAGTCCTGTTAAATATGACTCTGGGGACCCCACTCACACCACAGAACACCTGCCTCCCTGACTTGAGTGCTTCAGTGAACTACAGCTCCCAACATCAATTGGAGGTATAGACTAGAAAGCAGATCTGATGAGGATTACATCTAAGCAAAGAAAGATGGGAGTGGTTTTAGAAGGGGGCATCAGGCTTGTCATTTTCCAGCTATTCATTCGGGACAGCACAGGCAACTTTAAAACAAGGAAGCTCCCAGAGACTGTAATTAAAGGCACTTTACTCCCTAAGTTTTCATTTCAGAAAATTCTGGAAATACAAAAAGAACAAATTTGATTGTTGAGTTTGTATGCCTATGTATCAGAAATCAAGAAATTCCTAGGGTGCTTGTGAAGGACCTTACCTTCTTATTTAACCTCAAACATGAGAGCATCCTATTAACATAGTGTCCTGTGCTTGCTTGCTTCTGCTTTCTTTTCTTTTCCTTCCTTCCTTCCTTTCTTTCTTTCTTTCTTTCTTTTGGAATTGGGTTCCTTTTTTTTTTTTCTTATGAGGTTTCTTATGAGCTCTTTCAGGCAGGAGTAGGGAGTGCCTTTTGTCATTCATGCCTTTCTCATTTATCCCCTTGCAGATCACATGACCTTCTTAGGCTGGTGCTAGGTTCTGGGCTTCCCCAGTCTGCATGGAGAACCTGATCTTGTCAGCACAGAGGAGGCTTGGTCTCCTAGGCTGCTCTCTGGCAGATGGGGAAGGCAGCCCAGAGTAAGACAGCTATAGTGCAGTATGTGGTGTCTAAGGGAGGCCAAAGGAAAGGAAGGGACATCAACCACTTGCAGAGTCTGGAAGGAATTCTGGAGGCAGGGACACTATACTAAACTCTAAGGGGGACCAGATACTACCAGAAAAGAGTGTAGGAGCAAAGAGGTGCCACTTCTGTGTAAAGAAACGTCTTGGGAGAACGGTGATAACCACTGAGAGATTGATATACCCAAGAAAATGACTGGGTTCTGGGGATTGTATGTTAAAAAAAACAAAGTGAAGGACTTGTTGCGAGGCAGTTTCAGGAACATTTGTTGCCTTCTGCTTATTTTCTTATTTTCTTCCCTTCCCTTCTCTCTTCCCTCCTACTCCCCTCCTTTCTCTATTTCTCTCCCTACCCCTCTTTCCTTCTCATTTTCTTCCTGTTTTTCTTTTCTAGGCACGCTCTATCTTAACATTACCCAGGCTGGCCTTGAAGTGATTATCCAGCGTCCACACAGCTAGCGCTCGGGTGTGTGTCCCTACATCCAACTTGCTGTCTTTGTTCTTAAGCTAATAACATTTCTTAGTAATTATTTATTATCAGTATGTTTTCATAGTTTCCTGTCATAGTTTTTGGAGCCTGAGGCTATCAGCTGGAGTTCTCTATGCTTGGTGGGGACAATGGTCACTGTTTGTACCACATGAGAGAGGTGGTGAGCACCTGGGAGAGTATCCTGCCCTATTTTGTGTGCATTTCCAGCTTAGCACTGAAGATTCCTGCAGAGTGTAGAGCAGTGTGTGAGTGATCCTAGCTGGTTCCGTGGATGTTTCAGTCCATTGTCTGGGGAAACACTGTTGTATTGCTGGGAAGAAAGACCATGACTAAGACAACTCTTATAAAAGAAAGCACTTATTGGGGGCTTGCTTACAGTTTCATAAACTTAGTCCATTACATTATGGCTGAAAGCATGGCAGCAAGTGCGCATGGTGCTGGAGAGGTGGCTGAGAGCTACATTTTGATCCATAAGAAGAGACATATTTATTCCAAGGCCAGCACCTTGATCCATCTTTTTCTTTCAAATAGTGCTAGTCCCTAGTGACTAAGCATTCAAATATATGAACCTGTGTGTATCATTCTTATTCAAACCACCACAGCACCTAATTGTGGCAATTTTCTGTAATAAAATTTAAAATTCATAGCAAAAATAATTTAGTAAATATGCAGACTTGTTGAGAGGAAACAGTTCATTACTAAATGATTTGGGCCACGAGACGAGAAAGTGGGAAGTATACTTGAACTCATTGGCACAGGGAACCACTTCCTATAACCCCAGCAGCACAAACACTGAGAGAAACAATTAATGAATGGGGCCTCCTAAAACTGAAAAGCTTCTGTAAAGCAAAGGACACGGTCAACAAGACAAAATGACAGCCTATAGAATGGGAAAAGATCTTCACTAACCCCACATCAGACAGAGGTCTGATCTCCAAAATATACAAAGAACTCAAGAAATTGGACACCAGAAGATCATATAATCCAATAAAAGAATGGAGTACAGACCTAAACAGAGAACTCTCAACAGAGGAATCTAAAATGGCTGAAAGACACTTAAGGAAATATTCACGGTCCTTAGTCATCAGAAATGCAAATCAAAACAACTCTGAGATTCCATTTTATACCTGTAAGAATGGCCAAGATCAGAAACACTTATGACAACTTATGCTGGAGAAGGTTGTGGGGAAAAGGGAACACTTCTGCAGTGCTGGTGGGAATGCAAGCTGGTACAACCCCTTTGGATATCAGTATGGCGAGATTTCTCAGAAAATTAGGAAACAACCTTCCTTAAGATCCAGTAATACCACTTTTGGGAATATATCCAAAGGATGCTCAATCATGTCACAAGGACATGTGCTCAATTATGTTCATAGCAGCTTTGTTTGTCATAGCCAGAACCTGCAAACAACCTAAATGCCCCTTGACCAAAGACCGAATAAGGAAAATATGGTATATTTACACAGCAGAAAAAAATAATGACAGCTTGAATTTTGCAGGAAAATGGATAGAGCTAGAAAACATTATTTTGAGTGAGGTAAACCCAGACATAGAAAGACAATTATCACATGTACTCACTCATAGGTGGTTTTTAAACATAAAGCAAAGAAAGCCAGCCTACAAACCACAATCCCAGAGAACTTAGACAACAATGTGGACACTAAGAGAGACTTACATAGATATAATCTACATGGCAAGTAAAAAGTAGAAAAAGGCAAAATCTCATGAGTAAAGCATGGGGACCATGGGGGCAGGTTGAAGGGGAGGGGAGAGGCAGGAAAGGGAGCAGAGAAAAATGTAGATAGAGCTCAATAAATATCAATAAAAATCAGAAAACAAACAACCCCCCCAAAAGAAAATATTATATTGAGTGAGGTAATCCAGACACAAAAAGATACATATCACATGTTTTCTCTTACTAGAGGCTCCTATAAAGTCCATTAATTCCATGAGAATAGCATAAAATTCTGACTTTTGGACAAAATAATAAAGACTTTGAACCACTCTACTTAAATTTTCTGATTTGTAACCTGCCTTTCCTGATTTATTTTCATGAATTCGTGCCCTAAAGTTGGGTGCCGATTGTTGCACAAGTTCTAATTGGTCTTAATAATACAAACTTGGAGCCAAATATCAGGGTAAATGCTGAAATATCAGAGAGACAAAAGAGTAAGCCACAACCACCTTTTAACTTGCTAACTCCTCAGCTAAAAATGGGGCCAAGCTCCTGTCTCCTCTTGCCTCATATTCCTTTCTCTACCCAGCCATATTACTTCCTGTCTGTCTGTACAGACCTCCAGACCTCTATGGTTAACTAGTGGCTAGCTCTGCACTCTGATCTGTAGGCAAGTCTTATTTGTTAGAGCACAAACAAAATATCACAATACCCTTTTGTCTAATCTATACCATTATTACTGAGCCCTCACCAAAACTCCTCTTGGAGATCCTGCTGTTGCCCAAGTCATGGAGATCACGTGGCTATCATTTTACAGGACCAATCCCTTCATCTACTCCCACAGGTCATAGATGAGGTAGATCTTAGGGTAGGCGAACCCAAGGACCAGGATGTGGGTCTGGGTGGTAGCTGAGTTGGTTAGTCTGGTCCACTGAGACTGCTCCTTCAGGTGAAGGACAGAACCATCTCTCTTGAGTCTGGGTGAGTGAGTGCTTTTCCATTAGGGGCAGGGCCAGATATCTCAGGGCTAGTGAAGTGCCAGCTGGCTTAGCATGGCTCTTGGATTTCAACATGCATGGACATCAACATCCTCAGCAGCAGAGGACCACAGACCCAGACCTGGCCCTTAGCATCAGCTTGGGCCCAGATGTCACCATGGCCTGGGTGGGCATCACAGGTCATCCAGAGAAGTATGTCTGTAGCTGCAACATGTTACTCAGATACCAACATGGTCTCAGTTGGCTGATCAGACCCTGGGCATCTACATGGCCCTCAGTGATAACAGGTGCCATGAACACCAACTCAAACCCTTGGCTGCTGTAGGATCAAGGACCCAGACGTGGCCCTTGGCAACAGCCCAGGCCCAGATGTCATCATGGCTCCCAGGTGGTACACAGGCCACTCAGATCAGCATGGCTCCATTAGTGGCACAGTCCTTGGACACCAATTTGGCCACAAGTGGCTGCTCAGACCCCAGGCGTCCTTAATGGCCTTTGGTAGCAACATGGGTCATGGATATCAACACAGACTGTAGCTGTGGGAGGGCCATGGACCCAGACATGGCCCTTGGCAGCAGCCTGGGGTGGGACATTACCCTGGCCTCAGGTGTCAAGCAGTCAATCCATATCAGCCTTGTTTCTCCATGTTCACTTCTTCAGTTCTGCCTTCTTCCATAGCACACGAATAATTCTGCTTTTCTTTCTCTCCCATCTTTCTACCATATATTTGTTCATCCTAACGACACCTACCCTCCTGATGCCACAAGTATCCAGGCAGGCCAGTGGCTACCTTCCAACCAGCATGGACTGTGAGGACCCAGGCTGGCCCATGGGTGTCTTACCCACCTGAACCAAGTGGCACAAGGTGGGCCTGTGGACACCTTTATTTATGTGAGCTACATTTATAGCTTTAATAAAGTTTTCTCATCTGGGATGATGGCTAAAGACCACCTAACAAGAACATTAATACCATATGTAAGAAGCCCTCTCCTGAGTTGTTGGCCAGTATTGTCCAAGAAACTCCTAAAACTTAGTCTATTGCTGTTGCCTTTGGTTATCTCTCTGAAGTGGAAGGTGAGTCCCTATTGCTGAAGACACTATGAATTTCAGAAACAGGGCCTAGAGACCCCTGAACTGACACTGACTGGAATGCCTCCATGAGGATTAACTTTTATGGGACCTGACAGCACCATCGTTGTTTACAGAGGAGGGAGGTCACCACTAGTCCTATCCTGACAGGGTGCCTATGAGCCCTGTCAGTGTCTACTGGGCACAATGACCCTAGGGGTGTAGCAGTGGTATGCATATATTTGGTAGCCAACAGCTCTCTGGACGTAAGACCCATTCAACAAAAGGGAAGTCATGTCTGGTACTGGAAACCTAATTAACATCTTAGTGCTAGTAAAGTTTCAGTTATTGGAGGAGAATATACAATCTCAGCTTACCAAACCAGTACAATCCCTAATGACCATCTATAAATATTTGTCCTTATATTCACAGGTAAGTGCAGTCTTTACCCCTCACCAAAGAAACCTCTTTGCATCAGAGAGACCACTATGGAGAGCCACAGTATATCAAAATGCAGTTTTAGAGCCCAGTCCCAAATGATATATCTATAAACACTCCTTAGGCTCAGGAGCTATTGTGGAAGAAGGGTGGAAAGACTCTAGGAGCCAGAGGATCAAGGAGTCTGCTGTGAGGTTGTGTGTACTAGTAACACAGAATCTACGCCCATAAAGTCTCACCAACATGACTGCTCAAGTGTGAGCTGAACAAGGATTACACCAGTGAGTATGCCAAACTGGATGGGGAAAAGCCCATGAGGCCTCAACCCCACCCAAAGAACTATAGCCAACCGAGGAAAGCTGGGAATGAGAGAAGTGCCCTTCCTCAAGGAAGAAAACACCCAACTGTTTGTCTAGTACCAAACAGTCATCCCTGAAAAATATACAAGTAATATATATGGATGGAACAGGTTATATTTAGGAATATTTACATGCTTATATACATGCAAGAACAATTATTGGAAAAAGAGGTCATGAATTTGAAGGAGAATGGGAAGGATATATGATTTTGGAGGGAAAATTGGAAAGAAGAAATATATATATTATGTCTCAAAATTTTAAAAATTGAATGAAAATATCTAGGCTGGGCATGGTGACACATTCTTCTAATCCCAACACTAGGGCGGCAGAGAGAAGCCTCTCTGTAAGTTGGAGGCCAGGCTGTTACACATAATAAATTCCAGGTCAACAAGGGATGCATAGCCAAACCATGTCCCAAACAAATTACCTAGGGCCAGGGAGTGAGATGGCTCAATGGGTAGAGGCACTTGTCAGTGAGTCTGACAACCTCAGTTGCATCCTTGAGACCCGTATGTTAGAAGCAGAGAAAGGACACCTATTTGTTTTTGAACCTCTCTCACACACTGCAGAATACCCTCCAACCCCATATACATAAAATAAAGGAACTCCAGCAAAGAAATGTGCTGACCACAGCCTTGTGCTATGTGTAAAGAAGTTTTCCATTCAATTGGTGGAAAACTAAAGGTGGTGTTTGGGTGACCTCTTCTGGCAAATGGGTCTTCAGACATTTGTCCTGAGGAAATGAAGAGGCTCATAGAAGGCTGACATGCCATCTACAGATGTGGGACATCCTTCTGTATATGTGTTGCTAACAGAGATAGAGAGGGAGAATAGGCAGAGTCAAAGGAGACACCATGGAGCTGCCGAAGGAGTAACATGCTGCACCAGTAAGCCACAGCCTCATGGCGATACACAGATTAATAGAAATGGGTAAATTTAAGATGTAAGTGCTAGCTAAGAATATGCCTAAGCCATTGGCCAAATAGTGTTGTAATTAATATAGTTTCCATGTGATTATTCAGGTTTGGGTGGCTGGAAAATGAAAGTACAGTCTCTGTTTACATAATGGTGGTTAACATTTGGCAATGTACATCCACATAAAGCCTAAGCATGCTGAAAACCAAAAGCACTTCTAGAACCCCCCCCCCCCCAAATGGGAGTCAATTGCAGCTTCTTGATAACTGCAGCCTTTCAGATAGGCTCTGTTTGCTAGATGTGAGCAGAGGTATGGCTTCTTTAAGAAATGGCTTCCTGGTTTGTGCTGGTGGCATGAACAGCTCTGGCTCTTTTGGGAGGTCCTGCTACAAAGCACTTAGATAGGGTTTGTGAGCAGCATGCTACTAGTTGCTTAAAGGTGACATAGACCAGCTGCATCCCTGGAGCTGGGGTGGTGAGCATAGGTCACAGAGGCGGGAAACATGCCTCTTCCATGTTGGATGGGGTGGAGCCAACAGGCAAAACCACAACATTAGTCCTAGCCATGCCCGCTTAGCATTTGTAAAAAACTCTCCTGGTCAGAAAAGGATTACAGATACACAGTAAAAACAGATTCAGACAAAAAGGCCTTTAAATGGGCTACAGTAAATTTAATAAGTGTGCATGGGCTTAAGACAGATAGGATAAAATAGTCATAGATTAAAAAATAATTTAATGGTATCAAACTGAGGTTCTTAAAGGAAAGATAGAGTAAAAGGAATCATGGGCCATGAAAAGATGAAAAACACAAAGTCTGGATTATGTATATTATTGTGTTTTCTTTGAACTTTTTGACTTCAGAGAGAGATTTTATTCTAGGAGCCGATAGGCTAAACCAACATATATTTTAAAAGAATCTTGAATTCAAAATATGAGTCTAAGGATATGTTACTATGGAAAAGAGGTTCTGCTTTTGTTTCCACAGAGGTTGGGAACCTGTGGTTTCCTTTCAGGCTAATGTGGTTTGATGGAACAAGACCCTCCTGAAAGGTTTTTGTGAATCCTAAAAATATTTCACCCCACAAACAGCAGAAAGCAGTTTGGAAAAAACTATGCCCAAATTTCCAAAATGATTGTTTATAAATGTTTGTTTTCATTTAAAGAGGGTTGATTATAAATGGTTAATGGTCCTAGTCAATCTCTATCTAAAAAAAAAGGGGGGGGATATAATATAAAAATGAATACATTGGTATAGATTTTTGTCTAGTGGATTTTGTTATTGTATGTATGCATATATATTTCTACTCTTGTTTAAGGTATGTTCATGTGGCTCGTGAAAAAATGTAATGTATAATTTAAAATACAGATTAATAGATAGTAATCTATAATAATCAAACTTTTAGTCATGTTAGGATTTTTAGATATACAGTGATACATTTCAGCTAGCTAGATAATTTTTGACACTTCAAAGATCTACAAAATATAGCATTTAAAATGTTTTAAGAACTTAGACTTTTCTCAACAGGGAAACATATCTACTTCTGGCAGCACCAATTACTTCAGAGAGGTTGATGGGCATTTGTTGAAGGTAGCTGCGGGCCTGCTTTCCTGCTGCCCGGCTCCCAGTCCCCTGGCTAGCTTATGCCCTGAAATAACAACACACAAACTGTATTCATATAAACACTGCTTGGCCCATTATATCTAGCCTCTTCTTGGCTAATTCTCACACCTCGACTAACCCATTTCTAATAATCTGTAGCGCCATGAGGCAGTAGTTTACCAGGAAGATTCTAGCCTACGTCCATCTTGGGTTGGAGCTTCATTGTGTCTGCCCTGGAGAGGAGAGGCATGGCGTCTGCCTCACTTCCTTTCTTCCCAGCAATCTGTTCTGTCTACCCCACCTACTTAATTTTCTGACCTATCAGGCCAAGCAGTTTTCTTTATTGATTAACCAATGAAACAACAGATTGATAAATGACCTTCCCACATCATTTCCCCCTTTTCTGTTTAAACAAAAAAGCAAGGCTTTAACTTTAACATAGTAAAATCACATATAACAAAACAATTATCAAGCAAGAATTACAATTACAATATTTATATCTACTTTATCTTTTATCATAACTAAGGAAAACAATAACTATCTATTCTTCAACTCCATCAAAGACTCCCGAAGGATATAATATTACCTAAGTAAACAAGAAGTAAGCAACTTCAAAAACTCTAGAAGTGACAGAGATATCTCGCTGCCTGGACAGTCACCCAAAGTTCTTTTGTACCATTGGGGCATCCATCTTTGGCCTTCAGGCCTATAGTATCCAGAGACATTTCCATGAAGCAGGAAATTTCAAAGGCAGTTCAGTCACTATCTGCTGTGTCCTGCAGAATGTCTCGCAGACTCTTTCATGAATCAGGAACCCCAAGAGACCATCTCACCTTTAGGCAAGTTCAGCAGTCCTCTCTCTGTAGGTTCTTTGTATCCAGTTCATGCATCAGTCCAGGCAAGAGCAGTTTCTTGCCCAAATGGCCAACAAACTCCATAAGGAGCCTCTTCGATGTCTCTGGAAGTAGATTGGTGCTGCCAGGAGCAGACGGGTCTCACTGTCATGAACAGCCCTAAGTTACTAAAACATTTAATGCCATATTCTGTAGTCTTTGGAAGATATGAAGAATGCCTATCTAACTGAAATATATCTCTATATATCTAGAAAATCTAGCATGACTACAAGCTTTACTATTATCGATGAGTATCCATTAGCAACCTATATACATTACATTTTTACATGAACTACACAATCACAATACCATAACCAAGGTCAGAAATACATATACATATAACAAATGACCTTAGATTTATATCAATAAAGTCAAATCCATATCAATGCAAATTATTCATATCTCTATCAAGCCTTGAAGAAACTTGTTATGGAATTTGCCTTCAATGTGACAAAGCTAGCCATTTGGGCAAGAAACTTTTCTTGCCTGGACTGATTGATAATATTCTGTATAAACTGGACATGCAGGATCTACAGAAAAGTGACTGCTAAACTTTCCAAAAGATGGGATAGTTCTTCAGGGTTCCTGCTTCATAGAAGAAACTGCCAGACATTCTGCAGGACATAGAAGAAAGCAACTGATGAACTTTGCCAGTATCAGGTGGAACAAATCTTCAAATTTCTTGCTTCACTGAAAAGTCTGCCAGATATTATGGGCCTATAAGGCTAAAGATGGATGCCCCAAAGTTACAAAAGAACTTTGGGTGACTTTCCAGGTAGCACAATGTCTCTGTTATTTCTAGAACTTTGGAAGATGCTTACAATACACTTCCTGTTTACTTAGGTAATATATTCTTCTGGGGTCTTTTGATGTTGCAGGGAATGGCCATTTGTTCGTCCCGGCCGCCCAGAACCAAAATAACCACACAGAAACTATTAATTAAATCACTGCTTGGCCCATTAACTCTAGCTTCTTATTAGCTAAATCTTACATCTTAATTTAACCCATTTCTATTAATCTGTGTATTTCCACATGGCAGTGGCTTACTGGCAAAACACATCTGTCTCCAGTGGTGGATCCATGGTGTGTCTCTCTGACTCTACTTTCTTCCTCCCCAAATTCAGTTCTGTCTTCTCTGCCTATCTAAGTTCTGGTCTATCAGGCCAAAGCAGTTTCTTTATTCATTAACCAATACAAGCAACACATAGAAAGAAGGCCCTCCTACACCATTTTGATAGAGTTGAAGATAGTTACAGTTTTTCTTAGTTATAATAAAAAGATAGATATAAAACTTTAGACTCAAAGATAAGATAGATGATAGAATTTTTTAAAAATTTTTGTCTAATACAAATTGTCTAAATATTATAACTGTAATTCTTACTTGATAACTGTTTTGCCATACATACTTTTACTGTGTTAAAGTTAAAACCTTCCCTTTTATTTAGATAGAAAAGGGGAGGTGATGTGGTATATATGTTGCTTTTATTGGTTAATGAATAAAGCAGTTTTGGTCAATGGCTTAGTAGAGTAAAGCCAGGAGGGAAATCTGAACAGAGATAGAGGGAGAGGATAGATAGAGTCAAAGGAGACATGATGTAGCTGCTGAAGGAGTAATATGCTTGCCTTGCTTCCCGCCATGATGATAATGGACTAAACCTCTGAAAGTAAACCGGCCTCAATGAAATGTTTTCTAAGAGTTGCAGTGATCGTTGTTTGGAATCTCCATCTTGGAGCCCCATTTCAGATCCTGTCCTCAGCACCCAGAGCAACATCTCCCCTGGAGCTACCCTCTCCAAACCCCACCCTCAGTGCACCTAGCCGTGGCCCCTTCCCTGAAGCTGCCCTCTTCAAATTCTGCTCCTGAGAAAGTCAGCCAAAAGTTAGCCCCTCCTTGGGACTGCTCAAGACCACTCCTGTAGGCTACTTAAGACCTTGTAGCCATATTTGCCATGTGATTACCTTCTGAGTGTCACTCAGGAGTGCTTTAATTAAACCTGGCTTTATTAATTTGGTTTGATTGGCTTATTACATCCGTGGTGGCAGATTTCCAATAACCAGAGATTCAAAACTTAACGGTCACTGCGTCTCTTCACAGCAATAGGATACTGACTAAGACAGTTGGGTTTCTGTCTGAGAGAGAAATTGTTGTATGGTGAGGGCGACCCAGGTCTGTCTCAGCTTTGGAAAGGACAAAAGCAACAATGGCAGTGGATGCTGCTCAACTGCACTAAATTCTTCCTTCCACAGGGTGGCACCCCATGCCTGGCATTCATGTCCTCATTTCCTAAGGACAAAAACATGAAGATGTTTTGCCAGAAGAGGTCTCAGAATCACCATCCTTCCTTTCCTTACCTGTTGAGTGAGGACTATGTCATTCTGCTGCAGTCAGAATGAAGGAAGGCGATGGTTTAAGCCCTGTCACTGCCATAAATTAGAAGATGGTATGGGGCTGTATATAGAAAGCTATAGTAGATACTATATATATATATATATATATATATATATATATATATACTATATAATAATACTCTCTGGTATAATATAAATATATACTATAACATAGTAATAATATAATATATTATATAATTAATATAATAAATATCACATATTAATGATATGTAATAAATAGTATAATATAATATAAATATACACTATATATAATAAATACTCCCTGGTATAATATAATACAATTTAATATACTATAGGAAGGTTATAATTTGCAATATATATTTATACTTTACTCTCTTGCAGCAAAGGTGCTGTCAAAGCTGAGGCAGGCAAGGAGGGCTGCTCTGAGGCCATGTTGGTAACAAAGCAGGGATCAGAGAGCAGTGTCCACAGGGTGCTGTCATTTGTGGAGGGAGGCTGGGGTGCATGTAGTTGCAGCTCTGCTTGGGTCTGTGACATAATGGCAGGAGATCCTAGAAAGAAACCAAAGTCACCCATGGAACAGGAAAGGCAAGGGAAAGGCATAGTGATGTTTCCAGAGCATAGATTTTCTGTGGTTTAGAACTTAGAATGCAAACTTGTGCAACCACTTTGGAAAGCAGTGTGGCGGTTTCTCAGGAAATTCGGGATCAACCTACCCCTGGACCCAGCAATACTACTCTTGGGAATATACCCAAGAGATGCCCTATCATACAACAAAAGTATATGCTCAACTATGTTCATAGCAGCATTGTTAGTAATAGCCAGAACCTGGAAACAACCTAGATGCCCTTCAATGGAAGAATGGATGAAGAAAGCATGGAATATATACATATTAGAGTACTACTCAGCAGTAAAAAACAATGACTTCTTGAATTTTGACTTGATTTTGACTATCCTGAGTGAGGTAAGCCAGACCCAAATAGAGGAACATGGGATGTACTCACTCATATTTGGTTTCTAGCCATAAATAAAGGTATTGAGCCTATAATTCGTGATCCTAGAGAAGCTAAGTAAGAAGGTGAACCCAAAGAAAAACATATAGGCATCCTCCTGAATATTAACCTTCATCAGGCAATGAAAGGAGACAGAGACAGAGACCCACATTGGAGCAAATCTCAAGGTCCAAATCAGGAGCAGAAGGAGAGAGAGCACAAGCAAGGAACTCAGAACCATGAGGAATGCACCCACACACTGAGACAATGGGGATGTTCTATCGGGAACTCACCAAGGCCAGCTGGCCTGGGTCTGAAAAAGCCTGGGATAAAACCGGACTTGCTGAACATAGCAGACAATGAGGACTACTGAGAACTCAAGATCAATGGCAATGGGTTTTTGATCCTACTGCACATACTGGCTTTGTGGGAGCCTAGGCAGTTTGGATGCTCACCTTACTAGACCTGGATGGAGGTGGGTGGTCCTTGGACTTCCCACAGGGCAGAGAACCCTGATTGCTCTTCGGGCTGACGAGGGAGGGGGACTTTATTGGGGAAGGAGGAGGGAAATGGGAGGCAGTGACGGGGAGGAGGCAGAAATCTTTAATAAATAAATAAAAAAAGACAAAAAAAAAGCACTTAGAATTAGGGAGCTGGAGAGATGGTTCAGTGATTTAAGAGCACTTGCTGCTTTTGCAGAGGACCGGGGTTCAGTTCCCAAGAAACACATGATGGCTCACTGCCACCTGTAACTCCAGTTCCAGGGTACCTAACTTAAAAATAAGATTAAATAAATTTTTTAAAATTAAAATTTAGTCTCTTTTTCCTCCTACTTGCAGATAAAATGTGAGCTCTCTGCTGTTTCTGCTGCCACACCTGCTGTGTGATGAACTCTATCCTTCAGAAACCATAAGCCTAATTAAATACTTTCTTTTATATAAAAATAGGATTTAGAATTGGACACCAAAATAAAACACCAAACCCCATGTTACTTGTAACACTGTCAGCTTGAAGCAACCATTTGGAGGTAGAATGGCTCGATGTATGCTCCATGCCAAAGCCGCTGGGGACACTGCCTGGAAAGGAGAGAGTTCTGTGTGAAACAAATAGGCTGATACTTGCATACTCTTGCATCCATGCATGTGCATGTGGGAGTGTGCATGCTCATGCACACACAGAGTAATAGTTGTTCAGTTGGAACCTCAGCTCTCCTGCAAGATATGGAAAGCCCCAATCCTGTCTCTCTCTCCAAATTCACCTGCTCAGAGAGTCTCCAATAAAGAAAAGGTGCCAAAAAGTCCAGTTCTGCATTCTTGACGACTGTTGGGACTGCCTCCCTTGCTGTTGCCAGTTCTCAAATCCCTGCCTGACTGGTCAGCTTTTGACCATACTTGGGCACAAACCCAGCTTGTGGCAGACACATCATCACCTCTTACTTACAACGTATAAAGTCTCCATGCTTTAGTTTGGGGGGTACAGCTTCTCTGACTTCTATCTCTGGGACTGGAGAATATGCTCAGAAGTTGCTTTGCTCAAATAAACCACCTGTTGTTACACTTTTCAATTCGGCTTAATTTGGCTTACTGCACTGGTGGAAAAACATGATAAAGGGTGGCAGAAAGCAAATTAATAGTAAGAATAAAAGTAAAAGCTTTCATACCATCTGCAGACAAAATAATTAACTTTATTATAAATATGTATTATGGAATATTTATACTTTGCTATATTATTATATTCCCTTGGGCCCTTCCCTACTCTTTCTAGGATCTCTTGCCATTATGTCACAGACCCAAGCAGAGCTGCAACTACATGCACCCCAGCCTCCCTCCACAAATGACAGCACCCTGTGGACACTGCTCTCTGATCCCTGCTTTGTTACCGATACAGCCTCAGAGCAGCCCTCCTTGCCTGCCTCAGCTTCGGCAGTACCTTTGCTGCAAGAGAGTAAAGAATACTCACTTTCAGAGGAAGAAGTTCTTCCAGGTTCAGTGAGCCTGATGACTCTGAATATGGAGAATGTTTCATAGCCACCAGCAGTACTTACTAAGGAAGATAAAGACTGGGCCAAGAAACTTGCTCCTGAACTCACAGGTATAACCCCACAAAAATCTTGACATAGACATCATGATTACCGAAAAGAGTGCATCTAGGAATAGGCCACACATATGTCAATCTGGGAAAGAGATTCTGTTGGGCACCTTATTCAAAGCCAGTGGATACTACAAGTTTTGCAGGGGGATAGGCTAAGGCCTCAGCTATCCAGTAGGTGTTGCAAGACACACTTGAGCAAACCACACAGCTGTGAAGAGAGGTTAGGCTTTTCTCATAGTTGTCTGCCTGCCCTACCATTAGCATCCTTTCAGGTAGGCCCTCCTGGATCTCACCTCATTGGAAGCAGGACTATTTGAAACCTAACTCTAACCATATCCCTAAACCTATCTTTAGTGCTAATGGTAATCCTGGTCCTAGTCCTACTCTCAGCCCTTCCCTAACCATAACCACACCACTAGAAGTATCCTTAGCTCTAGCAATGACCTTCAAACTAGCCCAAGTCTTAACCCTAACCACAGTCCTCACCTTAATGCTAACTTAGCACTATTTTAAAGTCTAACCATAGCTCGAACCATAAAGCTGGACAGATTAGACCCAACTCTAAACATTCTATCTCTAAACATAACTACAACTCTTCATTTAACCATAGCATGAACCCTAACTATCCTCTGCAGTAATCCCAACTCTAGCCACAAACATAAAACTAAATGAAACACTAGCCTTAAATCAAACATTAACCACATTCCTAAACCTAACATTAAGTCATGCCACAAGTTTTAGCTAGATCCAGACTTCAACCTAACTTTATAGAAAATCCTATGAAAATACTAGACATAATCCCAAATTTTAGCCTAGCCCAACCAAAAGAAAATAATCAGCCTTAGTAATAACCCTAAATCTAGTAATAAATAAAATCATACCCTTAATACTAAACATGAATATTAATAATAGACAAGTACTATGGGTAACTAATACAAAACAAAACCCCTACGAGTAATAATAGACCTAACAACCTAAAGTATTAACTAAGTATTAAAACAAACCCTGTGCCAACCATAACCTAACCTTGTTCCTAACCCTAACCCTGATCTAATACTAACCATAGCCTAAGCCCCATTATTATATGCATTCTTAACCTCAACCTGAACTCTAGGACCAAATCTAAGCCTAAAACTGTGTCTACCCCAACCCTAAACCTATCCCTAACATTAGCCAAAGCCCTAAATCTAAACTTAAATTTAGGCCTGATCCTAACTTGAACCTAGACTAGCCTATCCCTAATGTTCATCCTAAAACTAACCCTGACTCTTACTCTAACCCTGCACCCAAATCTAGCCCTAACCCTAACATAACTCAATAGCCTAAACATACACTGAGGCCTAACCCTATCCTGAATCTAGATTAGCTCTATCCCAGTGCTAAACGTAGACCTAATTCTAAATGTAGCCCATGTCATAACTATAAACCTATCTCCATCCTTAACCGTAGCCCTAATCCTAGCATTAACTGTTAACCTAACCATAGCCCCAGCCCTAACCCTAGCATTAACCCTAAACCTAACTATAACCATAGCTCTAACCTAAGCATTAACCCTAAACCTAACTATACCATAGCCTGTTATAAACCTAACCCTATTACTAACTCAAAACCTAACCCTAGCAAACCTAACCATAGCCCTAACTACAATACCACCAAAAACCCTGACACTACTTACACATAACCTACCAATAACCACAGCCCTGTCGCATTCCCAGCACAGGGTCTAACCCTAACTGAAACTAACAACAAAATATAGTACCAAATATCTAGTACCAAATACCACTAACCATAATGATATCCTACTTCTAGCCCTAGATTATCGTGGACCCTAAAGTTAGCCCTAACCATTACCCTAACTCTAATTTTAACCTAATGCTAACCCTAATCTAACTGTAACCACAGCTCTAGAACTAATTATAGACCTGAGAATAACCCTAACCTTAGAACCCTAAGCCTTGCCCCACACTTAATGCTAGTCCCAGCAGCAACACTAACTGTAGACCTTAACTTTAGTCCTGTTTCTAAACTTAGCACCAACCCTAACCTAACTCTAGGGCAAACTCAAACCCTAACTCTAGCTCTATCCTAAATCTGACTCAAGGTCCAACCCTAAACACAGTACCAGTTCTAGCCTTATTCCTGGCCATGATCCTATCCCCAGTCCTAAAGAAAACCTTAGCCCTAATACATATGCTTTGCCCCACAACTGATTAAGACCCTAGTCTTAACCCTATACCACACATTAACCCTGCATGCTAGTCCTAATCCTAGTGCTACCTCATTCCTTGCTTTGTTTTTGTTATTTAAGACAGGGTTTCTTTGTGTAGCTATGGCTGTCCTGAAACTTGCTTTGCAGACCAGGCTGCCTTTGAACTCACAGAGTTCTGCCTGTCTCTGCCTCCCAAATACTGGGATTAAAGGCATACGCTACCACATACTGGCTACCCTCATTCTTCATACTAACAACAGCCCCAATTCTAATCAGAGCCATAAGTCTAGCCTGAACCCTAAACCTAACCCTAGACCTAACCCTTTACCTAGCCCCAGCCCTAAACCTAACCTCACTCCTAAACCTGACCCTATTTCTAACTCTAGCCCTAAAACTAGCCCTAAGCTTAAACCTAACACTAACATGTCATGGATGTATTTATTCATACTTTAACTCTGAGACTGTCAATAAATAACCTTGTATCAGGGGGCTGAGTTAGCGATTAGTTGATCAAAATTAGTCATAGAGGTATTGAGAGACACAGAAAGTAGTAGGGAGAGAGGTCACTGGCCACTTCTTCATTTCTTCTCTGATCAATCAGATTTTTACCCCATAGCTGACTTCTGAGTTTTATTTAATAATAGAACAATATAAGCAAATGCTTCACTAATCTTTCAACCTTGAGGGCAGGATGTGACCTTGAGAACAGATTCCCACGTTAGAGAAGTGGTGCCTTTGCTAATTTCTTTTTTGTTTATTAATTATTTCATTTTATTATTTTGTGTGTTTTGTCTGCATGTATGTTTGTGCACCCCATTTGTACAATGACCCTGGAAGAAAAAATGGAATGTTAGATCCCTTGGAAATGGAGTTACAGATGGTATTGACCTGCCATGTAGGTACAGGCTTGAACCCAGGTCCTCTGGAAGAACAGCCAGTGCTCTTAACCACGGAACCTTCCCTCCAGCTCTTTACTAATGTTTTTAAAAATAAAATTTGTCTCATTTCACCCTGTGATAGAAAATAAAACAATGCATTTTCTATACATTCCTCATAATTTCTCCCTCTTTGACAATTACACTTTTATATTTTTCTTTGAATTTTCTTAATTTTGACTGACTTTCCTTGTTGTAAGAAGCCACCTGTTTGTTTTCCTGGCTATCCAGATTCCCAAAATAATCACACAAAAACTATATTATTTATAAATCACTGCTTAGCCAATCACTGAAGTATATTGCTAGGTAGTTCTTACATCTAGTATTAACCCATTTCCAGTATTTTATATTTTACCATGAGGTTCATGGCCTACAAGCAAGGTTCCACTGCCTGTCTCTGGTGGGGCTACACGGCTTCTCCTTGACTCCACCTCCTTTACCCAGCATTCAGTTTAGTTTTCCCAGCCCAGCTCTGCTCTACCCTAGCACAGGCCAAAAACAGCTTCTTTATTAACCAATGGTATTCACAGCATACAGAGGGAAATCCCACATCATTTCCTGTTCCAATATACTTACTAATAACATATTATAATAAGATTTCAAGATTTTGCCAGTTACTGCTGTTTTTCTATTTCTTCTTCCTCTTCTTCTCCTCCTTCTCCTTTTCCTTTCCTCTTCCTCCTCCTTTTTCTTCTTGAAAACAGCCATTTTTATTAGTCCTTTGACTAATGGTTTGGTCATATTCAGCCCCTACAAGTCTTCTAATATTCAGTCCCCTTCTCAGTTTGAATCCTTAAAAAAAGTCCTTCAAGACCAATTTGTGCTTCCCAAATGTATGGTCTTCCACTTCAGCATGGCTGACTTCTAGGGATTACATTCTTAGAAAAAAAAGCCTGACTCTCTTTTTCCTGGCAGCTAACAAGTACCCATAGCTCCCTGTTACAGATGGGATTGTGTCCCAGTTCCCCTCTCCATGCTGGTACTCATTCTGGCTTGTTATTGCTGTTATAACTGCTGTGAGTCCATGCTCTGCCCTGTCCAGATGATATTTCCTTGTAGTCAACCATCACCTCTGGCAGTTATCCTCTTTGAACTCCTTCTTCCACTTTGATCCTTAAGCTTTAGGGGCAGATACAATAAGTTTGATTCTTAAGATTTGAGAGCTGGCACAATATGTAGTTCCCTTTAGAACAGAGCGTCCTTATTTCCAACACTCTGACCACTTGTGAGTCTGTGTTAAATCCCCAAGTACAGCAAGTAGAAGCTTCTCCAACAAGGGTTGAGAGATGCATTGATCTATGGGTATAGTAATAAGTCATTAGGAATCAGTTTCATATTATATCTATTGAACACCAGTATTAGTAGGTTCTCCCTAAGGGCCTATGAGATATCTGGACATATATTCTTGGTCTGATAATGGTGCTAAATGCAGGTTTTATTTTGTGCACTGGGACATAAATTCAATCAGAAAGTGATTGGTTGATCCTGTGATGTTCATGCCAGTGGACATTTTGTGCCAGGCTAATCCCCAGCACTGCCCCAGTGGCCTGTGAAGGTGTATGTAGGTGCTGGCAGCTCTGGGTCTCCTAAATTAGAATGAGCTTGCAGTGGTCACCAGAGACAAGTCACTTGCCATCAGCGGAGATAGCCATGCAGGTGATGTGGCTGCTCCGGCCTGAAGACTGCCCCTGGGTACCTCTCTTAGCTCAAGGAATCAAACACAACTTCCACCCCACTCTACGCTCTGCAGTTTGGGGCAGCAGAAAAGATGGCCAGGTCATGAAGAGTGACCAAACACTTCACCAAACACGTGGTGGAGAGCAGGAAGGCCTCTAAAATTTGAGTGGTCGTGGGCGCAGGGGCCGAGATCTCTTTCACAACCAATTTCTGCAATCTGACTCTCCGTTCAAGTGCCTTGCCACCCGATCTTTCTCAAATGGCTTTACCTTCCGCCTGAGTTGTTCAAGGTAGACTCAACTATGCATAGCTTTTTTTCCTATGCAGTCTCCTCCAGCTAGCTACTCCTCTTCCTCTTGGCTTCCTTGGAGTCAAGCTCTGGTTTTATTCAACTTGCTCTTGAATCCAGCAGAATCGGCCTTTCTCCAAGGATTGCTAGCTCCTGCAGTGATCGGGTTCCAGTACCAGTTTTGTCTGCTTATGAGCTGCTACAAGATGCTCATCAAGGTACCACTGTTGCTGCTAAACCTTGCTCTTTTATTTTTCTTAATACCTGAATAATGTACTGCTATGTAAACATTGTCAGTTGATGGACATTTTAGTTGTTTCCATTTCTTAATTATTCTGAGCACAGCAGCAATGAACATGGCAGAGCATGCATCTCTAGAATCCTTTGGGTATGTACTTAAGAATGGTGTAGAATCTACACTGTAGATGGATCATATGGTAGATATATTTTTATCTTTTTGAGGAACCATCACACTAATTTCCATAGCAGCCACATCAATTTGCATTCCCATCTGTGGTGACTAAGTGTTCCCTTTCCCCAAATCTGTGACAACACTTGACATTTGTTATTTTTTACCTCAGCCCTTCTGACTGGAGATGAGATGGAATCTCAATGTGTACATTTTCCTGACAGCTAAGGATGATGAACATTTTAAAAAGAGTTTCTCTACAGTTTGTATTTCATGCTTTGAGAACTCTCTCGTTTGTTCTATGCCCCATTTTAAATTGGATTGTCCATTTTATTGTTATTTAGTTTTTTGATTTTTTTATATAGTATTGATACTAACCCTCTGTCAGATGCATAGCTTATGAATATGTTTCCTAATTCTGTAGACTGCCTCCTTTTCCAGTGTTGCATGAAGTCTCACTTCTTAATTGTTGGTCTTAATGCCTGTGCTAATAACATGCTGTCCGGAAAGTTCTTTCCTGTGCCAATGAGTACAAAGATATTACTTATTCACTCAACTTTTAGAATCAGGCTATTGAGCCTTACATTGAGGTCCATGATCCATTTGGTGTTGAGTTTTGTGGACAGTGAAAAATGAAGTTTGAGTTTCATTCTTATACACATAGAAGAAGTTTTAGCAGCACAATTTGTTGTTTGTTGGCTTCTTTGTCAAAAATCAGATTTGTTGGACCCATCCATCATCTACTAATAAGTAGTTTGAGTTGGTACAATCACTGGGGCTTTGCTGTTGATTTTATCTTATTGTGTTGTGATCAGATAGGTTAACTGAGTTACTTAAATTTTTCTGAATTTGTTAAGATTTGTTTTGTATACCAGGATGGAGTTTAATTTTAGAAAAGCTTGTGTATGCTACTGTGTAGAATATATATTCTTTGCTCTTTGGGTGGAATGGTTTATGGATATCTGTTAGGTCCATCGGAGGTATAATGTCATTTAAATCTGATGTTTCTCCTTTTTATTTTGTTCAGGTGACATGTCTATTGGAGAAAATTGGGTATTATAATCACTTACTATAAATGTATTGATACTGGTCTGTGTCTTTAATTCCAGTAGTATGTTTTTATGTGATTGGGGGCACCAAAATTTGGTGTATATATGTTGAAATATTTCAGTTAATTCTTCCCCTGATTAGAATAAAGTGTTTTCTTCTATATCTACTGATAGATAAGTTTTAGTTTTGAGTCTATCTTCTCAATATTAAGATGACAACTCTTCTTGCTCTGGGTCCTATTTTCTTTCTTTCTTTTATTTATTTTTTTTAGTTGTTGAAAAAAATTTCCGCCTCCTCCCCATTTCCCATTCCCCTCCCCCTCCTCCCACACATCGCCCCCTCCCCCCACTCCCCTCCCCTTCTCTCCACTCCTCTCCCCCTCCCCCCCCACTCCATTCCCCCTCCCTCTTGAGACTGAAGAGCAGTCCAGATTCCCTGCCCTGCGGGAAGTCCAAGGTCCTCCCACTTCTAACCAGGTCCAGGAAGGTGAGCATCCAAACAGGCTAGGCTCCCACAAAGCCAGTTCATGCATTAGGATTGCAACCTAGTGCCATTGTCCTTGGCTTCTCATCAGCCTTCATTGACCGCCATGTTCAGAGAGTCCGGTCTCATCCCATGCTTTTTCAGTCCCAGTCCAGCTGGCCTTGGTGAGCTCTCAATAGATCAGTTCCACTGTCACAGTGGGTGGGAGCACCCCTCGTGGTCCTGACTTCCTTGCTCATGTTCTTCCTCCTTCTGCTCCTCATTTGGACCTTAGGAGCTCAGTCTGGTGCTCCAATTTGGGTCTCTGTCTCTGTCTCGATTCATCGCCAAATGAAGGTTCTAAGGACAACATTGAATAAATGGGACCTCCTGAAACTGAGAAGCTTTTGTAAAGCAAAGAACACTGTCACTAAGACAAAAAGGCAACTCACTGACTGGGAGAAGATCTTCACCAACCCTGCAACAGACAAAGGTCTGATCTCCAAAATATATAAAGAACTCAAGAAACTAGACTTTAAAATGCTAATTAACCCAGTTAAAAAATGGGGCACTGAACTGAACAGAGAATTCTCAACAGAAGAAATTCAAATGGCCAAAAGACACTTAAGGTCATTCTCAACCTCCTTAGCAATCATGCAAATTAAAACAACTTTGAGATACCATCTTACACCTGTCAGAATGGCTAAAATCAAAAACACCAATGATAGCCTTTTCTGGAGAGGTTGTGGAGTAAGGGATTGCTGATGGGAATGCAAACTGGGGTCCTATTTTCTTGAAATAGTTTTTCCAACCTTTCACTTTAAGGTGGTGTTTATCTTTAAAGCTAAGTTCCTTTTGAAAAGAAAATGATGAATTTTGTATCTTAATCCAATAACTAACTTATGTATTTTGATTAGGGAGCTGAGACCATATTGTTATTCATTATTTAGAAGCATTTGTTTATCCGTTACAGTAATTTTTTTTTGCTTTGGTTCTTATTTATAATTTGTGTTTCAGTGATTATAATTTTGATTTTTCCTGTCTCTTGGCTGTACTTAAGTTTTCTCTTTAGTCATAAATGTTGCTTCCAATATTCACTGTAATAGATAGTTTGATAAACATGAGTTCTTTTTTTAATTTATTTATTTATTAAAGATTTCTGTCTCTTCCCCGCCACTGCCTCCCATTTCCCTCCCCCTCCCCAATTAAGTCCCCCCCCCAGCCCGAAAAGCCATCAGGGTTCCCTGTCCTGTGGGAAGTCCAAGGAACCCCCACCTCCATCCAGGTCCAGTAAGTTGAGCATCCAAACTGCCTAGGCTCCCACAAAGCCAGTGCATGCAGTAGGATCAGAAACCCATGAGTTCTTTTATGCTGTTTGAGTCATAGAAACTTTTTCTTTCTCCTTCAACAAAGGCAGATAATTTGCTGGGTACGGCAGTGTAGGTTGCCATTTGAGTCTTTTAGGACTTGGATTATATTACTTTAGGTTCTTATGTCTTTTAAAGCTTCCATTGAGGAATGATTTTTTTTCTGGTGGGTTTTTCTTTATATGTGAATTTTGTTTATTCTCTTGCAGCTTTCAATACCCTTTGTTCCATATATTTAGTCTTTTAAGTATAATACACCATGGAGAGTTTATTTGCTTCTTGTATCTGTGTGAGTAAATCTTTCCTCAATTTGGGGAAGTTTTCTCCTATGGGTTATAGTTGTGTTTGTGGTTGAGGTTAGGGTTGGGGTTGTATGTTGAAATATGGAGCGGCGGGCTGTGTCCCGCCACCCAGCTAGCTTTACCCGAAATAATTACACGGAAACTGTATTCTTTTAAACACTGCCTGACCCATTAGTTTCAGTTTCTTATTGGCTAGCTTTTACATATTGATCTAACCCATTTCTATTGATCTGTGTAGCCCACGAGCTGGCTTACCAGGAATGATCTTAACCTTCGTCTGTCTGGAGTGGGAGAATCATGGCGACTCCCTGACTCAGCTTCTTTCTCCCAGCATTCCGTTCTGTTTACTCCGCCTACCTAAGGGTTGGCCTATCAAATGGGTCTAGGCAGTTTCTTTATTAATAAGAAATTACTCCCACATCAGTTGTAGTGGTGGCTGGGATAATGTTTGGGATTGTCCAAACATTAGAATAGGTAAGGGTAGGGATTGGACAGAAGGTTTGAGTTTACTCAAAAGTTTTACTCAAATTTGAGTAAAAGTTGAGGTAGCAATTGAGATTGGGTTTGAGACTGGAGTGATGACTAGCAATGAGGTTGAGATTAGGGTTGGAGTTGAGTTGGGGTTGGGGTTGTGTTTGTTGTTGAGTTTGGGGTTAGGATTGTTTTGGATTTGGAGTCAGTGTTGGGACTGAGTTTGTGTTTGAGGCTAGGGTTAGCTTTGGGTTTGGATTTGGGGTTGGTGTAGGGGTTTTAGTTGGGCTTAGATTATGATTAGTATTAGGCTTGAATAAAGGATTGGGATTGTGTTTGGGTTTGTGTTGAGTTATTGTAGTACTTGGGTTTGCTATTTGAGTTGGAGTTGAGTGGTGGTACAGGTTGGGTTGGGGTTGGAATCACGGTTGGTTTGAAGTATGACTTGAAGCTTAAGCTGGAGCTTAATTTGGGGTTGTTTTTAGAGTTGGGGTTGTTTTAAAGGTTGGGGGTTGGGTTTTGGAATGGGGTTGCCATTTAGGTTGGGTTTTATGTGGGGGATAATGCTGGGTTCAGAACTGTTTTTTGAGGTTTGAGCTGGATTTCTCATCTAATCTTCAGTATACATTGTAATCTTAAAGAAGTTAAGAATCTCTAATGCCAGTGAATGAATTGGCTTGCTAGCCAGGAGGAAATCAAGCAGACAAAGAGAGGAAGCTTCCTTCTTTCATGTCCTTTTATATAGGCTGCCAGTAGAAAGCATGGTTCAAATAGAAGGTGGATCTTATCAACTCAAAAGATCTGAATTAAAGGTTTAACTTCTCACCTCAAAGATCTATGTTAGAAGTGAGTCTTCCCACTTCAAATGATTTAATTAAAAAAATAAACAAGCAAACAAAAATAATTCCTCATAGGTATACACAGACATTTAGGTTTTAGTTAATTTCAGATGTAGTCAAGTTGACAACCAAGAATAACTATCACATGGTTGGTTTGGGGGTTGTGGTAATGTTGTATGCTTGAGGTTGGGGATTGTGGTTGGTGTTGGGGATTGGGTTTAGGGGTTTGGAAAAGGTAGGAGTTGGGTTTGAGTTTGGAAGTATGGTTGTCATTGTAATTAGGGTTGGGATTCACTAAGTTTTGTGGTTGATGTTGGGTTTGAGTTAAGACTGGGGATGTGTTTGGGGTTAATGTTGGGGTTTAGGTTGTGGTTATTTAGAGTAGAAATAAGGTTGGGTTTGAGGTTAAAGTTAAGGAGTAGGGTGGGGTTAGTGTCAGAAGTGTGCTTATGATTGGGTTTATGGTCACTTTTGGGATTGAATTAAAGTTGGAGTCATAGATCTGGGCATGGTGGACCATGCCTTTAGTCTCAGCACTCAGGAGGCAGAGGTATGTGAATCTCTGGGTTCCAGGTCAGCCTGGTTCAGAACAGCCAAAGTTACATAGAAAACCCTGTCTTGAAACAAAACAAAAACGTTGGGGTTTGTTTGGCATAGATTGGAGTTGGGTTTGGTTTAGCATCAGGGGTGTTTGTTTGAGGGATGGACTTGGAACATAAGCTGGGGGAAAAATGGTGCTGGGAATACTGGAAGTCCATTATACCAGAATCTTAGATTTATACTTAAAATAGGGTTACTGGATGTAAGTATACTAGAATCTACAACCTTATACAAAAATTAACTTCAAATGGATTAAAGACCTAAACTTGAAACCTGAACTATTGAAATTGCTAGAAGAAAACATAGGCAGTATGCTAGATAATGTATATGTAGAAAAGGACTTTCAGCTTCTCTTCTCTTCTCCCCTCCCCTTCCCTCCCCTCCCCTCCCTTCCCCTCCCCTCCTGTCCCCTCCTTTCCCCTAATCCTCTCCTCTCCTCTCCTCTTCTCTCTTCTCTTCTCTTTTCTTTTTTGTTTTTTCAAGACAAGCTTTCTTTGTTTAACTCCCAACTGTCTTGGAACTCACTCAGTAGATTAGGCTGGTGTCAAAGAGATCTTCCTATCTCTGCTTCCCAAGTGCTGGGATTAAAAGTGTGCACCACCACTGCCCAGTTGGGAAGGACTTTCTGAATAAGACTCCATTTACTGAGAACTAAGTAATGTGGGAGTGTCATATATCAATCTGTTGATTTCATCGGTTAAGTAATAAACAAACTGCTTGGGCTCATAGCTTAGAACATAGGTGGGCGGAGAAAACAGAACAGAAGGCTGGGAGAAAGAAGCTGAGTCAGGAGTCGCCATGATTCTCCCACTCCAGGCAGACCCAGGTTAAGATCATTCCTGGTAAGCCAGCTCGTGGGCTACACAGATTATAAGAAATGGGCTAGTCCAGGTGCGAGAGTTAGCCAAGAAAAGGCTAGATATAATGGGCCAAGCGGTGTTTAAAAGAATACAGTTTCCATGTAATTATTTCGGGTAAAGCTAGCCGGGTGGCGGGACACAGCCCGCCGCTCATATTACAACAACTGAGGCCAACAATTGACTAGTGGCACTTCATAAAACTAAGATGCTCTAGCACAGCTAAATAAACAATCAACCAGAAGAAGAGGAAGTCCACCAAATGGGATAGAGTCTTTGCCAGCTATACATCTGACAGGGTATTCATATACAGAATATATTAAAAACTCAAACAAAGAGTCTAAAATGACTTATTCTAATAATGGACCTGGAATTTGAACAGACAGTTCTCAAAAGAAGGGGGAAAATGACTGAAAAATAGCTCAAAATGTTCATTTTCTCTAGCAATTAAGGTAATAAAAATCATAACAACTTTGAGATTTCATCTTACCTAAGTTAGAAGGTCAAAATCAACAAAAATAACCAATAACAAATGCCAGAGGAGATGTAGGCAAAAGGGGCCTTTATTCGCCGTTGTTGGGATTGCAGGATGGCACAGTCACTATGAAAATCAGTATGGAGAAGTCTCAAAAACTAGAAATAAGTCTTCCATATGATCCAGAATATGCCCAAAGGACTCAACAATGAAAATATTGTAAATAGAGAGCATGGAATAATAGTTTGCTATAAAAATGAAATAATGAGCTTTGAAGGTAAATAAATGGAATTAGAAAAAATCATATGGAGTGAAATGGACAAGACCCAGAGAGACATAGCATAATCTCCCTCATCAGAGGTGCCTGCCTCCACATCTTCAGACACTCATAGATTGAAGTTCTGCAGAAATCAGTAAAGTAAAAGGGAACCATTATCAGCATAGGGGTGTTGGGAGCTATGGAAAGAGGAATTACAGGGTACAAGTGCTCGATCAGGGAAATGGGAAAGGAGGAGTCTTTAGAAAGGATGAGACATCGGTACAGAAGAAGGAGGGTAAAATAACAATAAAGATATCTGAAAAAGTTATAAGGAATCATACTACTAACTATATACCAAAACTTCTATAATAAGTGTAATTCTATGCAAATATAAAACTACAAACACACACACACACATTATTGAACATTTCACATCGAGCTAACAATGTTTCCTACAAGAGCCAAAACAACCTCACAAAAACTCCAATGCATGAGAAGCCCCCTTTTGATATGTTCGCCAGAGGGGTCCTAGACACTACCAAAACACACAGCCTACTGATATTACCTTGGTTGCTCCATAGAGATGGAAGGTGAGTCCCTGTTGTGTAGTAGGAGCTGTGGACCTCTTCCCACAGCCTGGCTCCTGACCGTCTGGCTAGCTTATGCCCGGAAATAACAACACACAAGTTATATTCATTTAAACACTGCCTGGCCCATTAGCTCTAGCTTCTTACTGGCTAATTCTTACATCTTGATTACCCATTTCTATTAATGTGTGTAGCACCCCAAGGTGCGCTTACCGGGAGATTCTAGCCTACGTCCATCTTGGGTCGGAGCTTCATCGCATCTGCCTCAAAGAGCAGTGCTAAGGCGTATGAGCTCACTTCCTCTTCCTCCCAGCATTCTGTTCTGTTTACTCCACCCACCTATGTTCTAACCTATTAGGGCCAAGCAGTTTCTTTATTAATTAACCAATGACCTTCCTCTATCACTGTTGCAGAAGACACTATGCACTTCAGATTCAGGGCCTAGAGGCCTCTGATCTGGGACTGATCTCAATGTCTTCTCCCTGAGGACTAGCTTTCTTGGTACCAGAAGGCACCTGCTAGCTTCCAAAGCAAACAGACAACCAACAGCCCCACTCATCTATGCTGCTTATGAATCACATCAATGACTAGTATAACATGATAACCTTAGTGGTACAGTAGTGGGGTGGGGGTGAGGTAGGGAGGAAGGTAGAAGGAGCAGGAGGAGGGAAGGGAGTGAGAACTGGGATTGGTATGTAAAATTTTAATTAATCAATAATTTAAAAAACAAAAGCAAAAACAAATGAACAAAACCTCCAAATACCTAAGTGGTAGCCAGCAGTTTCTAGTTGGGCTTAAGTCCTGCTCAACAGGACCTAAACTACGTCTGGTACTGGAAACCTTGCTAACTTTTCACTCTTAATGAAGTCATAGACATTGGAGGAGAATGTAGAAACACTACTTTATTAAACCCACATAATCCCAACAACAATCTAAACATTTGTCTTTATACCACCAAATAAATGTAGTCTTCACTCTCCATCAAGGAAACTTCCTTTTACAGCAGCAGATAGAGAGAACTGGCACACGCCTTTAATCCCATCACTCAAGAGGCAGAGGCAGGCAGATCTCTGTGAGTTCGAGGCCAGCCTGGGCTACAAAAGCTAGTTCCAGAACAGGCTCCAAAGATACAGAGAAACCCTGTCTCAAAAACAAAACAAAAAGAAAATCACAGCAAATCAAAATGCAGAGTTGTAGAGCCCAGTTCTAGTGAATACATTATCCAACATGTCTACTCCTAAGAGTCAGGGAATGCAGTGGAAGAGAGGGCAGGACGATTGTAAGATCAAGGAGTTTGCTGTGAAATTGTGTCTCCTAGTAATGTCATAAAATATACTCATAAAGTCTTAACATGACTCCTAAACATGAACTGAATAAAGATAATGTAAATAGATATGCCCAAATTGACTGGGGAGAGCCTACCAAGCATCAAACATGCAGAAGAACTACAGGCAACCAAGGTGTGTGGAGAGTAGGAGAAATAGTCTTCCTAGGAAGAGTGCAATAATTAGTTATCCCTGAACCTGAAAATATGATATATACAAGTAACATCACACAGACTGAGCAAGTTGTATTTAGGAATCTATCTATCTATCTATCTATCTCTCTATCTCTCTATCTCTCATGTGTATACTTATACACATATACATGTTATAAAATAGACAAAAACAGAGGCCATGAATTTGAAAGAAAGCAGGGAATAGTATATGGGCAGGTTTGGAGGTAGTAAATGGAAGGGAGCAATGTTGTAATTATAATCTCAAAATTAAAATAATCACAAAGAGGAAAGAATGAGAAAAAAACAAATGGTTGAGTGGAGCAATTTTTTAAACATTTGTTTTGATCCGAAGTTATAGTCATAATGTTTCTTGCATGGAAGTCATTAGATATGCTGTGCAAGTATTGCTGAATGTAGCAAAGTCTGAGCAAACTATTTTTGCTGCGTATGATGCTTAAAACTATGTAGGCATGCTGTTGGAGCCTTTGCAGATGTGTGGAGAAAAGCAGGCAAGAGTTGCAGAGAATAGAGTATCATTTTTTATAGAAATTTGTTTATTGGCTGAGCTGTTTAAGACAACACATCACTCTTCTGATGCACAAAGTATATCCAAAGTTGTTGACTGTGTTTATAATTTCTACAGACTTAGAGTTATGAAGCATAAAATGAATACAGAAAAATTATGATAAGCAAAAGCAGGAAAACTTTCCCTTTATTCCAGAAAGAGCTGTGTGATCCATAACAGTTTCAAGGTAAGCAGCTAAACACACTCCACAATTCCGTGTACAATGGACTCATTAAGTAAGTATTTATTAATTCTAATGAGAGACAAAACGGTGTGAGGGTCCTGAACAAGAGGAGAATACTGGGGGAATCTAAAGGACATCTCAATAAATGATGATGTAGCACTGCTGTGGTTCTAATTATCCAATAAATTCCCTGTGTCGAGTTGCTAAGAATGGATACCAGGAGTCTTGTTATATCACTTTCATTTTCTATGTTAAGGAATATCATACATTGTATATTGACTTCCAAAGTCCCTCTTTACTAAAATATATGCTCCACTTGTCACATAATTACTTTGATTTTGTAAATTCTCCTATGTAAGATTTTATATTAGGTTTTGGGGGCTGCGTTAAGAAATCATCACTAGTACATAATATTCATATTGAGTACTGAAGAATGAAAATGTTAAAAAAAGTTGGAGATGATGTGCCAGAATGGGGAGACATCCTGAATCAGGGGTTTTGTTTTGGGCAAGTCTGGGAAACCTTTGACATAAAAGCAAAATGCCAGCTGTGTGCTTGAGCAGGTGAGCCCAGGTAATAGGAATCAGGGTTTCGTTGACTCCGAGATCTCCATAGCATTATGATCAGATGTAGGTGACTGTGGGTTGGAACCACGATCCATTATGTCACTGAGATTGTTTCATTGTGTGTGTCAATTTGTTCTTCTTATCTGTGGCTAGCATCTCTAATTATCAAACAGGAAAGAACAAGAAGACAGGAATGCATATAGGGAGGATTTCTATGAGGGATGCAGGAGCCCCCCCCCCATTTTTCTCACTCATCAATGGTGTATATGATTGTAAACTCCGCTTCAGATGTGCCTGAGAGGGTGTAGAGACATTTGCAAAGAAGAAAGGAAGGAAATCACTGTTGTTATGGAGAGAGAAACTATGGCCGGCAGTTTCAGATGACCCCGTAAGCCTAGTGTTAATGGAAGATGCCTGGCAGACTCTGTGAGTTTTCGTTGCCAGCATTCATCTGCTTGGCAATGAATGAGAAATCATGTCTTTGCAGTTTGGAAGTGCAAGCTGCATTTCCCAGATGAGCCTGATAGAAGGGAGAAATAAAGTTGATGGCTTTGTCAAAGGGATTATATATTAGCAAACCTAAACTAAAGAGGAGAGTGGGCACTGTGTTTTGATGGACGCCAGCCAGTGTGTGTTAAGGCTGAGAGAATTGTAGGCCTCAGTGGGATGGTAATTTTGTAGAGATTTATTATAACATGTGACATGGTGGAGTCAGATGTGGAGGCTGTAGAATGAGTTCAAAAGTGTGAGATTTCAGTGGCAATGCAGTTTCTCGTGAAGACAAAGTCTAGTTTGTGACTGTGTTGAGAAAGACAGTTGACTGACTGAGGAAATACAGAAAGTGTGTAAGGGGAGGGGGGCACGATGTTGACCAAGTTGTTGCCTCGAATGTTAATGTTACTAAGGATGGTGGCAAGATCTGAAAAAAGAATTAACCAACGTCATAAAGAATGTCATATTAGGAGGTGGTGGTAGGAAGTGTCAGCAAAGAAGAGAGAAGCATTTTTTGAAATAGTATACAACTAGTAATAAACTGTGAATTGACGTTCTCCCATCCTTTTGCAGAGGGTTGTGAGGGAAATGGTGTATTCGGAGTGGTCATATTTTATTTGATAAAAAGATGAAGGGTGCTCTGTTTAAGAGAAGAATTTTATTAATGTCACTTAAAAATACACAGACTTAAGTCACAAGCAACGGATTTTATTAATGTCACTTTAAAACAAACAGACTAAACAATGCACTCGTATGTCCTAGTACAGCAGTACACACGGATGTGCTAGTACAACAGAGCACTCGTATGTCCTAGTACAGCAGTACACACACATGTGCTAGTACAACAGAGCACTCGTATGTCCTAGTACAGCAGTACACACACATGTGCTACTACAACAGAGCACTCGTATGTCCTAGTACAGCAGTACACACACATGTGCTACTACAACAGAGCACTCGTATGTCCTAGTACAGCAGTACACACACATGTGCTACTACAACAGAGCACTCGTATGTCCTAGTACAGCAGTACACACACATGTGCTAGTATAACAGAGCACTCGTATGTCCTAGTACAGCAGTACACACACATGTGCTAGTATAACAGAGCACTCGTATGTCCTAGTACAGCAGTACACACGGATGTGCTAGTACAACAGAGCACTCGTATGTCCTAGTACAGCAGTACACACACATGTGCTAGTACAACAGAGCACTCGTATGTCCTAGTACAGCAGTACACACACATGTGCTAGTACAACAGAGCACTTGTATGTACTAGTATGTCAGCACACATGAATATTTAGTAAAGCAATGAAAAATGAGTGAATTGGCACAGCAAAATAATTGGATGAAGTAGCACTTGTGCACTTACTAGTATAGCAGTGATTGTAGTGTACTGGTACAACAGCACACATGGGTGTACTAATGTCACTGTACCTACAGATGTACTCTCACGAAAGTACAAGGCAATGTACTACTACAGTAGGTCAGTAAGTTCTAATACACCAGCACTTATGAATGTGTTACTACAGCAATACACATGGGTGTACCAGTAGAGCACTACACAAGGATCTATTGCTAAAGCACTGCATGTCCGTGTAATAGTGGAAAGGCCAAAATAGACATCCTGCTGCCACAGTGCAAAGATTATGAATGTACAAGAACAGCAAGCACTGTTATTTTACTACCTCCATTGTAGTACTGTGCTACTGCATCCGTGTGCACCACTGTGCTCGTACTTCAGTGCACTACTAAGACATTCGTGTACACAGTAGTAGTAGTACATGCATGTGCACTGCAGTATGAGGACATCAGTGTGCATTGCACTACTACCACACCTGATCTTTGACTGTCTGTTAGATTCTGTTGGAATGCATCTGGCCGTGGACTTAAAAAAAAAAAAAGAAGCTAGATGGTTAGTTTTACTATTTCAAAATCCTCATTTTGAGAGATCTCTCTCTCTCTCTTTTAACTTCTTTTAGGTTTTACTTTGGTGGTTAGGCAGAATCTAGAAATTCATGCATTTCTTTTAGTTTTACAGCTTAATAAAATACAGATTTTAAAAATACACCCATGTTTTCTTTCTTTGGTGTCTGTTGTGATGTTTCACCGTTCAACTCTGACTTGATAGTATTAGTCCTCTCTTTCTTTTGGTTTGTTGGGGCAAGGTTCTCCCAATCTCATTTAGATTAATTGTTCTTTTTGATGTTTCTTTCTTTCTCTTTTAATTTGATGTCTATTATTTCTTCCACTGACAGGGTTTTGATTTGGTTTTAAATCAATTGTATGTGTTCTTTCTGTTTTTGTTTGTGTGTGTGTGTGTTTTTTTTTTGATGCAGGCAGTTAAAGCCTTCATTAGGCTTCATTGGGACTGCATTCAGTGTATCCCAGAGGTTTTGTTGAATTGTGTTTTTACTTTCACTTAATTCCAGGTAGTTTTTATTTCTTCCTTAATTTCTTGTTTGACCAATTTTTCCTTCAGTAATAAACTGTTTAATCTCCATGAGTTTGTGTATTTATTAGAGATTCATTGTCTGTCCATTTTAAGTTTTATTGAATCATAGTCTGATAGGGTACAAGGAGTGATTTCAATAGTTTTGATTTTGTAAAGACTTGTTTTGTGTCCCAGAATGTGGTCTGTTTTATAAAAGTTTCCATGTGATGCTGAGTAGAATGTATCTTTTGGTGGAATATTCTGTAGATACCTGTTAGGTCCATTTGATGTACGGAGTCAATAAATTCTGATGTCTTTCTGTTTTTTTATTTTGGTTCAAATGACCTATCTTTTGGAGAAAGAGGGTATTGAATGCCTTACTACTAATGGATAGTTGTTAACCCATGCCTTTTATTTCCAATAGAGATATTTCATGAATGGGACACCCCTGATTTAGTGCATAAATGTTCAGGATAGTAATTTCTTCTTTGGTTAACTATTCCCTCAGTAAAAAGGAAGTTTTTCTTCTGATTAATTTCAGTTTGAAATCGAATTTGTCAGACTTTAGGATAGCTATGCCTGCTTGTTTACTGGTGCCATCTGATTGGAAGGAATACTTTCATCCACACTTTTACTCTAAGGCAGGGCCTATTTTTGGAACTAAGATGTGTTTCTTGTAGACAGAAGATCGATTGATTTTGTTCCTTGATCCATTCAGCCAGCCTGCATCTTTTGATTGGAGAATTGAGACCATTGATATTTGAAGTTATTATTGGAATTTGTGACCTTGTTGTTGAATTTTTGTGTCATTTGTGTTCTCAGTGGTATTTTATGTTTTAATAATTATTACTTTCTCCTTTCTATTCATAATCTCTCTGTTTTGCTCATTCCTGTATTTTCTTCAGGTTTCATTTGTTGGATACAAATGTTTTTAGGCTCTTTATGTGTAGTAAAGTTTTTCTTTTCCCATCAATTATGGCAGATTGTTTATCTAGGTATATTAGCCTAAGTTGGCCTTTATTGTCTTTTAGGATTTGGAAGGGATTGCGTCAGGTTCTTCTGGTTTTTAAAGTTTTCATTGAGAAATCAGCTCTGATTCTAATGTGTTTTTCTTTATATGTGACTTGTATTTTTTCTTTTAAAGCTCTCAATGAACTTGTTATGTATATAACTATGGTATGCTGTGGTGATTATCTTTTCTGGTCTTTTCTATTTGGTGCTCTGTATGCTTCTTGTATTTGTATGGGTGTGTCATTCCTTGGTTTGGGGAAGTTTTCATTTGTAATCCCAACATCAACACTAACAGCCACACCAATGCCAACCCCAACTGTATTACTATATTATTCAGGGTCCTCTAGAGTAATAGAACTGATTGACTATATATATGGCTGTCTATCAGTGGATAGTAAAAGATTCAGTGGTTGTTTAGACCATGATGCTGTGTGTCTCAACTGGTCTTCAATATATTCTGGAATCCTGAAGAAAAAGGCTCTAATGACAGTGAAGGGATGAACTCACCAGTGTGAGTTAGCACATTAAGGCTGAGCAAATGCTTCCTTCTTTCATGTCCTTTATGTAGTCTGCCACCAGAAGGTATTTCCCAGATTTAGGGAGAGTCTTTCCAATTCAAATAATTTAATTAAGAAAAACCCCCCACAAGTGTACCCTGTCACTGGGATTTATTTAATTTTAAATGCAGTCAAATTGAAAATGAAAAAAATAGCCATCACACCACTAAGTCCCAAACTAAACCTCAGTCCGAAACCCAAACTAACTCCAGTCCCAACCACAAAACTAGACCCAGTCCCAACCCCAAGTTCAACCAAACCTCAAGCTCAGCACCAATGCTATCTATAACCCCAACACCAAATTAAAACCCAACCTCTACGCCATTCCTAACCCTGGCCCAGCCATAACACTAACCCTGGGCACCATGACCCCAACTTCAACCCCAACCTTAACTACAACAACCCAAACCCAGCACCAGTCCCAATCCTAATCCTATTCTCAGCCACACCCAAAAAACCCATCCAAGACCTGACACCATCCATAACCCCACTTCCAACTCCAACTAAGACCCCAAACTTGAACCCAAACTTGACTCTCACTCCAACTCTAACTGGGACCCCAGCAATAACCACAAACCAAACTTAACAACAAACCCAACACTAATATCAACCTAAATGAACCACAGCCCAATCTGAATTCCAATCTAGATACCAAGCCCAGCCCTAACCCCTAACCACAATCTAACTGCACTTAACCCAAACTCAATACAGACTCTGTGTTATTGATCCTTACTGCCTTGGAGACAGTAGAAAAAGTGATGTAAGTACTTCAAATATTAAAATTATATTTTAATATTTGAGAAAAAGTGAGAAAAAGTGATGTAAGTACTTCAAATATTAAAATTATATTTTCAATTGTAAGAATTTCTTATGCAATGAAATCACTTGATAGGAAAACATAAATCCAGAATCTACCTCCATATCTTACTCTCCTATGGTATTAGCTAAGTCGCACAATGGCTGATGAGCTGTTTTTTCCATAGTTTGCAGTTAAGATGTTTCTTAGCATCCTACAACAAAGTACAATTCATTAAAAACATCTCTGTGTGCCTTCCAGTTATGGTCACAACTCTGTGACTAGGAAGCCAATTATAGTGCTCTAATAGCATTACACATTAATAAAGGCCTGCTCCTTCGTAGGAAACAAGGGTGGGGCTGCTATTCCAAGCCTAAGGCCTCTGCATCCTGCTGATGAGGTACCTGAAACAAAAACAAGTCTTACCTTCAAATGGAAGAATCTTGTGTGCTTGCTAAAAATGAACTAAAGTCACATTCAAGCTAAGAGTATAAAACATGAAAGATTTCCACTAGCTAATGCTGAAGTGTTATCTTCTAAATCGCAAGCTTATTGCTGACCCCAGAAAATCCCCTTTCCAAAAACTGACAATAATTGCCACACATTGTTTCAGGCACAGCACTGTGGGCAGCAGGCAAAGCAGGTAAGTCCAACTCTCATGCTCATGGGGGCAGCCAGAACTGCACAATGTCTAAAAGGGCAAACAGTGTGATACAGGTTATGTCAAGACATTTTCCAAAACAGTAAAGCAGAGTGCCCCAAGGCTGCACAGTGGATGAGGAAACGCTTTTAGTTTATGGGAAAATAAGCATGTCTCTGGCTACAAAGGAGAAATGGGAAACAGTGTGCTTTCACGTTAGTTAAATACGATTGCACTTACTTAGGAATAAAGAACTCTCCCTGTGAGCAAATGCAGAGCTTCTGACTTCCGCCTTTGTGAACCTGCTTGCCCTTTCTGTTTCTCTTCTTCTCCTTTGAGAAGTGAGCACTACCAACCTCCACTCAGCTAGCAGATCCTGCTAAATATTAAACTCTCTTAACCAGAAACCTGCAAATATCATCTTCCATAAAACTTGCTTAGTCCTGGGAAATACCTCCTTTGGGATGGGACTAAAAAGACCACCCTAAGATGGTCACGTGATTATACCAATGCCTAACCCTTTATAAACCATGAAATATTTCTGGTCAGTGTTGTGCCTCTTTAAGCAATAGCTGGAAGCTATAGTACAAACCAATCAAAATCTTCCTTTATTTCCGAGGGTTGAGAATTTCTCACTGGGGAAGGTTGAGGTCTGACCTCAATACCTATCAGGCGATGAAAGGAGACAGAGACAGAGACCCACATTGGAGTACCAGACAGAAATCTCAAGGTCCAAATCAGGAGCAGAAGGAGAGAGAGCACGAGCAAGGAACTCAGGACCACGAGGGGTGCACCCACACACTGAGACAATGGGGATGTTCTATCGGGAACTCACCAAGGCCAGCTGGCCTGGGTCTGAAAAAGTCTGGGATAAAACCAGACTCGCTGAACATAGCGGACAATGAGGACTACTGAGAACTCAAGAACAATGGCAATGGGTTTCTGATCCTACTGCACGTACTGGCTTTGTGGGAGCCTAGCAGTTTGGATGCTCACCTTACCAGACCTATATGGAGATGGGTGGTCCTTGGACTTCCCACAGGGCAGGAAACCCTGATTACTCTTTGGGCTGATGAGGGAGGGGAACTTGGTTGGGGGAGGGGGAGGGAAATGGGAGGCAGTGGCGGGGAAGAGACAGAAACCTTTAATAAACAAATAAATTAATTAATTAATAAAAAACAACAAAAAGCAAACAAAAAAAAAAAGAAAGAGCAATTAGAAGGCAGGAATTACTAAGAAGCAAGTGAAAACCCTTCTGGGTACCCTTGAAGAAAATCAACAGGAACACAAAAGGCTAGCTACAGTGACTACTGTTGCCATTAATTTCTCTCTCTGTCCCACATACTCTGGGTGGAGAGTAGGGGGGCTAACAACCCATGATGATCCTTCTTGCCCTATAGCAGGTGGCTTAGATTATGCTTTGTTGCAGACATGGGATAGGCTAGTCACCTTTTTCCTCTGCTCATTTGGACCATAACACTGTCATATCCAGTGCATACATGGTACTGATGGCCTCAGTGCCTTTTTATTGAAATACTTTAACTACTTTAAGAGGCTATTGTAACTCATGGCAATTTTGCAGATGAAGAAAACAGTGCACACTGGAACCAAGCAGCCAGCTAGATTTGCACAGCTGGTGTACAGTGGAACCAGCTCCAGTTGCCATGGAAACCTTCCCTCAAGGAAGAGAGCCCTGGACTATGAACATAGCTTTCCGTCTGAATCAGCCAGGAATCTGTTTGAGAAGAAAGGCTCCAGTGACAATAAGAGTTCACACTTACACTCCACTCTCCTTTAGCCCCATTGTCTTTCTTAATGTTGCTACATTGTCACAGGTTTTTAATTTAGATCTACACTTTTGTCTGTGCGCAGACTATCTCCTCTTCCCTGTTGTAAGCTAACTGAAGACAGGGATTGCCAGAAATCTGATACTGGGTCTGGTGAGCTGGCCTGGGAGCAAAGGTGCTTGTAATTGATGATGCAAGCCTGAGCAGCTGAGTTGGATCCTTGGAAACTATGAGAAGGTTAGAAGGAGAGATCTAAAGAGCAGTCAGGGTTCCCTGCCCTGTGGAAAGTCCAAAGTCCTCCCCCCTCCGTCCTGGTCTAGGAAGGTGAACATCCAAACTGGCTAGGCTCCCACAAAGCCAGAACATGTAGTAGGATCAAAACCCAGTGCCATTGTCCTTGGCTTCGGGGAGAGGAGTGGGGGGACGGGGAGAGGAGTGGGGGGAGGGGGGGAAGAGTGGGAGGCTGGGAGGAGGCGGAAATTTTTTTTTCTCAATAAAAAAAAAAAGGAGAGATCTAGCTCCATAGTCTCCTTCACATGTGCACCTTGGCATGTGCACCTACACACACAGTAATACTTTAAAAAAAGAATCTGGCATTGTTTAGATGAATTTTAGCATGGCTTGTGTTGTGTAGCAGCTTCCTCTGAAGTTAAGATTTTCCACTTTGGAGGGAAGCTCTTCAAGGTGCAGAATGTTAAAAAGGAGGTAAAACAACAAGATGTTCTAAGAGGAGGTGAACTCTACCATGTAATTGGAGGTTTCTCTCCTGCCTGCTAGTTTCCAAATAACCATTCAGAGGCTTATATTAATTATAAATGTTTGACCAATGGCTCAGACTTATTACTAACTATCTCTTACATTTAAACTAACCAATTTCTATTATTATATGTATTGTCACATGACCATGCTGTTACCCATCTGTTGGCACGTTGCTCCTTGGGTGGTTGGCTGGCATCTCCTAGACTTAACCCTTCTTCTTCTGTATTTCTGCTTAGATTTCCTGCCTGACTCTATCCTGCCTTACCATAGGCCAAAGTAGCTTTATTTATGAACCAATGAGAACAACACATGTTCATAGCATAACAAGATCCCACAGTAATCCCATCCTATAGCTCAGGGAGTATACAACTCAACAGGATACCTTTCCCTTAGAGCTGTAACACATCTGTATCTGAGGTGAGGGGATGTTTATTCATGTCCCTTTAGGAATAATGAATAATGTCACACAGTATTCACTAAACATCTGTTTCTCTTTCCTGTGTCCCCTTTGCTCTAATACTCCATATACATATTTGGTACTTCTAGTTGATTACTTGAATTAAAGAGTGAAGATACACAAGTACTTTCATTTCAGGATTTTAGACATAAACTCTACACCACTTTTATCTTTTAGGCTTCACTTGGCATGTTTTGTGTTGCAAAACAAATAATAATGACAGGAGGACTTGTCAGAGAACTTGCCGGTGAATTATGACAGCTTAATAGCAATTCTGCTCCAAAGTAATTATCTGACTTAATGCATTAGTATGACCATTCTCAGTCTGTGGGTGCATTTAAATCCATTTCCCCTTTCTTTTTCTTAGAAAGCATGATGATTAAGCTGCCTACCAACAAATGCAACAGGAAAAAAAAAAAAACGAGCAGTCACGGAATGTGACAAATGGTCAGGCAGAGACTGCATTACCCAGAGGGCTGCTCTATGCTCTCAGTTGCTTTATGGATTGGAGTCTGTCACACAGGGAAGAAACTGCTGGCTCTACTCTCTGGACTACTGCTTCAGATTCTTGACACTTAGGGCAGAGTGTGCTGTGCATCAAGATTGAAACCACCAAAATCCAGAAGCCTGCAGACAGAATTGGCTACCTCAATATGCTTTGCATTTGGAAAGTATCAATCTATAAATTTGGAAGTCACCTGAGCAGGTGAAGCTGAAGTGGAGCTGCTAAGCTGGGAAGGCTGTCCCTAAGATGATTCTAAGCTTCACATTAGGCAGTAGATGTGGAGTTTTGGTCTTCTGGAAATAAAGATTCTGTCTTAGGAGGAACAATTTCAAAGTCAAAAAGCACTTAGCATCTTCCCCTGAAATATCCTTCCTGTGATGGGTCAAGCCTTGGCTTCTTAGGAGAAGGGGAACTTCTCAGGGGTTATATGTATAATCTTCCAGTGTCCCTGCATTGGAGTTTAAACACCAGACTTCACCTGACTCCTTTACATTATACACCAACTAGGAACTTGACTTACCAAATGCAATAGATAACATTCATGAAGCACTTGACAAAGCTAGTCATTGTTCCGGGACATTTAAATATACATGCTGCTGGATTAATAAAACAAATATTGTGTAAATGGTTTGACTTCAAAATTAAAGTCAAAAGATATGTTACTTTGGAGAAGAGGTTTTGCTTTTGTTTCCACAGAAACTGAGAGGCTATGGATTTATTCTGGGCTAAGAAAAATAAGGTTTGATCAAGGAAGACCCCCTAAGAAATCTCTGGTAGGAACAGATGGTCCAGATGTCTGAGTTCTACATCCAGAACAGATTCAAGATGCTGCCTGAGATGATCAAGCCTCACAGGATACTTCAGTCAGGACTTGATCATAATTCTAAATTTTCTTTAGGTCCCCATAAGATTATCACTGCCCCCAACCAGCAGGAAATAGCCTGGAGAACTACACCCACATTCCCAAAAAAATGGACTATGGATATTTTCCTTTGTTTAGAATATTGGTTATAAGTTGTTATGGCTAATGCTCAGGAGAAAAGCTAAACAAAGGATATTACATTCAGAGTTCTTGTTATTTTTTTTTTAAAGAGGGGAAAGTGGTGTGGTGTCTGTATTCTGTCAATTATATTTTGAATAAACACTGATTGGTCAGTAGCCAGGCAGGAAGTATAGGTGGGACAACTAGACAGGAAGTAGAGGTGGGTCAATGAGAACAGAGAATTCTGGGAAGAGGAAAGCTTGATTTGCAGTCCTGGCCCAGCCACAGAAGAAGCAAGATGTGACTGCCTCACTGTAAAAGGTACTGAGCCATGTGGCTAACAGAATTAAGAAAAATGGACTAATATAAGTTGTAAGAGTTAATAAGAAGCCTGAGATACTAGGCCAATTAGTTTATAGAAAAAAAAATAAGTATCTGTGACTTGCTCCAGCAAACAGAGTGTGGCACAAGTTCCCTGTGCATGCTACAGGCTTCTGTTTATTTCAGTTTTAACCATTTTCAAAATCAGTATTTTAAGGAAGCCCACACTGTCCTAAAGAAGACAGAGGCTATGTAGAGAGTCTCTGAGATTCACTTGGAGAGAGTCACCATGTGGAGAAGACCTGGAGGATGAGACATGGTGTGGTGGCTGAGTCCATCTGAGAGAACAGTGATACTTCCTGATGACAGAACAAAGACCCAGGCATGTTAGAGAGGCCTCAATGGATTCTGATCCCAGTCCAGGTCCAGTCAAATGGAGCCACCCAAGTAATAGCAACTGAGGACCGGAAAACTACCCAGCCACACAAAGAATTTGGAGGAATAGTAAATTGTTCTCTTAAGGCTGTAAGTTTGGAAATGATTTGTTACACCGTGGTTGGTAGCTGATACAGACGACTGTTGAATCCATCAGCCTTGAAGGAGCAACAGAGAGTTTTTGTAGGGAAAGACCAAAAAATGAGGTTAGAATTAGGGAGGAAAATCTTTATTATCACATTAAGAAGTTTGGACTTTACCTGTTAAGTTCCGGAGATTTGTAAGGAGGAAATGGATATGGTGGTCATTTTTTCAGGGACGCTAATATAACAGCAGCCCAGAGAACAGAAGTGTGAACACACAGATGTGAGGGAGAAAGGCATGGGTAGGACTGACTGCTGAGCTAAACAGACGCTGTTGAATATCACTGAGCATTAAGCCAGTCAATGCAGAGTCTTTGAGGCACATATGTTTCCTGACAAACCATAGCCTCTATCATTTCTTTTCCCAGTTTTTCCAGATATGGATATTTTTCCTTTCAAAGATCCATAGACATAAACATGCTGTGCAGTGAAGAGCCAAGCCTGAGGTTTAAAATGAATATTTCAATTTATTCTCCTTTATCTTTTAGTTGTGTACCTCTGGGAATGTTACTGAAACCAGCTGTGTCTTAGCTTTTCTTCCATAAAATAGATATAGCAACACTTGCTTCGCATGGGCATTGTAAATGTCATGAGAGATGGTGCCTTATGAATAATTTGGGGAAATGACTACACACCCTAATATAAGTACCCAGGAGATTGCTAGTCTTCGTATGATTGTGCTTCAAGCTGATGGTTGTTTTTTTACATCTTCATGCAAGAACTCACGTGAGAGCTGTCTTCAGTTCATGCCTTCCACAGTTAAGCAAGTCATCACCATTCTAAAAACAGATGGAAAGGACATGAAAGAATATGGTCAAGGAATGTTTCGCTCCCACTCAGGCTACAGTGTCAAGCACCTAGGCACTGGAACACAGGCTTCCAAAAGGGCTGCGTAGTCCTAAAGTTCTACTCAGTGAAGACAAAGGGAAGATAAAAACTGTATATTCTTTAGCTGTAGTTAGCTTATTCACCAGCCTAGAAGAATATACCATCAAATTGTATTTCACGCTAGTTGAGTCAGGGCCCCCAGGATGCAGCCTGGGCATTGTGACTTCATAAATCTCTTTCAGTGACTAATACACAGCAGTTTGAGAAACAATAGTTTGAGCCACTGTTACCTGGGTTTTCTGTCACTTGAAGCTGAAATAATTTTTAATTTTTAAGTTCTAATTTATAGGTTTGGATTGTGTACTTTAGCCTTGTATGAACATGAGAATTTCCTGGAGGAAATTTTAAACACTTCAATTCCCAGGCTGTGGGTGGAGCAATCATATCAGGTTTTCTTGGAAAGGAATTCATACATCCATGCTGTGTGAAATTTCAATGTATAGGTAAATTTGAGAGGAAGATACAGTGTTTTAAGATTTATTTCTTGCTTGCCTCTCCGTCTTATGAGTTAAGGCTATATTTCTCATGTTTGGATGAGGATAGGAATCACCAGGTATTCTTGTTAAATACGGACTCTGATTCACTAGCACCCAGGTCAATACCTCCAAGTATATACACCTGTCCTAGTTAGGGCTTCTATTGCTGTGGAGAGGCACCATGACCGTTGCAACTCTTATAATGGAAAACACTTGACTAGATGGCTTACAGTTTCAGAGGTTTAGCCCATTATCATCATGATGGGAAACATGGTGGTCTGCAAACAGGCATGGTGGGAGCTGAGAGTCCTACATCTTGACTTGCAGGCAACAGGAAGTGGTCTGATACACTGGGCATAGTTTGAGTACATATGAGACCTCAAAGACCACCTCCAAAGTGATATATTTCCTTCAACAAGCCATACCTACTCCAACAAAGTCACATCTTCTAATAGTGTCACTTCCTATTAGTATCCAGAGACAGATCTTAGGGTTCAACATGAAGACCAGAAAAGCAAAGCAGTCAGCCTCTGGCTCTAACCTCTACCTCAGACTGAAAATGATGATCCTGTCTCCACGAATCCTCAAAATGAGATTGAGCTGACACCTGTTTCCTCCCATCTTCTATTTCTTACTAATACTGAGCATGCATCACTACCATCTGGCTTCTATGACTAACTAGTATGGCTACTGGGATTAAAGGTGTGTGCTACAATACCCATATGTACATCAGTAGTATATCTCTATTCAGGTCTGTATCTTTTTTTTTTTTTTTTTTTTGGTTTTTCGAGACAGGGTTTCTCTGTGGTTTTGGAGCCTGTCCTGGAACTAGCTCTTGTAGACCAGGCTGGTCTCGAACTCACAGAGATCCGCCTGCCTCTGCCTCCCAAGTGCTGGGATTAAAGGCGTGCGCCACCACCGCCCGGCTCAGGTCTGTATCTATAAGGTATATACCTATACAAGTATATACCCACTTCTGCTTCTATGCTTCTAAGTTATTATCATTTAGTGGTTAGTTCTATGAATATAGATTGTTCATAACCAGCTGTAGGACAAATAATAAAAACTCAGAGATAGTTATTGGGGTTCAACCTGAAGATCAGAAAAGCAAAGCAGCTAACCACTAGAGAGACCTTTTACCAAAAGGGCGAGATCCTGTCTCCACAAACCCTAGCACCAGGTGTGGGAGGCTTCCTTATATGCTGTTGATCGGGAAGTCTCTAGAGGCCCCCAAACAATACAACTCTTGCTATGCTTCTTTGGTTACATGCCACAAGTAGAGGATGAGACCATATTGTGGAAGCACCACACACCTCAGATACAAGGTATACAGAAGCAAGCTCAAAATGAGCAGGGGACTTCCTTCTTTCTGGCTAGTTTAAATAATTCTGGGAGGTCCTATGCAGGTTACCAGGAAAGAAAAGACATAATCAGTCTTACCCAATTGGGAACGTACAAAGTACAATACAGACTACTGCAGCACCAGAAGCTCACTTGTGTAACAGGGGCACAACAGCTACAGGGCAACCAACTGGTTTTTTTTTTTATTGGATTTGAGGCCCAGTCCACAGAGGAAATCTATGCCTGGTACTAACCATGATCAAAAACATGTGACTGGGTCAGTCACATCCTCTAGGGGAACTTACTACTTCTGTTTAGCTAAATTGACTTGGTGCCAAATTGCCATTTAAATATGTCTGTTTATACCTATAACCAACCAAAAGTTACTTTAATTAATCAGTTAGGCCTCCCTTTGCAGCAAATGATAGTGAATGCAGAGATTTGTGTCTACCCAAGGAGTTAAGAATATATGATGATTTAATGTTCATCCCTACCTAAATGAGACAGTTATGTAATCCATTCTAAGGCACAGAGAACATCATGGAAGAGAGACAGAAAAAAATGTAAGTACAGGAATATGCTGTCATTTGGGTATGGCACAGCCATCATGGTTCTGAACTCACACAACTGTAATTACCTGTATCAGGTTTGCACAAAACTGGCCCTGTCTGTAGTCAGCCATGGTTAGAACAAAAGCTCATGGGACCCTATACCTCCTTTCCAAACTATTAGTTACTGATGGGTTTTAGGAAAGGAGGACTCATTGTCTTCAGTTGCATTCCATGGTGAGTCAGTGCTGTATGGATCCAGGCTCCAGGGTGTAGTTCTAAATCTGCAGCCACACAAATCCCTGGTAAAACAAAACAAAAATATGTGATTGCAGGAAAGGGATTTGTAGGAAGAAGGTTCTGAGAGGCGTGGGAGGGAGGCAAGAAAGGGTAGGAGGTGAGAGTAGTCAGGGTGATTTATATATGTGTATGAAATTGTTAAAGAACAAATATCATTATTAAAAATTATGCAATACTGTGTTTCATAAGTTATAAAAGAAACCTTCGTGTTTCATAAATACATTTTTTTCTTTTTAAAGAACTGTTGATATAATATTTATTGTGTATTCTTTTTTCATTAACTCTGTTTCTATAACAACAAGCATATACTTAAAAATTAATTTGCTGCTAAAGGTTTATAAATAAAAAGCAAACATTGTCCCACCATTGCCTTTCCTGATGACTGCTCCCCTGTGGCAGCTGCTTTCAACCCTTTAGCTTTTTCTTCAAATGTTAACTGAATAATAGTCTTAAATTGCTATTTTTTAATTTATCTATTTTAGATTTTTGGCTAGTGTAGAATGTTCCATATCTTCCTATTATAGAAACATTTTTCTTTTTTCACTGATTGAATATTTCATCCAAGGCTGTAATCTGGTCCGTTTGCAGTCTTTTGCCTGGAAGTTTGAGCATCTATTGATCATTATTGCCTTAATTAAAGATTTCATTGGGTACTGATGGCACTTTTTTCTTTTAAAATTCTTTTTAGACAAGGTCTTCTGTATGTGCCCTAACTGTTCTCAAACTTGCTATGTGGTTGGCTGAAAATATCCTGGAACTAAGGTTCTTTCTACCTCTAGCTGCAAAATACTGTGTTTATAGGTGTGAGCCATCATGCTCGGCTTTATGCTGTCCTGGGGATCAAACCCAGGTCTTTGTGCATGCTATGTAAGCACTCTGCACATTGAATTACAGCACCAACCCACAAATGACTACTTTTCTAAACTCATGTCTTTACTTCATATCCACATATCTTCTTTCCTTTCTCTTTCTCATCAGTGTTACTCAATGTATTACCATTAGTTATGCTCATTATTTTAAATGCTCTAATTGCTCCAAATTTGGCCAGTGAGAGCCCTTCAGGCTAGCATCTCTAACCTTCTGGCACAGTTTCATTAGTTTCTGAGCATTTCCTCAACCTGGAACAACATGTCAAAGCTCACCTTGAACTCTTCCTGCCCCAGACAAGCACACTGCCATTTTCTAGAAAAAGCCTTAATTATTTTTCTGTGGACTGTGGCTTTGCTTTTCTGATTATGAAAACAATACCAATTCACAGTATGAAAAAACAGAAGTATAAAGGAACATGTGAAGAAGGAAATGAAAACCACATCACTCTGCCACCAATACCTATTATAAGATTCCATTTTCTTCCTCCTGGACTTTAAAGTAGGCATCTATCAACAAATATTTTTTTAACAATTTATTTTTATTTTATGTTCCCTGGTGTTTTACCTGAGTGTATGTCTGTATGAGGGTATCAGAAGCCCTGGAACTAGAGTTACAGACATGTGTGTGCTACCATGTAGGTGCTGGGAATTTAACCTGGGTCCTCTGGAAGAGCAGCCAGTGCTCTCAACATCTGAGCTACCTCTCTAACCACTCAACAAAGATTTTCAATTTAAATTATGAGCTGATATTGTACCCTGATTTTATCAACTACTACATCATGAGCTTATTTTGTAATATACCATCAAGTGCTCTTCAAAAACATAATTTTATGCTTTTTACTATAGAAACTTTGTCTCCAAGTGCTTAGATCATTCCCCAGAGCTTCACCACCTACCTATTGAATGGAATTAAAGCCAATTCACACCTCCTAAGGTGGACCCTAAATCACCATGGACCCATAGAGCGTTAGCTGAGTATCACAAATTATACTGCTGTGAAATGAGCATATCTCTTGAGAACAGAAACTTCCGCAAGGCAATATGATCCATTTATCATATGCCAATCAAGGAAGAGTTAGTCTCTGTGAGAGGATATAGTTCCTTGAATGTAGGCACTGAAAATAAAATTTTAAGGGATTCATTGCCAGTGTACCAATTGTGAATTTTTTCAATATAGTTGACTAGGAACAAGAGATTACTGCTCTATGTCTCCCTTGCAGCATGTCCACAGAATTTTATCAACTGCTCTGTGATTTTCTCATCTAAAAGGTAAGGCTAAAAATTGCTTCTCCTAAATGGCATTGTTATGTAAGTCAAATGAAGCAATAAAGTATTTCTCCTAGGGGCCTGCATGTAATAAGGGATCTATAATTTTAACTGTTAGAATTATCACTCTGACTAGAATACTGAGTTGGAATTGAACTAACACTAATGGAAGGGCAGGAATGAGTTAAAGGGTGTGTGGTAAATAAGCCTTGTGGGAGATAGAACACCCAAGTTTATTGAGAAAGCGTGTTCAGTCGAAGAGTTGTATTAGTTTATTTATTTATTTATTTATTAAAGATTTCTGCCTCCTCCCCGCCACCGCCTCCCATTTCCCTCCCCCTCCCCCAGTCAAGTCCCCCTCCCTCGTCAGCCCGAAGAGCAATCAGGGTTCCCTGCCCTGTGGGAAGCCCAAGGACCACCCACCTCCTTCCAGGTCTAGTAAGGTGAGCATCCAAACTGCCTAGGCTCCCACAAAGCCAGTATGTGCAGTAGGATCAAAAACCCATTGCCATTGTTCTTGAGTTCTCAGTAGTCCTTATTGTCCGCTATGTTCAGCGAGTCTGGTTTTATCCCAGACTTTTTCAGACCCAGGCCAGCTGGCCTTGGTGAGTTCCCGATAGAACATCCCATTGTCTCAGTGTGTGGGTGCACCCCTCACGGTCCTGAGTTCCTTGCTCGTGCTCTCTCTCCTTCTGCTCCTGATTTGGACCTTGAGATTTCTGTCTGGTACTCCAATGTGGGTCTCTGTCTCTGTCTCCTTTCATCGCCTGATGAAGGTTAATATTCAGGAGGATGCCTATATGTTTTTCTTTGGGTTCACCTTCTTATTTAGCTTCTCTAGGATCACGAATTATAGGCTCAATGTCCTTTATTTATGGGAAGAGTTGTATTAGTTTTTATGGCAAATAAACAGAATGCTTGACAACTACAAATTAAGAAGTTCTTTTGGGAGCTCACATTTTGAGGGTACAAACTGTTCATCATAGCAGGGAAGTCACTGCAATAGGAGGCTGGGGTAACTGGTCACCTTGCAGCCATAGTCAGGAAGTAGACAAAGATGAACACTTGTTATGAACTGGTTTTCTCCTTTTAATTCAGCTCAGAACTCTAGCCCATGGAATGCCACCCACGCTTAGGGTGGGTGTTCTCACTTCAGTTAACTCAATCTAGAACTCCCCTCATAGATATGACCAGAAGTATGTCTCCTAGGTGGCTCTAGATTCTGTCAAATTATTTTATGGAGATTAAACAAAAATTCTCTCATGACAGCTGTTATGATTATGCTAGCCTTCCCTGTCAGTACTCTGTCCCTTTAAGAGACTAGCTCCACCTAATCCCAGTCTCTCCCTTCCCATTGAGGCAAGCTGGTCTCAGCTCCCCACTTCCTCTAAAGAGGTAGCTTTCTGCCTCTCTCCTCCCTTTCCCTTCCCATCTTCTCTCTCTTCTTCCCCACCCCTTTCTCTCTCATCTCCTCATATCCTCTCAACACCCTCTAAATAAACTTTCCATACCCAAGCTCTCACTGCATGGGTTATTCTGTTTCCCAGCCACAGTCACCCATCTGCCAATGGTCCCTGTAGAAATCTTTGAATAACTGAGTAAACTTTTCTTCCAAGCTTCTTTCTTGACATATTTTTATGTATGTGAGTCTAGTACTTTTGAATTGGGCTAAAACAATAGAGCTATTTTTTGCAGGAAAAGAGTATCAAGCTTGTCATTGAAAAAAGGGAGGCAGGGCTGGGCAGTGGTGGAACATGCCTTTAATTCCAGCACTAGGGAGGCAGAGGCAGGTGGATCTCTGAGTTTGAGGCTAGCCTGGTCTAGAGAGAAAGTTTCAGGACAACAACCAGGGCTACACAGAGAAACCTTTTCTAAAAAAGAAAACAAAAAACAAACAAACAAAAACCCCAAAACAAAAAACCCACCTCTCTCTCCTTTCCCCCCCAAAAAAAGAAATAAAGAGAGAAAAGAAAAAAGGCCTTAAACTTGACTTTAAAAGCATCCAAGGAAGCTCATTGCTTCAGGACTTTTGAAGCATCTGTTTTCCTTTCTGTGTCCTTTCAAATCTTTCATAAAAGTGGCAGGCCACACTTGCGTGGTACAAGCTCATGCAGAGGCCACTTCTCTGTGTGATGGTTGGTTTTAATACCAAATTGTCATATATTAAAATAACCTGACTAGGGAGTCTCAGCTGAAGTGTTATCCTGGCAACCTTAACGGACATGGGAAGATTTATCTTAAATGTGGAGTCAGACTCTCTCCTCTGATCACCTTGGGAACTCACATACATATTTACACACATATTATACACACACATCCCTCCATCCCCCTCCACATATGCACACAAATAATGAAAAAGAAAAAGTGAACATTTAATTTGGCTATGCTAATGTTCATACTTGACAGTCAGGGTGCCTATTGGATAATGTGGGAGTTCCCTCTGTGTGCTGTGATTACCATTAATGAATAAAGAAACTGCTTTGGCCTATAGCAAGGCAGAACTTACATAGGCAGGGAAAGCTAGGCTGAATTCTGGGAGAAGGAAGGCGGAGTCAGAGAGATGCGATGGATGCGCCACCAGAGACAGAAGCACTGAAACTTTGCTGGTAGGCCACAACTTCGTGGTGAAGCACAGATTAATGGAGATGGGTTAAATTCAGATGTAAGAGTTAACCAATAAGAAGCTAGAGCTAATGGGTCAACCAGTGCTTTAAATAATATGGTTTCTGTGTGATTATTTTGGGGCTAAGTATCCAGGAACAACCAAGTGGCTCTCTCCTCCAACAATTGGATTCTAATGCGACCCATTAAGCAACTGGAAAATCAGAGTAAAATTTTTGACCATTAAAACTACACATGTCCAGATATCAAAGGCAAGGTGGACACCTGCCGGATATTTTTAGGAACATATCCTTTAGCTCCCTTCACCATGCATAGCTGAAGTGCATGGCTGTACCTCACTTTTGAAGGACTTGACATAATATGAAAGTGTGAAAGACACAGTTACTGCAGCTGGCAGTGGATTGGAATTCTGAAAACACTGAGCAGTGTTTTCAGAAGGCTTCTCTCAACTCAGGGTTTCTAAAAATGTACTGGACCAACCGTTTTGGGTCAGAAGTTGAGAGAAACTTCTACAGAATGTTTCTGGAATAATCCATTGACCTCAGGCAATTGGACTAGCTATATCATACATCCATAGGCAGAACTGAATATTTAAGCAAAAAAACAAAAGAAAACAAAACCCCACTCCCAAGAAACCAAAAAAGAAAGAAAGAAAGAAAACCCACCAAAAAATAGGAAATATGCATTGGAGGTAATGAGGGATGAAGGAAGAGGAGGTAGGGACAATGGCAGCTGTCCAGCCTCCCTCACCCATTCATTAAACACATACGTTGCTGTGTCCATTGTGTGCTGGGCTCTATATCAGTTATGTAAACTGTCTTGTGTGAAGGTGCTCTTCTTCTTGAGACAAAATGTGTCAGAGCCATTATAATGGTGGCTCCAGACAGCCACAGATCATGGACAAAGGCCCTCAATCTTTACAGTGCCAGAAGGATCTAGAAGAGATTTAAGGGTTATCTGATAGAATTCCAAGGACAGGAGACACAGCTTTGATCACAGAAGAATCCCTCAACCTGTCCTTCTCAGGTCCTGTTGGCACTGACAGCCATCACTTCACCTGCTCCTAACACCTAATCATAGGGGATACTTGGCTCGAATTCTTTACCTTGCTTAGGATCATAAAGTTCAATAAATGAGAGCATTCTTGTGGCTGGGTCAGGCTGACCAGGGTAGAATTAACAACTGTTTTCATCACGTTTTGAACTACACTATTTTCTGTAGCTGAAATTCTGCCTTTAAAGGAGAGAAGAGGAAATAAAATACTCATCATGATTTAAAAATTCTTAACACAAAAGATGAGGCTTGATCTACCTTTCAATCCCCCCCCACAGAGAGAGATAGGGGGAGAGGGTGGGAGAGGGAAGGAGGGAGGAAGAGAGAGAGAGCATGCTAGTACTTATTAGATCATTACAAACTAACTTTTGAAGTCCCCTCATTTTCTGTAATGATGTTTTTGGAGGGAGTTATAAAAAATGCAACTCAACCTACATTAAATAATAAAGAAATGGATTGACAACAAGGATCACATGAAGTTTGGTCTCTTTACTCCAACTTTTGTTTGGCACCACCCTTAAGAGTGTTGAGTTGGCTGCAAATGGCAAGGTTGACACAGGGTTCACAAATAAGGACAGATCCACCCTTCTCGGTCCTGTCTTTTTTTCAGTGCCCTAGACTTACTGGCTCCTTAACGCTGGTAAAGGAGATGGGATCGCATACGGCCGATCAGTATTATTCTCATACCCAGAGATAGAGCAGGGACCACTGAGGTCTGTAGCTGAGCCGAATGGGAATTGAAGGCTGGACAAATGAGCGTTCCTCTGAGGAAGTATGAAGGGATGGTAGGTTACATTCGGCAGTGGGACAAAATTAGTCTGCCTAACAAGTGGTTTAAGTCAAAGAGTTATTTTTCCTATAACATAAATTATTGCTTTAGCTGGCTGTTGGCACTGATGCAGCATCTTGATGATTTCATGGCTAAAAAAGTTGGTGACATGCTTCGCCTTTCCATCACGATCCCAGGACTGCAGCTTCAGTTCCAAATGTGTTGTCTGGGTTCAAAGCAGAGAGATATGCTGGAGTGGGCGTGTCCCAGGCTGTAAAATCCAATATGAAGTGTGTCGCAATCTGTGGGGCATGGGAAGAAAGGCAGATTCAGTCTCTCTTCCTCTCAAGTTTGTAAACTTTGTATGAGGAGACAATGAAACAAACAAAAAGCCACCGCCACCTCGGGGACTCCCACGCATCATCACATGCTATCAGTACCAGCAACCAAGAGAAGCGAGCAAATAGCTTGGCCAGGAGCTGGAGGGAGTCACCACAGACTATACCTTGTAGCTAGCTGTACTTCTCCACCCCGCACCAGGTCCTATGTCACAGCCCTACAGTTTACCGGGCTCAGCTGCAGGCAGGTTTCCAGCTTCTGGTGTGCACACCTACAGGGGGCAGGTCTATGTCTGTTTGCCCTTTAAGCAGACACTACATTTTCTTGGGATGACAGATAAGTGTACCAGACAGAGGCTCTTGGATGGTGATATTGTCCTGGCGGCGCTCCAGGGTGACTGAGAATAGAGAGCAGTTCATGTGTCTGGTGTAGGGCTGCTGAGGTGTGACTGGATGCGAAAGGACAAGGACTGCTTTGGCACTGACATTATCAGAGCTTGGGTGGCTCTCAACGCAAGTTCTGGAAAGCTAGGCATCTGTTCCTGGCAGCCATCCATTGGCCATGTGACATTTGAGATCATGAGTTAAGTTTAGTAAAAGTTTCTAGAAAGGCAGGTTGTCATTTGGGTGTTGCTATATCTCACATAGCATTTTAAATTTTGTAAGGACAGTGAATATCTAATTAGTTAGAGAGAGTCGGGGGTGGGGTGGGGTGGGGTGGGTGTATCTTACCCTTATTGCACTGTCCTAACTCCAGGCCCATAATGGGCAGCACGTGCCCAGATCTGACCAATGCCTCCATCCCTTCTACCATACTCCCTAAACTCACCTTCTCCGTCTCTCCAGCTACCCTCCTGCCTTGGAAATTTAATACATAATTGACCCCAAAGTGACCCTTCAGCTTTCACACTCTGCCCAGTCTATAGCTCTTGGCACCATCACCCACAGAAACCCCTCTCCCCTCCTCTTTCCCCTGCACTCCCCCCTCTTCTCTCCCATCCTGTTGCTGCCTGCTGTTTACGAGGCTCACTTCAGTCCTACACAGGCTTCTTGCTTACTGCCTTCCCACCTCCCCTTTCCCCTTCTCTCTCTCCCCATCCCCACCCTCTCCTGGTTCCGTAGGGGTTTCTGAGGCAACTTCATCATTAACTGTCTCCTTTCCTCTGAGCCCCGCCCTAGGCTCAGGGCTCCACTTTCCATATCTTCTTCCTTGGGTCCCTCACCCAAATCCATAACTTAAATTTTCCAGGAACTCCTCAGTTCTTCCCCAAAGTTCACACATTTGGAGATATATCCACCAAGATATCCCACAGAAACCCTGAGCTCAACATAGCTAAAGCTGAAAGCAGCCTCTCATCTCAAAACAGAATTGCCCTTTTTAGAGGACATTCTCCTCCTTGAGCAAGAAGCGAGAGTGTCGTCCTAGAGTCTTCATATATTGGCATTTTGTGCCAGTAAGACATTATCCCTACAAATGAAGTCTCCATTAATGAAATAAATAAATTGTAACATGTAGAAGGAGCAGCAGGCTGCGTTGTTGCCACCCTGCTCCTGGCCACCTGGCTAGCTTATGCCCCAAAATAATTACACGGAAACTGTATTCTTTTAAACACTGCCTGGCCCATTAGCTCTAGCCTCTTATTGGCTAACTCTCACATCTTGATTAACCCATTTCTAATAATCTGTGTAGCACCACGAGGTGGTGGCTTAGAGGGAAAGATTCAGCATTCTGACCTGGTGGCTGGCTCCATAGCATCTGACCTCACTTCCCTTCTTCCCAGCATTCTGTTCTGTTTACTCCATCTATCTAAATCCTGCCCTATCAAAAAACCAAGGCAGTTTATTTATTAACCAATGAAAGTAACACATAGACAGATGACATTCCTACATCAGTAACATACCTTCTTGTACATACACATACACAAAAGAAAACCAAGCTATTCAGCCTTTCCAAAAGTAAAAGAGGGGATCCTGCCATTGTGAAACTACGAATAAACCCAGAAAACATTATGCCAACAGATGCTGAAAGCCAAATATTGTGGGATTGTTTATTGCATTATACACTAGCAATTGACTAAGGGAATAATAAAGACACAACTTTAGATTCTTTTAGATATTCTAAATCAGAAATATTTTGTGCATAATTTGAATTATTCCCCAAATATTCATAATGATGACCCAATCATGTTATGTGGCTGTCCTGCCTTCCTCCTCCTCTTCCCCCTCCTCCTTCTCCCCCTTTCTCCTTCTCAATAAGTATCCCAGGGTAGCCTCCAACTAACAGATATCTGCTTGCCTCTGGCTGGGATTAAAGGCTTAGGCACTGCCCCCAGCCTTCATTCTAATGATGGACTCAGGTGGCTTCCAATTTGTTATAATGTGTCACAAATAACAATTAAATAGCATTGTGTGCCTGTTTTTCATAATTCCTGCTAGTAAATTCATCTGTCAAAACATGCCTATTTTAAGGTGCTTGATATACATTGTCAAAATGCCTTCCTTCCAGAAAGTTGTTTTTTTGCCAGTTTTCTCCTTGTTAAACTAGAGAAGGCATCCTCACTAAACTATTTCCCAATACTCAGCAAGACAAACACTTAAAATTATAGATTTATGCTAGCTCTTACTGTTTTATTCTTTTTCTTTGTGTGTCTGTGTGTGAGAAGGGTGCTGTGTGCACCTGTGAGCCATGTGGTCCACTTGTCTCCAGTGCTGGGTTACAGTCACACCAGCACATCCAGCTCTAGCACGCAGCCTGGGGATCTGAGCTCAGGTTCTCGTGCTTGCGTAGCCATCTCCCCAGACCCTGCCATTTTCATTTTTTATTTCTTGTACTGTGAACAAGATTGAAGCCCTCAATATTCTGAAATGGCCATTTATAAATTGGCTTCCTTCATAAATTGCTTGTTTACATATTTGAGACCTTAGATTTTAGTAGACATTGTCTACATTGTTTATATTGTTCTTATATCAAATACTTTTTTAAAATGTTTTATTGAGAAAAAAAAAGTTTCTGCCTCCTCCCACCCTCCCATTTCCTTCCCCCTCCTCCCACCCTTCTCCCCCTCCCCCCACTCCTCTTCCCCTCCCTCTCCAGTCCAAAGAGCACTCAGGGTTCCCTGCCCTGTGGAAAGTCCAAGGTCCTCTCCCCTCCATCCATGTCTAGGAAGGTGAACATCCAAACTGGCTAGGCTCCCACAAAGCCAGAACATGAAGTAGGATCAAAACCCCGTGCCATTGTCCTTGGCTTCTCATCAACCCTCATTGTTCCCCATGTTCAGAGACTCCGGTTTTATCCCATGCTTTTTCAGTCACAGTCCAGCTGGCCTTGGTGAGCTCCCAATAGATCAGCCCCACTGTCTCAGTGGGTGGGTGCACCCCTCATGGTCCTGACTTCCTTGCTCATCTTCTCCCTCCTTCTGCTCCTCATTGGGACCTTGGGAGCTCAGTCCAGTGCTCCAGTGTGGGTCTCTGTCTCTATCTCCATCCATCACCAGATGAAGGTTCTATGGTGATATGCAAGATATTCGTCAGTATTGCTATAGGATAGGGTCATTTCAGGTTCCCTATCCTCAGCTGCCCAAGGAACTAACTGGGGACATCGCCTTGGGCTCCTGGGAGCCACTCTAGGTTCAAGTCTCTTGCCAACCCTAAGGTGGCTCCCTTAACTAAGATTTGTGCTTCCCTGCTCCCCTATCCAACCTTCCTTTATCCCAGTCATCCTGTTTCCCCAAGTTCCCCCCAACCTCCCCTTCTCATTTTTCTCTCCCCATCTCCCCTTACCCCCATCCTACCCTACCCCCAAGATCCCAATTTTTCCCCCCGGCAATTTTGTCTACCTCTCATAGCCAGGAGGATAACTATATGTTTTTCTTTGGGTTCACCTTCATATTTAGGTTCTTTAGGGTCACCAATTATAGACTCCGTGACCTTTATTTATGGCTAGAATCCAATTATGAGTGAGTACATCTCATGTTCATCTTGTTGGGTCTGGGTTTACCTCACTCAGGATAGTGTTTTCTATTTCCATCCATTTGCATACAAAATTCGAGAAGTCATTGTTTTTTACCGCAGCGTAGTACTCTAATGTGTATATATTCCACACTTTCTTCATCCATTTTTCCATTGAAGGGCATCTAGGTTGTTTCCAGGTTCTGGCTATTACAAATAATACTGTGATGAACATAGTTGAACAAATGCTTTTGTCATATGATAGGGCATCTCTTGGGTATATTCCCAAGAGTGGTATTGCTGGGTCCTGGGGTAGGTTGATCCCGAATTTCCTGAGAAACTGCCACACTGCTTTCCAAAGTGGTTTCACAAGTTTGCATTCCCACCAGCAATGGATGAGTGTGCCCCTTACTCCACAACCTCTCCAGCAAAGGCTATCATTGGTGTTTTTGATTTTAGCCATTCTGACAGGTGTAAGATGATATCTCAAAGTTGTTTTGATTTGCATTTCCCTGATCACTAAGGAGGTTGAGCATGACCTTAAGTGTCTTTTGGCCATTTGAACTTCTTCTGTTGAGAATTCTCTGTTCAGTTCAGTGCCCCATTTTTTTTAATTGGGTTAATTAGCATTTTAAAGTCTAGTTTCTTGAGTTCTCTATATATTTTGGAGATCAGACCTTTGTCTGTTGCGGGGTTGGTGAAGATCTTCTCCTAGTCAGTAGGGTGCCTTTTTGTCTTAGTGACAGTGTCCTTTGCTTTACAGAAGCTTCTCAGTTTTAGTAGGTCCCATTTATTCAATGTTGCCCTTAATGTCTGTGCTTCTGGGGTTATACATAGGAAGCAATCTCTTGTGCCCATCTGTTGTAGGGTACTTCCCACTTTCTCTTCTATTAGGTTCAGTGTGTTCGGACTGATATTGAGGTCTTTGATCCATTTGGACTTGAGTTTTGTGCATGGTGATAGATATGGGTCTATTTTCATTCTTCTACAGGTTGACATCCAGTTGTGCCAGCACCATTTGTTGAAGATGCTTTCTTTCTTCCATTGTATACTTTTAGCTCCTTTATCGAAAATCAGGTGTTCATAGGTTTGTGGGTTAAAATTCGGGTCTTCTATATGATTCCATTGGTCAATTTCTCTGTTCTTATGCCAGTACCACATTGTTTTCATTACTGTAGCTCTGTAATAGAGTTTGAAGTCAGGGATGGTAATGCCTCCAGAAGATCCTTTATTGTATAAGATTGTTTTGGCTATCCTGGGTTTTTTGTTTTTCCATATAAAGTTGATTATTGTCCTATCAAGATCTGTGGAGAATTTTGATGGGACCTTGATGGGGATTGCATTGAATCTATAAATTGCCTTTGGTAGAATTGCCTTTTTTACTATGTTGATCCTCTCAATCCAAGAGCAAGGGAGGTCCTTTCATTTTCTGGTATCCTCTTCAATTTCTTTCTTCAATGCCTTAAAGTTCTTGTCAAATAGATCTTTCACTTCCTTGGTTAGAGTTACCCCAAGATATTTTATTCTGTTTGTGGCTATCATGAAAGGTGAAGCTTTTCTGATTTCCCTCGCTGCTTCCATATCCTTTGTGTATAAGAGGGCGACTGATTTTTTGGAGTTGATCTTGTATCCTGCCACATTATTAAAGCTGTTTATCAGCGTAAAAGTTCTTTGGTGGAGTTTTTGGGGTCACTTATGTACACTATCATATCATCTGCAAATAACGAAAGTTTAACTTCTTCCTTTTCAATTCGAATCCCGTTGATCCCCTTATGTTGTCTTATTGCTATTGCTAGAACTTCAAGCACTATATTGAAGAGGTATGGCGAGAGTGAACAGCCTTGTCGTGTTCCTGATTTTAGTGGGATGGCTTTGAGTTTCTCTCCGTTTAATTTGATGTTAGCTCTCGGCTTGCTGTATATAGCTTTTATTATATTTAGGTATGACACTTGTATCCCTAATCACTCCAATACTTTTATCATAAAGGGATGTTGAATTTTGTCAAATGCTTTTTCAGCATCTAATGAAATGATCATATGGTTTTTTTTCTTTCAGTTTATTTATATGCTGGATTACATTGATAGATTTTCGTATGTTGAACCAGCCCTGCATCTCTGGGATGAAGCCTACTTGATCATAATGAATAATTTTTCTAATGTGTTCTTGGATTCGGTTTGCCAGTATTTTGTTGAGGATTTTTGCATCGATGTTCATGAGTGAGATTGGCCTATAATTCTTTTTCTTGGTTGAGTCTTTGTGTGGTTTTGGTATCAGAGTAACTATAGTTTCATAAAAGGAATTTTGCAATAACTCTTCTGTTTCTATATTGTGAAATACATTAATGAGTATAGGTATTAGGTCTTCTTGGAAGTTCTGGTAGAATTCCGCATTGAAACCATCTGGTCCTGGGCTTTTTTTGGTAGGGAGGTTTTTGATAACAGCTTCTAATTCTTCGTGACTAACAGGTCTATTTAGATTGTTCACCTGGTCCTGGTTTAACTTTGGTATATGGTATTTATCTAAAAAAGTGTCCATTTCTTTTACATTTTCCAGTTTTGTGGCATACAGGCTTTTGTAGTAAGTTCTAATGATTCTCTGAATTTCCTCTGTGTCTGTGGTTATGTCCCCCTTTTCATTTCTGATCTTATTAATTTGCATATTCTCTCTCTGCCATTTGATTAGTTTGGATAGGGGTTTATCTATCTTGTTGACTTTCTCCAGGAACCAGCTTTTTATTTCATTGATTCTTTGGATTGCTTTCTGTGTTTCTATTTTGTTGATTTCAGCCCTCAGTTTGATTATTTCCAGTCTTCTACTCCTCCTAGGTTAGTCTGCTTCTTTGTTTTTCTAGAGCTTTCAGGTGGGCTGTTAAGTCTCCAATGTGTGCTTTCTCTGTTTTCTTTAAGTGGGCACTTAGTGCTATGAACTTTCCTCTTAGGACTGCTTTCATAGTGTCCCATAAGTTTGAGTATGTTGTTTCTTTATTTTCACTGAATTCAAGGAAGACTTTGATTTCTTTCTTTATTTCTTCCTTAATCCAGGTATGGTTCAGTAGTTGACTGTTCAGTTTCCATGAATTTGTAGGCTTTCTGGGGGTAGCATTGTTGTTGAATTCTAACTTTAATCCATGGTGATCTGATAGGACACAAATGGTTACTAATATTTTTTTTGTAACTGTGGAAATTTGCTTTGTTACTGAGTATGTGGTCAATTTTCGAGAAGGTTCCATGAGCTGCAGAGAAGAAGGTATATTCTTTCTTATTTGGGTGGAATATTCTATAGATGTCTGTTAAGCCCAATTGATTCATTACCCCCATTAATTCTCTAATTTCTCTGTTAGGTTTCTGTCTGATTGACCTGTCCATTGGTGAGAGAGGAGTGTTGAAGTTTTCTACTATTAGTGTGTGCGGTTTGATGGCTGCCTTGAGTTTTAGTAATGTTTCTTTTACATACGTGGGTGCTTTTATATTAAGGGCATAGATATTCAGGATTGAGACTTCATCCTGATGAATTGTTCCTGTTATGAGTATAAAATGTCCCTCTCCATCTCTTCTGATTGATTTAAGTTTGAAGCCAACTTTGTTAGAAATTAGTATGGCCACATCTCCTTGTTTCTTAGGTCCATTTGCTTGATAAGCCTTTTTCCAGCCCTTTACTCTGAGTAGGTGCCTGTCTTTGTGGTTGAGGTGTGTTTCTTGTAAACAGCAGAATGTTGAATCCTGTTTTCGTATCCAATCTCTTAGCCTGTGCCTTTTGATAGGTGAGTTGAGTCCATTGACATTAAGTGATATTAATGACCAGTGGTTGTTAACGCCGGTCACTTTTTATTAGTAGATTTTGTGTGTTTCCCTTCTTCGAGTTGCACTGGTGAAGAGTCTCTAGATGTCTGAGTTATTGTGGGCATTGTTGGACTCCTTGGTTAGTAATTTTCCTTCTATTAGTTTCTGTAAGGCTGGATTTGTGGCTGCGTATTGTTTAAATTTGTTTTTATCCTGGAAAATTTTGTTTTCTCCATTTATAGTGAACGAAAGCTTGGCTGGGTATAGTAGTTTGGGTTTGCACCCATGTTCTCTTAGTTTCTGCAGTACATCTATCCAGGACCTTCTGGCTTTCATGGTTTCCATAGAGAAGTCAGGTGTAAGTCTGATAGGTTTACCTTTATAAGTAACTTGGCCTTTTTCCTTTGCAGCTCTTGATATTTTTTCTTTATTCTGTGTGCTTTGTGTTTTGATTATTATATGGCGAGGGGATGTTTTTCTTTGATCCAGTTTATTCTGTGTTCTGTATGCTTCTTGAACCTTCATAGGTACATCTTTCTTTAGGTTGGGAAAGTTTTCTTCTATAATTTTATTAAATATATTTTCTGGACTATTGAGCTCCACTTCTTCTTCTTCTACTCCTATTATTCTTAGGTTTGGTCTTTTTATTGTGTCCCATATTTCCTGAATGTTTTTCGATGAGAATTTGTTGGACTTGCTGTTTTCTTTGATAAGTGTGTTTATTTTCTCTATGTTATCTTCAGAATCTGAGATTCTTTCTTCTATCTCTTGTATTCTGCTGGTTATGCTTGTTTCTGTAGTCTTTATTCATTTCCCTAGATTTTCCATGTCCAGCCGGCCCTCTGTTTGTGTTTTCTTCTTTGCGTCCATTTCAGTTTTCAAGTCTTGAACTGTTTCCATTATCTGTTTGATTGTTTTTCCTTGGTTTCCTAGGGTATCATTCACTGATTTATTCAATTCTTTAAACTTCCTGTTATACTTCTCATCCATTTCTATAAGGGCACTTTTTACATGCTGTTTAAGGGTGTCAATCACTTTCATAAAGTCAATTTTTTCCACTTCTTCTTGATTAAGCTGTTCCTGTCCTCCTGTTGTGAGGTCGCTGGGTTCTGGTGGTTTCATGTTGTTTTTCAGATTGTTGGGTGAATTCTTGCATTGGCGCCTGCCCATCTCTTCCTCCAAATGCTTCCCTATGGATCTTCTTTTACAGGATCAGGTCTCCTTGCCTACTGATGTACCTTCCCAGTGATGCACTCCCCAGTGTTGTCTCTCCTGGTGCCGAGATCAGATCTCGTGCTGGTTGGGTAGCTCGTAAACAAAGCACCTACCTTGCTTGCTGCCGGCAGGCTATTGAAACAAAGGAGCTCCTGCCTGCTAGGTTGCCCTCGGGATTTGGCCCCAGCATCCCGAAGGGGGAAGGGAAGCAGAAGGGGGAGGGTTCTGGATGCAAGCTGGGTGGGATAGGAAGAGAGAGACAGTATGCTGGGAGTATAGGCCCAGCAGGAAGCCCAGGAAGTATAGGGAGGATGAGGAACATCTGAGTTCCCTGTCCCGGGCTGCTGCTGTGGGTCCAAAACTCACTCCAGTGATGGCTCTCCTGGTGCTGAGATCAGATCTCCAGGCTGGTTGGGTAGCTCGTAAACAAAGCGCCTACCTTGCTTGCTGCAGGCAGGCTATTGAAACAAAGGAGCTCCTGCCCACTAGGTTGCCCTGGGGATTCGGCCCCAGAGCCCCAAGAGGGAAGGGAGGCAGAGAGGTGGATGGTTCTGGATGCAAGCTGGGTGGGATAGGATGAGAGAGACAGTATGCTGGGAGTATAGGCCTATCAGGAAGCCCAGGAAGTACAGGGAGGATGAGGAACCTCTGAGTTCCCTGTCCTGGGTTGCTGCCGCGGGTCCGAATCTCACCCCAATGATCCAAATACTTTTGTTTATGTTTTATGTTTTTCATAGTTTATTGCCACATCTCTAATTTTATTAACTATTTTCTCTTTAAATATAGGGGATTTTACTGTTTATGTAATAATATCTTTTGTTACGATTTTTCTATTGACTTTTAACCTTAGAGAGGGCTTCTTTGTCCATAAAACAAATATTAACTATCCACATTTTCATTCTTTGATGTTCCTTTTATTTAATGTTTTAATCTACTCAAATTTATTTTGGCATGTCATGTGAAGTAAAGTTCTGAATATTTGAGTCTTAAAACTTAAGCAGTTGTATAAACATGACTCTTGGTAACATTATAATGTTTTTCATTGAATTGAATTTCCAGACAAAATTGCTAATAGGAGGTCAGGATAATGTTTAATGATTAAATTAAAGTTCTTCTTAATGTAATTTGAAATGCAAGTGAAGGATCTGCTATCCCAGGAGTAGGGCACAGTGGGGTCAGATATGACTAAGACCAGGGAAGACAGCTGAATTCTACTTCAGAAGGTATTTTCGGCTGATGAAAATAAAACGCAGGAGTCTTTTGGAAGTTCAGCCCCAGAAGCAATCATACATACAAATGATTGATTAGCAATGCCTGGATGGGATATCACCACTCCCATTTCTTGTGGGGGGGGGGTCTATAAATACAGGAAGATAGGAGTAATAAAGAACAGATGGGTGAGATATCATTTTAATTTGTATCACTTCACATCTAAACAAACCTTAATTTTGAGTGCATATTAAGCAACACCTTCCATCTCTACACAATGCTAAAAATGCTAAAGATCATAGGACCTCTTTATAAACAGAATCAGTTCACATTTTTTCTGCAAAAACCTAGGCTGCCTTAATTGATACATTTACTCCCAAGTAAGGAAGGGCTCTCCAAGAGGATAGGAATCACTATTGAGGACGTTCTCTCCCCTGTGTATCAGGCATGAGATACGTTGTTTGCCTTTGTTGGAAAGTCTGGGTTTTGTTTGGGAAAGTCAAGTATAAAACCCTACACTGCTTGGCAAGGACTTTTGGGTTTGGCTTAGGCCAAAAGCAAGCTACCATGGCTCTTCTGAGTTCTGAGCAATCTGTTATATGCCCTTTTACAATTGTCATCATAACAGAAAGGTTTGTTCTTTTTTATTTTTTGCAAAACAAACAAACAAACACTTATTCAGGGTACTGTAAGACTCAGCAAGAGAAATCAGATCTTATTTAAACCAAGGCCTCCTTGGCACAAACTCAGTAACATGGATACTCTATTCTACCCAGGTAGAGTAGAGAACACGGTTCGTTCTTGAAAATTTCTTGGAAAGCCTCGACTTCTTGGAAACAGAAATATGGCAACTATCCTCATCTTGTAGCAAAGTTCTTATTTGATGCATAATTTTTGATGACTGGCTCATTCACAAAGCCCACTCTCAAAATTTCTCTTTGAAGCTGGGTTCATTCCTCAGGCTGAAGGAGGTTGACCAAAGGCAGAAGTTGTTCCCTACAGTCTTTGTATTCATAAACCCAGATGAGTTGTGTATGTTGCTTTCAGAGCACAACTTGGCTTTCCCAGAATCCTTGGGTTCATGGTGCATCCCAGACCTCTGACTTTCCACTTTATGGGTTTGAGCTGTGGGTGAGTAAATGCTCTCTGTACATTGGAAGCTGTAAGATTATTAAAAGGCAACAATAGAGAAGGTAGAAAGAAAGGGAGTCTTGGTCTGACAGGAGGTGGGACCATGTTTGTTATTAGCGATGTAACTCGTGTGTGAATGGCTAAAAGCCTATGGAAGAAGATGGGATGCAGCTTCATATGGGGACAGAAGTGACTTCTATAATCCACAAGGGTAGCTGGGAAGTCTTTTAGCATTCTATCTCTGAGAAGATAAAAAAAATTCAGGGTAGGGTGTTTTAACTGTTTTCTGCTGAGGAGGGTCTTTGTCAGAGGGGGTAGTTCTAGGTCTATTGAAGAGGGAGTCCTCTGATCATGTAGCAGAGGTGAGTCAACTTGACCTGCCGCCATAGATCAGATGATTGCCGTCCTGCATTTTTGAAGACACTTGGAAAATAACTATTAGAGGACTGTAATCAGCTGATTCAGTTACAGTAGAACTGAGAGATTTTCTGGGAAGATTAGGGGAAGGGAAAGAGCAGAGATGGGAGAGACAGAGCGGACCAGTGAGAGAAAGTGAGCACAGAGTTGGTTCAGAATGATCGCAATTGGTCCCATGGCCCGGACAGCTACACCAAAACGAACTAGCAGAAGTAGCAGGGAGTGATCAAATGAAGGGGAGAAGAAAAAATAGAGGACTAATGTAAAGAATTGCATGTGGCCGGGGGTAAAAGGACGAAGGTCCCTTTTAGTCAGTTTCTCCACAGGGTCTAAAAGGTCTTTTTGCAAAAATCATTTAGGAACAAATAGAGCTCTGGTAGGGTGAGGGCTATTGGGGGAGCTTACGTGGAACAATTGTTTGTGTATAAGACGAAGTTCAGTAAGTAAAACATTTAAAAAACAGGGTAAAAACATAAGTGTGTGGATAATTTGGAGGAAAGCAGTGATCCAGAGGAGGAGCCAGAGGTGGAGGGAACCAGAAGCTCGTACGTAGGAGGAGGATCTTTGGCATTAAGTTTTTGTCTAGTCCCTGTCTTTAGGTGGCCCCATTTCAAACAGGTTAGGATTTGTTGGTGTGGAAGCAGCATCATGGAGGAAGGCACAAACCATCCTTAGCTGTGCTCATAACTATTCTATGTAGTACTGCAGCGGTCACAGGGTCGAGCTGGACCTGAGGGATAACCAAGCTGCTCTGAGCTGGAGAGACAGAGGTTGGCTAAGGCAAAGACGGCTTCAGTACAGTTGTTTTAGTTCCGAGTCCCCGAAACAATGTCCAGAGTGGCAAGAAGAGGGATGAATTGGATGGCTCGTGGCCTATTAATTCCCTTTCAGGCATCACCCAATCTCCCAGTAACTGCTTCAAAGTTAACAGAAGGATGGCAGCTGGAGTGCCTCACGTCCATCCAAGGGGTCACAGTAAAACTTAACAGCTGACAAAGATCCAGAACATAAATCAGGTGATAATATTTGTACACATTTGTGGGGAGCATTAAGAGATAAAGTTACAAGAGGAAAACTTTTACATCAAGGTTAGTATGAATCAATATGATGTAAGGTTAAATATAGAATTAACATAAATTTAAATGAAATTGTACAACTAGCTAATTTACTAGACGATTACCAGAGTTCTGCAGAAGGATAAAGTAACTGTAATTAGCTGTTTGTTACATCAGACTCCTGCATGAGGAACAAGCACCTGGAAGTTATGTAAAAGAAGCCAGCTAAAGTCAGCATCCAAGGGACAAAGCTTGAACAGAAGGCGTCTAAGTGGTACTCCTTGCTTCCACATATGATAAACTTTGTATATTTGTTTCATTTATTAACAATATCATCTATTATTTAATGAAAATAGAGTATCTTCACACGACTTTTGGTTAGAAACAATTTGGTGAGGTAAAATTTTGAAAGTCATGTCAAAAAAGATGATTTACTTTACAAAGTTTTCTAAAACTAATCCTATTAACAGAACTTTCTAAAAATTTCTAACTTCTCATTTCATGCACTCAACCAACAGATGAAAGATGAATCCTTTCCCCCTGGCTAGCAGCGCGGAGGCCACACCATGCCTGGAGTTAGTATAAAAGACGTTAACCAGCAGGAGTTCGTCAGAGCTCTGGCAGCCTTCCTCAAAAAGTCCGGGAAGCTGAAAGTCCCCGAATGGGTGGACACAGTCGAGCTGGCCAAACATGAAGAGCTTGCCCCCTATGATGAGAACTGGTTCCACACGCGAGCTGCTTCTACAGCACGGCACCTGTACCTGCGTGGTGGTGCGGGGGTTGGCTCCGTGACCAAGATCTATGGAGGACGGCAGAGAAACGGTGTCAGGCCCAGCCACTTCAGCAGAGGCTCCAAGAGTGTGGCCCGCCGCATCCTCCAAGTCCTGGAGGGGCTGAAAATGGTGGAAATGGACCAAGATGGGGACCGCAAGCTAACACCTCAGGGACAGAGAGATCTGGACAGGATTGCCGGACAGGTGGCAGCTGCCAACAAGAAGCATTAGAACAAAGGATGCTGGGTTAATAAATTGCCTCATTCATAAGAAAAAGAAAAGATGAAAGCAGTCAGTCATATCAAATCTGTAATAAATAGTTTACATTATAGACTGAATTAGCAAGGCTAAAGCCAACTCTTCTCTCCTTTTGTGGATGGACAGATCTCTAGGTCATCACACACTGATAGCAGTAAGCAAATTTATTAACATTGCTCTATTTAAAAATAGATTGGATATTTAGAGGCATAATTTGTAAACCAAGATAACAATATTAAATGAGCTTTAGAGATACTGGCTTTTGAAATTGCTTAGAAAACATCTATAAGCATCCACTGCCAAAGCCTTTGAAGTCCTTGTAGACTCCAAGGTGAGAATGCAGCGCTGGCCCTAGCCCTCTCTATCTAGGTAGATTAGATTATATCCTCAAAGCGCCACAGGTGAACCCAGGTTGAAGAGAGTTCCCTCGTCAAAGTTGTCTCATCCTGAATAATCTGAGAGCTGAGGAGATCACTTAATAGAATCATTTGTTGACTTTATACTATAAAAACAATTGTCAAAGACACTGCTTAGATATTCTGAATAACTTTGCAAAGCTGAGAGTTTGATGACAGAATCTGGTGGTTAGGGCATGCACCCTTAAATTAGGTTTTGCTAAGAGGAAGAATGAAATGCCAGGGTAAAGGGCATTGCCAAGTGAACTAGCATGCAGCCCTATCTAGTCAAGTGGTTACCATTCACAAGACCCTCATACGTTAGTTCGGAAGACATTGAGGTCAGAGGAATTACATGTTGTTTGAGACATTTGGGATGTGGGAGCAGACACTAAGATCCTCCATTGTGCAAAAGAATACATTTGCCTGTCACATGAGACATGATTCATCTTTTCTTTATGGAAAGTTTTTTTTTGGGGGGGTTGACCTAAACAGAAAATTCTAAACAGACAAATCTCAAATGACTGAAAGTCACCTAAGGAGATGCTCAACATCCTTAACCATCAGAAAAATGCAAATCAAAACAAATATGTCCAGAACTGGTCAGGCCTACACGGCCAGAGGTCAAAGGGACAGACTTCTGGCAGGGACAGACTTCTGGCAGGTCTTGTTCCATGCATCCTTGTCCTATGTTTAGGCTAACACACAGCTTACATGGTGGGATGGTGCTCACTTGAGGGAACTACTTCAGCCTGGGGGTTTCCTGCCAGGAAAGTATATTGTAAATTTAAGCCATTTGACTCAAGCATCAATCTTTTATAACCATTTTTTAAAATATACCTGATTTTAACTATTACTTTACTTTAAACAAACTTTAAGTTAACTTTAACTTGTTTTGCTTTACCTGCTTGGGTTAATTTTGAAAATATATGCAGAATGCTATAAGATGGGAGACAACAGAAGACTATCTGATGGGAGATAAAACTTGTTCTCTCCCTCCAAATTTGTCTCTGTAAATAAAGTACATGGTGTGATAATGAACTCTTGTGTATATTAATTATCTTTAATAGTTTACTGTGTTAGTAGTTCTTTTGTAAGATTAGAATTTTATTTTATTTTTTATTGGTTTTATTGTGCTATACTTTGAATACATGTCTTTGTGGTATGAATGAGCTTCCTTCAGGTATATATTCAAATGTGGTATTGATGGGTCTTGAGGTATTGTTTCCCAATTTTCTGAAAAATGACCATACTGATATCCAAAGGGGCTGTACCAGCTTGTACTCCCACCAGCAATGGAGGAGTGTTCCCCTTATCCCACAACCTCTTCAGTATAAGCTGTCATCAGTGTTTTTGATCTTGGTCATTCTGACAGGTGTAAGATGGAATCTCAGAGTTGTTTTGATTTGCATTTCTCTGATGGTTAAGGATGCTGAGCATTTCCTTAGGTGACTTTCAGTCATTTGAGATTTGTCTGTTTAGAATTTTCTGTTTAGGTATGTACCCCATTTTTTATTGGATTATTTGTTCTTTTCATGTCAAGTTTCTCGAGTTCTTTGCATATTTTGGAGATTAGTTCACTGTCTGATGTGGGGTTGGTGAAGATCTTTTCCCATTCTGTAGGCTGCTGTTTTGTCTTGCTACCATGTCCTTTGTTTTACAGAAGCTTCTCGGTTTCAAGAGGTCCCATTTATTAATTGTTTCTCTCAGTGTCTGTGCTACTGGGGTTATATTTAGTAAGTGGTCTCCTGTGCCAATGAGTTCAAGTGTATTTCCCACTTTCTCTTACATGAGGTTCAGTGTGGTTGGTTTTATGTTGAAGTCTTTGACCCTTTTGGACTTGAATTTTATAATTTTAAGTACTAAAAATTATAATTCTAGAATTGAAGATTCTTTAGTATCAAAATAAACTTTAAATCATAAGTCCACAGAGAGACTACAAACCTCATTTTCTTGATTCTTTTATAGTATACTTTTACACAATGCCAGGTCTTTATATGGCTCAGTTTCATCAAATAGCTAAAACTCAAAATTAGTAAAGGCAATGAATGAAAAAAAGACATAAAAGGGAAGGAAAGGGAAAAAAGGAAATGAAAGGACGTGGCTGTTCCTAGGTGTAGTGGAGGAGAAAGTTTATTGTAGATATGTGGAAGAGTATAGCTAGAGGCAGGGACATCTGCTAGAATCCAGAGAGGACATGACTAAACTAAACTGGACCATGTGGGAGAGGGGGAGGAGAATGGGGAGGGGAAAGAGGGGAATCAGGTGTAGCAGCCAGGAGGACAAAAGTCCTAAAAATTGTCTGGATTATATAAGAAGAACTGCTGGGGAAGGGCAGCCCAGCCCTTGGTCTGAAGAGTTCAGTGTAGAGATCATGGTATGCCAGTTATATCATGCAATAGATAGGGATTGATGGATGCTTGAAAAACCTAGCTAGCAGCCAGGTCGGCTTTGATATGTTAAAGAGGCACCTCAGTCTTCTTCTCTGGGTTTGAAACTTAACAGACATAAGTGATTAGACATCTTTAAGTCAGTTTCTATTAGCTTGAGTAGACTATTATAACTTATGGAATTTATAACCTTAATTATCAAACATATGTTATATAGACCTTCTTCATGGTTTTATCCTAATCGGTTATTTGTTGGGAGTGGACAGGACTTATTTCTTAAAAGGACAGTACAAGTCAGTAGCAGATCATAACATTCCCATCTCTCTCTTATAATAAAAAGGCAGGAAGTTAGGCACAACAGGCTAAAGGAATTGAGATGGCGGATTCTCAAGACTTCTTCCTGCTTTTCCTCTCCTGCCGCCAAGGTGCTTGGTCCTTCCTAGGAAGCTAAGGCCGCGTTGGGGTGAGGCCCTCACTTCATCCGGCCACTAGCACCATGCCGGCAGTCCACAACATGGCCTCCGTCTCTGAGCTCCCCTGCATCTACTCCGCCCTCATCCTCCACGGCGACGAGGTGGCGGTCTCGGAGGATGAGATCAATGCCCTCATTAAAGCAGCTGGTGTCAATGTTGAACCTTTCTGGCCTGGCTTGTTTGCAAAGGCCCTGGCCAGTGTCAACATTGGGAACCTCTTCTGCAATGTAGGGGCTGGTGGGCCTGCTCCAGCAGCAGGAGCCGCACCAGCAGGCGGTCCTGCCCACTCCACCGCTGCTGCCCCAGCTGAGGAGAAGAAAGTGGAAGCAAAGAAGGAAGAATCCGAGGAGTCTGATGATGACTAGGCGTTTTGATATGGCTAATAAAAGGATGAATCTGGGGGAAAAAAAAGACTTCTTCCTGCTTATTTGTGGGCATCGTCTTCTTGGGGGGGAGGGGCTGAGAAAGCTGATCATTTTACTCCTGTCCAGGGTTTGTGGTTTGGAATGGCCTGGTATCTCTTCGACCTGGCAAGTTAGAAAGAGAAAAAAGAAGTTTCAGGATCATGGAATTGAGAGGGGTATATCTGATCTGTTTAAGGTAATTGCTTCAATTCAGCTCCCTGGAACTCACAAGAATTCTTTGGGTTTGTGAAAACATAAGTTTTAGACATATACATTCTATAAAGAGTAGCATATTTATGTCAGAGTGACTATGACAGATGGTTTTGCACAATGAAAAGTATCTTTAAGTCTATGGAGAGAGATTTGGTAACTTGCATTTGTCCCCACACCTTTAAAACTTGCAGGTGCACACCTTAATAACTTTACTGAAATTTGATTGATGAGGCTGTCCTTTTAAACCGACAAAACCTCTCAGCTGTCAAGTTGCATCAGAGATCTTTGAGAAGGATAAAATTTTACTTAAGGAGTTATTGATTAAAAAACGACAAAAAACTTATTTGGTTGGCATCTAGAGCTACTCCTCCATGGTCACTGAGGGTCATATTTGCCTTTTGCTATGTAGCGCAGGGCCTGCTGGGTTTTAGAAGATCTTGTGGGTCAGAAACCTGTAGGAAGACAAGCCTACCTTGACTTGAGCATCTAGGCTGTCAATTCCAGTGATTCTGTCCATGTCTGGAGATCTTCCATTTAGATGAAAGGCAGTTTACCCAGTGATCAGCACTTGGCAGTTGAAGCAAATCGTGGATGGACATTGTTGTGTGCCCATTTGTCTTCTGTTTTCTTTGGAGGAAATAGAGTACTGCTAGGAGCAGACCTGTCTCTGTTATTAAAAAGTTTTTTAACAATTAAACATTTACGTGCCATATTCCCCAGCTCTCTGAGCAGTTGAGGGCTGTTTATCAGGTGTAACTACAGTATAGAATCTGCCTGGAGAACTAAGTCCAAGCTTGACTGTAATGGTTCTCAACTTAACAGGTGATACTTGTACTTGTGAAAAACAAAGAAGGAAAAAAAAAACTGTTTGCAATAGAAGCTTAACCGTGGAACCAACAATAGTAGAGAACAGCTCAACATACCCTAAAGCAGAGGTGGATTTCATATACAGTAGTTTTTGTAAGAGACTTAAAAGTACATACCAATTTAAAACATGAGGCTTATTGTTTTTGTAGTCTGGAATGAGATACAACGAACAGACAATTTTAACATTTAACAGTAATATACATATATTCACATCCAGTTGAATTGAATATATTAAGCTGTTCTTCAATATTGTCAGTTCTATCATTAAGCTTCTATTGCAAATAGTTTTTTCTTCTTTGTCTTTCACAAGTATAAATCTCACCTGTTAAGTTAAAAGCCAATACAGTCAAGCTTGAACTAGTTCTTCAGGCAGATTCTATATTGTAATCATAACTTATCTATACCCAATAAACCGCTCTCAAATGCTCAGAGATCTGGGGAATATGGCATTTAAATGTTTAATTATTAAAAGGCTTTCCATAACAGAGAGACAGGTTGGCTCCTAGCAACCTCCAAAGAAGACAGAAGACAGATGGGCACAGGACAACGTCCATCTGCAATTGGTTTCATCAAGCTAACCACTGGGAAAGACTGACTTTTATCTAAACTGAAGATCTCCAGATGTGGGCAAAGAATTAAATGGAATTGACTTTCCTAGCTGCTCATGCCAAGGTAGGTTTGTCTTTCTACAGATTTTCTAACCCACAGGATCTTCTGGAGCGTGGCAGGCCCTGCTTCTAACAGAAGAAGACAAATACAGTCCTGATGCCTTTGCCGTCAATGACCATAGAGAACACTGAGCACTAGGTAGCTAATACAGTAAGTCCTCTGTCCTTTTCTAAATAAATAACTCAAGTAAAATTTTATCCTTATTAAAGATCTCTGATGCAGTTTGACAGCTGAGAGGTTTTGTCAGTTTAAAAGGACAGCCTCACCAAACAAAGTTCAGTAAATATACAAATGCAAGTTATTAATGTGTGTATCTGCAAGTTATAAAGGTTTGAGGACAAATACAAATTATCAAATTTCTCTCACACATTGCCAGGGGACCCATAGGGACTTTGGGTGACCTGCCATCACCCCTCGTGGGACCAGTACCTCACCAGCTCTTTATAAATGATAGCAGTGGCACCTCCTAGTTAGGTCTCATGGATTATCCTGTCCTGGTGGTTTACTATGTGTGTGCACCGTTCTTATTGAATGCAGGTAGGACCGTATTTACTCACAGTGAGGGAAATCTGTGTCACCCATGTGCAAGGATTGCCAAATGCCTCAGAATTTTTGTGGGGGAGGTTTCATGGCAGGGTTTCTCTGTGAAGCCCTGGCTGTCCTAGAATTCACTCTGTAGACCAGGCTGGTCTTGAACTCAGAGATTCACCTGCCTCTGATTCCTGAGTGTTGGGATTAAAGACATGCAGCACCACCGACCAGTTCAGATTTATACTATTTATTTATTTAGGGCATCAACAGAATATAATACATGCATATACACATGCACATATAGTCACAGACATACACACATAATTAGATAAACATAACCACATAATATACATATAGACACACATGCACATATAGACACATATATTTATGCACACATATTCACATACAGACATACACAAATACATATGCACACACACATAGACATATTCATTCTTATGCATACACATGCACTCACTCATAAGCATAGACTATATGCATATATGTATACACATATGTATGCACAAAGATATGCACAGATATGCATCCGTATGTACACACACACATATGTTTGGCTCAGCTTACTTATGAGGCCTGACTTGGAAAAAAAAACAATGTTGCAATTCATGAAGCAGACCAAGAAAAATCACTAAATAAGTAGTTATCACGAACACAGCAAATCTGTAAATTACCAGGACGCATGCAAATTATACAGGCTTTGCTCTAAATACTATATGGTTGCAATTCAAGGTGAAAGAAACTAAATCAAATGAAAGGCTGTTGTGTGACAGGATTTCCTTGATTTTAATATTTTCTTGTCATTTACAAATGTTTTCTTAATCATTCTTTGGCTCTCTTCTTCCAGGCCAGGCATTTCAATGCTTGAGAGCATCACCTGTGTGTGTTCACAAGACAATTTAGTGCCTTGTACAGGGAAGATGTTCCATGAATGTAGAGGATGGGGTTGGCGTGGTACACAATTTCCTAGACAGTTCCTGACAAGAAAATAGCAGATGTAATTCATCTGTGTTGTAGATGGTCCTTAAGAATGAGTAAGACAAGCTGTGGCGATAGCTAACATGAGGATTGGGTGGGGGATGGCGGGAACCTGGTAACAGGCAGGAAAATGAGTCAGCTGCTTTGCCAAAGTATAGCGAGTGATCCAGCCTGAATTGCTCAGGCTCTGGCTCGCCTCTTTTTGCAAGGAGGATGCAGAAGAGAGAGGTACAGACATTTCAAGTGGTCATCAAAACCAGCTCCTATGTTTGCATGGTCAATCTCAGTGTCCTTGTCAGTAGGAGCCACTGGAAACTCCCAGAAGCCTCTTCTTGAGAGTGTTTCATAAATGTCTAAACCTGTAGTTTGGTCAATAAAATACAGAATTTGTTTAAGTGGTAATTGAAGTAGTTGTTTTTTCCCTCTTACCGAGGTATAGCTGAAGTTCCACATCTGCATCGTCTTTGCCTCACCTCAGAGAGATTCCTCAGGCCTGTTTGTACATCATGGCTCCTACCTCCAGCTCTAGGCAATAGAGATTGTCTCTGACAAAAACAGATTGAATTCTAAACACACCAAAGGAGTCATGCATACAATAATGTGGCCTCTCTCAGTATATTATAAAAGTTTGTCTATATTGCAGCATGAATCAGCAGGAGTTTATTGTTTGTTTTGGAGAAAAGGTCTTTTGTACCTCAGGCTGATCTCAAACTCAATATATAATGGAGATTGTAAATTTGAACTCCTGATCCTCTTGTCTTTACCTCCCAAATGCTGGAATTACTGGTGACATGTGTTACTGTGAGCACTTTACATGGTATTGTGAATTAAACTCAGGGCTTTGTGCATGCTAGGCCAGCACGCTACCAGTTGAGCTACATCCTAGTTCAACAATCCATAACACTTTCATTTTAGGTGTTGACTACTAACTGTTTCACTGTATGGATTTACTATACAGTTTACCTATTCTCCAGGTGAATATGCCTGGGTAGTTTTTCTCTTTTATTGAAAATAGTTATTTTTTTTCATACAATGTATTCTGATTACTGCTACCCCTCCCCATAGTCCTCCCAGTTCCTTGTTACCTCCTCTTCCATTCAGATCCATACCCAATGTGTCTCTGCTTAGAAAATAAACAGGCATCTAAGGGATAATAATAAAATAAAAAATAAAATAGAAAGACAAATCAAATATAAACAAATCAGAATAGGACAAAACAACCAAGCAAGAAAAAGAGCCAAAGAAAAAGTACAAGAAATGCATTTAGATGTGGAGACACACACATTTGCAGACACAGGAATCCCATAAACATCACAAACCAGAAACCATAATATGTATGCAAAGGACCTAAAAAAATGCCACGACATAGCATTATGAGACAAAGAACCTCCAAAGATGCCATTGAGTTTGTTTTGTGCTGGCCATCTACTGCTGAGCATGGGGCCTGCCCTTAAGAATGGTCTGTTCCCCAGTAAGACTTCTTTGGAGAAAAAGACTGTTTAATTTGCAAGTAGCTATATATTAGGGATAGTTTTAAGTTTAGGAATGAGAACATGTGCCCACTTCTGCTTTTAGTTCTATTACCGCATTTGGTCCAGAGCCAAACAGACCCTGTGAATGCTGTCACAGTCTCTTTGAGTCCCTCTTTAGCAGAGTAATAGGATTTGTTTTAGGAAGCTCCTACTGCTTTCGGTTTCCACATGGCCTTGAGGTTTAGATGTCCCTCTTGTATTCCTTCCTCATCCCTTTCCTGTTTGATACTCCCATTCCAGTCCCCACTCGACTCCCATCCGTTTATTAAGTATTCTATTTGCCATTCCTAGCGAGATGCATTTTTTTCCCTACTAGTTCCTTACTCTGTCCCTAACTTCTGTGGTTACATAGATTGTAGCTTGTTTATCAATGATTTAACAACTACCATCCACATATAAGTGAACACATGCTTTATTTGTCTTTCTGGGTCTGTGTTACTTCACTTGGGATGATTTTTTAAAGTGCCAACCATTTACCAGAGAATTTCATGACTTTTTAAAAAAAAAATAATTGAGCAATACTCCATTGTGTAAAGCTACCCATTTTCTTTATTCATTCATCTTCTGAGGGACATCTAGGTTGTTTCCGATTCCTGGCTATTATAAATAGAGCAGCAATGAACATGACTGAACAAGTCAGTGTCTCTATAGTAGGATGAAACATATTTTGGATATATGCCCAAGAGGGATATAGCTGGATCTTGAGGTAAATTGATTCCCAGCTTTCTGAGAAACAATCACATTGATTTCCATGCTGGCTGTATAAGTTTGTACTCCCATCAGCAATGGATGAGTCTTCTCCTTGCTCCACATCTTTGCCAGCTGATGTGAGATGATATGTGTTGTTTTTATTGGTTGATGAGTAAAACTATTTTGGCCAATGTCTTAGCAGAGTAAAGCCAGGTGGGAAATTAAAAAAGAGATATACAGAGAGTGTAGGCAGAATCAAGGAGACGCCATGTAGCTGTTGAAGGATAATGATACCCAGACCCTTACCAGTAAACTACAGCCTCATGGCAATACACAGACTAATAGAAATGGGTAAATTTAAGATATAAGAGCTAGCTAGAAATATGCCTGAGTTGTTGGCCAAACAATGTTGTAATTAATAGCTTTTATGTGATTATTCAGGTGTGGGCGGCCAGGAAATGAAAAAGCAGTCTCTGATTACAGCCAGCATAAGCTGTCATTTGTTTTATTGATTCTGGTCATTCTTACTGTTGCAAAATGAAGTCTCAAAGTAGTTTTGATTTGTATTTCCTTGTTAACTAAGGATGTTGGAAATTTATTTATGTGTTTCTCAACCATGTGAGTTTCTTCTTTTGAGGATTTTCTGCTTAGATATGTACCCCATTTTTAAATTAGGTTATTTGTTTTCTTAGTGTTCATTTTTGAGTTCTTTGTGTATTTTGGATTTGCAAAATCTGATTTACAAAAATCTTTTCTTATTCTGTAGGCTGTCACTTTGTTCAAATGATGGTATACTTTTCCATGTATAAGTTTTTTAGTTTCATGAGATCCCATTTATTAATTGTTGATCTTAGTGACTATACTATGGGTGTTCTATTCAGAAAGTCTCCTGTGTTAATAGGTTTAAGGCTATTCCCCACTTTCACTTCTGTCAGGTCAGTGTATCTTGTTTTATGTTGAGGTCTATGCTCCATCTGGAATTGAGTCTTCTACTTGCAATCATCAGTTTGATCAATACCATTTGTTGAAGAATGATGCTATCTCTTTACCAGTGTATTTTTCTGGCTTTTTTATAAAGAAATAAGGTGTCCATAGGTGTGTAGACCTATTTCTGGGTCCTCAATTCTATTCCATTGATCAGGATATCTGTTTTTTGTGCCAATACCATGGTGTTTTTATTATGATAGCTCTGTAGTGCAATTTGAGATCACGATGATGATATCGCCAGTACTTCTGTTTTGGTTTAAGATGGTTTTAGCTATCTATCCTGGGTATTTTGTGTTTCTGTATAAAGCTGAAAATTGTCTTTTCAGGTTGTATGAAGAATTGTGTTGGAATTTTGATAGGAATTACACTGAATCTGTAGATTCCTTTTGATGGGATGATCATTTTTTACTAAGTTAATCCTACTGATGCATGAGCATGGACGATCTCATCTTCTGATATCTTCCTCAATTTCTTCAATGTCTTTATTATATTATATATATATATATATATCATATATATAATATTATATGTTATAATTTTTCACTTGCTTGATTAGAGTTACCCCAGAAAATTTTATATTTTTAAGGCTATTTCTTGTTTTGTTTGTCATTGTATATAGAAAGGCTACTGATTTTTTTCATTTAATTTAGTATCTTTCTAGTTTGCTGAAAGTGTAGCTATAAGAGTTTCTTGGTGGAATCTGTTGGGTCAGTTATATATGCTATCACATCATCTGCAAATACAGATACTTTGACTTCTTCCCTTTCTATTTGTGTCCCTTTGATCTCCTTCAGTTGTCTTATTGCTCTAACTAAGACTTCATGTACTATATTAAATATGTATAGGGAGGCTGTGTCTTATTCCTGATTTTAGTGATATTGCTTTGAGTTTCTCTCCATTTGAGTTGATGCTGACTCTGTTTGCTCTAAGCTGCCTTTATTATGTTGAGATATGTCCCTTATATCCCTAATCTCTGCTTGGGAAGTTTTGTCTGAATTTTCATACATCATACTCTCATGCATACTCACATGCATGCTTTTATATTTGACATATGTTTTCCTTTCTCTTAGGAAAGTTGACAAAAGTGGCTTTGCTGGATCATACAGTATTTTTGTTTAGCTTTTTTTTTTCAGAGACTTCTAAACTTTTTTTCCCAAAGAATCTGTATCATTTTAATTTCCTATTGTCAATCTGTGGAGGTTCCCCTTTAATCTTGTGCTTGCCAACACATAGTATTGTCTGTCTTCTTGATTAATCCCATTCTGTTCAATATGTTATGCATCTCATTGTGGTTTTGCTGTGCATTGTCTGAATAATAATTATGTTGAACATCTTTTTATATCCTAATCTCTGTTTCTGCAGCCTCTAAATTATTTTTTATTTAGTTTTAAAAAGCTATCTTTTCTTATTTTACATACCAATCTCAATTCTTACTACCTCCCCTCCTCCTGTTCCCTCCACTTTACCCCCTAACTCACCCCCATCCATTCCTCAGAGAAGGTAATGCTTCCCATGGGGAGTCAACAAAGTCAAACATTGCTTTGAGACAGGATCAAGACCCTCCCCACTGTATCTAGGTTGAGCAAGCTATCCCTCCAAAGAGATATGGTTCCAAAAAGCCAGTACATACAATTGGGATAAATCCTAGTCTCACTGCCAGTGACCCCATAGTCTGCCCCAACCATACAACTATTGCCCTCTAAATTATTTTTTAATGGACATGAAGTTAGGCAGAGTTAAAGTTTGGAAGGATTTTAGGGGAGTTTGGAAAGGAAATGGAAGTTGACTATGATCATGTTTCATTGATATATATGTGTGAAATTCTCAAGAATAAGGAAGTTTAATGCTTAAAAATTGGGATTGTTTTCTTATTATTGACCTGTAGAATTTTTATATGTATTCTGGCTACAGATTCTCTGTCAGAGGTATGATTTGTAATGATATATTTCAGTATGTGCCTCATCTTTTCATTCTCTTAATGCCTTTGGGATGGGATTAAACCTGGGATTTCAGTTATCTTTGACAAGTGTTCTGCGGCTGAGCTGTACCCCAGCTTCATTTTTACTTTTTTTTTTTTTAATTTTAAGGCAAGGCCTCACTAAGTTTTACAAATTGGCCTGGAACTCATTCTGTAATTCAGTCTGCCCTTTAACTTGGAATTCTCCTACCTCAGCTACCCAAATAGTTAGAATTTTAGGCCATTCACCAGACCCGACTTAATGTCTTTTAAGGCACAAAAGATTTTAATGTTAGTAAAACTCAATTATCTGTTTTACCTATCACATGTTTGATATCAATATCTTTATATCATGTCAAAACTAAGTTTTGTACAATATTTGATATTAAACTATGCACATGTACTATATAAGTACAATATTTAATATTACATCAAATATATTTTATGAGGAAATTTTGTGCCAAAGTTTTCTTCATTATTTCATCTGACCTACATTGTACTTTGAGTAAAATCAGAAGCAGCACCCTGTCATAATTTTAAGGTTTTCAAAGCTACTGTTAAAGAAATGAACCTTTTACCTCTTAATACAAGATACTAAATACAGTACCGGGGGCCCTGTATTGCGCAGGCCAACCTCCTAAACAAGGCTTTATTGAATTGTATTAGTTGAGCAAACAAAATTACACTGAGACTCTTCTGCCTGCCTTTTGATTTCCTTCCTGTGCTGTTTCCTGTTTGTGTTTTTGACATTTTCTTTTATGTGTAGAGTGTTTTGTCTTATGTTTTTCCTGCATCTGCTGGAGCTGTCACTATGTGAACAGGATATTCTCACATCCCTAGACAAATGGTCTCCCGAAGGATTTCTTGATAGCCGCATTTTTGTTTGCTGATGGAAGCAACACATCTCCCTTTTGTTGAGCAGCACATACATGCCAGGAGCAGACATATCATCAATATGGTGCCTTATGCTTCTGAGTAGCTTTCTCACTGGTGCTTAGCATACCGAGAAAGTCAGGTTCAAATCAATGGAATTGTGATGTGGATGTGCAAAGTCTCTTTTTCTGTGGTAAGGCACATGCAGGGGGTAGGCTCAATTCTGTATACCAAATCCAAGAGGCATTTAGAAGAATTTACCCCTCCTGAATCTGCCATCAGCAGACAACAGCAGGAAACATAAACCAACAAACTGGGAGATGGGTGAGCAAGAGAAGAAGGAAAAGAGGGAGAACTGGTGAAGCTGATCCTGGTAAGTGTAACTTGCAGCGATATGAACAGAGGGCCTTGACCTTCACTTAGTGTAGGATACATCATCAGCTGCTATAGATAAATGTTTTGCATGCATGGAATAAAAACAGGAATATGTCATAACTGATGTAATCTATTTTCTGTTGTGAGATAGCACTTGATGTCTTCTGTAGAGTTTAAGGAAGGGGAATTGGAATAAGGCTGTTTTGAAATTATGAGTGAAGGGTAGAGAAGGGCTGGCAGTAGAGGCTATAGACAATAAAGTATTCTTTTGGAAAAAAAACCTGATGCTTAAACATTAATAGAACAATTCATAGAATGTGAAGGCTGTACTCCAGCCACTCCAGAGCAAGTGTTTAGGTTTTTTTTTTTTTTTGAGACAGGGTATCTCTGTGTAGCCCTGACTGTCTTGGAACTCACTCTGTATACCAGCTGTCCTTGAATTCACAGAGATCTGCCTGCCTCTGCATCCCAAGTGCTGATATTAAAGGCATGAGCAAGTATTTAGAAGGAAGGCTAACAAGACGGTTGCTGGTGGGAGCAGGACATAGACACTGGCACTCTTTGAAGCTGCCCATATAATCTTACATGAAGACAACTTTGGAAAATATTGGGTTCATACATTAAACCCATAGTTTTCAAAGGATGCTTCCAAAACTAGCTGCATGAACATGACCTAGACAGATGTTCTCCAGCTCTATCCAAGCCTACTAAGTTAGAAATGTAGATTTCAGCTGAAGATGTACGCTATAAAGTAATCCCACACTAGCTCGGAATTGAAATTGAATTAAAAGGTTATTTATTTAGGGGTAGACTCACAGTCTTCTGCATGAACAGGAAACAGTCAGGAGAGAGCATGCTAGCTTTACAGCTGCATTTATAATATAAGAGACCACACCCCAGGCTATTGGCTGAAGGAGTTTCCACAGAACCACCCCTTTTTGTTTAAATAAGAGAATTCTAAGCAAATTCTATACAAAACTATATACAATAAGAACAAATATCAAATATAAAACTTAGAATTACAACCAGCATAAACAATATCAAGCAAGAAACATATGCTAAATATTTCAATAATTATCCTATCTTAAGGAGTATAAGTCTTGTATTAGAAATAGTTTGGCCAAGTAATGAGAGGAAAGTAACTATGACTATCGAATCTTCAACCCCATCAAAGATCTGAGAAGGGAAATAATATTACTTGAGTAAACAGGAAGTGCAATCAATCAACTTCCAAAATGTTCATGACAGAGATAACTGGCTTCCTGAAATTGCCCAAAGTCCCGTTTGCAACGTTGAAGCAACCAACTTTGGCTAAGGCATAGAGTAACTGACAGACCATTTTCAGAGGCAGGAAAATTTTCAGAACCATCTTACCCTGTCTTGGCAAGCTTTGACAATCTTTTTTCTTATATCCTGCTTGTCCTGTCTGGACACTATACATTTTGTCAGTGGTTGAGGTGTGGGCAGCTTCTTTGCCCAAAGGCTAGTTTGCTAAGAAGAAAACAAGCTCCGACTGGAATGTCTTCAGTGCTCAGCATTTTCTTGGGATTAGACCTGTGCTTCCAGGAGCAATTGTGTCTTATGTCAACAGAAACCTTGTTTATTTAAATGTCATATTCTACAGTTTTTTGAAGTGGTTGAAGATTACTTATCTATGCGGAATACAATCTCTATGTATCTAAAGAACCTGATTAGTCTAACTATAAGTATGACAAGCATGGATAACTATTGACCTATAGTCCTTCCTTCCTTCCTTCCTTCCTTCCTTCCTTCCTTCCTTCCTTCTTTCCTTCCTTCCTTTCCTCCTCCTCCTCCTTCTTTTTGGGTCTTTTTGAGACAGGGTTTCTCTGTAGCTTTGGAGCATGTCCTGGAACTAGCTCTTGTAGACTAGGGTGATGTTGCAAGGAAGGGGCCTGCTTGTTTATCCCAGCCACCTGACTAACTTATACCCGAAATAACCACAAAGAAATTGTATTAATTAAAACATTGCTTGGCCCATTAGCTCTATCTTCTTATTGGCTAACTCTTACATCTCAGTTTAGCCCATTTCTATTAATTTGTGCATCGTCATGTAGCAGTGGCTTACCAGGAAAGATTCAGCACGTCTGTCTCTGGTGGCTCCATGGTGTCTCTCTCCTCACTTTGCTTTTCTTCCTCCCAGCATTCAGTTCTGTCTTCACCACCTACTTAAGTTCTACCCTATCAACTAGGCCAAGGCAGTTTCTTTATTCATTAACCAATGAAAGTAACACATAGACAGAAGGACTTTCTATACCATTTCCCCTTTTCTGTTTAAACAAAAAGGGAGGCTTTAACTTTAACATAGCAAAATTACATATAACAAAACAGGTATCAAATAAGAATACAGTTATAATATTTTTATGTACTTTATCTTTTATCATAAGTAAGGAAAACTATAACTATAAATTCATTAACTCCATCAAAGACTCCAGAAGGATATACTATTACCTAAGTGCATTATAAACAAGTTCCGAAACTCTAGAATTGACAGAGACATCTCACTGCCTGGACAGTCACCCAAAGTTCTTCTGTACCATTGGGGCATACATTTTCAGTCTATAGGCCCATAGTATCCAGCAGACTTTTCCAAAGCAGGAAATTTCAAAGACAGTTCTGCCTATATTGGCAGTTCATCAGTTACCTACTTCTTAATCCTGCAGAATGTCTCGCAGACTCTTTCGTGAAGTAGGAACCCAGAAGGGTCATCTCATTTTTAGGCAAGTTTAGTAGTCATTTCTCTGCAGGTACTGCATGTTCAGTTAAGCATTCCAGGCAAAAGCAGTTTCTTGCCCAAATGGCTAACAAACTCTATAAGGAGCCTCTATGATGCCCATCTTCCTCTTGAAGTAGCTTGGCACTCCCAGGAGCAGATGTGTCTCACTGTCACGAAAAGTCCTAAGTTATTAAAACATTTTAAATGCCATATTCTGAAGGTCTCTGAAAGATTTGAAGAATACCTAATTAAATGAAATATAACTCTATGCATCTAGAAAATCTAACTAACATGACTATAATTTTGACTATTAAAGATGACTATCTATTAAGATACATTTCCTAATTATACATTATATTTTAAATGAGCTACACAGTCATAACACCCCAATTAAGAGCAGAAATATACAAATACAATATAATAAAATTTATCTTAAATTTGTATCAATAAACCAAGATCCATACCAATGCAAATTATTCATATCTATATCATATTCCCCTTTTAAATGTAAGGAAACATTTATAAATAATATTAGGGAATATGTGCATAGTCGACCACATTGCCAGTTGTTGGAAGGGAGGGCTTGTTTGTTTGTCCCAGCCACCCGGCTAACTTACACCTTAAATAACCACATAGAAACTGTATTAATTAAAAACAAGGAAAAGAAACTGTATTAATTAAAACACTGTTTGGCCCATGAGCTTTAACTTCTTATTGGCTAACTCTTGTATCTCAGTTTAACCCATTTCTATTAATCTGTGTATCACCACATGGCAGTGGCTTACCAGGAAAGATTCAGCATGTCTGTCTCTGGCAGCTCCTTGGTGTCTCTCTCCTCACTCTGCCTTTCTTCCTCTCAGCATTCAGTTCTATCTTCCCTGCCTACCTAAGTTCTGCCTTACCAATTAGGCCAAGGCAGTTTCTTTATTCATTAACCAATGAAATGAACACATAGACAGAAGGACTTCCTATACCAGGGTGGCTTCCAACTCACAGAGATCCGCCTACCTCTCACTCCCAAGTGCTGGGATTAAAGGCATGCTCCACCACTGCCTGGCTGACTTGTCATTCTTAATACCTATAAACCTTAAAGACTAAGACTACATATTAGAATATTAAATAATCTTTAAACAACTGTTCAGCAAATGAGTACAATGACCTCAAAATGTAAACAATGTATAAGTATCTTGATCAGAGGTAGAAATGTATGATATTATAAATATATCCTAAATATGATAAATATATCTGAAAACTGTATCAATATACAAAATGTCTTAAGCAGAGGTAGAAGCATGTATGCATGCAATATGACAAAATAACTTTACCTAGGTGTATTCATATTGTAAACAGAAATAGGAGCATATTCAATATAATTTAAATTTGTATCAATATATAAGAATCTATACCAATGTAAACTGCCTATAAATAATTGCTCATAAATATTCATTCTATTATTAGTAGTAGTATGGCGCCCGACGTGGTAGCAACAATTTCTCGGGTCTACTCTGCTTGCCAGAGGCAAGCAAGTGCCTCATCTAAGAGAGGCTTCCTGACTCAGCTTTAGCTGCAAAGCCTGCAGCTCATTAAGAGGTCCTGCCACGAAACACTTAAATGGTGTTGATGAAAAGCTGAACGCATGCTTTTCGGTTTTCAGCCGTAGCAGGAAAAAAGCTGCGCCGTTTAAAAATGCCAGCTTTCTGGGCTGTCCTGCCAGGGCAAACTCTGACTCTTTTACGCAGGCGGTTCGTGCGGTTTGCAAGCACAGGCTGCTGAAACTCACTTGCTGGCAGGGACCTTGAAATGCCATAGAGTTTTGGCAGTAAACACGGCTACAGCCAGTACCTCAGCCATGAGGCTGGAAAGCTAAGGAATGGACTACATCTAGCCGGCAAAGCCACACCTTTAGTCCTACTGAGATTGCTTGGTAAATTAAAGACTCATGTGGTCAGAAAAACAGAGAGAGATACAGTAAAGAGAGATTCAAAGACAAAGAAAATTTTTAAATGATTTACAGCATGTTAAAAATATATGCAGACTAAAAGTCAAAATTCTTAAAGTAAAAAACAAAAAAAAAAAGGAAGAGTGTTGTTGTGTGTGGTAGTACACACCTTTAATCCCAACACTTGGAAGGCAGAGGGAGATTGACCTCTGTGACTTCAAGGTGTGGTAGCACACACCATTAATCCCAGTGCCTAGAAGGCAGAGACAAACAGATCTCTGTGAGTTCAAGGTGTAGTAGTGTATACCTTTAATCCCGAATGCCTGGGAGGCAGAGACAGGCGGATCTCTGAGAGTTCAAAGACAGCCTGGTCTACAGAGTTACTTCAGGTCAAAGATACAGAGAACCTGTCTCAAAAAGCAAAGAGTTAAAAGTAAAAATATACAAAATAGAGGTTAAAACAAAGCTGCACAAAGATGGAAAATACACAGAGAATTTTGATACTGTATGCTATTATGCTCTCTTTGAATTGTTTGAATGCTGAGGAAAGAGCAAAAGCTACTAAAAGATATTTGTTTATAAATGCTGCTGAACTAATCCAACATAGATATTTTGAATTTGGATCTAAGGATATGATACTTTGGAAAAGAGATTCTTCTTTTGTTTTCACAGAGGATCAGACCTTGTGGATTGCATTTATCCTGATATGGTATGATGGACCACGCCCTCCTGAAGGGTTGTTGTGAACATCTCCAGACAATTGCTTCGCTCAACTGCCAACTGAGATGAAACTAGCACACAGGTTATACCATGAAAGACCTAATTAACAACGTCCCCGTTCAGCAGGAAGCAGTTTGGAGAGAAAAAACTGCGCCCATGTTCCCAAATATGGTTTATAAACATTCTTTTACGTTTAAAGGGGGATATGATATAGGTATGAATAATTTGCATTAGTATAGATTTTGCTTTATTGATAGAGATTTAAGGTCAATTTTGTTATATGTATAAGTGTTTCTGATTTTGATTAAGGTATTGTGATTGTGTAGTTCATTTAAATATGTACTGTATAATTAAGAAATATAGGTTGTTAATGGATAATCATAGATAATAGTCAAGTTTGTAGTCATGTTACTTAGATTTTCTAGATATATAGAGATATATTTTAGATAGACATTCTTCATGTCTTTCAAAGATTACAGAATAGGACATTTAATGTTTTAATAACTGAGGACTTTTCATGACAATGAGACACTCTGCTCCTGGCAGCACCAATCTACTTCAAGAGGAAGATGGGCATCGAAGAGGCACCTTATGGAGTTTGATAGCCATTTGGGCAAGAAACTGCTCTTGCCTGGACTATTGCATAAACTGGACACAGAGAACCCACAGAGAGAGGACTACTGAACTTGCCTAAGGTGAGATGATCTTTCGGGGTTCCTGATTCATGAAAGAGTCTGCAAGACATTCTGCAGGACACAACAGATAGTGACTGAACTGACTTTGAATTTTCCTGCTTTATGGAAATGTCTGCTGGATACCATGGGCTTGAAGGCTGAAGATGGATGCCCCAACGGTACAGAGGAAATTTGGGTGATTGTCCAGGCAGCGAGATGTCTCTGTCATTTCTAGAGTTTTCTTATTTCTTGTTTACTTAGGTAGTATTATATCCTTCTGGAGTCTTTGATGGAGTTGAAGAATGAATAGATAGTTATAGTTTTCCTTAGTTATGATAAAAGATAAAATAGATATAAATATTGTAACTGTAATTCTTGCTTGATAACTGCTTTGCTATATGTAACTTTGCTATGTTAAAGTTAAAGCCTTCCTTTTTTTTTGTTTAAACCGAAAAAGGGGAAGTGATGTGGGAGTGTCATATATCAATCTGTTGATTTCATTGGTTAAGCAATAAAGAAACTGCTAGGCCCATTTGATAGGCCCACCCTTAGGTGGGTGGAGTAAACAGAACAGAACGCTGGGAGGAAGAGGAAGTGAGCTCAGACTCCACAGCTCTCCTCTCGGGAGCAGACGCCTGAGAGAGACGCCATGCCCCGCTCCTGGGCAGACACACGCCATGAAGCTCCAACCCAGGATGGACTAGGCTAGAATCTTCCCGGTAAGACCGGTTCTCACAGATTATTAGAGATTGGTTGATCGGGATGTGAGAATTAGCCAGTAAGGGCTAGAGCTAAAGGGCCAAGCAGTGTTTAAATGAATACAGTTTGTGTGTTGTTATTTCGGGTAAAGCTAGCCTTGGGCGCGGCCGGGTGCCAGGGACGCAGCCCTGCCACTCTTATTACTACAGTAGTAGTGTGAGTAAACTCACACTAATTTATGTATTACCCATCCAATTTTCCTTTTTTTAAAAAAGATTCCTGAGCCTACACAATTTCCACTCCAACCCTCAACCCTATACCAGTTATAACAACCCCCTAACTGATGCTTCTAACCCTGAGAACAAACTTAGTCAGGAGAGGAGACATGGTTTTCTAGAATTACTTCTAGCTGTCATGGGGGATGTTGGGCTCATAAGGCCTGGGCATGAGGCCTGTTGTAACTTCCTAAGCCTAGTTCGAGTTTGGAGACCTATCTCTGGCTATAACTTTCACACAGGAAGTGACTCAGCACAACTCAACCTAGGCCTGCCTCTGCTCAGCCACTGCTAGCATGGCAGAATATTATTGGCCCTTATTCCTTACTCCACCTCAACCCATCCCAAGCTTCCCACCCCCTATATCAGCCTATATTAGTTCCTTCCTGATGCAGTTACGTGAGATTCTCCTTTGACAGACTCCCAACTCAGTGCATGTTTCTCCAGGTGGCTAGGGGGGAGGTGTGAGTCATCCTGCTCAGGCCCATGGAAAGTCCAACAGATCTAGCCCTGGCCCTGCCCTTTCTGCAGAGATACTGGCGGGGGGAAGGGGGGGGGCAATGTTCTTTCTATGGGATCCTGTAAAAGTAAAATGATTGTTGAGTTTCAAGATTACTGTCTGGTATAATTGCAAGTAATCTCTGAGTATTTAGTAGGGTTTTTATGAGGTTCCTATGTAGAGTTCTGGCCAGAATGTTGTAAGAACGTACACCATTTTACTAACCAAGTTGGAACCATCTTGAGCAGCTGGTACACAAAACTGGTCTTATAGTAGTGCTATCAACATCATGACATCATGTCAACCAGGTGCAGTCATTGTTTTAGGGCCCCATCTTCTTACTTGAAACTTCAAAGATTACTGCAGGAAAATTTATTGTTCATTGTAGAAAACTTAGACATTATTCATATAGGCATATATTCAACAAAAGGTATGATATGGACAAAAATAGGTATGGAGAAAAGTAAAAATTTTCCTGAATGCTTTCTTCTTCCAGTCTACATGAGATGGCTCCTGACATGAGACAGAAACTCTGGAATTTTCTTGCTTGGATTTGTAGAAGGAGCTGCGGGCAGGCCTGCTTTTCATCCCGCCTGGCTCCCACATGGCTAGCTTAACCCCGAAATAACAACACACAAACTATATTCATATAAACACTGCCTGGCCCATTATATCTAGCCTCTTCTTGGCTAACTCTCATATCTTACTTGACCCATTTTTAGTAATCTGTGTAGCACCATGAAGTGGTGTCTTACTGGGAAAGATTCAGCATATCTGACCTGGCAGCTGGCTTTATAGCATCTGACCTCACTTTCTTCTACCCAGCATTCTGTTCTGTCTACTCCACCCACCTAAGGGTTGGCCTATCAAATGGGCCAAGGCAGTTTCTTTATTAACCAATGAAATCAACACAAAATGAAGACCCTCCCACATCATAGATTTAGAGAAGGATAGCCATTGTCCAACTCCAAAGCCAGCTTTGATTTTTAAGTGAGTCTATTATTCTACTAGGTAGTAAAGATAAGTATATATGTTCAGAGATTTTACCCCACAGATGACCTATCCTCATAAGTCATATTCCTCTTTGTTCAGTGACCCTTTCTGGATAGCTATCTTTTCTTCTTTAGGCATCTAAATGTCCAGACTCTTGAATTTTTTAAATTTATTTATTTATTGTGTATACAACATTCTGCCTCCATGTATGCCCACACACTAGAAGAGGGCACCAGATCACATTACAGATGGTTGTGAGCCACCATGTGGTTGCTGGGAATTGAACTCATGACCTCTGGAAGAGCAGCCGGTGCTCTTAACCACTGAGCCATCTCTGAATTTTTAAAGATGAGCATTTTCCTACAAAGACAGAAACAGAACCCTGCCGCAGTCCTTATAAGGTTCCCTTATCACCTGTAGAGTTGTCACCTCTGTGGATGAGTTGTCATTTCTCTTTCTCAAGAGGTTTCTCTTTTTCAAACTGAATCTTTATTCATTTTGATAGTATCCATAGCTTTTCTTCTCCTGTGGAAATGAGTCAAACCCCTTACTCAACATAGCACATCTCCTGTTTTCTACTGTGAGATCAACACATCCTTGAAATACACCAGCTGGTTTAATTCAGAAGTTTGTTGTATTATCCAATGTCTCTCTGCTGCAGTTGTTCCTTTCTTATTAGCATTAAGAAAATTCAAGCTTAATAAAGCATTATGCAATCTATTTCTGTGGATGTTTTCCATCCTTTTCTGTTTGTTTAACATATCATCTATAGTTGGATTTGAAATTTCTTTAACTGCCTGACCTGTAGAATTTTTTGGTATACCTATAATATGCCTTATATTATAATAAGCAAAGAACTGTTTCAATTTCTTAGAGACATATGCTGGACCATTATCTGTCTTTATTTGTGCAGGCATACCCATGATGGCCTTAACTAATAAATGCATGATTACTGAATCAGCCTTTTCTGAGCTCAAAGCAGTTGCTCATTGAAAATCTGAATAAGTGTCAATGGTGTGGTTTACACATTTTAATTTTCCAAATTCTGCAAAATGGAACACATCCATCTGACAGATTTCATTCCTTTGAGTATCCTTTGGGTTACTCCCTGCAGGTGATAGTATTTGGTTATAGAAAAAGCAAGTAGGGCATCTCTTTATAATCTCCTTAGCTTGTTACCATGTAATAAAAACTCTTTCTTTAAACCTTTGTTATTGACATGATGTTTCTTATGAAATTCTGAGGCCTTCAGTACATGTCCAATCAATAGTTGATTGATGGAGGTGGGTCATTTGTCTATCTGTTGCTTTCATTGGTTAATTAATAAAGAAACTGCCTGGCCTTTGATAGGACAGAAAATTAGGTAGGCAGAGTAGACAACGGAATGCTGAGAAGAAGGGAAGTGAGGCAGACACCATGCCTCTCCTCTCCAGGCAGCCTCCATAGCTCTCCTCTCTGAGATGGATGCAGGTTAAGAATATTTCCAGTAAGACACCACCTCGTGGTGCTACATTCATTAGAAATGGGTTAATCAAGATGTGAGAGTCAGCCAATAAGAGGCTAGAGCTAATGGGACAAGTGGTGTTTAAAAGAATACAGTTTCTGTGTAATTATTTTAGGTAAAGCTAGCTGTGCAGGAGCCAGGCGGTGGGAAGCGGCCTGCTGTTCCACACTACAGTTGATTAATTTCTGAATTATTTGCTAGAGAACTTGGCAGACTCATATGGGATTGGATGTGTGTTATGTGTATGGGACAAAGCCTATTCCTGATTATATCTTGAACCTGAGTGAATAATGAAGTCAACTCTGTGTCATCTAGTATAAATTGAGAGGTTTTAATATGCAAGACAACTCTTTCTGCATATTGCGAATCAGTAACTATATTGAGAGGTTCTTTAAAATCCCTTAGTACCATGAGAATAGCATATAATCCTGCCTTCTGGATAGAATTATAATGGCTTTGTTTTACCTTACTTAAAACTTCTGATTTGTAACCTGCCTTTCCTGATTTATATGCATCAGTATAAAATGTATGGGCTCCAGCTATTGGTGTGTCATATACAATGCAGGGAAGAATCCAAGTAATTCTCCTTACAGGTTTAATTCTATCACTTTTAGAATAATTACTGTTAATCTGTTCTTAAAAAATTGTACAAGCTCTTTGGCAAGACTCATTGTCTTTCCATTATTTTTAAATTTTATTAGTAGTAAAAGGCACTATAATCTTTGCTGAGTCTATTCCTGCTAGTTGATGAAGTCTCAATTTTCTTTTATAATTAATTCAGAGATCTTTTCCACATAAGTTTTTAATTTTTTACTTGGTTTATATGATAAAAAGATACATTCTAAGACAATAACTTTCCTCTGCATTAAAATTCTGTAGGGGAAATTCTCAAAGGCAATATGACTAGAATGTAATTAAGATTTGGATTCACCCAAACACATGTGTTCCTGTAATTTTTCTTCAACAACAGTTAATTCTTTCTCAGTTTCAGCTGTTAATTCCCTGGGACTACTTAAGTCTTTGTCACTGTCTCAGGTTTTGTTTAAATGAGTTAATAGATCAGGTGTTATCCCAACAGCCATTCATAGGCTGGATATGTCTTCTAACAAACTTTAAAAGTCATTAAGAGGGCTGGAGAGATGGCTCAGCGGTTAAGAGCATTGCCTGTTCTTTCAAAGGTCCTGAGTTCAATTCCACATGGTGGCTCACAACCATCTCTAATGAGGTCTGGTGCCCTCTTCTGGCCTTCAGGCATACACACAGAAAGAATATTCTATACATAATAAGTAAATAAATATTTAAAAAAAGTCATTAAGAGTCCACAATCGGTCTCTCTTAATTTGTGCCTTTTGTGTTTTAATTTCATATAAACCTATTTTATAACCTAGATTATTGACAGAATCACCTCTCTGTATTTTTTCAGGAGCAATTTGTAACCCCAATTTAGGCAAAACTTTCTTTACTTCTTCAAACATTCTTCCAAAAATTTTATGTTTAAATCAGATCACAAAATGTCATTAATGTAATGGAAAATTATAGATTTAGGAAATTGCTTGTGTATTATTTCCAGTGACTGAATTACAAAGTATTTACACAGCTTGGGGTTATTGTGCATTTCCTGTGGGAGGATGGTCCACTGATATCTTCTAGTAGGCTGAGAATTAAAGTAGGCACTGTGAAGCCTACATTTTCTGTCCTTTTCTTGTAAAGGTATAGTGAAGAAACAATCTTTTAAATCAGTAACTATAAGAGGCTATCCTTTAGGTAATAGGGAAGGCAAAGGATTCCAGATTGCAGAGGGCCCATAGGTTGAATTACCTTGTTGACCACTCTTAGTTCTGTCACAATTCTTTATTTTCCAGATTTCGTTTTAACAATAAACACAGGAAAATTCCAAGGGCTGATTGATTCTTCAATATGGTGAGCATCTAGTTGCTCTTGTACCTGCTGTTCTAAAGGCGGCACAAGTCAAGTCACTGTGGAGCATGGAAAGTTGCAGGGGTAGAAGTGTGCACGAGGTTGGAAAATTGCCAAGTCACTGAGCAGTAGCTCTAATGTGGTGGGGTTTTGGCAAAAAATTACTTAGTAGGTGAAATCAAGCCAGGTGAGCTGGGGTGGGAGACCTTCTGGGCCACAGACTTTTTGGGCCTTTTGGGGCTTATCTTGGTAAGTGTGGAGTTGGGATTCATGTGGGTGCCAGATTAAGATGGACACTATAAAGTAATACCACACTAGCTCAGAACTGAGTATAATAAAGGGTTTTTTTATTTAGGGGTAGACTCACAGATCACAGTCCTCTGAACAAACAGGGAACTGGGACCGAATCCAGCAGCCAGGAGAAACTGCAAGCTTTATGGCTGCGTTTATAGTATAAGAGACCATGCCCAAGTGGGCTAGTATCCTAAAGGCTATTGGCTGAAGGAGTTCCCACAGAATTCAGCTCTCTTTGATGAAGTCTTACAGTCACCAAATGGGAAGAAAGAAAGGCATATTGGTTCTGGTGTACTCTGTGGGCACATGTAGTGGGGAGTCTGGAAGGACTCATAATTACTGACAGGCAGCAATAATTATAGCTAACTCTGTTTTGAGCCTCAAAAGGGTCAAGGAAGTAAAATATGGGTTGGTGCGCTGCATGATTGCCTACAAGTATGTTTGAATATTAAATGAATGTGACAGGATTTGGGGATGGTGGGCAAACTTATAATGCTGACCACATGTCTAGACTTCCAGTGTTTACAAGAGATTTTAAAAAGTGAGAACATTCAGTGACACAAACGATAATAGGAGAAATGCTATAAATGTTGGAATTTATGAAAATTATAAATGATTAAAAGCAGAATTACAAAGCTTTGTGTATTTTTCTTCCAATCTGCATTTCCCATCTAAGGTTATATACAGGGAATAGTGGCCTCTACCAGGGAAGAAGCAAGAGATCATCTATGTTTGGTAATATAGGCTACATCTAATGATGGTGGAAAGACATGGTCAAGAAGAAATCATTGGACATAGCACAGCTTACCTAGCATGCATGAAACTCTGGGTCTTATCACTGGTGTTTTAGTCAGGATTCTATTGTTGTGACAATCTGACCACAATAATTCTTATAAAATAAATCATTTCGGGATGCTGCTTATAGTTTCAGAGATTTAGTTTATTTATTTTAGTCATTGTGGGAAGCATGGCAGCATGCAAGCAGACATGGGTGCAGGAGAAGTACCAGAGTTCTATATGTAGATGTATAGGCAGCAGGAAGAGAGAGACACTGGGTCTGGCTTGTGATGTAGGAGGGTCATCTGTCTATGTTACTTTCATTGGTTAATAAAGAAAACTGCTTGACCTGATAGGTCAGAACATAGGTAGGTGGGGAAGACAGAACAGAATTCTGGGAGAAAGAAAGCAGAATCAGGCAGATGCTATGATTCTCCGACCAGAGACAGATGTAGGTTAGGATCTTTACCGGTAAGCCACCACCTCGTGGTGATACACACATTAAGAGAAATGGGTTAACCAAGATGTGAGAATTAGCCAGTAAGAGGCTAGAGCTAATGGGTCAGGCAGTGTTTAAATGAATACAATTTGTGTGTTGTTATTTTGGGTGTAAAGCTAGTTGTGCAGGAGCCAGGAAGGGGAAAAAGCAGGCCTGCCTGCAGCTCCTTCTACAGGCTTGGGCTCTTGAAACCTCAAAGATTACCCCCAGTGACATACTTTCTTCAACAAGACCACACACTCTAATAATTTCAAATAGTGCCACTCCCTGGTGACCAAACATTCAAATATCTGAATGGCTTATGAGGACCATTCTTATTCAATTGGTATGGCTTGGTGATACATGCCTACAGTTCCACTTCTGGAGGGGGCATGATGAAGGTAGGAGGATCACAGTTCAAAGTCATTCTCAGGAAAATAGAGAATTCGAGGTCAGCCTGGGATACATGAAACCCTGTCAAAGAAGAAGGAGGAGCAGGAAGAGGAGAAAAAAAGTGATAGGGAGGAAGGAAGAAGGGGAGGAAGGGGTAGAGGAAGTAGAACAGGGAAATATTGAAGCATTTCTGTTCTATATAATGGGACTTATGGGGATCTACTTCAAAGGATAGGGGCTTGTAGAGAGAGGCTGGGGGGGGAGGAATCAGAAAGGAAACAAAGTTATACAATAGATGTTTGGGTGTAGAGAGGTGGGGGAGACCAAGTGCTGTTATTCTGTCTGACAGTGGCATGATTATCAGTATGCAAGGCCTTGGTCCAACTGATTTGCTTCCTTGACATGAGTTATTTGGTGTCACTGTGACTGATCATCCCAAAGAATGCATGGGATCTGTGCCCCTGTGGTAGAAGCCTATGGTTTCCAGCAAGGCTGCTTTGTGATGGGCAGGGAAGCTGCAGGAACTGGAAAACTGCCTTCAAACTGAACCAGCAGTGGCTGAGCCTGTCCAGAGATTAGTTCATCTTTGTAAGCCACTAAAACTGTACAGAGTCAAGAATATGCTACCTGGCAAAGTGTTGTGCCTGCCTCAAAATGTTTCCAGGTCCTAGTTGTTATCATACGTTTTATCAAGACCAGAAGATTCTTTAAAAAATGCCAGCCATTGTTTTGACTGAGAGGGATGCAGGAGGAGGCAGAGAGAAGTGAATAGATCAAGGAGATAATAACAAAGGCAGGTGCACCCGTCATTTGTGCTGGACAAAAATAATTTGGTTGATAACTTCAGTGTAACTCATGACCATACTGAAGTTTCTAGAATGGATTACAAACAGTTACTATTAAGCATTCTAATGATCACAAAATATAATTTTTCTTTTTTTAAATCTTTCTCATAGTATTGATTGAATGAAGGAGTTCTTCAAGACTCTTCCTTTGGACATTATCAGTACTGATGTTTGCCTCTTTACTGGACTACTGTCCTCATGGGATCACCATCTTTGCCTTGACAACTCTCAAGTTTACATGTGTAGTAAGGACTTCTCATATCAACTATCTTCTGGAATTCTTGATGGAGGAAAAGAAGACAGTTCATCTTTAGTGTGTCTAGAATGGAACACCTGATGGTATCTTTAAGCTTGTCCTTACTTCTCCCAGCTCAGCTAACAGGGAACTCTAGTTTTTCAGTTACTCAAGATGAAAGTCAGAGTCATTTTACTGTTGTGTTACCCTTTGATCTACATTCGTGCATAAGCAGAATTTTAACTAGCAGCAAACATGAGTTTGTAGGTAACAGCCAACCAACTCTTAGTATCCCAATTATCCTTACCATAGCCCAAGTTCCTAGTATCTCTAACCTGAATCATCAAAATAATCTCTTAATTAGTATTTTGGTTTTGACCATATCCCTCTCTAGTCAAGTTTTCTTACTGCAGCTGAGGTGATGATCCTCATTTAAATGTTTGCAAAAAATTCTTACATTTCATTTATAATTTAATTTCAGAAGTTGACATCCTTAATATTTGATGTAGATTGGATCCACAGCAAACTGAATTACTGGCTGTGCTCTTTTCTGTCCTTGTCCTTCCACTCTCTGACAAATGTGCCACAGCCTCCCATGCTCCGTGCCTTTATACTTGCTAGTCCTTTGGCCTGGAGACTTTCTCCAGGTCTCTGCTTTGCCAGGTCCCTGACTCCAAAAGTATATAACACAACAGCTTTAATGTCACATTTCAAGATATCCCTGCATTACACATTTCAACCTCCCTCCCCCACTTCTGTTGTTCTTTTTAAAAGAACATTTTCCTTTTTAATTATTTCTAATACCTAATTGCATCTGACATGCTGTCTTGAGTTATTCATGTATTTCATGTGTATATTCCCTAATTAATACCATCAGAATGAGATCACACAGGATTTAATAGCAGTATAAACCACTGTGTAGTCCTCAGGGCACAGAACAGTGTTTTTCGTTATCACTTGATAAGCATTTTAAAAATTCATCAATGAATAAAGATGAAGTAGACACACAAGACAACCTTGACTCATAAAATCTAGAAATCAGTACTAGAAACTAGGGATTGGGGATCATAGCTCAACTGACTACCTGCTCAGCATGTGAATGGCCTCAGAACAATAACAAGTTACCAATAAAACAGTATAAGGAGAAGTATTGTGGAAAAATGGGTTATAACAAAGCTATATATTGTTTGAATTGTCAAGTCTGGAGGAAGGAAAGGAGAAAACCACTTCTTTTTAGCAGTTAAAATTATTTGACAATCCTTCCACCTCATTTCATGGCCTATAGGAAAGTAAAACTCAAAAATAAATGAAAATTTCATATACATTGGAGAAGTCCAGATGTAATTGAGTGACATCATGGATTGTGGTAATTTAAATGTGATTGGCCCCTAAAGTTTATAGCGAGTGTCACTATAAGGAAGTGAGGCCTTGGTGAAGTAGGTGTGGCCTTGTTGGACGAAGTGTGGGGGTGGGATTTTAGGTTTCTTATGTTTAATTGTGGAGGCCCAAAAGGGCCCATTTCCACTTTGACCAAAGGTCAGAGAGTTGGGAATTTCCAGTTCCTTCAAGGTTATTGTGCTTCTACCTCAGACAAAGTTCCTGCCTAGTTGTAAATCAGGGAGGTCTGCTCTTTCAAGGTTATTGTCAACAGGTAAGGCTAATTGCCAGACCTTGTGTTCCTGGAATACCTCAAACAAGAGTCTCAGGATCCAACTAAATTCCAGTTCCCTTTATGAAGATAACTTGGGATTCCACCTAGGGAGTGGTTTGCCTACAGAGTGTTTTAGTCTAGGGTGTGAGTGTGACTTGGTGACTTGTTTTGTCTAGCAATAGAATGTTTAACTATGAATGTAACCCTGTAACTTTCAGTTAGTATGTTCATTTCCTTGCATCATATTAATGCAGTCTTTTGTTTTACTCCTACTTTTTGGGGTCAAGTGTATTTTAAGCAATTGGAAATTAAACACGGGCAAATTTTTAGTACTCACTGAAAAATTCCCTTCCAATACTATCCTATATGCGTCTCTGTCTTATTATTTTCATTTGTATCTTCATATTCTTTACTATATTTCTAGATCCCCATGCCCTTACCCTGGTGAGAGGTATTTTTGTTGAGGCTGGTCACTGACAGTCTATGCCTAGTTCAGTTCACTTCCTGTGGCTTCTGGGTCAATATGTAAGATTCTCAACTTCTCTAGCACACCTGCATGCTGCCATGCCTCGTCATGATGATAAAGGACTAAACCTCTGAACCATAAGCTATCCCAGTTAATGTTTTCCTTTATAAGAGTTATTGTCATCATTGTAATGGTCTGTCCTGTCCCTTTAAGACACCATGGAGGCAGGCGGATCTGCCTTCTGCTTCTGACCTGAGCTCTCTTCCTTTTCACCTCTCTCCCAAAGAGGTAGCTGCCTCACTCTCTCTGCCTCTCTCTGCTCTTCTCCCTTCTCCCCTTCCCCCTTATCCTCCATAATCCACTAAATAAATATCCAATCTCACTCTGCATGATGTGCCTATCCGTCTTGGCCTCTCACCCACCACATGGCTCCCTACCTGTGATCTTCTGCCCCAAGTGGCCCACCATTTTATTTTTACCATAACTTTCGAGCTTGTGACTTGGCCAGGCTCTCCACTTTCCCTCTTGTCCACAGGTGGGCTGGCTGAGGACATGTGGAACCCTGGGCTTGGGAACCAAGTTTCTTTACAACAGTTCTGCATTCTATCTGCCTGAACACCAACCTCCACACACACCATCAGCTTGGGTGGTGAGTTTTCCCCTTCCAGTCAGCCAACTGCAGCCTTCATGGTTATGGTTGAGCCCTTCACTCACAATCATCTCTGGTTGCCTTCCATAGCTAAAATCATGACCAGACAACCCAGGGTCAGTCCTCCGCGCTAGCACTGCACACACTATGCAGTGCATTTGATTGGGAGGACCAGGGATTCTCAGATTTTTCTTTCTCCTTTCTTTTTCTCTTTCTTTTTCTTTTCATTTCTTTTAGTGGTCCCCGCCATGAGAGACCTCTTGGAGTGGCCTCTAGCCCTTTTGGCTTCCCAGTCACCTGGACTGGAGCCAGTCAGGATTTAACACCTCACCTGTAGAGAGAAGACACTCTTCTACAGGCCCTGTGGTGTTCGCCACCATTTCACACCCTGCCTATAGAGAGAGGATGCTCTTCAATAGGCCCTGTGGTGTTTTTCATGGGGTTTCACATTTTCAGCTATGGTATAAACCCTCTATGTTCTGCCGGTGTCCTGCCAGCTCTGCTTTTTCTCAAACTTTTCTGCCACTGCTGCTGACAAGATTGATAGGATCAACAAGGCAGCTGTTTTCAGTTCCAGCTTGGCAACAAGGTGGATCATGCCTCTAGGTCTCTCTTCCATACAACATGTGGCCACTGCCATTTTGATTGAGGTCAGGTGACCTTGCCACCATCTTAACTGAGGTTAGGTGACTTCACTGCCATCTTAACGGAGAGTCATGTCAGGTGACCAAGTTCTGTCATCTTTACTGAGGTATTTTCCTGCCTGGTTCCCTGGTGTTGACTCTGCTACATGTGTGTTTTGTGTGGTGGCATGCCTTTAGTAGGGCCCACCAAGAGTATCCACTTCACCCAATTCCTGTTCACTATGTGTGAGTGCATACATGTAATTTAAATACACGTATATTTGCTGTTAAATGTTATAATTATCTGCCCAATATATCTCATTCCAGACTACAAGGCATTAAGTATCATGTTTTAAACTGTTATGTCCTTTTAAGTCTCTTACAAAATTACTTTATATTTAATCCAACCCTCATTTAAAATATATTAAGTTGTTTTCTACTATTGTCAGTTCTGCTACTAACATATTATGAGCAGTTTTTTCTTCTTTCTGTCTTTTTATGAGTGTAAATCTTCTGTCTTAAGTTGAGAACCAGTACAGTGAAGCTCGAACTCAGCTCTCCAAGCAGATTCTATACTGTAGTTATAACTCATCTATACCCAGAAAACAGCCCTCAACTGCTCAGAGATCTGGGGGATATGACATTTAAATATTTAATTATTAAAAAAAAAACTTTTCATAAAAAAGAGACAGTTTGGATCCTAGCAGCAGTACACGACTTCCTCCAGAGAAGACAGAAGACAAATGGGCACAGAAGAACGTCCATCTGTAATTTGCTTCAACTTCCAAGAGCTGGCCACTGGGAAAAACTGCCTTTCATCTAAACTGAAGATCTCCAGATGTAGACAAAATCACTAGAATCAACAACCTAGCTGCTCAGGTCAAGGTAGGCTTGTCTTCCTACAGATTTCTTAGCCTACAGTATCTTCTGGAACCTGGAAGGTCCTGTACTAAATAACAAAAGAAAAATACGACCCTCAGTGACCATAGAGGACTGTGAGGAGTAGCTGTAGGTGCCAACCAAGTAAGTTCTCTGTCGTTTTTAAATCAATAACTCCTCAAATAAAATTTTATCCTTCTCAAAGATCTCTGATGCAGTTTGACAGTTGAGAGGTTTTGCTAGTTTTAATGGACAACCTTACCAAACAAATTTCAACAAAATACAAGTTATTAAGGTGTATACCCACAAGTTATAAAGATATAACTGTAGAAGGAGAGAGCCACTTGTTGGTTCCCGGCTGCTTAGACATGAAATATCACACAGTAACTGTATTAATTAAATCACTGCTTGGCCCATTAGCTGTATCTTCTTATTGGCTAACTCTTACATATTCATTTAATCCATTTCTATTAATATGTGTATTGTCATGTGGTTGTGGCTTACTGGCTAAAGTTCTCAGCATCTATCTCTGGTGGCTCCATGACTTCTCTCTAACTCCACCTTTCTTTCTCCCAGAATACAGCCTAGCTTTCTCCACCTAGTTCTGTTCTTCTCTGTCATAGGCTCAAAGCAGTTTTTTATTCATTAACCAATAAAAGCAACACACAGACAGACAGAGGACTTCCCACACCATGTATTGACAAAAACAAGTTAATCAAATTTCTCTCTCATATTGCCTTTCAGTCTTAAGAATACTTTTTATTGTGCAAAAACATCTGTCACAGTCATTCTGACATAAATATGCTACTTTTTATACAATGTATATGTCTAAAACTTATATTTTCACAATACCAAAAATTTCTTGTGACTTCCAGGGAGCCAAATTGAAGGATCCACATTAAACAGGTCAGATACACCCTCTCAATTCCCTGGCCCTAAATTTTTTTTTCTAAACTTAACTTTGTCCTCTGTTCTGCCAATACCTTAAACAGGTGCAAAAGACACCAGACCTACCACAAACACTGGACAGAAGCAAAGAGACTAGCTGTACCAGGATATGACCAGCACCCAGCTTTTTCAGGATTCCCCCCAGATACACCCACAAATAAGCAGGAAGCAGTCTTGAGAATCTGCCACCCCAATTCCTTTAACCTGTTGTGCCTAACCTTCAGCCTTTTTATTATAAAAAAGAGATGGGAACGTAATGATCTGTCCTATCTCTTTAAGAGACAAGCTCTGCTCACTCCCTCCCCCTGTCCACTGCCAAGGCAGGCAGATCTTCCTTCTGCTCCTGGCCTGAACTCTCTTTTTTTCTGTCTCTCTTTCAAAGAGATAGCTGCTGGTATGGCTCCTCTCTCTGCTTCTCTCAGGTCTTCTCCCTTCTTTCCTTACCCCTTTACTCCTCTATAACCCATAAATGAAAACCTCACTCTGCATAGTGTACCATGCTGCTTCCTGCCTGGGACCTGCTGCCCATTGTGGCCCATGGGCCACTCAGAAAACAACACTGTTTTATTTTTACCATAACAGTCATGGTATCTCTTCACAGCAGTAGAAAGGCATGAACAATGTCAGTATATTTTATTTTCAAAATAAATCACAATACAGTGCCTAACAAGTAATTTAGATTCTTAATGATTCTCACATGAAGATATAAAAGTGGAATATGGTATATAACATGCAGTATAAATTTAAGATTCTCTTCTCTTTCCAAAATATTACGTTTGAAATAAAAAAACATAATTATTTTACAAATCCATAGTGAGTATGTGTTAATTTTTTATTTCAACTTTTTAAAATGTTGAATATAGTTTATTCAATATGAAAGATAGTACATTTAAAATAATTGAAAAGAAATTACAGAAATAAGATTGTTAATTACATGGAATACATATTAATTCACCACAGAACAAGAAATTATGTGTGTTGGGTTATCTTTTCTCCCTTCAGAAATAATTTTCATCTCTACTTGGAAAGAACTTCTTTCCCAGTCAGTATTAGGTGGTTAGGGCTGCTATTATTGATACCATAAAATATGTAGCTATAGCAGTAGAAATTTATTATTTCATAGTTTTAAAGATTGACAGGTCCAAGATCAGATCTTTAATTGGTCAATTTATGATAAAAGCATTCTTTCTATTTTTCAGATGAGGTTTTCTTTCTGGGTCCTCATGTGGAACAAACAGAGATAGAAAGTAAGTTCTTGAGAACCTCAAGGGCACAAACTCCTTCACAGGGCCCGCCACCATCTTTGCCCTCATTTAAACCTAGTTGCCTCTTACTTATCTGACTTATTCTCAAGTATCATCACATTGAACTAAAGCATTCAACACTAGGGATTTGGGGGTGATGGGGAAGAAGAGAATTCTATCCATAGAAAATAGGTAAATACATTTGCATCTTGATGTAATGCTTGACAAATAGCTCAGGCTTATTATTAACTTGCTCTTAATTTTAATTTAACCCATATTCTTTATTTATGTTCTGCGATGTGGCACTTTTTCTCAGTATGTTATGTTCATATTGCTTTATCTGCCCTTCTCCTTCCCACCTTCTTTAGTTTCATCTTCCTGCCTGCCTACTGGCCAATCAGTGTTTTATTAAACCAGATTGAGTTACAAAATTTTATAGTGTACAAGAGGATTATTCCACAGTATTTCCCCCTTTCTGTCTAATAACTTCTTTTGTGAGTTTCTTTTTTGAATTTTTTAAATGCAAATGCACTAGACATTGTTAATGAAATTATTGTCTATATATAATTGCATATAGTTATTATATTTGTTGTATGTAGTTTTTCTATCTAGTTAAAAATCTTTTTATTTAGACAAAATGGGGAAATATTGTGTAATATTTTGTTTGTATTCCTGACAAGTAAAGCTTGCTTGGTGATCAGAGGGCAGAGCTAGCTGCTAGTTAACCATAGAGGTCTGGACGTCTATAGAGACAGGAGAAGGAAGTGATAAGGCAGGGAATAGACACAATCTTGGCCCTTTTTGTTTGAAGAATTTAGAGAGGTAAGAGATGACTGTGGCTGCTCTTTTTTGAAGCTTAAAGGATGCACTTACAGGGCTATAAATGATCTAGTTAATCAGTAACCAAGTGTAGTGGCTCATACCTCTAATACTAGCACATGGGAGGCAGAGGCAAGCAGATTTCTGTAAGTTTGAGACCAGTCAGGCCTATGGTGAGTTCCAGGCCAGCCAGATGTACATGGTAAGACCGTCTCAAAACAATAGCAATAGTAATCTGTTGTTAGTCAGTTGGGCAATTTCATATGCTTCGATATCCAGGTAATCTTTAGATAAGCTCATTGTCATAACATGACAGGGATGGCACACAATATTCTGTCTGTCTGTCTGTCTATCTATCTGTCTATCATCTATCTATCTATCTACTATCATTTTCTTTAGTTAATTTTATGTGTATGCATGTGTGTGTGTATCTCTCTCTGTGTATGTAGGAGTGCATATATGTGCACTACATACATGCAGACTTCTGAGGAGGTCAGAAGAGGCCATCAGATCTTCTGAAACTGGATCCATGGCAGTTGTGAGGACCCTCAATGTATGTGCTAAGAATTGAACCTGGGTCTTCTGAAAAAGCAGAAAGGGAACTTACCTACTGAGCCATCTCTCAAGACCAAAAAAAAAGCAGTTATCCTAATCTATTTGCTTCACTATAAACTCACTAATGAGTTACACTTATGGAGCCCCAAATATGTAATTTTTAGATGCATGTACTATGTAATAAGAATATAAAATAAACATACAGACACATAAGCCAAATTCCTTGGACCTAGAAGGAAAATATACTAGTGAGAACTTTGGGGACAATCTTCTTCTACTCTCTCTTTCTAGCAATTGCCACCCCACGTCCAAACATTTCCTCTCTTCTAGGAATTCTATGCAAATCTCTATCAATGTGGCTTTACCTGTCCTCACTTAATTCTTCTTTAATTGTTCTTGGTTTGTGTGATGTTTTTAAAAATGATACAAACACATCAACTTATCTAAGTATCTTGTAATTCTTGCTTCCTGTTACCTTTATGATGAGAAGTAAAATGAGTCTCCTAAAACCCTGGAATGAGGTAAGATGACAAATACAAATATAAAAACTCTTGGTTTTTAAAAGCCAAAGCCCAAATGCCTCCTTACATGAAGGTAGAGATGTCTGCTAATTGAGAGACTGTGGCAGGAAATTAACCCTTGAGTACAGGAGTTGAGGTCATCCTGGGGATGGAACGTAGTCAAAAAACTTTTACTTAACAGTAGCCAAGACAACTTCTCTTAAAAAAATGAAAATTAATATTTACTTATTGTTTTTTTTTAAATTTCAGAAGACAAAGGACAGAGTTAAGAGAGTAGAAGTGCTTAAATAATGATATAACTTATTTTTAGAACAGTTATCAGGAACAGCAGTATTTAGGGCACCATTTACATCAGTTATCACAACAGAAGTCCTGTGGGTCATCTGTTGGCATATGGATAAAATGATTGTTGCATCAGAACCATTGTCATCCACTCTCTTTTTTTAAACAATGACATAAGTGTTGTATATACTGTGTTTTTATAGCTTACTGTAGACATCGAGATTCACTCAACACAGTCCTTCATTCTGTAATATCAATACCTACAGAGTTAATAAGAATGGTTTTCTGGTCAAATGAAATTTTGACTTCATCCAGGAGTTGTGATAAATAAAAGACATGCTGGAACTTTTACATAAGGGGAAGGCCTATGAAGGGGTTCACTGGGAAAGGAAAGCAGGAATTCCTTCAGAATTCTCTTCTGTCTGTGAACCAGGATGCAAACTTGTATTTATACATAACATTCAGAGCACTTTCTCTCTTCTGTCCATGGTCCCCTGACCTGGAGTTGTAGAGACTGATGCCTACTCTTTGATCATCTTGTCCCTGAGCTTGCCAGGTTTCTGCAAACCTCAGGATCCCCTGCTGGGGTCAGATCCAAGTGGAAGAGAGGCCTTTCCCTGGTGACTGAAAACAGAGCTTGTCAACCAGCAGGGAGACAAGAGCCAAGTGTTGGGTGAGGGTGGCAGATGAAAGGCTGATGAGATGCTGATGTTATCCCCTCTAGAGGGTGACAAGTCAGGTGCAGCAGGCTTTGTGCTTCTATACAGTGTGGCTGCAGATGCCACTGGATACCAAGTAAGGACAAGAACATGCCCAATAGGCACGATTACTGTAAAGGGAAAAACCTCTTTTTAGTCAGGGAAGAAAATGATCACCTTGGGGGTATTGCTCAAGTGATTTCTGGGAATCCATGAAGGGAACTCTATAGGGCATGCAAAGTTGGGGAGAACCATACATACTCATCAATAAAAGGCAAATGTTCCAGATATCTATTTTCTTTCCCTTCCTTTTAGGACATTCCATTTGTTTCTGCTCTGTCCTGCTGGCCTTAGCACATTGTATGACATGCAGAGTAGATACCCTACATGTTATGGTTTAAATAAAATGCTGTGGATTCCCGAGAGGCACAGCAGCAGAAATGTTGCAGGTCCCTGAGTGGCAGCAGTGGGCAGTGGGTCATGAAGGCAGCCAATTCCAGGTAGGGAGCAAGTCCCAGGCAGGGAGCCACATTGTGGGTGAGACTGAGATGAATATGCATGTCACAAGACCATGCTATAGGTTTCTGAAGGCAACTGGTCTCAGGCAGGGAGCTACGTGGTAGATGAGAGACAGAGACATGAATAGGCACACCATGCAGAGTGGGGCTGGATAGTTATTTAGTGAGTTATGGAAGGGAAGGATGGAGGAGGAAAGGGGAGAAGGTGGAAGAACAGAGAGAGGCAGAGAGAGAGAGAGAGAGAGAGAGAGAGAGAGAGAGAGAAAGAGAAACTGGGGAGAGGAGAGGAGCCATGGTAGCAGCTACCTCTTTGATTGCGAGACAGAAAAGAGGAAGAGGCTCAGACTGGAAGTGGAATGAAGATCATCCCGCCTGGCAATAGATGGGGGAGGGAGTGGGCAGGGCTTGTCTCTTAAAGGGACAGGACAGACCATTACATTCCCATCTCTTTTTTATAATAAAAAGACAGGAGGTTAGGCACAACAGGTTAAAGGAATTGGGGTGGCAGATTCTCAAGACTGCTTCCTGCTTATTTGTGGGCATTGTCTTGAGGGGAACCTGAAAAAGCTGGGTGCTGGTCACATCCTGGCATAGCTGGTCTCTTTGTTTCTATCTGGTGTTTGTGGTATGAAAATGTCTGGTGTCTCTTATACCTGTTTAAGGTGTTGGCTGAACAGAGGACAATGTTAAGTTTATGAAAAAAAATTTAGGGCCAGGAATTGAGAGGGGTGTATCTGACCTGTTTAAGGTAGACCCTTCAATTCAGCTCTCTGGAACTCATAAGAAGTTTTTGAGTTTGTGAAAACATAAGTTTTAGACATCAGAATGACTGTGACAGATATTTTTGTATAATGAAAAGTATTTTTAAGACTATGAAAAGCAGCACGAGAGAGAAATTTGATAGCGTGTACTTGTCCTCACACCTTTATAACTTACAGGTACACAACTTAATAACTAGCATTTGCATTTTGCTGAAATTTGTTTGGTGAGTTATTTTTAAACTGGCAAAACCTTTCAGCTGTCAAACTGCATCAGAGATCTTTGAGAAAGATAAAATTTTATTTGAGTAGTTATTGATTTAAAATTGACAGAGAACTTATTTGGTTGGCACCTAGAGCTACTCCTCATGGTCCTCCATGGTCACTGAGGGTTGTATTTTTCTTTTGTTGTTTAGTACAGGGCCTGCCAGGTTTCAGAAGTCCTGTAGGCTAAGAAATCTGTAGGAAGACAAGCCTACCTTGACCTGAGCAGCTAGGTTGTTGATTTCAGTGATTTTGTCCATGTTTGGTGATCTTCAGTTTAGATGAAAGGCAGTTTTTCCCAGTGGTCAGCACTTGGCAGTTGAGGCAAATTGTGGATGAACATTGTTCTGTGCCATCTGTCTTCTTTGGAGGAAACAGAGTGCTGCTAGGAATCATCCTGTCTCTTTTTGATATGAATTTTTAAAATAATTAAGCATTTAAATGTCATATCCCCCAGACCTCTGAGCAGTTGAGGGCTGTTTTCTGGGTATAGATGAGTTATAACTACAGTATAGAATCTGCCTGGAGAGCTGGGTCCAAGCTTGACTGTACTATCATATTTTTAGCCATGGAAAGCAACCAGAGATGAATGTGAGTGAAGGGATCAATCATAGCCGTGAAGGCTGTAGTTGGCTGACTGGAAGGGGAAAACTTACCAATGAAGCTGGTGGTGTGGTTGAGGTTGGCGTTCAGGCAGATGGAACACAGGGAGTACCATCTGTTAAAGAGAAACCTCTTGGTCCCGACCCCTGAGGAAGGATGGGAGGGCCTCCTGAGTCTCAGGCACCAATGTTACAGTGGCAGTGGGCAATGTTTGTGGTGGCAATAGGCAGCTGCCGCAGGTCCATGAAGGTGGGTGAGAGCCAGTTGGCCGGGCAGCTAGCTGGTCACACGAGGAGCTGCAGCCTCAGTGGGTGAGAGACAGATGGATATACATGCCATGCAGAGTGAGGCTGGGCCTTTATTTAGAGGTTATAGAGAGAAAAGGGGAGAAGGGGAGAAGGGAGAAGAGCAGAGAGGCAGAGAAAGAGAGAGAGAGAGAGAGAGAGAGAGAGAGAGAGAGAGGAGGGGGAGAGGAGAGGAACCACGGCAGCAGCTACCTCTTTAGGAGAGAGACAGTAAGAAAGGAAGCTCAGGCCAGAAGAAGAAGGAAGTTCTGCCTGCCTTGGTCGTAAACAGGGGAGGGAGTGGGCAGAGCTTGTCTCTTAAAGGGACAGGACAGACCATTATACTATGTGCCCCAGCATTCCCTACTACACAGCTGAATAAGGACAAAATTCCGAGCTCAGAGTAGCAGGGGCCATAGAGGGTCAGAAAAGCCTCAACAAACAAGCAGAAAGTAAATAAATAGAACTCTGTAAAACTTAAAACTCTCCTATGAGTGACTAGTGAAAGTTATGCCGAATAAGTTCACAGGCTGTACGGACATTTATTAATGTGCCAGAGTTCAGAAGAGGAGAGAAGGGAGAGCCAAGTCAGAAATTACCATCAGAGGGAGAAATGCCAAGCGTGCATAAGAGAACAAAGCATCCAGGACAGAAAAAGGGGAGTCGGTGGAGGTTAGGCTTTGATTATCTCTGCATCTAAGTCTACCTTCCTATGCCATTCCTTTAATATTGATAAAAAAATTACGTGTATCCTCATCTCTCAGCTATCTTGACCAGTAATATTTCAGTGGACCAAGAATATCTAAGCAAACAAGAGAGTGCTTTTTGAATCAGACTCTGATCGCCTTTCCGTTTCTCACAGCTCTTACAAGAACTCAGAAGACTATGCATCAGGAGTCTGGGATACAATGACCCAGTAGTCAAAATGTAACCTTCCCAGCATTCCCATGATCCTCAATTCCCTACTAACAAAGGTGCTTGAAAAAAACATTTTAAAAACAATCTGTACTATCCACTCTTCTCCTTACTTAAATCTTCCCCATAAAGAAAAGACTCAAAATATGAAGGATTCCGAGTCCAAAGTATTGTTCTACTTGGCATTCAGAAAATTAGTATGAACATTTTACACAGCAGAATATCTAAGTTAAAATGGTACATTTTTTTCTTTTTCCTACTGCTTGGTAAAAATTAGTCATTCATCATGTACTCCAGACACAGGACCTATAGCTCCTGAGCTAGAATTGACCAGAATGCTTGCTTCCTTTTCCCCAAAACCAACTAGGAGACTGAGTCTTGTATGTAAAAGCAAAGAACCTTTATTCTTACACAAGTTTGCAAACTTGTACTCTTCATGTCCCAATGTATTGAAGTGATCAGAGAGCCACGAGCTCAGATGGGGTTGGGTTTTTGTAGTAGCAAAGGTTGGGGTGAGGGATTTCTAAGGTTCAGGATCCTTGATTGGCTGCCATCAGTCTAGGGGAGTCCTGGTGAAAAGCGATGGGTGTGTGGTGGCAGGTGATCTTTTCTACAATGGTTGGAATGTTAGAAATTTCCTTTGGGTAGTCTTTTCCTAGGTGATGCTTGGGTAGTCTCAGTTTGCGTTCTTTCTTGGAACCTGGTATTATCTTAGGGTATACTATTGAGACTCTGGCCTCTATTGTGCTGGTAGTGGCTGGGTCAAACAAGGACCAGCTTTCATGGTACTAAGGTGCTATGCAAGTTTTAAAAGGAAGGAAGCAACCAACAATCCTACCCTGTTATGATGTCTAGGAACCACATCAATGACCAGCATGGCACAGCAACCCTAAGAGTACAGTAGTAGCACACAGAGCTTAACCATAGCCAATAGCACTCTTCTAATGGGATGTAAGACCACTCAAAAAGAGGGAGACCATGTCTGGTACTGGCAACCTAGTCAACTACCCAAGGAACTAGTGAAGTCATGGATCTTGGAGGAGAAACCTACAACCACCACTTTACTAAACCAGCATAATCCTTAGCTACACTCTAAATATTTGTTGTCCTTATACTCACAGAGAAGTACAGGCCTCACCCCTCATCAAGTAAATATCTCTTTGCAGCAGACAGAGATCATTACAGAAAACCACAACCAGTCAATATACAAGGAGGTGGGGCTTAGTCCTGTAGTCAGTGTCTGCTTCTTCATTACTAGCCACCCAGACCCAAATTAATCACACAGAAATTGTATTAATTAAAACACTGCTTGGCCAGTCACCTAGGTGTATTTCTAGTTAGCTCTTATATCTTAAATTAACCCATGTCTATTAATCTGTACTTTGCCACAAGGTTGTGGCCTACTGGCAAGTTTCCAGCAGGCTTCTGCAGGCATCTTTCTCCTTCAGTGCATCAATGGTATCTCTCTGACTCTGCCTTCTTTCCTCCTCTCTCTGCTTGCAATTCCTGCCTTGTTCTATTTTGCTAGCCACTGGCTGAAACAGCTTTCTTTATTCATTAACCAATAAAAGCAACACATAGACAGAAGGACTTTCCACACCATTTCCCCTTATCCGTTCAAATAAAAATGAAAGTTTTGAATTTAACACAGTAAAATTACATATAACAAACAGATATCAATCAAGAATTACAGTTACAATGTTTATATTGACTTTATTTTTTATGACAACTAAGAAAAAATATAACTATAACTATCTATTCTTCAACTCCATCAAAGAGTCCAGAAGAATATAATATTACCTAAGTAAACAGGAAGTGCATTGTAAGAAACTTCCAAAGCTCTAGAACTGACAGAGACATCTCGCTGCCTGGACAGTCAGCCAAAGTTTTTTAGTAACATTGGGGTACCCATCTTCAGCTTACAGGCCCAAAGTAGCTGGCAGAATTTTCCATGAAGCAGGAAATTTCAAAGACAGTTCAACCTATTTTGGCAGTTTGTCAGTCACTTCCCTCTGTGTCCTGCAAAATGTCTGGCAGACTCTTTTATGAAGCCAGAACCCCGAAGAACAGCCTCACCTTTAGGTAAATTCAGCAGTCATTTTTCTGCATGTTCCACATGTCCAATTCATAAAGCAGTTCAGGCAAGAGCAGGTTCTTACCCAAATGGCTAACAAACTACATAAGGAGCCTCTTCAATGCCTATCTTCCTCTTGAAGTAATTGGTGCTGCCAGGAGCAGATGAGTCTCATTGTCATGAAAAGTCCTAAGTTCTTTTTTTTTTAAATTTATTTATTATATTATGTGTATAGCATTCCTTCCACGTGTGCCTGCAAGCCAGAAGGGGGCACCAGGTCTCATTATAGATGGTTGTAAGCCACCATGTGGTTGCTGGGAATTGAACTCAGGACCTCTGGAAAAGCAGTCAGTGCTCTTAACCTCTGAGCCATCTCTCCAGCCCCCCAAGTCCTAAGTTCTTAAAACATTTTAAATGCCATATTCCATAGTCTTTTAAAAGTTTGAAGAATACCTATCCATCTGAAATATATCTCTGTACATCTAGAAAACCTAACAAATGTGACGACAGGCTTGACTATTATAGATGACTATCTATCTGTACTTTTAATTATACATTACATTTTTAAATGAACTGTACATTTAAATGAACTTAACCAAGAGCAGAAATATACATATAACAAAATTGATCTTAAATTTGTATCAATAGACAAAAATCATACCAATGCAAAGTATTCATCTCTATAGCATATCCCCCTTTAAACGTAAACAAAAATTTATAAACAATATTTGGGAATTTGTGCATAGTTCTTTCCAAACTGCTTCTGTGTTTTTTTTGGGGGGGGGTTAAATTAAGATATAAGAATTAGCCAGAAATACAGTTAAGCTATTGGCCAAACAATATTGCAAATAACATGGTTTTCTGAGTGATTATTTCAGGGCTGAGCAGCCGGGAACAAACAAGCAGCCTCATACAACACCTTCTCTTAAAAGAATCATATCTCTGCTTGCTTATAGCAAACAGAGCCCACCCAAGAAGAAGTTGCTACCAAAAAGCCATGCTTAGCTCTGTACTTTTGTGTCTAGATTTCCTTTCCAAGCTCTCTTAGGTTTTATGTAGGTATAGCTGGCCCATGTTGATGCACCAATCTGTTGACAGAGGCTGCTTGTTTGTTCCCGGCCACCCACACCCGAAATAATCACACAGAAACTGTATTAATTAAAATACTGCTCAGCCAATCACTTAGATGTATTGCTAGCTAGCTCTTATATCTCAAATTAACCCATATGAGGTCATAGCCTACTGGCAAGGTTCTACTGGGCTCTCATGGGCATCTTTCTCCTTTGGTGCCTACATGGCATCTCTCTGACTCCACCTTCTTTCCTCTTCCATCTACTTGTAATTCCTGTATTGCTCTATTCTGCTAAGCCAGTGGCCAAAAAAGTTTTATTCATTAACCAATAAAAGCAACACATACACAGGACTTTCTACACCATAGTACCAGTGAATAGATCTACAAATTAACTCACACACCCAAGGCTCAGGGAACATTGCATAAGAAGAGACAGAAAGAGTTTAAGAGCCAGAAAACCAGAGAATTTGCTGTGAGATTGTTTCTCCTAGTAATGCCAGAAACAGCACCTATAAAATCTCAGGAACATGGCTACCTGATCATAAACTGAACAAGGATCACAATGGAAAGCCAAAGTGGACGGAATAGCTAAGAAACACTGAAAGTGGGAGAAATAGTCTTGCCCAGGGATGAGCACACCATTGGTTATCCAGTACCAAAATATCCTGGAAACATATACATGTAAGTAACATTATACAGACTGAGAAGGTTGCGATTATAAATTTAGGAATACATGAAAGTAACAACAATTACTGATCAAAGAGGTCATATATTTAAAAGAGAGTGAGGAGGGACATATGGGAAGGTTTGGAGGAAGAAAGGGAAGGGGGAAATGAGATAATTATAGTCTCAACAATAAAAGAAGAAAGGTTTTGCAAAAAGGTAGCCACGTTACTGTTCAATCCTTTATTGAATAGGGTTATTTACAAAGAAGTAATGTCTGGCCTTAGAAATTTCTGGGTAAGAATTGTACAGGAAAGAACGAATTACATGTAGATTTGGTAGGAGTCCAGGTCAAATTTTGTTGGGTTGCTACAATGACAGACATTTTTCACAACTTTAGCAGCTAGAAGATTTAAAGTCAAGGCTCTAGAGACCAGAAGCCACTTCTAGCTTACAGACTGTTGTCTTCCTGTGCAGTCTTATGCATCAGAGCAGAGAAGGTGCTAATCTACCTCACACCTGTCTCACAGGACACCATTCCCCCCTGCAAGTGATCACCATCCTCCCCTCATGATCCTCCAAAGGCTAATTCTCACCACATTTGGGATTTGGGCTTTGGCATGTGAATTCTGGGCAGACATGGTAAGTCAGTATGGTCTTGGTGCTGGTCTCTGGTCTGTAAAGTGCCAATCACTGAATGACCTTGAACACTTTCTGCCTCTATTTCCTTTTACATGAAATGTAAGATCATCTTTGTATGGCATTGTTTTGACAGTGTAATGAAATGATGAATATCTAAATGTTTTAAGGATGATAAAAAGTCATACAAATCAATGCTTTTATAGTATTCCCTTTACATACCACTTACTCACAAGTGTCTTTTCTTCCTGGAACTCTAACAAGCAGAGGGATGACTGGTGGTTTCGTAACTTGACTGAGGTCTGACCTTCTTCTAACCTTTTCTCATTCTCTACTCATCGTAACAGATCCATCTGTACACAAGCACCAAGAGGAACCCGTGTAGCATTTCCCCTTCTGCCCTTAACCTTTAGTTTCCCAGGAGAGAAAGATATGCCAACCCATCATGAAAACTAGTTTTTACAAACTCCATAAAATATTTTCAGTATTATGTTTAGGTGGCCGTATCTGAACATTGACAAACAAAATGATAGTCAAACCAGTTACAAAGAAAAACACCAAGTTTTATACTACTTCCCATACCAAAACAGAGAAGGAAAAAAAAGATTTTTAAATGTTATGGGTATGGGTGTTTTGTCTGCATCTATGTTTATGCACCATGTAGATACCTGGTGTCTGTAAGTTCAGAAAAAGGCATCAGATCTCATGGAACTGGAGTTACAGATAATTGTGAGTGCTGTGTGATGATGAAAATGAAACTCAGGTCTGGTAATCACTGAGTCTCCTTTCCAGCCCCATACGGATAATTTTTGAATGAGAACAAAAGGTAAAATTATCTATCACACGTTGTTATGAAACCCTGTTACATAGTCAGATAAAAAGATGAAAGAAAGCATGAGTCACTCAGAATACCATTGATGTCAAACCTTACACACACACACACACACACACACACACATTTCATTAACAAGGAACTACAAAGAGGATTCAAGAAGGCATAGAAAGATTAAGCATTTATAGAGGCTGAAAAGCAAATAAAAATACTTTGATAATATTCACAATTTAGACGCAAACTTGTCTGCTACCTCACAAGGTGGCAATTGTGTAATTTTAGGGTGTTTGTCTCCACCTGGATTATTATTTTCTCCTTTGTGCACCACTCTTTGAGGAGAATCATATTGACCAATAACAGTTTTATAGGAATTAACCTTTATACTTTCGGCTGTTAAATATCACAATCAATAGTAAATGGCAAGTCAAACAAAAGTGGTTACTCTGAGAGTCAGGAAAGTCCCCCATTTAGGCCCAAATACAAGACCTGGCCAATGATAAAAAGGATTTGCTACATTTCTAATTATTTGATTTAAACTTAACAGTCCATTATACACCGTGGCTTCCAGAATTTAACATTATTGCATGAGAACTTTAGAATTCTGAATGGTAGTTTTGAATTATTTCATTTATGTTGATGAAGGAATTGAAATCCAGAGAGATCAAGAAGTTTCACCAAATTCACACAACAAATGATTTCCCCAATCTGTTTGTGAAACCTTTGACCTCGTATATGTACTGTACCAGAGGTTCTCTGTGTATTTTTCTATACAAGAGTCACTACAAACACCGGGTAGCTTTTTCTAACATCAATCATTGTGGGTTAGTTTGGCCTGATGTCCATAAAATGAGATGGTGTATATACAGTTCGTGTCTTCTTGGGTCTTCAAGGTGTCTCTATAATGGTACAACATTCACCCACAATCTTGTGTGTAGCAGTTCTTTAGGAGGTTATTCCGCTGGGAATGTATAGACACAATCTGTGTGTAGCAGTTCTTTTGGAGGTTATTCCACTGGGTGAATGTATAGACACGTATCTACTCTCTTGCTGAAGAAACTTAGAGTAATTTCTAATTTTGTAGACAAAAAATTCCTGTGGATATAAGCTGCCATTCTTACTGGCTGAGTACTCAGGAAAAGAACTGTTGGGTAGTAGGTCATATGTCCATTTAGAGTTAGTAGGCACCACGTGCACTGCTGAGGTGATCGCACTAGTTTCTATTCCCACCAGCAGATGTAAGGACTTCAGTACCTTCACTTTCCCACCAACACTTAATGCACCAGTCTTTAGTTTTATCCACCCTACAGCATTCATAAGTGCTCCTAATGCTTCATTTGATACAGACACTACGATAAATAAAGGAAATAATTGCACATCCTACAAGATGTTAGAAATACACCTTATTAATCAAATGGCTCACAAAGCAATTAACAATGACTCTCTGGGACTAGTGCATGGCCTCGTGCTTCCAATTTGGGTTGTTATTTTGCAGAAGGGTGCTATATACTGAAGCACAATTGCTCCTACATCCTTTTTCTCACATGGGCACCAAAATTCTGATGGTGTTTTTCCAATTCAATCTAGTTGGTACAAAAATTTGTACCAAAATTGGATTTTTTGGTAATTTAGTATTATATACAATGCCTAAATTAGGAATCAACACTACGCAAAGCACTGCATACATTTAAACAAATTTAAGCAGAAATCCAGACACATCGAACTCAGATATCTAACTTCAGAATGATTCCTGTAATAGTAAGATAGCAAGAACACGGTAAACTGAGGGTGTTCCTCTATTTTGTTGTCTGTTCTGTTCCAGTAGAACCCTCTGTCAAGACAGATGTACTAATGTACAGAAAATCTGTAACCCCTACTCCTGTAGATACCATGACTTTATATTTTAACTGGTCTAAAACTGTATTTCTGAATCTGTAGTTATTTTTGTTCCTGCTGCACAGACTTGTACAAGCTAGGATTCTGAATGAGGCTGCTATCCATCAATGGCCAGACTCCCTCTCCTCCAGGGGCAGTGGGTGAGATTTGATAGATGACTGTAACTCTATGACTTCAAATATTCTCACTCACCTCGCCTCGCCTCGTCTCACTCACCTCGCCTCGCCTCGCCTCGCCTCGCCTCGCCTCACTCACCTCGCCTCACCGTGTCATCTTTGGAAATCACTAAACCTCCGAGAATCTCAGTTCCCATATTGCTGAGAGTGAAATGAAACTCTTGGCTAGAAGGTTGAGAATTCAGCATTATTTGTAAGGCTCTTAGGCCAGCACAGCAACCCAAGTACAGATGCTCATGCAGTAAAATAAGTTTAGAAATCCTGCTTCAAATAGTCTTTATTCATTTCTTAAAAAGGGTTCTTTGTATCCCTTTTGACTATTCTACCCTCAATCCATACCAATTTATACTGGATACCCTCAGAAACAGAAGAGAAAGATGCTAGGAGCAAGGGACTGTTGAGGACAGAGCACTCTGGATGGATCTCCACTACACCATACTGAGTCAGAACCTCACTGAAGAGGTTACAGATTGTGTGACTCTGCTTAACTGACCACTCTGAAAAAGGCAAAATTGATAAGGAGACAACAGGGGGGCATGAATTGCAAAAGAGGGTGATAAAATCGGGAAACTGACGCCATTATCACAACTGTTATGGGTTTGCTTCGGTTCCCCGGCAGCTTGCTGCGGGGTCGAGACTAGCGGCAGGTCCACAAACCAAGGTGGCTGGTCCCCTGAGCATTCCTGGTGGCTAGCCATGTGGGCGGCAGGTGGGCAAGGGGCAGACAGATAGGCACACTATACAGATGGGTTTGCTGCAAGCTGCCGGGGTCCCAAAAGCAGGCAGTCCCAAGTAGGGACAGTGCACAAGACCACGCAGCAGGTCTCCATGTGACTGCTGCAGGTGGGCGAGAAAGACAGATAGGCATACCATGTAAAGTAAAGTTAGATATTAGGTGGGTTATGGAGGGGAAAGACAAAAAGGAGAAGGGGAGAGAGAGAGAGAAAGAGAGAGAGAGAGAGAGAGAGAGAGAGAGAGAGAGAAAGGGAGGGGAAGAGAGAGAGAGAGAAGGGAAGAATAGAGGAGACTAAGAGAGAGCCAAGATCGTGTGCAAGGGAGAGAGGCTGCCGGTAGTGGGTGTGGCTTATCTCTTAAAGACACAGCATTACAACAACAGTGACTTTGTTGCACACAGTGGTAGAATCTCACATAACTAACTATACTTTTAAAGTGTAATTTTTTGTTCAAGTCATACATTATTCTCCTTTAAAATAGATGTACTGAAGTATTATTGTCCATTCTGTAACACATAAGCAGAAGCAGCCTGTGTGCAGACCCATGTCTAGCTTCACACTTGGGCCTTTTCCTTCAGTTCTGGATGCAGAGGTCCAGCAGCTCTGAAACTTTAGTCAGCAGCTGGGTACTCTGGCAGAATAACCTGTTGTTTAACAAGCTGTCTTGCAGTAAGCATTAGAAAATGTAGCAGGAGGGCCCCTTTGTTTGGCCAAGAAAATTGTCGTTGTTATTTTGTATCAGTGACTAACCCTGTCATGAGCAAGGAACAATGAAGAACATTAGAAGCTATGATAATAAGAACAAATGACATCCCAAGCCCCAGGAAATAGATCAGTCAAAGACAATGCTAAATCCAAAATTTCTTAACAGAAAATATCCAAGAAATCTGGGACATCATGAAAAGACCAAATGTAAGAATAACAGGGATAGACGAAGGAGAAGTTCAGTTCAAAGACACAGAAAAAATATTCAACAAAATCATAGAGGAAAACTTTCCCAACCTAAAAAAGGACAAGCATATGAAAGTATGAGAAGCTTACAGAACACCAAATAGACTAGATTAAAAAAAAGTCTCCTTGCCATATAATAATCAAAACACTAAGCATACAGAACAAAGAAAGAATATTAAGAGCTAAAAAGGAAAAAGGCCAAGTAACATATAAAGACATACCTATCAGAATTACACCCTACTTCTCAATGGAAACTCTGAAAGCCAGAAGGTCCTGGATAGATATTGTTCAGTCACTAAGAGACAATGGATACCAGCCCAGACTACTATATCCAGCAAAGCTTTCAATCACCATTAGACAGAGAAAACAAAATATTCTGTGACAAAACCAGATTTTAAAAATATCAATCAACAAACCCAGACCTACAGAAAGTACTGGAAAGAAAACTCCAGCCCAAGGAAATTAGCTACACCTACAAAAACACAGGCAATAGATAATCCCACATGAGCAAAACCCAAAACACATACACTACCACCAACAACAACAAAATAACAGGAACTAACAGTCACTGGTCATTAATATCTCTTAATATTATCAATTATCTCAATTCACCTATAAAAATTTGTTCACAGACTAGAACAAATTCCACAGGAGTGGAACTGAACGAGACACCTAGGACAGAGAGGGCCTGAGGAAAGAAGCTCCACCAGGAGCAGAAGCCAGGAGCAAACCTAGTTCTGGGATACAGGCAGATCAGGATTGAACCAGCAACAAGATCTAGAGTCAATGATCTCCACTGGAACAGGTACAGGTACAGGGGAGTAACCATTGAGCGAGTGAACCAGAGCCAGACTGCTGAGGGTCCGGATGTGAATCCAGGACCTTCAAGGGAACAGACCTAAGCCAACACCCCGGTGGGTCTGGGCGAGAGTCTAGGACCTCCCAGGAACTAGGTTTGAGCCAGGACCTCTGTCAACCTGGGTGTGAGTGAACCTGGGTCCTCTGAGGAAGTAGGCAGGAACCAGAGATATTGGCAGGCCAGGCAGGAGCCTTGAACCTCAGAGAGAGTAGGCCTGAGACAGGTCAAAGCTATTAACCTAGGCCAAAGTTGCCCTGAGGCAAGGAATTCCACCTTGGGCAACAAATTCCACAGGAGTGGAACTGAAGGAGACACCTGTGACAAAGAGGGCCTGAGGAAACAAGCTCAGCACCTCATGGAACCTTCTCTAAAAAGGGTCACAAAGTAAGTCTCACCAGATACAAAAAACAGAAAAACAAAAACAAACTGGAATAACCTGTATTTTATCATATGACCATGACTTAAAGTTAGAATTCAACAACAACACTAATTGCAGAAAGCCCACAAACTCATAGAAATTGAACTGTGCTCAACTGAATCACCCCTGGGTCAAGGAAGAAATAAAGAAAGAAACTAAAGACTTCCTAGAATTCAATGAAAATGAATGCACAACATACCCATACTTATGGGACACAGTGCTAAGAGGAAAGAAAGTTCAGAGCACTAAGTGCCTACATAAAGAACCTGAGGAAATCTCACACTAGTGACTTAACAGCACACCTGACCGCTCTAGAACAAAAAGAAGCAAACTCACCTAGGAGGAGTTTTTATGATTTTTCAAAAATGTTGGCGGGTCCCCAGCAGTAGGCAGGCAGCCAGCTCAGAGACAGCTGTGGGTTCCTGCAAGATCCCCAGCGGGCCATGTGGCAGCAGGCAAGAGACAGAGACATGGATAGACACAACATGTAGAGTGAGGTTAAATATTTATTCAGGGGGTTATGGAGGGGGAAGGGAGAAGGGGGACACAGAGAGATAGATAGATAGATAGATAGATAGATAGATAGATAGATAGGAGAAAAGGACAGAGAAGGAGGAAAGTGGAGAGACACGCATGCCAAGAGAGGACAGACCAAATCTAAGATGGGCGGAGAGGGCAGGGGTCGCCAGGAGTGGGCATGGCTTGCCTCTTAAAGAGACAAAAACCATAACAGGAGTAAACACCAGGAAATAATCAAGTTGAGGGCTAAAATTAATAAAACAGAAACAAAAAAAAACAATACAAAGAGACAATGAGACAATTTTCTTTGAGAAAATAAACAAGATAGACAAAACTTTATCTAAAGTAACCAAAAGGCAGAGAGAATATCCAAATTTAAAAAATCAGAAATGAAAAGGGAGGATGTAATAACAGACACAGAAGAAATGCAGAGAATCATCAGGTCATACTTCAAAAACCTGTATTCCACAAAAATGGAAAATTTAAAGGAAACAGATAATTTTGTGGATTGATACCAAATACTCAAATTAAATCAAGACCAAATGAACAACTTTAATAGACCTATAACCCCTAAGGAAACAGAAGCAGTCATCAAAAGTCTCCCAATCAAAAAAAAAAAAAAAAAACAAAAAACAAAAAAAAACCCAGCACAGAATTCTACCAGAATTTCAAAGAAGAACTAGCTGGGCGGTGGTGGCGCACGCCTTTAATCCCAGCACTCGGGAGGCAGAGGCAGGCGGATCTCTGTGAGTTCGAGGCCAGCCTGGTCTACAAGAGCTAGTTCCAGGACAGGAACCAAAGCTACGGAGAAACCCTGTCTCGAAAAATCAAAAAAAAAAAAAAAATCAAAGAAGAAATAATACCAATACTCTTCAAATTGTTCCACACAATAGAAACAGAAGGGACATTGCCAAATTCTTTTTATGATGCTACAGTTACCCTAGTCCTCTGACCACAGCAAACAAGCTAGGGATAAACATCTGCATCTGATCACTTTGCTTCAAGAGAAGATGTCACATATGCACACACCAAGGATCAGGAAAATATTTTGCTCCACAATGAAGCAAGGATGGGTAGTTCTATATACAGATCTACAAAAGGACAGCACTGGAGGAGAAAGCCCTTCCACACTCATAATTCATGCAAGGGTTTACAGATGTCACTCAGACACCAGGCTCCTCTGGATTGTGTCAACTACTGGAGGTAATGCTTGGGAGTCTGTGCTGTAATATTTCTCTCAAGGGCATTTTGATATTTGACCAAGTTGGGAAACCCTGTGGCCAGAAGCTCTATCAGAAAGCGAGCTTGGCACTGTCTTGCAGCAGTTCATGTGATCCTCTGAGTTCTTGTAATCCACTGTTGGTATGGGCACTCCGCAGGCAAGAATGCTAAGGTTGATGGAAAGCCCAGTCTTTCCATAGGTGGTGGAGTAGACTGTTTCACAGAGTCCACACTGAAGTTTCAACAAAACTATTAAATGCTAGCAAACCATTAAGGCACATGGAAGGAATGAAGTAGGAAAAGAGGAGAGGCCAATGAGAAGATGACGCTATAGGAATCAGTAGGTTATTATGAAAACCAGATATGAGTTCTGGCTTCTAGAGATAGGCACAGGTCCTGTGAAACACTGTACTTCAGGCCTGTACAGTGAATGAGAGCAGAGATTCTGTTTTGTTTTATATGGGGTTTTGCTACCTACCCAGGCTGATCTCAAACTCTCAATTCTTCTGACTTAGTTTCCAGAGTGCCCAAGTGAGATCTTGACAGTCTTGAGAAAATGAAAATGTTATCAGGAAAGAATAAATTGTTTACAAGTGAGTATGATGGAAAATAAATGACAGGAACCAAAAAGCTACAGAGAAACCCTGTCTCGAAAATCAAAAAAAAAAAAAAGAAAAGAAAAGAAAAGTTAGTATAAGCTTTAACATGAGTTAACTCTTCACACAGAACAGTGTAAAAGATTCCACCAAAGAAAACATGATGGGTTTCTGAACATTTCTTTTAAGGGTGCACTTAGCCCACTGTGCAGTATGTTCCTATTGTCTTAAAGGGCTTCTTCTTGTCTAACTTAGATGACAACTTCAGTGGCATGCTGTTTCTAAACCATAATGAAACCAAGATCCTCAAAAAATACTTCCAGAGCCGGAACACAAAGAGCGTATTCAGATTTGAGAAGACTGAACTGATAATATCTAGATGTAGCGATCCACAAAGAAAGGCACAATTAGAATCACTTAATTTAAAGTGAGTGTCTTGAAATACATTTTTCTGAAAATCCAATTTTAATGTTTTATTTTTGTAAAAGGAAAGAGTACAAAGCTTTCTTGGAAAACTAGAATGATTCATTTTGTTCAATTCGTGCCCACCAATGATTGAACCCGTGATTGGCAGGCAGAATTTCATCTGCAGCAGCTGTGGATTCTGCATACATAGCACAGCATCATAAATGCTGAGGGGCTGGGCACTTCTGAGCCAGGAGTGACTTCTGAGATCCTACCAGAATAGTCACAGACTCAACATTATTTAACATGATGGTGATTTGGTTTATCTGTCTAATGGTGTGACCTGTGACTGACCTGTTTTTCACAAAGGACAACCACTTACTAGAATTAAAGAAAAAAATAATTTCCCGCTCTCTGGAGAACACTACCACTAAGTAATCTTGTTGTCACAAAGGCCACAGCCTACGATGCAGCTGCTGAAGACCCACTGGTGTCATTATAGAGGGGAAGAACTAGCAATCCAATTAAATTATAATAAGCTGAACTATTTCAGGTGCTTTTAATCAACACATTTCTTACTCTAAGTTATGGGGAAGGTCTTCAAGGCTGAGAAAAGGAAAGGCTAATGTTAATGTAAATGAATAATTGCTGAATGGCTTGAATGAAGGCAGTCGACCTGAAAGAGTAAGCCTGGCCTCTTCATTGCTTTATTTCCTGGGACTTCAACTCATGCCCTTCAATACCTGACCATAAAATTCTTTGGAAACAGTCAAGTATCTGGAGTGTGTCCCTTCTTGTCTCATCTTCATTGTCATGGAATTGCTTTCCAAATATAAACTTGTGCATGCCAGTGCCTGGACAAAAGTCTTCCATGTTGATTTAAGCATCATGGAAAGCACTTGCAATCCAACCTAACCCACCTCTTCCACTCACAGTGTGAACCAAGCAATACACTCTACCTTTTACTTCCGCGATGCCAAATCTTTCCTGCCATGCAGCCATCCATGTCGTGCTCTTGCCTCTAAGCCACCGGTTACCCTCGCCCACACAACCCCCTTTCTCTTCTACATCCTCAGTTTGGTCTGTTGCACAGATTCTCTTGGTAACCCAGGCAAAGTAAATTTATCTCCCTGGACGCTCTCTCCTCCCTTCCTGCCTCTAGACTCCTCCACGATGCTTATATGGCAGTCCCCAGCTACTCAACTGGTTTGACTGAAGACATTCAATCCATTGAAGTAAACAGAGGACTAATTTTAACTTACAAATGGCTGCTACTGACTGTGTTTCTCATCTGCTCTTTTGTCTCTCTGGGCAGCAGGCTCTTATAACAACATTTTGTTCTAAGTCATAGCTCTTCAGTCACTTGTGTTTGTTAAAACACTTTGCTCCTGTAAACTATTGAATATTTGGCTCAAAACTCTCTCCTCCCCAGGGAAGCAATTCAATGGCAGATCCACTCTGTGGCACTGGCCCCTTCTTTCTTATGATATGTGAAGAAGGAGAGGAAGAGAAGGGGCCCCTTTGTCCCTGTTGTTTTTATTGCCTTTAGTGGTGGCAAGGCTGCTGAAATTCTGCTGTTCTTCTTAGGGCTTGGGGAGAATATCCTGAATGAGTAAACATGCCATGACCTTAGATCTCCACTGAAGAGAACACCATGTCAAGAAAGCCTCCTGTTCAGTCTGGGGAGATGACTCAATGAATGGGTAAAATGCTTGTTGTGCAAGCAGAATGACCTGCATTTGGATTCATAGCACCCACTTCTAACACACACACACACACACACACCCACACACACACACACACACACACCACACCAAACATCTCAGAACTGGAAAGCAGAGTCATGAAAGGCCTAGAGGCTTGCTTGCCAACCAGGCTAGCCAACTGGTAAGTTCTGTACCAAAAAAACAAGTTGGAGAATCATAGTGGAAGACACTGAGCATCAAGGCCCAGCCTTCACAGGCAAACACATATTAGCATGCACACATGCATACATACTCACACATGTACCGTAAAACTTTCCTAATGTTCCCTAACCACTGATGATTTCTTTCAAGAAGACTCATTGCACCTTCCAGCTGACTCCAACATAGAGGCATCCCGTCACACCCTACTGTCACTCATTCTCCTTTGCCCCTCCCCATAATATTTTCATAAAACATGCTGGACCTCCAGTGGATTTTATTGTTAGAGAATTTCACCTATCAGAACTATGAGTAAAATCTTGAAAATGAAAATATGTGCTCATATACTTAGGTTTAAAATACAAGATAGTTATTATTTACTGTAGGTTCTTTCTCCATTATTTTATTTCCCCTGTTTGACTCTTTCAGGAATGTGTCTATGGGATCAATTAGAAATCTTATAAATTATACAACTTCAAACATAAATAAAAATCCATATGTCTTTATGTTCCATTTTAGAAACAATCTGGTCCCATGTTTCTCAAAATATGTTCTTAAAACACAAGTGATGTTCTGAGAAGACAGTGTTCAGTGCTCAAACATACTTGGGAGGCCCTATATTCTCTAGACTCCTGTCTTAGAGAATCATTATAGACATGAGAACATCAACAAGCCTTGACAGGTCTGCAGTAAATAAATTGGATAGGTACTACACAATTTAGAACTTCACAAAATTATTAAAGCTCTTAATTTTCTATCCTAATTTTGTACCCTTGTTACCTTAGTATTGCTATAATAGGACACCATGACCAAGGCAACTTGTGAAAGAGTTTAGTGAGGGCTTACAGTTTCAGAGGGCAATGTCCATGACCATGGTGGGGAGCATGACAGCAGGCAGGCAGGCATGGTGCTGGAGCAGTAGCTGAGAACTTACATCTTGAGACACAACTAGGAGGTAGAGAGGGAGACATTGGGAGTGGTGTGAGCTTTTGAAACTTCAAAGCTTGTTTTCAGAGATATACCTCCTCCAGTGAGGCCACACCTCCTAATCCTTCCCAAACAGTTCCATCAATTGGAGACCAAGCACTTAAACATACGAGCTTATGGGAGATATTCTTATTCAAACCACCACACTATGTGATGTCTACTGATCCAGTTTGGGACATGCTAACTTTAGGATGAGTATTACAAAGAATGCAAGAAATGCCCTTGCAGAAATCTATTTGTTTGTACTCTGTAGTCCCATGGCTCTGAGGTCTATTTGGTGACTCAGGTACCAACATCTGAAAAAGGAGAGGTTGGATAAGACAACCTTCATAATCTGATAAGACAGATTTTACGAAGGGACCTTGTGGTTCCATCAGTTTATCAGTGTGTATTTTAGAAAATCTAGGAAAACTCTACCAAGTTAGATTTTAAAAACATGAAGAATTTGTCAAAAGGCAAGAAGATACTTTGTAGAAAAGAAAAAAAATGATTTTAAACCATATATTTCTGTAATACATGATGAAAAGTTCAGATGAAGTATCAACAATTTTAGGTTTTTATGCATACTTAAAGTATTACATACTTTACATTTTTTCCCCTCAAACAAGTGCATTATGGATTTACTAAGGTAAATATTCAGGCTATGATATTAGAGAAATCTAGATTGACCAATTTTTGGTACACAGTTTTAATCAGGGAGTTACATATCAATAAAAGGGAGAAACATAGTTAATATTTTGTGGTTAATTTACAAAATTATTGAATAGAAATAAAATTCCACATGACCAAACATGAAATGAAAGCAATTTGGAATCTCCACTCTGTTCTTTTAACCTTAAATAATCAAAAGCATTCTGAAAAGGGTTCACAAGAGCTGTCCTTTGTTTTGCTTTGAATCTAACTTAATTTTTCCATGTCCATTAAGTCTTTCAGATTTCCTCCTGGCGGGACTGATTGCTGGAGGGCTCCAGCCACCTGAGAAAGGCATCCTTCTTCCTGTCGCCATGCCAACTGCTGGGGATTTCCCCCTTCTTTCTCAGTCTTCCCACCAATGTGGGACCGATACACTCCCCCACCTTGGCGGGAGCACTATTTCTAACTACATTTGGCTCCTTCCCTCGCTTTTTGTGTGAGACAAGAAAACTGGCAATGAAATTGTCTTTTCGAATATGATTTTCATTCAGTTTTGTTTCCTTGCTTTTATTACTGACGTCTTTGTGTGATAGAGCAGGCTGGGATCCCACTGCATTTACATGGCAACCAGGAAATCAGTCATTCGGCGTTGCCGTGGTAACCAGAGTGGGGGAAGGGAAAGGTCCATTTATCACAGTAGGCTGTGTCCCTTACTGTAAGCCTACAAAATTTTTAGACAAAGGTCACTCTGAAAACAGCAACCAAAAGAAAGAAAAAGGAAGGAAGGAAGGGAGTGAGGAAGGAAGGAAGGCCCCCAAACCCTGGCCTCAAGACAGGCCTTTGTGTGTGTGCTGGCATCATCAAGCAGGAAGGTGCTGGGCTTGTTGCAGATGCCATAGAGGGTAAAGGGCTTCTCCTTCTCACCTCTGCCTAGCACCCAGGGCTCTGACAAGTCGAGCAAGCTAAAGAAAGTCTGTGATCAGCTGGACCAATGCGATCGGGAACTAGTAGTCTACAGGAAAAGGCAGGTATCCTTGCTGTATGAGGAGAGTTCGTCTCTGTTGTTCTGCTTTTATGGCTGTGTGGAAACAGATAAGGGTGCTGTCCTGAGAAAAGCAGAAGTATCTGCTGAGTCTTCTTTCCTGTCACGTTTATTAAGGACAGTGGTTCTCAATCTGTGGGGGCATCAAACGATCCTATTACAGAGGCCGCATATCAGAGATCCTGCGGATCAGATATTTACAATACATCTCATAGCAGTAGCAAAATTACAGTTACGAAGTAGCGTCGGAATAACTTTAAGGTTGGGGGTCACCACAACATGGGGAACCGTATAGCGTTAGGAAGTTGAGAAGCACTGGTGTAGGAGTTGAAAGCAATCGGCTTTCAAATCCAAAGTGGGTGAGGCTAAGCAGGGTGATGTCTTTTCTATAGGCCTAGTGATTAGACTCTTCAGTGAGGAAAATGGGGCAGAACCATCCAGCTATGGGCAGATTTATGTTGGTAACAAAGAGGAATCTAGACCCGGTTGGGCACAGACTTACTTCCTGGATTTACTGGTGTGACTTTTATAGGAAGATTGTCAAGAGTCCATCCAGCTCTAAAGTAGAGGAAACATTATTTGCTCTTAAAGTTTTTTATTGGAACAAGCCAAGAGATAGTAAAATACCATCTTCCTTAAAAAAGAAAAGTAGGTTGTTCTTTTCCCCTTACAGGCTGAGATGAGGAAATTGTTGACACTGTCCCCTCCACCCTGTTTTCATCTCTGCCTAGGGCTCCAACTTCCATCATTCACTTTGAACCTCTCTTCTTCCTACTCTCCTTCTCTCACATTCAATTTAGCAACAAATTCTCACAACCTTATTTTGAAAATATACCCTGACTCTTTCTCTGCACCCTTATTATCTGTCACCCTGAACCATGCTCCCACATCTTTCTAAATAAATTAACAAACAACAACAACAAAAAGCTTCTGATTATACTTGCAGTTCCCTTTTTGAAAATCTGCATTGTCATCTTGTCAGGCAATTCAGACCATGCCACCCCTACTCCACCCGATTACTGAGCATCACACTCACTAACTGTCACCACCAAACCTATTCAGATGTGGCTCCTGACGATGTCCCCATTCTCACACCCTAAGTCTCTTCTATTTGTGCATTCCTTGCCCATTTTTACTCTTCTGTGTTCCTTGAAAACATCTGCTGATCCCAGGGGCTTCATACTTGTTGAACACTGTGCCCTGGAAATTAGAGCCACCCCACCCCAGTTACTTATTCAGAGACCCTATCATAAGAAGAACATTCATTTCTATCACCCTGGAAACAGAGGGCAGACATTTTATTTTATTTTGCAAAAGTGGCAGGACTAGTCACAGAGGTGTGTGCAGGGTTAAGGGAACCACACACAGCAAGATCCAGTGCCGAATCCAGACGTGAAGGAACTAGGGCTGCAGGAGCACAAACAGCTGCTGTCCTCGAAACAGTGGGCATGACCAAGGACTTGTGGCTTTTGTGGAAGGAAATCAGAACCAGAGCAATGTGTTAAGGAACATGCTGACCTCACTTTCTGCCCACTGGCCAAACACAGACAGAAAGCAGAGGCAGAAAGAGCTGGAGTGACAGAGTTTTTGCACAGTGAATTTCCCCTAAGACAGGAGATGGAAAAGCCATAAATATCAATTATTTCTTATAGTTTCTGTGGGTCATGAGTTTGGGAGCCAATATTTGTATTTCCAGGTCCCTTCTCACCAGATGCTATATAGTCAGAATGTCAGTTATTTGAAGTTTTGTCCCTATTGGAGAGTCTACTCCCAAAGTGACTCACTGACAAGGCTATCAGGACTCTGCTGGCTCTTGACAGGGGATCTGAGAGCCTTTCTCTCTCCATAGGGCTGCGTGGATGTCCTCAGAACATGACAGCCAGCCCGTGTGACTGGTTGATCTGAGAGGCCACCATGGGAACTCTAGTACATTTTGTGGCTTACACTCATGAGTCACACAGGTAAGTTCAATGCAAGTGTGACCAGAAATGGTAAGAATAGTCATGATGGAAGACCCATCTTAAAAACTCTGTAGACAGAGAACAGAGCACAGAAAACCAGAAAATGGATTAGAAAGATCAGGGGAAGAGAAAGATCAAAGAAAAAAAAAAACCCAGCACAGTCAGCACCCTTTGAAGACTATATCACTTAAAATAGAGCATGCCACTCTGTCCCCCTTTAGTACTTCATTTTCCTCCACAGGGTTTAATGTTACACGATAGATATTTATCTGTTAACGATTTTCTTTGTTGATTCCCTTTGGTCATATAAACTTCATGAAACAAGTGACATATTCTATTTTGTTTCTTAGTAAGTTCCTAATAAGTATTTGCATGTTTGAGCATATAATTAAACCCAATTTTTTAAAAAAAGTAAGTGCTACTAAGTGACTAATTCCAGCAATATTTCAATTCCTTTTAAACTGAATTTATTTTCTTCTTTTCCACCTAAAGAGTGAAATCAGCTGGAAGGTTGTGGCGCACGCCTTTAATCCCAGAATTTGGGAGGTGGAGGCAGATGGAGCTCTGTGAGTTCGAGGCCAGCCTGGTCTACAAGAGCTAGTTCAGGACAGGAACCAAAGCTACAGAGAAACCCTGCCTCGAAAAACAGAAAACAAAACAAAACAAAAACCAAAAAGAGTGAAATCATACTATTGGTGAACTCAGTTTTGTCTTTGAGCCCCTTGTTATTAGCTGTTATGTGTTGCCTATTTCCCCCCCCTCAGTTTCTTCTGCTTTCATTTGAAAATTGCATTACTTTGTCTCAGGTGGAAGAAGGTGATGAAGTTTAGAAGTAACTATTTACATTTCTCCCTCTTAAAATAAGAACACATTATATTGTGTTTTGTTTGTATGGCTGTCATTTTGGAGTTATCTTTTTGGAGATCGTATTTTAAAGTGGATCCTTAGGAGACAAATTCTTCTTGTCCTTCTAGAAATATGCAACAGCACCTAGGGGAATTTCTTGTCCTTTGCAGGACAGATGAGATGTGGAAGCTTACTGACATGCAGTGACAGATGCAAGGGAGAGACCAGCTCTTAGTATGAAAGCATGTCTTCATTAGCAGCGGGGAGTGACTCCAGCTGATGAATCCATATATGGCGACATCTATCCTTGTAAGGATAAGTTTCTCCTTTCTCAGTCCCCAAAGACACAGTGTAGATGAACCACTTGCCAGGTACCAAGTGGGAGTAACCAAACCCTCAGGGTATAAAGCAGTTTCTTTTGGATGAGGGAGAGAATCTAGTATCAGAAGGCATGACTTGATGCCATGGCCACAGATTCATTGCTGCACACCAGAGACACAGAAGTCCTCACCAGCAACCCTTTACCTCTTGATACTTTCATTACTATTAAAAGTAGCAATAGTTGTGTGTGTTTGTGGGGACGGGGTACGCGTGAGTGTGTACCAGCCCTAGTGCTTGTGTGGGCATCAGAGGACAACTTTTGGGAGTTGGTTCTCTTCCTCTACCTTTATGTAGGTTCCAAAGACTGAACTCAAGGTCGTTATTCTTACGTGGAAAATACGTTACCCACTGAGCCATCATAGCCTAGGAGCTATGAGTCTTACCAACACTAGACTTTATCATTCCCTTAGTATGATAACTTGTCTCTCTTATTTCTGGGGTTCTTCATCAACTTAGCAACAATTTAATGTCTACAGTGCACTAGGCATTGTGGAGACATTGGCTAGTCAGAATAAACTCATTATGACTGGTGTCTCAAGAGTTTCCTCAAAGTCTGATGTGTTGAAGGTTTTGTTCCCAGCTGATGGGAAGTAGTTGGATTATGGCAACCCACCAAAATGTGAGCAAGCTACTCGGCAAGCTCCTGCCTCCATGCAACCAGCCACGTCAGCCACCATGTTTCCCCCATGAAGATGAACTATATCTAACCATAAGGCAAAATAAATTTCTCATACCTTACATTGCTTCTGTCAGGTATGTGGCCACAACAAATGTTCAGAATTTGGTGTGCACTAACATGGTTTCCTGCAGTTTTGCTGGAGGTGGGGTCTGCACCAAGTTCTCATTTCAAGCTTTCTTCCTGACCCCCTTCCAAGGTACCCAAAGAAATACAAAAGCTTGGGAATTTCTGCCACAACTGTTGAACTACCTGCTACATTAGTTAAGAAAACACAAGGGGCCCACACCAGAGGGCTGAGACAGGTATACAGCAGATCAGCACTAAAACAACTAAGGTTGAAGCCACATGGCAGGACGCCCTGGCTCTGCGTACATGGCTGGGGAGTGTTTTCTTTTCTCACTGCTGTGATAAAATACTCGACAAAAGCAACTTAAAGAAGGAAGGGCCTATGGTGGTTCACATTCAGAGGAATGGTTCACATCTGTCACGGTTGGGACAGAATGGTGGAGGAAGTATGCAGCATCTGGTTATAGGAAGCAGGAAGACATGAGAGTTGGATCTCAGCCTGCCTTCCTCCTTTTCCCTTTTAATTCAGTCTGGGCTCCCATCCCAGGGAATAGTGCGCCCCACATTCTGGGTTTACCTTCTACTCTCAGTTAGGCACCCCTGGAAAGGCCTTCACAGACACATCCACAGATTTTTCCCAGGTGATTTTAAACCCAGTCAAGCTGATAACAAAAATAAGCTATCAAAGAAGACTTGTACGAAAGGTTGTCTTGAGTGATAAACAGGGCTTCCCAGAATACTATCATGGGGAGAAGGATGAGGGTGTGTGTAGAGATCGGAATGGTAGGTGCCAAGGTACAGAGGTGGAGGGTGGGAAGCAGGCTCTACCATTCACCCACTGGGAAGGTAGACATGGGATTGAAAGAGGCAATAAGGCTGGAGTGTGGACTGGTGATATCCTGTGGGGAGCGTCACTGTGTACTGTGCAGAGGGGTTTAGGCCTGTGTCTCATAAGCCATGGGAAGGGCAGAAAGGGAGGGATGAAAACAGGGCAGGTCAACTCTTCATTTTGAAACTGTAACTCTGGTGAGGATGACTTAGAAGAATGGCTGGAGGTAGAAGGGAACATTGCAGTTGCATAGAAAACCCAAAGGAGGGAGGACAGAAGGTGGCGGTAGGGGAAAAGAAAGGAATATCTTGAGTAAGGAGGTAACTTGGAGGTGACAATCAAAGACTGATTTACTTTGAAATAGTAAAGAAAAAGGGGTCTGAGATCATCCTAATACTGTGTGTACAGTTGGTTGATGTGCCTCACTAAAAAGAAATGGCGAGAATAGAAAGAGGAATAAGCTTCTGGTAAAAGTTATGTCTAGAATTCCAAAGAATCTTTTAGCCAGAATGCTCAAAAATGCAGGACAGACATCAGGCTAAAATGATGTCCTTTGTGTTCCCATTAGCCCTATACATGTCATCAAATGTATGTAAGGCAGCTTGCATCTGACAATTAATGGCATACACATTCCACATGAGGTAAAATGCTACCACATTCCTCTGAAATGGATACTTTGTAGACCAGGTGTCAGGGTTTCATATGCTTGTGTTTGAGTTCTAAAATGGATTAATCTCTTCCCCTGGCTGAGCTACTACACACACCATGGACTTCTGTCTCCCGAAAAAAGAAGCTGCTACAACTAGCTGAAACGATCTTAACAGCTAGTGCTTTGGTTTGAGGAGTTTGGTTGCCCGCTCCTTGAGCTGGGCAGCTCAACCTACCTTTATGAGCAGAGATGGAAGGATGAATTAGAAGGCAGCAGACCTAATTCCTAGTGATTTGTTAATCAAGAGATTTTTCTTATAAAAGCTTAAACAAAAGTACCAACCCCTTTCTCATGGATGATAGATAGATAGATGATAGATAGATTGACGACAGATAGACAGACAGAAATTACAACACTCCTATTTGTTGTTTCTTCAGAGGTGATTTCTCGGTTTTAATATGGAAACAAACAAACAAACCTCAACAACTTCCTTTGTAATTTCAGATGTTAGCTTGACTTGCATCAGGATCCCTTCCAATAAAAAGATTTCCAAGAAACTTTATGGAACTTGAAATCAAAACCAAATGGAAGCTGGGACTGTCTTAAAACACATCACAGAGATTAAATTCTGCACCTGCCCTGGTGACATGTTGTGGTCCCCAAGGTGCACTGGGAAATCTCACTTGATGAGCCTGCATCAATCCTAGATTTCTAATGTTCCTGTCAGTTTCCTTGCTGGGGGATGAAGGTAGGACAGGACCTTAAAAATACAGTTGAAGATTACTTCTAAAGCTTGAGAAGGGTAGCTTTCTAGGCCCTGCTTCTGAGGGAGGATTCCTTTATTTATTAATTTACATTTGAGACAGGGTCTCACCATGTAACCCACGGGAGCCTTAGGCTCAAAGTGATTCTCTTGTCTACCACACCCAGTTGGTAAAGCACCACCTCCTTCTTGGTACAAGGACTCACTTTTCCACCCCATCCCTCGCACCCCACCTCCCTGTGGGTGTTTAAACTAGTTTCCTTAATCAAGAATGACTCAAGCCTTGACTGTATTGTTACCATGAGCATCAGGGTCAGCTGTGAACAGAACTGTGGGGGAGCCAGCAGAACAAACACTGGTCCTGGTTTGGCTGTTCAAGTCACTTGTCACATCTGAGTTTCAAGCTCCTATATATAATATGCACTAGTATGTACTGAGTATTTCCTGTTCCTAGAACTATGAGATGATGCATTATGTGTCTGTCTGGTCTTATTTAGTTCTTAGAATTTTCACTGTGAAATATGCTACGATCAACTTGTTTTTTGCAAGTGGAAAAACTGAGGCACATATAAAAGTAATTTGTCTAAGTTCACAGGCAGGGATGATAGCTTAGATTCTAACTCTGATGGACAGACTGCCTAGAAGTTCTACCTTTATCCATGACACCAACCATGAAGGGGACGAGAGGCCATGAAGACCCTCTCAGCCCTACCGACAAGTGCATGGGTGGTAGAAGAGGGGATCTGTTTCTAGGCTGGGAATCCAGGCCACTGGGGATCACCCACTCCCTTCATTCATCTTTTTTTTTTTTTTTTTAATTTTTGCCTGTTTTCACTGAGAAGTCTACCTCAGCATTGCAGGACTTGGCTTCGTTTCCATGTCCCAGAAGTCCTGTGGGGTCATTATTTTCTAAGCATATGGGTTAAATAAAATCTCAGTGGTAGGGAGACCTTGGGGGAATGAAGCTTCTGGAAGGCTGGCCACAAAGGAAAAATTCGGCAGCAAGAAGCTGCAAGCTACCTCGGAATGCGGATAGACTATAAATCAGAAGGAGCTGTGGAGGTTGGAGCCGGATCTCAGGACCAGAGCTGATGGAGCCACTGACTCAATAAAAACAGCAGCTGCAATTCAGAATAAGAAAGCAGCTTAGGTGTTGAGAAGGAGACCCATTGAGGCAGTCTGTGGATGCTGCTGGGAGATGAAGCTCGGGGGATGAGTCAGGGAAAGAAGACAGCGAGTAGGGAGGTGGGGGTGGAGGGACGCTGGAACAAAGGAGTTCAAGGGATTAGAGCCAAATTACCCTCAGTCGTAGGCAAAGTCACTTAGAAGAAGCCCTGAAGTGGAGTGAGAGACAAACAAGAAAGCTGGCTTGCTACCCGATACTAAGAGAGGAGGAAGTGGGAGATGCGCTGCTTCCTGTAGAAATTATGATTTAAGACAAAGCTGGGTGGGGACTCACGCCTGGGCTGCGGTGGCTGCTACACAGACAGACACTCGACGCCGCTCGGTGGGCAACTCCTACTACGGCGAGGCTGGGCTGTGCGGGGGCTGGGCTGGGCTGGGCTGGGCTGGGCGGGCCAAATTCACCACCCATCAGCTCCGCCAGAAGAAGCTGCTCTCTAACCAAGCCTCGGGAGCCAAGCAAGGTAAAGGACACGTTTTTTATCACTCCTTTTGAATAGAGATAAAATGACCGTGCCTGTGGGCTTTAGGGCGGATTTCTTCGGGAATCGAGGGACATTGTTTCAGGCTTTTGGGAAAGTGGCTCAGATGGGGCTTTTCGTTTTATTCATTTATTTATTTTCCCAAGAAGGATGGTCAGATTTGTGAAACATTTTGTTTAGGGTGTGGGGAACCACCCTCAGTGTTTGGGAAAACACGCTGAATGTAAGAAGTGGTTTGCTTAGCTAGCCCGGCTGCCAGGCAGGATTGAGTTGCAGTCAGCTTGGGCTGTGAAGCTGCAGTCTGGGCATCCGAGCGTGGCAGTCCCTTGCTTTGGGGTGTAAGTAGTGAAAGACGTTAAGCACATTCATATATTTCCTTGCAACATTATGGCTGTGCTTTGGCTTTGGGGAGTTTGGGTCCTTTTGTATATAGATTTTTTTTTTTTTCCAACAAAAGCTCAGATTTCGCGAGTGAGGGGCAGGCATTATTTACCACTAAGGAACCAGTGTCTTCCTCTCTTTGCTCTGTGCAGCTGCTTGCAGGGTAACCTCAGAGCCAGCTAGGTCTTAACCTAAAGTTGCATCCTAGTTCAAAGGATCATGGACCGACTAGAGATGGTAACTTGCCCCAAATCGGATACCGGTGTGTGAATATAGGATTCTATGCCTGTATTTATTCATCTCTAGATCAAAGCGATTGCTAATTCCAGACAGAGATAATATCAAAGTGTCTCCTTGTCTGTGTATGCTGTACACTGAAGTAATATAATCAGGGCACAATTTTTATTCTGCATTTTCCCCGAGTAGTGGATGCTGCTAACGAGTCTGGGACTGGAAACTCGTTCGTGTTTGGGAATGATACACGTGAAAGCGCGGTAAAGAGGTCTGATGGGCGTGAGCTGAGATTGCTGGTTTACTTTGGCAGAATATATAGGATAAACAGTTTAATCAACTGTGGCATAATTTAAAAATATCTCCAACAGAAAGTGTGTGGCTAAGCACAAGAGAGCATTGATGAAAATATTTTTTTACTTTCTTTATATAATGAAAAGAGATAATTTTTCAAAACAAAGAAGGAAGCTCGGGTGGTAGAGTGAAGACAATAAAATGGCACTCATGAATTATTAAAATACATTTTTAAATAACCAAGTATCCCCACGGAGAAAGTATATACTTTTGGGATAACACTATTGTCAGTTGAAGGAGCCATATGGTTGGGATTCTGCTTTGTTTTGTTATCTTTATGAAATTAATTTAGTTTCTCAGACTTTGTGGAGTAGCAGTGCATTTTCTGAGACAGGAAGCTTTCATGGACACTGAAGAAATAAATTTATATTTTCCCGAGTATGTGTAGGAGTTGCTGTAACCATGGGGCTCTTGGGAAGGATTCCTTAAATTTAATCAAAGCAAGTTGTGTCAGGGTTCCACAGTCCCCACTGCATCCTAAGGTAAAATGTGTAGCGCCGATCTTCTGGATGGGGCCGAGGCTAGACTTAGCCTGGTGTCTCTAAATAAAACAGGGAGCTATTTGGAGGACATTCCCTCTACCCTGATCATCGACAGCCTGTGTTCCCCAGATGATGCCAACACCCGGCTTTGTTTGGGGATGTCTAGAAAATGTGTTACACTTCACTCACCCTCCCACCCTACCCCCACCCCGTGTCTCATAGTAGGCAGAGTACAGTCAAGGGGCCCCTGCTACCTTTCTGAGAACAACTAAGAGACGCCTGTTTTCTGCACAGCACCGAACACTTCCTTAATTGTGAAATTCCAGCTTGAGGCAAAACGTGAGTGCAGAGCAGCAGATGGGTGAGGATGAAGGCAGGGATCTTTCTTAAGCAAGAAACAGATGGGCTTGCCTCTCCAATACACAATGAGACTATTCCCAGTCCTCTGCCTGTATAGAATACTAGCAGGCATTCTTTTGCTCCGGATATTTGGTGGCTCTAGAAGCAGTGGATAAACACTGAAATTTTAATAATATGTGCTTTTGTTCTCCCCTCTTCTGACATATGGTCAGTGATTGAATGGAAGCATGCCTCCTTGTTTTATGGCTGGCCCTGGGCTTTGTGTGATGGGCATATAGTGATGAGCTTAATCAAATAACTTTTTTTTTTTTTGCCTGCTTCAGAAGGCAGGGCTGACTTTTAAATCTAAAAGCAGAAAACCTGTTCACAAGAGATCAGTGTGGGGCAAAGAAAGGACTGGCGTATAGCGCCAAGAATGCAGGTTTTGGAGGCAGAATGGTCTGTCTGAGTCCTGCCACTGCTTCTTATGACCTGACTCAGTACAGTCATTTGTGAACGTAGTTAATTCCTTGTGAAAAAGGAATAACAGCACATAGTCAGGGCTTTATGTGATGCGGACTTTGCTTTTGTGTGTGGTTATAAAAAGAAGTTGAAGTGTCATTGTGTTCTGTAGTGGCATGAGGAAACGTTAGCTTAGTATTGGTTTCTGTTGCTGACTGGGGGAACAGAGATATCTTTATTGTAAAGAATATTCTTAACACAAAATGTCTCATTTTATTCACTTTTAAGCATGAAGTTCTGTAGTGTTAAGTACAGCCACATTATTGTGCTATTTTGTTACCATCCACTCCTGAATTCTTTTTTATTTTTATTTTATTTATTTTTCAAGACAAGGTTTCCCTGTGTAGCTCTGGCTGTCCTGGAACTTGCTCTGTAGACCAGGCTGGCGTTGAACTCACAGAGATCCACCTGCTTCTGCCTCCCAAGTGTTGGGATTAAAGGTGTGCACCACCATAGCCTGTCTTTTTTAAATCTTGTAAAACAGAAAATCAGTAATATTACATAGTAACTCTCCTTTTTCCCTGTAGCCCAGGCTCTGTCAAACACCCTCGCACTTTGTCTCTATGAATTTGATTGAGAACCTGATAGAGAAGGAATCATGCAGTGTTTCATAATGAACTTAATTCATCTTCTATATTATCTCCAAGTTTCATCCTTATTGTAGCACATGCCAGAATTTCCTCCTTTTTAAGCTGAATAACTTTCCATCTCTTATATTTATCACATGCTGTTTGTTCATTAACTCTTTGATGAATGCTTGGATCAGTTTTTGGCTATTACAAACAACACTGTGATGAATATACATTTGTAGAGTCCGTGGTTTCTGTGTTCAGTTTTTGAGGTACCACCATATTGTTTCCTATAGTAGCCAAACAATTTGACATCTATCCAACCAGAAGGGCACATTGGTTCCAGCTCACCTACATCTTAACCATCACCTGAGGCTGATTCTTTTTGTTTATTTGTTTTTAATTGCCACCCTAGGGCGGACAGTGGAATCTCTTTGTGATTGGGTTTGTATTTTCCTGGCTATGGCCATAGAACCTCAAGTGACTCCATATGAACATATACACACTCTGCACAAACAACACAATCAACAGCACAGGGTGTTCAGTTATCTTGGCTTGAATGCATGTTTCTTTGAGGCAGTTTTACTGCAGAGGTCTGAAGTAAGGCAGAAGGAGCCTTCCATCTCTGGGCAAGTATGAGCAGAAGAGCTAGTGCTTAGTGGGAAGACTGAAATGCCCGCCAGCGCCTTGACTGCTTCCTCTACCCTTGTTGGCCTAGTTGGGCCAGGCATTCACTCTCATGTTCAGCTCTTCTGTGCCTAGGCTCTGAGGCAGGAGAGAGGGCCTGAAAGCTAGGCTGACTGCTTCACCTTGTGCTTTGCCACCCTGTCAGCAAGCGATTGTTTCTTGAAAGCCCCCTCCCTCCTTTTCCTTCCTTCCTTCTTTCCTTATTTTTCTTTTGTATTTCACTTTCACTCTGTCCCATGCATCCGTAGTGAAATCTGTACAGCCCCAGTCATTATTCGCTCACTTTGTTCCTTATAGTTGGTATAATCCTCCCTTTTTCTAACATATGTTCATATGCTAGAGGCTTCCTCAATTTTTTTTTTCTTTTTCAAGACAAGGTTTCTATGTAGCTTTGGAGCCTGTCCTTGTCCTGAAACTCACTCTATAGACCAGGCTGGCCTTGAATGCACAGAGATCCACCTGTCTCTGCCTCCCAAGTGCTGAGACTTGGTGGCTCCTCAATTTTTATTTCAAATTTTCTTTTTGTATTCATTTGTCTTAGGTCATTTAGACTGCAATAACAAATTATCACAGACCAGGCCTTTTATAAACTCCAGAAATCCATTTCTCACAGTTTTTGATTCTGGAGATTGGGGATCATGGTGCCAGTGGATTAGGTGAGGACCTGCTCTTCTGAGACACTGTTTTCTTGTTTCCTCTATGTTCAGGAAGGCCCACTTCTCCAAGGGCATCAATCCCATGCATGACCAGATCATCTCTGCACAGGTCCCTCCTCCTCTGACTTCAGTGCAATGACACTAAGGCTTAGACTCTAACATATGAATAGAGATAGGAGTACAAGTGTCTGGACCAGAATCCCATTAATTCTGTGTTCTTTTCTTAGCCTTTCCTTCAAAGTGAGGGTATGTCCTCACTCTAGAATGTTTCTTCTTACTGCCTAAGTGATGAAGTTCTCACAATAATTTTCCTTCCTCCATGTTGGATTTCTTCTCTTTTAATGATCATTTCTACTATATTTACTCGTGTGTATGCACGTGTGGAGGTCTGAGGTCTGAGGATGATCTGTGGGAGTCAGTTCTCTTTCTACCATGTGCCTTCCAAGAACTGAATTCAAGTTGTTAGGCTTGGTGACAAACACCTTTACTGCTGAGCCACCTCGTCAGTTCCAGATTTCATTCCTTAATTGGTTGCTTCCCTATTATCTTCATTTAGTTTGTTTTCTTACATGCAGAACTTAATAAATACAATCTCCTGACCTTGACTTTATTCCTTTGAGATAGGGTCTCACAGTGTAGCCCAGGCTGTCTCCTGTCTCCGTGTTCTGAGTACTGGGATTACAGGTGTGTGCCATCATGCCTGGCACCACTAAGTGACTTTTATAACCTTTCTTGACTTTCTTGTTTTCTCCATACCACTCGAAGGCTTCCAGCTCCACTAATTCTTCTGCCCATACTCTTTCCCTCTCGCCACCTTACATCCTTTCCTGTAGTCAGCTGTGGGGGTCAGCCCCAACTCAGTTCCCTCTGAGCTCTCACTGATTTCTAAGCTTACATAGTAAACTCACTAGATCACCCAACTTAACTCTCACATCTGAGACAACACTCACAACCACCTTTTTACACCTCAAATCTGCTCCTTCCTGAGTGCCATGGCTACTAATGGATAAAACTCTCCTCTTTCAATTCTTACTTAGAAAACCTCACTCTTCCTATTTTCTTCAGCAAGCAACCTGAGCAGCAGTAAGCTGAATAGTTCTTGCAATTGGGATTGGAAGCAAACCCCGATACTCTCTATTTGTTTCCATGGTGATAACAGTCTCTTGGTTCAGGCCTCTTGGTTGCTACAGAAGTGGTTTGTCTCTCCCTTAGATTAGCTTTCCTACTTCCCCTTCTGTATTTCACTTCACAGCCCTGCTTCTGCAAGGAGCTAGATTCTAACTAGGCTCAGTTCAGTGGTTATGTATTCCATGAAGCCTTCTTTGGTTTCTTCTCCTCCTTCCTAAATAAACAACAGCCTTTTTTTTTTCTTCCCTGATATTTGTTCCTACACCACAGTATTTAGCTCCTTTTGGTGTGTGTATTAATTTTGTACACACACTCCCCCTTTAACCACACAGCAAACACTTTGAGGATAGCAGTTACATTGGGTTTTGTCTCTGTCTCCCTCACAGCAATGGAATTTGTTTATCATCCAGTTATTTACTGAACTTTCTTCAGCGACTCATGTTTTTGATGCAGCGTGAACTAGACATAGAGCTTGTTCTCTGGGCTCTCACAGACCACTGGGGAAAACAGGCAGATGCAGGAGTAATTATGATTCAGTTAGTCAGTCTGTCCACAAGCCTCAAATGAATGTCTGCCCTGTGCCACCTGCCCTTTGAGATGCCAGGGAACAAAACAGGCCAGTTCTTTCTTTTCTTAGAACTTAAATTCTAGTTTTACGAGAGACTCAATTAAACACATAAACTGGAGGTTCTTAGATCTGCCTGCACATTAAAAATTACAAGGGGGTGCTTTTAGGAGAAAAAAAAAAGCTATGTCCCAGCTTCACCCCAGACTATGAACTCAGGGTCACCCAGGATTGGAAACCATGGGCAGAGACAATTTATGGTATAAGAAAGTATCATCTACCATTGTGTGTTGTGTTAGCTGAAAAAGGTAGTGGCGTCATATAGGTTATATATGTGATGACGGGGACTTAGGTCTTTTGATTTTTTGCTTTCTGATAATCTTAGAAGGCTTCTGAAGAGGTGACATTGAGGCTAAGACCTCGGTTGCTAAGGAGTCAGGCATGTGAAGTTCAAGGCCGTACCAGAGTGCTTCCAAGCAGAAAATACAAATACTTTTCTGCAGTAAGGATGAGGTGACAGCCCAGAGGCGACATGCCCTCCCTCCCACAGAAGCAGGGTGATCTACAGGCTTTCTTCTACTGGAAGCCACTTTTCAGTCAACCTAGACAGGTTCCAAGGCAGAATGCTTGGCTGTGCTGTTGAATATTTGGTCTGGGTTAGATTTTATTTAGATTAAATGATTTGCACAGCCAGGAAGACGTCTCCATTTAATTATAGATTTTTCCTACACTGCAATCAACTCAACAGGGCTTGTTGTCTGAAGTAAACACTATCCTTTTTGTTTAAAATAACCTAAGATGCATGATACTCATCTCTTAGTTGAATAAAGAAGAGAAAGCAATGGTTTCTGTCTTTAATTGTGTTTGGGGGAAGCAGCAAAACTCTTACAGAGGAATCATTCAAGTCACACGAATAAAACACCTCCTCCTTTAGGAGGGATGAATAGCTCCACCCTCACAAACCAGTTGAGAACCAGCATTTGAGGAGCATTCAGTCTGTGCCCTAAACTTTAAATGTTACTGTTTTCAGCTCATCTTTAAATTAACCACGTGAAATGAACATTTTTTTTTCTGCCAGAATATTTTGAGATGCTGGTGAGGGAAAAGCTGCTGCCTAAGTGGAAACAATGGGAAATTTATCTCAAGATTCAGAGTCTGTTATTTAGCAGCTGGGCAGTGTCCTCAATGAGCTGAACTCTTTTATTCTTCCTGCTCTGGTAGCCTCAGCATGCTGATGTGCTCCTGGGCCCGCTTTCCTAACTGTGTGGGGATGCCTGCTAAAGCAGCTCATTGCCTACCAGCACAGCTGTGGGGCTAAGTTCTTCTCATGAGGCTCATGCATTCCTCTCTGTCAGTTTCTCGCTCAGTGTACCAGAGTCATAGAGTTCATCGTGCAGTACAGACTGGCCACAAACTAGTGACAGTCCTCTGTCCCAGGCTACCTACTGCTGGGATTATAGGTCTGATTATAAGTATACCTATCACTTGTGCACCTCTTTTTAAAGCTGAAAAGAAGCCTGTGGAGTCACTTGTATACTAGGGAGATATGGGCAGGAATTTCTTAAGTATGAGGCTAACATGGGTTACATAGTGAAGTCAAAGCCATTAGATGCTACAGAGACAAATCCCATCTCTACCAAAAAAAAAAAAAAAAAAAAAAAAGGCTGGAGGTGCATCTCAACCACAGAGCACTTGCCTGTACGCCCAAGACCTCAGTGTGCTCCATAGCACTGCAAAAGGAAGAAAAGGAAAGGAAAAAAGATGTCTCCAGCTGGATTCCCCTCCTGACTCACATATGACCAAGCAGAAGGAACCACTGTGAATGTCCAATTTGGGAATTTCCTTCCAGAGGCCTTGGAGCAGCCCAACCTCTGTGAAAAACATGGTCACCAGAACCCAGGAGAAAGGGCCACTATTATTAACAGAAACAAAGGGGTTGATGGCTCCCAGGTAGACTGTCAATATATCTTGCTATTACTAGTTTCGTTTTGCAAGTAAGGGCATTGAGAGAGTTGAAGATCAAATAGCTCCTGGGCCCAAACCTCGCAGCCTGACCTAAGTTATTTTTCTGCATTCCATTTTGAGAGCAAGACGCACACACACATCCACACATATCTTCTCTCTCTCTCTCTCTCTCTCTCTCTCTCTCTCTCTCTCTTTCTCTCGCACTCACCACTTATGCACAAGCCAAAACTTGATTTTGCTGGTGATGGTGCTCTAGATAGAATGGAGAAAGAACTCCAAGCAGGTTGGTGGGGGAGCGTGGGCAGGGGAGAGGGCGGAAATAGAAAGCTGAGGTAAAACAGAATAGTCCTGATAGTCCTGAAAGAAATATGGCAAGTCCCATACAGGCAATAGGAAAAGTACTTAGGTTAGACATTAACCCTGCATTTCTGCATATGTATATGTTGGTTCTCTGTGACTGAACATGCAGATCAATTTGGTCTAAATAAAAGCCAGCCTGGGCTGAGTAATGAATAAGCTCAGAGGACAAGGACTCATCTGTTCGACTTAAATGAGAAGACTTTTTCTCTCCCAAGGGGTATATTTTGTTGATTACAGCGCCTGTAAGTGAGGCCTGAATGATCGCTGGCATTTCTGATTACAAGTTACTTAGAGAATAGGTTTCCACTCTTTACTTCTGGGGACAAGTGCGTGGTTCCAGCAATGCTACATTTGCCTTCGTTCCTGCTTTCTCCTCAGGTGTGCCACAGTGGTAGGGACAAGGAGAGATTTCAGTGTTGTGACGGCCTGTCGCTGAGATGTGTTTCTGTGTGTTCCTATCCTAGCACACGGGTGGGAGTGGGAGGCTCTTTCTGCTGTGGATGATGGAGTGCCTCCTACTCTTAGATTTGCATTTTAAACAGGAAAGTACAGTTAATGTCTAATGTCAACAGAGCCCTGTTTAAGAAGGGTATTTGTCTTATCTGTGCCGAGCATATAAGAAAAACATTATATAGAAACAAAAATCTCACTGTCATTTTTGAGGTTTTCCGTTTTTTTCTTTAAGACTGCATGAATGTTTTTATGGAACACTGATATCCATGTATATTATTAAGTCACTTCACTAATAGTTTTATTGTTATTTTTCTCCTTTAAACAAAAAAGTTAATATTAAACAACTTTAAGGTTTTTTTTTTCAATTAAAAAAAATGTAAAGAAAAGTGAGAATTTCTAGGCCAAAATATATTGGTCCAATCTGTCGTTTGTTCTGTCTTGAAAAATCCAAAATACAGCCGTGTAGAAAAACAAGAGTGTAAGGTTAATATTCAGGAGTTAGGTAGTTAACGGAGATTGGTGTGGATTCAGCAGCACTTGGGGAAGTTACTTAGATGTTCTATACCTCAGTTCCCTTATCTGACAGGTATAAAGTGTTTATAGTCATATACCTGAACTATAGTGATTGTTCTGGAAATGGAGATATTCCTATAGCTTATATTGCTACAAACCTCAAGGAGAGTGCCTTTTAGTTTAACCAGGGTCTAATTGGTAAATCTCTAGCAGAAGGACTCATTCCCCTCCAGTCAGTGTTCATCACTGGAGTTTGGAGTTGACTGGTACAGACAGTTGTCAATGCTCTGACTTAGTGGAGTGCTAATCTCAGATTTGAACTATTTATCTAGGAATCCATGGGCTTATCCATAACCACTTTCAGTTTTCCTCTCAGTAGTCTATTCATAATAGACTGACATTGCCCAAACCTGCTTTTGTGAGGTGTGGCCAAGTGCCCAGCATTGGCCCAAGAGAGGTAAGCAGTGTGGAGCATGTCGTTTGTTGAAAGATGCTGCAAGAACAGTATGCAAACCTATTCCCTGGCCATTGGCAGTGGTGTCAGGACAGCAAGGGTTTTGATTTGCAAAGACAGTAAGCCCCATGCCCCAGCCAGTAATGACTGTGGAGTGAGGAGAGCCAGGCTTTGCTATATAACAATGGCTGTTATATAGGGCAGTCTTGCCATTCTCACTGATAGTCACTTTGGATTTCCTTTTAAACTGTGGGGGTAGTTATTGACATATAGTACATAAACATGTATATAATTCAGAAGATGCTGATTTTAAATGCCCATTTTGTGGCATTTTGTGGCATTGGAGTTACTGAGGGAGGAAGATAATTAAGTTTATATAAGTAATTTTCATTTTAATTTTTTTTGAAATAAGGTTTATTTCCATTTCACACAAAGGAAACCCGTACACTAAAACCACCAGGATTTCATCCTTTGAGGGAGTCAGTAGTTGTACCAATGTTGGACGTGTGGCAAGCAGCAGACCAGGAGAGTTCTACCCACAAAGGTGCCTTGTGAGAGTTCAAAGAGAAAGGAACAGCCAGGCCAGGCCATGGCCTCTGTCTGGAACAAGTCTCCTAAGCCGTGTGGTCATTTTCTAGCTACAAACAATGATGAATAGTTCATACATGGCCTTAAATGATGCTTATTACATAAATAGAAGTCTAGATTCTTTCATGTTTCAAATTTTAAAAATAAACTATTTAACTTGGGACATTCACTTTAAAATTCCTTGATGTTAAGATTTTGAATTATTCTGTAACTGTTTGTGCTCTCCAGTATAGGTTATTTTGTTTGGTATTTCTTATTAAATATTTTATTCCACTTGCTTATTTCATTGCAGTCTCTAAAAGCACTTCATGGAATAATTAAATTATTTAAATTAGGAAAAGAATAGTTATCTTCCATAGATAAATTCAAGTCAATTTCTTTGTAAATCTGAGGTAAAAGAGGGAACTGATTCACTCTTTCCTTTCTACTCTTCATTTCTTTTTTCTTCCTTTCCTTTTCTTTCTTTCTTCTTATTTTTCATCTTCAAGAAGGGCCTGTTTGATTTTATGGATCCCTCCTCATAGCAACAGATATGCTAATAAGAGCCACAAGTGCAAGAAAACGTTAAATGGATTTTATAAACCAGTCAGAAACCCGTGTGTCTGGGGCTTCTGGGGGAACAACTTATGAGTCATTTTCACAAACACACTCATAATCTCATAGTGCCTGTGGTTACCATGGTAATTAGGCCTGTCGAGCTGCCTTGCTTATGTTTCTGCAGAGGGAAGATGGGAGAAAAACTGTGAACTCTGAGCTTTGACTGTCAGCGTTAGCCTGCCTACTGTGGGAGAGGATTTAGGGGTTTCCCTCGAACACACTGACACAGTCATCCTGAAGGGAAGGGGAGAGACTCTGGACTCCCCCCTCCCCTCGTTGCTGTCGAAGATAAAGTAGCCATATTAGTGTTGGGGATTGCAGTTCACAGGGGAGAAAAGGACCAATCGGTACTCTCTAGGGAAGAAAAGGACAAATGGTTTCTTCAGCTAATAGAAGTCTCTAAGGTCAACCTGGTAAAATGCACAGGGCCCTAATGATCTACTCAAAGGCACTCAATGCCTCAGGCATATCATTATTGCAGATTATAGTGATCATCCATGTTCTACCCAGTGAGAGGCTGTTTTATGTTTCTGAGCTGATTCATACCTGCACCTGCTATATTTTCTTTATTTATAAACTGGATCTGAACCCTTTATATTGGGCAACCATCTTACAATGCAGGCCCATGTGTCTTCAAGGAGACCACCAAACTTACAGGAGTTCTGCTAAGTCAGTCATTGCTCCCAAGGACACCAAAATTAAAGTACACACTTGCTTGATGGACATCCAAGAGGATCTGGGGCTCAGTCAGCAGACTTGTGTAGAAGTCACTTGTTTTGATTCTACTGAAGAACAAGCAGAGCCATGAGCCAAAGACATGAAGACACACAGAGAACTTTCCTGTTGTAGGGAGAGGGGGCCCTTTGTTCTGGCCGCCAGGCTAGCTTACACCCGAAATAACCACACAGAAATTGTATTAGTTAAAACACTGCCTGGCCCATTATCTCTATCCTCTTATTGGCTAACTCTCACATCTTGATCTAACCCATTTCTATTTTCTGTGTATCACCATGAGGTCGTGGCTTACTGGGAAATATTCAGCATGTCTGACCTGGCAGCTCCATGGTGGCTTTCTCTCTCTGCTTTCTTCCTCCCAGAATTCAGTTGTCTTCTCCACCTACCTAAGTTCTGCCCTATCAAAAGGCCAAGGAAATTTCTTTATTCAACCAATGAAAGCAACACATAAACATAAGGATCTCCTACTCCACTTCCCCAAGTCACCTTCGTAAGGCTGGGCATCCTCTCAACATGTATGATTATTGTGTATCAGCTGCAATTTTATTCTTTAGAACATGCCTCTTGAAAGCAGATTTTTATTTAGAGTTAGATTAAGATTTCCTTATTTCAAAGGCTTGAAATAAAGATGTGCATGATTTGTGCTTCCTACATTCTAAACTATACATTTATTTTTATTCTCATAAGTAAACATAATTATTACACAAACTTTGATTTGGTTGTCTTAACATTAGTAAAAAGTTTAATTTGGGCCACTAAAATGGCTTGAGAGGTAAAAGCACTCGCTGCCAAACCTGATGATCTGAACTGGACTTTTAGTTGGTAAGAGAATCCACTCCTACAAGTTGTCCTGACTTTCCAACATGTATTGTGGTGCGCGTTGTCCGTATTCACACATGTGCACACACAGTGGAAAAACGTCCAAAATAAGTACGTTCTAAAAACATAACAATAAACCTTAACTTAATATTTTACTCATCATCAAAATAATTTATGGAAAGCTTTAACAATTTGGTAGTAATAACACTATAAATTATGAATAATGAAAGTAAGAATAGAATCATTTATTAAGTTTATTGTTAGTTGAACTAACTGCACATAGCAGGTACCTGATTTACAGTGACTGAAGGAAGTTAGAAAAGATTCTTTTTAACAACCCAGAGATGAATGACCAAGGGCTGGCTTAGCTGTGCTCAAGATCATACAGGGGAAGTAGCTCTTCCATCAGATTGTTCCATGATTCCCTTGTTCTTGTGATCTCTTGTTCTTGATGGCTTGTGACAAGGACCCAGAAGGAAGGGAGAAGGAGAACATGGACCCACAGCTACACACATTACTTTTACAGTTTTCCCATTGAACTTTGTTGTTACATGGTACACACTTCCAGCCCTCTTAGCATGTATGGGCGTGTAGTCTTCTCAAAATATTTTAGTTTTGTAGATTCACCATCTTGAGGTGATGTTAGATAATAAAATGCCTGCAGGATAAGACAAAGTACATTAAATAATAAAGATGTTGTAACAAGCATTAGGACACTACTTAAAGAATGCTTGACTGTACTAGCTCACGACGAAATGTCTAGTAAATGACTGTAGTAAGTGATGAAGAGGCAGGCACGTATGCGAGGTAGATACTTTGGGTACAGGAATGATTAGTGCCCTGGGCAGGACTGAGGGAACCAGAGTGGCAGAGTTTAAAACTTATGAAATATTAATTCCTGGAATTTTCCATTTTCTATGTATTAACATTTTTCGGACTGCAGGTAACTAAAACCCAAAAGAGCAAAATTTCAAATGGGACAGCAGGATGGGCGAAGTTACGTTAAGAGGCTAGCTGACACCACACTGGAGACAATGCTCTGCGTTTGTGTCTCTCTGCATGTAACTACCAGGTGCATTCTCCTCATCATTTAAATTTCTGGGCTGGGGATGAAGTGTTCTGATAGAAAGCTTGCCTAAAATGTGCAGTAACTGCCCTCCCCAACAGAAAAAGTCTTTTACTCACTGTTGGCTCGACATGCAGAGTTCCCGTTGCCTAGGAAGTGGTTGTTAATTGGGTTATTTCTAACACCTTGGTAATAATTTTTGTCTACTGCTGTTGTTAGAATCAAGGAGCTGACTCACTAGAATTAAGATTGTGATCATGTCTAAGCCCCTTGATAAATAGACCAAGCTGCTTTTCAGAGACTTGTGCCAGAGTTTACACCATCAGCGTAATGTATGAGCCTGCACCTCAGAGCACCCTTGCGCAGGCTTCTTTTCCAAGTCCCACTTAGTCATTATTATCCCCAGGGTTCAGTCTCTGAAAATAGGTTGTTTTTTGCCCTTGGCTTGTTTTCTTTTCCTTTGCTGTCATTAATCACAAGATAATGATTTTCTTTTTTTAATAACTTTGGTTCGTTTAAAACCTGTGACTTCTTCTAGCAATCTGAGAATACAGCCGGTTGGGCCGAGATGTACATGCCGGTCTCATGCAGTGTGAGATCTCTGGAAACACCAACACCCATTTAGTCCCAGGATCTGATATGAATTTGCCTCCCACCCTCAGTCACATTCCTTTTGGTGTAAGACGCCTTTTTGTTCTGAGTCCAAAATGAAGTAGGAATGGGAAGGTCGTCCCTGAAACTTTGAGGTGGCTGTTTCTTCTGGTGGGAGGTATAGACACTAGCCATAATTAACTGACTCAGGTGGAATTCACAGGGGCTATGCGAAGAGTGCAGGTGCCTGTAGACCTCAAAACAACCTATGAAAGACTACATGCTGGAGATTTTTACAACCAATCTGCTCTTTTAAAGGGTCAAGTACCCACAGACTGAGCATTCTAGCTCTCCTAAGGCGTAGGGCCAAAGGAAGCAGTCTGCTTTGGTCTTGGTAGGAACCAATCAGCCTAGATCAAGAACAGAGTTTAGAACTACCCATCCCAGAGTACACAGCTTCTGCCACCAAGAACTCTGTTTTAGTGGGTTCCTCCCTGATTATTGTGTTTTCATGGTGGTTTTTGTTGTTGTTGGTGGTGGGGTGGTATGTGTGTGTGTTTGTGTGTTGTCGAATAGTGAATTTCACAAAACAAAGAATTCTTATTTCACATGCTATTTCACATACATTTCTTAAAAAGAGACAGTTTACAAAGATGTGGGGCCTGACATGCAAATGCAGGACTCTCTGTCTTTACCATTGGCCACAGAGCCCTCGCCCTGGCCACAGAAACTGCTGTTTGCTCCCTTAGCTGTTATAAATCTTTCTATTTCTCGTTTTCTTAAATCATGCTTTCTTTGTTTTCTATACACAGTCAGATCTGCCAGTGAACCTCCGGCCTTGAAAGTTGACGAGGTAAGAATTCTGAGATATTTTCTTCTAGACTCATCATAAACCTAACTGGAACTTTTGGAGGGACCATGAGAATGTCAGAAATCGTACAGACCAGAACCCTTAAGTGTGTGACATCTTTACAAAAGCAACCATAATAGTCTTGGACAGTGTTGCTGTAGTCTTGGTGTCTAAAGAAAGCATGGTTCTCTTTAGTGACAGTTAAAATTGGAGTTTTACCCAGATTTCCTCTATCTTCTAAAAAAAATGTCTAAACTAGGGAACATTTGAAGTTGTTGCCTTAATAATGGGATCCCTGTGGTACCAAAAGTGATTAAGGAATTTCAAACATTAACATACCCTGTGCATGACAGAGTCTCAGGGTGACTGGTTTGGGAAGGTAAGCCTTGACTTAATGGATTGGTCATAGACATTGCAAAAGCTTTTGCCTGAGCAGCAACCAGAACAGCTGAGTGCTGGTGGGCTTCTCTGAAAGACCCTTAATTAACTCTGGAGATGAGTTAAAGCCATTTGAAACTGGTTACAAACTTGAAAGACCCCATTAGCCTGAGTCAGGTAAGATTGTAGTTTGCCTATCCCAAACTAGAAGTGGTGTTTTTATTTGACAGAGACTCAGAATTTTCATTCCATTCAGCTTCATTATGAAAAATTATCACTGTATATCAAAGCAAAGATAACTGTTATAAAAATTTCCCATGTCCTCATCATCCAGTATGAGCACTTATAAATTCACAGCCAGCATTGTTCTTTATACTTTCATCTGCTTCTCTTCTTTTTCCATTGGGTTGAACGATGTGGCCTCTTGCATTCGGTGGTTGGACTTTCAGTCATTTACTTATGTTTAATGGCTTTAGCAAAATTCTGATAAAAACAGGAAGCCTTGGCACCTGGCTTAATTGATTTCTAGAAGTTTTCCTTCATTTGTTCTTCACGTAGCAAATGTGTGCTTAACATTTACAATCCCTAGGCCTTTGGATAAGGGAAGGTTTCTCTTTTTTTCAAACACACAGTAATGAGGTCCTCAAATTTGGACTTTTGAGATCATCAAATGAAGCTACCCATTTGATGACAGAATGAAAAGATGACACTCATCTACAACTTTAACAGTCAAATGTAAGCCTTTGACATATATCACAATTCTAGAAACCCAATGGGGGGGTTATTTCTTAACTTACTAACATAATGGGATTGCAAAAACTGCGCACAAAGCAAAACTCCTTCCAATTCTCTAATCAATCTTTCTGTTTTATCATGAAGTTCCTTCAGCAATCTCCCTCCATTTCAAGGAAAAACTCTGTGAGAGCAGGTGTGGTTTCCAACTGAACAGTTTTGCCTCCAGCGTGTAGCCAGCACATCTGGCATTTGTTATATATTTAATAAAAGTGTTGAATGAATGAACAAAAGAATTAAAGCCAGATGTAGGTGTACAAAGATGAAATCCACATAGGCCACAGTATTGCCAACTGCATGGGAGAGTAATGTGGTATTAGAGGCCCCATGGATGAAGGATGAGCAAAGCGTCACCAGCAGGTGGAGGAGGGGCCTGGCCTGGTGGCACTGTGGAGGAAAGCTTTGAGTCATGGTGAGATGCTCCCGGTCTGGAAGGGAGAGAAGACTCAATCCAGGCATAAAGAGTTCTGTGTCAGAATACACACAGATGCCAAAGGCCATGATGTCTTCTCAAACCTTCAGAGACTTCAAGTGGCCAGGGTGTAATTAACTGAAGAGGCAGGCCAACTAAGTGTGGAGGGATTCTGTAATCTGGGTGGGCAGGCAGAAAAGAATATGCAATGAGATTTTTTTTTTCTTGGAAAAGATGATTCTACAGGCAGCTGGGGAAATGGAAGCAAGGCCAGTGGGAAGACATGTGTCTAAGAAGGGGTTGGGTTCAGGAGAGCTGGTGGGATTGATGATAGGAGTGAGCAGTAAAGGGGAGAAAGCATCTAGGATGCCTCAAAATGTCTCTTTGGGAAATTGAGCTAGGGAGTGATTGCCAGGTTCTAGATGCAAGAAGAGAGACTAGAATTCAGCTTCCAGGAGTGGCTTCATCAACATGGGTGTACCTGTAGACCCCTTCCTGCCAGGCGGAGCAGCATTGTCCTGACAGAGTCAGGGTTGTCCCCTAGCACCCCTAGAGAAACATGGAAACACAAGGCTACACAGAAGCCACCCAGATCAGTTGAGTCAGAAGCCTTAGGGGAAAAGCCTGGATAGCCTAAGTTTCTGAAAGCTCTGCAGATGGTTATACAGTGCAGTCAGAGTTGAGGATTTCTGCGTGTGAGCTTATGTGAAGATAGCTTTGTGAGCACTGCATGTGTGTGTGCATGTGTGCATGCGTGCGTGCATGTGTGTGTGTGTGTGTGTGTGTGTGTGTGTGTGTGTGTATAAGACCATGCAGAACTTCTGCTGCCCTGTAATCAAGTTCTTTAAGTTTAAGTATCTCATACCTTTTGGTTAAGGACTGGGCCATCCCGATATTCCTTCAAATATTACTAAAACTAAGAATGTTTTATACATCTTCTGGCATTCTTTGTATGTTGTGTGGGTTTCATGTTAAAAAGTAAACTGAAAAATTTCAAGTAAATCCAAGCAGAGTTGCCCAATGGAGGTTGATCATGTGTTCATTGGGACAGTTCTTCATTGTGCTCTTGGTACTTGTAGCTCATAGAGGGCAATGGCATCCTGTAGTCATTGTGGTCTCTGGAATGCTCTAGGAACACGCTGAGAACTACTATGCCTTTGTGCACAACTTTATTTATTTTTTTGCATTTTAGAACTTTATTTCAATGTAACTGTATGCATAAGAAATACACTCATATTGGTTAATAGAGTACAATTATGTTTAACTTATCCTACACAATCTTGACCAGAAACTTGGTACATGAGTTAAAATTTTTTAAAGAAACACACTAGTCTGATTTATTTCAGTCTATTACAAATGTATTAAAGATCCTCCATTAAATGCCGCTGGAGGCAGTAGAACCTTGAGAAATATACTTTTGTTTTGTCTCAGAAAAGTAACACGTATTGTACTGGAAAGGTTTATAAGATTGACACAAAACATTGTTGTAATGTTACAATACTAGTTTTTGGAGTTCAGTAACTATGGGATACACGCAGCTGTAAAAGCTGTCTCACTTAGCCAGCTGTACACATGGACTGCAAATCTTCGTATTCAAATCATTTCTGAATTAAGACTACAGGGCGGCTCTGTCGCTAAAGGCTAGGCTGCACACAACTTTCAAGGGGTTATTTGGCATTTGCTACTCTCTCCTTTTGCATTTTTTCTTCAGAAAAAAATTATCTTTCTTGGTGGTCCCTTATCTAAATTGTCTCTGACTTAAACTAAAGAAAGAAACTAAACAAAGTAGGCATATAAAAGGTGGTGTTATTTTGTGCCCTCTCGGGGATTTTGAGCAGATTTGGTTTAGTACTAAGTTTGTTTTTTTAAGTCTAAATAGAGAAGCAAATTAAACACTAGGTAAGAAATTGTCAAATATTATGGTTTGAAACAAAATCCTGCCAAGGTACCAGACAAATGGTACTCCAGTGATGAAAGATGATTTGTTTTCTGTTGCTGTTATAACAAGTTATTATAAGTTTAACATCTTGAAAACATACATATGCATATTCCAGTGCCATGGGATAGAATCTGCAGGGATCTCACTTTGGCTTAAAGTCACATATTAAGAGGCTCAAGGCCCCTCATCTTTATAGTTTCCAATGCCATTTTCAAAGCCTGTGACATTGTGTATCTGTGTGACTTTGTACTGTAGGCACATTATCTTCAGACCTGCTACATCTATATGAACAGGAATAATCTCACAAGATCCTTAATTTAATCGTACCTACATACTCCCTTTATTCAGGTCAGGCTACACAGTGGCAGGCTCCGGGAGACTGAGACATAGACTTATTTGGAGGCTGTTATTCTGCCTACCACAGAAGAAAGAGGAACTGTTCAGAAGTAGTGATGCTTCAGGTTGGGTCCATGTCACTTCATTACACTAGATTGAGGGGTTTCAGTGCTCCTGAGCAAATGAAATAAGTTCTTGGCTTAGCTCCATAGTTTCTACGCTGTGGGTCCAGGCACTGGAGACTTCTCCTTTTCTTAGACTATTTGGCAGTGAAGCAAGCAGACAGGTTGAAGTCAGATTGAAGTCCAGTGCCTCCCTTGTTTTTGGCTAGACTGTGGAACTATGGGTGTGGCCTCTGGAGAGGTTGCTACTTTGGGTGTTTTTCCAGCTCTGAGTGCTTGTCTACAGGTCGTAGGTTCCCAGGACTTTAAATAGGGCCGGAGAGTGTGGGGGTTTTATCATAGGCTACTCTGTCTGCCTGCCACATCTGTATTATTTATTAGGCTCTGAAATATGAAGATTGGGGAGGGAGAGATATAGTATTCAGCATCTCTATGTAGCATGGCTGTTACTGACAGTTTCCAAGCGTATCTCAGCTTCCTCCACGTTAGGTAGGTTATCCCTGAAAGTAAGAGACTATTTCTGGTGGGGGAAAATATGGATTGTTGGGTTATTTTTAAAAGGGCCATCTTAAAAGGAGCATGAGAGCTTAAAGATTTTGGTGAGGTTTTAAGTTCTTCATATGTCTTTGTAGCAAGACTTCCTTCTACCAACTGTAGATACCCCAGCACCACAAGCCTGAAGTTTAAATCTAGGGCTGTCAGAGGAGCATCAAAATGTCCTGATTTAACTTGGAGAATCCTAAGCATAACAGGATAGTGGGTCATCTTAAAGGGCTAAGGAAATAGCTCCAGTGGACTTTGATGTCATACTGATGGATTTTTAGAACAAAGGTTTTAGTTTAATTAAATAATGAAAATGGCCTCCAGGGTTTGGATTGAAAATGGTAACAAATCTATCCTATTTGGAAAACCTGCATCTATCACCCTCTGCATTCATGGGTTCTGCACCAACAGATTTAGCCAATCATGGATAGAAAAATATTTTAAATAATTACTTCTGGGGGTGACAGGTGTATCTCAATAGGTAGACTGCTTGCCTAACATGCATGAAGCCCTGGGTTAGATCTTTAGCACCACGTAAAGTAATAGAAGCACTTGGGAGGTGGAGGCAAGAGGATCAGAAGTTCAAGAGCATCGTCAACTATATAGGAATTCAAGGTTAGCCTGAGATACATGGGATCCTGTTTCAAAAACAAACAAAACAAAACAAAAAACCCTCAGTTCTGTAGTGTGTGTCTACATGCTTTTCTTCCTGGTCATGCCACAAACAATGCAACCTAATAACGTTTTCATAGCATTTACCATGCCATGACAAGTAATCTAGAGGCAATTCAAAGATGCATAAGAGGTTATATGTAAATATTATGCCATTTGACGGGAAGAATTTAACAGCTACAGATTTTGGTGTCCAGATAGTGTTTCACAGGTACCCCATAAGTCATGATGGCTCGACACACACAAAGTCGACACAGTAACGACAATTCCTAGGATTCAGAAGAACCAGCAACATTTGTGAAACCACAAGGTCAATTAAAAGTGTTTTCATGCCCAGTTAGTTCCCCAGTGGCAGCAGCTGCTTCCTGTGTGCTCCCTGCAAAAATGGAAGCTTTAAGAACTGTGTTACTGAGCATCCATGGGACCTCTCTCCCTCCATCTTCTTCAGTATGCCAGCATGTATAGAGGTTATAATACCCAAGTCTGCCACGGAGTTCTCTTAGCTTTTATCCTGCGTTTTGTGTTACAAAACTGAACACTTACCTCCTAATAAGCTGCGTAGAGTGTTTGGAAGACTGGGTGCTTTAAGGGACGGGGTTGAGCAGACAATGACTTAGATATTGCTGCATCTGCTAATGACACCTGCTTAGCTGTCTAAAGCAAAGCCTAACAGAAGAGATGCTGAGAGTCCTAGGGCAGTGTCCCTTGCTCTTCTGTGGCTTTTATTTGGAGTTTTGATCTCTCTAAACCATTAGGACTAAACAAAGAGAATTGTAATCATATTGGAAACAGCAATATGTTGACTTCCTCAGGCAAGAGTTTGACTTTCAGGAGTCGCAGGGTTTTGAGCTGTTGTTGATTTTTGATTGATGTTTTTTAAATGGGACTCATCATTTCCTACCTTCCGAACTATGCTACTTGATAGATCCAAGGAATTCTCTTCTTTTCACTTCCCCAAAAGATTTAACATTATCAGTTATTGAGGGAGCTATATCTTTGGACAGGGGTCCTGGACAGATTTGCAAATTTACTGTTATTTGTTTATTTATCTATTTCTTGTATAGAGGTGCAGGTGGGTGCATGGTATTTGTGTGTGTGTGTGTGTGTGTGTGTGTGTGTACACATGTACCATGGTTTATACACACAATGCTGGTTTGAAGGGAAGAAGACAACTTGCAGGAATTGCTTGTCTCCTTCTGTCATGTAGCTTTGTAGGGATTGAACTCAGGGGGGAAAGTTTTGCTGCAAGCCCCAAAATGTGCTGAGACAACTCCCTGGCACCAGACTTGTGAATTGCTTTGACTTTTTACTAAATCATATTTGGAACTTCTTCTTTCTAAGACTTCTGATCTCCACTAAATTGATTAATTAATTAATCTATTTATTTATGTTTTGAGTCAGGGTTTCACCGTGTAGCTTCCCAGATGCTGGGATTTTGGGCATGCATGCCAGACATGGCAACCCTGGTGTCATTTTACCAAGACTACCTAGGGGCTAAGGACATAGTTTAGTGGTAGAGTACTTGTTGGGCTCCAGTGAAGGCCTGGTTTGAGTCTTAGCACTGGAACAACAAGACCCTACTGGTGTTTCCATGAATTAGCAAGTTCTATAAGAAACTATACAATTACTTAAGCCCAGATTCTTTTATTCTTTTTAAAAGAGAGATTAGAGGACATATGCAAATAAGGGATCAAAGTTTCTAGTGGCTGGGCAGTGGTAGTGGCACACATCTTTAATCCCAGCATCTGGGAGGCAGAGGCAGGCAGATCTCTAAGTTCGAGGCCAGCCTGGTCTACAAAGAGGGTTCCAGGACAGCCAGGTCTACACAGAGAAACCCTGTCTAAAATAAATAAATAAATAAATAAATAAATAAATAAATAAATAAGAAGGGAAGCAAAAGAAAAAAGACTTCTGTGCTGGGAACAGGATTTCCTATTGGGGAAATGTCCAGGAAGAAGATAGAGGTGACGTTTGCATTATTACTAAATGCTGTCCCACTGTTTGCTTTAATGAAAGGTGAATAATTTTTACCTTAATTAAAAAACTAAACTTCCAGAGAAGAAAATAAGCTGCTTCTTCTTGTCTTCAAATTCTGGGAAGGATCTGTAGCCATTATAATGCACTCATGTTAAAGCCCCAGCCCTCAATTATTGTCTGTTCTTTTCCATTACTGAGAGAAAATATTAGCCTCAGAGTCATGGTGGTACTAAGTGAGGAAGCTGTTGAATTGTTCATTGTTAAAATGTGTCTTTTTTGTCACTAGGATATCAACTGGTCTATCTTCGGCAAAGCTTATCACAATAAAACGTTTTTTAAAGTTTAGCAATTTAAAGGGACTTGGCTTCTTTCCACCTGTCATGGGATAGAAGTCCTTTTAGAACCATTGTAAGCTTTTACTATCCCATAGTACAGACTGTAATTGGAAGTAATAGAATGGAAGAAGCCCAGATGTGTCAATTTTAATAAAATGTGAGCCAGGTAGCAGATTTCACATATAGAAATATCTTTTATTAAACTATCTCCTTAGACGTCCCAAGGGCCAATAATTGATGGGGACTTCTTTCAAGAGAGCATGAGGAAATGTGGGATTAATTATGAAATCTTGTGTCTTTAAATTTCTGCCAGATTCATAGATAACCATTTTAACCTTTCTACAGAGATGTAACTAGGCAACCAATATAGCATTTGGTCTCTGCACAGCACCCAAAGTGCGTAGCTATTACATCATTTTCTTTTTTAGAAATACTATTTAAATCTCTTCTTTAGCTTTAGCATATGCTGCCATGTAACCTTTATTTTCTTTGAAAATATCACACATATCCCCAGCCTGGATCGTAATGTGGTTCCTGGAAGCCCAGCATTAAGGCAGTATGTACACAGGAGCAATGATGTGGTTTGACAGTGGTCACATACACTGTGCTTTATAATTTAGGTTAAGGTAGTAGGTATCACTTTAAAAAAAGCTATAACAATATTTAAAAAATATTTTTATTAATCTTTTGATAATTTCATACACTGTATCTTGATCATAATCACCCTGTTTCTCCTTCTAACTCTTCCCAGATCTACCCCATCTATGTATCCCCTCAGATTCATGCTTTCTTTTTTTTTTTTTTTTTTTTTTTTTTTACAATAACCCTTGACTCCAATTAGTGCTGTCAATATATTCCTAAGTCTGGGGCCATTCACTGTAGAGTGGTCAGTGGGCCAACCAGGCACCACACCCAGAAGAAAAATGATCCTCTCCCAGAGTTCATCTAGTTCAGTTATGGTGTAATCTTGTTAGTCTTTTCTCTTCCCATGACTGACTTGATTTTGCAGGTCAAACACAGGCAGTCATACTTGCTATGACTTCATGAGTGCAGCAGTCTATCATGCCTGGAAGACAATGTTTTCCTTCAGTGCTATCCGACCTCTGGCTCCTAGAATCTTTCTGCTCCCTCTCCCATGTAGCATGAGGGCCTGCTAGTTGGGGTTTTTGTCCTGCCTGGTTCCCGCAGCCTTTTAGCCCCCCAAAAATCACACAGAGAGTCTGCATTAGTTATACACTGATTGACCCATTAGCTCAAGCTTCTTTTTTTTATTTTTTTTTAAAAAAAAGCATAAACAAAAAACAAGTTTCCACCTCCTCCCAGCCTCCCATTTCCCTCCCCCTCCTCCCACCCTTCTCCCCCTCCCCCCATTCCTCTCCCCCTCCCTCTCCAGTCCACAGAGCAGTCCGGGTTCCCTGCCCTGTGGTAAGTCCTAGGTCCTCCCCACTCCGTCCATATCTAGGAAGGTGAACATCCAAACTGGCTAAGCTCCCACAAAGCCAGCACATTAAGTAGGATCAAACCCCCGTGCCATTGTCCTTTGCGTCTCATCAGCCCTCATTGTTCGCCATGTTCAGAGAGTCCGGTTTTATCCCATGCTTTTTCAGTCACAGTCCAGCTGGCCTTGAGCCACTTTAGGGTGGGCAAGAGACTTGACCCTAGAGGGGCTCCCAAGTGCCCAAGATGAGGTTCCCAGTTAGTTCCTTGGGCAGCTGAGGATTGGGAACCTGAAATGACCCTATCCTAGAGCAATACTGACGAATATCTTGCATATCATCATAGAACCTTCATCTGGTGATGGATAGAGATAGAGACAGAGACCCACACTGGAGCACTGGACTGAGCTCCCAAGGTCCCAATGAGGAGCAGAAGGAGGGAGAACATGAGCAAAGAAGTCGAGACCATGAGGTGTGCACCCACCCACTGAGACAGTGGAGCTGATCTACTGGGAGCTCACCAAGGCTAGCTCAAGCTTCTTATTAACCCTTGTAACTTATATTAACCCATTATTCTTATCTATGTTAGCCACATGTCTCAGTACCTTTTTCAGCAGGGCAGGTCACATCCTGCTTCTTCAGTGTCTGGACAGGACTGGGGAGAGAGCTTCCTTCTTCCCAGAATACTCCTGTTCTCATTGCCCCGCCTCTACTCCCTGTCTGGTTGTCCCACCTATACTTCCTGCCTGGCTACTGGCCAATCGGCATTTATTTAAAACATAATCGACAGGATACAGAATTGTGCCGCACCATGTACCCATGGGCAATCTCCACATTGGTTGGTCATTATTGCAGTTCACAGTAGGTAAGAGACTGTCGAGGAATCCTCCCCCAAGCAGCCTGCAGAGTTCCTTCCAGAACTATGAAAGCTCATCAGGGAGACGCTTCCTGGTCAGTACCAACTTGATTTCTCCATGCCTTGTGACCAATGTGGGTGGTGTCTCCAGCATCACTTTTAATGTGGGAACATGTAAAGGTTTAAACTTCTGTCCTCAGTAGGTAGAAATGAGTGTTTCCACAGCATGATTAATGAAAACAATGTATATCTTAGAGAAGAAAACTGGACTTTATTCTAATGAACTTGGTTATACTGTACTGTATATATGGTAACTAGAAATACTGAGTTTTGTCAGTAAGCAAGAACTTATTAGGAGCATTTTATATCTCAAACACTCTTTAGGTAGGTGCTGTGTTCCTTTTTGATTATAATCATAATTTTAAATTTTAATTAGCATTTTATTAATAAAATTAAAGTACTAGAGATGGATGTAAGTGAAAAGTAAAGGGGTTTTCCTCCGTCAGTTTCTAGCATCACTGTCAGAGGTGACTGAAGTGAACAGTTTCTGGTACATGTTGGAGAGACTTCCCAGTCCTAGTTACTCTGTAGAGGGAAGGTGGGTGTGTTAAGTAGTATACAGCCATCTGTCCCTCAGCTTCTCTTCTAAGCCAAATCTTTTAATTTTGAAATGCTGTTTGATACTTCTTTTTCAAATGTGTCTTTTAAAAATTGCCATGGCCAATGTGGCTAGGGCTGAGGGCATGGGGGACAGTGGAAGAGTCAATGTGAACAACAACCCAGGAACAGTCTTTAGTGTTGTTCTCTGTAATACTCATGTGGCCTGTAGTACATGATGTCCCTGTATCCTTTAAAGGACCTGTGACACAGCAACTGCTAACTTTATAGAACAGGAAGCTGTGGTTCCCGGAGGTAGACAATTTGCCCATGATCATTAGGTCACATAGTGATCAGTAGAGACAGGATCAGAATAGACACTGAGTTTCAGCCTGTTTTAGTCAGTGTCCTATTGTTGTGAAGAGACACCATGACCATGACAACTCTTTCTTTTTAAATTTTTATTTATTTATTATTTATAATTTCATTTTACATTCCAACCACAGTTCTCCCTCCCTCCCCTCTTCCCAACTCCCTATTACCTCCCCTTCAGATCACCCCTTACCCACTCCTCCCAAAGCCCTCCCATGGGGAGTCAACAAAAGCCAGGCACATTAAGTTGAGACAGGACTAAGCCTCCCCCCGCCCCCATGCCTGCATCGTACCATAGAAAATAGATTCCAAATAACTAGGACCCAGGGCTAGATCCTGGTCCCACTACCAGGGGCCCCTCAGATAGACCAAGCTACACAACTGGTTCCCACATGCAGAGGACATGGTTTCATCCCAAGCAGGCTCCACAGCTGTTAGTCTAGAGTTTGTGAGTTCCCACGAGCTTGGTTTAGCTGTCTGTAGATTTTTCTGTCATCATCTCGACCTCCCTTGCTCATATAATTCCTCCTCTCTCTCTTTTACTGGATTCCTGAAGTTGAGCCTGGCGTTTGGCTCTGGATCTCTGCATCTGGTTCCATCAGTTACTAGATGAAGGCTCTATGATGATAGTTTGGGTATTCACCAATCAGATTACAGGGGAAGGCCAATTCAGGAACCCTCTCTACTATTGCTAGGAGTCTTATCTGAGGTCATTTTTGTACCATGATAACTCTTAAAAAGGAAAATATTTAATTGGGGCTTGCTTGCATTTCAGAGGTTTAGTCCATTATCATGGAGGGTACATGGTGTGGAGGCATGCAGACAGTCATGGTGCTGAAGAAAGAGCTGAGAGTTCTACATTTGGGGTCTCAGAGAGCAGGAAGAGCGTCTCTGGACCTGGCTTGAGCTTCTAAAACCTCAAAGTTCACCTCCCTAAGCATTCAAATACATGATCCTATGGGAGACATTCTTTGTTGTAGGAAGAGAGGGCCATGTTCCTGGCCCAGCTAGATTAACCCCCGAAATAACCACACAAAAATCTGTATTAATTAAATCACTGCCTGGCCCATTAGCTCTAGTCTCTTATTGGCTAACTCTCACATCTTGATTCAACCCATTTCTAATAATCTGTATGTCACCACGAGACTGTGGCTTACCGGGGAAATATTCAGCATGTCTGACCTGGCAGCTGGCTCCATGGTGGCTCTCTCAGCCTGCCTTCTTCCCCCTAGAATTCTGTCTACTCTGCCCACCTAAGGGCTGTCCTATCAAAAGGCCAAGGCAGCTTCTTTATTCAACCAATGAAGTCAACACAAATACAGAAGGACCTCCTACACTAATTCTTTTTTTTTTTTTTTTTTTTTTTTTTTTTTTTTTTTTTTTTTTTTTTTTTTTTTTTGGTTTTTCGAGACAGGGTTTCTCTGTGGTTTTGGAGCCTGTCCTGGAACTAGATCTTGTAGACCAGGCTGGTCTCGAACTCACAAAGATCCGCCTGCCTCTGCCTCCCGAGTGCTGGGATTAAAGGCGTATTCAAACTACCACTCAGAGCACTTGATGATTATGAAGATGAAGTTAACCACACTTCTGTGGTTTCTGAAGTGACTGACTAAAAGTGTCGGTGAATTCTCAAGACTTGATTACACAGTCATTCTGATTCTGCCAGTGACAAGTTATTTAAGACAGTGCAAATTGGGGGAGCCAGCTCTCTCCTTTTTTATTTCGTTAGGTAATTCTGAGTGCAAGGTGAGACCACAGCCAAACTGATAAAGCCATACATTTTCATCCCTAGACCACAAGGGTTAGTTTAAAGAACTGACACATAACCAGCAGGGGTCAGAGAGTTCTTTGGGTCATCTAAACATTGAGAAAGGGAAGGCCCCATCTTTTCTGGACTTGAGGGAGTAGGAATTGTGTCTGACTATGTTTCAGTCTATTTAGATGATGAAGTCCAGAGCACAGTGGGGAGAAGAGTGGGGGACAGAAAGCCAGGGATCAAGGGAGGGAGGGAAAAGAGGAGGAGAGAAAATGGAAAGAATAAAAGAGTAGAGACAATGCAGGGAAAAGAATGAAGTCCAGCATGCCTAGAAACAACTGGGCTCCAAGAATCCAGCCTGTGTGAGCCAGCGCATTTCCACTTTTTGCCCAATTTAACCCAAGCTGTTACTAAAGGAGCTCTGACCGACACCTCCAGGCTTCAGTTCTCTCACCTGTAAGCTGGGGTTATGGTAGCTCTTACTATATCTGAGCTATTACAAGCAACAGCTGACATAATGAACAGGAAAATACTTTATAAATTATAAAATGTGACACAAAGGCAGGATGACACTCTTTGCTGATGCTACATTGGACTAGGAAAAGTTGAAAGGATGGAGCTACCACCCATTTGGAATTAGAGATGAGAGCTTGTGAGCCATCTGATCCTAAGGAAGCTGCCAGAGTTCCCTAGTTTTTCTTCTCAGATCTACTTTCAGAGTCCTTCAAGCTCTACTTGTGCCCACAATGAACACAAGGATAGACTTGAGTTAGTCCAGTGGGTCTCTCCTCTCCCCTCTGCCTTCTTCTATCACCCCTGCCACATACACACAACATCATATTAACACTTCAACATTTTAGCTTGTCATTTAAAGAGCTCTATCAATTCATACTAAAAACATTTTATCTTTATTAAAGGAAAAACTATGTAAGAGCTTAAGGCAGCTATTATTGTTATATCTCTTTTAGAATGGTACTGTATAGGTGATTCTGAGAGTTGGAGATGTTTGCTTCTGGATTTAGACAGACTCAGAATTCACCCTTTTTTAAAAAGAGGATATCTTACTAGTAGTTTGAAGTCTTGAGATTATAATTTATTCATGATTCAAGACTCATATTTCAGTTTTATAGTATTTTGCACTATATTTAATGGTACCTCCCAATGAGGTAAAACACATGGAGCCTCCACAGAACCTTAGCTTTGCTGGTTCATTGTATTACACATTCATTTCTTTTATGTTTGATAATTAGAACCTCCCCCAAAGTTATTTAAGGCTTCAGTCTGATAGGAAACTGCTTATAAAAAGGTTGAAGCCAGTGTGGAAATATGGTTTACTAATGTGAGAGGAGCAGGGCCCTTCAACCTGAAGATGCGCTGCATTTCTCATACTGGAAAATCTGGAAAACATGTCCATCTCCTTCCCTGTGATCAGAAGTCTGTGAGGATGTGTTATCTGACAGCCACCAGTGTGTGGGGGGGCATGAGGCTGAATCTGTGCTAGTGGACCCCTACACCACACACACACACACACACACACACACACACACACGCGCGCGCGCGCCATCGCGGGCGCGCACGCACACCCTTCACCTATTGATGTCAAGAATGCCAGTGATTTCATGTAAACTAAGGAATGAGTTTATATTATGAATAAGTTTCTGGGTCTTCAAGCTGAAGAAAATGCCAACTGAATTGGAAACAGATGGAACCCTCAAATTGGTTCATTTTAATAGAGCTTAATATGGGGAGTGATTTTCAAGGAAATGGACAGAGTCTAGGGAAAATAATAAAGAATTGTTCAGGTTGTCCTGAAGCAATGACAGAAATGAGGAGAGAACCTTCAAAGAGGAGCTGAAGCCACCAGGAAAGGAGTCTGGTCATATTATGATGATCCTGTAAACAGAAGTCCCAGAAAATAAGAAGCCAGAATTGATTCTCCCTCTTCCCTCTGACCTTCTGCTGGCCAAGACCCCTGGCAGGCAAGGAGCCAGGCTACCTGCTATGGAGTCCATATGGTTTAGTTTTCTAGGGACACAGAACCAGGAGGACAACAAATGGGAGATATTGAGCCTGGTCCACCTAGGAAAAAAGGCTTGCATGAAACAAATGACTGCACTTAACCCTAATGTAACCCTTCCACCCCAAAAATATTGTTTTAGTAAATGTTCATGTTTCTATTAATTTAACTTAATCAAGGCCGTAGCCCATGTTCAAATGAACCAAAATACAACAGTAGCATTTGAGTAGAGCTGTTTGGTGAACGATGACTTGGAGGAGGTCACAGGATCTTGAGATCACCCTCACTCTTGTCTCATTCAGAGCTGGGAAGGCAACTTCAATAAACATAGTAGAATTTTCAGCTGAGCATCACTGAGAAATTTTTGTAGCCCACAGTCAGGGATTCCTCACAGTTAAAGGAATGGCTGTCAAAAGAATTGACAGATCCAGCTAGACGGCTGAGGGCCAGGTTTTTGTTTGCTCTTGTTTTTTACTATCAACTCAATTGTTTTCATTCACTTGCCGAAGGAATCACTATTTCTTACTTTGATCAACCTAGATGAACTTCTTTGAACTACTGAAAATGAGTGAATCCTTTGAGTTGGGTACACCTTCATAATTAGCAAAGGCACTGGGAAATAAGTCAAAAGAAAGCAAATGTGCAATCCTACTCTGTACTGTAAATGTCTTCTTTGGATCAGAACATTCCCTGAGCTTGTATATCCTGGTGGGCATAGTTGAGTGTATAATGGGAACCATAAAAGACCTGGGAAGGAGAAAAACAACATGGAGATCAGGCATGGAATAAATGGTCTCAACGTGATAATGCCTGTGACCCTTGGTGATTTACTGAACTTTACTTCAGATTCTCCTCATGGACATCATGAGAATAATTTGACTTACTCAAAAATTAATTGACATTGCATATGCCAAATGAAGGCATTGCTTTCCATCCAATAGTCACAATATATTTAGGAGATATGTGTCTGTATTTAAACACTATGGTTAAAGAATAACCGATAAATGATGCATGCATTTGATGTTTGTAATGTGACAGTGGTTTGGGGTATGGAAGGACATTCCTGCAATCCCATCATGAGGGAAACAGAAATGAGAGAATCACACATTAGAAGTGAACCTGAATTATGTAGCAAGATCTTGTCTAAAAAACAAAGCTAAACAGAAAACTTCCAATTAGATTTGTCCAAAGACTCACTTTATAAAATTGTTACTTCTTACGTTTATTGATACATAATAAATGGTACATTTAAAGAGTATGATTTGATGAATGTGAACGGCATGAAACCATAGCCACGATAAAATAATAATGATGTCCACCCACAAATTGCTTTATCACAGTGATAAACCAGATCCCCTCCCTATTCCCACATAATCACATTGAGAAGTTGTAGTTAATTTTGTTTGCCTCTTGGTGAATTTTATTCAGTTAGGTTTTTAGTCCTTTTTTTTTCTTTTTTCTCATTAATAGTATAACTTTTTTTTAAAGAATCCCATGTTATTATAGTTGACAGCTCTGTTATCATATTTTTGGAGCAGCATGGTAAACAAAGACTGGGCACAAAAGCAGACAGAGTAGTAATTGCATTTACTAATGTCGGTTTTGCTTGAGTTCCGAGCTGAAACCTGCTTCATTCAGCCACCTAAGCTTACTAAAAACAAGCAAGATGGTGGAAAGAACCTAGTGACCACCAGCTGATGAATGGCTAACAAAATCTGTGGTCTGTTTTATTCATCTGAAGAAGGAGGGACATAGTGATGCATGTTTCAACATGGATGAATCCTGAGAACACTATGCCGTGACAGAAACCACATACTGTGTCTTTTTACTCGTTGACATATTCAAAAGGGGACAATCCACAGAATAGATGAGTTTTATTGAGAGCTGGTAGGAGGCAGGAAAAAAATGAATATGATTCTGCTGTGAAAATATCCAGGAATGTAATAAAATGATGGACATGAAACTTTGTGTTGTATCCCAATAAAGCTATGTGGGGGTGTGTGGAGGTGTGTTCGTGTGTGCTGCACTTGTTGTAGAAGCCAGAGATCAATGTTGAATGTCTTCCTCCACTGCCACCCACCTTATTTTCTGGGATAGGTTTTCTTACCGAACCTGTAACTTACTGATTAGACAAGAATAGATTGCCAGTGAACCTCAGGGATTATCCTGTACCCTGAGTCCCTAGCACTAGAGTTACAGGTACAAAACACCTTGCCTGGCTTTTTACACAGATGCTAGGGATCTGAGTTCAGGTCCTTTGCTTTTGTGGCCTGAAACACTTTGCCTGGGGGGACAAGCATTCAGAAACAGCAATTGTCTGTGCTGCATTTATTTCTATTCCAGGCCTGGAGCACAATGCAGAACATTCCAGGTGTAGGTAGTGGAAATGTGTAACCTGCAGATAAATGGTATTCACTGCTAGAAGGGGGCTCAGCATCATCTTGTTTTGGTTTACTTGAGAGAATAAAGAACTTATAGCCATTTTGCCTCTTTATTTTGTCTTTTTCCTTCCTTTTAAAAGTAGCACTACCCTGATTATTCAAACACCTAGTTTTGCAGTGTTAACTAGATACGGGATATCCTGCGTGCAAGAGTCTTAGTTTTGCTGGATGATCCATTGAATACCTGACCATGAAAGACAGGTGCAAGTCTGAATGCTTGTTGTAATCCCCAGAAAGACAAGGAGCCAAATCAGAAAGCAGAGTGATTCAGGGGTGTGGCTGTACAGTCAGAGGGCAGCTTGGGTTTCAGGCAGTGGTGCAGGGTGAACTGAGAACAGACTTTCTTCCTTTCCAATTCTCTTCTTTCATCTGGGAAAGTCTCTTTAGTTTGGAGGCTGTGATGCAGGATAACCCTGACCGCAGTTAGTCACCAAGAGCAGAGCCCACCTCGTCTAATTCTGTAAGCCTGTTTGCTTCCTGGGTGCTTAAGGTTTACAGGAGAGAAAAAACTCCTCCCCATCTCCTCTCCTCTGAGAAAAATCTTACTAGCCAAGGCTTGAATTTCAAATCCATTTGCTTTAAACCTGAAGGTGAATGCAAGGTACTGGCACCCTAAAATGAACACAAATCCTGCATGACTCCACTCAGAAATATTGCCTTTGCTTTTTGCTGTAATTTGGCAAATTCTGTTTTTCAAGGTGACTTGAAAACTTTTAAAGTGATATCTATATTTAACTGTTGTTTTCTATTGTTCTCTAACTTTTGGTACACTGCAAAACACTTTACCTTGGCGCTGAAGGTCAACGTGCTCCAGCACATGTCTCTGGGTTATAGTCTACTAACCCAAGTAGTGGGTACCACACAAAGTGTCTTAGGAGGGTGACCATGAGGACTCTGCCCTGAGAGGATGGGCTGTGTGGCTGTGCAAACAGACATGAAAAAGAATGTTCTAGGATTTGCATCCTCTTGAAATCTGGGGTGGCTAAGAGTATTTTCATATGTTTTAATCAATCTTTTGCATATTCTCTTCTGTGAGCTCTAGTTTCTCATCCTTTGCCTATGTTTCTACAAGGCTATTTGGCTTCTTCCTCAATTTGCATTGAGTTTTAGTTGGGTGACAATACGGCTTTGCTCTCTTTAATACAGTTGTCTGTTTCCTTGACTATCGTTGCTCTTTAGTTTGGTTATAATGGTTTTGTTTTGTTTTCAGTTTTAGTCACATGTTTATCTTGTGTGGCTTCTTCATTTCTTACTTTGTATGGGAACATTTCCCTTACTCAGAGTAATTAATAGAAACAGATTGCTTATTGTTTTCTGGTATTTTAAAATATATTTTCATATGCGTATATTATGGAATATATTGCTATGGTTTGCCTAAGGTTATGCCGTATGAACTCAGGTCACTATCACAGTGCTTGTCAGGGGTGTTGGGAGTTCCTGTGAGCAGGAATACCATTGCTTTCAGTTCTCAATAAGCCAGTTTTGCTAACATATGTTCTGAATAAAGGAGATGAATTATCATATTTAAGTGTAAATGCTCTATGAAGCAGAACCTTATCTATTGGATAGAGGCTCATTTTCCAACAAAACCCACAGGATGCACGCTGCTGTCAGATAAGAGATATCATTTGTTGAAGGAATTTTGATATCTGTGAAAATTGATCTACAGTTGTTGTATGTGTGCTCATTTCCAAAGACTAGAATTTACTTCTAAGACACAATACAATGTAGATGGCATTTTCGAGGCTATGAAAACACCTGCAGAAATGGACAAATGCCTCCAAGCAACATAACCTCAGCCTCCAATATGCCAAGTCCAAGAGGAATTTTCCAAAGTATCCACTTCATTTTTAAAAGTCATGACTCTAAAGAACAAATTGACAGGAGAATAGGACAAAAAGAACAAAAAACTTTAAAGTAGTCTGATTGGAAATGACATTAAAATACCAACAAGAAGTAACAAAGCAACAAAAGCTGGCAACCTGAATAGTAGTCTACAAGAGAAAAAGTGATAAAATTCATGAAATCAAAGCTGTGTCATAGAAAACTGCAATGTCACAATTGAGGGTGTTTCCAGAAATAATAAAAAAGGGAGAAAGATAAAAGGGATTACATGGTTATGTGGAGACTAGCCTTAATTAGATAATCATGTTTATTAATTATAGAATCAAAAAAGAAATTAGAAGGTTTAAATAAGTTTTGAAAAATAATTCCAGATCAAGTTGACCCATTTCTAGAATGAGACTTTGTTTATTACTTTAAAATATATGTAGTTTCTTAACTTTAAAATGATGGTGGGAATACCTGAACTAGTAAAATAAATATTTTTTGTTGATTTTTATTAAGCTCTACATTTTTCTCTGCTCCCCTCCCTGCCTCTTTAACCCTCTCCCAAGGTTCCCATGCTCCCAATTTACTCAGGAGATCTTGTCTTTTTCTACCTCCCATGTAGATTATATCTATGTATGTCTCTCTTAGGGTCCTCGTTGTCTAGGTTCTCTGGGATTGTGATTTGTGGGCTGGTTTTCTTTGCTTTATGTTTAAAAGCCACTTATGAGGGGGCTGGAGAGATGGCTCAGAGGTTAAGAGCATTGCCTGCTCTTCCAAAGGTCCTGAGTTCAATTCCCAGCAACCACATGGTGGCTCACAACCATCTGTAATAAGGTCTGGTGCCCTCTTCTGGCCTGCAGAGATACACATAGACAGAATATTGTATACATAATAAATAAATAAATATTTAATAAAAAAAAAGCCACTTATGAGTGCGTGTCTTTCTGAGTCTGTGTTGCCTCACTCAAGATGATATTTTCTAGCTCCATCTATTTGCCTGCAAAATGTAAGATGCCGTTATTTTTTCTGCTGTGCAGTACTCCATTGTGTAAATGTATCACATTTTCTTTATCCATTCTTCGGTCAAGGGGCATTTAGGTTGTTTCCAGGTTTTGGCTATAATAAACAAAGCAGCTATGAATATAGTTGAGCACATATCTTTGTGAGACGATTGAGGATCCTTTGGATATATACCCAAAAGTGGTATTAATGGGTCTTGAGGAAGGTTGTTTCCTAATTTTCTGAGAAGTCACCACACTGACATTCAAAGGGGCTGTACCAGCTTCCATTCCCACCAGCAATGCAGGAGTGTTCCCTTTACCCGCAACCTCTCCAGCATAAGTTGTCATCAATGTTTTTGATCTTGGCCATTCTTACAGGTGTAATATGGAATCTCAGAGTTGTTTTGATTTGTATTTCTCTGAAGACTAAGGATCTTGAACATTTCCTTAAGTGTCTTTCAGCCATTTTAGATTCCTCTGTTGAGAGTTCTCTGTTTAGGTCTGTATTCCATTTTTTTTTTATTGGATTATTTGTTCTTTTGATGACCAATTTCTTGAGTTCTTTGTATATTTTGGAGATCAGACCTCTGTCTGATGTGGGGTTGGTGAAGAACTTTTCCCATTCTGTAGGCTGTTTTTTTTTTTTGTTTGTTTTTTTGTTTGTCTTGTTGACCATGTCCTTTGCTTTACAGAGATATTCAGTTTCAGGAGGTCCCATTTATTAATTGTTCATCTCAGTGTCTGTGCTACTGAGGTTATATTTATGAAGAGGTATCCTGTGCCAATGCATTCAAGTGTACTTCCCACTTTCTCTTCTATGAGTTTCAGTGTGGCTGACTTTATGTTGAGGTCTTTGATCCATTTGGACTTGAGTTTTGTGCATTGTGATAGATATGGGTCTATTTTCATTCTTCTACATGTTGATATCGAGTTATGCCAGCACCATTTGTTAAATATGCTTTCTTTTTTCCATTTGATACTTTTTGCTTCTTTGTCAAAAATCAGGTGTTTGAAGGTGTGTGGATTAATATCTGGGTCTTCTATTCAGTTCCATTGGTCCTCCTGTCTGTTTTTATGCCAGTACCAGGCTGTTTTCATCACTGTAGCTCTGTAGTAGCATTTGAAGTCAGGGATTGTGATGCCTCCAGAAGTTCTTTTACTGTTACTGTAAAGTTTCTTTTACAGGATTGTTTTAGATATCCTGGGTTTTTTGCTTTTCCATATGAAGATGAATGCTGTTCTTTCGAGATCTGTGAAGAATTTTTCTGGGATTTTGATGAGCACTGCATTGAGTCTGTAGACTGCTTTTTGTAAGATTACCATTTTTACTATGTTAATTCTACCTACCAAAGAACATGGAAGATCTTTCCACTTTCTGGTATCTTCTTCAATTTCTTTCTTCAAAGATTTAAAGTTCTTGTCATACAAGTCTTCCACTTGTATGGTTAGAGTTACTCCAAGACATTTTATGCTATTTGTGGCTATTGTGAAGGGTGATGTTTCTCTGATTTTTTTCTCAGCCCGTTTATCATCTGTGTACAGAAGGGCTAATTCTCTTTCTTAGTAATGTCTTTCTGTGATTTGGGTATCAGGGTAATTGTAGCCTCATAAAAAGAGTTTGGCAATGTTCCTTCTGTTTCTATTGTGTGGAATAATTTGGGGAGTATTGGTATTAGTTCTTTGAAAATCTTGTAGAATTCTGAGCTGAAACCATCTGGTCCTGGGCTTTCTTTTGATTGGGAGACTTTTGATGACTGTTTCTATTTCTTCAGCAGTTATAGGTGTGTTTAATTTGCTTATCTGGCCTTGATTTAATTTTGGTAAGTGATATTTATCCAGAAAGTTATCCATTTCCTTTAAGTTTTCCAATTTTGTGGAGTAGAGGTTTTCAAAATGTGACCTGATAATTCTCTGTATTTACTCTGTATCTGTTGTTATGTCCCCCTTTTCATTTCTGATTTTGTTAATTTGAATATTCTCTCTCTGCATTTTGGTAAGTTTGGATAAAGATTTGTCTGTTTTGTTTATCTTCTCAAAGAACCAACTCATTGATTCTTTGTGTTTTCTTTGTTTCTATTTTGTTGATTTCAGCTCTCAGTTTGATTATTTCTTGCCTTCTAGTTCTCTTGGGTGAATTAGTGAGAGTGAAGTGTTGAATTTTCCCACTATTAATGTGTGGGATTTAATGTATGATTTAAGTTTTAGGAGCTTTTCTTTACATGTAAGGGTTCCCTTGTATTTGGAGCATAGATGTTCAGTACTGAAATTTCCTCTTGATGGATTTTTCCTGCGACTAATATGAAATGACCTTTTTTGTCTCTTTTGACTGATTTTAGCTTGAAGTCTATTTTGTTAGCTATTAGAATAGATACACCAGCTTGTTTCTTAGGTACATTTGATTGGAATATTTTTTCCCAACCCTTTACTCTGAGGCAATGTCTGTCTTTGAGGATGAGGTATGTTTCTTGTATGCAGAATTAGGACAGATTCTGTTTTCATATCCAATCTGTTAGCCTGTGCCTTTTTATAGGTGAGTTGAGTTCATTTATATTAAGGGATATTAATGACCAATGATTGCTATGTCCTGTTAATTTAGTTTTCATTGTTGCTGATTGTAATTTGTGTGTTTTCCCTTTCTTTGAGGTTTGCTGTAATGAGATTATCAATTGTCTGTGTTTTTGTTGATGTAGCCAACTTCCTTGGATTGGAGTTTTTCTTCTAGTATTTTTGTAGGGCTGGGTTTGTGGTTAGGTGTTGGTTAAATCTAGTTTTTTCCTGGATTATCTTGTTTTGTCCTTCAATGGTGATTGAAAGTTTTGCTGGGTATAATAGTCTGGGCTGGCGTCTGTGGTCTCTTAACTTCTGCATAACGCTTGACCACAACTTTCTGGCTTTCCTTGTTTCCAATGAAGTCAGGTGTAATTCTGATAGGTCTGCCTTTATATGTTACTTGGCCTTTTTCCTTTGCAGCTCTTAATATTCTTTCTTTATTCTGTACGTTTAGTGTTTTGATTATTATGTTTTGAGGGGGCTTTTTTTTGATCCAGTCTGTTTGTGTTCTATAAGCTTCTTGTATCTTCATAGGCATATCTATCTTTAGGTTGGGAACATTTCCTTCTATGATTTTGTTGAATATATTTTCTGTGCTTTTGAGTTGAACTTCTCCTTCTTCTATACCTATTATTCTTAGGTTTGGCGTTTTCATGGTGTCCCATATTTCTTGGATATTTTGAGTTAAGCTTTTGTTATATTTAATGTTTTCTTTAACTGATGAATCTATTTCCTCTATTGTATCTTCAGCACATGAGATTCTCTCTTTTATCTCATGTATTCTGCTGTTTATGCTTGCATTTGTAGTTCCTGATCATTTTCTCATGATTTCTGTTTCTATAATCCCTTCGGCTTGTATTTTCTTTATTGTTTCTACTTCAGTTTTCAAGTCATGAATAGTTGTTTTTATACGTTTGATTGTTTTTTTTTTCTTGGTTTTCTTTAAGGGATTTGCTGATGTCCTCCAATTTTTTGTTTGTCTTTTCCTCCATTTCTTTGAGGGAATTTTTCATTTCCTCTTTTAGAGTTTAAAACATTCTTCTGAAGTTATTTTTAGGTCATTTTCTTCTGCTTCTTCTATATTTGGCTGTTCAAGTCTTGCTGTTTTAGGCTCTTTAGGCTTTACTGGTGTTGTGTTGCTTGTGGTATTATGTGTGTTTTTACCTTTTCTACTCATCTTTTTCTCTAATAGGTGTGGTTGGGGCTGTCTGTGATTCTGTTGAATAATCTTCTAGGTGCCAGTGAATCCAAGGCTCAGGTACTGTCAGTTCCTTGTGGTAATGTCAGTGCCATGGTTCTAGTTACCCTGTTGGTCACTCCATGTTCCTGGATGTCACTCAGCGTTCCTGTGCTTTGCTCTGCTCCCTTGGAGTTTTCTGTCTCAGGCCTGTTCTAGCCTAGGTTATTGGCTCAGACCTGTTTCTGTAAATGTCCCTAGTCTGGATCCATTCCTACAGAGGTCCTTGGCTTGGGTTTGGTCCTGTGAAGAACTCTGACTCTGATCTACTCCCTCAGAGTTTTCAGGCTCAGGTGCACCCAGACTCACAGAGGACCTAGCTCAGGCTTACTCCCTCAGAGGTCCCAAATTCGTGCTTGGACCCGCAGATATTTCTGGTCCCTGCCTATCCCCTTTGATGTCTCAGACCAATGCCCAGGCCACAGAGGTCCTGGCTCAGGCCTACTCCCTCAGAGGTCCTAGACTCATGCAAGGACCTGCAGAGATCTCTGGTTCCTGCCTACTCTCTTGGAGGTCCCAGATTCACACCTAGACCTGCAGGGTCCTAGCTCAGGTGTAGTTCCTCGGAGCTCCTAGACTCATGCCCAGACCCACAGGGGTCCTGACTTAGGTCTACTGCCATGAAGGTCCCAGAATCACTTCTGGACCCTCAGTGGTCTCTGACTCTGGCCCAATCACTCAGCGATTACTCCCCTGTACCTGTTTCTGTGGAGTTCGCTCTCAGGTCTGCTCTGGCCCAGGTTGCTGGCTCAGTCCTGCATCCACAAATGTCCCTGGCCTGAATCCGTTCCTGCTTCCATGGAGCTTGCTTTCTCAGGCCCACTCCAGCCTAGGTAGGTGGTTCAGTCTCCCTCCCGTGGAGCTCACCACCTCAGGCCTGCTCGGCCTAGGTCGTTGGTCCAGTCCTGCTTCTGCAAATGACCCTGGTCTGGAGCCACTCCTGCTCTCTTGGAGTTCACTGTCCGAGGCCTGCTCTGGCCCAGATTTCTGGTCAAAATAAATAGTTGTTAAAAAGCCAGCAATTTGATAGATAAAGTCTTCCTAGAATTAATTAAAGGTGTGGCATATGTGTATAAATTAGCATCCAGGGGAAGATGCTGAGGCTGGATTCGTAACATTTCAAACTCCGGTGTGGAAGAGACCCTGCAGTTTCTGAAATGTAAGGCCAGATGACGCTCTAAGTATGGTTTCCAGCGCAGTCACTGTTATGATCATGAACTCTCCAAGGCATTGAATAACATCTGTATTCAAAGGAAAAAAAAATCCAGGCAAGATGATCATTCATTTGAGAAAACTCAAGAAGGATTTCCACATATCTGACCAGCCCTCAGCCGTCACTGACTTACACTCAGATTCCACACAGCTCCTGCTCTATACTGGGGGGCCTCTGGCCAGGTTCTCCTCTCAGGAACATTAAGTAGTGTCTGATCTAGATCTGTCCAACAGAACAGCCCAGACCTTCGGGGAAAGATGCTCTCATGTGCTTCCTCATCTTCATTAAATAAAAGTGAAAGATACAAGACACATGAAACAAAGCCTAAAGAGATACCCCATTAAAGAGAGAGAGTTAAAATAACAACTCCAGCAGAAGCCCAGTGGAAGAAACAAAGCATTCACAAAGGACCAGGGAAAGTTCTTTGTCTAAATTAAAAATAACAAAGTGATAAGACGTGAGTTGACTGCAGAATGCTTTATTCATTGCAGACGCCCTGAGCTCTCTCTGTCTGCAGCCTTCCCAATGAGGCCTGTCTCTGCTGCCCTGAGCTCTCTAAGTCTGCAGCCTTCCCAGTGAGGCCTGTCTCTGCTGCCCTGAGCTAACCAAGTTGCCAACCCTGCTGTCTTTGCAATCAACAACACTTGACCATTGTCAACTCTCTTTTCATGCTCCAGCTCTAAACCACGAGGAACTAGTAAAGATAAGATAGATAGGGTGAAGCAAGCAGACCACTGATTCACAAAGACAGGATTGTGACAGAAATGAGGAGAGGTGAGAGCAGAGGGGAAGGAGTAGAGCTATGGTCAGACTTTCCTGAATGGTAATTTTTTGTCCAGGTATTTTCAAACACAGCTCTACCATGGAGAGACCTTCAAGAACTCACTGAGTGCCAATGAGACTTGCCCTTTGAATGCCTCCTTTGTCTATGCCACACATTTCTGGTCCCATGCCCTCTCTGACTAAAGTGAGTTTGCATAGGGGCTGTTAGGAGGAAGTGGCTTACCTAATTCATTCTGGCCTTCCAGCTCTTGACTGGTATGTCACAGACTCTGGATAGCCTCTTCTTTGTGGCTCAGATTAATTATCTTGATTAAAACAATCTTAGGTGTATTTATTTTATGTGTATGAGGACTTTTTGTTTGCATGTATATCTATGCACCAAGTGCATGCCTAGTGCTCTCAGATGTCAAAATGGTGTGTTGCATCCCCCAGAACTGGAGTTAGGGACAGTTGTGAGCTTTCATGTGTATGCTGGAAATACAACCTGGGCCCTTTGCAAGAACAAGTGCACTTAACTGCTGAGTCATCTCTCTAGCCCCAAATTATTCTGTTTTAGTTGCCTATGAAAACTATTTTTTTCTCAAGTATAAAAAATATATAAAAATGAACCTTCCTTTTGAACATATTGATAATTTTAGTAAGACCCGAGAAATCAGAAGTTATGTATGTGAAATTATATAACCCGTAGTACATCTCTTCCCAAAATAATGTTGATTAAAAACAACCATATTTACAATACACCTGTCATGGCCAAACAGTTATAAAAAGGAAACACACTGCTTGCAAGTGCTTTATTCTTCATTCTTATCTTCATTTGAATAAAGACACTGTTAATTAGGTAGAGAAGAAAAAGAGCGGACAGTGCTTAATAATGAGATGAGAATGAGCTATGGCTCTTTGGGGCACCTGCCATCCCCCAGGTAATTTCTTCAGCAGGCCTGAGCATGAGATGTTACAACTACTTCCCAGAAGCAGACACCTATCTTGCTGCCAAACTTGAAGTCACTGAACCTATTTTTGTCTTTCTATTTCACCACCAAGCCAATTCATAGGAACCAAGATAACAGTTTCAGTTGAAATACTGATAGAAAGGACACTTAATCAATGATAATAAAGTCACTTTAAAACTGGTTGATAAGAATGAATTTCACAAACAATCTGCGGAAGTCAAGGAAGAGTAAACCCATTAGTTACGAATGTTAATTTTAATATGTCACAATTCAAAATGGCATGGAGTAGACAGAGTTACAGGTAGGAATATACATTATCATACAAAACAGAGAGCTCAAGAGCAAACCTTCATACACTTAGGATTTAATATACAATGCTGCATTTGTAGTTGGCAGGGAAAGTAATTTATTGTTTCCTCAAGTCATTGTTTCATTAAGATTTTGTCTGCATTTGAAAAAGTAATAAACCCTGCTCCATGCTGGCTAGTAGAAGCCTTGTGTAGAATGTGAGTCTGGGATAGGGCCAGAGGCTTTGTACTTCTAGCAAGTTCTGAATGCAGTGTCCTTCCTCCACCTAAGGCTAATGTTAATGGTGAGTGAGCCCTTAGGAGCTTTTTACATTGGTGTAAAAGCTTCTCTTTCATAGAGTGATTTGGACTCTTTAGATCTAATAATTATAAAAGATGAATTGTCTTTTCAATGACATTTTTGTTTCATTTTTCTAGTTTTATGTTACAGTCATTGGAATTTTATAATAGCACCAGACTGCACAGCACTGGAAATTAAAAACAGACAAATAGGGGTTGGAGAGATGGCTGAGGAGTTGAATGTTTCTGCTCTTACAAAGAACTGGGTGTTCAGTTCCCAGTACCCATGCTAGACAGCCCATAGGAGATCAGATGCCCCCTGTAGGCACCTGTACACAATTGCACAGACACACAGACATACAGACAGACAACTCTCTCACACACACACTCACAAATAGAATAAGATATCTTTTTAAAAATGGACAAATAAAGCTATATCCTCAATATGGATTGTTCACTCTGCTTTCTCTTAGAAGAGTCACATAGTTCGGAGCAGACCACAGTATACAAGCCCTTATATATAACTTAGTAAAACAAATAGAGATTATTTCCACAGACAGATGCCATCAGGTCCCACAAAGCACGAGAGCATAAGACCACATAGCACTGCTGATTTCTATGTTTATCATGAAAAACTAAGCCAAGCTTTTGGGGATCAGTTTTCTTCTTCCACCAAGGGTTCCATGGTTCAAAACCAGATCATCTGTGTTTATGACAAACAATTCTACTGAGTTGTCTTGATGGCACCCAACATTTGACATTGGTTTGGAGCTTCCAAGTTTCTCTTTCTCATCAACTTGTGATGGAATTGATTCAGTCAACTCATTGTCCTGTCTGGGAACCATTGTCTGCTTTTGATGTTAACTTTGCAAATCTCTATCAGAGCCCATTATGCTGTTACAATATCAAAGCACAAATATCACACAGATAGGAACAAGGCAAAAGTTTAGTTAACAAATTAGAGGACAAGTCAATACAAAGCCTGGCTTAAAGAAGCATGAAATACAAATACTCTGAGGAACACAGAAGGATGCTGAAGTTTGGTTCCCATGTTTTATAAAATCCAGTTTATTGTCCTCCGGAGTAGGAGAGATATGACATTTTGGATGATTTTTTTCATTCATATGATTTGCACCTCTGCTAGGCAAAACTAACTGACAATTTACCAATCTATAAGCTTTTTGGGGTCATGGCTCCAAATATTCAATATATTCAATGAAAAGATGTCCTACAAGCAGTGAGCAGTGTCAGATGAGCTTACACAGTTGTTTCTCTATTTCTAAGCTTTGAAAACATTGTCTTTGCAGACTTAAACGTTTTGCTCACACAGAGATCCTTTTCTTTGTTTTCTGCAAGAAAATATTGATGGGTCTGGGGGAAGAACAGAGAGAATATTCATCTTTCCAATGTCCAGGATTCTAAAATGTCAGCCATGACCTTAAAGCACTTTGAAAACCTGCAAAATGTCTCAGTGGGTAAAGGCACTTGCTTTCATTTCTGATGACCTGAGTTCAATCCCCAAGACCCACATGGGAGAAGGAAAGAGCCAATTTTCATGAGTTGTCCTCTGACCTCTGCCTGTGTACCATAGCACATATCACACTTACACACACATATCACACTTACACACACATATGCAGTTCACACACGCATGCGCACATGCGAACACCACATATGTAACTAAATTAATTAATGCAATATTTAAAAAATTGTTTTAAAATGCTATGGGATATACTATTTAATTGCCAGTAAGAGTAGTACTGTTTTCATGTGGGTAATTGTGCCCACAATTTAAATTCTCTCCTCTGTGACTCTGGGGTTTGTTTATATGGGTTAGATAGTCAGTGCACACTAAGCTCAAATGTAGAACTTGATATCCCCACTTTCCCACATCCTGCCATGTTAACTGTCTCCACTGCTTGAAAATATGTAGAACTTGTTGTCTAAGTATGATAAACCTCAGGATTGACTTTTCTGAACTATTCTTTAAAATAGTTAAAGTACCCAGAGGTCTTATATATCAGGGAAGCTCCGTGTTGATATACTGAAATGAACTCTAACCAATTGCTAAAACGAATTTTTCTCTTCACTAAGATTAAAAGTACCTAATGATGTGGCCCATCGGTGGCCAGCAGGTGCTAATGGACTTGGAAAGAGTGCCAAAACAAATGTGAATTACAACAGCCACTCAGTGCCCAAGGGCAACATTGGAGCTACATCAGTTACCCATATCTGCCTAGGAGACATAAAAAGAGGAGAACGGGCAGTGGACCAGGTGGCCCTGGGCTGCTGTTTTTGCAGGGTCAGGGGAAGACCTAGTAAAGCAAAGGCCTGCTGGGAGGGCCTGGCATTCAGACGTGCACTGTTCTGGTGGCTTTGTGGTTTGCACTGCTGCAACAGACACCAGAGTTTCAAGGATGTCAGTATAAAATTATGTCTTAAATATTATTCTTGTGTGGTCTGGCCAGGATGTCACTTAGCTGGACAACTACAGCATCAGTGAAGACCACTGAAGAAGTCTGATTTTTTGTTTGTTAGTTTTATGAGAGGTTTTCATGTGGCCCAGGCTACCCTTCCTATGTAAAATGAGAATAACCTTGCTTCTACCTCCCCACTGTGTCTTTACGACTCATTTGTGTTGTGTCTAGGAATGGAACTCAGGGCTTTGTGCATGCTGGGTGAATACTCTACCAACTGAGCTCCCCAGTCCCATGAGAGTAGTTTGTAAAAACCCAGGAAAGGACTTGAAAATATCAATAGTACATTGGCAGATCATTTCCTCTCTCTATATATATATCATGTTTGTGTGTGTGTGTGTGTGTGTGTGTGTGTGTGTGTGTGTGTGTGTGTAATGGTGCAGCTGACTTAACCAATAAAAGGGATGTTAAATATCTTTTAGCTAAATAGTTCTGGTCTATCACATTATACATTAACATTTTATCTGAGCATTTTAAAAAATATTTTCATTTTGGGTATGGCTCTTCTGAATATATAAAAATTGAAATTATTTTAGCCAAACCATCAAGCTAAGAAAAGAAATGATATTGGCAATATAATAGTCTTATTGTCTAGGGCCGCCAAGATGGCTCAGTGGGTAAATGCTTTATTGCCAAGCCCAATTTTCTGAGCTCAGCCTCTAGAATCCATATGGTAGAAGGAAAGAACGAGCTGCCACATGTTGTCCTCCTATCTCCACGTACATACACATACTGAGTCAATAAATGTATTTTTAAAAGAATCATTGTCTAAATTTACATAAAGTATTTATTCAAAGTTTAAAAGATGATAGAAGCTTCTACTAAGTACACAATTAAAATTTAATAGGCAGTTTGTAAAGAAGCAATGATGGGCATAGAAAAGGTTCCTGAGGGAAGAAGGGACAGTGGCTGACCTGAGCCTGGCCTTCATGCCAGGCTTGATAAAGATTAATTGATTAAATGAGAAAATGAGTCAGGACAAGAGCAACTCATTGGCTTGACCAGAAATTAAGTAAGTGCAAATGAAAGCAATAATGAAATATAATTCCATATTTGTTAATTCCACAAGATTAAAGAAATAAAATCCATGCTAAAGGATCTTCAGGAAAACACAATCCTTATTAAAGGGCCTATTCATTTGTATCACCTAGGGCAGCTCATTTTCTTCAACCTCTTTTGAAGAATTGCCCTCAGGAAACAATGGTAAAAACATTGTTTGTTGTAGAGCTATTAACACTGAAGCAAGACACAAGCTGAACACCCAGCTACTCCGTGGAATATTATGCAGCCCTCTGAAATAATGTACTGGGATATAACCATGTCAAAACCAGCATGATGTGGGCTGGGGAGATGGCTCAGTGGGTAAAGCACTTGTGCAAGTCTGAGGACCTAAGCCCAGACTCCTAGAGCCCATATAAAAAGACAGGCCTAGTGGTACATACCTGCAATCCCAGTACCAGGGCAGGAAGGAGGGTCCCTGGGGTTTGATGGCCAACTCCAGCTTTGGTGAGAGACCTTGTCTCAAAAACATAAGATGTGTGTGTTCATTAGGTTTGGTTTTTGTTTTTTGTTTTTTTTTTTTTTTTGTCAACTTGATACAAACTAGGGTCTTCTGGGGAGAGGGATCTTAACTAAGCAAATGTCTCCATCTGTAAAAGAAAAATGTGGGACATTTTTCTTGATTGATGATTGCTGTGGGAAGGTCCAGCCTACTGTGGGTGGTGCCTCCCCAGGCAGGTGATCCTAGGTCATATAAAAAAAGAAAATTGACAGGCCATGGGAGTCAAGTCAGTAAGCAGAACATGGTCTTGGCTTCCACTTCTTCCTCCAGGTTCCTGCCCTGCTTGAATTTCTGCCCTAATTTCCCTTCATGATGGACTAAAGCTGTAAGATGACTTAAACCTTTCCCTCTCCAGGTTGGTTTTGGCAGTGTTTGTCACACAGAAGCAAACTAGGGCAGTGGAGGACCCACAAGATGGCTTGGTGGGTAAAAGGCGTTGCCCTTGAGGACCTGAGTTTGATTTCTGAGTCCCACATTCCAAGGAGAGCCAAGACGTTTCATCCTTTGGGAAGGTTTTCAGGTCAATTGTTCAGATCTCTGTTCTCTAACAGACTGTTACTGAGAATCATGGATCTGTACAATAAACCCCAAGATGATGTTGTTCTCTTAAGTGGACGTATGCAGCACTTCTTGTGTCCCCACAAAGCTGGATAGTGATAACCACTTTCAAGACTGTGCTTTGGGAAGAACCCGGAGAGGGATGTAGTAGCTTCCATCCAATCCTAATCAGAGAGTTTATGTTGGGAAGAAGAGAACCATGCTGTCTCTTAGCTCTGGCCTGTCCGGATCTTCATAGTTGGCTTAATATTTGTCACTTAAATGTCTTTGCTCTATGAGTGGGAGGGGCTGTTGGGGGTTGATTGGGTTTTATCTTGGGCTGTCTGAATTGATGGTCCTCTGCTTCTCAGCCTCTGAGTCATCCTCTTACCCAGGAACTGGAAGGAGTGGGTCCCTGTAGAGGTTTGAATAATGATCCCTATAGGCTCATGTATGTAAATGGGCATCTCCTGTCCCAACACTCAGTCCCAAATAATTGACTCAGAGACTGAGTATGAATTATAAATGCTCGGTCAATAGCTCAGGTTTGTTACTAGCTCACTTAACCCATTTCTATTAATCTTTGTATTACCACATGGCTCATGACTTTAACTGTACTCTACCATGTCTTGCTTCCTGGGTAACTGGCTGGCATCTTTCTGACTCCCCCTCTTCCCCCTAGCATTTTCAGTTTGACTTTCCTGCCTAATCTTATTCTTCCTTGCTATAGGCCAACCAGTTTTTTTCATTAACCAATGAGAGTAATGCATATTCACAGCATACGAAAAGATTCTCCCACAGCACATGTATTAAAATAATTGGTCCCCAATTGATGGAACTGTTTGGGAAGGATTAGGAGGTGTGGCCTTGTGGAGGAGGTATGTCAATGGGAGTGGGCTTTGAAGTTTCAAAAGCTCATTCCAAGCCCAGCCAGTCTCTCTCTCTCTCTCTCTCTCTCTCTCTCTCTCTCTCTCTCTCTCTGCCTTGTGGTTGCATCTCAAAATGTGAGGTCCCAGCTACTGATCCAACACCGTGCCTACTTGCCTGATTTCATGTTTCCTGCCATGATGATCATGGACTGTAATCCACAGGACTGCTAAGTCCCAAATAAATGTTTTCTTCTGTAACTTTCCTTGACCATGGTGTCTTATCATAGTAATGGAAAAGTAAGTAAGACCATCTCAAATAACTATTTACATTTTTCTGTGACCCCAGCCCTTAAGAAACCCTAGACTTCCTCCTCAGTCAGTTATAATTTATTTGAAAGAGTTTTGTTTGTAAAAGATTTGAATTTTTTTTGAGACAGCTGTGGTTCTGGAAAAGGTTTGTGCTTTCTGGTTATTTACCACATTGGTGAACACTAAAGTCAACAACTTAAAAACAATAACTGTGGCTAAAACTGCAGTGCAATTTCCGTCTAGACAAATCTCCTACCCGATTTAGCTGAATTTTTCCTAAATACAACATTGAATGAAAGAAAAAAAAATCACATGGTAGCCCATGAACACATTTAACTCTTACCTTTTATAAAATATTTTTAAAGATTATAATATAATTTACATCATTCTTCTTTCCCTTTTCCTTCCTTCAACTCCTCCCATGTGCCCTATCTGGCTTTCTTTCAAAATCATAGTGTTTTAGTTGTTTTTTACATTTGTACGTATTCTGAAATATATAAATACAACCTGCTCAGTCATAATGTTACTTGTCTGTATATTAACTCTTACCTTATTATGCATCAGTTTAAAACAAAGATGCCCTTGGAGCAGCTGGATGAGTTTGCTTCTTCAGTTTCAAGATTAAGTAGGTTCGTGAAGAATGGGATCAAAATGTCACGAGGGATAGGTCTGCCAAGCAACAGGAAAGGTTTTCCTTGGCAGGATGCCATCAAATACAACAGACACCTGAGACCAGCAGCATTTCCCTCCATGGCTTGAAGTCAGCAAGCTCAGTGATAAATATTGCTGTCTTTCTGTGCCATGGAAATTGCTAGAATTCAGACTTTCCAGATGAGGCAAGGGTTTCTATTTCTTTCCTACAATCTGGCTTCAGGTCCCTCCTTCCTCCACCTTCTTATTTTGATTTTACTCATATATATTTACTCATATTGACATACTAGGGGTTAGGACATTATAGGCTAGTTTCTGCACCATGTTCAATCACTTGTGAGTTTACTTGTCAATTAAAATATGTTCTCTAAATGTAAATTCCTGGTTAAGCCCTTACTTAGTTTAAGCAATGCCTTGGATTTTCCTGTTGGAGGGTGGGTTCATGGTGTAGGATGGCCTTTTCGTCTCACTGAAGGAGGATGCTTAGTCCACCTGTAACATCACCAGAATAGTAGCTTCCAAAATTTCAAATTGGAAAAGTCTTCCTTTCTCCACACTACTTCTTAAATCTCAGTGTAGTAACTTGTAGGGGACAAGCATATGTGGGTGGAAGCCAGAAGTAGAGAACTGGAATCTGTCTTAGTCACTGTCACTTTGTTGCTGAGCCTGGAACTGGCCAATTCAACTAGACTGACTGGTCAGCAAGTCCCAGAAACCCTCCTGTCTCCACTCCCCAGTAACAGGCCCTCCTAAACTTTTTTTTTTTTAAAAAAAATATGGATATTGGGAATAGAACTAGGTCTTCATGCTTGGGTAACAAGCGCTTTATTAAATGAGCATCTCCCCAGCCACTGGAGATGAACTTTTAATATCCATTATTTGGGAAACTATTTACTGACAAGTGTTTTAAGTGAATTTGCATTCAATCTCTCACTGCCATTTTCACAAATCCATGAAAATCCCTGTATGTATAGAATGTGTCTTACTTCCAGTCTACTGGTGAACCCTTTACAGAAATTCCGTGCCTTCATTCTTAAGCCAAGCTGGAAGCACAAGTAGGCAGCTCCTGGGTTGGATTCAAGCTGGCAAGTGCTGCCAGATCTTGGACCTGTGGAAGAGACTGACTCTCTGTGCTTAGCTGTCACGCCTCTCTGACTCCTCATTAATTTTAGGGGTCCTGATTCTCACCCACCGTTTTCATATATACAGTAACAATGATACATATACAAACTATTTTAAACAGAAAAGAAGAGGCATCCTAGCTGTATTTGGACAAATTCTCTTGGCTGAAACCATAGAAACTGGGGATCATTAACGCGAACACACTAGCGATAATGGCAGCAGAGAATTTTGTAACATGCAACCTCATTTCCCTCTGTGCCCTTGGCATTAGTGGAAATTAAGCATCCATACAAAAGGAGCCCATTTTTTTTTTCTTTTACTCATCCAAGATCCCTCTTAGCAAGAGAATAATAGGCAGTTTTCCCAGTATGCTAGTCTCTCCTCTTTGTTAGGGTGTGCTCCTATGACATTTAATTTGAGCCATTGTCTGGCTCAATAATGTAACAGTTAGTTGTGTCAAATAGAAAAGGCAGAAGTCTTTCTTTTAAAGTTCAGGACTTGAATCTGAAAGCTTGGGAACACATCAGTCCCCTGGCTCCTGTAATCCCTGTGACCTTCATTGCAACTCACTTCCTGCCTCTCATCCTGAGGTTGCAGAACACCCCAAGGGCAGAACTAAATACTTTGCACTAATTCCAGCACACAATCCTTACCAGTATGGAGCCGGCACGCAGACTAGTGTGAGAAAAGTTTAGATTGTGGAGAAGGGATCCACAACTTGGGAACAGGCTTGGAAACTGAGTTGACTAGGTCCAAGTGCAGTATGGAAAACTTGCAAACACATGCCATCTACTTACAGCACATGAGGGTATGCAAAGGGCTACAGTAAAGAGACTGCCCACATGACCACTCTATGATATGTCTAAGATTTTTATTGTAGTTATGAGAGACAGCAGCCAGAAGTACCTGGAAGACTCTAAATCAGAGATAGAAAGAAGTAGCCTAAATATGGCCAACTGCCTGGACGTGGCCAGGGCTAGAAAATTGGGAGAGTGGAAGGGAATAGTGGAGCTAATAGGAAGGAGAGGGAGGGAAAATAGAGCAGAGTGAGAGTTTGAGAATAAGAGGGAGTGTGTGCTGGAATCGTAGGGAATAGCAGGTTATAAGGAGGGTGAGCATTTGCGAGAAGGGAAGGGACCGGAGATTGCCATGAAACCTTTGAAATATGTAACCAGTAATTGTGAGTAGGGGCTGAGGAAGCCTGTAGTCCAGCATGGGCTTGACATACAGCCACAGGTAGACGTCAGTGGAAAGTCATGTGTCCCTTCTGCCAGAGATAAGGGAAATGACTCCTTTAGACAGATGGGACTAGGTGCTACAAGTTTCTGAGGAATGCTGGCTTTTGTCTAACCATGTAACTATGTAAATCCTCTTATGGTCTAGCTTGAGCTCATTTCTAGATATATGGACTGCCTTTTGGAGTTTGGGGTATTGGGGCTTCCTGTGGACCTGACAGGCCTCGTGTGTGTGTTGGCAGGTGTCTGTCATGAAGCTGCATTGTGATGTGAGCTGGGGTTGAAGCCTCTGAGTCCAGACTATAGCTGGACATCTAGTTCGAAGTTTATTTGTGGGGCTGTTGGCAGGTGGCCTCAGTTCCTCATGAAGACTTCTCCAAAGGCCTCCCATGAAAGTCTTGCCTGAGAACCACTGATTCTAGAGAGCAAGACGAGAGCCATCGTCTTTACAGCCTAGTTTTAGAAGAAACACAACCCCATTTCTACCACTTCTGTTGGTCACACAGGATGTGAAGACTAGGAGGGGACAATTCTAGGTCATTTTGGAGGCAGGCTGCTGAAGGTCCAGATGGCTAGCTTTCCTAGGAAGCACAAATAGTTGCATTCTTTGTAATTCTGACATTTGATCAAGATAATAATAATGTCATATTTTCAAAAAACTACATGTTTGCTTTTAAATGTCAAATTTTATATATGTAAATAAAACATACTCGTAATATATAGATAATAGATACTAGTATACAATATAGAAATTAAAAGGTTTAGTAATACCCATCGTTATTGACAAATATTTGTATTTCACTATAAAATATATCCACTTAAAAATACTCAATATTGTGAAGCTTGATCTATTTTCATTATAACATTATATCACGGATATCTGATAACGTCATATAAAATCTGTTCTTTAACTACCTTTGAAAAATTATACTGAATGGCTATAACAGATAGAATTCCCTTATCTAGAGTTGTCTAACCAGTCCCTGTTGTTGGATTGAAAGTCTTGTTTATACCCGTAACTCTACATGTACTATGAGAATTTTCAGGATAAATCACTTTCAAAAGGTGAATTCTGGAGTTTTACAATGGTGCTAGATATTGTCCAGCTATCAGATAAAGAATGCGGATCCAATTCCATCTTGTCAGTGATGACAAAAGGGCCAGGACTATTTGACCTCTGAAGTCAGCACTGCTTTACTTTGGTACGCCCTGCTGTGACTTTAAGGAAGGTACAACATACTTGGCAGGAGAAGTCAAGGAAAGGAAAGAAAGGGAGAACTGCAAACTCCAGTGAGCACGAAGTTTCTGTGTTCTTGGCTGCTGGACTGCAGTACTTCCTCCAAGAGTTGTCCACAGCTTTGAGCCTGGACATTTGAGATGCTCACTCAGCTTCTCTCTGAATGGTGTCAGGCACAGCTCTGTCCACTGAAGCCAGAAATGGCAGGAAAAGAAGTCAGTGGTTGACCATGGCAAGCCAGCTTCCCTTTGTTCTTCCCAGCAGCCACCATCTCCATCTTGAAAATCTCACACCACTGTGACCAATGCCTCAGACTCAAGAGCCTTTAAATGGCCCACAGATTATCTGAGGAAAACAATGCATGGAGACTAACCAGTAAGGCACAAACAAGGTCACTACTTTTCAGTTCTTGAATACTAACTATGGTAATAAAATTCATTCATTCACTGGATTACATGATGTGATGACTGCAGCTTCCATTCATCTACTCATTCACAGATTCAACTGTAAAGAGAGTGTTATTGTGCCAGAAGCTAGAAGAGGCCCTGGGTGTGAGAGAGAACAGACATAGACGTGGAGCTTCCTTCCTCTGTGGGAGATAGACAGCAATCAAAGAGTCACAAATAAGTATATGCAAAATATAACTATGTCCAAGAAATGAGGAGTATTTCAGAAATTCCAGGAGGTCAAATCTAAAGGATGAGTTTGAGGTCAGAGAGAAAGCTGGGAGGAGTGTGCAAGGCAGGAATCCAAGTCACAAAGGCATGCAAAGGTCCTGAGGTAGAAAATAGCTGGACTGTGAGAGAAGCTGGTGTGACCGAGCAGTTAGAGATGAGGTGGCAAAAGAGGAAGGAGCATCCAGGCCATACAGAACCCACACAAGCTGCCGGAGGTAGTGTTTTCAGAGAAAAACTCAAGAAATGGACTCATTAAAGGGAGACACAGGAAGGGACAGAAGTGGCATTTGCCATTGGACTGGTAGGAGACACATCAGCTAGGAAAATATACAACTTGAGTTTCTGTTGGTCCCATACCTTCTGGTCTTCATTGTCTGCCTGGGATTTGTGCAAGCAAAGTTCCATTGTACTAATCGTTACTGCATGTTGCCAGGACCTTCTTTATATCTACTTTGCCTTTCTGCCATCTGGGAGCATTCCAACAAAAGTCCATGCTATGAATTGAATTACAAGAGGCCCTAGAACATTCAAGAAGACTTAATTCATCTCCATGTCACATTCCAGTGTTCATAGCTGTAATAAGCCTGTTGTGGTAGACCTCTGCAGTAGCCCTTAATTAACACAACGTGGATCACCTGTCTACATGGAATTTGCCATCATAGTGTCCAGAACAATCTACTTCCTCTCTCTTTGCTGTTGAACTCCTGAGGTATATTACTATGATTCCTGTTAGTTTTGAACTATTGTTTAACAAAGAACTGATATCTAATGGATCTGTACTTCTAGCTCATGAATTTACCTCTTGGTGTTACTGTGGGATGGAAAGCGATGTGGCTGGGTCCTTGGGAACTGGGACAAGACCTGCTGATGATGCTCAACCATTTGATAACTTCAGCATGTAACTCAAAGATTGCAGCATGGGGATTAGGAATGTGTTTCAGTTGGTAGAAAGTTCATCTAGCACCCATGAAGCCCTGGGCATTATTCCCAGCACCACACAAATTGGGCATGGTGGTAAGGTAAACTGAGGCACAGAGGCAGTATCACTTTACACAAATCACATCTCTAGTAGTGGAGCAGAAGCTTGAATTCTGAGCAGTAGGACCTGTCCAAGCTCTTATCCGCCTTGCCTCACATCTCTCTCAGCTGTAGAGAAGTATTAGCTTTTATTGTTACCAAGAACAAGGAGAAAACCATGCTGAAATGTAAGAGGTAAGCACCCAGAACCTTCGAATAATCCATCAAGGAACAGTACATATACCAGCTTCCTCAAGTGACAACAGTTGAGTCTACTTCCTGTCCTGTAGGAGGAGGAGGCTGCTTGTTCATCCCGGTCATCCAGAGATGAAATAATCACACAGAAACTGTATCCATTAAATCACTTCTTGGCCCATTAGCTCTAGCTTATTGGCTAACTCTTACATCTTAATTTAACCCATTTCTATTAATCTGTATATCACCATATAGGTTGTGGCCTACCTGCAAAGTTTCAGCATGTCTATCTCAGGCAGCGGATCCATGGTGTCTCTCTGACTCTGCCTTTTTCATCCCATCATGTCTTAGTTTTCCCCACCTACCTAAGTTCTGCCCTATCAAAAGGCCAAGGCAGTTTCTTTATTCATTAATGGTAATCCCAGCACACTGTCCCACTTTCTTTCCACACCCTTTGATGCCTAGAAGCTTCATTCATGAAACTTGAGTGATTGAATCACTTTGAAGGCAGGAGTAGTAAGTGTGAGCTACCATCCCTCAGTGTTTGCTTCAACTGTTCTCCAGCTTTCTCCCACCTCAGGGAGCAACATGAGGAATTAAAGTAAGCTGGGTAGCTAAGTTAGGAGTTGTCCAGTGCCTATGACCAGCGAGGCAGAGAAAAAAGCAGTGTCATGCTGTACTGCCACAGGCAGGACTAGAGGCCCTCCCCACCCTTTGCCCTAATCTGAAATCCTGCATTCCACTGAGTCACCTGGTGCCCTTTGTAAGGCCCTCCTCCCAGTTGTGCTCTCTCTGCTTCCATCACTCCTGGGCCTCTTCAGAAACATCAGATGTTCCTCGGGGTGGGAGGGGGATTTTCTCAAACATAACTGCATGATTTACCCAATCTGACATTCCAGAGTCAGTTTGTCCCTGCCCCTCTGGGCTCACCAGCCTAGATTCTTTCTCCTGAGATGTCAGTGAGTCTAATAAGAGGCCAGAGGTGCCGCTCAAGAGAGCAAAATCCATGGATAGTCTTTACAGAATCTTTTCTCTAAGCAATATGCCATGGCACAGGGCTTCCCTCTAGCTAGGGGAAAGTTCAGGGGGTTTTGTATGCTTGTTTGCCTACCTTACAGTCTTTGGTTCTTTAACACAGAATCTCAATAACCTGGCTGGACATCAAACTTGCTGTGTAGCCGAGGATGACATGAACTCCCTATCCTTTTGCCTCCACCTCCTGAACAGTGGGATTACAGGCATGCATGCACCACCTCACCTGCACAGGCTTGATTCTTTTTCTTTAGTATATTCTGTGCATGGTACTTAGGTTTCAGTCAACTTCTAACTTTGGAGAATGAAATAATCCAGTTTGAGCTCGTGGGCATGTCTGTGTCTATTTTTGTTTTCTTGTGGTCTTGGGAATGGGACCGAGGGCCTGACACAGACTAGGCAAGGGTTCTGTCCACTGAGTTACAGTCCCACCCCATCACCAGTGTAATACAGATGGAAGTATCTGGATAGGAGTCACTGGAAAACATAAAATAGATAAAATAGATAAGTCAGAGCAAGGCTGGGTGGGAGAGGATGGCCATCTTAGGCTGCCATTGTCCAAAGCAGAGGAAGAAGCCACACCCACAGGCTCCTGCTTTCACCCTCCTCTGAATCAGGGTGCCCAGGGCATACAAGAGATATGTTGTTTCTGTCTGCTTCGGTGTTATGCTCCAAGTAACAGCATCTGGTTAGAGTGTGGTGTCAGTGTTTTTGTTGTAGTTTTTGCTTTAAATCTGCTTAAAACTTTAAAGAGGCCACAGGAGTAAGATACTCCAAGTGCGGCTCTCTCATCCATTCATTTGTAAGTGAAATGCCTAACTAAAGCAGGCTGGGGAGTGCCTCAGCAGCCCACACTGGTGGATCCGGCAAAAGATCTTTGCTGGTGACATGGGTGGGACCGGCCCTCGTGCTTTCTCAGATGTTGGCAGAAGAATACTGTTGTGACTTTAAGTATCATGTGGGGTGAATCAGTCCTGCTGTCTACCAGCCTCCCTTTGGTAGCTCTGAGAGAAACCTGGCGACACTATGTTGGGTCTCTCTCAGTCGACATGGGAGGCATGGACAAGACAGGGCTTATCCTTACCCTGTGGCCAATGGTCACTCACAGTACCATCAGGAAGAACCAAAGAAAGAAGAGCAAACACTTGGTACAGGCAGTTAAGAGTCTTGTAAGTAAGAATGTCAGTGTTTGCACATGAAATTCCCCTCAACACTTTCCACCTCTGCTCTTTTCTGAGGGAAAGGATGTTTCTTTGTGTAGTAGCCAGGGCAGACTAACAGTGTTTTGTTCTTTGTACACTGTTAGTACCCCAAGTTAAAGGACAGAGCAGGAACATGAGTGAGCTCACAGGACAGCTGGGCCATCTCAGGGGATAGGAGGAACTTCTATTAGAGGCAGCAGGAAAACAGCTCAAAGAAAAACGGAACTTGGGGTATTGGGCAAACAAGCTGCACAGTTATGGTGATGATAACATAAGTTCACCTTTAGGCCTTTTACTTTTTCATAGAAAATCGATATTTTTCTAAAATGCTTTTTAAAATTAACTAAACTGGTGTGGGACACTAATCTATATTCTGTCAATTATATTTTAAATAAACACTGATTGGCCAGTAGCCAGGCAGGAAGTATAGGCGGGACAACCAGACAGGAAGTAGAGGTGGGGACTGCAACAGTTGACCTCAGAGCTCAGCCTCTTCCTTTGTTACAACATACAGCAAACAAACGGTCAGCACTAACTGGGGGAGTGAACAAAGTCCTGTCCCCTCTCTCCATGTCCTTTTCTTCTGTGTTAACTGTCTTGGTATCTAAACAGTGCTAATTTTCGGGCAAAAGCCTTATTTTTAGCACTCATTATTTTAGCCAGAAGAAAACACCGAAATCGAGTGGATGCTAGAACACAGCCATCTTGTGCTCTCCAAAGACAGATGCAACAGTTGCCAGAGGTGCAACCTCCAAAAACGTTAGGAAAAATTGCATTGCATACTGGCCTCCCAGGATGACTGTTAGATGCTGAGGAAGTTCATATCTACCAGTGTGAGAATAGCCTCGCATGTGAAACTTTCTCACAGAAATAATTGGTGGGGGTGGGGTGGGATTCAACTAAACACTCCCACCCCCCAACAGGATTTGAGTGCCTGAAGCCCTACCGAGTGAGACTGGAAGGAATGGAGGGAGCTGCCCAGGGAGAACCAGCTGTAAGGCATTGGGGGCGGGGCAGCGGGACCTCCTGGACCTTATGTAGAGCAGTATGACCAACAGGACAGTGTCAGGCAGTAATGGATAGTGTCCCTACTTATCTGAACTCCCAGACAGTGCTAGAAAAGGAGCAGGGAAGAAATATTTTTTCACATTGCGCCTGTTGAACCCCAGGAGGAAAGAAACTGCTAGAAAATGTCATTCCATTTTTTGAAGAACAGTGATTGGTGGAGTTCATATTGCAGTGGCCTTAGTAATCTTCCTGAAAGATCACCATCCTCTGGAGGATTAGTGTTGAAACCCTAGCCTGGGGCAGAGTTGATTAGAATTCTGTCTTTTCTGTCACTTAACATCCAGCAAACGGAATTAATCCCTCAGACACAAACTTCCTCAAATTAAAAGTATATGGAATTAATCAAAGGAGATTTTTGTTCCCTGAAAGTAAAAAGGGATTGAGTCTTTTTAAAAATCTGTACCATTGAACTTGTTAATTGTTATTATTTTGATCACACAAAAAAAATCTGAACTTTTGATCATTTTTTTAATCATCAGATGCATTATGTTAGAAATGAACAAATAAAGCTGGGGAGATGGGTTCAGTGAGTGAAGTACTCACTTCCCAAGCTGTTGAACCTCAGTTTGCTCTCTGGAACCCATGCCTGTAATCCAAGAATTTGGAAGTGTAGGCAGGAAAACAGTGAGTTCAAGGACAACCTAAGCAATATAAAGAGGGCTTGGCTTTAAAAGGAAGGCATGAGAGAAGGAAGGAAGAAAGGAAGGATAAAGAGAAATAGCTTTTTAGACATAATTACTAACATACCACCCTACCCCCCCCCAATCATTTTATTTAGTCTTTCAGTTAGGGTCTCACAGAAGTATCTCTTTGATAGAGCCTATAATTTAGCCATTTCATACTGACCATTTTGTCTCTGCTAAGTGTTGCGTTGAAACTTTGCAGTGTTGCCTGACCTACCTACAGGATACCTTAGAGGGTTTCTGAACACTCAGTGATAGAAAGATTTGGAAGTCAAGTGAGCTTCTCCTGTTGATTTGAATATGTTCTGCCTTGATGACATGATCCCATGACATGGTGACATAGCATACTGCATGGGCTCAAAACAGTAGTTGCTTCTTAGGCAGCACATGGGTGGCTAAGATCGCCTTTCAAACAGTGCTGCTGAGAGGCCGGCATGCATTTGTTTAACATATCGTACTTGAGGACCTACTGTATACCAGGTTCTAGGTATTTCTGGGTAAACCACGTGGTCCCTGTCCTCACAGAATATGCAGAATAGCTGCTGACATGGGAAGTAGATGCACATACAATTAGATGTAACTGCAGATCATGTCACAGAACTGGTCTGAGGGGAAGGGGCAGGAGACACAAGGCCGTGAAGTATTGCTGAAAGGGCTTGCTGCAGAGATAATTTATAAGGAGAGGTCTAGGTAAACCCTGGAGGGCTAGGCTTTTAGAATAAATGTTTGGAGCATACCCAAGCTCCCTTCCAATCTGCAGGCATTGATAAGAAGAAAGATGGCAGGAATGTTCCCACTATGAGTTTTACCTGTGCCTCCACAAGATGCGAATTCACACAGGCCAGATGAGTTGCCACCACCAGAGTCATGTCACCATGTGAGCCAGGCTGCTCGGGCAGTGCAGTTGGGACGGGGAGGACTTGGACTCACATCACACTTCATCAGGATTAGAAGGATCTGGTTCAATTGAAACCTGGCCAAGAGCCAACTGTCCTCCCCTAATGGCCCACCTAAATTCCTAGAGTATCATATTTTTTTTCTTCTTTAAAGTGGAATAACTAAAGTCATCCCCTAGGTATGCTTGGATTCAAATCTTAACAGGCTGCTTGGTGTCTTGAAACTCAAGCTTATTTTCCACATTCACTCTGCAAGGGCATCCTGGCTCTGCCACCTGCTCACGGAGTGGCTCGTAGGCTTCTCACTAAGTCTGCGAGTTCACTTCCTAAACAGTGAAGTTGGGGTATGTTCATGCTAACCACATACTAGAGAATGCCACTGAGTTAACTCAGTACTTAGAACAGGACCTGCAAGACTGTGATCACATCCCCCAAAGCATGCCACTTCCTCTAAGGACCAGGCCCCCATGGAGCAAAGCTGCAGGGACGAACACACAGACAGTGTGAGGGTGAAGAGTGTGCCAGTCCGGGACCCTCTGCTGTAGGCTTTGAAGGCATGCACACCTTTTTATAGGAGGCAACCACTGGGAGCTTTACATCACGCTTGGGGAACTGTCTTCTCTAGTTCTCAGCTGGGAATTAAGCACATCCCACCCACAAGCATGGGGTGTGCAACACAGTAAACAAGTGCTCACTTTACCTGGCTTTCAACCTGCATACCAGACAACAAACCAGCAGAAGGGCCTGGCAGAGCTGGATTTTCTTAGGCGGATGGTGTTTCTACATAATGCAATGAGTTCTCTAAATGAAACTTGTGAAGGTTTTTTGTTTGTTTGTTTGTTTTTTCAAATCAAGAGAATATTCTTTTTTTAATTAATTTATTTTTTATTGAAAATTTCCACCTCCTTCCCTCCTCCCACTTCCCTCCCCTCCCCCCGCTCCCCTCCCCCTCCCTATACAATCCAAGGAGCAGTCAGGGTTCCCTACCCTATAGGAAGTCCAAGGTCCTCCCTGTTTCCCCCAGGTCTAGTAAGGTGAGCATCCAAACAGACTAGGCTCCCACAAAGCCTGTCCATGCAGTAGAATCAAAACCCAGTGCCATTGTTTTTGCCTTCTCCGTCAGCCTCCACCGTCAGCCACATTCAGAGAGACTGGTTTGGTCACATGCTCCATCAGTCCCAGTCCAACTGGCCTTGGTGAGCTCCCATTAGATCAGTCCTGCCATCTCAGCAGGTGGACACACCCCTCACGGTCCTGACTTCCTTGTTCATGTTCTCCCTCCTTCTGCTCTTCATATGGACCTTGGGAGCTCAGTCCAGTGCTCCAGTCCACACTGTCTCTATCTCTATCTCCATCCATCTCCAGATGAAGGTTCTATGGTGATATGCAAGATACTCATCAGTGTGGCTTATAGGATAAGGCCAGTTCAGGCACCTTCTCCTCTGCTGCCCAAGGAACAACCTGGGGACATAAGAGAATATTCTTTAGAAAACATATGAGCACTCAATTTAGCCAATGCTTGACTCTCATGGAGATTGTTCCAGTGAACCCCCATTCAGCTTCAAGCCAGCCGGCATTGTATTCTCATCATTTCATGATGTACCACCACTAATGCTCTGCCATTTCTTCCACACTATTTTCTTAGCCTTTTCAGCATAAATCTCATGATATAGTCTTTTATATAATGCTTTTGTATAGTAATAAATGATGATTAAATATTAAATTAATAAAGAAGTAGAGTGTTTGCCCAACATGCAGGAAGGCTTAGGTTCTATATATTCCCACCTCCACATGAACTGGGTGTGGCCATGCATGCCTGGAATCCCATCTCTGAGAGACAGAAGCAGGAGGATCAGGAATTCATCTACCTACTGAGTCAAGGCCAGCCTGGATTACAGAAGAGCCTGTCTCAAAATAAATAAATTAGACTTTGTGTGGGTATGTATAAGGTTAGCCTTCTCTGCCTTCTGCAGAGAAGATTTGGGAGTGTCTAATATAGTTTTGGTAAGTTTGACCTCTGTAGATAAAGAAATGTAGATCAGAAAAGCCAGCGATGTTGACCTTCGACCTCTACACACATGTATACACACACACAAACCAGAATGGGCCATGCATGCACCCACACTACACATACATGTGGAAAACAAGTAAATGAACAAACAAACCAGGAACCACTTTTGCGATACCAAACTAGAACAGTTTGCTTGTAAATCTTTGAGACAGGGTCTCACTCTGTAGCCCAGGCTAGCCTTCAGGTCTCACTCTGTAGCCCAGGCTAGCCTTCAGGTCTCTGTTGTCCTGTCTCAGCCTGCCAAGTGTTGGGATTACAGTTGAGAGCCACCAAGTCTGCCCTGAGTCTGGTCAAACAGAGGAAGTGACTTTTCTGGGAGAAAGAAAAGTAGAGAGGGAAGGAGATAGGAGGGACAGAGAGAGACAGAGAAAAGGTTAGGCTTATTTAGTATCTACTCAGCTGAAATTTTCTTGGGGAACCCTGAGTGTGTCTTTTAGATATACCTTGTTGTGGCTGTCTTATATTTTGGAGGGAGAGGGTGCTCCAAGTACCTAGATTAGCCGGAGTCTCTGTGTCCTGGCGCCACTCTACAACAGCAACTGGACACCATCACCTTCATCTTGGAAAAGCAGGGTTCAACTCCCAGAGCAGGGCCACTAATCCTCCTGCACTACCAGCTTCATTCCACAGCAGTCCTCCCACTCCATGTCTGTGTCCTGTCCCTCCCAACCCCCTGCAAGGGACCAGCTCAGCCGGGACACTGGGACCAACAGGACAGGGTCTCAGGAATAGGTAGGTAAGGAGTTGGTGAATGACAAACAGACACAAGACTCAAAGGAATTGCATCTGAACGCGTCTTTACTAGGCATGGGGCTCATCCTTTATACAGAAGAGATTGCTTAGCAGCATGTGTTGTTTTTTCATGCAGTACAGATTATTCTTAGAATCATTATATCAGATACGTGAGAACAGAATTTCATCAGACAGATGTCCCCAGTGTGAGTCTGCAGTTGGTCATGCTAGACATGGCTTGGCATTAGTTTTGATATAAATCTTTATCTAGGTTATGAGTTCATGGCATTTTGAGCTAAGGGTGAGCAGTTGTGGTTAAAAGTCACACAGTCTTCAGTCTTTTTATATTTCTGCAATCTATGCAGAAGAACTTCTTTCCTCCTCCTTCTCCATATTTCTAACTCCTTTTCAAATCTTTCCCAAAACCAATCTCAAAACCTTACAGGCATTCATCTCTCTCGTCTATCTTTATCCCATCTTTGCTGAAACTGTCCTAATTGTTAATTAAGTTTGCCTTTTGTTCTTTATTTACTAAGCACCAGATTAAACCTCGAAACCTAAAGAGGAAGAAGCCTTGAGTGTTAACCCATCTTCCCCCATTAGTCACATACTCCTGTGTATGGCAATGACTCATCAGTAGACTCTGGAAGCTTAAACATCCTGACTTCCCTTCCAGAAGAAACCAGACTATATTCCTTAGAACAAAAGCAGGTAATGCCAAAAGTGCAAGAGCTCTGATGCAGGAAGCAAGCACACACACCTTCTCTGCGGGCACTCTTCCTTGAAGTTTGTGCCACATCTTACACATGAGAGATCACGCAGACTCCGTAGGAGGTGACATGGCACCCCCCATCCTTCCTGAAGTCAACATCCCCACCCTCCCTAAAGGCTTGGGAAGGAGCTCAGCTTTTCTAAAGAGCAAAAAAAAAAAAAAAAAAAAAAAAAAACAACAAAACAAAAAACAAAAAGGCCTTTATGTGGGAGTCTGTTGAAGAAATAACGGCTTTCAGGGCACAAAGACCCCTTTCACTCTGCCCCAGGCCTACAATTCCTGAGCGGTGGGGAGGGTGGCTTAGTGGTCCAGGAAGAGATGGCAGCCACTTTGCCAGGTGGTGGTGCTGCACCGGTGAGAGTGGCTCTATCCACAGGCTACCTTGCAGACACTTGGCACAGGATTTACTCCGAGTAACTGCTGGAGCTCCTGTTTAAACAGGAAGATATGTATCTGTGAGTCGAGCAGTTCTGTCTGGCAAACACCTTCCTTTATGGCTTCCCACAGGTTGAGGAGGAGTGGGTACGGTGGGTGGGGAGGTGATCTATTTTTCATAATACTCTTATTTAAAAATATCATTCTGAGCAGAGGAAATAATAGTCACCCAGCAGGAAATGCTGTCTTCTGTGTGAGGTTTCCTTCTGCTGAAGGTTAGCAGAGCACTGGAGTCTTAAGCCAATGAACTGTAGAAACCTATAGGGACTGCGGTGAGGGACTGTCACCCAACATCCCTAGGAATCTCGTAATGACAAGGGGCAACCATGCTTCCAGGAAATGGGAGGTATGGATCTGAACTGTGGCAGAAGAGAGGAACATGTAGAGAGATGTACGGGACCAGATTCGTTTTACTGTGCCATGCATATGCAAATCCATGTGCGCACACACATTTGTGTTTCCCCATTCTCTCTGGGTATTTGATTTCAATTCCAGTGGAAAGATATTTGTTTGGCAAACTTTAAACGGATTCTATCCCTATAAACACCTTCTTCAGTGGGGGGATGGTATAAGTTTTACTTCACTGTACTTTTGTTCTTGTTGTTAACAAAGCATGGGCTTTGACTTAGGGAGCAGTTGTCTAAGGCAGAATGGGCTCACAGACTTCCCTTCTCTCTTCACCCAGCAGATATTGTAGGTCACCTCAACTTAGGACTGCCAATGAGAAAAAGAAATCAGAAAGATTCTCTATTCAGAAAGCCTCCATCTACTCCCTGCTCCCGCCTTTGTCATCCCATTATAAATCCATTAACCTTTTTAGTTCTCTTTTCAATGCATGTGTCTTTCGATAGGTATAAGGTATCCGCCATTTTAGTATGAATTACTTTAAGCAAGCAGTATTTTGGTTGGCTGCAAAGACCACATCAGAAACATTGATTTTCTAACCAAGGGCTACTTGACAGTTTTGTGTATTGTTAAAATAAACTGGTGAACTTACTTGAACTCCAGTTTCTAACCTGAAAATAAGAGTGATTACAGCTGCCTTCATGTCTTAGGATGGCTAGGGTATCAAAGTGGCATACTGCACATGGAGGGCCTTTGTGGAATTAGGGAGCTCCCTGGTCTGGTATGGAGGTGCACATATGCGCTGAGGGGAGAAGGCAGGAGGAAGACCGACGTCTTAGTTAAGATTTCGATTGCGATGATAAAACACATGACCACAAGGTGAGGGAAGGGTTCCTTTGAGCCTACAGTTGCACAGCACTGCCCATCCATCACTGAGGAGAGTCAAAGGAGCAACTCAAACAGATCAGGAACCTGGAGGCAGGAAGCTGGAAGCAAGCACCAGAGCGGAAGCTGTGGCTTGGCAGAGAACTGCTGGCTGGCTTGCTCCTCCCAGCTTGCTCACTCTGCTTTCTTTTATATCCCAGGACCACCTACCCAGGGAGCGGCATCACTCACAGTGAACTGGGCCCTCCCTTAGCAACTATCAAACAAGACAGCACCCCAGGTGTTGATTTTTACCCCAGCGGTGGTTGTAGCCCATCCCAACATGACTCATCTAGTGTTCTGTTGGCTGTGTATGTGAAAAGGGAGGAGGTTGCTGGGAGCCAGTACTCACTAAGCAACCTTCCAGGGCCTCAGAAAATGAATCACCATAAATACATTATCCTCCAGCAGTTCCAGCAGAATTTGCTCCTCTAAGTGCGGCACGGGATGAAGACTCTAGTCACTACAGCCAAAAGTGAGCGTAGGTGGCTGGAGGCGATGATCTGGAAGCAATGCTGACTTCTTACTCAGCTTGAATTGGGTTGTCATGGAAATTTTCACTGGGATAATACTAATACTGCTTGCCACAGGAACACAGAGGTCATTTGGTACAGGGAGCTCTGATCCTAGTGGGACGGACACATAGCATTTCCGATGGGTAATGAATTCCTTGAGAAAGGTTTGCTATGATGATGTTTTTTGCTTTTGTCCGAGCATGTGTTTCTCTCATTTTATTCCCCTAGTAATGAAGCATTTGCCTCTAGGAATTTGGTAAATTCTTCCTATCTCTTTCTGTGCAGCGAGCTGAGGGGGACCCTGCAATTGGTCACAGCAGGAAGCAAACTGTGAAGAGGTGAGAATTAAAACTCAGTTTAGATTGGTTTTATTAACCTGGATCAAACTTCAAGGAGTCTGATGCAAGGCAGTTTATTATCAACAAATTTAAACACAGTATAATTTGAAGAAAAAAAGGTTTCCCAGTGTAATACAACCCCTGAGGCACAAGGAAGCTTAATTACAACAAAATTTGACTCAGGTTAAGCGTCATTTCTTCCAAGATGGATTCCAGAGATAGGCTACCTGTACTAGCTTTAGGAAAAGTCTGGCCTGATCTCGGTCAGACAGATAGCATAGAGGTTATTTGGGCTGGAGCTTGACGTGGCCTGGCCCAACAGATAATGCAGATCACCAGGCCGCTAATCTCTCCCAGTTCCCAGCTCTCTGGATGGAAGAACAGGCTTTATGTCTTTCCCATTGGCAAGACAATCCTGTGTACTAGCATTCCTGGTTTATTTAGAGATCTGTGGGAATAAGGACCTTCATGCTGTGCTCTCAACAGTGAGCATTTACTTCGGTCTCAATGCTTAGAACTGGGTGCCCAGCACTCAGCCCAGTGAATGGCAGCCTAGCCGGGTAGGAACTGGCTTCTATTCTTTCATATGAACTTCCTGTGTTTGGTGAGTGTGCTATAAAAAGCACTCTTGTTCCCCCTGGCAGAGTCAGCTCTGCTCGTCCAGCCCCATCCTGTCTTGGTAATAAGGGATAGCATAACCATACAGTGACTAATTCCCACCTACCAGAAGCTAAGTGGTTCAGGATGTGAGCATTGTCCTTGGCCCCAATTTAAGATGGAAATGAGCGATCTTTGCAGGCTGAGCCTTTCTTGGTGAAGCCAGAATCCTTCTGCAGGTTTCTAGTGTGAGCATTAGTTCTCAAGGTGTGAGGATCACGTCCAGTCAGTCTGTGACCTTGGTCAGGTCACCTGACTCCTTATCGTTGCTTCAACCACAAAATCTGCTTCTGCTTACCTTAGTGGTGTTTCCCCTAAACAGAAAAATACAATGAGTCCTTGATGTTTACCTTTCTTTCTACTACCTACCTTTCTAAAGATTAAATGAAACTAATAAGTCCTTAGAGGTGCCACATAAAGCAGGTGTCTAATTTTCTTATCTATAGGTAAGAGCAAAGCTTAAAGGCCAACAGGAAGCCTTTTTGCTTTATTAGAATTTCATGCATAAGTACTGAATTCTTACCATTTCCTCTCTCTCTTTTCCCTCCAATGGGTCCCGTATCTGCCGCCATGTCTCAAATTCATAGCCTCTTGTTCTTTAATGATTATTAAATTAAATGATTACACACATGTAAGCTTATAAATACAACTTGCTGGGTCTGTTTAGTTTTGTTCAGATGTATATGTATTTAGAGCTGTCCTCTTGAGACTAGATAATCTTTCATGGTATTTGTTCCTAGAGAATTCTCTCAGGTGTCAATAATTGCCTTCATCTATGGATGGGGTCAGTTCTAGTTTGCTTTCTGTTGCTGTGATAAAGACCATGACCAAAAGTTACTTGGAGAAGAAAGAGTTTGTTTGGCTTGCATACCCCAATCATAGTCCATCATTGTGGGAAGTCATGGCAGGAACTCAAACAGGACAGGAATAGATGTAGTGTCCACCAGAGGAATGTGGCTTGCTTAGCTTGCTTTCTTACAAACCCAGGAACCTGCCCAGGGGTGGCAGCTCCTACAATGAACATCAATCATTAATCAAGAATACGTCCCTACAGACTTTGCTACAGGAAATCCGATGGAGGCCTCTTTTCAATTGAGGTTCCTTCTTTCGATGAGACTCTAGCTTTTGCCAAGCAGGAAAAAAAAACCAACCAGCACAAGGTCATGTGAGATCCCCGATCCTTGTTGGCATGTCAGTTATTACTGTCATTGTTTGGATCTTGTTTTGGCAATCATAATGTTGAGGTTTCACAAGTGCTTCTTTATCAAATATAGAAGAGACTATCTCTCAGCAGACACCCTGATCCTCTGACTCTTACAATCTTTCTGCCCCTGTTCTGAGATGTTTCCTGAGTCTTAGGGGTAGGGATTGTGTTGTAGATGTATCAATTGGAGGTGAGCACCCTGTGTTTAGCTGTTCTCTTTGTTTTTAGCCAGTTGTAGCTTTCTGTAATAGTCTCTGTCCCCTGCAAAGAGAAGCTCCTTTGATGAGAGATGGGAGCTACACTTATCCGTTGGTTTAAGGATAAGTGTTTAGAGTGCAGTTAGAAAGTATACTGCTTAAGGAAGTGGCAATCATAGGTCCTCTAGGACCCATGTCCTCAACAGCCACAGGTATGTAGTGGGCTAAGATGGTGGTGCCAGGCATGACTGCCCTCCTATTGAGCATGCTTCAATTCCAATTAGGTGACTGTTGGTTACCCCCTTGACATGAGTTCCACTACTGCATCTTTCAGAAAAAAATTTGCTGTTCTTCTTATCAACAAGTGAAAGCTGGCTTCCATTAAACTTCTTTTGCTGTTACTGAAATCCCAAAGCAGCAGACTTCTGAAGGCCCATCTTCAGATGACTCTTGGACAGAAAACAAATATGTGCACCTCGTTCATTAACTCATACAATGACTAGTTACTAAAACTGAACACGTGATTTATTCATTCCTTACCAGGAGCCAGGCCCCATTCTAGACTTAGCAACAAAACAGTATAAAAAAAGTGCTGTTAGAGGAGACACGTGACTATTGTGAACAGGAAGAATATGCCAAACTGAGGCATGGGGAAGTACAAAGGTCCCAAGACTGTTCTAGAAGTAGCAAATTGATGTTGTAATCATACTGGAATAAACAAGTTGAATTCAGTAGAAAGTCCATAAAAGGGATTCTAGGTCCCTAGCCATTTAGAGCTTTGGGTCCATTAGAAGGGCTTAGACTAGTGACTGTGAATGGGAGTTGTGAACAGACTGACACCCTGCTAGTGTGTGTGTGATGAGGGATAGGAGTTGAACCTAGGACCTTGTACCTCACATGTCCTAAGTCAGTGTTCTACCATTGAGCTATATCTCTATCCTTAGTTCTTTTTTGTAATTTTTGAGACAAGGTCTCCTTGAGTTGCCAAAGTTGGCCTTGAGCTCAAGCAATAGACCAAGCAGGTCTTGAACTAAAAATACCCCTGCCTTGACCTCTCAAGTAACTGGCGTCACAGGCCTCACTGTCTGGTGTGTCTTTTACAGAAGAATGTTATGAGCGGTGTACAGAAAGCGGCCTGAAGCAGACTGGGTCAGAGTGTGGGACCATAGGTGCTATTTAAATGTTCAGGAGGACATGTGACTGCACCTATGAGGCAATGGTGGAAGGGTGGAGAAGGCACTGGATTCTGAGTGCATTCTGAAGGAAGAGTCCTGAAGTGTGGCGGTACAGTAGAGATGAGATGTGAGGAGAAGCTCTTGTGGGAATGAGCTTCCCTGAGAGTTTTCAGTCTGAACCACCACAAGCACAGAGCTATGGGACTGTGGCAGGAGAGGCCACAGGATGAGCCAGTTTGCAAGAGGAAATCAAGTTTGATTGGAGTGACATCAAGTGGGGGCAGCCCGTTCATGTGGAGGGAGTAGGCTGGTGGTTGGATATGTGGCTCCAGAAGTCACAGGCAAGATTGGTACTGGAAACATAAGCCAGGGAAATCTAAGTTGGTTTTTGTAACTGTGGCAATGAGTGAGATCATATAGGTTGATGAGTGTGAATGCAGAAAAGAGCAAGCATACTACGGGGATCCAGGAGCTAGTGGAAACCAAGCGTGCAGAGCTAAGAAGGGGCTAAAGGACAGTAAAACAAGATCCAGAAAAGCCCAAACCAACAGGCATTAATGAGGATGTGGTTACAGTGGCAACTGAGTGAAGTCAGGCAGTGGGCAAAGAATTGAAGAATCAGGGCAGCTCCTCCAGATGTGAAGGCCAGAGGAGACTGAGTCAGTGTTGAGCACTGTTGCTAGTGATGTAATATAGTGCCAATGTTATTGAAAACAGTATTGACAATAAGCAGGATGCCATGAGGCTGGCTTCAGTAGCTCAGGAGGTTGAAGTAGAAGACTTGTTCTAAGCCCCCCAGTGAGATCTGGTTTCAAAAAATCAAAAATAACAATGGAATGGCAGGATCCAGCCATCCCACTTCTGGGTGGGCAGCTGAAGAACTGCAAGCAAGACCTAAAGAAGCTGCTAATACACCTGTGTTCACCGCAGCAGCATCTGTAATAGCAAGCAGTGACAGGGACCCCACTGTCCATCACTGGCTAGCTGGATAATGTGGAGTATACTTAAGAGGTCATCATTGTTCTTCACCATCACTCCCTACTTTTTCCTTTGAGACAGGGTTTCTCATTGAATCTAGAGTCCTAGCAATCTTCTTTTCTTCACCCAACAGCACTGGAGGTACAGGGTGGGGTTTTTTTGTTTTTGTTTGTTTGTTTGTTTTTTACAAGAGTACCAGGGCATGCCTGGTCATCAAGCACTGTTAGTTACTCTTGTTTATTTCTTAAGATGAGAGGTGGTTTAGCATGTTTATATACTGATAGCAGTGCCTCAATAAAGAGACAAAAGCAACTATTAATGTCAGAGAGAACCAGAAGCATAAAACACAAGGGGCTGGACCTTCAGAAGCAGAAGATGGGACCCAGTGATTCCCTGAGAGGGAGTCACCATGATACAGGGCAGGAGTCACTCACTCACCCCAGAGAAGAGAAGTCAAGCTTAGAAGGAGGATGCTCAGGTGGGGAGAAGGGGATATCACTGGGGAATGGGCACATTCTCCTCTAGTTGTTGCTGTGTTCTTACTGAGATGAGAACCAAAGTCACCAGCTGAGAATAGGCACAGGGAACAAGGAGGTACAAGAGGTTTGAGGAGAGAAGGGAAGAGTGGAAAAATCATTCAATGGCAGCTAGGGATGGATATGTGGGTGGGAAGTAGGATCCACTGTAGTGAACTCTGGGTTCTCACTGAGCTGAGCCACGTGGTGTGTGCTCACTTACCACCCTTCAACTTCTCTAGATCCACCTAAACACACTGTCTAGCCAGGCCTGGGGTAGAGGGAGTCTTACCAGTAGGTGTGATGGAGAAAGAGCCAGGCAAGGTTGCTGGGAGTGACAAGGGGAGACATTGAGATGGAAGCCTGGTAAGGTCTGACAGCTTTGAGGGACCGTGGAAAGGCAGTAAACTTAACAGTCTGAGGTGGGGTTAGGGAGCTGGATCAAAGAAGAGCTGGGGTACATGCCCAAGAGTGGTCTGGAAAGCTGGAAAAGGACACCTCGGGTGGGAATGTCTGAAATTGCCTTTTTACCTGTGCTGCTGTTGGCCTCAGAGATTTTCCATATAGTTACCCATGTTTCTTAGGTATTTGATATTGGAGTGTCCAAAATCTTACAGAGCCCAGATCTGTGGGACTCACCGATACTAGAGGAAAAGTAATACCACACCAGGTCTCTTAAAAAATAAATAAGAGGGCTAACAGAAAGAACCAGAAAGGAATTAGCAGTCATCATGAACAGTACTGGAAATCCCTCCATGAAGTAGCTCATACAATCACTCAGTAAAGCTGAAATTCAGATCCAGAGTTTGAGCCTGAGCTTTCTGCACTGTGTCCCTCTCTACTCTGATGTTTTCAGCTGCTTCTTGTGGTCTGCATGCCAGGGCTATCTACTCATGCCTTGTCTCAGGTTGCAGCCTCCTGGCTTTGCTACTTTCCCAGATTCTCTGTCTTTCCTTTCCAATTTCCATCACAAGATGCCACATTTACAAAAGAAAAATGTCCTGTAAAAACTCCCTGGAGATCCATACAATTATCTTTCCTCCCTCTGTACAACATTAAACCTATTTTATTGACGTGCAGAGATTTGCTCAGCAAGTACCATTTACACTCTAATCAGGAAGCCTTTGTGGTTCACTTTTTCCCCCTTTCATTTTAAGTCTTGGTAAAACAGCATAAACATCATAAGAAGGTGAGCAAATCAAAGCTGGTGCCTTTGATCTCATTACAGAGCCACCACCAGACCCCACCTGGGAGCTGTCTGGTTATCAGGGCCCCTCACTGACTCTGCCTTTATGTTCTCCTCACAGGGTTGCTCTAGTTGTGGCTGATGATTTGAAGGGGAGGAAAAGACAACTTAGTGAGAAGTCTGGACCTCAATAATGCTCCCAGTGTGAGGGAAAGGGGTTGTCAAATGCTTTTCTAAGATTTCAAGACCAGTAAATAAGAGCATCTAAGTAGGTTAGAGACGATAACGATGATTTTAAGCACTTGGTTCAGACATTTCTTTGTAGTCATGTTTTCTAAGGCAATTCAGGTAATTGTTCTGTCTCCTGTGTTTAATTTACTCACAACATAAAGGTTGTGGTTCAATAGGCTTCAAATGTCTCATATTGCATGCCTATTTAAAGTGGATGAAAGAAATGTATATTAGAGGCTTTTTTTGTCTATTTCCAGAAAAATTCTCAGCCAGTTCCTGGTGATGACTTCTTTTCATGAGCTAGTCACCGCCCCCCAAATATAACCCATGTTTGTTAAGTAAAACAATGTCACTCTGGTCACTGTAGTTTAGGAGGGCTTTCAAAAACCTGTATGACAACTGCTTAAAGTGTTTACTTGGCAGTTATAAAAGAGATTTCAGCTTTGGATAGATGGCTGTATCTACAGGACAATGTTTGGCTTCTGTTTAAGGCAGGGATTTAAGGATTTCTAGTGTGTTACCTAAGATTGGCCCTTTCAGAACTGCTCTTGGTGTCTAAGGTTCTCATTCTATGATGGTAGGATGGAATGGAAGAAGATGAACATCAGACATGGCTTACCAGTTCCCTAAATTAGGACATGCGGTGATGATGGTTTTGGAACTGCACAGTTATTGGCTCCCCAGGTGAGGTAAAGGAACACATGCATGGTGTATATATTGCAAGTTGAGTTTGTCTTTATAAAACTTTGGACCCAGAAGTGTGGATTTTTCTGTCCTGGACTTTGTAGTACTTTCTCATATAGTGAGATATTCCAGAGATCCTCATGATAATTATATATAGTGTTTTCAGTATTTCTGTGTTTTGCCCACAACCTGTCACCAAGATCAGGAGTGGAATTTGTGTGTCATCCTGACATTTTTTTTTAGCACCCAGCTCCCCCAAGTCAACATTCAAGTAAATTCTTCCATCCTTTGGGGAAAATGTACAGCTCTCTGGAGGCTTCTTCTTGGTTCATAATCCCGCCACCTTGGGCATTTCTGAATAAGCAAAGGCAGTAACTGTTACACTCTCCCCGAGTGATGTTGTGAATGGAAAGTTACATACCCCTCCCACATTTGCCTCTAAGCACTTCTTATTAATAAAAGGATAATGGCATGGCCATTTATTTTTATGTACTTGGAGAAGGAATTTAAAGCAGTTTTGACTGCAGGAATAAAAGGAGGCTCTTTTCTGTGTAGCATTGCTGATGGGACTGCTCAGTATGATGTATAATATAAACCTTGACACATGTATGACAGGAAAAACTCAAAGTCACTTCATTCTTTAGAGGGAGCGTTTGTATAGTGGTAACTCATGCAGTATAGATAAAAATAACTCACTCCAGAAAGTCAGCCTTGCACGGGGCCCAGAAAATGACCACATATTAGCTAACATTACTTTCTCAGCAGTGGGACACACACATACATACACATTAAGCAAACATTTCCATTTTTTAAAAATGGAAAACAAGGAAGTAGTATGGTATAGCTTAGTGGGAGAGCACATGCTTAGCAAGCATGAAGCCTGAGGTCCTGAACTCAGTCTTTAACACCACAGAAGAGAAAGAGAGCAAAGGTAAAGTAGGTAGGAAGGCTGACCAGAGAGATGACGGAAGAGAAGGCGAGACAGTGAGAATTGAGTAGAAATGTGCTCCCTACTCTCCCTAATAGTAAACTGTCAAAAGGAAGCTGAACCACGTATGCTGCATAGTCAGGGGCACGCATGGCCTTCGAGTCCATGGCTGTGATTCTGTCGGAGACCAATGCTCATAGACTGATAGAAGAGATCCTAGCTGGACCAAAGTCTGTATTTCTAATGGAGCATGTGTGTTACTGGTTATTGGAAAAAGACAAAACCCAACCTATCCTCGATTGCATCTGGTCCCCTGCAGATCTCAGTCCCTTCCTGAGTGGTTGTCACAAAATAGTAAGAGGGACGATGGCCCACTGGTCTCAGGCTTATTGTTTGTCTCAAAAATGTGCAAATACTCAAAGGTGAGAAGAGCTAGACTCAGAACCTGGGTGGTACCCTTTTGGGTACTTGACATGTGGCCTTTCTGCCACCAAAGAGCCCAGCAGTTAGATGTATCCAAGAGCATTGTGGTAGGATAAAGTGGGAGTCTCTGCTGAGGTGCTACTTGTCTTCAAGGGTGGCACACATTTGCCAGGCACCTAACTGTAGAAGAAGGCTGAGCATAGGAGTCAATAAAACAGTACTAATTAGTATTCAGTAGGCACCTACTGTGAGGACTTTCAAGTTGCTGTTCTTAGTTTACATTAAGGAAGGAAAGAAATGGTTGATAACTAAGTTAATTCAATACTGTACAAAGGGATTATAGTGCACCAAATAAAAGAACCAGAGTGGTGTGCCAGGGAGTGGCAGGAGCTGAATGGAGGCCTTTCCAGAGGCATGATCAGGAAACTTGATATTTGAGCCTGGGCCTAAGTACAGTTCGTGGGCTGTACTATCTGACAACAAATGTAGTGTGGCAGGCAGGGGAGGCAGCACGTGCATGGGTCCTTGGGGGGAAACCGGAGCAAACTATATAATGAAGCTAGAAACCACAGCTATTGTGGCGGTTCTGTAGCAGGTCTAATGAATATCTACTGTATAAATGTCTGAGCAAAATAATGATCTTTAATAGTGCCCGTCAGCAAGCAATAACAAAAAAGAGAAACCGTTTGGATTATCCTGGAGGTTTCTGCAGGATTATACTGCAGGTTTCTGGACTGCTGTGGGCTGAAGGAGCTTAGAAGGTTACAGAAAAGACACACGACAAAATCACCATGGGTGCTATAGGCACAAACTGTATTGGGAGAATGGAGGATTTGCCTGAAGATCAGAGATGGTGATGTGGGCCCAGGGGAGGCAGCATTTCTCTGGCTAGAAACACTTTCTGGGGGTGCTGTCAGTCTTTTGCATACAGGAAATAGGCCTGGCTGCTAGGCTTGCCAATTTATTCACTGGTACAAGAAACCTTTCCAGGTCAAGTGGTAGTGGCACACGCCTTTACTCCCAGCACTGGCAGAGGCAGGTGGATCACTGAGTTCAAGACCAGCCTGGTCTACTGAGTGAGTTTCAGTACAGCTGGGGCTATACAAAGAAACCCTGTCTCAAACCTTCCCCATCCCCAAAAGAAAGAAAGTAAGTAGTAAAGAAAGAAACCGTAACAGCTGCATTTGTGGACATGGGTTTGTCCTGAAAAAGCGAACTGTGAGATAGAGGCTGTTGTCCTAGAATCATCATTGAGGAAGCTCACAGCTTGTTCTAAAATCACTTACCCTCTGGTTCCTGTAGAAACTTAATAGACCATGTGATTGTTGCTTCTGGATGCCACCCTTAACAGGTACTCAGTACTTGACTTTCAATTGATCCATCCTTTTGATAGGACAGGTTGTCCATATTAATTAGAAATTTCAATGGTAGATGTGAGGATTTCCTTACTCCTCCTCCAAAACAGATGCCCACCCCACCCTGAGTTATTTAAGTTCTCATTTATTATTTAAGTTCTTTATTAATAGAGTTCATAGATTTTTCTTCTTTGCCTTTCTTATTCCTTGATTCTTTGTCTGTGTTCTCTGCTGTATGGAATGTAGATGTGTGTAGTATTTTTAGGTCACCATGCTCAGTGGTCATTCCACAGACAGTCACTGTTCTCTCTTCTTTGCACAGTACTCCATAGTTTACAATGGTGTCGGCCCACCTGTGAAATGTTCACTTTCTTGATAGGCGAGAGAAGCCGAGGAAGACTGGCATTTTTGCATTTCCACCCTAGCATAGCTCTAGAATCCAGTGTTCCTGTCTCCCAATGCCTGCTCTTTCAGTCTTGTGCCATTTGCCACTTGCATCAAGGGAACATCCAAACAATACAGCAATGAAAGCAAATTTGAGTGGACAGGCCCAGTGCACATTTGGAGAGCTCAGCATCTCTGAAGACCTGCTGGCTTGTCTCATTTAGTAAGCCAGTGGGCACACTCGAGCCTCGACAAGACAGCTCAGCCAAGGAAGTCTACGGAACTCCAGGAACCATATTTTTTTGGTTTGAGATTTACTAAAGGTTTAAGAATGAGGCAGTGGCTTCTTATAAAGAAATTAATTAGCCAATAGATAATCTCCTAAAGGAAACAGAAGGCTGCTGCAAGTCAGAACCCCCAACTGCCTGCTATTAAAGAGGATTAGGCATGGTAGGTTAACAGTCATTTTCATAGAAACTAGTTTGTATTTCTCTGTCCTCAGGATCCTGTGGTTCATGGTCTAGGCTTCCATATGTATAATTTATTAAAAAAACAAACAAAAACAGCATATATCATATGGAATACTAATCTTTTCTTGGTGGGAACAAAGCTTACCTAGTATCTAATAATGCCAGCTCCCATTTACCTAAACAAGCCATTGCCTTATGCAAGGCGCACATGAAAACGTAAAGCTGATATGTCATGTTTGAGTGACAGTACAGCCTATTCCCTTCTGTTTCTTTTTACAAAATTTGTGACTTTGAAGGAAATATTTTTATCAAGGCCTGTTTTTTGTGAAGGCCATGACAATCACCTAGCCTGTGTCCATTAGGAAGGTTCTATCTTGTAGAGGTTAATATTATCAAAAAAAAAAAAACAACAGCAATTTGCTGGGAAGCAGAGAGCTGTCTTTTCTGGCAAAGGCAATTTTCAGGGAAGCTCTGTCTTCCTCTCCACCCACACAATGGAAGCAGCCCCCCTGCAGAGTGAAAGGCAACCAGGGAATACAGACATTATGCCTGCCTTCTTTCCTTCCTTAAGCCACATTCACTCCCCAGGGAAATCTTGCGTAAATAGAGCTTGGATCTGAAGTCATTTCTGGGCAGAGTGTTCTTCCCATTTGGCCCAATAGCAAGTCTGGTTGTTGATTTCATTCACATTAGCTACAGAGACTCACAGAGCATAAGAAATGCTTTTATGTGTGTGAAAATGACTGAACAGGTACCATAGACCCAGATTAGGAGCAGGCCAATGCTTCTGAAGCTGTGAACTGGAAAGTGCACACAATCCAAGCCTCCTAGGAAACTGACTTCCTAGGAGGAGGGAGATGGTGCTTGCACTTCCCTGCTGTGGGTTAAAGAGAATAATGCTTGAATGAACCTGCCCAACTGTGACACTTGGCAAATTTTTGGTGTACAAGTAAAATGTATTCACACAAACTCCTTGTCCCTTAGTGAAAGACAAGAGCCAGGAGAGAGGATTCGGGGTTGGGGACTGCTCTTGGGAGCCTCCATACTCTTCCTCCTGACCCTCTCTGTTCTGTCTCTCATCCCTTGCCTTCCCTGTCTCCTACACACAAATCAGTGACTCTTGAAACCCCAAATCATGCAAACTTCTCCTTGCTGTTGGTGTGGATACACACACACACACACACACACATTGCATACATACACTGCCCAATCTGTTTTCTTTCTCTTCCTCAAACTTTCACAGTGCTGCTCAAAAGCGATCAAAGGCAAGGAAACCAAGACACTTCGACACCAAGAAGATCTCTGTGACCACCCAGTTGTTGAAGTACATGACTGGGACTGGATAAGCGAAGTAATGTGCATTCTAACCCAGATACCCAGGGCATGGCAGTGTTAAGGGAGAAGCAGTAACTCACGATACATCTTGTATTGATTTAAACTGTCCCTTGTTGCTGGGGAACCAAAGGAAATGATGTGTGCTAATTGGCAGAGATCAATGTGCTATTTTGCTGTTTCCAAGTCCAAATGGCCAACTGTTAACAGGAAGAGGTACAAGACCAAAATCTACCATGAGACTGGCAAATTCATGTTTTATCATTATTTGATTTATACTACAGCCACTGGCATTAAGTTCACTAATGTCCTGATGGTAAAATTGTAAGTATATATAATCTAGTATTTGATGAGTAACCTCCTTTAGCCAATGGCCTTTGAGAGACTGGACCAGGTTGGGTGTGACTTTGGTACCAAAAAGCTCGTAGGAGTACCTACGCAGCCTCCTCCAGCTTGTACACCCAGACGTTGGGTTGCGTTCCTGTTTCCTCATTGTGATCTGTGAGTTTCTCTTTTAATAAAGAAAACCTTATTGTACCCTTAAAAAAGAAAATTAAATGGGAAAATACATATAGATTAGTGTGAGCTTACTCACAATAATAATAATAATAATAATAATAATAATAATAATAATAAGTGATTAACAGAGAGGATACTTGTGTGATGTGGGATTCCCCTCTGCATGCTGGGAATACCATTGGTTAATAAAGAAGCTGTTTTGAGCCCATGATAGAGTAGAACAGAGCTAGGCGTGGAAAAATAAACTAAATGCTGGGAGAAAAAAGTCAAGTAGAAGCCATGTAGCTCCACCAGACACAGATGCTGGAAATTTACCTTGTAAGCCACAGCCTCGTGGTGATACACAGATTAATAGAAATGGGTTAAATTAAGATGTAAGAGTTAGCCAATAAGAAGCTAGAGCTAATGGGCCAAGCAGTGCTTTAAATAATATGGGTGATTGTCCAGGTAGCCAGTTGTCTCTGTCATCTACTGAATATTTTGGAAGCTGCTTGATTGTACTTCCTGCCTACTCAAGTTTTATTATCTCCTTTCTCAGGCCTTCAATGGGGTTGAAGATTACATAGTCTTAGTTACCTTTCTCTTAGTTACCTTTCTCTTGTATTAGAGGCCAAGCCTCTAATACAAGACTTAAACTGCTTAGGATAGAATAATTATTGAAACATTTAGCATTTGTTTCTTGCTTAATATTGTTTATACTGGTTGTAATACTAATTTTTATACTTGATATCTGTTCTTATTATATATAGTTTTGTATTGGGTTTGGAACTCTCTTATTTAAACAAAACAGGGAGGTGATGGGGAATGGCATTTGCGAGGCAAGGTACCAAAATCCCACAGGAGCGCCCGCTTGGCCTCCTCCAGTTGGGCCTCTTCCTGCTTGCCACACCTGGATGCTGGGTTCCATTCCTGTTTCCTCATTGTGATCTGTGAGTTTCCCTTTTAATAAAGAAAACCTTAGTATACCCTATTAAGAGCTAGTGTGGGATTATTTGACTCATGTTCCTCCCATCTTACACGTTCTGTTTCAAGTGTTAGTATATATGCTAATCTCATCGGTATGTATGTATGTATATATTTATGTAGCAATCAATTTCATGGTATATATAATATATAATGTAGAATTTCATTTATGATATGTATTATATATAATATATAATATCAGTTTGATGTCAGTGTAGTTGCAATAAATTTGAATAGTGGCCAAAGTGCCCAAGCTCAACTTGGATGATTATGGTGTGATTCCTTAGAACAGATATATATGTGAATGAATCACTGTAGAATCTCTGAAAACTTTTTAATTGGTACATTTAACAATTGGTCTTCCAGTTTAAAATGAACTAAACCACCAAACACCAATAATATTGCTAGCCAACAAATGAAAATAACAATGACATTACCAAGTTGTGAGACCCTGCTCATTTGTTCCTGGCTGCTCAGCCCTGAAATAACCACACAGAAACTGTATCAGTTAAATCATTGTTTGGCCCATTAGCTCTAACTTCTTATTGACTAACTCTTAATTTAACACATTTCTATTAATCTGTGTATCGCCATGAGGCTGTGGCTTACTGGGTAAAGTTTCAGCATCTGTCTCAGGTGAGGCTACATGGCTTCTTTTTGACCCCGCCTTCTTTTTTCCCAGCAGTCAGTTTAGTTTTTCCCGCCTACCTATATTCTGCCCTGCACAGGCCTAAGACAGTTTCTTGATTAGCCAATGGTATTCACAGCATACAGAGGGGACTCCCACATCGCCAAGTGGTTGGGAGACTATACCTTATAATTGGTATTTTAGATCTATTAATTGCTTATTACCAGTTTAATATAAAACAAACTAATCAACCTCCCCCACCTACTGCAAACATAAAAACATGGTACAGAGAAATGTACAGTTGTAATTAAAATAAAAGTTCCTAGGAAATTTATCTGAATGCTTAAATAAAATCTATTAAAGGATAAAAAGAAAAGAATAAAATACTCTACAATTAACCTACACTCTCCAAGGCAAAGATCCCAATTTCAAAACACATATTTATCTTTATGCCATGAATTCAAAGGCTGTATGTTTTTTTTAACAAAGCCCAAGTGACAGGAAAATGTACGGTTCTTTAACCAAAATATTCCTCCTGAAGAAAAGGAAAGTGCTGAATGTGTTTTGAGAAAAGAGAAATGTTATCACCCCCATATAGTTTTTCTGGTCCTTGGAGTAGGTGGAGACTCATAAATGGAATACAATAATGCTTTGTGTGTGCTTCTTGCATTTGGAATTCAGGTGGGATGTGACATTCCTGCAGACTTCTACCAGTCCCTCACATATAATCCCTGTGACTGTTTTAGAGATATTTGTGGAGTTTGGGGGGTTCTATTGTTGTTTCTTTGTTTTCTTATGGGCAAACTTAGCTCAGCATAATCTTAGTCTACCAGGACACTACACAAAGAGACTATGTTCTATTTTAAATAAGCAGGAAGCACAGAACAAATGCACAGAGAAGCTAATGAGAATCATGATCTCTTAGCACTCATCCATCACTATGAGGGCCATGGGAATCATAAAATATCAGGTTCTACAAGTAGGTAGGATGCTTTCTGCATGATGTGTGTTCTTGGAGCAGCTTTGTTGTGTATGATTCAATGGCTGTTTTTTGAGTGTTTTTCCAGCAGGGCACCAGGGACATTTGGAACAACTACCTCATTGTTATGGGTATGCTGCAAAGAACAGAGTGTCTGCATCAGCACATTACATACCACATACGATATTGTCACAACTAGAAGTACTCACACACTTCCAAATGCCTACTTTGATCATTGCTAGTGGGTCAAGTAGAGGGTGTGGACTAAAGATATTCAAAATTGCCTTAAGGTAGATTATTAAAATGAGGAGGGAAAAGGAGAAAGGGAAAGGAGAGATATCAAAATTCAAGAATGTAATTATATGTATCCCATACTACATGATGGCTGCCAAATGATGCAGATGTCGTGGCTACTACAATTAGAGAGAATCATACTCTTCTAATCTCTACCTGTACAAGTATACACGTGCACATATACACACAAACAGACACGTAATTTTTAAATGAATTTTTATTAAAAAAGAAAGGGTATGACACTAAAACTTAAAAACAAAAAATGCATATTCTTCTTACTCATTCTGAAATGTTCAAGGTGGCCAGAAACAGGAGGGAAAATGACAATGAGGGCTAAGTCCTTCCATCAAGGATAGCACTCCTTGACCAAAACTTAGATAATTATTTCTAGCTGCAAGGGAGGCTGGAAAACAGAGTATTCCATAGATAATACTCAGCTATGCTTCAGGGTTCCTGTAATCTCTGTGAAACAGAAAAGAATGCTGACTTGGGAAACAGCTAAGTTGGTAAAGTGCTCTCCAAGGAAGTATGAAGTCCCAAGTTTCTATTCCAAGAACCTACGTAAAAATACTGAGCACAGGGGCCGATATCTATAATCCTAGGATTGGGAAGGTAAAACCAGGAGAACCTATGGGGCTAACTGGCTTGCCAGCCTAGAAAAATCAGTGAACTCTGTATTCAGTGAGAGAATCTGTCTCAAAAAATTAGGTTAAGAGCAGTTGACATTGACCTCTGGCCTACACACTCACATGCCCATACACATATGACTTATGAACATACACAAACAGGTAACACACACATATATACTCAAGGAAAGGAATAAAAAGGGAAAGTGCCATTACTAATTAATAGAGGAAAGAGTTCTGGGAGGCAAATTATGGTCTGTGCTTTGCTTTAATATATCATTTAGTTTCAATTCAAGACAGAAGAATAGTTGACCACAGCTTCTAAATCCCTTTCAGGGCCAGGCAGGTCCAGTCACTCTATGATTATCTGCATTCTAATTTGATGGATGAATTCTAGTTCAGCAGAAACATTAGCTTCACAAATCATTGTCCAGGGGCTTAGAGACCATGGCTGTTTCTATCTCAGGTTGACTGGAATATTAAATACTCCATCTTGGCTTTGTCAAGTTTTGTTAGATTTTTAAATATTTATTGGGTTTTGGAAACACATTATCCCTGTGCAATGACTAGTTCTTAATGATGCTGATTAAATCATAGCCTTTAAATTTATTTGGTGTGTGTGTGTGTGTGTGTGTGTGTGTGCGTGCGCGCATGCGCGCATGCACTAGGGTGCACATATGGAGATCTAAGGAAAACTGGCTGGTATCATTTCTTTCACCATGTGGGCCTTCAAGGGATTGAAGTCGTCAGACTTGGCAGTAAGTTCGTTTATGATTTGAACCATCCCTCAAGCCTCTTTCTTTCTTCCTTTCTTTCTTTCTTTCTTTCTTTCTTCTTTCCTTCTTCTTCTCCTCCTTCTTCTTTTTTACAAGAATTTCTCCCTTTCTTTAAGTATCTGAAGGCACAGTTTGGAGTTTCTTGTTGCTTCAGACATTGCTTCAATTCCTCCCTCATTGTATTATCTCCAAATCCTTTGAAACAAAGTTGAGGGAACGGTTAATTGCCTTACACTGAAAATATTGGGAGGCTTGTTTTGCAGCATTCACACTACTCTAAACTGTCTCAGAAGGGACTCAAGAGAGAATTATACATAATGTCTTCTTTTATCTTGAAGAATTATATATGAAAAATTACTAAACAGATAATTTATAGACTTTTTCTGTTGTAAGGAGGCTGCTTGTTTGTTCCCAGTTGTCCAAGACTCCCGAATTAATCACACAGAAACTATAATATTTAAATCACTGCTTGGCCCATTAGCTCTAGCTTCTTATTTGCTAACTCTCACATCTTAAATTAACCCATCTCCATTAATCTGTGCATCACCACGAGGTCATGACCTACCAGCAAAGTTTTAGCACCTCTGTCTCTGGCAGAGGCTCCATGGCTTCTCTCTGACTCTGCCCTTCTTTCTTCCAGCATTCAGTTTAGTTTTCCCCACCTAGTTTTGTTCCCCTATTATAGTTCTGCTACAGGCTCAAAGCAGTTCCTCTATTAAACAATAATATTCACAGCATACAGAGGGGAATCCCACATCACCTCCCCTTTTCTGTTTAAATAAAAAGGAAGGTTTTCATTTTAATATAGTAAAATTACATATAATAAAGCAGTTATCAAGCAAGAATTATAGTCACAATATTTCTATCTACTTTATTATTTATCATAACTAAGGAAAACTATAACTATAAATTCTTCAACTCCATGAAAGACTCCAGAAGGATATAATATTACCTAAGTTAACAAGAAGTACATTGTAAGCAACTTCCAAAACTCTACAATTGGCAGGGACGTCTCACTGACTGGACAGTCACCCAAAGTTTTTCTGCACTATTGGAGCACCCATCCTCACCTATAGGCCCATAGTATCCAGGGGACTTTTCCATGAAGCAGGAAATTTCAAAAACAGTTCCACCTATATGGTCAGTCACTTTTTTCTGTGTCCTGCAGAATGTCTAGCAGACTCTTTCATGAAGCAGGAACCTCGAAGGCAAGTTCAGTAGTCATTTCTCTGTGGGTCCTGCATGTCCAGTTTACACAGCATATCATAAAGCAGTCCAGGCATGAGCAGTTTCTTGCCTAAATGGCTAACAAACTACATTCAGAGCCTCTTTGATGCCCATCTTCCTCTTGAAGTAGATTGGTGCTGCCAGGAGCAGAAGTGTCTCATGGTCATGAAAAGTCCTAAGTTTTAAAAACACTTTAAATGCCATATTCTGTAGTCTTTGAAAGGTTTGAAGAGTCCTTATTCATCTGAAATACATCTCTGTACATCTAGAAAATCTAACTAACATGACTACAGGCTTGACTATTATAGATGACTCTCTATTAACCTATATTTCTTAATTATACATTAAATTTTTAAATGAGCTGCACAATCACAATACCTTAACCAAGAGCAGACATACACACACACACACACACACACACACACACACACACACATAGTATAACAAAATTGACCTTTAATTTTCATCAATAAACCAAGATCCATACCAATGCAAATCTCTAGCATATCCCCCTTTAAATGTAAACAAACATTTATAAACAATATTTGGGAATATGGACATAGTTCTCCAGACTACTTCCTGCTGATTAGGAGCACTGTTAATCAGGTCTTTCATGGTGAATCCTGTGTGCTAGTTTCATTTAAGTCAGCAGTTGGGCAAAGTAATTTTTACAGCAACCTTTCTAGGGGTCTTGTTGCATCAAACCATATTAGTCTGGAAGCAATCCATAAGTTCTCATCTTCTAAGGAAACAAAAGAAGAACCTCTTTTGCAAATTCTGAAATCAAGATACTTTTAAAATGTACATGTTGGTTACTTAGCTCTTTCACAGTCAAAAAAAATTCAAAGAAAACACATTAATATACATAATCCAGACTCTGTGAATTTTCCATCTTTATGTGGTTTATTTTTTCTTTACTCCTTTTAATCTATGACTGTACTCTGTCTCATTAAAGACTATTTTTAAAAACAATTTACTTCCTTTCCAATTCTCTATACTCTTTCCCTTCTCTCTCCCAAGCCTACATACAATTATTCAACACTGTGACACATTTAGAGATCTTTTTAAATCTGGATTTGTCTTTATTGCATATCTGTAATATTTTCTGACCAGAAGAACTTTTTAAAATGCTAAACATTTAAGAATCTAAGTTGTGGCATTTCTAGGGTATTGACAGTACTTCCTGCTTGCTCCGCATAATCCAATATGGTGGAAGTCCATTCACTGCCTCTGCAAGCAGTGCACATTACCCCATTTTCAGGCACACAGAGGGTCTATGTTGTCATTAAGCAAGTTTTAACACTTTTCTAATAAAACCCATTTAAATGCTCAGCCTTCTGAAAGAGCTGGAGGTCACGCTGGCAGCATGGCCCAGAAACCCAGCATTTCAAAATGATGTGACTTTTATTCTGCTATCACTGAATCAGGAAGACCTCTCTTATGAGAGCTGTGGCAACCCATCAGCAAACAAAGCCTATTCGGAACAAAAATGTGGCTAAACTTTGTTTTTTAGTGTCTAGAATTCCTTTCCAAGCCCTCTCAGGTTTTATGTGAATTTTAGTTGGCCACATTGGGTGCCAATTTGTTGTAAGGAGGCCATTTGTTTATTTCCCAGCTGCCCAAGAATCCCAAAATAACCACACAGAAACTATATTATTTAAATATAGTTCACTGTTTGGCCCATTAGCTCTAGTTTCTTATTTGCTAACTCTTACATCTTAATTTAACCCATCTCCTTTAATCTGTGTATCACCACAAGGTCATGGCCTACCAGCAAAGTTTCAGCACTTCTGTCTCCAGTGAAGGCTCCATGGCTTCTCTCTGACTCTGTCCATTTTTCTTCTAGCATTCAGTTTAGTTTTCTCTGCCTAGCTCTGCTATAGGCTCAAAGCAGTTCCTTTATTAACCAATGATAGTCACAACATTCAGAGGGAAATCTCGTATCATTTTTTCTTAATACTAAAAAGATCATTTATATATTTTGCTTTTTTAGTAATTAAAACAACAACAATAGAGCAGAATTTTATTTTAGTGTTAGGTAAATTTGTCTATGACTTATTGTGGTTTACTCTTCATGCCTTGGGTTTTCTTTGTGCCCTTGTTCATTTTTGAGATGAAGAATCCAATTCCACTCTATCCCTACTTAATAAAGTTTCCCAAAGAGAGCCAGGGTTACAACCTGTAGTATAATGGATCAAGAGCAAGACTATCAGTGTCAATCAATGGGGTGTATCATGTTTCATTTCCTGGGTCTGGCACTCTAGTTAAACTAAAGCTCTAGGTCATTGCTACCCCGCTAAATGTCAATAACTTCCAGGGGCAGCTTTAAATAAGAGCGTGGAACCTTGATAAGAGCAAGATCCCATCAAATCTGGGGTAGGACACCAAACACAAAGCAGAATACTTTTTAAAAAGGAACAATAATAATAATGGAAGATAATATGCTAGATCAAGAGTTAGAGTAGAAATAAAATTAGGATAAGTTTGGAAAGGTTGTGGGGACCCACCACATGAGGGGCCCTGAAAGTTCTAACAGAGATGCTGTCCCATGATCTACAACAGGGAGAGAATGTAATTTTCAAAGCACAAGGGCACAGTTTCGATGACCCAGAAGAAGTCTTTTGTGTTTAGTTTAGAAAAATGCTATTAAACTAATTAATGTCCTTTAGACATTATTAATTTAGACATGGTTCTGTCTCCCCTTGACAATGTGGATTTATTCCTGAAGGATTGTGAGAAAAACAACTGTGAACTCAGCCACAGTTCCAAGTGTGGAAGGATGGCTCTTCACAGTGTGCAATTAAGTGGCATTGAAAAGTTACACTCTCCCCATCCACCACCACCCCTGCTGTCCCAGTGTAGTGTCCCTGTGGTAACCAATCTAAGCAGAGGAGTGGAGCTTGATTTTATCAGAATATTGGAAATAGTGTTGAGACTGAAGGACTGTTGAATTTTCTCCCACCCCTCAGCTCAGCTTCTTTCTCATTCTGTAAGGATAGTTTACCCAACCTCTGACAACAGAGCACCCACAACCCACAGCAGCCACACAGTGGTGGTATACACCAGTACCCTACCACTTTCAGAGAATTTTATAAATTAAGTTGACTTTCTCTCTCTCTCTCTCTCTCTCTCTCTCTCTCTCTCACACACACACACACACACACACACACACACACACACATTAGTGTATTTTACTCTGCCTGACTTGGTGAACATTCCTCTTTGGGACAGGGAAATCAAGTCCTGTTAGTTATACATAATGCTGACTGGTATATAGATGACCAGGGAACGGGACCTAGTTATTGTCACGTTCTGAGATCTGCCTGCTGTGGAGAACTGTATGTTCTGCAGTTTGTGAACTCTCTGATGCAGTCTTCCTCTTTGCTTTCTAGAGTGTCTGAAAACCCTATCCAGCTCTCCGATGGCCAGTAACAACACCGCTAGCATAGCACAAGCCAGGAAACTGGTGGAGCAGCTGAAGATGGAAGCCAACATCGACAGGATAAAGGTGAGGGTGACATCGTCTGTAGCTCATCCAGCTTGACTAAGTTACAGACATTTATTTGATTTTCTATAGAAATGGGTAATATCAGAAAGAATAGGAGTGGGTGTAATAATCCTGGTGATACCCATCTTTCTAAAGTATCTCTACCTTCATGGGGGGTCCCAAGAGAATGGGCAAGCACTTGAGACTTCCACCCTCTAGTCACCTCTCCTGATCCAATTAGGATGCTTTTCTCATTCTGGGTTCTAACATTTTCTATCCCATTCAGTATCTAAGACTAAGTGACTGTTTTATAAGTTTATTCTGTTTTTTTTTTCATTCACCATTGAAAAAAAATTTCATCTTTATATCTTACTAATTTTTTTTTCTTCAAAGCACAAGAGTCCCACTTGAGGCCTAAGTAGATGGCTCAGTGGGTGAAGTACCTTCTGTGCAAGTGTGGAAACTTAAGTTTGGATCTCTAGCACTCGCAAAAACTCAAGTTTGGGGGCCTGCAAGATGGCTCAATGGTGAAGCCGCTTGCTCATTACCAAACTGGACAATCTAACTTCAATCTCCAGAACCCACTTAGTAAAAGAGAGAACTGACTGCTTCTGCCCTCTACAGGTGTACTGTAGTACACACACACACACACATACACATACACACACACACTGCACACCACACCACATACCACATCACACATACACACCACACCATACACATACACCATACTACATACCATAGCACGCCACACCCAAATACAATAAATACATACACCACACCCACATAACACCACACCATACCACACACACTCATACACACGGTCTGGGTGGGCGATGTAAATTAATGTAAAAAGAAAAAAGCCAAATGTGTTAGTGCACAGAAACAGGCAGATCTCAGGGACTTGCTAGCCTGACAGTTAATAGAAACAGTGAGCTCTAGGCTCCATGAGGGACCCTGTCTCAAAAAATAAGGTGGGGAGTGATAGCGGAAGTTTTCTGGCATTCACCCCTGGCCTCCACATGCAGAAAAGTTAAATGAATGTTAGTAATTTACTTTTTCGTTCATGTCCCAGACTTCATCAGCTTGTTGAGGTTGGCTTAGATGCAAGGTTTTTGTTCAAACCATTAGTTTGGCATATTTTAAATGTGAAGTTAACTCCACTGTCATTATGAGTAGATAGCTATTATAAGATGGATTATAGATAAAATTTGTCAATAATCAATTTTACTTTCTCAAAAGCATTTTAGGAAACAGAGCTCACAAACATATCCCACTGTACTCAAATAAAATAAAATAGAACATTATTCCAAATGCATTTTTAAAAATTTTTTGTATTTTTACTTTTTTTTTCTACACTTGAAAAAGTCTGGATTGTTCAGTGGATACATTGGGGTATGCCACAGAAAATAAAACATGGCTTAGGAGTCAAATCTAGTCCTTGCTATGTTTTTATAAATAAAGTATTATTGGCACACAAGTATACTCATTTGTTTATATTTTGTGTGTAGCTCCATTCACACTCCAGCCACAGAACTGATATCAGGGATCGCATAGCCCCTGAAACTCCAAATCATGGCCTTCTGTTCCTTTATGAAACAAGTTTGCTGGCTCCTGGTGTAGAGCAGTTGTTCTCAGCCCATGAGTATGTTTATATCACCCAAAGGACTCTATAAACAGACCAATTCCCAAAGCACACTAAAGGAAAGCCAATTAAATTAGGATCTCTTGGGTTTAAGAGTCAGACATCAGTATTTTATTATTATTCAGTTAATTCAAATATAATAGCCACAGTTAAGAACGACCTCCTCAGGGCAAAAGGTTTGAACTTTCTCACCACCATTTCCTCAGTTCTGGATCGTGAAGGGAGAGCTCATCCATCTTCACAAAGAATCTGGGCAAACATCCAGGACATGTCCCATCCCCTAGACACCTCCTTTGTAAACTCAGACTCCCGGTGGTGGGCGATGCTGTAATCAGATCCTGCTCTGTTTTCCATGGCGGTTATTCTTCTTTGCTTGTGAATGAGATAAGGGCTCCTTCCTGTGTGTTTTCTTCCTCTGCCGCCTTCTGCTTTCTCCTCCTTTGTTGCCTCTTCTTTTTTATCCCCCAACTGTTAGGAGAAGGGAGATGTCCCAGGGACTTTCCTTTCTCCTTTAAGGGGAATGCAAGCTCCACACATCCTCCTTCTGAGAAACAGTGATTTTGGCCTCTCTGTGAAACTCTGCTGGAGCTGGCATTTTCTGCCACTCCTCAGAATCCCCAGACACTGGTCTTGAGGGAAAGTGTGAGGTTCTGATGGGTGCTAAAGATGACCACAAGCGAGGGTGCTGAAATGCCCTCCTCAGCCATCTTCCTCTCCCACTGAAAACTTTATTATACCACAGTTCTGCATCCCTTGTACAGTGAATCCTAAACTCTTTAATGGAAACTACAGAATTCCCCTGTGCATGTCTTCAGCTTTATTTCCCGTTCTCTTGCCCACACTGGGCACATTAACTTCTGATTCCCTCGAAAAAAACCTCCAAGTTTTGACTGTCCTTCATCCACCCCTTCACCTCTTCACTTTAATGGAAAATAGAACGGATTCCCTAAGATTCAAACCAATCATTAGGTTTTTGATAAAGGTTTCCAGGACCCTCCTTGTGAGGTTGATATTTTTATCTGTCCATTTATCCATCTATTTGTCTAATAAATACTTTATTGAGATTTTCCATATTGCCAGTACTTACTAGGTTTTAGAGGTAGAAATGTACAAATACAGGTCTTAACCTTGACAATCTGTCTCATAGTGAGAGGTTACAAAAGATATGAACAAAGACCTACTATCAAAATAAACAAAAATATCCAGGAAGCATAATTACCAAAGGTGTCAAAGCCAACTCCTAATTGCCCTCTGAAGAGACACAAATAAATAGCTAGAGAGAGGGGGGGGAGGAAGAGAGAAAGAGCTCATGCAAGGGTAAATAATAATAAATATATAATAAATAAATAATAAATATAATAATAAACTATGCACCAAACCACCACCTCCCAGGCAATCGTCATAGTTCCATGTCTGAAATCTTCTTGCTGCCATCAGATCTTCTGTTGATGGAAATCCAGCAACTGCCTGTACTAGGGCATTTGTACTGCACCACACAGCCAGGCGGGCATGCTGGGGTGAAGTAACAGATTATTTTTAGTTTCCCTGCTGGGTAAAATTGTGACTATATTGACACAGTTGTCAGCTAGCTGGTTATCTGCTTTCAGGGGTCTTTCAAGGGCCCCAAGATTTCTAGCTTCTCCACCCTCTTCCAGTGCAGAGCCTGTGATGGTGGTGGAGGGGAGGGCTTTTTGGAGGATGCCAGGCTGATGATTTTCCAGGTACAGAAGTTACCTCATTATATGATAGCTTTATGCACATCTGAAAGAATCAGCTGTGGCTAAGGTGGCATCAGTAGGACCCTTAATAAGAGGTGATAGAGTACAGCTGCCTGGAGCTTCTAAAGGTCTCATATAAGCAAGAGGTACCTTATCCCTCAGGTGGTCTCTAGAGAGACCCAGCCTGCTCTATTGGACCTGAATAACACTTTTTGTTTTGAAAGTTTGTATCACATCTCCTAGGAGATTCAGACTAATAAACCCCTTATCTGTTCGTAAGCCCCAGGCATATAATAATGACACTTACAACCTTCCTCTCTTTGTTAGCATTTACTTCAAGGATAGGGAATGAAAGCAAGGGAGTCAGCATGGAAGAGTAGTGGGGGCTATGGAGTGGCATGTGAATTTCTAAAGCAGGATATATACGAACACTAACAGTAGAGTAAGGAGTTCAGGGAGGACAGACAGAAGTGGAGGACAGCAGGGTTTCAGGAACTATCTGATTATCACCATATTAGAACTCTTTGGGTATCAAATAGAAACTGAAGCTGTCTAGCTTAAGCAGAAAGTGAGGATTAATTATAGAAGATAGAAGGTGTCTCAGAATACATGGACAGAGAAGCGGTGGGGTCAGCAGTTGAAGGGACAACTGGAAGCCACTGGGAACCACGAGTGCTCCATAATCAGCCATTTGGGACTCCTGCGAAGAGTGGATTCTTGGATGATTGGTGCATATGACAGACCCGAGATGGCCACCCGCTGTCCCCAGGGTAGCAGATATTGGCTGCGTCTTTTCAGTTTTGCATCCATAATCTGGCATTCCTGTTTAGCAAGACGCAGACACCTCTAGCTTCACTTTCCTGCTATCAAAATCACACCACAGTGTGAAATCAGGGTTCCTAGGAATTAACCCACCTGTACGGATAAGAAAATGGCCAGGGACTGTTGTAAGTTATATTATTTGACAGAGTCAACTCTTACCATTATAAAAATAATCTAGAGGTAAGAGGGGAAAAAAATCCAAGGCCAGGAGTATGAAGGAAATCGTCGTTTCTTACCTGATAAGTCTCATAAACTGATCTCACATAAAGATTTCAAACCTATTCATTTTTCCCAGTTATTTCCAGTGTTCCTTTCAACCAATGCTCCTTACTGCTTTAACAGTGTGTTGTGTAATTCCTGGTTATTCTGGGTTCCTCCCTGGGACACCACACCCCAAACCCCTCTTTTCTGTGCAAATCATATGCTTTCACTAAGTATCAGCTCAAATCCCCACCCAATCATGAATCTTTTTCTATTTCTACCAAATTTGCTACTTTAACTTTTATTAACTAAACTATTCCAGACAGACTGCATGTTCTTAAAGGTGAAGGCAGTGCTTGTGTTCTCCATGGTTCTTTGATGACTCTAGTGTGAACATAATTAGATAAATAAAATTGCATTGATTAAAGAGAATTCAAATGCTGTATAAAAGGGGGTAGGATGGGTGGTTTTAAAGTCAAATTGTTGTGTACCATAGTGTGGTTGTAAGTAAACTCCATTTGCAGCGCACCTTTTGAAACAATTCAAAAATAAACAGGTAGGCTAATTTTAACGATTGAAAAAATACATAAATTAGTGAGCCAAGTCTAGGCATTTCTAATAACTAGATCATCTCTCTGATAATAGACTCATAGTGCATAGGAACTGAACTTCAGAGAGCACTGTACTGAGAGACAAAATAGTTTACACCAGGACAAGGTCTGGTGGTGTGCACCTGTAATCCCACTTGAGAGCCCAAGACAGGATGATTGCTGCAAGTTCAAGTACAGCCTGAACTGCATAGCAAGTTCAAGTACAGCCGGAACTGCATAGCAGGTTCAAGTACAGCCTGAACTGCATAGCAAGTTCAAGTACAGCCTGAACTGCATAGCAAGACTCTGAAGAGAGAGATTGGGAGAGGGGGCATAGCCTAGGTTTGGGGCTTTGCAAATATTTTTCCAACATTTAAGTTGAAAGCTTTAATATTCCTTTCTCAAAGCAATATGTTTAATTTTATTAGAAAGAATATGCTATAGTCCTCTTTATAGGACAATTGAGAACATCTCTACGGATGATAAAATCAATAAAGCATACAAAGAACTTACAGATCTTCAAGTATGGTCATTGCAGTTTCTGGAAACGAAGCAAATCTTTCCAATTAAATTCTGTTCTGTATTGATATAAGTGTGCAACTTCAGTTTCTTGAGGGCTGGTACAATTTTTAACAACTGAGGACTATTTTTCCATCAGAAAGTATATACTTAGCCTTATGCATTGTACATAGCCACCAGGAAAACATTATACCCTAACATTCCAAATTTAGCCAGGCCGTGGTGGTACACACCTTTAATCCTAGCACTCAGGAGGCAGAGGTAGGTAGATCTCTGTGAGTTTGAAGCCAGCCTAATCTACAAGAGTTAGTAGCTAGTTCCAGGACAGGCTTCAAAGCTACAGAGAAACCTGGTCTCAAAAAAAAAAATAACACAAAACAAAAACAACAACAACAAAACAGAAAAGAAAAAGAAAAAAACTCAAAGTCTTCCCAAACTTCTTAAGCACCAAGACACTGCTACCAGAGGAAAGCTCCACACTTACCTCATTTGACAAGTCGTAGTAAAATCATAAGCTTTCCAAAAATACTATATAGCATTACCTTCAGGTTATATGCATGAGGCATTTGAAATATAAATGAATTTTGTGTTTTGATATGTCAGCCATAACACATCTCATCATATATATGCATGATATATGATATATATAGTTCCATTTTTATTTAAAAATTTTTAAAATACAAGCATTTGAGATCCTCATTTGTACTATAAAACCTTAGAAGTTTCAAATCCCTGGGAAATTAATTTTTTAAAATAGCCAAGCCTGATGGAGTAAGCTTGTAACACCAGCTGCACCAGAGACTGATATAGCCCAGATGACTGCATTAATGCAGGCGAGCCAAAGAGGAAGTGACTTCGTGACTCATACCCTTCAACACAAGGCCACTTCCCACAGGCAGAGGCAATGGCGGCCTCTCAGGGGTTTGTTTCTTTGCCTGATAGCTTGCATGCATTCTGTGACATGGATTTGAGAAGGGAACTCAACTTTGTAATGTAATGTAGATGGAACTGTATCTTTTCATTCCATTTAATTTTGGCGGGAGGTCTGGTTTTTATTTCAAAAGAAAGCTGCCTCTTCTGCAACTTCTCAGAGACATCAAGTTCTTTATTATTTCAGAGCTTACAGTCATAGTCTGATGGCTTTTATTGGGGCTGTCCAGAGTTCCCCTCTCCTGGCTCCTTGGTTTGAATTTAGTGAGGTTACACATAACTGGAGTTCAACAACTGTCAGTCTTGGAAGACAAATGCTGCTGTCCTAAGTAATCTCCTGGGCTAGAGACATCACATCTCAGTGATGGACAAGTCACAGGTACAGTGCCGAGGGCTTTTATTTTCCTACCATTTGGAATAAGTTAAGGAATGGGCCATCTAAATACTGAAAATTACCCCAATAATACCTTCTTTAGCAAAGGGTCTGACTGAAAATCTTGTTTTGCACTTAGCTGTCCTGTGTAACACAGTTGCTTTCATGACCTTGACACATTTTAAGATTGTGGGCCATTTATTTTATGCAAGGTCACTCAGTTTGGGCTTGTCTGACTTTTCTTTCCTTTCACCACGTGGGCCTTGGGGATCAAACTCAGGAGGCTTGGCCACAAGGACATTTAACCACTGAGCCATTTTGCTGTCCCCCTTATCTGCTATTTCTCTCTGAATAAATTCCAGTTAGACAACTTGACCATATGAAGTGTTTTTCTGTTGTGCCTCCTCCCTCAGGCAGGACTTGATTTTGAGTTATCAGTTACTGGTAATGTTAACTTTGATTATTGACTAAGATGTTGTCTTCAAGGTTTCTCTATGAAAAGCAGTTCTTTTTCCCTTTGCAGGTCTTCAGTACTTGGGAACTTGAGTAGCTCTAGATTATGTAATTCTCTTATTCCTCAAAAACATTCCGTTTTTAAGTGTATTTAATTACATTGCTATGGGCTCATGGTATCCCCTTTTAATCATTGGTTGATAATCTTTGTTTAATTTCTCATTATTTTATTTTATATGGCACTCTGGGAGGGCAGAAGAGGGCACCAGACCCCCTGCTAGCAGCCGCGTAAATGCTGGAGATTGAACCCCATTCAGCTAGAAAAGCAGTCATGCTTTTAACCACACAAATCATTACTTCAACCCCTGTAGTCTATTATTTTTTATGTTAAATTTTCATGGGTTAAGAGCTAGTTACTGGGTCCTTTTGGTATGAGTCACTCATTTCTTGAGCACTTGCCTAGTCCTTGCCCAGACTTGCAGTCATCCTTTCCTCCAGTGCGCCCTAACTTGTTTGAGAACAGCTTTTAAAAACAAAGATCTAGATATGCAGCATGCTCATTGCTCCAGGTCCTCTCCCTGGATGGAGCTAGAAAATGCACATGCATGTTCACATATAGACACACAACACATAAGCATTCACGTACACTTAATACCTGTTTTTCCTTTGTCTGTATGTATGTGTATATATAACCATGTATTTATACCCAAACCACCAAGTCCTATTCTATACCTTAAAGAAGCAGTATCATTTTTTGATTTCTACAATTTTAGCCCCCTTTACTGGAAATGAGACAACACCTTGCCTCAACCTTGTCTGCCTCCTCTCCTGCAGAGAACCAAGTTTCCACTCTGCACCTCCCCTTCGCCACAGAAGATGCCTTGCACATCCTTCATGTCTCTTTTGGTCATGTTTTCATTTTTTCTGTGTTCTTGATCATATAGAGAATATTTAAATAGCTTTGTTGGCCCATCCCTATCTACCCATTTCATGGACCATGTCCGTCTTATGTCTATCTCACCACTACAGTGAAACTCTCCTGCTTCTTTGCAATTGGCAATATTTTATAGAAACTAGACACTGTGAAGCTGATCTTGTAGCGTACTGTTACTTTTAATATTCCTTTAAATCTTTGAGTTTTAATGTGGGGTGCAGTTAAGTTGATCAGAAACATTACATCTATTTGGACTTACTTTAACACTTTGATAGAATGAAATATCTGTTGACTAAGGTTACGTCTGAGAATTCTTTCAGTAATTGCTTGAGCCTCTTTTATGTGTCAGCACTGAAGATACAGCAATGCATAAGACAGATAGTTACTGCCTTCATACCAAAGAGTACTTGCAGAGTAAGAAAATACTAATAAACAAGCTCAGAAGGATGACCATACTGGGAGGGGTGTGGCATCCGTGAATGAGAAGATTCACACTTGGACAGAAAAGGGTAAAGAAAGTCAGTTTGGACAAAGTGATCAATGAGTGCCCTGTCAGGAACTGGGTTTCCATTGATTACTGGCAGAAAAAGAAAAAAGAAAATAAACATAAAGCAGACCGCAGAGGATGTGAAGAAAGACGATGTCTCAGAATCAGATACGCAAAACTATGAAGCAGAAAGGACTGCAGAGTTTTCAAAATTAAAAGGGGGAAGTAGGGAGTTATGAAACTAGAGAGGACAGAGTTCCAAACTTTCTGGATCCACAAGCTACTATATGATGTTTTTGTTTCTACAAAGTGTAGTAGGGAACAACTGACGATTTCAAATGGGAAGCTACATAAGGCAATCTGAATGTTTGAACTGTCTTTACATACACCGTATGATGAGAACATTTGTGACAGCTTCCTAAACATTTTGGTATCCTTGACCTAACTAGTTGTTGCTGAAGTTTATGGTCCCCTTCTCAGAGTGATGCTTTTAAACTACAAAGGAAACTAATTATGTTGAAATACAGTGTAACAGAATGTTTTTCTAAAATATTTTAGATAATAGCATACCTTAAAAAATATTTTCAAAACATATATAATATATAATATGGTTATAGATATATTCCTTTATTATATAGTCTAATGCCATGTCTATAACCATAAAGTGGATAAATATAAATACCGTGTTGAGATATAAAGATGACTGTAATATGATTGAAAATATCTGATTCCATTAACTGACTGGCTTGCCTGCACAGCTCATGCTAGTATCCCTGTTTATAAAGAAAGGAGATGATAAATTTCCATTTGACATTAGAAAAAATAAAGGAATAGTTTTAATCATCAAAGTTCATAAGATACTCTTTAAATTTTATCCTCAGGCCCATTGGGGAATCCAATTAAAGACTTTTTATACAACCAGTTATTTCAGTTGTCACAGAGATGTTGCTTTAATCTATGGAGATGATAGCAAGGCATCTAAATGTAGGATATTTTTGGAGTATGAATCAACAGGACAGAAAAGGTAGAAACTGTTCTAAAGTTCTGAGAAAAGTTTTCATGGAATACTGGGCCTATCAATATAAAAATAATTCACGTGCCAAGTGTTAGAAGGAATAAGCCCAAAGCATAAAATCTAGGCAGATTGTCGCATAATTTACACTAAGGTAAGGAACACATGTGGCAGTCTAAGTAGACTTTAAATCAAGAACATGAACACTCACAATTGGCTGTTCCTGAGCTGAGACCTAAGCCAAGCACTTGCTTAGTGAAGCCTAGAATTCACACACGTTGAGGACAGTGCTTGATATGATGGCACACATCCGTAATCCTAGTGTCTAAGGGACTGAGACAGGAGGATCCCGAGTTGTATACCGGCCCGAACTACATAGCAAGGGCCAAGGCAGGATAGTAAGATTCTGTCTGCCCCCCTCAAAAAAAAAAAAGCTAGAAAAACAGGAACAAAATCCCAGAAAGAACAAAGCATGAGGAAATTAAAAGCCTACAGATACACAGTACTGCCCTACAGATACACGGTACTGCCGTACAGATACACGGTACTGCTCTACAGATACACGGTACTGCTCTACAGATACACGGTACTGCTCTACAGATACACGGTACTGCTCTACAGATACACGGTACTGCCGTACAGATACACGGTACTGCTCTACAGATACACGGTACTGCTCTACAGATACACGGTACTGCTCTACAGATACACGGTACTGCCCTACAGATACACGGTACTGCCATACAGATACACGGTACTGCTCTACAGATACACGGTACTGCCCTACAGATACACGGTACTGCCGTACAGATACACGGTACTGCTCTACAGATACACGGTACTGCCCTACAGATACACGGTACTGCCGTACAGATACACGGTACTGCTCTACAGATACACGGTACTGCTCTACAGATACACGGTACTGCTCTACAGATACACGGTACTGCCCTACAGATACACGGTACTGCCGTACAGATACACGGTACTGCTCTACAGATACACGGTACTGCTCTACAGGTACACGGTACTGCCCTAAAGATACACGGTACTGCTCTACAGATACACGGTACTGCCCTACAGAATCACCGTACTGCACTACAGATACACGGTACTGCCCTACAGATACACGGTACTGCCCTAAAGATGCATGGTACTGCCCTACAGATACACGGTACTGCCCTACAGAATCACGGTACTGCTCTACAGATATATGGTACTGCTCTACAGACTATGTACGACACAATCTACAGATTGATATAACATGGTTTACACGGTTTTGGCACATAGCAAAGGTCGAGATATCAGCAATTATTAATTATTATTATTAGTTATTAATAATATTTTGATGTGTTGGATTATCATCCACAGGAGACTGCAATCTAGTTGAGGAAACAAAATATATTTGAAAAGGAAATCATTCAGAATAATTTGTTCAAATATAAACTATGAGCATCTCCATGTTATTAATTTTTCCCACTCTAATATCTTCTGGGTCATAAAAAGCATGTTGGGGACTAAAGTGGTGACTTGGAGGCTAAGAGCACTGGCTGCTCTTTTAGAAGACCTGGGTTTGTGTTTGGTCCCTACCATTCACATGGCAGCTCACAACAGTTTGTTACTCCAGTCCCAGGGGATCAAATGCCCTCTTCTGACCTCTTGGAGCAATGTACACACAGGATACACAAACTTGCATGCAGCACTCATACATGAAATAAAAATAAAATCTTAAAAAAGTTTCTGCTTCAGAAACTTCATGCCACATGTTTGTATGTGAGCATCGTGGGTGAGTAGGTGTGGATGGCACCAGATCTCTTCCTCAGAAATGTGATTTCAGTATTGCTGTTTTACAGTCTCTGCTACTTAGCAGTTAAGCTCCTGTTTAGTGAATATTGCTCAAATAAGTAAAAGTCATGATGAAAAAATGGCTGCCATTCCTACTCTAAGTCTGACATTTTCCCCTGTTTCGGGGAGCTGAGCCTAGAAAGTGAATTCCCTTTCATTTTACTATTATCAAGTTAGGTAAAGGTGTGTGAAGAATTAGTTTCCCCCTTTGGAACTAGCCAGGGATTTGAGTGCTTTGCACGCAGATGGGACACCTTAGTGGAATTGGTGGAATTAAATTTACCTTCCCAAGTAACAAAAAATGTGCAACAACCACAAAGAAAAGCACCACTGGCAACTTCTCACCTTCTCCAGAAGCAGGGCAGCACCTCTGCAGGAGACCACAGTGATACTGTGATGTATATATTCTGTGCTACATTGTATCACTGTGTCTGTGTATACTTGAAACTATGCCTCCTTGGTAGTACCAGTATGGCTTTGGCATTCCTAGCAGAATTCCAAAAAGCAGGGGAATAGCTATAGATATGTATATACACATATATATGAATATATATTCTATAAGATATATGTAATCCACAGATATATAGTAACAATCCTGTGGGAAAAGCTTCCTGTACATGAGGTCTTGGATGTCTTTTCTGGGTTATCTCACTTGTATAATTCTTGCCACCAGGTACAGCAACTAAAGTATAAGGATGCAGAAGTAGGATAACAGAGTTGGCACTTGCAGGACCCTGATGTTAAGTGACCCTTTCCTTTGAGGCTCCTTTTACCCTAGATTCTCACCTCCTGGCAACAGTCCTGTCAGCTCAATTCCACTGATCCCTTGTGTGCAGATCAGGAGTTTATGCAGGTGGAGTGTCTCCCTTCACTTTCAGTCTTTGGCCTTCCATCCGGATGAACCCAAAGGTGGCGGACCACAAAGCTGAGACTTGAGCAACCGCACCGGGAGTGTTTGGGTCCATGCCTGTCTGTCCTTTCAAGTTTCTGCCTTCCCTTGTAGGTGTCCAAGGCAGCTGCAGACTTGATGGCCTACTGTGAGGCACACGCCAAGGAAGACCCACTGCTGACCCCAGTCCCGGCCTCAGAAAACCCCTTTCGGGAGAAGAAGTTCTTCTGCGCTATCCTTTAAGTCTCTGAGAGGAAGATGAAGACCACCGGGGCTCCAGGGACATTGATGTAGAGTTTCTAGCAAAGTGGGCGCCTTACTGGTCTGCAGCATTTAAAGAGAGGAAGGAGAACCATACTGGACACTCCAGGCTGTGCATGTCTAAAGAATTGTCCCCTTGTGAGAATGGAAGCCAACTCCACATTCCCAACTTTAGAGATCTGACCCTGCAGACCTGTCTGGAGGAGGGCAATGTATAAAAACAAAATTGATGTCACTTCTTTCCTGCTATCCCTTTAAGATCTTACATTTCTGCTTCATATTTAAAAACAAAATAAACATTAAAGCCAGTGTCTTGAGCTGAGATATGACTGACCTTCTGGGAATGAGAATTGTTTTTAAATGCCCTCTGATAAACTGCTGTCTCATGTAGCCACAGTTCTACTTAATGGCATCCATGTTTAGTCCTTTGTGCCTTGTTCTTTTCCTTCCCTTTCTCTTTCTCTACCCCTCCCGATTACAATACTGTGGAGATAAGTCTGGGTTTATGTGTTAAACTGAACTCTAAGGATAAGTGAATAGCTGTGATGTTTAGAAAGATGTTCCCCATAGTCTGTCTCCACGAGAATAATAATAATAAAAAGAATGCACACACACACACACACACACACACACACACACACACACACACAATATGCCGGCTGTCTGTGTTCTCTTACCACAGTTCCTAATATTTGTATATAATAGTTTTGGTTCTGCAAGTAAATGTAAATCATGTGTTGTGACTGGTGCTTTCATATCTTTGTGATAGTTTTTGAGTAATACTGCATGAAAATGTTCCCATGTTGCATCCATTCAGAAGTTTTGTTGTTCAGATGGAAAGCTAAGAAGAGAGGTGAGAGAGAGAAAAAGATGCCAGAGAGGGGAAAAGTTCTCTGTGTTTGAAAATTGAGATCACTTCAGCGCCTTAGCCATGCCTGAAATACCTCCTAGTGAACTGTGGTACAAGCACCTCACATCAGATTTACCCCAATCCACAGCATTTAGGTTTACCCAGGATCCAGGACAGTGCAGTAAACCCACACTGAATGTCGGACAGGGATCCACCATGACCTAGGAAGTCATTGTCAGAATATCAGCAAGTTCCCACTCTCCAGGAACCGTGGAAATCATATGTAAAAGAATATTTTCCATGTTGATAACTAGAAAACTATGGCCCTCTTTAACTCATACATCAGAAGAAATAAACTCTCAGCTTCAAAGAAGGCGCACCCCCAGAATACCAGCTGTTTGAGAGACAAAGCACCCCAAGCACACTTTGAGTAACCCCACAGCTGGTCCTTCTTCCCACTGTCATGGTCCTCATTTTTCACTTCCCCAAAATGTCAGAGCAATCAGTGCTTTGTTCTCTGCCCTGTTTGTCAGAGCCTCTGTGCCCTATTTACAGCTTCCTCTGGCTAGCATTCTCTCTTCCCACAAAAAAACATTGGATCTTTTCTCCCCTCCTCTCCCCTCTCCTTTCCTTTTCTTTTTCTTTTTTTTCCATTGTACTTGTAGCCCCAGCAGCAATGGAAGGCCCTGGAAGCCTTTGTATGCTTTCTGCATTCTTTCCAGTCTCCTGTACATCTTGTTTGCTTTCAAATCCTAAAAGACCACCAAATCCAAGTTAACTTACTTTCTCTTCTTGTCATTCTCTCCCTCATTTTTTAAAAAGTGTTTGTTGTGTGTTGGGGGAGGGGTATTTTGTGAGAAGAGTAAGATGAAAGGAGCCATTTTGAAATAGATTTGGTAAATATTTTTCTTAACTCTTTTATGGGTCTTCAGATAAAGGAATAAATATGTCCAATTAAAATTGATACCTGAGGTGGGAAGAAGAGGATATCAGAACATTTATCAATGCATGAATGCAATTTCCATGAATTCTCTCTGGTCAGATCTTGGGGGTTTGTTATAGTTGGTGGGATGCTCATGGAGATTTAGTGGTTGAAAAAAAAAATCTATCAGTCTTTACAGAACTACACCATGTGCAACTGAGAATACTGTGGAATCAGCTGAAAGTGTCCCACATTTAAAGTGAACTGAAAGATGTGTTCGTGTGTTAACTAGGGGTACTCCTTGCTGGTGAGAGGGCATCACTAGGATTCTGGTCTTCTGTGCAAATTTAGACCTTTGCAGCTATTAAAGTATAATCACAGTCTTCACAGCACACCTTGCACAGGTCTAGCAATTAAAAGTTAAGGAATTATGAATTTTTTGTGAGCATGCCTACAGAACGAGAAGGCAGAACATGCATTCCCCTTCTGAAAGGAAGTTTCAGGAAACTATCTTGTCTCTTTCACAATTTCATATCCTTCAGTATAGAGCTATAATCAAAATCAGTTTTGACTTATTAATGTTTGTATTTATTGAAGAGGAAAAGTTTTCACTTACTTGGGTCTCCAAAGAGCTTAATTCTTTTGAATGTCAACCATGGTTTTCATCAGCATAATTTTATCTTAAGATAACTAATAGAAAACCAACTTGGTTATTTAAGAGCCTCATTTCTATATGCATAGTAGTTAAGATCTGCCATGGAATTATGAAATAATAAATGTCATACTTATAATGCAATGTCCATTAAAATACTTAAACCATTTTCAACACCAACTCCAATTTAAAATGTTTTTCAGTTTGAAAGCAAGTAAGAAAAAATTTAAATCATCGGATTTAAAGAAAAAATAAGTGTCATACTTTCCCTCATATGCTTATTCACATAATGAATTTTGAGAAAATCAAGCCAATGGGCTTTAGGAGATTTTTATACCTTTTCTTTTTCCTTAGCGCTTTGCTTCTTACTGCTCCTGGAAATGATGGATATTATGTGTAAAATACTGACTCATAGCCCAACAATTGTTAGCGATCTCCATACTTTTCCTGTATAGGATCTCTGGAAAATACCTTTAAAGAAAAGGGAACAGGAACATGGCGGGGGGTTGTTGTGTTTGGGTTGGTTTTTTCTGTTTGTTTTTCTTCAAGACAGGGTCTCACTATGTAGCCCTGACTGCTCTGAAACTTGCTCTGTAGACCAGGCTGGCCTCGAACTCAGAGATCACCTGCCTCTGACTCTTGAGCACTGGGATTAAAGGTGGGAGTCTTCATGCCCGGCTTAGAATGTTAAAGCAGGAGAACCTGAATGTGGTGTGCACATCTCTACCCCACATGAACCATGTATTTGTTTTAATAAATGGAATTTTCAGATTCATTTCCTATGGGGTCATTTTCATTGCAAAGATCTATGGACCACTTCCCATGTCAGTACTGACCTGGGGAAGCAGGGATGGGGAAACAGAGATCCATGGTTTTCTTTAGGAGTCTGTTCATAGCAGGTTTTAAAAAGAGAAAATACAGCTTATCTGAAGCTCTGTCTGAAAACTTCTCCCTTGGTCCCTGTGCCTCATGTACAACCACTGGGAACAAAGAAACAAGGGAGGGAGAGTGCTCAGGACTCTGAAGGCTGGGAAACACAGAGACAGAGACTCTTGTTGTGTAGATATTTTAACCTGCTGTAACTACACCCCAGTAGTACCACCCTGCTCTCACTGTATGTGGAGTGTGTTATTATCTGTCTGTGATTTTAAAACTGTATTGGAGAAGACAGAACCTTTGAATTCTAGATTCAGCAGTCTCCTCAAAGACCTTTCTCAGTCAACAAAGACTTTCTGTCAGTGCTGGATTTGAACTTAAGGTTGCATAAATGCTGGGAAAGCATTCTACCATTGAGCTATATGTTCAGCTCTTTTTCTACTTAAAAAAAATCCACCAGGATCTTGCTGTATTGCTCAGATTGGCCTTGAACTCATCCCGTATCCCATTCACACATGCAATCCTCCTGTCTCAACCCTACCTCCCCCAATAACTGGGGTTGTAGGTCTATCCCACCAGACCCCCTCTAAGAAAGCCTTCTTACTATCCCTCAGATTGTGCCAGTAGTAGCTACTGCTAGTGAAGAAAGAAGCACTGGATTCTGAGGTCTTGTACTAGCAACAGAAGCAGCTACAACCCAGAGGAACCACATGGTGGAGTTGGTGCATGACTGTTCAAAGTCCATCACTGTTTCTCAAATGTTGCCTGCCTGCCTCAGATGTATTTTAAAAAGAAAATCCCACCCTGCACCCCCCCCACACCATCATATTCTCTGATGGTGACTTAACAACATGCATTCTTTTGCATGCTACCTACCGAGTTTTATTCTCTAAGTATCCAGCAATGCTTGCTTTCCCATTAATGCTGAAGAAAGGCACAGATCACAAGCATTGCAGAAGTGAGCACAGAACAGCAGGTAAAGTTCCAGGCAGTTCCTGGTCTGAGCCCTTGCCAGGAGGATGGGGGAGGGAGGGAGGTTTTGGCTCTGTTCCTGTTTCATTCAGTCCCTCTGGGAGGATCCCCTCCAGCACTCCTTCTTTAATAAGCCAGTCACATTTTAGACAGTGCTCACAACGACAGAGGGAATTAGAGCTGGGTCAGCTCCAACCCACAAATTGCAAATAATTTGCCAAGGGAAATCCCTTTCCCTTCGGTTCTGCCCCAAATCTACATTTTCTTCTATTTAGAATCAGGAAAGTTAAACAGAATTGATTTCAATGAAAGGGTCATTGGGTTCCCAACCTTTCTTTCCCCAGTGAGAACTCCCACGGTAGCTGGTAAGTTGCAGCCCTAAGCTAAGTTACAGGTTGACGGTAACTGGTGACCTCGAGCACATTTGGAACTCACTGTGAGTCCATTGCACTGAGGAGTCAGAATGAGGCCCCAGCTTCCCATGTGATCTCCAAGTTATAAAACTGAGGGAAGACTACTGAATTTGTTTGTCTTACAAAGCAGCCAAAGAGCCTTGTGTGGTGGTACACACCTTTCATCCCAGTGTTCGGTAGGCAGAGGTAGGGTAATCTCCGAGTTCAAGACCAGCCTGGTCACAGAATGAATTCCAGGACAGTCAGAGCTATGCAGAGAAACCCAGTCTCAAAAAGCCAAAAACAAACAAGAAAACAAAACAAAGTGGCGAAACCAAATGAAACAAAGCAGAGGAAAAGGCATCATGAAGGAGGGAGTGATGAAGGATGGTGGCCCTTACTTGCTGGCAACCCTCAACAATGCCTCAACTCCTGAAAACACTTTCCTCTCCAGCCACGCCCCTGGCTCAAACCCTAGTGTCTGAGTTTAGCCACACCCACTGCTACGATTACTCTCACAGCCCCCCACTCTCAGCAGTGGAACCAAAGAGGTCTGTAATAATCAGGCTCCCTCGGTTGCAGGAGGCAAGACCACTTTTTTCCTTTGATTTTTCAAGACAGGGTTTCTCTGTTTAGTCCCTGCTATCCTGGAACTCAACTTTGCAGACCAATTTGGCCTCAAACTCAGAGATCTGCCTGCATCTGCCTCTGAGTGCTGGAATTAAAGGCACATGTCACCACTGCCTGGTCAGGCAAGATCTTTTTTAAAAAAATAATTTATTTTTATTTTATGTTCATTGGTGTTTGTCTGCATATATGTCTGTGTGAGGGTGTGTCAAAGCCCTGGAACTGGAGTTAAGACAGTTGTGAGCTGCCATGTGGGTGCTGGGAATTGAACCAGGGTCCTCTGGGAGAGCAGTCAGTGCTCTCAACCTGATTGAATGAGAGGCAAGATCTTAACTGCCTAAGCGGGTCCGTTGTTCGCTCAGCTGGATCCCAGTGCTAAGTTGAGTTTTTCACGTGCCCCTGTCCTCTGTGTTTCCCTCTGGAGCATCGTGATACTGTCAGCTCCGACCAGACCAGCAACTGCAGGAAAAAGACAATGACAGTCCCAGAAAAAGTGCCCTGCCATGTCCCTGGACAATGACCTCACAATATAGACTGCGGGAAGATTCAGTGTGGCCATGAGGGCGGAACAGGGATTCCGAGGAAACTGAACTCCTTGCCAGACTGGTATCGCCAAACTCAGAATCCCATGGTGCTCTGCTTCGAGGTCCTCGTGTCAGGCACAGGCTCTAGGGCACCAGGCCCTGCTTCTTCAGTCTTTCTATCTCACCAGGCCTCTCTTTCACTGCCCTGTGACTCTCTATTTCCTCAACCCCTTTGCTTATGGGCTTACCCCCTTCTGGACTGCCATGTGGCAGGAAACAATAACGGATACAAAGCACACCTCCTAAGCCAGGCAATAGTGGTGCATGCCCTTAATCACAGCACTCAGGAGGCAGGTGGATCTCTGAATTTGAGACCAGCCTGGACTACGGAGCGAGTTCCAGGACAGCCAAGGCTACACAAAGAAACCCTGTCTCTGAAAACCAAAAACCAAACAAACAAAAAGCCACAGCTTTTTGAGCAACTTCCTTTTGCTCCTCTTCAGAGGCCAGTTCAAAGTTCGTGCTGTCTTTGAATGGCTTCACCCCTTTCACCTCCAAACAGACCAGTATTTTGCAATATTTCAAAGTAGACAGCACTGTTCTGGTTTTATGGAGCTTGTGGATTAATGGTGAAAGTACTGTCAATTCCCAGTTACCAAGCACCCAGGAAGCTGGGAGGAAAGCAGAGGTGGATTATGGACTGGAAGGGTTAATAGTCCACGTTGTGAGAATCTTGTCTATCAGGTAAAGTATAGCCATCCCCAAGTAAGGGTTACCTCTTTTGGAAACTTCCCTTTATTCCTTCTGCAGTCTTAAGGCCACTGAGAATGAAGTTCTCCACACAAAACAATGGGCCAAAGCTGAGTGGTGGTCTTGGCACCCTTTCCTGACCTGTGTAAACAAGTTCCATGCCCCATGCCATGGCCAGGGCATTCTGTCAGACAGTGATTCCTTGGCCTCAGTGATAATACCGAGGGGTCAGTGGGCTTCTTTAGGGTCAGTGATTAGAGACGTACAAGGTTGACTGCAAAATTCATCTTTAGCTTAGGGCTGAGGAAGGGGCCTCTTCCTCTGTCAGTGAGATCACCATCTGATTGTCCTCCATTCTGCCTATGTGTTACTATTCACAGTTAGCTATAAATTAGCTAGGCTTCAGGAAAATTAAATTTCAATCCCTCATATAAGATAATCCCATGTTAAGTGTCCAATAGCCACACTCAGCTAGCAGCTAAGCAGCTATATTGAATGGCACAGATACAGAATATTTCTATTCTAGTAGAGAGTACTGTCATATGCTATTTTAGAGCAATGGTAACTGACTTTCTGCCCCTAACAACTGACGGAGTGTATTTTATCCTTGTACTCAAATTATGATAATGCATTTTTTAAAAAAAAAAAAAGGAAGAAAGAGAAAGTGAAATTCAATATGAGCTTGCTGTCCAAGGGTTTTGCAGCCGCAGACACGCCTGTGGGTAAAAAAAAATTTTTTAATTTTATCTGTGTGAAACATGTCATGATTTTGTTCCTTGTCCTTAGTACCTATATAATACAGTATAGAATTATTCTGTCCATAGTATTAACATGAGGTTATGTATTATAAGCAAGTTAATGGTGTCCCCCTAAGGGGCAGCTATACTATATTAATCCACTATTGGCACACTTGGCCACAGTTCATACAGGCTGTGGATTATGTCATTCCTGGAAGCCTCTAAGTCACACATTGTCACCTGTTTGCCACTCACAAAAGTACAAGAAAAACCATGAAGATGATAAGAGCAATAGCAGCCACAGTGAAGTGAACATGCATTAAGTACTTAATGGGCATCAGGCACTAGGCCCAGCATTTTGTACACAATGTTCCACTCCATTCCCATAGTAATTCAAGGGGCACCATGAATCTTCTGAAACAGATATCTCTCCTGCCTCCTCACACGTGCATGGCCCACTTCTGTGTTCTCAGCAGGATACAGCTTCCCAGAGGAAACCAGGACCCCCAATCTCTCCTTAGTCCCTACTCTTCCCTTCCTCCCAACTCCCTCTGCCCTGAAACAACCCTCAGCCAATGAGGAAGAAGAGTCTGAGGCAGTGTCAGCAGCTCCACCCAGCAGAAGGATCATTTTGGGCACAGTCTATAGCTGACCTGAGAGTTCCTCACAGGGTTGTTCCCAGTCAACCACAATAGTAACCAACCCAACAAGCTCTTCAGTGACTTCTGCATCTTCAAACTTCCTCCTTTTTCTTTATTAAAACTTTTTAAATTTTTATTTTTAGTTCTCTGTATGTATATGTAGACTATATCCATATGCAGATGTTCTAGAGGGTGTGGATACCCTGCAGCTGGAGTTGGACAGTTGTGAGCTGCCTAACATGGGGGCAGGGAACTGAACCCTGATCCTCTGTAAGAATAATAGGTGCTCCAACAACGGAGAACATCCGTCCAGCGGGGCCTCCTTTCCTCCTATTACATTTGTGTCTGCTGCACTCGCTCTTTCTCAGCATTTTCTCTCAATAAACTTCCTGCATTCAACCCACAGATCCAGGCCTTGACATACCAAGTGCTCAAACAAATCCAGCCTGTTTGGTAGATAATGAACTGGAGGTTTGGAAGATTGGCATTCTCCCGAACAGCAGATGAATTCATCATGTAGATTCTTCTTGATTTCAGAGACTCTGCTCTTAATTACTATTCTGGGGTGTAAATTGGAATGCAAGTGAAAAAGGGGAGGGTTTTAAGGAAAGTTCTGACTGTGTTGCTTTTTGGAAAGTACACGGTTTGTGCACACCAAGCCCCTGGATTACCTCTTTGAATGAAGAAATCAGTGTTGTAAGTCAACACTTAACCATTTACTCACTAAGCTAACTTGGGCCCTAGACACTGTCAGCAGAAACTATTAGGGTTGTTTTGCACAGAGAATACTTCTTTATATCATGGGTCCTGTACAAGGAAAAACCAAGAAGATTTATTATATCAGGGATGATGCAAATTGTTGCTTTATTTCTTGAAGACTTTCAGGAGGGGAAAAAGAATTCTTCCTTTTCCAACTACTGTTCTAATAAAAGCTGCTCTGTCAGCTGAACTCAGCAACTGTCTGTGGGTCAGAAGTAGAATCTTCCAAGTGGTCATGAACCTTTCTCCCTCCAGCCAAGATCCGGGTAAAGTTCAGTAAGAAAAGCAAGACCAGTGCCCTCACCCATGAAGCTATAGGCCTCATCGAAGCTGGAGAAAGATAAGAGAAAGGGTGTTCATTTCTGCCCCAACAACCTCTGGTTGGTCAAAAGCATCACCTCAGCTCCCTGGCACCCCTTTATGCAAAAAGTCTGGAATATTTGGTTGGGGCGTCACCCTAGCTCCTGGCATAAGTTCCCTCCCCTGGGAGTTGCCTCAGTCCAAACTTCACCTCTGAGAAAGCCTGCCAAATGGTGACCCCTCCCCAGTGAGGGTCAAAACCACCCTCTTAGGCTATTTAAGCTGCCCCCCAGAGAATGAACACGTGGTCCCTGCGTTACCCGTGGTCTTCCCTTCTCTCTCTTCCCCTCTCCATGTTTTCCTGGGGCCACCCAGGAGTGCTAGCACCCAATCAAACCTGTTTGTCTTTTAATTTGGTCTGATTTGGTTTGATTGGGATTATTTGTGTCGGCAGAGAGGTTTGTCTAAGAAAATACTTACCATTTGGAGGTCCCATGATGGAGGCTGTTTTTCCCATGGGCCCAAGGCCACATGTTGAAAAATATCCTTCTCTCACGTGTTCTTTGCTTTGCTAAGATCGGCTTCATCTCAGTGAGTACATCTTTTTGAGTACATGCCGCTAAGGCCCTGGCCCCCTTCACATTTGTTTATGTTTGTCGGTGGCATCATCTCAGTGAGTACATCTTTTTGAGTACATGCCGCTAGGGCCCAGGCCCCCTTCACATTTGTTTATGTTTGTCAGTTTTTGGACTTTCCTGATGGAGTCATGGCCTGTGCCAGGTGCCTGATGCAAGCGGTGAGCCATGTCTCGCTGAGGTGGGACTGGGTGGATAGAGACACCTGCCACTCATTTTCCATGCCCCCACCCCCATTTTTGACTCAAGAGCCCTGTCCTGGTGGACACATTGTGACAGTCTTGAGTTCCAAGACTTGGCAGAGACTCCTAATGTGATTCGAAGCCTGATCCTCAAACGCCATTGGATTGCCTTTTACAAAAATCCTTTTAAATTGGGGCTAACACCTAATGTAAAAAAAAACAAGGCTCCAAAAGCCCATGTTTAAGGCCAGCTGGCCTGGGTCTGAAAAAGCCTGGGATAAAACCGGACTCGCTGCACATAGTGGACAATGAGGACTACTGAGAACTCAAGAACAATGGCAATGGGTTTTTGATCCTACTGCATGGACTGGCTTTGGGGGAGCCTAGGCAGTTTGGATGCTCACCTTACTAGACCTGGATGGAGGTAGGTGGTCCTTGGACTTCCCACAGGGCAGGGAACCCTGATTGCTCTTTGAGCTGATGAGGGAGGGGGACTTGATCAGGGGAGGGGGAGGGAAATGGGAGGCGGTGGCAGGGAGGAGGCAGAAATCTTTAATAAATAAATAAATTTTAAAAAAAGCCCATGTTTTCTGGATGCATGCTCCCACCCCCACACCCATTCCCCACTCCCCTCCCCGCTTCTCTGGCTGTTTGTCTCTCACTGTTTGTTCTCTACAGTGGATCCGGATCTGTCCCTTACCCCCACTCCTTCCACTCTAAAAGCATATAGTTCTTCCATTCTTTGTTTTTGTTCCCTCTTGCAGTGTCTGCTAATAGGGATCTTAATGGGACCACCTCTGTGCTTCCCTGGCTTCTACTGCTTGCCTACATCAGGTTTTTCAAGTTGGTCGGCTGACACAGGTTCCTATAAGAATTTTATTTGTCTGTCTGTTAAAATAATATGGCCACAGTATGCTTGTTTTATGTCTGTGTGAGTATGGGGGTGTGTTTCCACAGTACGCTTGCTTTATGTCTCTGTGAGTGTGTATGTTTGATTTCACAGTATGCTCGTCTCATTTCTCTATGTGTATGTGTGCATGTTTTAAGATCTGTAAGGTTTATAACTCCAGATCACAACAGCTCTGGAAAAATACAAACACATGGGTTACCTCCATTTTGACCCCACCACCATCTTGGGTAAGAGTACCCACATGTGCTAGTATTCTTTGACTTATTAAAATATTCCTTTTAATCTTCTTACATTTACTAGCAATGGTAAGCTATAATTAATTGGGTAAAATACATTTCTATAACGTATGCACCCTTTTACAATTACTCAATTCTCAAGTGCTTTTACAGATCGAAGAGTATGGCATTTAACGTAAGAGCTTCAACACAGAGACATGCCAGTTCTTGCAGCATCCTATAGCTCCTCCAAAAAGATATGTGGTTACAAAAGACCTTCTACCTTGAGGCTTGCCTTTGGGCTTGGCAAAGTCACCTGCATAGCAAAAGGCGGTGTTCCACCTCTTCAGCTTCCTGGATGCTATACCTGGGGATAGATCTTCTCATCCTGCCAAGACAGGTAGACTAAATCTTCCCCCCACAGGAAAATCTTTGGGCCTCTTATTCTCAGCAGCTCATGGCAAACACTGCTTCTAAGGCTGGTGTTCTCCAAGGACTAAGGAGAGACTTGGGATTGCCTGCGGCACTAAAAAAAGCTGTCTCATTTCTGCTCATTTATCTCCCTTAGATCTGTCTAATGGCATTTGATGACTTAAGGTACTGATAGCTCATTACTTCATGTGTTATGTTTCCTGATAAAATACAGAGAGATATGCCTCTTTAACAGGCTTCATAGTCCAAGAATGACAGGTTTCAGGTGTATCTTAAAAAATTCAGAGTTCTCAATTCTCTTTAATTGTCTTCTAAAATGTTTATGTTCCAGTTGTCTTACAGATACCTGCAGGTTCCCTAAAAAGTTATGCTGCTATATCAACAACTCTGTTCTGATAAAAACTAACAGTCTTGTCTCCAGAGCCTATTTTAACCCCACCCATTTTCAAGCATAATTTACAGGTCATTCCTGCTGTCTGGGCCAAGACCAGCTTACAAAGCACTGTCCAGACAATGCCAACACCTGCACCAACTCCTGGGACTTCACCATTGGAACTGACTCTCTTGGCTCAAAAGGACACCAACCAACTGAAATCTGGTTTTAAAAGGGCATATCTGCTCAGTTATTCACCCAAGCCTCATCTGTACAACCAGGACACTTCTCTGTCCCATTCTTTCTGGCAGTTAATAATTTGTCCCATGGCTAGTCCCATTCATAGGGCCAATAATAACAATATATTTTTTCTCCTAGCCACCTACCTTCTCATCTCCTTCAAGAAACAGCTGCCTGAGGTCTCCAGGATGAAAGTAAACTGGATGCCTCTCCAGTCACACCTCTCACTGAGCATGAGCCCACCAAGTCCCAGATCTCCCACGTTGCCCCACGCCCACCCATAGAAAGTAGACAGACTTGAGCTGGCACCCCTTTATCCAAAAAGTCTAAAATATTTGGTTGAGGGGCTTACGTCCGCTCGCTGGCACCTCTTTATTCAAAAAGTCTGGAATGTTTGATTAAAAGCATCACCTCAGCTCCCTGGCACCCGTTTATACAAAAAGTCTGGAATATTTGGCTGGGGGCTTCACCCCTGCTTCTGGCATAACCTCCCTCCTCTGGGAGTTGCTTCAGTCCAAACTCCAACTCTGAGAAAGCCCACCAAATGGTGACTCCTCTCCAGGGAGTGTCAAAAAGCCTGCCAAATGGTAACCCCTCCCCGGGGTAGGTCAGGACCACTCCCACAGGCTATTTAATCTGGTCCCCAAAGAATGAACTCATGGTCTCCAGGTTACCCGTGGTCTTCCCTCCTCTCTCTTCCCCTTTCCATGTTTTCATATGACCATCCAGAAGCACTGGCACCCAGTTAAACCTGGGTATCTTTTAATTCAGTTTTATTTGGTCTGACTGGGATTATTTGCGTTGGTAGAGAGGTGTAACATATGTGGGGCCTGTTAGTGGGTTTCTGTCCCACCCATTACCCCACAGCCGGCAAGCCCCAAAGAAAATCACACAGAGATCTCTATAAGTTATAAAGCTGATTGGCTCATTAGCTCAGGCTATTTATTAGTTCTTGTAGCTTATATTAACCCATTATTCTTATCTATTTTAGTAATGTGGCTCAGTACCTTTTTCAGTGGGGCAGATCACATCCTGCTGCTTTGGTGGTCTGGGCAGGAGTGGGAGGAATCAACTTCCTCCTTCCAGAATTCTCCTGTTCTCATTGCATCATTTCTACTTCCTATCTGGTTTTCCCACCTATACTTCCTGCCAGGCCAATCAGCATTTATTTAAAACATGATTGACAGAATACTGACAACTATCCCGCACCAGAGAGGTTTGGCATTTAAGAAAAATACTTTACAATCTCCATCCCATTTCTGTCCAAATGCCATGAACACATGACAGCCCATATAAGCTTGGATTTGAATTGCATCATAGAGCAACAGATGCTGCTACCAACACATGCACCCATCCACATGCGCACACACAAAGGAAAGCTCTCCCAGAAGGCTTGCAGAAGCAAACCAGAATTCTCAGATGGGGACTAGTATAGTGTACCAGCATATCCCTCCATCAGAATGTCACTGGCCCTACCTGTAGGTGATTTTTAATAGCACTTCTCACAGGGTATTCCAGGAACTCTGTAGGGTCTCTGAGGTCCTTCTGCAGATTCTCTAAGGTTTAGTAACAATCCTGGAGCATTGTTTTTGATTCCATTTCCTCATAGAATGAGGCATTTGGGAAATTGCAGGATACTGATGCTACAACAGACTAAACACAGGGATCCATGTGAGATTCTACCTGCCTTCTAATAAACTACACATTAAAAAGATCTGCAAAAATTCTGAAAAGAGGTCCATCTCTTCTTACCATACTTTTTGTCTGGGGAAATGGATTTTTTTTTTCATTAAAATGCATGCTAACATGAAATGGTAAAGCATGCTAACATGAAATGGTTTGCTATTGTTGTTTTCAGTGAACTAACATGTATAATTTATGTTTAGTTGTTGTTTGTATGTCTTTAAGTCTCACCCTGTAGCCCACTATGTAGCTCAGAGTGACTACACATTCATGGTTATTCTCCCACTTCAGCTAAGGGGTAGAATTACAGGTGTGAGCCATCCTGCCTGCTAAATAGACAGATTTCAAAATGTATTGGTCTAGTCTCTAGCACAGTGAGTGGTGATAGGTCCAACTCACATAAGCTGAAGTTCTAATCACATCAGGGTGTAGTCAGTAATTTAAAAACATAAGGAGTATTGGGGGCCTTGAGTACCAGCCTCGGTACCCCCTCAGGGCTCAGGATTGGATGTCTACAACAGGCGAGGATCTAAAGGTAAAAAATTAACTCAAGCACTTTACCTCTGCATGTTCTTTATTTATCATGCAAGAGGAGAAAGTGAAGTGAAAGGGTGCAGAGGAGAGGAAGAATAAGGGGAAGAAAAGAAGGAGAGTAAGGGGAAGAAGTATAAGAAATAGCAAGGAGAAGGAGAAGAGTAAGAGTAAGGGCTGATCTCCACGAGATTTCTAGTTTTTACAGTCATACTTGGAAAATTTTATAGACAAGGATAATTATAATTTGCATTTCAAAATCACAAAAAGGCAGGTACAACCTGACAAAGCTTTTCTCCGGAACAGGTAACCCAACTCAGGGAAGAGCCAGTATTCAAGGGGAAGTACCATTAGATTATGTTACTTAACATCCCTGAATCCTGGATTCACCCATTCTCCTCATCTAATCCCTTTTATGATAACCAGATTTGGGATGCCCAGATTTGTTTGTTAGCAAAGGTGGGGCTGCAGCTCAGTGTGGTCTGCTAGCAGGTAATTTTGTTGGATTGATCCTGTAAATTTGACTGAGAGACCAAGAGTGAATGCCATCACTCCAAAGCCTCAAGGTGTGGGGGAATGGAGTGAGATCACTCAGTTTCCAGTGAAGAAGTCACACTTTTTTGGGAATGAATCCTATTTTGAGGGGAAGAATCATGGCTTCACAAGGTTTCTACAGATATGATCATGACTTTTCCAAAAGACAAGTGTTCCAAAAGGTCTGCAGAATGGGTTATTCCATGTAGATGTGCATGTATACACTCCCCTTCCATGTAGATGTGCACGTATACAATTCCCTTCCATGTGGATGTGCACGTATACACTTCCCTTCCATGTGGATGTGCACGTATACATTTCCCTTCCATGTGGATGTGCACGTATACACTTCCCTTCCATGTGGATGTGCACGTATACACTTCCCTTCCATGTAGATGTGCACGTATACACTTCCCTTCCACGTAGATGTGCACGTATACACTTCCCTTCCTTGTAGATGTGCACGTATACTCTTCCCTTCCATGTGGATGTGCACGTATACACTTCCTTTCCATGTGGGTGTGCATGTATACACTTCCCTTCCATGTGGATGTGCACGTATACACTTCCCTTCCACGTAGATGTGCACTTATACACTTCCCTTCCTTGTAGATGTGCACGTATACTCTTCCCTTCCATGTGGATGTGCACGTATACACTTCCCTTCCATGTGGGTGTGCATGTATACACTTCCCTTCCATGTGGATGTGCACGTATACACTTCCCTTCCATGTGGATGTGCACATATACACTTCCCTTCCATGTAGATGTGCACGTACATACTTCCCTTCCATGTAGATGTGCACGTATACACTTCCCTTCCATGTGGATGTGCACGTATACATTTCCATGTAGATGTGCACGTATACGCTTCCCTTCCATGTAGATGTGCACGTATACACTTTCCTTCCGTGTAGATGTGCACGTATACTCTTCCCTTCCATGTGGATGTGCACGTATACACTTCCCTTCCATGTGGATGTGCACGTATACACTTCCCTTCCACGTAGATGTGCACGTATACACTTCCCTTCCTTGTAGATGTGCACGTATACTCTTCCCTTCCATGTGGATGTGCACGTATACACTTCCCTTCCATGTGGGTGTGCATGTATACACTTCCCTTCCATGTGGATGTGCACGTATACACTTCCCTTCCATGTGGATGTGCACATATACACTTCCCTTCCATGTAGATGTGCACGTACATACTTCCCTTCCATGTAGATGTGCACGTATACACTTCCCTTCCATGTGGATGTGCACGTATACATTTCCATGTAGATGTGCACGTATACACTTTCCTTCCGTGTAGATGTGCACGTATACTCTTCCCTTCCATGTGGATGTGCACGTATACACTTCCCTTCCATGTGGATGTGCACGTATACACTTCCCTTCCACGTAGATGTGCACGTATACACTTCCCTTCCTTGTAGATGTGCACGTATACTCTTCCCTTCCATGTGGATGTGCACGTATACACTTCCCTTCCATGTGGGTGTGCATGTATACACTTCCCTTCCATGTGGATGTGCACGTATACACTTCCCTTCCATGTGGATGTGCACATATACACTTCCCTTCCATGTAGATGTGCACGTACACACTTCCCTTCCATGTAGATGTGCATGTATACGCTTCCCTTCCATGTGGATGTGCACGTACACACTTCCCTTCCATGTAGATGTGCACGTATACACTTCCCTTCCATGTGGATGTGCACGTACACACTTCCTGTGAATCTGTCTATTGGTATGTCAGCTGTGCATTCCATGTATAGTCTTGTGGGCTCCAACAAAGGAGTCCATAGGTCATTGAGTTTGAGGACAGCTTCTTGCTGTTGATAGAAAGCTTTCTCTTCTATTTTGTGGATGAAAACTTTCGGCGTCATTCAAAGTCCTTGGAACTATTGAGGAAGAGTCACAAGCAAATGTAAGCAGAAAGAGAAGATGATTTTTTTGGTGGAAGACCGGGTCTCACTATACAGCTCTGGCTGCTGTGGAAAACACTATGTAGACTAGGTGGGTCTTAAAGTCACAAAGATTCATGTGCCTCTACCTCCCGAGTGCTGAGATTAAGAGAGTGTGCCACTAGCATCCAGCTAAAAGAGTAGATGATTAAAGGAGAAAGAAAGAGACTTTCTAGGAAGACATTTCTAATTTTATGTTCATAATTAAGCAGACAATTAAGGGATAATTTTTCATGCAAAATACAAAATCATGACTGACATAAGTATTGAAAGAACACATATCAGAGATTTTATTTAACTCATTAATAAGTAAATTATGCAAATGTCATAATGAACTCAAAATGGAAGTCAAAAGTCAGAGGCATTTATAGATTAGGAATACTGAAACAACTCCCAGGGGAGGGAGCCTATGCCAGAAGCTGGGGTGAAACTTCCAGTCAAATATTCCAGACTTTTTGTACCAAAGAGTGCCAAGGAACTGAGGTGATGCTTTTGACCAACATTCCAGACTTTTTGGATAAAGGGGTGCCAGCATGCAGAGGTGAAGCCCTTCAACCAAACATTTTAGACCCCTTGGATAAAGGGGCACTGGCTCAAGTCTGGCTATTTCCTGTGGGCATGGGATGACATGGGAGAGGGGAGAGCTGGGAATTGGTGGGCTCATGCTCAGTGAGAGGTGTGGCTGGAGAGGCATCCAGTTCACTGTCATCCTGGAGACCTCAGGCAGCTGTTTCTTGAGGGAGATGAGAAGGCAAAACTGGCTTTGTTCATAAAGAGGAAACAATCAACTGAGCTTCTATGGGGCAGAATTTGGTTCTGCTAAAGCAAGAGATATTTCAAGTTGTTGTCAGTGACCTACAACATCTAGCGCTAGCAAAAACCTCAAAGGCAAGGGAAGGTACAGAGATCCTATAATCAGAATCAGGTAATCCAAGAGCCAGGCTGTTCAACCCATGGCCTCATGGTCCACATGAAGCCAAGGAGAATTAAGAATAAGGTCCAACACTAAATAGTATACTCATTTAAAATATTCAAAGGATATTGTAATTTGCTCATTTATCTGTAACTAGGTTGTATAGTTCTCTGGTGTGATGTTTGTAATTGCCATGTCATGGCATCAAAAATCAGGCATGAAGAATCAAAGTTCCTCCATTTTGTCCTCTGCCTCTGTCTTGTGTCTTGTGTAAGCTATTTCCTGTAAAACATTCCAGTCCCAGAAATGGCTAGGGGCAAAAGTAATAGGGTAGTTGCCTGAAAAGTACAAACAACTACAGAAGGTTCCCACCCGAAGGTCAGTTAACAAGAAAACTTGGCAAGCAACAGGCAAGGTTCGAAAATAAAACTTCTGAAAAGTCCCTAGATATGAACCAATCAGTATTGAACCTGTTACCCCACACTCTGCTAATGTAACTTTTCTGGGTTTTGCCTTAAAATAATGTACTCTAGATGGTTGGGGCACCTCCTCTTGCTGCTGCACCAACGAGGTCCCTGACAGCTTGTATCATGTACACAATAACCTTGCTTTTGTATTTTGGTGAATCGGTCTTCCTGGCGGTCTTTTGGGATTCCACAGACTGGACATAACAAAGTACTCCTGCCTAGACTGTTTTCTATTAAAGCCTAGAATTTCCCCTCCCCATAACTGAAAGAGAGAGAGAGAGAGAGAGAGAGAGAGAGAGAGAGAGAGAGAGAGAGACTTGGATTGCAGGTTCATTCTAATCCATAGCCCTTATCCAGTTTCTCATACACTGGCATTTCTTGGAGTGTCCCTGCATCTATCTCTTAGTGCTAAAAGTTAGTATGAATTAACTGTCAGCTTTAAGATTATAATAGGAAATGCCCACAGGTTCATGGTTTCTAGCTGGTGACACCATTTTGGAAGGATGTAGAAACTTTGACTGGATGAGGAAGTAGGTCACTGAGAGGTTATCTTTGAAGGCTGTGCCTGTCCCTGCCTGGACTGACTTTCTGCTTTCTGCCTGAGCACACTCCCACTAGCTGGCCACAGAGCCAACATAGAGTATGTGAGCTCAATTCTCTGCAACCATGAGCAGAAATAGAGCATTGCCCCTTTACACTGCTTCTGTGAGATGCTTTTGTCAGAGTGAAAAGTAACTATATATATATATATATTATGCTTCAGGTTCTTGACAGCCTCCACAAAGTCTCACCAGATAATCTTTCCTTACAGCATAATAAACAAGCTAGAGAAACTGAGTCACTCGATAAAACCTCCATCAATAAGGCTTCGTTTGGGTTCAAATCTCAGTGCATCAAATTGCGCCTTTTCTTTTGCCCCTTAGTTTTGCACTAGGCCACCAGAGGGCCTGCTTGACAAGAAGCACATCCTACGGTAGGTTATTCATGAAAGAAGAGCGGTAATCTCTGCTTACTCTGAGAATCATGTTTCAATCAATCCCTGAGCTCTGTCTCAGTTTTTATCTATTTGTATTTTATATGTATGAGTGTTTTGCCTGGACATGTGAATGTGAATCATGCATGTGCAGTGCCTGCAGAAGCCAGAAAAAAGTGTTGGATCTTCCTGGAACTGGAATTACAGAGGGTTGTAAACTGTCACGTGGGTACTGGGAACTGAACACTTGGCCTTACGAAGGACTACTGAGCCGTTAAGTGCTGAACTACCTCTCCAGCTCCTTGGTCCCAGTTTTTAAATGCCTTCTCTGCTCAGCAATACACAGTAGCACCTGAAAGAGAATTTTTCTTTTTTTGATAGTTTGTTTTGTTCTTTGAGGCAAGATCTCTCTATATATCCCTGGGTGTTCTGGAACTCACTATGTAGACCAAGCTGGCCTCCAACTCACAGAGATCCACCTGCGTCTTTCTCAAGATTGCTCAAAGGGGTTTTGCTTTGTTTTTTTGTTTCTTCATTTGTTTGTTTTTGAGGCGACTACTTCTACATGGGTTCGGGAATAAGACATTTATATAAGTATTCCTGAAGGAAAACATAGATACAGATAAAGTTCAGAGGCTGGGCTGAGAGTTGGCTTAGATCAGAAGTTAATAATCAAAGCTATAAACCAAGTCTAGCTGCTATTTGTAGCCTACACATTAAGAATGCTTTCACTTTAATGATTAAAAACTCTCAAAAGAGCTTCAGGATGGTGACACATGCCTATAATCCAAGCACTCAGGTATGAGGGCAGATAGAGGCAGGGAGATCTCTCCTTGAGTTGCAGGCTAGCCTCATTTGCGGAGTAAATACCAGGACATCCAGGACTACAAAAAACAAAACAAAAAAAAAAAAAAACACCAAAAAAAAAAAAAACCTTGTCTTGAAAAACAAAACAAAAAGTTAAATAAAACAGTTTAAAAATTGTCAGCTAGAAGAGACACACACTTTTAATCTCAGCACTTGGGAGGAAAAGGCAGGTGGATCTCTATGAGTTGGAGGCCAGCCTGGTCTATAAAGCGAGTTCCAGGACAACCAGAGCTGTTACACAGACAAATCTTGTCTCAAAAAAAAAACAAAACAAAACAAAAAAAAAACCCAAAATATATAAATAATTTCTTAAAAATTAAATACATAAATTTAAAATTAAAAAATCAAAATAGAAGTTTTGCCATATGGACATTACTTGGCATTCAAATCGCAGTTTCTGTGCCTTCATTAGAATATAACCTATCCGTCAGTGCTTTGTTCTTGCTACCTGCCTTCAAGCTGCAAGAAAGCTAAAGGCCAGGGAATTGCAGCCTCTCTACAACTCCCAGTCAACAGTGACTTTCTGTTTGGGAATAATTTCTTAGAAACCCCAGAGTCAGTAGCTCTGAAGAACCTAAACACTGCATGTCCTAAATGCCATGGGTTTTTAAGTTATGTAATGGGGAATGAGGCCTGGAACCCTGAGCTTAACAAGCATGTTTGAAGGTTCTCTACTGTGTTTCCTGCCCTTGGCATCTCAGTCAGTTCATGGCTGTTCTGGTTCGTGTTCTGTGGCAGTTTGCTTGAATTATTAAAGTCACAGAGCCAACTTCTCCAACTCCTGGACTGAAGTGTTCCCTCACATTTCTTTCCCCAAAGCTCCCTCTACTGACTGAGTTCTCAGAACGACATTTAACTGCAGATGGAAATGAGACCAGAAAGAAGCCAAAGACATAGATCTATAGAAAAGGGTTATTTGGGGTATTATTTCCAGTCCTAGTCAACTTTTTCACAGTGTGTGAACATCAACATCTGAGTATATAAATTTTTATTTAATATTTTTTAGAAATGTTGTACATAAGCACTATGTCTATATCATCCCAGCTCTTCCTTCTCCTTACCTCAACTCTTCCTGTGTCCCCAGCTATCAATTCATGATCTCATCAATCAAACTCATGATCTCTTTCATTATTATTGTTACAGACATATATATATATATATATATATATATATATACATACATGTGTAAGCAGAGACTGTGCATTTGTTTCCCAGCTTCCCAGACCCAAATATTCACACAGAAACTATATTAATTACAACACTGTATTCTTAGCTAGCTCTTACATCTTGAATTAACCCATTTCTATTAAACTGTGCATCACTATGAGGCTGTGCCCTACCAGTAAAGTTCCAGCATGCTCTTCTCCTTTGGAAGCTTCATGGTGTCTCCTTAACTTCACCTACTCACTCTATATATCTCTGTTCAGATTTCCTTCCTGGCTTTGCTCTGCTAAACTATTGGCCAAAAAAACTTTATTCATCAACTAATAAAAGCAACACATATACAGAAGGACATCACACATCTTCTTCCCTTTTCTGTCTAAATAAAAGGAAAGTTTTAACTTTAACAATATAACAAAACAGTTATCAAGCAAGAATTATAGTTACAATATTTAGCATTTACATTTGGTAAATTAAGAAAAATAATGTCTTTGTGAGTCTAAAGTTTTATATCTAATTTATCTTTTATCATAACTAAGGAAAACTATAACTATCTGTCTTCAACTCTTCAAAGATCCCAGAAGGATATAATACTACCTAAGTAAACAGGAAGTACATTGTAAGCAACTTCCAAAGCTCTAAAATTGACAAAGACATCTTGCTGCCTGAACAGCTACCCGAAGCTCTTCTGTAATGTTGGGACATCTATCTTCAGCCTATAGGCCCATAGTACCCAGCAGATTTTTCATGAAGCAGGAAATTTGAAGATCTGTTCTATCTTGTAATGGCAAAATTCATCAGTAGTTACTTTCTTCTATGTCCTTCAGAATGTCTGGCAGACTCTTTCATGCAGCAGAAACCCTGAAGAACTGTCTCATTTTCTTTGTTTTTAGATGATTTATTTTTATGTGCATTAGTGTTTTGTCTGTGTGTATTTCTTTTTTTTTTTTTTTTCGAGAAAGGGTTTCTCTGTAGCTTTTGGAGCCTGTCCTGGAACTAGCTCTTGTAGTCCAGGCTGGCCTCGAACTCATAAAGATCTGCCTGCCTCTGCCTCCTGAGTACTGGGATTAAAGGCATGCACCACCACTGCTTGGCTGTCTCTCTTTCTTTAGGTAAGTTCAGCAGTCATTTTTCTTTGGGTCCTTCATGTCCAGTTTATACAGTATACCATCAAGCAGTCCAGGCAAGAGCAGTTTCTTTCCCAAATGGCTAGCCTTGTCACATTGAAGGCAAATTCTGTAACAAGTTTCTTCAAAGCCTGTCAACATCTCTGAAGTAATTGGTGATGCCAAAAGCAGACATGTCTCACAATTGTGAAAAGACTAAGTTCTTAAAACACGTTAATTGCCTATTCTGTAGGTCTTTGAAAGGTTTGAAGAATACCTATTCATCTGAAATATATCTCTATACATTTAGAAAACCTCATTAACATGACTACAGTTTGACTATTATAGATAAATATCTATTAATCTGTATTTCTTAATTATACATTACATTTTTAAATGGGCTGTGCAAATACAATACCTTAAATAAAGCAGAAATACATATATACAGTGTAACAAATTGATCTTAAATTTGTTTCAATAGACCCAAATAAACACCAATATAAAGTATTCATTTCTATATCATATCTCCCATAAATAAAAACTGTAACATGAGGGCTGGCTTGTTGGGGTTTATGTCCTGCCCAGTTCCCCACAGCTGGCAAGCCCCAAAGAAAATCACACAAAGATCTTCATAAGTTATAAAACTGATTGACTACTTATTAGCTCTTGAAGCTTATATTAACCCATTGTTCATATCTATGTTAGCCACATGGCTTGGTACCTTTCTCAGCCAGGTAGATTACATCTTGCTTCTTCCGTGGTCTGGGCGGGAATGGCGAGGACTGGGCTTCCTCCTTCCAGCATTCTCCTGTTCTACTTCCTGTCTCATTTACCCACCTATACTTCCTGCCTGGCCAATCAGCATTTATTTAAAACACGATTGACAGAATACAGACAATTCTCCTGCACCAGAAAACATTTATAAATAATCATTTTGAGAATTTGGGCATTGTCATCTCCAAACTGTTTCCTGCTGCTTGTTGAGCAAAGTATTTTTAGGGTTTATAAAAACCTTTCGGGGGGGGGGGGGTCTTAGTCTGGAAGGAATCCACAGGTTTTTATATTCTGTGGAAATAAAAGTAAAACCTCTATTCCAAAGTAGCACATCCTTAGACCCAAATTTTGAAGTCAAGATACCTTTAAAATGTATATGTTGGTTTAGCTTAGCAGCCCCCAGAATCAAATATCTCTCTGCAGTCAAAAAATTAAAAGAAAACACAATAATATACATAATCCAGACTCTCTATATATTCCAGCTTTATGTGGCTTTTTTCTTTACTCCTTTAATCTATGACTGTCTGTATTCTTTTATATTAATTGTCTATATTCTTTTTCTTCTCTCTCCCAAGCCTATGTACATTTTTAAATCATACTATGACCCATTCAGAGGTTTATTTCTGTCTGAATTTGTCTTTATTGTATAGCTGTAATCATTTTCTAACCAGGAGTGCTTTTACAATGGTAAGCAGTATGGTCATAGCAGCCCTAGATGCTGGCTTCACCTCTCTTGCCCTTTCAGTATGGCAAAGGTACATATACCACCAGCTCTGAGACTTCTGGGTGGGAGCAGTGCTCACACCTCAATTCTGGGAAGCACCGTGCAGTACATAAACACCTTTTGTTAAAGCTAAATCTTCCATGCAGCATGCTGTGCAACCTGGAAATGTCTCCTCCATGCTTTCCTGACTGTGCACACCTAACAGACCTGATCCAGCTGCTTGCCGAGGTGGGGGTGCTGAGCAGCAGGCATGCTCTCGGCTACCTTCCTCCTAACTCCAAGAGGGCATAAAACCACCTGCAGTTGAAGTGTGTGGCTGGTCACATGGGCTAGCCCCAAATGTATGTGCACCATTTGTAAGGGGAGACTGTTCATTTGTTTCCTGGTTGCCCAGACCCAAATAACCACACAGAAATTATATTAATTACAACAATGTTTAGTCAATGACTTAGGAGTATTCTTACACCTTGAATTAGCCCATTTCTATTAATCTGTGTATCACCATGAGGCTATAACCTACCTGTAAAGTTCCGGTGTGTCCTCCTTTGGGATCTACATAGCGCCTCCTTGGCTCCGCCTACTCTCTCTCTCTCTCTCTGTCTCTGTCTCTCTCTCTCTCTCTCTCTCTCTCTCTCTATATATATATATATATATATATATATATATATATATATAAAATCACTGTTCAGGTTTCTTGCCTGGCTTTTCTCTGCTAAGCCATTGGCCAAACAACTTTATTTATCAACCAATAAAAGCAACACATATACAGAAGGACATCCCACATCACATATATATGTCTGACCTACTAAGTCCATTTAGTTTTGCTTATATGTACATGCATCCCAGTTGACTACTTAGGGTTGGACAACCTATGTGAAACTCCTCCTGGAAAGACTGTTTATCCTTCTCTCAGTAACTCTTCATCTAAGGATGGGATATGTGGAATTTCCCTTATCCACATTGGCATGCAGCTGGTGATAGCATTACACTGGCCTTGCTCAGGCAACCATATCATTGAGATCTCCTGTGAGCAACTTCTTTGTCACATGTAGAATACATTATCTCACAATAGATACCCTGGTCTTCTGACTATTTCAATCTTTTATCACCCTGTTCCACAATTTTTCCCTGAGCCTTGGGTATAGGTGTTGCATTACAAATCTATCAAATAGATTTTACCTACCAACCTTTTGGTGATAACTAAGGGCTATAGCCATACCTTATATTGTTTGTACATCGGGTGTCTCTTGGAATCTTTTGAGCAACAACTAAAAGAAAAAATTTCTATGCCCTGCCATGGGGTTAGAACAACATATTATTATGTTTACTTAAAACACATATATAGGGACTGGAGAGATGCCTCAGAGGTTAAGAGCACTGGCTGCTCTTCCAGAGGTCCTGAGTTCAATTCCCTGCAACCACATGGTGGCTCACAACCATCTATAATGAGATCTGGTGCCCTCTTTTGGCATGCATGCACTGTATACATAATAAATAATTAAATCTTTTAAAAATGTATATAAAGTAATGTCTTCCTGAAAACAGGCTCTTCAAGCACCTTGCTAATGATACACAGCTGCTCTTATTGTTCACCCCTTGGGAAGAATGATCATGTGTAGGCAGGAGAAGTGATGCCTGCTTTATTAAGGCTGCTTAGGTTGGAAGCAGCCCTTCTAATGTGGGAGAGGGAGGACTGAATGGGACTGAATAAGGACTGTGCTATGACATGTTATGACTGATGGACGAAGCAAGGTCACAGGAGTCTAGAAGTATAAATTGTTGGTAACTTTAAGAAATGTTCCGTAAGTATCTGAAAAAAAAAGAAACAATCTGTAGCTTGCTCTTCTTGGTCAAGATTTTCCATGATACAATTATACATCATCCCAGAGGTGCTACCGAGTCCCTGAACAGTGCTGAGGTTTGACCTGTTCCTTAGAATATCACCCCAGCTGCATGGGGATAAGTGGATGCAAAACAGTAGCTGGAAAATTTCGCTTGCGATAACAGAGATCAATGACCTTCTCTAAGAAAGTGGCTTTGTGGATGGAGAGGAGACTGACTTGCCTTCCTGGCTGCATTAGTCAGACATGTTGTTGTTGTGACAAAATATCTGGCATAAACAGCTCAAGGGGCAAAGGTTTATTCTGGCCCACATTTTCAGAGGTTTTTATCATGGCGGGAAGAGAGCTTGGGCTACCCAAGTGACTTCCGTCATAGCAGCTAGGTAGCAGAGAGGGTAAGAGAACCCTGTGTGTCCTGATTTTCTCCTTTGCTCCATTTTTATTACATTGGGGCCCCAAGACTATGGAATCATACCACCCATGATCAGGTATGGAATGATACCACCATGCCATGTCTTTAGCTAATCCTCTGTGAAAACACTCTCCCAGATATTCCTGGAGGGCATATTTCACTTACATCCTAGGTGTTTCTCAGTTCAGCCAGGCTAACAACCAAAATTCACCAACACAAGCCCACTCATTCTCAACTTGCTACCTAAACACAGCTCCTTAAACTGTAACTAAGGCCACTGATCACAAAGACAAGAACAAGTCTCTACTTTGATGGTGCACTAGATTTCGGCTCAGTTAACTGAAATAGGAAACCGAATGGAATAAGTGGATATGGACATATTGACTGAGTCCAGAGGATGAGGCTATCCCAAGAAATGCTAACTTGGAGCTCCCCTGTGAGGCAGAGAATGAATACACAGCTCTAGTCTCTCTGCAGGTAGGAAGAAAAAGCCACAGTAGAGATGGAATCACCAAATGAGACAGTGTAGAAATTAAGTAGAAATTAAGACAGCCCCTGGAGGAAACAGCCATTTCCACCGACATGTCAGAGGCTGAGCAGAGCTGACTGACTGAGCTCTGCTGCTGCTCCCTCCACCAACATAGGGGCAAGTGTCTTAGGACCTGAACCATCACTGACATCTGGGGGCCCAAGCCACCTGCAAAATGCAAACAGGAATGTCCCTCAAGGGAAGGACTCTGCCCCCAAGAAAGAACAGGGTGACAGGGAAGGAAATTAGTTTTTGTGGAACAGAAGAATTGGCCTATTTCTTCCTCTGAATTTAATCAACTTAATGCCTGAAAGATTGGGAACAACAGAAGTCAGAAGAAAAAAATTGTTACAAATGAAGGCTGCCTCTCCAGGGATCTAAACAGCCCTGAAGGTAAAGCAAGCCAATGTCTGGGCTAAGGCTCATGGTTCAACCATTGAACAAAAATGAGTCTATTGGGTCCTGAAAGGAGGCAGGGTAGAAGAGAGGCCCAATAAGGGGCCAGAACTGGAAATTCCTGGAGGAGAGGATAGCAGTGTAATGATCCACGTAAGATAGTTACTGACATAAGGAAGCAGAGAGGGAAATCAGAGAAACATCACCTTTCACCATAGCCACAAATAGCATAAAATATCTTGGGGGTAACTCTAACCAAGGAAGTGAAAGATCTATTTAAGTCTTTGAAGAAAGAAATTGAAGAGGACACCAGAAAATGGAAGGATCTCCCTTGCTTTTGGATTGGGAGGATCAGCATAGTAAAAATGGCAATTCTACCAAAGGCAATCTATAGATTCAATGCAATCCCCATCAAGGTCCCATCAAAATTCTTCACAGATCTGGAGAGGACAATAATCAACTTTATATGGAAAAACAAAAAAAACCCAGGATAGCCAAAACAATCCTATACAATAAAGGATCTTCTGGAGGCATTACCATCCCTGACTTCAAACTCTATTACAGAGCTACAGTGATGAAAACAGTGTGGTACTGGCATAAAAACAGAGAAGTCGACCAATGGAATCATATAGAAGACCCGAATTTTAACCCACAAACCTATGAACACCTCATTTTTGATAAAGGAGCCAAAAGTATACAATGGAAGAAAGAAAGCATCTTCAACAAATGGTGCTGGCATAACTGGATGTCAACCCGTAGAAGAATGAAAATAGACCCATATCTATCACCATGCACAAAACTCAAGTCCAAATGGATTAAAGACCTCAATTTCAATCTGAACACACTGAACCTGATAGAAGAGAAAGAAGAAACATATGGGCACAGGAGACTGCTTCCTACATATAACCCCAGCAGCACAGACATTAAGGGCAACATTGAATAAATGGGACCTCCTGAAACTGAGAAGCTTCTGTAAAGCAAAGGACCCTGTCATTAAGACAAAAAGGCAACTTACTGACTGGGAGAAGATCTTCACCAACCCCGCAACAGACAAAGGTCTGATCTCCAAAATATATAAAGAACTCAAGAAACTAGACTTTAAAATGCTAATTAACCCAATTAAAAAATGGGGTACTGAACTGAACAGAGAATTCTCAACAGAAGAAGTTCAAATGGCCAAAAGACACTTAAGGTCATGCTCAACCTCCTAAGTGATCAGGGAAATGCAAATCAAAACGACTCTGAGATACCATCTTACAACTGTTAGAATGGCTAAAATCGAAAACACCAATGATAGCCTTTGCTGGAGAGGTTGTGGAGTAAGGAGAACACTCATCCATTGCTGGTGTGAATGCAAACTTGTGCAACCACTTCGGAAAGCAGTGTGGCGGTTTCTCTGGAAATTCGGGATCAACCTACCCCAGGACCCAGCAATACCACTCTTGGGAATATACCCAAGAGATGCCCTATCATATGACAAGGGCATTTGTTCAACTATGTTCATAGCAGCATTATTTGTAATAGCCAGAACCTGGAAACAACCTAGATGCCCTTCAATGGAAGAATGGATGAAGAAAGTGTGGAATATATACATTTTAGAGTACTACTCAGCGATAAAAAAACAATGACATCTTAAATTTTGCATGCAAATGGATGGAAATAGAAAACACTATTCTGAGTGAGGTAACCCAGACCCAAAAAGATGAACATGGGATGTACTCATTCATAATTGGTTTCTAGCCATAAAGGACATTGAGCCTATAATTTGTGATCCTAGAGAAGCTAAATAAGAAGGTGAACCCAAAGAAAAACATATAGTTATCCTCCTGGATATTGGAAGTAGACAAGATTTCCGGGCAAAAATTGGGAACTTGGGGGTGGGGTGTGATGGGGGTAAGGGGAAATGGGGAGAGAAAAACGAGAAGGGGAGGATGGGTGTAGGGCCCTGGTCTGCCCTTGTTTCTGGGGTGAATCTCCAGGACAGTTTCTGGTCAGCTAACTAAGCATCCTGTTTGTTCCTGTGCTCTCCCTGCCCGGCCTGGTGATTAGGTGTAAAGTATTGACTCCATTGTTAGTATGGTAATTTCCCACCTGCCTGGGCGGAGGTCCTTGTGCAGCAGTGAGGTAGATAAGGACTTCCCCAAGTCTGAATAAACAGCATTCGGCTGGTCTCCTTTCGAATGACCCAGGTCTATTTTTGTGTTCTTTCAATCTCCAGGCCCTTGCCTGACTTGCTTCCGGTACAGTGGCGTGCGAACTGTACCGAGGGTGTAACACAGAATTGGGTGTTACAGATGACGAGAGCTTGGGGGAATGGGATGGTTGGGATAAAGGAAGGGTGGATATGGAAGCAGGGAAGTATATATCTTAATTAAGGGAGCCATTTCAGGGTTGGCAAGAGACTTGACTCTAGAGGGGTTTCCAGGTGTCCAGGGAGATGTCCCCAGCTAGTCCTTGAACAGCTGAGGAGAAGGAGCCTGAAATGGCCCTATCCTATAGCAATACTGATGAATATGTAGCATATCACCATAGAACCTTCATCTGGCGATGGACAGAGATAGAGACAGAGAATTACATTGGAGCACCGGACTGAGCTCCCAAGGTCCAAATGAGGAGCAGAAGGAGGGAGAACATGAGCAAGGAAGTCAGGACCGCGAGGGGTGCACCCACACACTGAGACAGTGGGGCTGATCTATTTGGAGCTCACCAAGGCCAGCTGGACTGGGTCTGAAAAAGCAAGGGATAAAACCGGATTCTCTAAACATGGCAGACAATGAGGGCTGATGAGAAGCCGAGGACAATGGCACTGGGTTTTGATCCTACTGCATGTACTGGTTTTGTGGGTCCTAGCTTTTTTTTTTGGGGGGGGGGCTCTAGCTTTTGAAGGTTTTTATGGGTTGAGCTGATTGAGTGACAAGAGCCAAATGTAATGAATGCTCTAGCAGTTCTTGGAGCCAGTGGATCAAATGGGATAGCAAATCTGAAGGCCCTTTCTCCCTTGAGAAATGTTCCACGAGACTCTTTTTGCCCTGAAGAACCTCAGTAGTTTTAGACAAATTAGTTGTTTCAAGCTGCACCCTGGATTCTAGGATTAGGAGCTGGTGACAGGCATCCAGGACCTGGGAGCCTGCATATGTATTGGGGCGCTACCTCAAATCGAGTGGCTTTTCAGCATTTGTATCAATGACTGAGCCCCCCCCCCCAAAAAAAAACCTTCCTTGCCTCCCCCCTATACATTCCCTCTCCTCTGAAGTAAACAGAGAAGGAATTGCTGACAAACACCCCTGGTAGGGTGATGGATTAGGGAGACAGACTCCAGGAGAGCCTTTAGGGGGGTTGGGGCTTATCAGAAAAGGGGGCTCTGGATCTTCCGATTTTACAGATCAGAAGTAGATAAAGAAACACAGATCGGGTAAAGGGCAACGCTCTTTCTTTAAATCGTTGCCCCCCCCCCCCCCCCCCCATGATCTGTAGGGAGCGGTGTCTGGTTTGATAGAAATACAGCGGTTGGGATCTGAATCCAGTATGGTGTATGACGGTGCCTCAAGCTGGAAGTCAAAGGTGCTTCAGAAGCCAGCAGGACAATAAGCTAAGTGGAGCAGCAGCCGCCCTAAGTTGGCTCGCCAGCTCTCCAGCTCTCCCCCTCTCGGGAGCATCGACACCGCCCACCCACGCTCCTCGCAGAGCGGAGAGGAGCGGCAGGTCCCGACCAGCACCCTCGCGGACGCCCACAGAGAACACAGCTTATCCAAGTCGCAGGGACCTTGCCAAGTGAAGTAAGCCGGGGCTGGATCTGTACAAAAAGGGTTCTCAGTGCGCACCCAGCCTTGTTACCATAATGCCTGCGATGGGAGAAGCGCTGGGTGCAGACAAAATGACCAATGGCCAACAACAGCAGGGGGCGCCACCTACTGACAGAATCCGGAAAAACCAACAGATTTTTTTTAATTTGCTTTTTTAAAAAATTGTTTTTATTGAGCTATACACTTTTCTCTACTCCCTTCCCTTCCTCCTCTCTCCCCTTCTGCCCTCTTTATGACCCCCATACTCCCAATTCACTCAGGAGGGTTTTTTTTGTCTTTTTTTTACCATTTTATGGAGATCCATGTATAAAACGCACAGAATTTTAGTCAGATTCCTTTTGAGACAAAACAGAAATACCAGCAGCAAAAGAAAGAAATCAATTCAACAGTTCCCAAAGCTGAACTTGCCCATCACATGTTCAATCAACTCTCTGGGCCAAACTTGCCTGTCACGCATTCAATCGACTCTGAACTAACCTTGCTCTTCATGCAATCAGCATTCACACAGTTGGCCCATTCATTCATTCATCCAAGCAAAACCGAAACAAGATCTCTCGCAAAAGGCACAACCAGGGTACAGGGTCCCCCATCTTGGGCCTTCCAACTTAGTGTGGAGGATGGATTAGGAAAGAGTTTCCTGTCAGAAATGCTCTTCCTAAACCAGGTACAGGGTACAGGGTCCCCCATCTTGGGCCTTCCAACTTAGTGTGGAGGATGGATTAGGAAAGAGTTTCCTGTTAGAAATGCTCTTCCTAAACCAGGACGAAGACCTTGGATAGCCGACCCTCTTATCCAGGAGAAGAGCCTCTCCCTTCGGGCCTATCCCTCTTATCCAGAAGGTTCCGTGGGGCTCGTTCTCCTCAACTAATTCAGCATACAGACACTCCTCCTAGAAGTGTCCAAAGGACTCTGTCTTGATGCTGGAGACACAGGAGTCAGTCCAGACCTCTTCTGCCTCAGCGAAAGGCGTGGAGCCTGGAACATTTATCAGGAGGACTTCTCCGCTGCAACCTCTTCCTGGCCAGGAAAGGGGGAAGCAAGCCTGAGTCTTATAGAGCTAGGTGTGGAATCTCCCCGTGGCTCTAGGGTAATGACCCACGTGAGACAGTTGTTGACAATCTTGATGACTAAGCCAATTAAGAATTTTAAGTCCTTTCTATTGATGGCCAGACCAAAAGCAGGCTTGAGCCTCTAAAATGTCTCTGTTTTCTGAGTTCAGGGATGCAACATTTTAAAAGGCAAACCCCACAAGATATATCAAAGTTAGATGAGGCTCAGAGTAACCTTAAAAAGTTCATTTCTGGCAGAAACTAGTAGTTACTTTAGACATAATTTGACAATTGTTTTTGGTTAGTATATCTGGACCATAGTCAAGACAATGGAAATCTCAAATTTGTTGCCAACACAGACCTTGACTGCTATGGGGAGTTGGATAAGGTTGAGAACTGTCTAAGCCAGTGGTTCTCAACCTTCCTAATGCTGGCATTCTTTAATACAGTTCCTCAAGTTGTGGTGACTTCCAATCATAAAATTATTTTTGTTGTTACTTTGTAACTGCAATTTTGCTATTGTTATAAAATGTAATGCAAACATTTTTTGAAGATAGAGGTATGGTAAAGAGGTCCTGACCCATAGGTTGAGAATCACTACGACACAGCTCACCCTTATATGTCGGTTATGCACGTGTCGTCAGGTTCTGTGCAAAGTGTTAGTTATATAAAAAAATCATAATTTTGAGACTCTTTGGAATATATGCAAAGTAGGTATAAATAAAAGAGAGCAAATTTAAACAAAAGATATTAAGTATTCGTGCAGATACAATGTGGACATAGCTGGATATGGTGCTGCATGCTTTTAAACCCAAATACTTGGGAGACAGAGGCAGGCAGATCTGTATAAGTTCCAGGCCAGCTTGATCTACATATGGATTTTCAGGCTAGCCAGGGATGCATAAAGAAATGGTCTCAAAAACTATGTGGATAAAGGAAATTCTGAGCTACACAAATTACTAACATTTAGTTACTTATGAAAGTAAAGTAAAAATGAGAAGAATTGGGGTATAGCACAATGGGTTAGAATACGTGAAACCTGGGTTCATAACCAGCACCAAAATATGCCATAAATGAGTAAGAAGGATTCCTCTACTAACAAAACTGGTAGACAGAAGTAGATTCTAAAATTAACAGCCAGAGAGGATTGGGATCAGGAACTACGTCAAAGCTTGAGCCACAAGGCTTTCAGTCCAGTGATGGACACAAACACAATACAAGGAATGTGTGTAACATATACACATGCATTGGTTATTAATTCACTGAATTCATAAGCATGGTTTCATATATATGTGAACCAATAACTGTATTTATTGTTTATATGTACACACAACTCACTGTGACATGTGTATGTATTGAAGGAGTTGGTTTGTTTCCTGACTGCTCTGACTCAAAATAATCACACAGAAACTTTATTAATTGCAATACTGTTTGTCCAGTAGCTTAAGCATATTTCTGGTTATAGCTCTTATATCTTAAATTAACCCATTTCAATTATTTTATATTTTATTACAAGGTTTGTGGCCTACCAGCAAGGTTCTGGCTGGCAGCTTGCATCTTTCTCTTCTGGCAGCTACATGACATCTCACTGACTCTGCCTCCTCTCTCCTCCTCTATCTGCTTGGAGCCCCCACCTTACTCTATTCTCCTAAGCCACTGGCCAAACAGCTTTATTCATTAACCAATAAAAGTAACACATAGACAGAAGGACTTCCCACACCATTTCCCCTTTTCTATTTAAATAAAAAGGAAGGTTTTTAACTTTAACATAGTAAAAGTACATATAACAAAACAGTTATCAAGCAAAAATTATAGTTACAATATTTATATCTACTTTATCTTTTATCATATATAAGGAAAACTATAATTATAACTATCTATTTTTCAACTCAATCAAATATTCCAGAAGGATATAATATTATCTAAATAAGCAGGAAATGCATTGTAAGCAACCTACAAAACTCTAGAATTGACAGAGACATCTCACTGCCTGAACAGTCACTCAAAGTTTTTCTGTAATGTTGTGGGTACTGATCTTCAGCCTACTGGCCCAAAGTATCCAGCAGACTTTTCCACAAAGCAGGAAATTTCAAAGACAGTTTTACCTATATTGGCAGTTTGTCAGTCACTTTTTTCTGTGTCCTGCGGAGTGTCTGGCAGACTCTTTCATGAAGCAGAAACACTGAAAGACTGTCTCATCTTCTTTAGGCAGATTCAGCAGTCATTTTTCTGTGGGTCCTGCAAGTCCAGTCAAGTAGTTTAGGCAAGAGCAGTTTCTTGCCCAAATGGCTAACAAACTCAATAAGGGGTCCCTTTGATGCCCATCATCCTCTTGAAGTAGATTAGTGCTGCCGGGAGCAGATGTGTCTTACTGTCACGAAAAGTCCTAAGTTATTAAAACATTTTAAATTCTGTAGCCTTTGAAAGATCCGAAGAATATCTGTCCATCTAAAATATATCTCTGTACAACTAGAAAACCTAACTAACATGACTATAAGCTTGGCTCTTATAGATGACTCTCTATTAACCTATATTTCTTAATTATACATTCCATCTTTAAATGAGCTGCACAAACACAATAACTTAATCAAGAGCAGAAATATATATACACAGTATAACAAAATTGACCTTAAATTTGTATCAATAGACCAAGATCTATACAAAGGCAAAGTAGTCATATCTATAGCATACCCCCTTTAGATGTAAACAAACATATATAAACAATTATTTAGGGAAATTCAGCATTGTTGTCTGGACTACTTCCTGCTGATTGGGGGTGCTATTAATTAGGTCTGTCATGGGGTATCCTGTGTGGTAGGTCCATCTCAGTCAGCAGTCCTGAAGCTGAATGTCCTGAAGTCATGGATGTTGGACCATCTGGATCATTGTTTCAGGGGGTCTTGTTAAATAAAACCACATTACTCTGGAAGGAACCCACAGGTTCTCACCTTCTGTGGAAGCAAAAGTAGAACCTTTTTTTTCCAAAGCAACATATCCTTAGATCCAAATTTTGAACTCAAGATAACTTTAAAGTATATATGTTGGTTTAGCTTAGCAGCCCGTACAATGAAATGTCTCTCTGTACTTAGCTCCTTCATAGTCTAAAAATTTAAAGAAAACACAATAGTATACAGACTCTCTGTTACGATTTTTTTAAAATGTTGCAGTAGGCAGGCAGAGGGCTCAGGGAGCAGCCAGTCCCAAGCAGAGATGGCTGCCGGTCCCTGAGCAGTGGCTGGTCTTAGGCAGGGAGACACATGGTGGGCAGGCTGATCCCAGCGAGCCCGGCAGTGTGAGCAGGCAGCGGGTGGGAAGTGCATGGACAGACACATCATACAGAATAGAATTGGATATTTATTACTTAGAGGAGGGAGGAGAAAGGAGAGAGGGAGAAAGGGAAGAGAGAAGAGGACAGAGATAGTAAGAGAAGGGAGTGGGAGAAGGGGAGCGCACATGGCAAAAGGGACACACAGAAGCCAAGGTGGTGAGAGGGGAGCAGGGGCCCCCAGGAGTGGACGTGGCTTGTCTCTTAAAGTGACAATCAATCATAACATTGTCTGTGTGTATTCTATCTTTATGTAGCTTATATTTCTTAATTCCTTTAATCTCTGACTGTCTGTATTCTGTCTCTTTAAAGGTTTTGTTTTATTTTTTAAAAAACTATTCATTTCTATTTATAACTGTCTATACTATTTTTCTTCTCTCTCAAGTCTACATAACTTTATTCAACACTGTGACCCATTTAGAGATCTTTTATCTTGGAATCTGTCTTTATTGCATATTTGTAATTATTTTCTGACCAGGAGCACTTTAAAATGGTAGGCAGTGTGGTTGCAGCAGCCCTGGATGCTGGCTCCGCTTCTCTCTGCCTTTCAGTATGGTGGAAGACCATTACCGCCAGTTCTGGGACCTCCAGGTAGAAGCCATTCTCAACACTTTAACTCTGAGAAGGAATGTGCAGCACATAAACCCATTTTATCTGAGTAAAAGTTAAATCTGTCATGTAGTGCCCGGAAAGATCTCTGTGTATGGTGGTGGGAATCTGCCATGCTCTCCTGCCTGTGCACTTCCAGCAGACCTGATCCCACCACCTGCCCAAGAGGGGAGCACTGAGCCATGGGCATGGTCTCAGCTACTTTTCTCCTGATCCCAGGTGGGCACAAAAGCATCTGGACCCAAAGTGGGTGATGGGCAGTAGCCCCAAATGTTTCAGATCACATTGGTGTGCCAATCAGTTGGAAGAGGCTGTGGTACTGTAGAAGTTCCTTTAAGGTACCATTCCACTTGGGCTTGGCCTCTTAGACTATAAATGCTGATACAAAGTACACGCTTGCTCTCTCTCTTTCCTGGCCGTGGATTAAGCTCCCCCCCCCATTCATGTAGAGGACCCTAAATAAATAATCCTTTATTATATGTGATTCTGAGCTAGTGTTGGATTATTTTGTAACTTCCATCTTCATCTGGCACCCATGTGAATACCAATTCCACACCTATAGGGTAGGCCAAAAAAGACCCAAAGATCCTGAAGGTCTCCCACCTCTGCCCACCTGGCTTGATTTCACCTACTAAGCACCTTTTTGTCAAACCCTGCCACAACCACAGTGGAGCTACCATGTGGTGACTTGGCAATTTTCCAGGCTTGTGCACGGTCCCCTCCCTCACACCTGTCACTTTCCCTGCTGCTCAGTGACTTGCTCAGTTTCTGGTTTGTGTTCCCTGCTCACAATCTCTGGGCTCCTTGCTCCATGTACTGAATTTAACTAATTGCTCTAAATTTGTCAAGCAAATCATATTTGTCAGTATTTATCCAGGCACCAACATGCAGAACCAAAGCGGTGCAAATGGTCCCACGCCTCCACTGGTTGAGTCTCCCCCCACGTGGTTTCAACAGTGACACCTGCTGGTCAATAAAGATTATTACACCTACAACAATTTACTGAACTCTAACGGTGGTAAGTAAATTAATAAATTTGAAAGTTATATGATAGCAGACAATATTACCACTCGGGAATTTAATACCCTTTTTGCTTATACTATGGGTGGTATTCTGCAAGGCTTATGTGATTTTCCTTATACATCCATTTATTTGATTTTGGGAATTAGTTTTGTTTTTCATATTATATTGTTAAGAGAATGGCTTGATTAAAGAGCCAAGAATAAGGCACTTTAAAAAAAATGATACAGTCTTTAGAGACTAATAATGAACAACTAGTTGAAAAAATTAAAACTATTGAAAAGGATAACATTGATTTGACAGACAAAATCCAATCAATGTTGAAGGGTGCTGAGACATTATCTGAAATAATTTGTGCTGTTGAACTTAACAACCGAAATCTGTTAAAACGTTATGATAGGTTAGCAGATAAGATATCTCTCCAGGAAGGTAATATGCACACCATCAAAATTATGTACACGGATGAGATGTTATCAATACTGGACAAATTTCAAACCTTGGAATCATCAGTGAGCACATTAGAATGGAACACTGGCCAGGAGATTCAGACTTTACAAAAGTCAGTGGTAAAGAGATTTGAAAAGATTGAGGAAATTATTGAAACCAATGAGCAGGGGATAAAGGTACAAGGACAGGGTTTAACCTCCTCAGTACATGCCAGAGTCTGGGATGACTCACCCAGAGTGTTAGCTGCCTATCTGGTAATATCCTCTGAGAAACCGTCTGGCACAAAACACCCTAAGGTAGTCAAAGAATATACCTGGCAACCTATAGGGGTGAGCGATGTAAAAGAAATTAAGCAAGCAGTAGTATTTTATGACCTGCATTCACTGTTTGTTAGGGAGATGGTGAGCTTCAAGCAACAAGGCAACTCCACACAATTGGCTTCAGTTAATCTCAGTGGTCCTAGAAAATGGACCCCAGCTGATATGGAATGCTATTGGTGAAAAGAAGAAAAAATTTTAGAGCAACAGAAAAAAGCAAAAGGATTTGAGGCTTCCCAAGACCAAATACTTGGCAAGGGCCAGTATTTGGCCTCAGGACCAGGCTCTCTATGACGAATACACTTTGTCCCTATGTAGCACAGCAGCTTTAAATGCTTGGAACCAGAAAAGAGAATTAAATCATATATCAGGGTTAAACATGGCCAGAGAGAACCCGTTAGTGATTTTTTTTCCCCAAATTAAGGCTGTATAAGTAGGAGTAACAGCCCCAGAAGCTAGATGTGTAATTATTGAATCTTAGGCTTTTGAAAATGCCAACTTAGATTGCAAAAAGATACCTGGGCCTTTAAAGGTTAGATCAGCACAGGGATATACGGATCCTGAATACAACAAATGTTGAGACATTAGACATACTGAGGCTTGGGTAGAAGAAGCAATTTCTAAAGGTATGAGGAGAAATCAAAATGCCAAATGTTTTAATTGTGGCAGAATAGGACATCTGAGAAGGGATTGTAGACAAGGAATTCCTAGCAATCATGTCTCCTCTAGGAATGGCAAGAATAGGCGGTCTCAGCCTTCTGGAATTTATAGGAGGTGTGGCAAAGGCCAACATTGGACCAATGAATGTACATCAACAAAAGACAAACAAGGCAAAAAAGTGATAAAATTAACCTTATAAAGAGAACTACTTGGATTCTTTCACCAATTGTATGTGGCACACCAATAGCTGGAGCCCACACATTTTATACTGATGCAAATAAATCAGGAAAGGGAGGTTACAAATCAGAAGATTTAAGTAAGGTGGACCAAAGCCCTTATAATTCTGTCCAAAAGGCAGAGTTATATGCTATTTTCATGATACTAAGGGATTTTAAAGAACAAAAAAAATTCTGAATTAAATCAGCCGGTGTATTTCAAGGATGTGTTGACCTCACAATGGAAACCAGGAGATATGCTATCTTGGGGAAGGGGTTTTGCTCTTGTTTCCACAGGAGAAGAAAAGCTGTAGACACCATCAAAATTAATAAAGATTCGATTTGAAGAGAAACCTCTTGAGAAAGAGAAATGACAGATCATCCACAGAGGTGACAATCATGCAGGTGGTAAGGAAACCTCATAAGGGATGGGGCAGGGTTCTGTTCTTGTCTTTTCAGAAAAATACACATATTCAAAAAGTCAAGTGACCCTGGATGTTTGGATGCCTAAAGAGGAAAAGATAACTATCCAGAAAGGATCAACAAACAAAGAGAAATATGACTTATGAGGACAGGTCATCTGCAGGGAAGAATTTTATATGTACATTCCCTGTGTGTGTGTGTGTGTGTGTGTGTGTGTGTGTGTGTATAATACACAGTGGAGATATAAACTCCTTTAAAAATCAAAGCTGGCTTTGGATTTGAAATCTTTGGAGCAGAAAAGGAAATACCAGCTATAAACTGCCAATTGTGGGACACCCCTACACCAATCACTTCCACATGCTGACTGAATCTCATTTCTCATTCACAAAGAGCCTGATGCATAGGCTGTTGACTTCTGTGTAAGGCAGTGGTTATGTGTATACATGTGTGTGTGTACATTCCAATGCATTCACCAAACATGTGCACTTGTGTGGAGTCTGTGTATCCTTGTTATAAAAGTGTCCATTTGCTAGTAAGCATTTAATATAAACCACAAATTGTTTTGAGGTTATGCATCCCAGGATGGCTTTGAACTTGCTATGTAGCAGGAGATGGCCTTGCACTATGGATCTGTCTGCCTTCACTTCCTGAGTGCAAGGATCACCAGTATGTGCCACCACACTTAGTTTATGAGATACTAGGGATCAAGCCCTGAGCTTTGTGCATGCTATGCAAGCTCTCTGATCAACTGAGCTACACTCCAAGCACCTCATACAACAACCTTTTCACAAGGCTTAATGTTCCTCCATTTCAAAAACAAACCTGAAATCTTTTGTATGTGTGTGAGTAATGTTCTGTTTGCATATAAGCCTGAAGGCCAAAAGAGGGTATCAGATCCCACTATAGACAGTTGTGAGACACCATGCTGGGAAATGAACTCAGAACCTGTGGAAGAGCAGTCACTTTTCTTAACTACTGAGCCATCTCTCCAGCCCCAAACCTGAAATCTTAAAAAGTAGAAATAGTAATAGTCTGACTTTTGATTTCTTCTCTAAACTCTTACATGAATCTTCAAAGTCCCTGATAAGCTGGCTGGGATGTACACTTTGACGTTTTTCAAGTCGTTCTTTTCCAAGGATGGTCTTTGGATTAAAATGTCTTTAACATTCTCTTAGTAACATCCTTTTGGGATCTCCAAAGAGTTTTCCCTTTTTTAAGATAAAAAAACCAGGAATTTTCAAGTTTGTGGTGAAGATGCCCCATGTCCAAACATGGATTCTCATCCTAGATAATTTTGTGTGCTTATTCAAGATGCATGTGAGCCATCCGCTCAGAATGGAGTAAGATGTTTTCACTTGGCAACAGTAAACAGAGCTGAGTATGTGAAGTTCCTTATAGTACACAGCTCAAGTTTTAAGGCTAAATTAGTGGGGATTTGTAGAGTGGAACTCAGAACTGAGCCCAGCGGTATCTTTGAACTTCTTTATTGAACAAGAATTCAGTAGTGCAGCTACATGACTTGGTGTTATTCCCTGTTGCTGTGATAAACATTGTCTAGGGCAAATTAAAAGGGTGAAAGTGCTACGTGGCCCACGATTCCAGGTCATAGTGCATCATTTCATGGATTCAAGGAAGCAAAAACTTGAAAGAGCTGGTCTCAAGGCATCCACTGTCAAGAGCAGAGAAGGGACAAATGTGTCCACCCTTGTTCCCATCTCATTTTCTCTACTCCTATACTGTCCAAGGCCCAGCCCTTGAAACACTCCTGCCAGGTCGGGAGAGACTTCCCACCTCAATTAATGTAATCAAGATAATGCAGTCAGGGGCAACCTTATCTAGACAATCCCTCTTCCTAGATGATTTTAGATTGTGTCAAGTTGTCAGTTAGGCCTCATCATCACACTACACATAGGCATTGCATGGGTATCACATGGCAAAGTGTCTCCACACTCAGGTAGTATCAGGAAGGGGTGCAGTAACTCCAAGTGAAAAGTGATCATAGCAAGATGCCAAAAGGATGATGATCATCTATGGGATTCAACACAGCCAGTATAAGCATAAGGAAGGATGCCTCCTAACAAAAGCAGCATTTGAAAGAGCCTTGAAGGTTCCAGAGGTCTAAGGAAGATAAGCGTGATAACAAGGGAGGAGAGGGAAAAGAGGGTGGTGGATAGAGATGGGAATGGCACAAGCAAAGACACAGAAATCAGCCAGGGCGGCAGTGGCACAGGCCTTAAATCCCAGCTCTTGGGAGGCAGAGGCAAGCAGATCTCTGTGAGTTCAAGGCCATCCTGGTTTACAAGAGCTAGTTCCAGGACAGGCTCCAAAGCTACAGGGAAACCCTGTCTTGAAGAAACAAAACAAAACAAAACAAAAAGACACCGAAGTGGAGAGGTCTGGGAGTTATTTAGGGCCATGGTCATGGTCATTACTGATCCATAATGAGATAAGTGCAGAAACTGACAAGCATTAAAAGGAATCATGCAGTGATTCAATGGAGTCATTATATTTCTTTTGAAACTAATATGAAGTTGAGCTTGTATTTGTGTGTTTATTTTTGTTTTCCAGTGTTACATTTTATTTTATATGAATTCCCCCATCCCACTCTGCCCCACCTCTGCCTTTATCTGTATTTTTACTTTCTGAAGTTTTAATTACATACAGTCAAATGTGGTTTGACAATATTAAATGGAAAGTTCCAGAAATAAGCAATCGTAACTTTCAAATTGTATGCGTTTCCAAGTAGTATGATTATCTCATATTGTTCTTCTCTGTCCCACACAGTACATGACTCATCCCTCATCTTTTACCCAGTGTATCCATGCTCTGTGTACACTGCTGCCTACTTCATTAGTAACTATAGTGGCATTTCATTTATATTTGGGTGTGTGTGGGGGGGGTTGAGACATGGTTTCTTTTTGTAAAAAAATATTTATTTATTTATTTATTTATTTATTTATTATGTATACAATATTCTGTCTGTGTGTATGCCTGCTGGCCAGAAGAGGGCACCAGACCCCATTACAGATGGTTGTGAGTCACCATGTGGTTGCTGGGAATTGAACTCAGGACCTTTGATAGAGCAGGCAATGCTCTTAACCTTTGAGCCATCTCTCCAGTTTCTAGGTAGCTTTGGAGCCTGTCCTGGAACTAGATCAAGCTGGCCTCAAACTCACAGAGATCTGCCTGCCTCTGCCTCCTGAGTGCTGAGATTAAAGGTGTGTGCCGCCACTGCCCAGCTCATTTGTATTTTAATAAACATAGCTTGTGGGGCTGTCAAGAAACCTGACACTATAGAAATTCCAAGGAATCCACAAGGCTGACCCCAGCTAAGACCCTAAGCAGTAGAGGAGAGGGTGTCTGAACTGGCCTTCCCCTGTAGTCAGAATGATGACTATCTTAAATATCACCATAGAACCTTCATCCAGCAACTGTTGGAAACAGAGGCAGAGACCTGCAGCAGAGCACCAGGCTGAACTCCCAAAGTCCAGGAGAAGAGTGGGAGGAGTGAGAATATGAGCAAAGAGGTCAAGACCACGAAAGTTACACCCAGTGAATCAGTTTACCTTGTAGTATGAAGGAGCAGGCTGCATCCCACTGCCCAGCTAGCTTAACCCCTGAAATAACCACACAGAAATTGTATTCATTAAATTACTGCCTGGTCCATTATATCTAGCCTCTTCTTGGCCAACTCTCACATCTTGATCTAACCCCATTTCTAGTAATTTATGTATTACAACGAGGTAGTGGCTTACCGGGAAAGAGTCTAACCAGAGGCAGTCTCAGGCAGGAGCTTCATGGTGTCTGTCACATTGTCCTTCTCCCAGCATCCAGTTCTGTCTTCCCTGCCTATCTAAGTTCTGCCCTATCAAAAGGTCAAGGCAGTTTCTTTATTCAACCAATGAAAGCAACACATAGACAGAAGAACCTCCTACACCATTACCTGAGCTAATGGGAGCTCACTAACTCCAGTCAGACAGGAAAGGAACCAGCATAGGACCAAACTAGTCCCTCTGAATGTGGGTGACAGTTGCATGGCTGTGGCAGACTGTAGGGTCACTGGCAGTGGCACCAGGATTTATTCCTACTGCTTGTTCTAGCTTTTGGGGAACCCATTCTCTTTGGATGGATACCTTGCTCAGCCTAGATATAGTAGGGAGGGCCTGGGACCTTCCCCACAGCAGTGTGCCTTACCCTCTCTGAGGAGTGCATGGGGAGGGATGGGTGGGGAAGGTGGAGGGAATGCGAGTAGTAGAGGGAGTGGGACTGGGATTTGTATGTAAAATGAAAAAAAAAAAGATAGTTTGTTTTCCTTTTTAAAAATTAAAATAAAGTAAATTAAATAAATGAATAAATAAATCCATAGAAACCAGGAAGTAGTGGTACACACCCTTAATCCCAGAACTAGAGAGGATTATAAAACGGGAGGAGACAGCTCTCAGTCACAGTCTTATTCTGAGATTCCTGGAAGCAGGGTCACCATTTCAGACTGAGGTCAAGGTAAGAGTCAGTGGCTGGATGCTTTGCTTTTCTGGTCTTCAGATTGAACTCCAATTTCCACCTCTGAGTTTTTATTAATCGTGCATCAAGTTATGCCTTAGTCATTAGATTAATAACTGGCTATCACAGTGCTCACATTCAAGTAACCCCCATTTTACTTAATGAAGTCCCCACAGAGCAAGAGAGACACCAGGGCATGAAATTTGGACAGATTAATTTTGGTTCCATGTGACAATGATGTAGGGCAGATAGGAAAATGTATAGGGTCAGCAAAATGGTTCAGCAGGTAAAAGTATTTGCCATGCAAGCCTCATCACCTGAAGTGAACCCAGGACTCATTGAAAGAAGGGAGGAGAGAAATGACCTCCACATGTGAGCCCCAGCATATAAATGCCCTCATCATCACATACATACAAATATAATAATAATATAAATAAATAAATCGTGTGTGTGTGTGTGTGTGTGTGTGTGTGTTCAGATATCTACTGGGATGGTGGTGGTGGAGGCAGTGGTGGGATTGAAATGTATTTTTCATGGATAAAGAGGGACTTCTGTGTTTTACAAAATATTTACCTGTGATAGAGTGACAAGTTTAAAATTGGTCCTTCATCCCGGAAGGTCTGAGAAACACCACAGACGAGGAAATATTCTTGCTCCACACAGTGTAGGAGGTTATGCAGAGCTGGAACACACCTGAAATGGTAGATTGAGACAAATTTTGTATTGTGGGGGTAAAGATAAATGTGATATTAGCTTATTATGGTTTCAGAGACATCAAGGAAGTGATGGGAGAAGATGGAAGGATGCAGTGTAGAATCTGGGTTACGAATACAGATTCTCATTTTCACTTTTTTCCCCAACTAGCACAGATCAAACATATAACACACATGGGTCACCCCCTTACAATCTTTAAGGCAATCAGCTAGGTCTGAGCTCCTCAGTGTCACATGTCACCGGAATCAATGTTACCTGGCCTTGGAGACCACAGGTATGGAATTCCTATTACCTGGATGGTGTAGGAACAGTTCTATGTTCCTGTGAAATTGATGACAGTGACCTGTGTCCCAATAACTGTGAACTACACAGAAGTAAAAATGTCCCAGGTGATAGTAGAGAGGGTCTATGCAGACTATAAACTACAGACTCTATTACCTTTTCTAACTTCTTGGTATTTTAAAAGTTTCACCAAATTTACTTGTGACTGATAGAAAAATAGATCATGAAATTAGCATAATAACACTAAGAAGATGACTGATCCTGTGGCTGTGCATAGAGAGAAGGTCCAGCAGAGAATTCAGGCTGAACACTGTAAATCGCTCCTGCCATGCTCTCCAGCTATGGTCTGAGTGAACAAGCAGGCAAGACCTACTACATTCTTTTCCCCAGGACATCATTATCCAAGATGGCCCAATACCAAATATACCCTGCCTGGCTATCAGCCAATCAGGGTTTATTTAAAATATAATTGACAGAATATAGATGATTGTCCCGCACTACCAACCCTAAAACCTTCATTGACTTTATGTTCAACATTGAATCAAGCCAATGGCACACAGGACCTCCCTCATCTTTCCTTTTACTGTGAGTGGGAATCCCTAATCTAAAAGCAAACAAACAGATAAAGCTCGAAATGCTCAAAAACTGAAACTTATGGGACACTAACTTGACATCACACTATTGGGGAATTACATACATAGAACAGGCTGCAGTGAAAATACAGATATTCTAAGTACACGTACCTTCAGGCTGTGCATGTAAGGTATATGTTGAAACACAAGTGAATTGCATGTTTAGGCTTGATTCCATCTCAAGGTACTTCTTTTGAATATGCAAATTCTTAAAACTTCCCAAAGATCTGAAAACTGTCTCAAAAACAAATATGGAAAGTGATTGAAGAAGGTAGAGAACATCCATCTCGACTGTTACATACCTGTCACCCAGACATATCCATATTCACATAAACATTTGCACTCAATGTCCACTAGTCTAAGAGGCAGCGTGGGACCAAGGCAGAACTGCACGGTTCACTGTCCCTCAACTTCTTGTCACTTGCAGCTATGGATTCATACGGAGCTGCCCCAGGAAGCCTCGTCCCAAAGTAAAGCCTGCATATGGAGCTCAGCTATCCGAATTCGGCCCTTTGCAAGCTAGTCAGAGGTCCTCTGGAGGGCAGGACTGTTCCACATTATTAATTATCAGTAGCCTAGCCTACATATCTGCTAGCCTCTGAAAGACTCAGAGCTAGAAAACCCACCTAAGGACAACACAGCAGCACTGGGGAAAGGGAAGAGAGAATAGGAATGTCCACAGGAGGAGTGCAAAGCATGCAGAAGAAGACCGACTGCATGCTGGTCAGTGTTATAGGATGTCATCATCTCTACATTATTCGTTGAGTGCCTTTTGCATCATCAGAAGTGGCTTCTTTAATATTTGGAAGACTTCATAGAAATCTATGCATGAAGCATTGATCTCTGTTTCTGTGCCCTCAACTCTCCTCTCCAAGCCTGTCTCAGGGAAAAAAATTAGAAAAAAGAAAAAAAGAAAGAAAAATAAAAAAGACAGAAAGAAAAGAAAATTTGACAAACTTTAAAGTACAGTTTGTACCTCTGATAGTTATCTTACTTAATATGAGTTGTCTCTGATGATGCCGATATTACCACACCCGTAAGACTGAACCCCTACATACCCTTGAAGATACTTTAGATTTTGTAAGTTACATACATTGAATCTATTCAACTTGTCCACTGAAGCAATCAAGGCAGTCGGTAAGCAAACAGACAAGGCTGTGCTGAAATATGACTTTATTTAGAGATGGTAAGATTTGAATTGCAAACACATTTCACTTGTCATCGTTTCTGTCTTCTGAGACACTCATGTGGCTAACCCCTTAGCTCCTTCAAGCCTTTCTCAACATTTCACCTTCTCAGTGAGGCCCTACCCAAAAACACCGTCCCCCTAAAATTGCAAGTGACACCATACCCCCTCTTCCCACTGACCTCGTCCACTTTTACCTTCCTTATCATCTTGTGATTTGCCCATAGCACTTATGGCCTTCTAAAATAATGTGCCATTTACATTTGTATCTTTACACTGTTTGCCTTCCTTGCTAGACAGTAAAGTTTTCAATTACAGAGTCTGTTGTTTATAACTTCACAGAGGCCTCCAAAGGGCCCAGACGACTTACTGACTCACAGATGACATGTAAAACCTTAGTTGAAGGATTCAACAGATGGGTTAGTGGCTTATGAAACTCTCAACCAACTCCTGAATTGGGGTTCAGGTCATTCGATAATGAAATGTTTCTCTTTATGCTCTTTATGTTTCCCTTTGAAGTGTTTAGAGGCCTTAGTCTTCAGAAATGAGGTTGTCTAATTTTAAAGGCTCTGTGGTGACTTGAATGAGAATGCCCACTACCCCTCTGCCCCATAAACTCATATATCTGCATGCTTAGTTCCCAGTGACTGTTTTGAAAGACTAGGTTGGTATTCTTATTGGAAGAGGTGTGTCGATGGGGGTGAGCTTTGGGGTTTCAAAACCCTAAGCTTTTTTTGTCTGTCTGTCTGCTGCCTCTGAAACTGTAAGCAAGCCTCCAATTAAATGCTTTCTTTTGTAAGAGTTGCCTTGGTCATGGTGTCTCTTCATAGAAGAATGACTAAAACAGGTCTCTTCAAATTTAGAAGAAATAAAAAGACAAATAGTAATTTAAATATAAAATATTACATATTTATAATCTGTTATGGGTCTTTCCCATGATTAGCTTTATCCCCTGCTCAAAAGGGTAGCTCCCTTTGGCCTTCACTATGGCTCTTTCTCCAGTCTCCTTTTCCCTGCAGTGGCCAGGGCTGATGACTGGCTACAGTCTCAATTAACACCAGCTTGGGAACTTGAAACATAATTAGACCAGAAGCAAACAGCTTGGAGTTTTGTTCTAAAGAGTCAGTTTCAGAAAGCAAATGGTACAAACTATGTCCCCTTAATAAATGTACTGTGGGGCTGGAGGGATGGCTCAGCAGTTGAGAGTACTTACTGCTCTTGCTGAGGACATGAGTTTGGTTTGCAGCACCCTATGGGTCATTCAGAAATGCCTGTAACTTCAGTTCTAAAGGATCTGATGATCTTTTCTGGTCTTTGCAGAATCTTGCACTCACACAGCACATTTAAACTCAAACAGGCTCACACACATATATGTGAAAAGTGAATAAATCTTTTTTTAAAAGAAATACATTATTTACAGCTATGCGAAAATGTTTATTTTTTCTTCGAGTTTATTATTTTTTGTTTTTTGTTTTCTAAAATGTCATAAATTATTCAGTGAGCCATAGTATGCATTGGTTGCAAAACGCTTTGTATTGCTTTTCTTGATTTGCTTGGTATGTCACTTAACTGGGAAAATAGGAATTGTCTTGCTAAGCCTCGTTAAAACTGAACTCTGGCCAGGTTGTGGTGGTGCATGCCTTTAGTCCCAACACTCAGAAGGAAGAGGCAGGAGGATCTCTGTGAGTCTGAGACCAGCCTGGTCTACAAGGGCTAGTTCCAGAATAGGCTCCAAAGCTACAGAGAAACTCAGTCTAGAAAAAAACAAATCAAAACTTAATTCTGGCCTTATGGTATACTTGATACTTTCATTATTCACTTATCACTTTCTGACTCTAGATTAGAAGCATTTATTTACTTATCTGTGTTTATTATTACATTTAAAGTTTCTGAGACTAGAAAACTACAGCTTCCTCATTTGTATGCCCCACAGATGCAATCATTGTTTAATTATCCGCTCCTAAACTAAAGTGATATACATAGTTGGCTTAGCTCCAAGAGCTTCAATGGCACCCATCAGCTTGTCATGAAAGACCTTTCTTGATGAAGTCCCTGCCTTTGTCCACAGTCTCAACAGCTGTCACTGCCTTCCTCCAGTTTCTGTATTTTCCCATCTCAACCCCATTGTTGTTCTTTTTTTGCCTTTGCACATCCTCTTCCAGCAAAATAAGTTATCATTGACTGCAAGTGAACTCCTCACTATCTTTAAGCCACAATTAATACATTTCTCTCCCCACCCCACTCTTTTTGCCATTTAAATTGAGTCTATCTTAATTTGCAACTTGGATGACAAGGATCTTAAATTTAGTAAGAACAGCTAATTTTCTCTAGAACACATGGGTGACTATTGAGGCAGGCAAGATTAGGAGAGAGTTTATCTAGGTAGGAGGACCTTTTGTATTTGTGTTGCTTTCATTGGTTATTAAAGAAACTGCCTTGGCCTAGGTGATAGGGCAGATCTCAGGTAGGCGGAGAAGACAGAACAGAATTCTGGGAGGAAGAAAGCAGAGACAGGAAGATGCCATGGTTCTCTGCCCAAGATGGATGCTGGTTAGACTCATGCCCGTAAGCCACAGTCAAGTGGTGATACACATTAATGGAGATGGGTTAATCAAGATGTGAGAGTTAGCCAATAAGAGGCTAGAACTAATGGGCCAGGCAGTGTTTTAATTAATATAATTTCTGTGTGGTTATTTCAGGTGTACACTAGCCAGGTGGGATGGAACAAGGTGCCCCACTCCTTGTACAACAGATTGGCTGCCCAATGTGGTCGACTAACTCCATGTAAAACCTGAGAGGGTTTGAAAAGGAATTCTAGACACATAGAATGCTTTTTGCTGTTTGCTGGCGGCATGCCGAAGGGAGATTTTCCTGATTCACTTGTAGTGGGGAAAAAAAGCCATGCAGTTTTAAAATGCCGGCTTTCTGGGCTATGCTCCTAGTACAACCTCTGTCTCTTATGGGAGACAGAGAATTTGGATGGGGTTTTGTGAGTAAAGTGCTACGGCTTGCTTGATGGCAATGTGGACTGCTGTGTGCTGGAACTGTGCACATCTTAGACGCACCAAATGGCTCTGAGGCACGAGCGGCACTGCCATGCTGAACTGTGCTGACCTCAGGCAGGAACTATCATAATTGTCATAATAACAGCACAGTTAAGGTTTAGACAGGGCAGGAATAAGGCAGTACCATGTTACCCCTACATGGCGCAAGCTAAAGTTTTTAGAACTGCTTAGCATTTTAAGAAGTGCTCCTGGATAGTAAAGAATTACAGATTCACAATAGGACAGATTCAGACATAAAAGACCTCTAAGTGGGTCACACTGTTGGATGGCTGTACATAGGCTTGGGAGAGAGAAGAAAAAGAGTATAGAGAGTCATAAAACAAAGTTAATGCCTTAAAAAGGGGGTAAAGTCTTTAAAGAGACAGAGTACAGATAGTCATAGATTAAAAGAAGTAAAGAGAAATAAGCCACATAAAAATGGAAAATTCACAGAGAGTCTGGGTTATGTGTATTATTGTGTTTTCTTTAAAATTTTTGACTGTGAAGGAGCTAAGTACAGAGAGACATCTCATTATATAGGCTGCCAAGCTAAACCAGCACGCATATTATAAAGGTATCTTGACTTCAGAATTTGGGTATAAGGATATGATGCTTTGGAAAAGAAGGTCTTCTTTTGTTTTCACAGAGGATGAGACCTTGTGGATTACTTCTAGACCAATATGGTATGATAAACCACGCCCTTCTGAAAGGTTGCAGTAAATTCCCTCAAAAACTTACTTTTCTCAACTGCCGACCAAGATGATCATAGCATACAGGATATACCATGAAAGACCTGATTAACAGCATCCCCAAACAGCATGAAGCAGTTTGGAGAGAAAAAAACATGCCCATATTCCCAAATATTGTTTATAAATGTTCTTTTACATTTAAAGGGGGAGATGACATAGATATGGTTAATTTGCATTGGTATGAATCTTGGTTTGTTGATATAAATTTAAGGTCAATTTTGTTATATGTATATGTATTTCTGATCTTGATTAAGGTATTGTGATTGTGTAGTTCATTTAAAAATGTAATGTACAATTAGGAAATATAGGTTATGGATAATCATCGATAATATTCAAACTTGAAGTCATGTTAGTTAGATTTTCTAGATATATAGAGATATATTTCAGTTTGATAGGCATTCTTCATATCTTTCAAAGACCACAGAATATGACATTTAAGATGTTTTAATAATTTAGGGCTTTTCGTGACAATGAGACACGTCTGCTCCTGGCAACACCAATCTACTTCAAGAGGAAGATGGGCATCGAAGAGGCTCCTTATGGAGTTGGTTAGCCATTTGGGCAAGAAACTGCTCTTTCCTGGACTGTTGCATAAATTGGACATAAAGAACCCACAGAGAGAGGACTGCTGAACTTGCCTAAAGGTGAGATGGTCCTTCGGGGTTCCTGCTTCATGAAAGAGTCTGTGAGACAATCTGCAGAATACAGAAGAAAGTGACTGAACTGTCTTTGAATTTTCCTGCTTCATGGACACAGGCAGACACCATGGTTCTCCTGCCCTAGACGAACACTGGTTAGACTCATGCCCGTAAGCCACAGTTGAGTGGCGATACACATTAATGGAGATGGGTTAATCAAGATGTGAGAGTTAGCCAATAAGAGGCTAGAACTAATGGGCCAGGCAGTGTTTTAATTAATACAATTTCTGTGTGGTTATTTCAGGTGTACAGTAGCAGGGCGGGATGGAACAAGGTGCTGGGTTCCTCGTACAACATTTATGTTAGAATCCCAATTTGGTTTGGGGTTATATACATATCTCCTCTTACAATAGTGCACTTGGCAGCTTTGTTCCTTTCCTGCATTAGCACACACACATACACATACATGTACACAAATACACACATACACACACCCACACGGGCACACATAAATGCTCAAAATATTTCACCTAGCACTTCAGAACCCCTTTAACCTGCCCCCTAGCAGTCAAGTCATATGTACTTCCATCTGTAAATCATAATGTCTTTTCAGCCTTAGTAACAATCACATTTAAACTGTTCCTATTCAAGTATATTCCCAGTGTTTGGGGTATAAGAATTAGAAGGGCCAAGCCAGCCTGAACTGGTTTGGGCTGCTGGCACAGGTAAGGGAAAACCCGAGAATCTCGTATTTTATGCTTGTGCATATAATTTTAAACCAGATGCATTACAGGAAGGGACATGAGCAGTAGAGATATGATGATGTGACCTATCAATTAAAATACAGAATCACCCATACTAGTAACCAGCCCCTCCTATCTTTGGACCTCTTGAAATCAGAGACCCATACTGTAGACTGAGGTCCTCGGTACTCTCACTCATGTGGCCTGCTATCCCCCTGCAAGTTGCACTATAGCTTTGCTCCAAAATAAAACTATTTGGCTTTTGCAAATTTGCATGAGCCATATTTCCAATTCTTTGGATAAGAGGGCCAAGAAATACCCAGCTCAGACCACACCACTGAGGTCTGCTAAAAGTGGGAAGTTTTAAATAAACATTTTAGACAATCAGTCGCATTGCAGAGTGAGGAAGTAGATTAGAAATGGCTGTCTGTCACTCCATATCCAGGGAATCCAACACCCTCACAAACATACACACAGGCAAAACCACCAATGCACATAAATCAAACGAAGAAAAGACAAAACTGACTCTAGGCAATTAGTTAGGTATTTAGAATCAGTAGAAGTGACGCAGACCTGATTTGAGGTCATAGCTGTGGGACTAGAAAGGACTTAAAGGACGTGGCACAGGAGAGGCATCAGGAGTAAGCAGCCTACTGGAGGCAGTGACTGAGAGTTTGGGTGAAGGAAAGGCTGGTTCCTGATTTCTGACTTCACTCTGGCTGGTGACAAACCGAAGGACGGCATTGGGGTTGTCTGTTATCTGTGTATCCTCCAACTAGTCCGAAAGATCTCCTTCAGGGATCTTTTCTTTAGGTCTTTATCAGCGTTCAAAGAGGAGCAATTAAAATTAATACGTTCAAAATACTAAGCAGCAACTCTGAGCCAATGAGAGCTATAGCCAATCTCAGAAAGCCTACAGACACCATTTCTTGTTTGTTTATTATTTTAGTTTTGGTTTTGCCTCCAGTAACAAGAAAAGGAATTAGACCAAAAGCGCTACTCCCAACTTGCTTTCGCTCCATTGTACAACTAGGAAGCTGACAATAAAGTTTATTTGAGCGTCGACGTGCCCCGACGTGGCCCCGCCTCCCCAGCAGCAGCGCTGATTGGCGAGAGCTTGCAGGCCTCATGCGTTCCTAAGCCGCGATTGGCGCCAGCTGCCGTCCGTCCGGAGCGTCGGGCGCCGCCCCGCCCTCTCGCCGCGTTGCCGGTGCCTGCGCCGCCCGCCTCACTCCCTTGTGTCCCGGCAGAGGCCCGGGCGGCCAGCACGAGCACCGGCGACCATGTTCCGACGCAAGCTCACGGCCCTGGACTACCACAACCCTGCAGGCTTCAACTGCAAAGGTGGGCGGCGGCCGCGGGGCCCGAAGACGCTGCCTTCCCAGCCCGCCCGGATCCGGCGGCCGCTACCCCGCCGACCGCGGCACGCTTCCCGGCCCGACGGCTGCTCTGCGGGCACCTTTTGGGGCAGCAGGGCAGGGCCGGGGGGCCGGGGAGACCTATGGGGCGTGCAGAAAGTTAGTGGCCGGCTGCCGGGGGGGGGGGGGGGTTCCAGAAAAAGACACTTGGTTTTAAAGTCCTGCCGGCCAGTGGGAGTTGAGTGTGGCATGGACCAGGGCCTTATTTCGCTGTACAGGACGCATAGGTAGAAGGCAGTTTCTAAGCCGGGTCAACGTTTGGTCTCTGGAAGCGTATCAGGGTCTATTCTGGTTTTGTACTTGGTTTTTGACGCAAAGTTTAATGGGCGGTGTGGTGATAGGTCCGAAATTGGGGTTTGAATCTCAGCTCTCTGACATGTGAAATGAGAATCTTTCCTGAGTGTGTTAGGGAAAATCTAAGGAAGCAAAGGCATCCCAGAAATAGTATACTGTCTCCTAGCTTTCAGTTTTTAAATATTTGTGTTCGGGGTGCTGTAATGTTTTTTTCTTGTTTACTCTGTTGACTTGCTTCTAACTTTTTACCTGTCCAGTGCCCCTCATACTCTGAAGGAACTAAGGTACACTGTTTCATGCATGTTTAGTTCATTTAATGCTAAAAACAGCCCCATGCAATAAACCCCATTACTATCATCTTTTATCTGAACAATCTGAAACTTAGAAAGTGTACCCAGTTTTCTGAGGTACACCCAGAATTTGAGTGTATTGCAGTGAATCTGTGGCTCCAGAGTCTGAACTTTGAACACTTGCTTACTTCTATTGAGGGTAGGGGATGGGGTGGAGTGGGATGGGTCAGGTCAGTTGACTTAGTGTTTGCAGGTGGGAAAGTCACGGAGAATCGCTAGGACTCTTGAGTTGATATGTGATGTTTTTGTTGCAGATGAAACAGAATTTAGAAACTTCATTGTTTGGCTTGAAGACCAGAAAATTAGACACTACAAGATTGAAGACAGAGGTAACCTGAGAAATATCCACAGCAGTGACTGGCCCAAGTTCTTCGAAAAGGTAATGAACCAGGAAGAAAAAGAGGGCATGAAGTTGCGTTGAAAATTCTTATATTCTTTCAAGATATAATAGTGATCAGTATCAGTAAAGCGAATTTCATGGATTTCAAATTTTGCTCTTTTGATTTTTAAAGCAAATTATATTATCTCTCACCATGTTTAACCTAAGTACTAAACTTGGTGGGAAGATATTCCTTAATAGGGCTACCTACTCTAATTTTTATGTATGCGTATGTGTTTGTTGGGTATCCACAGAGACCAGAAGAGTGTATCAGATCTCCTGGAGCTGGAGTTATATTAGACACAAAAATGCAGGAATGTATTTTTTTTTTTTTTTTTTGGTTTCTTTCTAGCTTTAGAGCCTGTCCTGGAACTAGCTCTTGAAGACCAGGCTGGCCTTGAACTCACAGAGATCCACCCGCCTCTGCCTTCCAAGTGCTGGGATTAAATGCAAGTGCCCCCACCCCTGCCCGCGATAAGCATGTACTTTTGAGAACTTGTCTGAGTTACTTTTCTGTTGCTATGAAGAGACACCATGACTGAGGCAACTTATAAAATAAAGCATTTATTTGGGGACTTGCCTACAGTTTTGGAGAATGGGAAACATGCTAGCAGGCGGTCAGCCATGACACTGGAGCAGTAACTGAGAACTCATCTCCTTATCCTCGAGTAGGAGACAGACAGAGCTACCTGGGAATTGTGGGGTAGAGTAACTTTTGAGACTTCAAAGCCCACCCCCAGTGACATAACTCCTCCAACAAGGTGTGGCCTAATAAATCCTTCCCAAACCAGTTCCATCACCTGTGGACCAAGCATTCAAATATACGCGCCTGTGGGGTCATTCTCATTCAAACTGCCACAGTACTCTTATTAAAAGATGTAATTGACATGCCTGAACACTTGAAACTGTCATGCTTATTATAGTTAGTATATAGAAGTCCCCGTATTTGATAGAAGTGGTTCTAAAAAGCTCTGTATGGATGTTTTTGTGACTAGAATTAGATTTTCTATTGATTTATTTTAATTTTAGTAATATTTTTGCAGAAAAAATTGTTTTGAAAACTCAATAAAAATATCACCTCATTATAATGCCAGCGAATGGGAATGACATTGGCACCAGCCTCCTTGTATTGTTCATGAGCAATATACCTGACAGGCCTGTCCCCACAGGTGCTCACCCACAGCAGGGCCCACACACATATTGTCACTGCCACTGCTTCTGTTGGTTTGTTTTTGTTTAACATTAAACTTTTTTTTCAATTTTTTAAAAAGATTTTAAAATATAATACTAGTGTTTTCTGTTTATTTACTTGTCCTATGCACCTGTTCCTTCATGTAAAAGGTACAAATGATGGAAAGTATGCAGAGATTAAAGATAATTGCTTATATAAAAGACCCAGACTCATAGTAAGATAAAGATAAATCATTACTCACCGAAAGACTATCAGGAACCTCATTGTTTAAGACATATTTGAAAACATCTATTGGGTGGTTAACCTCTAGATTTTAAGTTGCAACTTGTATTTTTAAAATATTTTAGTACTGACAAGTTTGTTTAATTTTGATTTTGGTTTTTAAGACAGGGTTTCTCTGTGTAATAGCCTTAGCTGTTCTGGAACTCTCTTTTTAGACCAGGCTGGCCTCAACTCAGAGAGATCTGCCTGCCGCTAGTGCTGGGATTAAAGGTGTGCACTACCTCGCCCAACTCTAACAAGTGTTTTTTGATCTTGGTCAAATCTTGTGAATGAGAGTTAGTTGGTTTATTAAAGAAATAAAATCTTTGGTTAGAAAATGAGTTGTGACTAAAAAGTATCAATTCATAAATTATCCCTGAAGTTTTGACTGAAAACTTTGTTGCTAGGATGCATTTTCAGCTTCTAAGAATCTGAAGGGTCCTCTCATTTGCCTAGCAAATACTTGGCTATAGCCAACACACATGTTCCATAACTTGCTCTGTTAAGCATTTGTTATGACATTCATATATGAAAGTTAAAGTTCTAATAAGTGACTGAATTGTCTGTCCTTCTTTTAACGGATTTTTATCATTTTATCTAATTGCCTTGTGCACTGGGCCTGGAATCAAAGCTAAGGCTTTGGCCTCACATCTAAGTTGTATAGTCACTGTTGAGTATCAGATTTTTCTAGACCGCAGGTTTCTTATCTAAATGATGTTATTCTTGAATCCAGCTGTCCTTCCTGGGATCTCCCAATACAAACTTTTTTTTAAGGGAGTATTTCATTGTTTCACTTAAAATGATACTCTTCAATGTTTTCTTCTGAGCTGTGCAATCACATCAGAGGTTTAATAGTAATAGAAGTGGGATGCACACTGTAACCCTCGTACCTGGGAGGTGGAGAGAATCAGGAGTCCCAAGCCAGTCATGTGTATCTGGACTCCAAGGCCAGTCTGGGCTGCATAAGGCACTCTCTCAAACAATTAATGATATAGATGTTATAAGAAATTCCTAAAGATCCATATTGAGGCCTGTGTCAAATCTGCTATTCTTTAGTACTGTGGCTGTATGATAATGAAATCCATTTTTTTTCCCCTTCCCTTCGCAGTATCTCAAAGATGTTAACTGTCCTTTCAAGATTCAGGAGCGACAGGAAGCAATTGACTGGCTTCTTGGTTTAGCTGTTAGACTTGAATATGGAGATAATGGTATGTTTTGTGGGGAATGTGAGTGTGGGTGTGTTAAAGGGTCCTGCCTTCTGTTCTCAGCGGCATGGGCCGTTGACTAATTTCTGAAATGGGCTTTAGAATGCAGCTTCTATCTAACCACCAGCTCTAGTCACACTTCTCAAGCATTATCAGTTTCCCTTCCTTGGAACTATAAACCATGCAACCTCAGTCTTGCTAATGTTTAGGGTCTTTAGAGTGTTTTCTGTTTCCTTCTCTGGGTTGGTAGCAACTGTGTGGGAGGTCATTAGCTATAGATTATCCTTGGGATCTTAGACCTTATCAAAGCTGATCTTCGGCTGCTCCCACGTGGATTCTTATTCATTCACCTTGCCTTTTCTCATTGCGTTTGTGCCTTCAGTGTTGGTGGCTTGTGCTGTATCCCCACAGTTGATTAGCATATGCATTCATTTCTCAAAAGCTTATGTATGAAATATGATAGTTTTATATTGCAAAAAGGAAAGAGTTGAAAGACAAATAGTATCAAAAGTGTATTAAACATCTAAACTACACAACAGGCTATGTTTAATTTCCAGTTTTCAGCATTGCAGGAGCAGGAACTCCAAGCTAACTAAGGCAGCAATACTGGCCTTCATCAGCTGGAGGCATTGGTGTTCTTGACTTAGAACTTAAATCTGTTGAATCATTGCCATTTTTTGTGTGCCTTGCCATTACTAAAAACCCTTGCAATCACATGCCAAAGTGATTAAAATCTTTTCAATTTCACTACTTTTTAAAGTTTAGATTCATGGGAAAATTATAACAGTAGAGAGAGTTTTCTTATATGAAGATATGAGAAGCCATTTTTGGCATTAAGTTTATTCATTATTTCTTTTAAATATTTTGAAGTGAAAACAAAATGCCTTTAGAATTTTTAATTTTCATGATATGTTCTAATTTGTGTATGTTACTACACTTTACATGGTTTTGAGTTGAAAGCAGTATTTCAGTTTTGAAAAGATTTGGGGGAAATTTTTACTTTCCACCTAATGTTCTTTTTTAAAGCTTGGGACAGATTTTGGCCAAGTTGCCCATAGTATCACTGAATTTGATATGTAGTTCAGGCAGTCCTACAATTTGTGACCCTCCTGCTTGACCTCTGTGACTGGGGCCACAGGTATATTGCCACCTCGCCCTGCTTCTGTTTAATTTTAGGTAATTCATGTGTATGTGTGTCCCCGTCCATTCTTCTGTCCTAAATTTAACAGCAAGGTATAAAAGACTTTATTTCCTAAATGTTAGATGTTGAAATGTATTTCGCAAAGCTTATGCCTGTAATCCAAGCGTTTGAGAGGGTCAGGGTTCAGGGCCAGCTTTAGCTCAGAAACTTGTATCAAGTAAAAGCAGGTATTTTAGGTGAATCAAAAAGTTACTTCTCTTTCTTTAGTTTTTGTATATAAAGTATAATTTTGAGTGGATGTCACAATGGTTCAGCTAAATTCAGTAAACAATAGTTATTTTAACCTTAAGTTGCCTGTTTTTTATAGCTGAAAAATACAAGGACTTAGTACCCGATAACAGGAAAAATACTGACAACACAGCTAAAAATGCAGAGCCATTGATCAACCTGGACGGTGAGTATGTGATACCCACAGGCGACAGTCTTGGTTTTGTAAATGCTTTCTACTTCTAGAATGAAGACTGGTGTAACTTAAGTCAGTGCTTGAGATGAATGGCACTAACTGTGTTATTTCCTGTATTTTATTGTCAGTTCTAGTATGCTTTTTTCTCCCCCAACCCCCTCACCATTGAATATTTGAATGTTAAAATGCAGGTGGTTTTTTGCTCCAAATATTTTGGATTTTGATTTCTTATTCATTGTGCCAGTTATTGGTCACTTTCCTGACTGTATAATTTATTTTTTTTAATCCAGTGACAAATGATAAAATGTTTCATTATTTCAAGTCCCACGTGCACTTTTAGTAATTCCCTTTTAAGGTGTTACATTTAAAAAATTCCCTAGAGTGTGGTGTGTTGAATATGCTTTCATCGACTTATTGACTGTGACCCGTGATATAAGTTATTCTTAGAGTGAACGAGCTTCTTACACACTCCAGAGCCACTGTACACAGAAAAGCATTGGGAAAACTACCCACTGAAGCATCTACTTTTGTTTTTGTTTATTTGTTTGTTTTTGAGACAGAGTTTTTCTATAGCTTTGGAGCCTGTCCTGAAACTAACCCTTGTAGACCAAGCTGGCCCCCAACTCAGAGATCCGCCTGCCACTGCCTCCTGAGTGCTGGGATTAAAGGTGTGAGCCGCCACCACCTGGCTGAAGGCATCTATATTAAAATTAATAGCTTTGGGAAGAAACATTAATTAAAAGTGTCTGTAAATGGGCCTTGCAGACCACTCCAGGGCAGGCTTAGTGTTAAATTGGCCATTTGTTAACTTGGCTTGATCAGGCTAGTGCGGTTGGTAAGGAGACTTTGCACCCGTTTTCCTCACTGTTGGCGTGGTGCACTGCTTTGTGGCTTTCCTTGAAAGCAGCAAAAAGACTGGGGATGAGTCTGTCCCAGAAAGTTGGTATTTTTGTAAGCTCATATGTTCAGATAAGTAATTATGATGTTCGCAGAGCTGTAAGGTTTATGTTTATTCATTTTTAATCTTTTATAGTAAATAATCCTGATTTTAAGGCTGGTGTCATGGCTCTGGCTAACCTTCTTCAGATTCAGCGTCATGATGATTACTTGGTAATGCTTAAGGTAAGGTGCCCATGTTATTCTTGACAGAAACTACATATGTAGAAGAATCTTCACTTTTCTGAAAGCTGTCTGTTTTTACCTAAGTTTATGATGGGCTGATAAATAGAAATTCAAAAGAATGTGGGACCGAGAGCACACATCATTATTTTATCTGTTTCACATTGTCTGGTAGGAAGCTGGTATCCCAGCATTAGATGTATGCACACCAATGTGTTTTGTCTTTGCAGAAATAAAATTTCACTCAGTCCTAGTAATAATCTTTCTGAGAAATACTTAAAAAAAAACCAAGAAAACAAAAAACAGTGAGAGTTGGCTCGGCTGGTAGAGTGCTTACCACGGAAGCCTAAGGACTGATTTTGGAACTCAATACACACATTAATAAACAAGCACAAAAATTTCTTCTGGGAAGGCAGAGACAGGTGGATCCCTGGGGCATGCTGCTGGCCAGCCATTTGAGCCATATCAGTGTGAGCCATCTCACACTGGTCATTGCCCTACTTTTACTTTTGACAGATATATAAAGGCAATTTAGTAGAGAAAGGCTAGTCTGAAAAAGGGTGAGAACAACTGGTAGACACCCAGCACCAGCCTTCAATCTCCATGTGATGTTCACCCATATGTACAAGTACACATGAGTGTGTACACACATACCTCAAAGCAAAAGAAAAAAAAAGCTTATTAAGAAACTAAGACCTGCTGGACAGTGGTGGCCCATGCCTTTAATCCCAGCACTCGGGAAGCAGAGGCAGGTGGATCTCTGTGAGTTCAAGACCAGCCTGGTCTACAAGAGCTAGTTCCAGGACAGGCACCAAAGCTACAGAGAAACCCTGTCTCGAAAAAGAAAAAAAGGAACTAAGACCTAGAAGAAGATAACAAACATCCAAGACATAGACAGTTGTAGGGCCATCTTTGTTCAGTCGGGTGAGAGTGTGTGTTGTTGAGGAAGGGGGAAATGCCAAATCACTAATAGTGAACTTAGCCACACAACAAGACCTCTTTGGGAAACAATGCTCTCGTCTTCAGCATCTTCCACTTCTAGATAAACTATGCAATTTATACTTCTCCATCAAGAACCACAGCTCCCTGAAAGAGTGTTATTTTTGAGAAAGGAAAAGCATTCCGTAAAGTTACTGCTGTAAACATGGAGTGGAGTGGGGCAGGAAGATGCAAATGGTGATTAGATATTGTTGGATAACTGCTGATGTAGGAGATGGAAAGCTTTGAGAGTGAAGGTCACTATAAATCACTTTGTAGTAAGTTGAATAGACTTCCCTCTATGCAGAAGGGATTATTATTTATCCTACTTATTAGAATTATATGGGTTATGTAGACAGTTTCCACAAAGAAATTAGTATTCTTAGCTTATTAGAATATTTATGTTGTATCTGAATGGATTTTCTCAGACCAGCTTAGATGCCAAAGACATCAAGTTGTTGCTAGTTAAATTTAGCTGTTTCAAAGTTTTATTTGCTTAGTCCAGTATGCAAATTTTATTGGGGCAGTCCTACAGTGGTCACATCAGCTTTAGTCATAAACTAAGGGAGAGGAGAAGCAGATAATGCAGTGTATTTGGGTACTTTGGCCAAACTTTGAAAATCCAGGTGTATGTGGCTATAACAAAGTTTTGTGAAGTCCTAGGTCTAGATACATATTTATCTTGTTAGGCATTCACATAGTTGTGATACTATAGAAGTTTTCTTAGATTTACCAGGCACAAAAGTCAGCATATTAAGGGCTGATGTAGTTCAGTGGTAGAGTGCTTGCTTGGTCTGCATTAGAGTTTGGATCCAATCCCAGCATTGGGGCAGGGGTGAGCGTTTGTGTATTAGTGGTCTGGTAAAATAGTAAGCAAGGTGTTTTTGGGCTTTCTAGGCAATTCGCATTTTGGTTCAGGAGCGTCTAACACAGGATGCAGTTGCTAAAGCAAATCAAACGAAAGAGGTATGTGTGTTTCTAAGATACTAAGCCATCTAATGGAAATTCCTTCAGGTATTGCGGTGCATTCACACTTAGTGTTTTCTTAAGATAACTGGGCAGGTATGGTAGCGCACACCTTTAATCCTAGCATGCAGGAGGCAGAGGCAAGCAGATCTCTGAATTTGAGGCCAGCCTGGTCTATAGAGTAAGTTCCAGGACAGCCAGAGCTACATAGAGAAACCCTATCTTGAAAAACCAAAAGAAAAAGATATTCATTCTCTTGGAACAGGAGAAAGAGTAGCTGACTTATGTGTGAATTGAATTTGATTCTTAAGCAAATTCAGTGTATTCAGTGACTGAGGTTCAGACAGATGGGTGAGCAGAGAATTTGTCTATTCACATTTCACATTCTAGAGAAGCCCAGTCATCCATTCACAGTCTGCAAACTGAGACATGTGCCCACTAGAAATGTGCCTTGTGAAATGGATTGGATTGTTTGGATGTGTGGTAGGTAAGAAAGGCAGGACACACCACTGTCCTGTCAAGTCTAGATACCATCCTCACACTTGTGAGTCTTTGTCATTTAACTCACTTTGTTCAGCATGCCATAACAACCTCCCCTTGAAGAATGCTATTGGAATATTTTTTAACCATGTTGTCAATTCAGAAATCCCTGGTAATGCCAGAGGTGTAGGTGTAAGCATTTAATCCTAGCACTAGGGAGACAGGAGATCTCTGCGACTCAGGGCCAGCCTCGACTACGTAGTAAGACCCTCTCTCAAAAAAAGGAAAAAAAGGGAAATCTCTCCAAAGTGACAATGCAGAGAATGTTCTTGGGTAAGGGATAGGAGCTGCAGTTGCCAATAATGGTCCTTTCTTACTACACAGATGTTGAAATGAATGCTCTGTGCCTGCCCCCACCCCCATTCCCTCTCTCAAGTCCTGCAATGCCCTTTGTCCTCTGACCCCTTTAGCAAGTGCAGCAGTAATGAAGGGCTGCTGATCCCGGGCAGTGCAGTGTAGGTGCCTCTGAAAGACACTCCACTTCCTACTAAAGGTTCTTACTAGTTTAACTATGTATAAATTGGCCACTGTAAATTGGATCAAAGACCAGCCTATTTTACCCACACTATAGAACAAGCAGCAAATTGTTCTGACATAATAGTCATTCATTCACCAAAATGATGGCAGTGCGAAACAGTGCTGAGCCTCAATTCTGCTTTTGTTGCAAAGTAGAATCTAGCTTCATCTTGAGTGCTACAGTTTGTAACTTCAAATCACAAACTGGTCTGGGTAGCCATTCCTGACTAATATTTGAGGGCTATAGTTGATGTCAAGGGTAGCTGTCCCTTGATAGTCTGTTGGCAGGTAAAGAACGCCAGTCTGTGGTACCAGGTGATAACACAGCCAATCAGGACAAGTCTACTCCTACATTCATTATATAAGTTATTAGTCCTGTTACTGGATGCAGGTGCTAATGAGTTGGAAAATTAAGCTGTTTGACTAAGATCATATCAAAGTAACTTCTTGTAATAAAACATTAAATATATAATCTGTTAAGTTGACTGAAGAAAACTGTATGTTTTATATATGTTTGTATATTTTGTAGTATCATTTGTAATCTAATTTGTGTAGTACTTGCTTAGCTCTTGGTCCTCCTTCCTGAGTATCATCAAGTGCCTTTTGCAGTTAAGGACCCTTACAGGCCTGGCTTAAAAAGTTGGGTGGACTTTAGTGTCTCTGGTACATTTGAAGAGCACTCTTTCCTGGGTGGTTGTAACACGGAAAGCCAGTTCTTCACAGGGTAACTTGTAACAGTCCCTGAATAGCAAGCAACTCTTTAATTTCAAATGAGAAAAGTGACTCTTAACTAAATAGTCTTTTTTTGTCATTATTTTTTAAAAGGGCTTACCTGTTGCTTTAGACAAACATATTCTTGGCTTTGACACAGGAGGTAAGTTATTTTGCTTTAAGTCAAGCTATATTGAGGGGCTTGTTCTGAGGTGTACGGGGGTGGCTGGAGGCGCAGAAACCACACACACACACACACACACACACACACACACACACAGATGCAGTGTTCTTGTCTTATAACAGATGCAGTTCTGAACGAAGCGGCTCAGATCTTGCGATTGCTGCACATAGAAGAGCTCAGAGAGCTACAGACGAAAATCAATGAAGCCATAGTAGCTGTTCAGGCAATCATTGCTGACCCAAAGACAGACCACAGACTGGGGAAAGTCGGAAGATGAGCACATCAGGATTTCAGCTTCTCGCCTGCCTAGTGTGATGGGAACCATGTGCATCGGCATGTGTTTGGAAATCAAATGTCACATTTTCGAGGGAGGAATCCCAGGAAATTGGCCATGTTCTAGAGATTTACCACCATTGCTTTTTTTTTTTCTTTAATAAAGTTGGGGAAAGTAACTTTTTGTTTTGCTTTGAAATAATGTACCCTGTTTCTGTAATTTTCGTGCATCCTCCTTTATGGTTAGAGATTCATCCCAACCATGACTTTGTCCTGGAGACAGTATCGATCTTTAGACCATTAGAAATCTTTAAAATATTTTATTGGATTTATATAGAAAATTTAAGAACTGCTACATCTTTGGTGTTTTACATGGAATACTTTGAGGAATGCTTCTGTCGAGGCACTTAGGGGATCAGTTAGCACCTTTAATATAAATAAAGTGAGGACTTCTGCTGGGAAGTATGAGCAGCCTGGGCCATCCTGGTGATCATCATAGTCTGTTACAGGGCTCTCAGACGACTTGAGGAGTACATTTTCATAACCAGCCATGTGTTTTTACTTTTCTTGGATAGGTAGAATCCATGGCAAAAATCAGATTTAGTGTCTTAAGCTCTTGCTAGGTCTTTGTTGAATAAATTTGGTCTTTTAAATAAGTGTTTACAAAAAGTTGCTTTAATAAGCAATGACTAAAATTCTTTAAACTTCTGATAACCTTTGTTTTTAAAAAATACAGTAGTAATGATTGAGGTATACACTTCACAAAATATACTTAGTCTCGCTGCACTAAAAATGCTCATCTTGTGTGCCTAGAGCTCATAACGACCAATTCCTTTTCCACTGCCTTTGCCTTTGTAGTAAATGTTCTTAGGTCAAGAGTCTTGTAAACTTGAAATCCTCCTATACATTTGTGTTCATTTTCTTCCTGTGAGGGAGTGGACAGCAGTGAACGTTTCGTTAATTAAGCAGCATAGGAAGGCAATGCTGGCAGAGTTACCATTGCCCTCTCCCATCCCTTCTCCACCCGCCTGGACGAAGGACATCATGATGTACCCTGATGACCTTACCTGTTGGACAGTAGGGGTAGACTGCAGTGATCCCATAGAGGTGAGACCGCTGCTCGGGGAGATACTCATCGGTAAATTGACCACTGTCTTTATTCACTGATATGACACCATCCCTGGTAAGAGGAGAGGCAGTCAGGGCCAGTCACAAGATAATCTTTTAGTAGGCAACAATTTGCCTACTAAAAGCAAACAATTCAGCTAAATGAGTTTTGGTTCAGTTTGTCTAAAACCAGTGACTCCGGACATAGCTCCTACACCAGTATCCTGAGAACTTCCATGAAATGCAAATGTTGTTTACCCTTCCTGGCCCTTCTAAGTCAAAACCCTGGAATAGCATGCAGAATGTATTTTTTAACATTTTGTAGCCATAAGAGCTGATGGCTACTTCCCAGAGGTCTAAATCTCACGTGAAATAGTAGGGAGGTGAGGAAAAGTACTCAGACACGCAACTTTGTTTTCTTTTCAAGGTCTTCTAAGCTCAGAGCCAAACAGTATTTCTCGGTCTTTAAGGCAGACAGTTGATGTTATTTTTCTTATTTTTTGTTTTTTCAAGACACGGTTTCTCTGTGTAGCCTTTACTGTCCGGTAGACCAGGCTAGCCAAAGAGATTCACCCATCTCAGCTTCCTGGTGTTAGGATTAAAGGCATGTACCACCACGCCCATCTTGTTAATGTAATTTTTTAAAAGGAAAACTTAAACTTTATACCACTTAAAAGTATTCATTCTCTAAGAACAGATTTAAATAAATGTTTCTTTTTAAGTAGTATATTACCAAATATCTTAGACTTATATGCTCCCTGCAAGCATCACTAGTAAACTTCAGGACGATGTGGAAGGAGGACTTCAAAAATAGGTGTCTATTTTGAAGGACAGACAGCTCAACAGGACTTCCCAACTAGAACTGCTGACTGGTAAAACAGCATGCTCTGCTCTCCAGAGTGAGGCTCACCTCCGCCAGTCTGTATGGTAAAAGTGATCTGCATAGCTGACGATACTGAAGGGGTAATTGAGATGATTTTGGATGACACGCCGTCCGGTTCCATCAGGTAGTGTACATTCCAGTTTCTTGGTTCCTTTTAAGATATCCAAGGGGGAAAATGAGATGCCAGATAGAGTCTTCAAGGAGAACAGAGGCAGAATTTAAAAATGGGGCATTTTACTCCCACTATAGTCGACGTTTGCAACTGTAAATTCATGTCTACTTGGTGCAGCAGAACCTAAATCCTTTTATGGAAGAAACAATGCAATCTATTGAAATCTTCCAGTTTCTTCCCAAGAAGGGGGGGGGGGGGATAAATCTACATTTATAGGTTGAAACATAACATCCAGTTTGACCAAAATCCTTACATACTTGTAAATTCTACGTAAGAAAATGAAAATAGTAGTGGGTAGTTTTATACGGAAACGAGTTCAGTGGAAAAAAAGAATTTTCACGTTCCAGATTTCTTATTAAGAAGTCTAAATTTCATATACCTTTTAAAAAACATAGTGTTTAGACAGCTGGATTGTAAAATACCCAGCTGCATATTCTGCAAATTGAAGAACCTTTATTTTCTTTAGTAGAATGAGATACGGTATCTTTATTTCCTTTAGTAGAATGAGATACGGTATCTTTATTTCCTTTAGTAGAATGAGATACGGTAACTGAGTTTTCCAGTAATACACAGGATGCCACAATAGACAACCTGGCGTTGATGCATTCCTGAAAGAGGCCATTCTCTTACAGCACGTGGCAAAGGGTCATAGCACACAAAGTGAGAAAAATCTTAAAGAGTTAAACTGTAATGGCCCAGAAGGTAGACCAACCCGAGTTCATGCAAACTTGAAAGTTTTCCAGGTGTCCACAGCAGGGGCAGGGGCAGGACAGACTTGCTCCAGTCAGGCTCCCCTTTGAACTCCACTGTAAGAATCCCTGCACCATGTTCTTCTAAAGCTTACAGATCTGGCAAGTATGTTAGAAATTTATACCAAAAGATCTAAAAGATGGGCAAATCCCCAGAGCGCTTGCACTGCTGCGAGGAAGGCCATCATTCTCAAGGTCACCAGTATTACCTGCATCTGCCCAGCACAGCAGTTTGGAGAAGGGATCAAAGGTTAACCCATTGGGTAATCCAATATCTTTGTTGATCAGAATTCTTCTGTTTTCTCCATCTAAAGACGATGTTTCAATTTTAGGAGCTTCTCTATTCCAGTCTGTCCAGTACAAGTTGCTGTGGATAAATGTTAAATGGGTAGTTATAAACAGTTCTGCAGGGGTTGAGGTACATAGCTTAGCATGTACAAGCCCCTCCCCCTGACAATACCCCAAAAGGACAGCCATGCAGCTTAGGGTATGTAGCAGCCACAGTGGTCACCACTGATCACCACCTCCTGGTTTTCACAGCCTTAATCTTGGTTATCCGAGTTTAGTGTCTTGCTCCTGGCGAACAGTATAGTAGAAGTCATGATATTACTTTTACTATCAGGTTTTTAAAAGTGGCTTCTGTTGGTGCCTTTTGCTTCACAGGGGAAGCTAGATACTTTACTGCAAGCTACCCCATGAAGAGCTCCATGTGCCCATCAGCCAGCACTGGCATAAGCCTGCCAGCGGTCCACGTGAGAACTTAGAAACCTTTTCAGCCAAGCCTTGATCATGGCGGCCTGGCCAGTACCTTGGTTGCTGCATCTTAACATTCATTACCAACTTGTGTAGCTTCACCCAGATACCTTATGGTTAATAAATGTCTTGGGCCGCCAAGGCCTTCTGACAACTGCAACTGTGGGGAGTCATTAACTGTCTAGACCCTTGCCTCTCAGACATTTGATGTAGTTGCCCAGAAACCCTTAATTTGTTGAAATCTTAAAGTGGATTTTGGGCCTAGAATCCAAAGAAATATATTTGTTAGAGGCATTTGTGTGGTAGAAAATGAGTCCTGTTATAAAGAACTACGTGGGATTTGAGGAATAGAGGGAGAGTTTCTTGGAAAAGTACCCAAGTGTTGAAGGTCCGGGTCGCTTAATTGTCCTACACTTGGCTACCAGGACAGAGACACTCCTAACATGAAAAAAATAATTAAACAGTATCTTGTTAAAATCTGCAAAAAGAGCAGAAATACTGAAACTTCCATGGAAGCTGTAGATACTAGTCAGTTGAACCCAGAGAGCACAGCAAAAGGGAGAGAAATGTCAGTCTTCTCTGCCGTGAACGTCACTCCTTATGGGTGACCATAAGAGCCAGAGTCCAGTTTCCAGTCCGGGAGGAGGCTGAGATCCAGACAGTGACCAACTAAGCCTCTGAGAAGCTGCGAAGACTTAGTTTTGTGTATCGCACTTTGGTGTCAAGGTGCTTGTCTTTGACATTTTCCTCTGGAATCTAAATCCTGAAGCATAATGACTGAACAAGGTGCTGTTGTTCAATTCCCACCCTTTCAGACTAAGCACCAAGGACTATGAGGAGTGGCCGTAGGAGATACTTAGTCCTGCAGATAAGGTTCCTTCATGTGTAAAGTCCAAACCACCACTGAGGCTTTCTTCACTGCCTTAAAGGGCTTCTCTGTAAGTTCGGTGGAAGCTGCACGTCAGTAATCCCAGAGACCCCTGCCTAGACCTGTACCCACAGGTGACAGAGTAGTGGTCATGGAGAGGGAACATTTTAACCTAGATTGTACACTCCCCATCCAGGAGGGGGATCAGAGAAACAAAACAAAACACCGCTGTGACCTTAACAAGCCTTTCTCAAAGTCCTGCCTTGTGATTGTCTGATCCAGGCAGTTCCCAGATTCTGCAGAACACTACATTCCAACCTAACACCTTAGCTCATACTTGCCTGTCACCTTACTTCCTGCCTCATACAATGCGAGCTCCTTAAAAGCAAAACCAAACCTGTGCTGACCAGTGGTGGCACACACCTTTAATCCCAGCATGGGAGAGGCAAAGACAGATGGATCTCTGCATTCGAGGCCATCTGGTCTAGACAGAGAGTTCCAGGACAGGTAGGACTGTTCTGGAACACAGAGAAACTGTGTCTCGAAAAACAAAACAACAAAACCCCGGCTTCTGCCTTCAAAGATGCCTGATACCTAGCAGCGTCTTGACATATATCCAGTAAATTAGGTATTTGAGTTTTTATTCTGGTCTTGACCTTCCCGTGCCATATATAAGAGCTAAGGGCTCCGAAACAAATCTACAGATGGACTGAGAACAAAGGAAGCCAGCTAACCCTCGGATTGGATCCACAGTGATGGCTCGTGGATTCACCAAATCTGTGTGAAAGAGGACCTTCCGCTCGGAACCATCCAGTCCTGCCCGCTCTATCTTGTCCAGGCCACTATCAGTCCAGTACATCCTTCGGCGAACATGGTCGATGGCAAGTCCTTCAGGGCTTATCAGACCTGGAAATCAAAGTGGGGGAGAGCATCAGCAGGGTGTGAAAGGTATAACTAAGCCGCTTATAGAGCCAATGCATAAAAGAGCCTTGAAGATCCCAAAACAGGCTTGTAGAATTGATCTTCTGCTGCCTTGTCAACCCTACCTGGTGTGTGCTGTACTAGACTTTACCACCCTGGTGTCTTCTGTACTAGACCTTACCACCCTGGTGGCTCCTCGCATCCATGGTGCTGGGGACAGGCAATATAAACTGCCAAAACTGCCAGACCTTGGATTCTTTGTTTGTTTTTAAATCTTTCAAGATGGGGTTTCTCTGTGTAGCCCTAGCAGTCCTGGAACTCACTCTGTAGCCCAGTCTGATCCTGAACTCACAAAGATCCACCTGCTTTTGCCTCCTGAGTGCTGGGATTAAAGGCGTGAGTCCCTAGCATCCCTGGACTCTTACTACCACCCACATCTTTTGAGGACAGTTCGCCTTATCCTAGAATCACCTTTCTGTTTCTGCTGTATAAAATCATTTGTTAACAGAGGTGTAAGGCTTGTACAGCTCAAAAGTAATAGAACTTAACCTTCCCCTTTGGCTAAAAACAGGAGAAACGAGGAAGAAACACACCAATGACAGTAAAATAAAATGCATTGCCAAGTGTCCATGGAACGAAGCTGCTGACCTGAGGTAAGGATGGTCTCGGGTTCTGCTCCTGCTTCCAGGCTGGCACGGCTGATGGTCCGACCAGCAACATCTGTCCAGTAGACCATCCTTTCCCGGCAGTCATAGTCAATCCCCACAACTATGGAGCCCTTCAGAACCAATCATGACATCAGAAGCATTAGGATTCCCTTCAATCCCTAACACTGAATTCATGGCTACACAGCGTTACTCTGAGCAGTCTGTACTGTGGTGGTGCAGGGCGTGGAGCCCAGTGGTTAGACAAGGGAGGTAGTGACTCCTCCCTAAGGTCAAAGCCAGGGAGGCCACTTAACCTCTATGCCTGTTTCCTTCAATACTTCAAACAGTAATACGTTTATAAAATAGTCTTAATGGCAACTACCATACAGCAAGCTCCTTCAGCACTATTTGGCTATAAAAACAGTAATTTCATGAGGAAAACAGCCCTTTCACTATTGAGAGGATCATCTCCTCAAAATATGTCCTTAGTGCTCAATGGTGAAAGATGACTGCTTCCAAGTATGACTGGCATTTTCTCAAAGAGTCTTTCTAAAATCTGACAACACATGCCAACAAAACTTCCTCTGCTGGGTGAATAGACTGAAATCCTCCCCAACCTGAGGTGCAATCACCCCTGCCTCTTAAAACAAGCATTCAGCTGTGTGGTATAGAAGAAAGCCTGTAATTTTACAGATTAAGGAACTGTGGTCACCTGGCCTTTGGCTAGCATAGCCTCTCCCCTTTCTTCTGAGTCACAGTCTTATTGAAAACCCCAAATCTGGGTTGTTCCTGTTTCAACTTCACACAGGACTTTCCATTTCTAACCCAGATTCCTGCTATGAGAACCCCCAGCAGAGACTGACACAGGCCACGCCTGTCCCCACCTCGTCTAGCAAAGCTTGGCTTGTGCCTGAAGCAGTGGTCACCAGGAGACACTGTATGAAGCAGGATTTGGTGCCTGCAGAAAAGCTGGCATTTATTTGCGGGGGCGGGAGGGGGAATCTAAGGTCTCAGTACTTTTATTTGAAAATCAAAATTAAAAGGCCATCTATCTGAGGCAAGAGTACACATTCATATAGACAGCAATGAACCCAGGGGCTCATGGGATTCATAAACTAAGCTTCTTGGTATAAAGGTCACATTTTAGGTAAATTGCTCTAAAGTGTGCTTTAATTCATGTCTCCTTCCTCCTTCAGTTTCGCTATCTCCACCCTGCCCATTAGACATGTTCAGAAATGCAAGCAAGCCATCCAGTATACCTAGAATACAAGATGGTTAGCATGAGGAAACTTCTAAAGCAATACACTCAGATCGAGAGTGGGCATGGAGCCTTGAATCTTAAAAAGAAGAAAAAGAAAAAAAAAAAGACAGTGGCTGCTTTTAAGCTTCCTTGGAATGAAACAGCAGTTCATCAGCGGAAGTACATACAGTGAACCCTGCCCTGTATGCAGTTCATCAACGGAAGTACATACAGTGAACCCTGCCCTGTATGCAGTTCATCAACGGAAGTACATACAGTGAACCCTGCCCTGTATGCAGTCTGCTCTGTGCAGTGAAGAAAGGGTCAGAGCAGTTCTCACAGTAAATGGTGTTGCCTCCTTCCTCCCCACTGTGAAGGAGAAACCCCTCCTTCCACAAGTAGGTGTTGTGCTAGCTCAAGAAGTAAACTTGTCTTCTAGGGAGGGGTGCAATAGCAGTCACACTCCCCAAAGTCACGATGGACATGGAAGAAGGCTAAGAAGTGCATCAAAGTGACAGAACCCAAACAAAAGGGGACAGGCTGACAAGTGGTCCTGCATGGATTTCCACCCCACTGTCTCAAATGACCTCAGGGGTTACCTCCTGCTTTTTAGACTTCCAAGATGTCTATAACCTGAACAGAACCCCCAGGAACTACAATGATCTTCCCATAAACACCCGATGACTCTGAAATTCCTAACTATCTGAACTTCCATGAGCCCTCAGGACAAAGCGGCGAGAATGGGCCAGGTATGACTTCCAACAACTGCACTCCCTTAAGTAGACTGCAGCCCAGAAGCATGCCGGAATTCCCTGCACTGCATTCCTTACCCTGTGGCACCCAGCAGAGGCTTCTGAAAACCACAAAGCACAGCTCCTCACAGCAACAACCCATTAACCTAGCTAACATGCATGCCCACCCCTATTCCAAGCCCCATTTTTCTCATGTAGCCCAGCCCTCGGGAGAAATCCAGTTTACATGCAGTGACAGCAGAGTCCTGGCTGCATCCTTCTGAAGGCTGCTGCCGTTGAGAGGCAAGTGGCCAATCTGCTGGCCCTGGGCATAGAGCAGGAAGGTGCCCACAGACGGAGGAGTCACATCAGGGCGGGGTGTGGGTCGGACTACCGGTGGAGTGACAGTAGGGATACCTGTTTGTGGAAACAAGGTGGAGAGAGAAAAAAAGTTACTTTTGTACACAAGAACCTTCAAAACTACCCAGTGTTTTCATGGGACAGATATTCTTCAAAGAAATTCTGGTTTCTAGGTGTTTTTCAAAGCTATTTAAATTGCTGACAATACTCAGGACATAAAGACAACAAAACACTAGTCTCCAAACAAAGTAGAGGGTTTTTGTTGTCTTTTCTTGGAGGGCCAAAAGCTTCCTGGGGCCCCAGGGTGACATTGCCCCTTTCACGCAGGGGTGGGAAGGCAGAATAATTACATGCTGGATTGAGATCAATTGTTCTTAGAGCAGACACTGCTCGTGGCAAAGCCAACATTAAATCCAGATTGAGATCCTGAGACATCCTGAAGATACATCAACACAGCGTATCAATGAGTGACTTTATTCATCAGACTCGTAACCCTTATCCTCCCTACCCTGCCCACCATGGGAAGCAAAATCCCGACAGAAAGCCCCCAGCGGCGCAGAGGGAAGACTAAGCCATTCCATGCTTACATGCAGGCATGGTGCCTGGTTGTGAGCGTGTGCCCTGCAGTTCTCTGCCGTCCTTGTCCACACACCAACAGAAGTCACTCTTCCCATGGCACTGTAGGGGTATGAAGTGGCCCAGGTCGTCACACTGGGGTACATACTGGTCATCCCTGGGTGTGCCCCCATAGTGTTCCAGCAGATTTTCCCTCCAGCGCTCACAGACTGTCCGAGGCCTCTGGGTGGGCTCTAAAATGGGTAAACAAACCCTTAGATGGCCAACCAAGATCAGTACAACTTCAGGTCCCAATCCCTGATCTCTTGGCCTTCTTGGACACGCCCCTGGACACTGGGCCAGGGAAGCACACGTGTTCTCAGAAGATCTCTGTGGAAACCAGAAAAGGAATCACCCTGATGTTCCTATCTCCTGAGGCTAGGGGGACTTTCCATGGAGGCCCAGTCACTTCAGAAAATAACAAGGAGACAAGTTCATCAATATTCCTCACTCAGTCCAGTGGAGATACACGTGGACCTGGTCTGTGCCCAGGGATCCTCTGATGATGACATAACACTGGAGAGACTCTTTGGGGACTCAATGATGCACATGACACTTAAAAACAATTATTCTTCCCCACTTGTTTCAAGTTCTTGAACCTATTACCACAAGATCCATCTCCAGGCTGGCCTGTGTGTCTAGAAGAAAAGGCTGAAAACCATGCTGTGCTACACGGAGCTCTCATTTTCACCGGAAAGTTACATGGAGCAAGAGAGACAGGGTGGTGTACACAGCACAGCAGAGGTGACTCTGAGCAATGTGAAGCTGATTCTTGGACTATCCAGTTTCAAGAAAACCATATCACTTTGCTGGGAGCTATCTCAAAGCTGACCCTTTTCTCCAAGCTCCAGCCTTCTGCCACAATGCTGTCCTATTTTCTCCTGTACCCTTTCCCCCAAATCCTCCTCCTATCCTCAGACTCTTGGTGCACACCATGATTAAAGAAAGCCCAGCTGGCTTCTGACATATGCCAGTTCCCTGTGAGGCGGCTGCCCCAGGGCCATGGAGGCTCTCCCCTACACATTCTATCTACAAAGGCTCCACTTGTTGAAATCAGTTGCTCACTGAGCTTGGATTATCCTAAAGGCATTTCTGGTTCTGTCTTAATTTCTGCAACTCAAAGCCTATGGTCTACAGAATCACACAGCCAGTTATCTCCTTGCTATCACCATCTGGATGCACAAACGAACTCTCAGCACAAAACTAAATGCTGAGCTCCTGCTTTTCCCCAATCTGGCTCCTGTGCCCTTAGCTCCACTAAACAGCAACTACATTTTCTATTGCTCAGACACAATCACCAGATTACCTCTTTCTCTCACACATCAAGTAAAACATGTCTCATCAATTTTACCCTCAAAAGCATTTTGACTAGAGGCCGACACAGTGGTGCATGATTTTAATCCTAGCACCCAGGACACAGAGGCAGGTGGATTTCTGCGAGTTGAAGGCCAGCTTGTTCTACATAATTCCAGGACAGCCATTGCTACATAGTGAGCCCTGTTTCAAAAACACCCAAACAACAACAAAAACCCATTTTGACTTCTTGTCACTTTTCCTAAGTGTGTCACCCTGGTCACAGACATTTCACACTGGGATCATGGCAACAGTATTCTGGCTGAATTTCCTGTCCCCATTCCCCCCCCCCCCCCCCGCCCCAACCAAACCAGTGTACACTCAGTCAGCAGCCACAGTGGCAAGTTTAAACCCAGGGGTATCATCTCACACCGGGACCATGGCAACAGCCTTTTATCTGGCTTTTCCATTTCCATGTTCCCATGCTTTCACACCACCAAACCAGCGTACACTCAGCCAGCAGCTGCTTAAAACCCAGGGCATCTTAGTATATTCTGTTCAAAACCCTCCAGACACTTCAAAGAACAAAGCTGGAGGTATCAAAACAGGCTGCAAGGGCCCTGAGAAGGTGGGGATATACAAATGAAGACCCCAATCTCAAGCTCCACAAGCCCTCTCAAGACTTCCATCTTGGGAAGTGGCTGCTCCCTCAGGTTGTTATAGCTCATGACTCACAGGAAGCAAAGACGAT